>NC_137888.1:119964452-121164452 GCF_963455335.1 Martes martes
AATGAGCACCTACTATTCTAGTTTTAGAAAACAGGCTAACTTGTTGACATAAACTGGTAAAGATGGCTCTCCCCAAATTCAAACTCAGAGAATACAAATGCTTACCCCTAGAGCCCCTTGGGCTCCTATATAATCTGGTCTCTGCCTCCATTCTCCCTCTGCCTAACTATTCTCCAGTTGGGCAGCCCTGTTTCTGTTTCTCGTACAAGCCAGAGTTGTTTCCCACAGCAAGATGTAGCTTTTGCCTTTGTCCTGTTTGCCTGGAATGCTGGTTCCTCCCATTCCTGACGTGGCTCACTCCGGCTTACTCCACAGGTCGTTCAGGTCTCAGTAAGTTCAATAAGACTCAAGAAGTCCTCACCATTCATCCCATCTCCATCCCCCGTTTCTTCATGGCATTTATCTCTTTCGGCATTTCTCTTGTTTTTGCATGTGTTTATTTTTTGTCTTCTGACTAGACTGTAAGCTCTTGAAAGCAAGAACGTAGCTCTGGAGTAACGAATACTATCCTATAAAGGCTGTAACTTATGTTTCATAGTATTTTAAGTTTTCACAATTCCTGCTTTTCTCTGAATTAACATGAAATAAAAAGGCAAATGGTAGAGATGCTTATTATTTAGTTAAGACCCACAACTTTTGTATTTGCCGATCACTTTTCCTCACCTGTAGTTGTTGGCTGTACAGGCACAATTCTCTGGATGTGCCTATATACAACTTACTCTGTCCTTGAGAATTGTTTCTATCGTAGAAAAAGCGATTCCATCCCAAATATAACATCTACCATGTTTCTTCTACTTTGAAGCTTTAAAATTGATCTTAATTTCTATTGTAATTACATTAGTATCCCTCTTAGAACTTTCAATACTATCTTTTGTGTTTCATGCTTATTTGATGTGACAAGGTTAATCATGTTTGTAAGCCTTATCTAGGCTAAAATAGCTTCCTATGACAGCTGATGCCATCTTTTGGTGGAAAAAATGGATGCATCTTTGCCCAATGACTTAGGTTTGTTCTCGACTATGAAAGTTCACTAGCAGAAAATTCTTATATACTCTGAAAAAGGTTCTACAGCTTGGTAGAAATTTCCCTCAAGAAAATCCAAAAACTGTTATAATTTCACGCCCACCAAACACTTTTTGATTTATGTTTTGGTATGCTGCAAGAATGTACTTGTCTCACAGGCAGATGGCGAGGTATGAGAGAATAAAATAGTTTTCTGGTACAATCAGAACCGAAAAAAGTTGAGCAGTGAGGACATTGACAGGGCCAGATCACACAAGAATAAGCTAACCACTGTGATCTGATCTATTTTTGTAGACCTAGTCCTTTCAAATGCGTTAATACCATTTGAAGAGTGTAACTATTAGGACATTTGGTAGTGGCCTTTAGTACCATAATTACAAAAAAAAATCACCTAAGCACTAATGTCTATAAGGAGATTCTGTTCTAGGGATCCCCCAAATGGTGTTATGAACATAACTTTAAAATTGATTCTAGGCCTAGCAGATAGCTACGATTGATTTCAGATCCCAAAGTAAGGGCAGTATTTTTTTAGAACTTCCATTTCAACAAATTAAAAACAGAAATGTCCTCACTCTCAGTTTCTCCTCTAGCTCTATTTCTATATAGATAAAATTAAGGGTTTACAGAAAAAATATAAAGCAAAAGGTACATGTGAGATGTCATTTTTGATACATCTTAGTTCCCTCTTTGACCTATGTGGTGCTCAGAATAGGATTTGGTTAATGATGACTCACTATAATTGGCTTGGAGATTTAATTATTAGATAAGATTCTGTCAAATGTGACAGGTCAATGTATTTCAGTATCCATGTAGTGATTTCCTACAAATGCTCCCTGCCTATTCCTCTTCTTTAGCCTTTAGATTTTATTCTTGTATTTCCCTAACTTGTAAAAACCTTAGAGTGATTTAGAAATTACAGTGTCAATTTATTCTTTCATTATCCCAGAAACACTATGTAAACTGTAAGGTCTAGCTATAATGTTATCCTGTGTCAATTATGTTTAAGTATTTAAAAATTGAGGTGATTTACATATCTTATTTGATCTCCCCAAATATGTAATTAGATTCTTCTCTTTCTGGTAAAGTTGATTGCCTAATTTTGTTTTTGATGAAACAAGGTAAATGATTTGGGAAGTGAATGAGTATTATCTCCTTGGAAACACCAAGAATAGTTTTACAGGCAGTCATCTGGATAAGTGATATTTCCATTCTTTTTTTTTTTCTTTTAGAAAGAAATGAGACTTTTTCCTTCTTCTGACTCATTCTAAAAATGTGTTGTCATAATGGGCTAAGATCAAAGGGAGTTTGGTGAAACTGGAAGTCTTTCTGCACATTTTTCATCAAAAGGGAATAAACAGGGATGTACCTGCCAAAAAAGACTGAAAATAAATTTCTGCTAATCAGATCCTCCCTTTTCATGGAAAGTTCTAGAGATGCTCTTACAAATGGTTCTTTTCAATTATTCTCTATTCTCAATAAGTAATCAATTTGTCTTTATTATTGTAATGCCTTTCTCTGGGTTCCACTTGTAGATCCTGTTCTCTAATAATATGGAGAGAGGCAGTTTACACTGGAAATACATCTCCATCCTCCAAAAACATTTTAGGACAGATTACTCCTGAGAAAGGTTTCTTGCAGCAGCAAATTCTTACTGCATATGAATTTTCTCACAGTCTGAACAAGTGCCCTTCTCTGACCTTTGCCTGTTTTATTTTTCCCTGAATCTTAACATTTATCAAAAGCAGACATTTTTCTCTTTTTTGGTTTTGGTTCAGCCCACTCACAGGGTTAACGTAAAATATTCTCACCTTGCCATAGCTATTCCAACAACACAGCCTCCAACTATGGACCAAAATCCAATCCAGCCAGCATCTACCTGAGGAGAAAGTGGCAGACACATTTAATATAAGACTATGAGGCTGCAATTAAGAAAGCATGAAAAAAAGATCTTCTCTAATCAATATATAATTCAATATATATGTGTGCATTTCTATGTACATGTATAATTCAATATTTTATCAATAACTAAATGGCAACAAATCTAGAAAATACTATTTAAGAAAATGAATAAAATAAAAGGATCCATGTGTGACTAATCCAATTTATCTAAGTAAGTATATAAGTAAGTATAAGTAACTTTTATTGGAATATTTAAATCAACAAAATAATCAGTTTCACAAATAAATGTTTTCAAGTATGTACTACATTGTACTAGAACCCTTAAGAAAACAGGAAAAGGACAGAAGATGGTCACTGACCCAAGAGGTTTAAATATAACCAACATACAGGAAACTACTGGGAAATAATCAGGTGCTCAAACATTAAATTAATTAAAGATGTATCAAGAGTCACAGAAGAGAGAACTCACAGAAGAGAAAGCAAGTGAAAGCATGAGAAATGGGGGTTAAGCACCTAGGGAGACTACTGAAAGACAATTTGAGGTGGTTTCAAATATATAGCTCATTGCACTCGTGGGAAAACATTTCCAACCCTGCCATTTAGCAGCTTTATGACCCTGGACAAATTATGTCTTCTTACCCACAGAATGGACTAAATGAGATAATTTGTGTACAGGACTTAGATCCGTGGTCAGCATACAGGAAGTGCTCAGTAAAGGCTGTTATTACCACCTGATGATGATTCTCCATCTATCTAATAATGTCTTAAGTCTTTCCTCCCCTCATGGCCAAACTTTCTCGAGCAATCTACAAATACTGCCTAGATTCACCCATCACTCACGTATTTTTAACTCCTCCTATGACTTGGCTTCTGTCCCAATTCATACTCATTTTTTTTAAGATTTTATTTATTTATTTGACAGGCAGAGATCACAAGTAGGCTGAGAGGCGGGCAGAGAGAGAGGAAGGGAAGCAGGCTCCCTGATGAGCAGAGAGCCTGATGCGGAGCTCGATCCCAGGACCCTGGGATCATGATCTGAGCCGAAGGCAGAGGCTTTAACCCACTGAGCCACCCAGGTGCCCCTCAATTCATACTCTTAAGTCTCAGTTTCCTTATTATTATAATGAGGATAACAAGGATTTTATTTTGAGACTTAAATAAGCTAATACATGTAAAATGTTCAATACATGTTACTGGTTACCATTGGAATTTCATGTGTCCCTAACAGTATCAGTGCATTTTGTCTCCTCTTTCCCTTCCCATGGCCACCATCCTTGCTTATTACCTTATTTCTTACTTCTGGATTCCTGTAACAGCTTCTTAAATAGTCTCCACAATCTATTCTGCCCACTATTGCCAGAATAATTATCCCAATCGTTCCACTTTCCTGCTCAGAAATCGTTACTGGCTTTCACTGTGGTTACAGGGCCAAGTCCAAACTTGACCTGCCACTTGAGAGCTGCCCAAACTAAATTCTACCGTTTATTATTTTCCTAGTCATATTTCCCCTTACACCTCTTCACCAAAATGTTCCCTTCTACCTAGGCACTCAGGTGGATTGTATGTCTCGGCGGCCATTCAAACACACATGACTGCGCCCAAGTTCTCAATGGAAGTGGGCAGAATGAAAGTATGCCACCTCCAGGCGAGAACCTGGAAGACCGCTGTAAGCTCCTCTGGGCTTCCTTTCCCTTTCCGACTACTAGAATCAGGATGTAGTCACCAGCCGAAACCACGCAAAGGATGACAGGGTCCTAGGCGACAGGATTGCTGCGGAGTGGAAGCAGCCTGGGTCTCTAAATCAGTGGGAGGAAAAGAGCTGTCGGAACTGTGGACAAATGTCCTAGATTGTTATGCAAACCGTCCTAGATTATGATGTAAATGAGAACTAAATTCCTTAAACCTCAGAATTCTAGGATTCTACTTCTCATAGCAGCTTAGCCTACTCTAAGTAATACAATTACTTAACAGTGTTTGGTGCCAGAACAAAGATAAGTACTCTCTGGAGAAAGAGAACAGCCTGAAGCTTAATTTATCTCCACATTTTTTTTTTCCATCATTGGCATTTGGGGCCAGAGAATTCTCTGTTCTGCAGAACTGCCCCTCTCCTTGCAGAGCATTTAGTATTCATTGTCTAAGGCCCACTTAATGCTATTAGGCCCTCCCAAACATTTCCATCTATCCCCTGGGTGAGTGGGGCCCTGTGTCAGGCGAAGAACCACTGTGCATCCAACTGTAGTAATCCTGGTCCTTTCAGGCCAGTGGTGCTTTTCTTCTTCCTTTGTTCATGACATTTGCTTTAGTTAATAATATTCTACCCACTAATTTATTACAATTTCTCTTTACTTCTTAAATAAGATGTATTTTAGAGAGAGTGGGTGCAGAGGTGGGGGGCAAGGGAAAGGGAGAGACAGAATCTTAAGCAGACTCCCTACTGAGTGCAGAACCTGACTCAGGGCTCGATCCCATGACTCCAAGAACATGGCCCTCAGCTGAAACTGAGTCGGTCTCTTAACTGATCCATCCAAGTGCCACATTCTTCCTCATTTAATTTTAAATTTCACTTTATTTAATACCTGGTGTGACTCTTCGTCTCTCTCTCAGAGTTTATACAAAGAAAGATACTTAAAAGGGTGTCTCGAGATTTATAATAAGAAGCATAAAATCTGCAAAATCAGAATCATTTAAGTGGGTGGTACAATAGGGAGTATAGCCAATGGTACTATAATAGTGTGGTATGGTGACAGATGGGAGCTACGCTTGTGGTGAACAGAGCATAATGTACAGACTTGTTGAATCACTATGTTGTACACCTGAAGCTAATGTAACATTGTGTGTCAACTATACTTCCCAAAAAATGGATAATAAAATTTTTAAACAGAGGGCTGAATAAATATATAATAAATGAAAAAAATAAATAAATGGGTGCTACACTCTTCTTTCTTGGAACTGAGCATGCATGGAATACCTGCCTTGGAAAGAAAAAAAAAATTGACTTCAGCGCCTATTGTAGGGTGGGTGGCCTTGTAAAAAAAAAAACCCAACCTTTATTTTTATTTTTTTAAGACTTATTTATTTACTTACTTGACAGAGAGAGTGCATGAGAGCACAAGCAGGGGGAGCCGCAGAGAGAGAGGGAGAAGCAGGCTCCCTGCTGAGCAGGGAGCCTGACGTGGATGTGGGATCATGACCTGAGGCAAAGGCAGATACTTAATCAACTGGGCTACCCAGGTGCCCCAAAACCTCAGCCTTTAGATGGTGACTTTGAAGGGCTATACTTAAGATACCACACACTCAGAATAGTATTTTGTGGGACTGAAATGCAGTTATCTCAATTCCTAAAACTGGATTCCTAGATTCCTGTAAGAAAAAACATAGTTCTTTCTGGGGTTAAATAACATCATTTTGATGCTTAAGCAAGCTCTACAATTTTTTATATACTATGTCTGGTACTCACTCAAAAATAAAGGCACACCTCATAAGGTGATAAGAAAACATAAATGGATACCACAAATATAAACAGACCCACAGGGGATCCAGATCAAGAAATTATGAGACTTTAAGCAACTATTTTTAATAATTCAAAAAAGTGAAAGATTGAGCACTTCTATAGAAATTTGTAAACTATGAAAAAGAATCAAATAAAAATGTTATAACTTCAGAATATAAGTGAAATTAACAACTTAGAGATGAGTTTAACAAAAATATTAGAGCTGAAAACTGAAACAGTGAGTTGAAAGAAAGGCTAGATGAAACATCCAATCTGAAGCAGAGAAAGGCAAAAGGATAGAAAATTCAGAAAAGAGATTAAGAGACATAGGGCATATAATGTGAAAGTATAACATATAGAGTCTCCAAAGGAAATTAGAGAAAATAGAACCTAAGAAAGTTAATTTTTATTTTATTTCATTTCAACTAATTGAAATTTCTTTTTTTTTTTTAAATATTTTATTTATTTATTTGAAAGAGAGAGAGAGAGAGAGAACACAGCAGGGGGAGGGGCAGAGGGAGAAGCAGACTCCCCACTGAGCAGGGAGCACAACGCGGGGCTTGATCCTAGGACCCTGGGATCATGACCTGAGCTGAAGGCAGATGCTTAACTGACCAAGCCAGCCAGGTGCCCCACAACTAATTTAAATTTCAAATTAAATAGACAAAAGTTGGCCACTAGCCATTTTACCAGACAATGTACTTGTAGAAGATAACATAGGGGAATATATTAATAAATGTAATATATGGCTCACAAAGAAGTTAATTACAAAGAATTCTTTTTTTTTTTTTAATAAACATATAATGTATTTTTATCCCCAGGGGTATAGGTCTGTGAATCGCCAGGTTTACACATTTCACAGCACTCATCATAGCACATACCCTCCCCAATGTCCATTTCCCCACCACCCTCTCCCGTCCCCCCTCCCCCCAGCAACCCTCAGTCTGTTTTTTGAGATTGAGTCTTTTATGGTTTGTCTCCCTCCCAATCCCATCTTTTCATTTTTTCTTTTCCTACCTCCCCCCAACCCCCCCCCCCGCATTGCATCTCCACTTCCTCATATCAAAGAGATCATATGATAGTTGTCTTTCTCCGACTGACTTATTTCACTAAGCATGATACCCTCTAGTTAGATCCACGTCATCGCAAATGGCAAGATTTCATGTCTTTTGATGGCTGCATAGTATTCCATTGTGTATATATACCACATCTTCTTTTATCCATTCATCTGTTGATGGACATCTAGGCTCTTTCCACAGTTTGGCTATTGTGGACATTGCTGCTATAAACATTCGGGTGCACGTGCCCCTTCGGAGCACCACGTTTGTATCTTTAGGATATATACACAGTAGTGCAATTGCTAGGTCATAGGGTAGCTCTATTTTCAGTTTTCTGAGGAACCTCCACACTGTTTTCCAGAGTGGTTGCACCAGCCAAAGAAGTTAATTCTTGAACTGATCTTAGAGATTCAAAAATTTCTAGCCAAAATCCCAATAAAGGGGTGTATTTATTCTACAAAATACCAAAGTTTATTATAACACTAAAATACATGAGACACTTGGGTAGATAAAAATGGTAAAAGATAGGCAAATAGACAAGAGGGAAAAAAGTTGTTTAGAAACGCATCTGTGCATATAAGGGCACTTCAATATGACAAAGATGACACTAGAGAGCAAAGAGAAAAGCACGATCTTTTAAAAAACTGATAACAGGTTAATGGATACCTACATGGGAAAAAAAAGAAACTGAACTCCTACCTTATAACAAGCACAAAATTCAATTCTAGGCTTAAATGTGAAAGGAATAATGATAAACCTATCCAACGGTGCTTTCTATGGTGACAGAAATGTTCTGATCTGCACTGTCCAATATGGTATGTATAGTATATTTATTATATATATATTAATAAACTTCGAGCAAGCAAAGATTTCTCTCTCCTGCATTTCTGTGCTACATTCAACATGTACCTCTCAATTGGTTTCTATTCAGTACTTCCTCTTTATAAATTCGGGTCACATTTTCCTGTTTGTCTAATTTTTTTTTCTTTTAACAGTAGGGTACATGCCGTGGATGACACAATATAAAGATTCTGGATCCTTTTATCTTTCTCTAAAATGGTTCATTTTTGCATTTTGTGTTAGTCCGCAGTTCAATTAATAACTGATCACCTTGAACTTGTACAGGCTTAATTTTTTGTTTTATTAAGGTAGGTAAGTAGAAACCAAAGTGTTTCCCAAGCTCCCCTCACTTGGTAGGACTCAATCTCCAAATTGTCTCCTCAGCCAATTTTTGTTAAGGCTTGTGTACTGTGGGTCTAAGTAGAACAGGCCTTATTTTATCTAGAGTATGGTTCTTGATTCTAAATTCTGGCCTAGATTCTTGTGTCTCAGGAGAAGCCCAAGTGTATATTAACAAGGCGTTAATGAGGTCTTACCATTCCAGCTGAGCGAGAATCTAAGAGCCCAGCACTGCTTGCCCTCTACTCTATTCGTTCTGCTTTACACCTCCTAGCCATCTTTCTGTTAAGCCTCTGGGAGCTTTGCCCTTTATATGTGCAGTCCATCTCTCAGCCAAGACTTGCTGAGGACCCCACATAGTCATAGTCTTCTGGGGAGGCCCCTTCAGCACAGCTCTCTTCTTTACAATCAGTAAGAAAAAGGCAGCCCAAGAGTGGGCAAGAGACTTGAACAAGTGTGTCACAAGAAAGGATATCCAAATGTTCAACAAACACTTAAAAAGATATCACTACAATGGCATTTAACTGCACAGCCATTAGCATTTCTAACTTTAAAAAGACTAACACTGACAAGTGTTGGTGAAGATGCGGAGCAATGAGAAACTTCACGTCCTGCTGGTAGGACTATAAACTGATACAACCACTTTGGGGAAGTTTGGGATCATCTATTAAACCAGGCATACACCAGAACCAGTAATTCTATTCCTAGCTAGATATCCAAACAGAAATATGTATAGAGGTGTCTCAAGAGTGTACGAGAACATTCCTACACCTTGTTTGTGACAGTCAAAAACTGTACACAATCCAAATGTTCATCATAAGCAGAGTGGACAGATTGCTGCTCATTCATACAGTGGGATGGCATGCCCGTGTGCTGGACTTCCTCCATTTGCCCCTTCGAAGCCCTCTGCTCCTTTCTACCATGCTACCTGGAAGTGAGGAGAAGGAATACATGGCCTGAAGCACATAGGTGAAATGGTTACTTTTAAAGAAATGAGATTCTGAGACTAGAGAGAAAGTGAGAAATTAAAATGACAAAGTAGCCATATATATGGCGATGGGATCTTAAATCTTTATAAACTGTGAAGCAAGATTAGGATGTAGTCAACAAAACGAAGCTTTCTTCCTCTATTTTTCTGTTTCTTAACATCATTAACAGCAGCCAATAAATGTAAAGTTTATGGCTGTTAACAAAATCTAGGAAGAGAATCAGTATTATTTTTAACTATCTCCTAAGGATTTTGCTTTTGCAAAAATGGTATCAGATAATGTTTTACCCAGGCCTTGAAGTTTAAACCAAGACATACAGACAATATTTATAATTTAAATGAACTAAAAATACCTACAACATATAAAGAAATAAAATGTTTACCTGGCTGACATGCACTGGTGTTAAAATTAAGTCCAGAACTCCAGACCAACCAGCAAATACACCAAGTGGTATAGCATACGCTAAAGCAATCATCAAAAATCTCATGTTGCTATAAAAGAGAAGTAAAAGAAAATATTATTACAGATTCAAAATCTTGATTTAAAATTCTTACTCATGAAAAATGTAAGTCCTTTGGAAACTGAACACCAGAATCATAAATAGAAAATATTTGTCAATTTCTTAATAAATTCAAACTTCTTTAAATTTTTTGTTTTTTACAAAAATCCTTTTCATTTATATTGTTTAAAGTTGTCAGTGTTTATTATATAAATGAATTACCAACATTATTTCATAGAGTAAATAGGTAGGTATAGTTAAAAAAAGATTTTACTTGAAAGGATAAGTTATTCTCCTTTGAACAAGGTGGAGGGAAAAAAAATCAAAGCTTAAAAAGAAATACATAATTTGCTAGTTCTATTATTTTCAGAGAGCAGTTTTAATTTTTATTTTATTGCTATTAAAGTCTGAATTAGTCAATGATTTTTAATAGGCAATACAATGCAAATGGCTCAAAACCAAAAAATATAAAAATATGGGGAAAATATGTCCCTCTTACCCCATTCCTCTTTTCCCACAATTACCAGCGTTAGCACTTTATTGGGTAACTCCCAGAAACAGTTAGAAATATACAAGTTTATATATATACACAAATGTGTATATTATATATTATATAAATTTATATATTATATTCTTTTTTTAAAAGATTTTATTTATTTACCTGACAGAGATCACAAGTAGGCAGAGAGGTAGGTAGAGGGAGAGGGGGAAGGGGAAGCAGGCTCCCACTGAGCAGAGAGCCCAATTCAGGGCTCGATCCCAGGACCCTAAGATCATGACCTAAGCCGAAGGCAGAGGCCCCAACCCACTGAGCCACCCAGGTGCCCCTATATATTATATTCTTATATAAGAGTTTATATATTATCATAAATTTGTACTTACATATAATTTATCATATATAAAAATTTGTATACTCTTTATATAAATTTGTATATATATTATAGATATGTACATATTAATATACATATTCTCAACTGTGTTTGTATATATATATTCTTTCCCCAATCTTTCTACATAAATGGTAGCATATTGCAACCATTTGCTGAATTTTACTTTTTTAAAAAATTTTTGTTTTTTCAGTGGTCCAAGATTCATTGTTTCTGCACCACACCCACTGCTCCATGCAATACATGCCCTCCTTAATAGCCACCACCAGGCTCACCCAACTCCCACGCACATCCCTCCAAAACCCTCAGTTTGTTTTAACTTAATAAGTCTTAAAACTCTTCTGTAGTCAACAAAGAGTTTCCTTATTCTCTTTCAGAGCTGCGTAGTACTCTACTATGTTGCTAAGTCACAATTTATTTAAACAGCCCTCACTGAGACATCTGTATTTTTTTATTACACATATAATATATAAAGATATTATATACACACACGTACACACACACACACATATATATAATTTTATTCCTTTGCTCTTAACAGTCATTTTACATGTGCACTAGTACATATGAGCAACTGCTATGTCAGAAGAATATGTGTATTTGTAACTTCAATAGATAATGCCAACTGCCCTCTACAGAGACTGTACTTTTCTAATAACTATCAAAATGGCTAAAACAAAAACCAAGTGATAACACCAAAGTCTGGTAAAGATGCACAGAAACTAGATGACTTGTGTATTGCTTACAGTAATGAAAAATGATATAGCTGTTCTGGAAAACAAGCTGGCAGGCTTTAAGAAAGAAAAAACAAAAAACTAAATATGCAACCACCACATAATCCAGCAATTGCACTCCTGGGCATTTATCCCAGAGAAATGAAAACTTATGTCCCCACAAAAACCTGCATACGAATGTTTATTTGTAATTGCCAAAACACCCCTAGAATCAACACAGATGTCCTTCAACAGGTGAACAGTTAAACCGTACATCCACACCATAGTATTCAGCAAGAAAAAGGAGTAACTACTGATACACAAAACAACCTAGTTGACTCTCCAGAGAAACAGGCTTTTTTAAAAGTTTTTACTTAAATTCCAGTTAGTTAACAGTGTAATATTAGTTTCCAATGTAGAATTTAGTGATTCATCGCTTACACACAACACTCAGTGCTCATCACTAAAAGTGCCCTCCTTAACCCATCACCCATTTTACCTATTCCCTGCCTGTCTCCCTTCCAGCAACCCTCAGTTTGTTCTCTACAGTTAAGAGTCAGTTTTCTGGTTTGCCCCTCTCTCTCCTTTTTTTTTTTAAGCCAATTCCCAAATTTATGTACTATACCTTTCCACTTACATAACATTCTTTTTTCTTTGTTCAAGATTTTATTTATTTATTCATAAGAGATAGAGAGAGAGAGGCAGAGGGAGACACAGGCTCCCCACTGAGCAACAAGCCTGATGCGGGACTCGGTCCCAGGACTCCAGGACCATGAACTGAGCCCAAGGCAGATGCTTAACCATCTGAGCCACCCAGGGGCCCATATATAACGTTCTTGAAGCGACATTATAGTAATGGAGAACAAATCTGTGTTTGCCTGTAGAGCGGAAGGGATGTAGACGTGGCTACAAAAGGACAAAAAACGGGATCCCTGTGATGATGGAAATGTTCTTTATTGTGACTACCAATGTTAATTTTCTAGCTGTGATATTGTACAACAGTTTTTTAAGTTGTTATCACTGGGGGAAACCGCATAAAGAGCCCATGTTATCCTTCTGTATTATTTCCTACAACTGCATTTGAATCTACAATTATTCAGGCATCCTTTGAAGGGCCAGAGAAAATTACATTGATAGGCTCGGCGGGGGGCATGGCAGGTCCAAAGAACTCCCCTAGCGAGGCTTCCCTAGGGGCAATTCTGCAGACTTAACAAATAATGGAAGAAATGAAGGAAAGTTAGGTATTGGTGAAAAGGGTATTTTATAGAGAGGAAAGATCTTATACTCTATGGTTTTAACAGAGAATAGCGATCTTGACTCTAGAGTAATTAGAAGCAAACACAGGGCATTTACTGTGGTCAGAGTGATAATTTTATGTTGTTTTTCCTTGTCAGAACAATTTTTTATACAACTCGTTCTTCAGTGACTTCTTATTTTCCACAGACTAGTCCAAAATATTAGCCTGGCATAGTATGACCTAATCTACATTTCCTGATTGCTATCTAAACTCTGGTGCTGCACAGGGAAGAACTTAAATAGCATTAAATTTAAAAAAAAAAACTATCATTTTGAACAATCACCTACACATATGTGCCACTGGTCACCATTCAATTTAACAAATATTTTTATTTACTTATTATGTGGAAGGCAATATTCTACATGCTACAGAGATGTGATTTTTTAAAACCTTTTGCTGTATTCCAAAGTAGTATATTTTTACTTTGTGATCTCCCCACATATACATACATACATACATTCTGAAATAAAAACTATATACCCTTACTACATGTGATACAATATTTCCATTCTAGCTTATTTCATTCTACCTTTTTTTTTTTTTAAAGATGGTCTACCTACTAAATTAGGTGGCTGTGAACCAAAGTTTGAAAAATAATGTTACCTAGCTATGCTAACTTGGTAGGCACCAGCCACATGTGGCTTTTGAACATTTGAAATGTGGCTAGTACAATGGAGAAACCGAATTTTTCATTTTATTTCATTGTGATTAATTTAAACCAAATTTAAAAACAGAAGCGGTGAAAAGTACTTCCCTATTAACCACAACTTTATTTTTTTGTAGGACTACATTTCACTTTAACTGCTGCATTGGGTAAGATTTTATTGTAATGTGCTGGGTGTAGCATGTGTTGTTTCTAGTATTATAACCAGTCACTGATCTTGGTGTCAATGAACTAACTCAGTTCTCATTACTTTTTTTCTACACAGATATAACTTTGTAATTTGCTTATTTGAATATTTATGAAGAAAAAATTAGGGAGTAGAAGAAAATACACTGCAAATTTTACAATGAATGGCAACTGCAATTTGTTGCAGCAGAGCAAAATGAACGCTGCGTAAAAAATTTTTTTTAGACAATTAAGTGGACAGTATTAAGGGATATGTTCAACAAATACATAGTAAATTTTATAGAAGGTTTCTTCTTATCAGTCAAAAAAGGAATAAAAGAACTAGTTACCCAAAATCAGAATTAAATGTCCAATAAACATTTAAAAAAATTTTTTTTTCACAGATCTGAGTTATCACTTTGGCCAGCAATGAAGTGGTTTGGATTCCTCCACAAAAAGAAAACCACTTTTTTATTTAAAAAAATTTTTTTTTAGTTTTTATTTATTAATTTGAGAGAGAGTAAGCATGAGCAGGGTGGGGGGGCAGAAGGAGAGGGAGAAGCAGACTCCCCACTGAGCAAGGATCCCAAGGCAAGGTGGGGCTCGATCCCAGGAGCCTGGGATCATGACCCGAGCCAAAGGCAGATGCTTAACTGACTGAGCCACCCAGACGCCCCTGTTTTTGGTGATTTTTAAAAACAGATATCTGATAGGGGTGCCTGAGTGGCTCAATCAGTTAAGCATCTGACTCTGGATTTTGGCTCAGGTCATGATCTCATGGGTCTTGAGATCTAGCCCCACAATGGGCTCCACATTCTGCCTGGAGTTGGCTTGGGAATTCTCTCTCTCTCTCTCCCTCCACCCCACCCCCATCATGCACGTGTGTGTGCTTTCTCTCTCTCTCTCTCAAATAAATAAATATTAAAAATAGATTTCTGATAGGAAACCCCTCTAAAATATTTAATCAGTATTTTATCAGTTATTTGTAACTTGATTAATGGGTTGCTGAAAAATTATCATTCTAAATTATCTTAAATAAATGTGAAATTATCTTGAAGGTACTAGTCAAAACCACTCAGCAATTCAAAGTATATTTACCTTAATAATCTACAAAAGCTCCGCCGATAACTCAGCCGCTGGCTAGCTGCAGCAACGCTGGGAGGAAGTGGAGGCCGGGGTGGGAAATAAGCTAGTGTTGCAGAAAATAGTAAGCAGACAACTCCAAATTCTGGGGACAGGGGAGGGAAAAAAAAAAGAATAAAATGTTAACCAGACAACATAAAAGTTCAATGTTTCAAGTATTTAACAAATCGTTAACTAAGATCTAGGAACAAAAAGATAGGCAAAATATAGTACCTAGCAAAATTAGTTGTCCTGTGAAAAAAAATAGATATTTAAAGATATAAATTTCAGCAGGTCATAGGTAAGAAGTTATACTACGGTACATTACGTAGACGAGAAGTTTGAGGAAGAAACAAATGTTATTCTCTGGAAAAAACATGAGAAACCAACAATATTGTAGTATCAGATTTTGAAACGGATCTAAGATGATTGTCTACTAAGTACGGTACTCAGAAAGAAAGTATGATACAGAAACTATAATAACAGGATAGGAGAAGTTTTATTCAATCAATGACTGGATATTCCAAAACATATTTCCAAAGATAATCCATCAAAAAAATGGGATATTCCATGGGGCGCCTGGGTGGCTCAGTGGGTTAAAGCCTCTGCTTTCGGCTCAGGTCATGATCCCAGGGTCCTGGGATCGAGCCCCACATCAGGCTTTCCGCTCCGCGGAGAGCCTGCTTCCTCCTCTCTCTCCCTGCCTGCCTCTCTTGCCTACTTGTAATCTCTGTCTGTCAAATAAAAAAAAAAAAAAAAAAAAAAAAACCTTAAAAAAAAATGGGATATTCCAAAACACAGTGTAGGACAGACTCAATTTACAGGCTGTATGGGGAATTTGAACAAAACAGGAAAGCATCCAAAAATAAGAAACCAAGAAACAGAAAGCAAAATTTAATGAATAAAAAGACTAGCTATTGTAAAATACTAAACAATTACAAGTAAAATGAACATCCACAATCTTAATTTGGTACCATTAATAAGAAAAAGATCCTAGGAATCCAGATCATTCCCTCCAGAGTTCTGGCACTTCTCAGTCCCAGCTTTTGTTGTATCCAATTTAGTAGAAAAGCATGACTCCCAAAAGAAAAGTTAGGACACTTGGAGTGGAGACTGCCTATGCCATTAATTAACTTTTAATTTGAATGAATCCTTTATTTCTTGCTGTCAATAAAGGGATTGGAGTCTGCTCAGACTAGAGTCTGCTCAGTTGGATAATATTAATTATAATTCTAGGGCTATATTCTTAGCAAAAGGTATAATATTCCTATAAGACATTTAACCACAGATAATGTCTTTGTTCTTTGTCAGTCTGAGGAGCAAGAAGAAGTTAATGAACTGTTTTAATTTACAGATCTTCTAATTAACAACAACGAATGAGCACCTTCCATATACTTATCAGCCATTTGTATTTCTTCTTCTGGGATTGCCTTGTTCGTACTCTCTCTACTGGCACTTTTGTAAATAGCTTCAGAGAGATCATTTGCACAACACAGAACTCACACACTTAAAGTGCACAATTCAGTGATTTTAGTATATTCACAGAATTGTGCAACCATCACCACAATAAATTTTAGGACTTTTTCATCCTCTCCAAAAAACCCTCTGTACCTATTACCCAGCCCTCCAATCCCAAAATCTCCCAGCCCCAAGCAACCACTCCTTAGTCTTGCAGTCTCCCTGGACTTGAGTATAATGGACATCTCACATAAATGGAATCACACGTGGTCTTTTTGACCTGCATCTTTCATTTAACATAATGTTTTCAAGGTTCAACCATGTTGGAGCATGTATCAATACTTTTATTTTTTTCTGTTGCCAAATGATATTCCATTTAATGGATAAAGCACATTTTTTATCCACTTAAATTGATAGATATTTGGATTATTTCCACTTTTTGGCTATTATGAATGATGCTACTATGGACATTTGCATACAAATTTTTGCATGGATGTGTTTTTACTGCATTTGGGTATATACCTAGAAATGCAGTTGCTGGGTCATATGATAATACATGTTTAACACTTTGAAGAACCAAAGTGGTTATGCCATTTTACTTTCCTACTAGCAATACATGAAAATTCCAAGTTCTCCACTTGTTCACCAACATTTATTTCCCATTTTTTAAACAAGATTTTTACTTTTTAAAAATTTATGTACTTGAGAGAGAGAGAGAGAGAGAGAGAGACCGAGTAGGGGGAGGGGAAGAGGGAGACAGAAAGGAAGAGAGAATCTCCAGCAGACTCTGCTCCCGTGCAGAACCCAGTGTAGGACTCAATCGTATAACCCTGTGATCATGACCTGAGCTGAAACCAAGAGTCAGACACTTAACTGACTGAGCCACCCAGGTGCCCCCTGAAAGATTTTATTTTCTTAAGCAATCTCTATACCCAGTGTGGGGCTTGAACTCATGACCGAGTTCAAGAGTCACATGTTCTACCAACCAAGCCAGCCAGGCCACTCATCCTATTTTATTGATGACAGCCATCCTACTGGATGTGAAGTGTATATCATTATGGTTTTAATTTGTATTTCCCTAGTGACTAATGATTACAAGCATCTTTCATGGGCTTGTCGGCCATATGTATATCTTCTATGGAGAAATTTGAGTCCCTTGCCCATTTTCTAATATGGTTATCTTTTTGTTGAGCTGTGAGAGTTCTTTATATATTCTGGGTATACGTCCTTTATCAGATATATGATTTGCAACTATTTTCTCCCATCCCCAAAGTGGGTTGTCTTTTCACTTTGTTGATGGGTATCCTCTGATACACAAAAGTTTTTCATTTTGATGAAATCCAGTTTATCTGTTTTTTTTTCTTTTGTCCCTTGTGCTTTTAAGATTTCACACCGAATCCAAGGTCACAAAGATTTACTCCTATGCTTTCCTCTAAGAGTTTTTAGTTTTTGCTCTTACATTAGGATTATAATCCATTTTGTATTCATTTTTTTTTTAAAGATTTATTTATTTATTTATTTGTCAGAGAGAGAGAGAGAGAGAGAGAGAGGAGCGAGAGTGAGCACAAGCTGACAGAGTGGCAGGCAGAGGGAGAAGCAGGCTCCCCGACGAGCAAGGAGCCCGATGCGGGACTTGATCCCAGGACGCTGGGATCATGACCCGAGCCGAAGGCAGCTGCCCAACCAACCGAGCCACTCAGGCGTCCCCATTTTGCATTCATTTTTATGTATGATGTAAGGAAGGAGTTCAAATGGATTCTTTTGCATACGGACATCTAGTTATTCTAACAACATTTGTTGAAAATACTATTCTTTCTCCATTGAATTGTCTTCTTACTCATTTTTTTTTAAGTTTAAGTTATCTCTACACCCCATGTGGGGCTTGAACTCATAACACCAGGATCAAGATTTGCATGCTCTTCTAAGAGCCAGCCAGGTGCCCTGAATTGTCTTGGTACTCTTATGAAAAGTTAGTTGACCGTAAATGTAATGGTTCATTTTTCGGAATCTCACTTCTGTTCCACTGACTTATGTCTATCCTTATGCCAATACCCTGCTGTCTTAATTAGTGAAGCTGAGTTTGTAATAAGTTTTAAAATTGGGGAGTGTGAGTTCTCCTGCTTTGTTCTTTTTCAAGACTGTTCTGGCTATTCTGAGTCCCTTGCATTTCCATATAAATTTTGGGATCAGCTTATCAATTTCTGCAACAAAGGTAGATGGATTGTACTGAATATAAAGATCAATTTGGGGAATAGTACCATATTTACAATATTAAACGTCTCCACTCACGAATATGGGATGTCTCCATTTCTCAAGTCTTCTGTAATTTCTTTCAACAGTGTTTCACAGTTTTCAGAAAGCAAGTTTTATATTTATTTTGTGAAATTTATTCCTAAATATTGTATTCTTTTTGAGGCTATTGTAAATTGAATTGTCTTCCTAATTTCATGTTTGGATTGTTCATTGCTAATGTATAGAAAGAAATACAACACATTTTCTTGCACCTAAAATCTGTGTTTTTAGGATGAACTTGTTCATTCTTGCTGAACTTGTTAGATCTGGTAGTTTTATAGTGGATTTCAGAGGATTTTCTATTACGATCAAGCTGTTTTCAACAGAAATCATCTTACTTCTTCTTTTGGAATCTATAGGTTTTTTCTTTCTTTTTCTTACTTAGTGACCCTGATTAGAACCTCCAGCATAATGTTAACTACACAGGGCAAGAGTAGACATCCTTGTCTTATTTCTGATCTCAGGGATATTGCCTACAGTCTTCGACCATTAAATATGCTCTTCTCTGTGGGTTTTTCGTAGATCCCATCTGTTAGGTTGAGGGAGCTCCTACTGACTAATTTGTTGAATGTTTTTTATCTCGAGAGGGTGTTGGATTTGTCAAGTGCTTCCCCCTCCCCCTATTAAGATGTTCACACATTTTTTCTCCTTTATTCTATTGATATATACATTAGTTGAATCTTAAATGTTAAACCACCCTTGCATTCTAGGAATAAATCTCGTTTGGCCATAGTATATAATCCTTTTTTAATATGTTATTAGAATTGGTTTGCCAGCATTTTGGTCAGGAGCTGTGGGTCTACAGTTTACTTTTCTTATGATGCCTTTTAAATGACTTAAAGAGTCATTAATCTTTTAATGTGGCAATTCTAGCAAAATGTTTTTAATGGAATGAAGGGTCATGGGACAATATCTCAGGAAAGCAAGTTGGCAAATATGAAAGCACTAAAGCAATAACTGGGAAGCTCTGAGTAGAGGCTTCCGCTTCACTGGAACCATGAACCAGAAGGATGTACAGCATTAATACCTACCCAATAGTGCCTAAAATCCAGTCATTTAAAAGACACTGTTATTGTATAAGTTTTCAATAAAAAGAACAATGTGACCAAAATAAAGTTTAAAATTTATGTGACACTGCTTTCAGTTTTACTTATTTACATTTAAATTTCATTTTTTCTTTATTTTTTAAACAAAGAAAAACTTGTTTATTTTATATTTTTAAATATTTTATTTTTAAGTAATCTCTACACCCCATGTGGGGCTTAAACTCACAACACCAAGATCAAGAGTTGCACGCTCCACCAATTGAGCTCAGCGAGGTGTCCCTCAATTTTTTCTCTTTAAAAGGAGTTGTGATGGGGGCGGTGCGGTTTAAAGGCTTTATATATGCCACAGCCTCTGTTTTTGCTTCATTCCCTCTAAAACATATTTTGAAATGTGAATCTCATTGTATAATTCTCTGGTGTAAAATTCTTCAGAGTGTGGCCTTTGCCTGCAATCTAGTGAATTTCAAACCCATCAGCTCTGCTTAGAACGCTTGTATGGTCTGGCTTACCTCTCTAGCTAATTATCTGTCACGACTCTCACCAAGCTGAAGCCACTGTGGGCTCTGAGTTGCTTGAATATGCCAGGCTCTCATCCCTTACAAGGCTTCTCTCCCATGGCTCCCTCTCTTTCTAGTATGTTCTTCCTCTGCCCGCTGTATTTGGCTAACTTCCTCTCATCCCTCAGGCTCCACCATAGATGCTGCATCTCCAGGAAGCTCTACTTGGCCTCCAAAATCTAAGTGAGCTTCCTCCTCCTGAGGTCTCAGAGCAACTGTCAGCCTTTGGCTATAGCAATTACCACCCTGTTTTACAACTGTTTTCCTGTCTGTTCCTCTGGGACACTGTAAGTTCTGTGAGAGCAGGAACCATGTCTACCTCAGTGCCTTGCACAGGGACAGATACATAGGAGGTCAAAATATATGTGTTCGATGAATAAGTGAATAAATTAATACAAAGTTCATCGTAATATGGTCCCGTATCTCTCCAGCCTCATTTTCGGCCACTTGTCACCTACACCCAAGCACACATATTTACACTACTTCAGCCGTATGAAATCGTGTGCAGTTCTTTGGACATACTGAGCTCTCTCATACCGTATCTGCCCCTGAAGTGGCTATTCCTTCTATACAGAATGCCCTATCTCATTTGAACACTTGCTGAAATCCTACGAAATTCTTAACTTTAATGATCACATCCTTGACGAAGCCTTCCACACCTCCTCAACTTTTCTCCAAACTCAGGCAAATTAGGTCTCTCAAACTCTGTATATCCATTTGTATTGCAACGGTCTTCTCAGTGATCTTACCAATTCCCAGTGCTTAGCACAGTGCTTAGTATATATATAAACTTACAAAGAGTTTTCTGAATGCAGAAGGAAATAACAAACAGGCATACAGGGTCAGGGAGTGTGTAAGAGACTGTAATGTAAGTGTGGAGTAGGGCTTAGCCCTAGAAATAAAGGGAAAGGACCAAGAAAATGTTTTGGAAGGGTCACTATCCCTTATTAATAGGCTAAACATAGAGAGGATAGGAAATGAAGAGAAGAGTAGACTGTGCATGACCAGGGTTTACCAGGTCAGAGAGGAGTGGGGAAATTGCAAGGGAGAAAATGGGCTTAGCGGCTACCAATAGATGGTTGACAAATATTTACTGTGAACCATGATATTTAGTTTTCTATTCTCATAAGATAGTTACAAAAGACACTAGACATTGTGTTCTACAGTGCTTAGTTGTAAACGGATGGGAAGAGTAAAATTAAGAAATAAACTTCCATGCAGCGATGATACATTTTAAACTTAATAACTTCCTGAAAAGGGTAAGTTTTAAAAAGGCACCTTCATATTCCATGACAAAAAAAGCACACATGTGCATATGTATATTTTGGTCCTCGTAAGTATTTCATAAGAAGTGATCTGGCATATAGGGTTGAGTAAAGAGCACTGGGATAAAGACAAAGTAGAGCTGGAAGAAAATAAACTGCAAAATACCTGCATACAATACAGTCTCTATGAGATCTTTAATGTGGGTCCTGCTCGTCTCCGAAGCAAGAAGAGGCGATGTCCCATTGGGGGCTGGAACAACAAGCGGCCCCACTAAAAACGCACATGCTCCACCAAGATAGCTGAGCATGGATGCGATGGCTGTGGCAGTGGCCCGTTCGTCGGCAGAAAACCATGTCGTAGAGAGGAACGGAGCTGCATTCATCACCGTTGGGCCTGCCAATCCATTCAACAACTGTCCTCCGTGGATTAGTCTGAAATTTAAAAAATTGGAAGGCTGTGAAGTGGCTGAAGCAGACATTTCTATACAAGAAGAAGCTAGCCAAATTGCAGTTTAACTCTGGCATTAAGGACACATATCTGTAAAAACAGGACACGTCTGCAGGTAAAGTATGTCGACTCCCCATGAGGGAGACCAAACACAGTAATAGTTACCCCTTATTCATTTCACAAATATTTACTGAAACCTCTGACTTATGTCACACACCAAACCAAACACGCCAAATAATCTTGTTTCATTCATTACAACAACCCTATGTGGTAGCTATTATTAGCTTTATTTGCTGAGATGTTAAAGTCTCTGTTTAGAAAGATTAAGGTACTTGCCCAAGTGCTAATGGGCAAGTGGAGATTTGGACCCAGGTTGACTCCAATATCCGTATTCTTTCTACTATATTGCCACTCATAAACAGACCTAATAAGTGCCACCAGCCACTCACATAAATAATAAGGTTGAGCTCAGAATGTCTTAAAATAAAATGATATTTTTAAAAAGTGCAAGGAAATAGCATTCAGCCATAAAAGGAATAAATGAAATCTTACCATTTGCAATGACATGGATAGAGTTAGACAGTGAAGTGAAATAAGTCAGTCAGAGAAAGACAAATACCATATGATATCACTCATATGTGGAATTTAAGAAACAAATGAGTAAAGGGAGGGGGAAAAAAGAGAGACAAACCAAGAAACAGACTTTTAGCTATAGAGAACAAACTGATGGTTACCAGATGGGAGGAGGATGGAGGGTGGGGGAAATACGTGATGGGGATTAAGGAGTGCCCTTGCCAGGATGAAAGAAATAATAATAAAATGAGATAAAACATTTCACGCCTACTCTGTGCCAGGTGATGGGAATTTTAAAAAGAATTAAAAAAAGAAAACCATCATTATAGTATCTTCTAGTAGAAAAGGAAGTGGTTGAGGAATTGGAGTACTTGGGTTCTGGTCCAGTTCTGCAACTAACCAGTTGAATGGTTCTGGGCACTATATATTCCATTTCTTCTCCCGCAAAATGAGGTATGTCTACATTCAATACCCACTTATTGAGTATCTGTTAGGCTAAACTACTGTAATTATAGGAGCACTGCATTCCTTCCAGTCCTAATACTCTGTGGCTTTAATTGCAAGGGTTAGTAAGGAGTAGTTTCTTGCTTCTATTCCAGTAGTTCTCTTGCTCATCTCTTCTCAGTATTCTATTTAGTGCTCTATCCTGTTCCTTGCCAACCAAACCCTCTTCTCCCATTACTCCCTCCACCTCCAACATACACATTCTCACTCAAGAGAACCCTGAAGGAGAAGAGAAGCCAGAAGTCCAAAAAGCATACCCAAGAAAGGGAGGCAAGTCAACCTCTCCTGCTCGGAGGCAGAGGAAAGGGAAGGAATGGTGTATGTGACACATACGTGACACTACTTTTTCCCCCATTTTGCTATTCAATTACCATGAGGTCAACCCCCCCCCCCACCTTTTAAATAATTGCCACCTTAAGAGACTCAGAAAAAGTTTTTTAAACAGGCATATGGGGAGAGGTATGCCCTACTGGAGAGGTGTAAGTGAGTGGGAAGTGAAATATGTGAATTAGGGCTGCTCAAATCTTTGTAAATGTTGGAAAACCTATTGTGAAGGCAAAAAGAGCTCCAAGAATCATTACTACTACTAAATTAAGACTGAAGACATTTCAAAATCTTCTTGTGAAAGGGGAACTATTTTCTAGATGACAAAAACAATTTAAACTGTTTATGAAACCAAATTCCTACTCCAAACACCACTAGATCCCAAGCTGTAACAGTGTTTCATCACAGAAATACTCTTCCATTTTCACCGCGGGTTTTATTCATGATTTGTGATGGCACAACAGACTGCATGATGGCATATAGAGTAACTGCTTTGATACTTAATACCGTTAGTGAGGTGTTCCTGAAAGACTCATCTCATCTAGGAGAAGAAGCGCTGGAATGAGTAAATTTTATTATGCCTAAAAATGTTAAGAGTAGAGAGTGAACACAGAAAAAACAAACTATCAACAAAACAAAACACGATAAAACATTATGAATCTTGAGAGGATTGAGGCATAAACTCAAATTTGTTGCTGTGGCTTAACTATGTGTTACCTCTCGGTGGAATCACGAGTAGATTTTTTTTTTTTTAAGATTTTGTTTATTTATTAGAGAGAGAGAGAGAGAGAGAGAGCACCAGCAGGGGGACTGGCAGGCAGAGGGAGAAGCAGGCTTCATGGTGAGCAAGGAGCGTCGTGAGGTACTCGATCCCAGGACCCTGGGATCATGACCTGAGCCGAAGGCAGACGCTCAACCAACTGAGCCACCCATGCACCCCGAAGAGACTATTTTTTAAGCAGCAAATGTGAGTCACAGAATGTGTGAGCTTGTGATAAAAATAGTATCTGAAGCAGGTATATAAGCACTAGGGACATTTCAGATGGGTTCTAAGTCCACAAGATCACTGAACTTGGGCAGCCAACCTAAAACATGAATTACCGTAATGAAGTCAGTTTGTGAATTAAAACATGCTGATTTGGTATTTAAAATTATTCTAATGATTGTGTGCATTTTATATTAAAAGTCATCATGCACAAACACAATATTCACAAATGAACTCAGTAGTGGAACTGGACCCATAGGATCTTGGAGTTCCCCTCTGAATTCATGGGAAACCAGGCAGGGAAACCCAGTCCCTGCTCTTCCCAGCATCTTTACATTTTCCAGATAGCCTTGCTCTTTCTCATACTTGTATTCTAGAGCCCCTCACGGTGTGGCAGTTATTAATGTAACTAGTTATAAGAACTACTGTCCTGCTATATCAAGATTTTCATGTTTGCCTGACCCTGTTTTCTGTTACCTACCATTAACTTACCCTATTTTATGTAATTAGTTTGTAAAAATATATTTAAAAATAAAATTCAGTTTTATATCTAAAACCTAGTTTTCCCATTTTATGGTAATACAAAATTAGGGTTTTTTTTTTCTGGAAAAAAAAAGGGCAGTCATAAGACTAAAATCATATAAATATTACAATAAGCTCTTTATAATGACAATAAAGGAGATGGAATAATTATAAATGGTTCAATACAAGCTGTGTTATTTAACTTATTTGACAAACATGTACTAAGTACGTGTATTGGGTAGGCACTGTGATAGGCGTAAGTATATGGGAATACAAAATTAAAGCCCTTGCCCTTAAAGTCCTTACGGGTAGTTGAACCATCACCTATCAGCATGTACCAGGAATATAAAGAAAAATAAGGCAACAATTAGTCCTGCCCTTAATGCCTATAGATCCAGTGATAAGAGTACTAATGGAGGACCATACATATATCCTCCTTCTCTTCTGACTTCTGGCTCTGGTCTACAACACTGTCGCATATATGCACGGGGACCTGAAGGTCTGACAGCAAGCTTTCCTTTGTTCCAAACAGCTGCCCCTTGGCGACTCCTTGAGCCTGGGGAGTACGCACCAGGAATGCGGTCTACTCATAGAAGAGACTTAGAAAAAGGCCTGTTGCAGGGACATCCGAAGTCCTGTGTAGCTAGAACATGATGAGCAGGGTGGGCACATCTCCTTGGCCCTACACATTCCTCAGCACATAGGAAACAGTAAAGCTGAAGGAAAGCCAGAGTGGGATACTCTCAGGCACGAGTCCAGGACAAGGATCCTTTGGCAGTATGGGCAAGAGCAATAGTGGGGATATGGAACAAGGGATGGTTTGGAAGACTGTTCTTAGCCATACAACAGATGTGGCTAGGTGAATGACTGCATATTGGGAAGGCATCCATAACTGTAAAAAAGTAAAGTAAGTAGTTGAATATAGATCAGAAGCTAAACAAAGAGGTCTGAACTAAGCAATATATTGGGGTTAGGGGAAAAAAAACACCAGAAAATAACAATATTTTTTAAATAGAGGAAGAGGAGTTTAGAAAGACAGCTGAGAAGGAGCAATTACAGATGCAAACATGAGTGAATGAATGAATGAATGAGCAAAGACTGGTACCACAGCAGAGAGAAGGGTTTGAGGAGAGGAGAGTGAATGTCTGATAGTATCAAGTCATATAGAAAGATCATCTGGTAACTAAAATGTAACCACTGGATTCGGCAACAACGAGGGTCATTCCTGATTTGAGTAGAAGCAGTTTCAGCAGAATTCTGAAGATGAAGTTAAGACTCGTGAGGAAATGCGAATTGGGATTTAGACTATATTAGTAGTTAGAAACAGATGCTAGAACAAAAATTAGGTATATAAGCTTGGCAGTGTGACAAGAAAAAACACCCAGCCTGAACGAATTGTCTGGATCGAGAAGTGTTGCCTTCACATAATGAAAGTTAAATGCCACTCACTGTGATTGTCCTAATGCTTTCTTAGCACTGGAAAGAAGCTGGCTTTCAGAAATTAACACCTATTGATCTGGGCTGACTGTCAAGAAGAGTGATTCACATCTTCAGTAAAGGGAAGTAGATCCCATAACTTAATGTCAATTTTTCTGCATCATCATTATAAGTTTCAGTTTTGTTTTGCAAGTAAAAGTTCATTGCAGATAAGGGAAATGGCTTCTAAATTCACCAGTGTCTCACGAAGTGTGGATGCTCTCTAGTGCCTAGAACACAGACTGATTCAAGCAAAGCGGTGTTGCTGAAATACACAACTAACGCTATAAAACTCTCAGTTACCAACAAAATAAAACAACTCTCAGTTACCTAAACACATACATCAGCTTCATTTACAAATTTTATTTTATTTATTTTTAAAAAGATTTTCTTCAAGAGAGAAAGTGAGAGAACGAGCAAGGGGGAGGAGCTAAGGTGGGGGGATGCAGACTCCCTGCCCAGCAAGAAGCCCAACATAGGGCTCGATCCCAAGACCCTGGGATCAAGACTAGAGCTGAAGGGAGACGTTTAACTGAGCCATCCAGGTGCCCCCATTTATAAATTTTAAAAAGCCTAAATTCAGTGATACAAAAACCAAGGTCATTAATAAATATTCTAGAAATAAAGCTTTTTAAAAACAAACAAACAAACAAGCCAACATTGAGGGTGGTCCAAGCATGGCCAGAGCTTTATTCCCTTTATTCCCATCTCGAGCCAGTGGACCTGGGAAGGGTGGGCAGCAGTTAGGAACAAAGGCAGCCCCTGGGCAGTAAGCCCTGCAGCAGAAAGGAAGCTCTCTGGGAAGTGGACTCGTTAACTCCAGGGCTCTAACTCCTGCTTCACGCCTGATGATGGCCAGTACATGTTCACAGTAAGGGGACTGCAAATCTCCAACTTTGCAGGCCAAACTGTGACAGATCTGCCAGAGGGCCGGTGTGCTGCCCTCTTTCTTCATCCCAGTCTCCTCTCCTTGCATCCTTGATCGACTCCCTCTCTCCTTCGCCCTCCGGTCTTTTCCCCTTTTCATTTTTAACTCCTACCTAGCTTCTCCCTACTTCTGTGTTTGTACCATCCCCACAGGCCAGGTGGGAAAATGGGCAAGAGGGTAATTTCCCGAGCAGGCTGAGGGGATAGTAAAGACCTGGAGCTTCTCTGCGCTGAGACTGGAGAGCCGAAGACCTGGTGCTGCCCACTAGCACTGTGGGGTGGGGGTGCAGGGTTGTTAGCCTTCCGCAGGCCTGGCAGGAGGAGGGGAGAGAGGGGATGGGAACTGGACATGATGGACTGATGGAAGCTTCATGAAGTCCTGCCCTCCCTGTGCCCCTTCACCTTCAGCCCTCAGTTAGTACCCTGCCCCTCACCCCCACCCCAATGGCTGAGGCCTCAGCGGCACGTGGTATGGCATTTGGGCACAGCTGCATTCCATTTCATATCATTCAATATACTATCGCTTTTCAAACAAATGCCAGTAGCTAAAGTTCACACTGAAGATCTACAGTTCATGGTTTTCTAATGTACTTGACATTTTAGTTTGTATTTAATGATATTCCGGTACCCTAACCTTTTGCTTTCTGACATCCTGGAACAAATACCTATGATTCCTCAACTATTTTCTACTTGGAATAGGTTTTAGAATTAGAATTTTTATAGCTGGAAGAGACGTCAAACCTCACCTAGATAACCCACCTCTGCATTTTATAGATATGAAAATTGAGTTCCAGAAAGGCTAATATTACATTTAAAATCACACTTATAATTTTATAACTTTCTTTTCTCCAAAAAGTAAGGGCGGAGGGGGGGAGCTCCAAAGTCATATAACTTAGCTAATGTCTACGCCAGGACTG
Organism: Martes martes; assembly: GCF_963455335.1. Classification (NCBI taxonomy): domain Eukaryota; kingdom Metazoa; phylum Chordata; class Mammalia; order Carnivora; family Mustelidae; genus Martes; species Martes martes. The sequence goes on from NC_137888.1 coordinate 119,992,732, forward strand.
GAAATCAAAATCAGGGCTTATTTAATTGGTTTACAAATCTCTCTACTCTTCCAACATGGTCTCATTCTGAAGGTTCTCTGTTGATAGTATAAATAAAAATCATTGACTGTTAAGATAACTCAAGGTTCACAGATCAAGAGGCATGCAAGTAGCTGGAATATTGTGATTCTGTACATAGACCTACTTTAGAAACCTTTAGTTTATTATGACTAGCATTGGTGACAACATCAGAAAACTGGTTTAGAAACTGAGCAGATACTTCCTCACTGTAAGTCCAGCATTCTTAACTTAAATTCTACGTATTTTTAATGTGAAGTAATTTGGAATCCAAAAAAATACTTACTTCTAAGATTCAATATGACAATGGTTCACAAACTTTCTCCCAATTCCCAATTATCCTGCATCAGAATAAACTGGTATGTTACACCATTTCCTGGGTATTGAAAATGGCAGAGTGCTAGAAATAGTTTTCCTTTATTTAGTTCAAGAAAATATAGGGCAAAAAAAGGGTCAGAGATACTATGAATTAATTATAGGAAAAAGAAAGTTAGGAAGGAAGAAACAGAGATAGTAGTGGAAAGGAAGAAGACTTTTAGGGACTGTTGCTATAGTCTGTTTTCTTTAGGAAACTCGATTTCACTTCTGTATCCTTTAATAATTTGGGCTAATTATGATTTCACTAGAAATATCTGTTCAATGTCTACTATGGCCAAGGAAACTATAGCTAGACACTAAAGGAAATATAAAAATGAATATTATAGTCTTGGCCCTAAATAAACTCATAATAACATCAAGTACCAGTTACAGAGAGCACATAAAATAACACAGTGAAGAGTATTAGATTAGGTATCAGAAAACTCAGTTTCTAGTCTGAGATAAATTTATTAACTGTGTAATCTTTGGTGAATCGCTTATTCTCTTGCTGTTTCAATTTCTCCAAAGGTACTTTATGTCACAGGGTTTTTATTAAGGCCAAACGCAATCATCTCTTGACCAGGAAGAGGGGAAAAAACAGATGTCTACCTCCCCCCATTTTGTCTCATAGGTTTTTTGTCTTGTAACTTTCATTTTGTCCTTTTAGTTTAAAAATATATATACTCATACTAGAAAAATGCATACAGAAAATAGCCATAAATTGAATAATTCAATTAAATAGCCCAACCACTACTAATGTATTTTTTTACTTTTTCTCCAATGCATATTGAGAGATGCATGTTTGCCTGTTTTATGATTATTTTCCTAAACATAGGTAACTAGATACCATATTGAATATACAGTTTTATGCACTAAATTATTTTAACTTTATAGCCTGTCATAAGCATTTTTCTCATTAAAGATTCTTTATAATCATATTTGTTATGGCTCTGTGACAGTCTACTATACAAATGTATAAAAACTCATTTAACCATTTTCCTAATGTTTGCTGTTTATTTGCTAATATAATAATCCTGCTGTGATAATCTTTCTAACATAAATATTCGCTATTTTCTAGATTACTTCTTTAGGGTCAAAGGATATTAACATTTTAGGCTTTAGGAAACCTACTCTCACATTGTTTTCAGAAGGATTTGTAGTAATTTCTATTTCTGTCAGTGATTGACAGTGCCTGTCTCAGCAGCACTGTCATTATTTTAAAAATACAAAAACACATGCACTCAAAAACTTGGCATTTAGTTTTCTATTGCTTTTATAATAAATTATCACAGAACTAGTGGCTTTAAAACAACGAAAATTTATTATCTTACAGTTCTGTAAACCAGAAGTCCCTGGGTCTCACTGAGCCAAAATCAAAGTGTCGGCATGGCTATGCTCCTTTCTAGAGGCTCTAGAAGGATCCATGTCCTTGCCTTTTTCTGATTTCTAGGGGCCATCTGCAAACCTTGATCATCGTCCCCTTCCTCCCCTTCCTGACTTCAAAGTTGGCAAGAGATTTGAGTCCTGGCATGCCGCATCTCTCTGATTTCCTCTTCTGTTTCTCTTTTAAGGACTTTTGTGATTACACTGGGACTACCTGGATAAACCAGGATAATGTCTTTAAGGTCAGCTGATTAGCAAGCTGAATTCCACCTGCAACCAAAGTTTTCCCTCACCATGTAATGTAACAAATTTACAGGTTCCAGAGATTAGGACATGGATATCCTTTGGTGATGGGAGTATTCTTCTGCCTACCACACTTGAGAAGGCCAAAAGGCATCTCCTGGTTTTAATTTGTATTTCTCCTTTGGTTACTGGTCTTCTTTCCTATTGGTGTACTGCAATTTTTCTCTTTTTGAATGAATGCTTTATATATTTATCTACATTATCTTTCTGAGTTTTAATTGGGTACATGGCTGCTGAGCTACATTTCCAGCTTCTTACAGACAGTGTGGCTATGTGACTACGTCTGCACAAGTGGATTTGAGGACAGATGACATATACAACCTCTTAGTCATCACTGAACAATGTAGTCATTGCCCTAGACATTCACCTTTCCCTTCCTGTGGGCTAGAATGAGAGTAGGTTTATGAGCCAGCTTTGACCACTTGGACAAGGAATCACCCTATGAGATGTTAAAGCAACAACAGAAAAGAAACTTGGGTCCTTGGAGGGCCTTGTGGAACAGAGCTGCCTATAAGCAATCCACTATCTTCTAGGCTTTTTTCAGAGAAAAATAAACTTCTTTCTCATTGAGCCCGTGTATCTTTGTATCTTCATTACATAGCTTAACCTATACCTTACTAATACATGGGCTGTCAATCAATGTTGACCGTTGAATTATGAATTTAAAGGATGAAATCTGGGAACCAACATTTGTTATTTATGTCTACTAAACCCGGTTTTCCATTCACTTTCCTAAATTGCTTATATAGTTTTATATTATTTTATCCATTATCTCTCAGACATACAACACATTTTTCCCAGTTCGTGTTTTGACTTTGATTTGTTTCAAAGCCTAAAGGTTCAAATGTTTATGGAGTCAAACCTATCAGCTTTTCCCTCTGTGATGTCTTTCATTATTTTTATGCTGGGAAAAAAGTAATCTCTTTAGGGATAAGATTAATTTTCTCTTATATGGTCTCATTTTTAAATACACAGCTCATCAATCCATCTGGAATATATTTTGATGCATGTAAAGCAACCAAATAGCTAAATGATTTTCCCAAACACATATCAGATAAGCCCATTTAATAAAATATGATTTAACAATCCTACTAACTTACATGTTTTTAATTACATTACATTATTATCAAAGTCTACTTCTAGCCTATTTTGTATGATGATTTTGATGCAGATAAAATAAGGTTTTAATTGTTTGTTCCTTTTGGTATTAAGAGAAAAAAAATCTAGAGCAAATCTTTATTCAGGAGAAAAAGAGATTTGCGATAGACTTTGAATGTATTCTTCCTAACTTTCAACTCCACCTACTTCGAAAACCCTATCAACATGTGTGATTATAATTATGTACAGTAGGGAAGGAGAGGGGTATAATCAGGGAGGGACCCATGGGGAGTTCTAGAATTCTAAATTGGTAATGGGTACATGTTTGCCTGCTTTATGATTATTTTCCTGAAGTATACGTATATGTTTATGTACTTTCTATATGAATATAATATTTAATCTAAACCAAGTAAATAAAAACATTCATATAGCTACTGTATGGGTCCTTGGAAGAAATGTCTCAGAAATAACTATATCCTAAGGACAACCAAAAAGGGAAAAAAGTATTTTCTATACCTTTCTACTCCCTTTTTTCACTCTGTTTAATGCTAATCAAGATGAGTTATTCCCCCCCTACCAATCTTTCTCATGTGAAGCCCATATGACCACCATGCAGAAATAGTTGTGAAACTTGACCCCTGATATTTAAGAGTCAAATTAGGGCAAATAAAATTATTGAATAAAGGCTAAATCTTAATCTTGCTTTAAGACATTAAGTATATTAGGGGTGCCTGGGTGGCTCAGTGGGTTAAAGCCGCTGCCTTCGGCTCAGGTCATGATCCCAGGGTCCAGGGACTGAGCCCCACATCGGGCTCTCTGCTCAGCGGGGAGCCGGCTTCCCTTCCTCTCTCTCTGCCTGCCTCTCTGCCTGCTTGTGATCTCTGTTTGTCAAATAAATAAATAAAATCTTGAAAAAAAAAACATTACTGTAGGATGGGCAAGCACAATGCAATTTGCTTAATCAGTTACCATTTAAAGTTAGGATGCTAGTACTTAGGGCAGTAGTTCTCCAACTTAAACAAGCATAAAATTAACTAAAGGAGCTTGTTAAGATTGTTGATTCTGGAGATTCATTCCAGAGACTACATGAGTGGAACTGTGGGGCGGGGAAGGGGGGCACCCGGGATCTGTATTTTTAATAAGTAGGTAGTGTGCAGACCATACTTTAAAAAAACACTGACCTAGGAAAATCTGAATCTTAATGTATTTTACAAAGAAGAGTCTTAGTTTTGAAATCTACCAACTGTTCACTTTTACATCATAAGCTTTCTATTTCTACACTGGGGAAATCTGTGTATAACCCTTGCCTTTCCTTCTCTTGTTCTCATTACTAAAACTCTCACATGATCATTTTAGTTTCACTTAACCAATGTCTTCAGTCAAAAAGGTAATATATGCACATGGTAAAAATATTCCCAAGAGTAGGAAAGAGTACAAAATAAAAAGTAAATCTCCTTTCCACCCCAGACTTCTAGTTCCCCAGACCTCAGAAACAACTAATGGTAATGGTTTCTTTCAGAAACAGTCCTTGCCATATACTGGCACATACATAGATCCCTCCTACTTTTTTTTTTAATAGGAACATTTTAAACATAACATGTTACATTATATGTAAACTGCTTTCTTATAAAACCGCACAATATATCTTGGAGATATTTCCATTCAGCATGTACAGAACTTTTACTTCCTTTTCATAGCTGCATACTATTTCACTGTACATTTTGCCATGACCAGTCCTCTGTTGAAGACACTGGCCTTCTTCCTTCTTTTTTTTTTTTTTAAAGTTTACTTATTTATTTGAGAGAAAGAAAGAAAGAGAGAATGAGAATGGGGGGGAAGGGTAGAGGGAGAGGGAGAGAGAATCTTCAAGCAGACTCCCCACTGAATGCAGAGCCTGCCATAGGGCTCCATCTCAGAACCCATGGGATCACGACCTGAGCCGAAATCAAGAGTCAGATGCTTAACCAACTGAGCCATCCAGACGTCCCAAAGACACTGGCCTTCTGACAATAGCCTTCTACTATTACAAGCAAGGCTGCACAAACATGGTTATCCCTGCAAACTGGTAGAACTTCATATATGGGCTAATTTTCTAAAAGTGCAAATACTGAGTTAAAGGACACTGCATTTTGAATCTAATAAATACTGCCAAAGTGTCCTCCAAATAGGAATGCCCCAAACTACTCACACATCAGCAGCGGGCCTGTTTTCTCCTACCCCAAGCAACATATGTTATCACACTTTCTCATCTTTGCCAATAAAGGCATCTACATGCTATTTTCATTTTCATTTCTTTAATTATGACAGAGAGTTGAGCATCGTTCCCTAAGTTTATGACATATGTATTTTAATTTCTGTAATTACTTGCTCATATCTGTCACTCATTTTCCTACTAAGTTGCTTTTTTTAATTGATTTGAAGAAATTCTTTTCAACTAAGGAAATTACCCATTTGTTTTATTGCTGTAAATATTTCCCAGCTTTTAACTTGTCTTTTGACTTTGTTTTATAGTATATTTAATCATGCAGATATTCTAAATTTTTATTTAGTTAAATGTATGAAGCCTTTCTTTAATAGCTTCTGGGACTTGTCTTTTAGTAGGAAGGTCTTCCTCATTCTATTATTATTAAAAAATAGCCTCATTACCTAACACTTTAATTGTTCATTTTTCACATTTGAATTTTTGATCCAGCTGGACTTTACTTAAGTGGTTAGAAGAGATTTAAGGTTTTTCTTCATTCTTTTGTCCCCAGATAGCTAAGCAATTATCATAAAACCATCGATTAAACAATCTTTTCTGGTATGGTCATTTTTTAAATTAATTAATTAATTTAAAAAGATTTTATTTCAGGAGTTCTACACCCAACATGGGGCTCGAACCCACAACCATGAGATGAAGAGTTGCATGCTCCATTGACTGCACTAGCCAGGCCCCCCTGGTATGGTTGGTCATTTTATTTTATTTTATTTTTTTAAAAGATTTTTATTTATTTATTTGACAGACAGAGGTCACAAGTAGGCAGAGAGGTAGCCAGAGAGAGAGGGAGGAAGCAGGCTCCCTGCTGAGCAGAGAGCCCGATGCGGGGCTCGATCCCAGGACCCTGAGATCATGACCTGAGCCGAAGGCAGCAGCTTTAACCCACTGAGCCACCCAGGTGCCCCCTGGTTGGTCATTTTAAATGTAATTTTGTCAGCTGCAAGCTTTTCACAGTGGAATATATCTCTTAAAAAAAAAAAATCTATGTTTACTAGAACCATCCTATTTAACTATATAACACATTAGTAAATGTTACCTATTATTTATATTAATGAAAATTACACCTAATTAGAAGATAATATGGCATGTGTTACAGGGATCACTGGATATATCTACAATTAAAAGCAGATAAAACTTACTGCAAGTTCACCTTCCAGAAATCTTTAAATGGTTTACCGGACATGCAATATCATACTTCATGTTACAGAGCCATGTCATCCAGTGCTATACAGCAATGCCATCTGAAATATTTTTGGTATGATTTGTTTCTTGATCATAGAAGAAATGCTTTGTAGTCTATTAGTCTAAGTTCCTGATTCATCCATGATGTTACTAGAAGTAGAAAATAATTTTCCTGGGGTGCCTAGTTGGCTCAGTTGGTAAAGCGGCTGACTTTGGCTCAGGTCATGATCCCAGGGTCCTGGGATCAAGTCCCGCATCGGCCTCCCTCCCCATGGGGACCCTGCTTTTCCCTCTCCCTCTGCCTGCTGCCCCCACTATTTGTGGGCTCTCTCTGTCAAATAAATAAAAATCTTAAAAGAAAAGAATTTTCCTGAATTTTTACTGGTACTATGCAGGTAAAAGAAATACTGATACCATGCAGTGATAGAACACCATTAAGAGGTGGTGAAAAGAGTCTTGGTTGAGGAAAGAGCCTGTCAGAAGCTGCTTTTCTCACGTCTGGAGACCTACTGAAGCTAAAATACAGGAAGCCAAGGGTGCAGGGACACTATTCCAGAAGGCTGGGTCTGAGGCTCAAAAAGTGCCATGCAAAACACGGGCACAAAAACGCAGATTGCCAAATACTTTTCAATGCTGGCCAAATGGATGTTACAGGTCTTTACCCCTTCCCGCTGAGTATCAGATGGAGATGGAAGCTGAAAAGTGGTGATCTATTGAACCTACTAGTCAAAACCACAGATTTTAATTGTAGCATTTTCATTTTAACAGCTGCATATGCATTGTTAATACTACTGCTTAAAAGAAATATTGCATGGACATAAAACAAAGTCTCATTTTAAAGGGATAATATTCCTACATTCTTTATAGATGAACACGCAAGGATTGAAAATTCAATTTATACCCTCTTTTTATCAAAGATTCAATCTCTCTGAACTCTTTATTTTAGTAATTCTCTTTCATCTCCTCTATCTTTGTTTACATTTCTTTATGAGCTCTACTTCTTTTCTATATCACCTTCTTTACCAAGATGGAGACTCAATTCTTTAGTACTGTTGGAGTTTTATATCTGGAAAGGATATAAAGGGAAATAAGACTAGAGAGAACAGTATGGATGGCTCAAAACAGAAGAAGAGCTAATAAAAACATTAATGGGCTTTTTAAAGGAATGCATTATTAAAGTTAAGCTTACTGAAATTTGTATTTTAAAACTGGTTGCCATATGTTTGAAAAATTAAGAACATCTCAAACACAATAATGAAACTTACCTGTTAAAACCTCACTCAAAAGGATAGGAGATGAAGACTAGCTTTCCAGAAACTCATCATCTCTCACTTGATTTATTGCACTGGCTCCCCAACTGGTCTTCTTACTCCTGCCCTTGACCTCCAGCTTCAATCTGTTCTCCACAAAGCAGCTTGTGACCAGGGTTCTCCTCAGCTCAAAATCACCAGTGGTTTCCTAGCTCAGAAATAGCTAAGGTCTTCAAGGATCTTGTCTCACACTCCCACCACCACCCCATAACTGTGCTGATCTCATTTCCTATCACCCTTCCCACGAAGCCTCTCATGTCTCACTTGGCTCCAGGCACACCAGCCTGCCTGCCAGGAGAGCTCTTTCCTTCCAGCACTTTACACTTGCTGTTCTGCCTGGAATGGCTTGGCCCCCAGATAATGCATGACCCCCAAAAGTTATCTTCCCAGTAAGGTGTTTTTTTGTTTTGGTTGGTTGGTTTGTTCGTTTTTGGCCATTCTTTCTGAAACTTCACCATCCCTCCCCTGACATTTCAGATCTTTTTTTCTTATTTTATTTTTTCCTCCATAATACAGTACATATTTTATTTATTTATCTAGTTTAGTGCCAGTCTCCCCAACCAGAATGTAAACTCCAAGAGGCAAGGATCTGTCTTTGGTATTCTCTGCTGTGTTCCCCATGTCCAGAAGAGAGCTTGGCACACAGTAGGAGCTCAGTGAATTTTGTTCAGCAAGTGAACTGATAAATGAATAAACAGAAAATGATTCCAGTCTGGGCTCTCACTTCTTTCCTGGTCTCCTCCCAGCTACCTCTATCTTCTGTAATCAATCCCACATACCTCAAATCAGTAGTTTACCCAACACAGGTTAGATCCTATTGCTGCTGTGAGCCACTTAATTTTTAAGTGGCTCACAACTACCCTGTGAGGAAAACACAATTCTACATCAAGATACACGCAGAATCACAATTCTACATCTTAATGGCATCAAGATCCCTCATAATCTGGATAACCTTTTCTAAACTCATCTATTTACATCCCATTTTTATACCTTAACCTATAGATGAGTGTCTCCCAAACTTGAATAATTTATGGGTCCTTTTAAAAGAGGAAAAACTTTTCAATGACTTTCAAGATCATATCCAAGGACCCCAGTTTGAGAAACACTAATGTAAGAAAATGACATTCTGGTCAATAAAAGTATCTTTTAATTACGGATTATTAGGGGTAAAATGATTTTTAATATTCTAACCAAAAGGAAAACAAAACTTTAAAATCTTTGTATAACTTGTAGCCTCTAAGAATAAATCCACAGACCCAGGAGTGAACATGCTGCTGTACACAGATGCAGCTAGCTAACCATCCCGAAGAGGCCTATGCTTACCTGCCTCCATGTCTTTGTTCCTGTCATTCCTCTACTCTGCAATATTCTTTCCCTATCGTTATCAAATCCCAGGTCTATTCTTCCTTCAATGCCTACTTTAATTATCACCTCCTTCATGAACTCTTTCTGATACCCTCCGCCAAAACTTCTCTCAGTCTCTCAGGACAATTTTGTACCTCTTCTGCTGCATTAGCTACATCATTCTTCCTTATGTTACACCATTATTTTCCTGTGGTTATTACAGCTCCTATACAGCATGAAGATTAACTTGCTCTTTTTTTATTTACACAAAAACTAGTGCAGTCATCTTCCATATGACAATTAAGAAATGTGCACTGAATTAATCATGTAGGGAAAAAATAAATGCTAATATAACTATGACCCTCTACTGATCCTCTTAAAAATGGAACCGTTTAGGGGCACCTGGGTGGCTCAGTCAGCTGAGCGTCTGCCTTTGGCTCAGGTCATGGTCCCAGGGTCCCAGGGTCCCAGGGTCCCAGGATCCAGCACCGTGTCAGGCTCCCTGCTCAGCCGGGAGCCTGCTCCCCACTCTCCTGTTTGTGTGCTCTCTCTCTTTCCCAAATAAATAAAATCTTTAAAAATATTATTTAAAAAAATAGAACCGTTTACTAAAAGCTTATAATCAAACATATATATTCATAACAAGAGAAGAAAAATGTGGGAGAAAATGTAAGTTATTTATAGGATTTACCTTCTTTTAAGCATTAAGTCTGATACAGGTATGCATCTTAGACCAGTTCCCAAAACCATAAGGAAGGATGTCAGAAGCACAGTTACCCGAAGACCTAGAGGGAAACAAAAAAATATCTGGGTAATTTTCATATTCTTTTCATGTGAAGTCCAGTGTTAAGAGTAGAGATTTTTTATTCAATTACAGTTATATTATATTCTAATATTTTAACTTTTTGCTAAAAATCCACACATAGGGAAAAAAATTCTCCATGCTGAAAATGAAATGATTCTAACATTAATAGAAAACTTGAATGATCAAATCAAGGAAGAAGCTCCATTAGATACAGTTTTTCAAAATGAATGGCTACAATGTTTTGTTCACATATAACAGTAAAAAATACAAAAAATAATTTTAAAGGACTAGGTATTTTAGTTTTCTACTTCCAATATGAAATTTCTAATTTTCAAATGCAAGCTGCAAAAACTCTAAACTGCCCCTAAATAGTTTCTTAAGGTAGAAAGGTCATGGCTTTAAATTTTCTTGAAAAATGATAATTGGCCAATTTTGTATTTTATCTAATAATCAGGACAAGCTAATGCTTGTTAAATGAGGTGGTCCTTTAGAAACCTTTGATTGTGAATACAACAATGGTCTTCTTATTTTTCTTGCTTATCAGATGGCTTTCAATTTATAGAATGATACTGTTAAAAAAAAAAAGGCATGGCTTAGGACTGTATAATATGGACCAAGTAGCATTTCCCTTTCTGTCCCAAATATAATCAATTATTTTAAAAATGTGTGCCAGGGGTCGGTCACATGGATAACAAGGTAAAAGACAATATAAAAAATATTAAAATAAGGTAATCAAAAATAGACACAATATTCTAGCTATGGCAGAGTAATATAATGGGATTATACATTCCTACTTGCTGGAAAGCTACGCTTCTGTTACTCCTACACTAATGCCATCTATTTGCGGCAGTCACATCACACAGGTGGCTCATGCTGAGCATGTGGGAAAAGTGGCAACATTTCTTCCAGTTTCTCCCAAATTCAATGCCTCCTTGAAACCATTTCATAGTGAATAGACTAAATGCAAACTTTAAAATCTAAATTATTCTTTTTTCCCCAGGGCTCTTTTTGACAGAGGTGAGATAGTTAAGCATTTTGGTTTTCAAAGGGCTTTTCTACTTGAAGGTGTTAAAGTAAGACAACAGGCCCAAAATGGAGTTGCTCATGCTAACCCTCATGCCACCAAACTGCCTTGACTTAATTACAGGTTTGGTTCTCCCAGAAATGGAACACTATTCTAATCAATCAGTGCTAGTGAGGCGATCTGCTTGATAGACCCCCTCCAAGCCCCTAAAGGAAAATGACTTTGCCACAGCAGTCTACTTTTTGCTAGTATAACTTCCTTATTCCCGGTCCCTTGTGCCTGTAAAAGTCTTTCATTTTGTACAGCCCTTGGAACTCCTTTCTTTATGCTAGAGGAGATCCTGCCCAATTTGTGAATCGTTAAATAAAGCCAGTAAGATCTTTAAATTCACTCAGCTGAATTCTGTTTCTTAACCAAGGAAATTGAAAGTCAACAAAACTATAATTATGCAGATTAAACATAGCAAGGAAAATAAACTCGAGATCTGGATCAGGCACACACATGCCACATTGAGGATAATTTGTGATATGAACTGAGTTAGCTTTATAATATTCTCATATGATTTGAATATGATTAATAGAATTTGGCAGAAGGAATATCATAGAAAATTGTGCTTCTCAGTAAGAAGTAATGCATACGTACTGCTCATTTACTGCTTCTACTAACAGAATGCAAATTTTAAACCCACATTATAGCCATGGGAAATAGAGTATAATTAATAAAAAAGTACACTCCATGGTCATAAATATGCTAAACTTGCAAAATGTTATTCTTATAAGGGTATATGGGGTATCTTATGAGATACTGATTAAAACGTTACAGATTTGGGACTATAAGGCTTTACCTTCTACATGATATTTATTTTTTTCCTAAGTATTTGGTTTATAATTAAGGCAAGCAATCACCAAGTAAGCAGTGAGGCATTGTTTATGACCATATAGTCCAAATAACCCAGTTTCCTATTATTACTGGTTAAGGCTGGCACATTTTTCTACGCAATTATAGTTTTTATCAAATAAATGATAATATGACAGCTAAATATATACATTTCATAATAAAGAAGTTGTGAAAAGCTGATTATTAAAGCAATCTCACAGTTACAGTTTGTGGCTTTCTTGCTTATTTTTAATTGTTGCCAATTATTATTTAACCCACCCCAGATGATGCTCAATTCTAAATAAAATGTTTTATCTCATTTGATCTCAACAAGGCAGGACTCTATAATTTCATGTAATCAAAATAACATCAACTGACTTTAGGAAGGAGGGGTATGAGGACTCCAGGAAAATAAGCCTATGAGACATCTAGTACTTTTATGTAAATAAATAGATCCCAAGTGATTACAGTATTAGGATGTGAGTGCAAAAAACCATCTGATGAAAGGTATTAGAACAATTTCAGAAAACCAAACATGATTGAAAATAAAAATAAATTCTATTCAAATAAGGCACAGACACTGCAGGAAGCTTCCTTCCCATGGATGAAATAATTCCTTTTGCTGGGAACTTATTTGGCACAGGAATGGCATCTCTACAACAGGTTTGTCTAAAAAATCAGGATGCAAAGTTAACTGGAACACACACACACACACACACACACACACACAATTCCATACTGGATGCATAGGAAATTAATTATAGCTATAAAGTTCATCTGGTAAGACTCTTCTCAGGCTCTATACTTCCATCAACCGTAGAGAAGATGAGCTGTTATTTGTTCTTGGTGACCTCTAGTCTCCATATCCCCAAAAGCCACAGCCTTGCCACCCCAAACGGCTTTGGAAACCATCAGAAACAATCACATTGTGCCTGTTTTTCCTGTCTACATCAGTCCTGGGAGACCCAAGATTCACAGGTCATCCCTGTACAAATATGGCTTCATATGTCCCCTAATCTGAACTCATCTCTACAGCTTCCCCAACTCCTGAAACCTTGCCACTGTGCCTTCTGGAAGGCTCACAATCAGTGAATCAGTGGAATCCCTACATTCTTAAGCCCTTCTCCAAATGTTCTCTTCACCTTCTTAATCCCACCAAAACCTCTCCCCCCATGACCCTGCTTCCCCAGCACTTCCAGATCACTGTCGCTCTCTGCTCCCTTGGTCTCTTTTCTCAGCACTTTTAAGATTTTCTCTGGTTTTAAGCAATATGGTTATGATGTGCTTCAGTGTAGTTTTCTTCATGTTTCTTCTGCTAGAATTCTTGTATTTCTTAGAGTTGTGGGTTTATAGATACAGATTTTTTTTGCCATTATTTCTCCAATTTGAGGAACCCACCCTCATCTTACTCTACGCCCTTCCCTTTTCTCGTCTCTTCTAGATTCTTAATTACATGTACATTAGGTCACTTAAAATGGTCCCACAGCTCACTGATGCTGGTGGAGTTTTTGTTTGTTTCTTTGTAGTCTTTTTTGTCCCACTCGCTTCCATTCTGGATAGTATTTATTGCTGTCTTCAAGTTCACTAATCTCTTCTTCTGCAATGTCTGATCTGCTATTAAATCCTGTCCAGTACACCTTTTTTTTTTTTTTTTGTCAGATTGCATTTCCATCTATAGAAACGTAATGTTGGTCTTTTAATGTTGGTCTTTTTGTTTCCTGTGTCTCTCCTTAACATGTTCATGCTTTCATCTATCTTCTTGAACATACATAGAATATCTAAAGTAGTTGTTTTCATGTTCCTGTCTACTAACTTATCATTTGTGTCATTTTGGGATCTGTTTCTATTCATTGTTTTTTCTCCTCTTTATGAGTTGTATTTTCCTGCTTTTTTGCATGCTTGGTAAATTTTTATTTCAATGTCAGGAATTCTGAATTTTACCTCGTTGGATGATGGGGTTGTTTTTTTTTTTTTTTTGCACTTTTTCAAATGTTTGTGAATGATATTGTGAGATATAGCTGAGTTACTTTTGATCTTTCTGAGGCATAGTTTTACACTTTATTAGGTGAAACCAGAGCATTCTTTAGCCTAGGGTTCTTTTGTCTTTACTACTGAGGCAATGCCCCTATGAGTATTCAACCCAACCTCTTACGCATTTTGAGGTTTTTCCCTTTCTGGTCTTGGGACTGTGAACTATTACAAGCCTTGTGTGAACTTTGGGAATTGTTTCACCTGTTCTTTTTTGCTCACAAGTATCTGCCGATCAGTTATCAGCTGAAGACTCAAGAGAAACTCTATATAGATCCAGAGCTTTCTGTAAAGCTTTTTTCTCGCTCTGGTACTCCACCCTAAGTATTCTAGTTAAGTTGGTCTCTTGCAATTCTTAAGTGTCTCCTCAACCTAGGGAAACTGCAATACTCAGTCTAGGCTTCCCATCTCTACATTGATACCTGGAAATTCTCTCCAGGTAGTCGGCTGAAACATTCATAGGGATCACCAACCTATCCTGCCTGTTGTCCAATGTCTGAAAACTTTGTTTCATATACTTTCATACACTTTAATTTTTTGTTTTTAGTTGAAAATTATACCGAAATCCAGTTCCCAATATTCCATCATGGCCAGAACAGCCATCGATCTAATTATATTTAATTCTCATACTTAAAACATCCTTGCTGCAGCTGTCTAGAAACTACCACACACCTGTCTCCAGGGTATTCACCCTCACCATTTCCAAATGTCGTGGCTCGTTATTCCACCCTATGACACTACTTTTTCATAAACCTGGTGATTTTGATATCCACTAAATGATCAGTTCAACATCCCTACCTCCCAGTCCTGTCTTCTTGTTCTATGATCATGTCCTCTACTCTATACCTCAGTAGTCTGTTCTCTTGTTTACACTCTGACCTTGTCTTCACTATGACTGCATACATGACAATCTCAATTTCAAGCATTCCATTCTTCAATCATGACCTCCTCTCTTTCTCTCTTGCCTTGTTTTATAGTCCTCCATAGTATTTATCATCATCTGACATACTAAATATTTAATTTTGTTTGTTGTCTAAATCTCATTAGAATATAGGTTCTGTGAAATCTATCTTCCCAGTACTTAGCACACATTTAGGTACTATCTCCCTGAAACTTTCTTCACTTGGCTTCTAGGGCTCACTTGCTCTTGGCTCTCCTATTATCTCACTAGTTGTTTTGTTTTGTTTTGTTTTGTTTTGTTTTTTTTATCTCTGCTGAAAAATGAAAATGGGTAAGAGGGCACAAAACCCATCTTAGGAAAATAACCAGTCTTCTATGCTAAGCTGGCTGGAACCCATGGCAGCAGGAAGACCAGACAACTATCTACCCTCTGGGGAGCAAGATCTTTTAGAATGTTGGAACTTACTTTCTATGTATGCAGACAGGACATCTGCAGCTGGACAGCCAATATATGAAAGTATATTAGCTTTCTCCTACTGAAAAGGAAAACCACTTCTTAAAAGAGAATTTTAAAATTTCTTTTCCTTTGCTTCAAACAATGGTCAATATAAAATTGAATTCTCTATGTGGTTACAGGAACTACTGAAGAACTCCTAAAGTAACTTATTTTATAAAGTGAACAGGTAGTCCCTAATTTAGCCAGATAGTTCATACAATTATAATAAAAAAGGTAAAAATTAACGTTCTTCTACCATAAAAACAAGGTTGGTTAAATTTAGAAAATAATATTGGAAAATGCTCCTGGCAAAAATGTAAATAAAAAGAAAGAACAAAATAACATTTTCCCCTAAATTTAGCCAACTTTGTAAGGAATGACAGAGGAACTGTCATAGACTGGAGGAGATTAAGTAGAAATCATAACTAATTGCAGTTTGGAACCCTAGACTGAATCCTGGAACGGGGGGAGGGGGGATATTAGTGGAAAAACTGGTGAAATCCAAATACCATCTATAAAAATCCAGCTTAAAAGCAAACAAAAGACCTCCAATCTGGGGGCTTCTGGATTGCTCATACAGTTAACCAGTTGCCTTCAGCCCAGCTCATGATTCCGGGTTTCTGGGATGGAGCCAGCACGGAGTCTGCTTCTCCCTCTCCCTCTGCCTCTCCCCCTGCCTTTCCCTCTTCATGCTCTCTCTCTTGCTCTGTCTCAAATAAATAAATAAATGACGTTTAAAATATTGAAAAAAAGAAAATAAAAGAAAAGAAAACTTCCATTCAGTACAAGAAACCTTTCCTCAGCATCTAGCACACATCTTCTGCAAAAGTACTTACTCTATCTGGAAGTTCTATGCCAGTCAAGACATACCTTCCAGGGCTCTACACCTTTTTGTTCTTAGAAGGTTCTTCCTTTATTGCTTTGAGTTACATCCTTTTGTAGCTTCACTCAATTTAGTTCTTCCTTCTAGAACTACACACAGTAAGTCTAATTCCTCTTTTACTTGACCTTCGCATATTTCATACTCTGCCTCAAGTCTCTTTGTGAAGGCTGACACACCCTGTTTCCCTTAATCTAACACATTATGATTTTTACATCATTATTCCTGTCACACAACTTTTAATGTGCTCCAGCTCATCAATGGTCTTAAAATTGATGCTCAGACTAAACACTAGAGTATATCAAACTCTTTCTGGTTGATGCTATACTTCTATGCCTCAGACTGTCCTCCTTTTTCAGCAGCTACATCACAGTGATCATGAATCATTTACCCATACCTGTGTGATACACTTCAATGCCTTATCATTTAGTTGTGTGACCTCTTTTTTCTCCTAACAGAATCGCACTGGCAAGTGGTAAAGTGAGAAACGTCTGCCCACATTATTCCTCAGAGAGTCTTCATTCACCTGGCACGCTTTATCTGAGAGTCATAAATCTCAACGGACACAACGACCTAGTCACAAACACACACTCTAATGCTGCCATGCACCATTTTAGAGAAATCAAATCACTCAGATGTAGTTTCCCCGAAAGCCCTGGGCTGGAGTCATCTATTATGCAAAGCCAACTCAATACTTCCTCATATCTGGGCATCATCAGTCTATTTTCTGACCTTTTACCCTCCACACCTTCAAATCCCTCTGAAGTCAAAGCATCAGTCACTTTGGTCAGGTGTAAAAAACATAAATAGCACGTGCACGGGAATGCTCTCATGTCCACATCGTGCAAAAACATGAACATTTAGAGATCACTTAATCTCTGCTGTTGCATAATGGGCAACAGTGATGTAAACATAAATACAGTATCTGCAAAGAAGCCTCCCCATGTTTGTCGCTTTGGGGACAGAGGGTTCCTGTTCTGGAATGGGATACCAGCAACACTCGGTCACCTCACATAACCCTTAAGACGAAGCCGAGGGCGGCGGCTGGCGGGCTCTGGCTCGCCCGGGGAGTGACCGCACGGGCCGGCACTGCCCGGAGCCCCTCACCTCTCTTGTCCAGGAGCCACATGAACGCGAAGCAGGGCAGGAAGCCGATGGGTCCCCACAGCACGAGCAGCGCGATGTCCCAGCTGGAGAAGCCATAGGCCTGGCGTGCCGAGTTCTGGATGGGGCCCCAGGTGTTCCAGACCAGGCCCTGCGCGAAGCCCAGCAACGAGAAGAGCAGCAGCACCAGCCAGCGGCGCCCGTACACCCGCCCGGGACCCGGGGCCGCCGCGGGCAGCGCCGCCGCCGCCGCCTCCCGGCTTCTCCAGACAGCCCCCGGCGCAGGCCCGAGGCCGGGCCCCAGCAGGGGCTGCCGCTCCTCCTCGCTGCTCCAGCCTGCGCCCATGGCGACGCGCGGCCCGCGGGGCCTCTGCCCAGCGCGGTCTCGGTGACCGCCGACTAGCCCCGCGCGAATACGGCCGCAGGAGGCGGAGGCAGAAGCTGTTGAGGTCGCGCTCGGCCTCAGGGCCGCGGCCGGTGCGCCTGCGCCGCGCGAGCCGGCCGGGGGCTGGAAGGCGGGGCAGGTGCAGCGAGCTGGGAGGAGGCTGGGGTACCGCACTGGGGCACCCACCTCGCTGGTACTGGAGAGGAAACTGAGGCGGGAGACCCCTGTCTCTGAGGGAGGACGAAGAGGAACCAAAAAGGCGGGAGGAGCGCGACTAAGCCCTGGAAAAGGAAACTCCCAAAAAGACTGTGCTAAGAGGAGGTTGGGATTGCTGGAGGAAGTGCCTAAGTTTACATCACGTGTCCAATAAACAACTCGGATACCTCTGGTCACTTAAGCTGTTGCTTGCTTCTATATTGCATTTATTATTTTTGTTGGATTGTTAACTTTAGAAATTAGGATAAGATTGAGCTGTTGGATTTGCCCCTTGAAAATAATTTATTTTTCACAGTGAGTACTGCCTGGTTTTATCAGCTACCTTTTGTCTTACATACCCAATGAGATAATAAACTAGTCAATGACATTCGTATGTATATATAAAAAAGATATAGCTATCTTTCTACCCTCTGCCTGTCATTAATAGGCATATGTTAATATATTAATACGTTAAGGCTAAGAGATTTCTGCCCCTAACGACTCAGATCCATCTCCAGTCATTACAATTTTGACCAGACGAAAAGTAAGTGAGAAGGGTAGGGGGCTGCTGGCCTCTTGATCAGGCAGCCGGTTGTTTATTTCATTATATAAATCCAGACGCCTGACAGCTGTCGGTTAGTGTCCTTGAAACCATAGGTCAAACGATTTGGCTGTGTGGGTCGGGAAATGAGTCACAGAGAACGCAGTTAAAGGACGTTTGCTTGAAGTTCGTGTTCCCCAGAAGCCACGAAAACCAGATGGAGTCAGGATGCTGCCAGAAGGGCAAGAAGGGTGGAAGAGAAGCCTGAGCTCTACTTGTAAGCGCGGCTGCAGAGTTAGCGGAGGCAGAGCCCCATTCCACGGGGGCTAGCCCCACAGAATGCAAACCATCCCCTAACACTCCAATATTGTTGGGTGTAGGAAAGTGGCAAGGCAGAGAGGAACGACCTGCCTGCAAAAAGACGGGGAGCAGAAACTAATCCTAGAAAAGACTATGATGGAAGAAGGTTAAAGTCTGGGGAAGATACAAAGCGCTACAGCCGAGACCACGTGCTGACATTTCAACAACCGGGGAATCAAAACAAACCTGCGTGGCCCCGCCCGGCGTTCGTCACGTGACCGCCGGGTGCGTGGTGCTTCCGGGGGAGATCCGGAGTTGCTACCGCGGCTGCTTCCTGCCCTGTGACTCCAAAGTCGGGGTTTTGGTGGTGCTCTGAACCCACTCCCACTCCGCTCCTCTTTTGGGTTGGGGCGGAGCTAGCCATGGCAGCCACCCCGGGGGCGACCACTGAAACGGCCCCTGCGGCTGGAGCTGGAGAGGTGGAAGGTAGGCGCCAGGCTGAAGTCAGACCATGAGTACAACCCTGTGCCAGTTCATTCCTGGCAACTCTCCTGAGGCCATTTGGTCTAGCTCTTATTTTACGTCTTTCCGGCAATGCATTAAACTGTGAAGAAAATTGTTATTTTTTAGTGAACGTGGCTTTTCTCAAATTGGCGCATCCAGGTTTGCGGTCATCGTTCAGTCCCTGTATCCTCCCACCTACCGGAGCTGATTAACGCAAAAGGGTGGTTTGAATGGGTTAAAATTAAATTTGTGAAGGTGGAGCCCACTCTTGAGGTAAATGGAAGTATCTGGGGCTTTTATGAACGGAGATTATGAGCTTTTGTTAGATTTTGGTGGAATCCTGCCTTAGGTGACCAGTGAGGTTGGGTGGCCCAGGTACCATAGACCTCAGCATTTATTGAGTGATTGCTCCGTGCCTGGCACAGTTCTGAGTACTGCTGCCAGAGATCTAGAGACTTTTGAATGTTTATAATAATGCCTTTTTCCAATTGAGCAAAGGGGCCTAGAAAGGAAAAGAGTGGTTAATACCCGGTAGCATGAATAATACCAGCAGTACAGGTTGGGTGAGGGCTGTCACCAGGAGGAGAGATCCCCCTGGGGAAAACATAAATGCTTCAAGGAAGGAGTAGTTGGAGGTGAGCCTTTAAGACTGAATGAGTTAGTAAGGAACTTAGGTGTTAGTGCTGGGAGGTTGTGGGAAGACAAGGAGCAGAAAAACAGGATGGCTGTGGTTGGAGATCAAATAGTCATGTTTGTCTAGAGCAGGAAATGACCAGTCTCAGTTGAAGAAACAATTATAACTTGGTCCTGTCTGACCACAGTCTCTTGGCTTTATAAACTCCCTTATGAGCCCCAAGGATACAATTCTTGAACTTCCATCTATACCTCCCATCGGTGTAATCTTACATTTTCTGTCCATCTCTACCCCCTTATCCAGTTTATAATGCATGTTCTATTTTATGGTCTCTCCCTTGAAGATGCACCATTTCCCTGTCCCTCCCTGCCTTTTATTCTTCTGGCAGAACTCATACTCTTGATGGACCCAACCTTTTGTCCCCTTTGCACCTGTACTTATATGGCTGAATTTTGCTGGAAAAAGTCCTGGGCAAATTGATGACGGTATAAAATGAAAATGATCAACCACTTGAATATTCAGTCAGCATGGGCCTGAGATCCTCTGATGCTGTTTCTTTGGTGAGCTTTCTTCCTCCAATGACTGTTCCTTAAACTCTGTATATCCTCTCTTCATCTCTTTCTCACTTTCAGTGGATGACTTGCAAGTCAGCTCAATTCTGCATCTAATTTGTCTACTTTTTCCCTCCTTAACTATCAGGCCCTTGTCCAAATCATCCACATTTCTCAGCTAAACCACTGCTATATCTTTAGGCCATGCGATCCCGTTTTTATCTTGTGGCCCTCCAATCCCTTCTCCATTCAGCAAAAATTGACACTCCCTTACTTAAAATGCTTCAGTGAATTCCATTGCACTTAGTATAAAATCCAAACTCTTAACCATGGCCTATAGAAATCCTTGGTCTGGGCTCTGCTGATGTCCCCAGGAGCATCTGTTGTCACTCACTTCCCTCTCTTGTCTAGTTTTCATGTACTTGGTTTCTTAATCTTCAGCTTTCACAGTATGTCACCACCTGAGTTCTTACCAGACCAACAACTAAAACTCATTTTAGTTTTCCCCTGACTCCTTACCAGGGATATTCCTGCTTCCTTCATTTCACTTATTGCAAAATCTGAAATTACTTGTTTATTTTTGTTTCCTCCACTTGAACTTAAGTACCATGAGGGCAGGACCTATATCTGTTTTGTTCACCACATGTGCCCAAACAGCAAGTACAATGCCCAGGCACAAAGTGGACACTTAATACATATTTGTTGAGTGAATGAATAAGGGAATTCTGCCAATTCAAAGGCAGGAGGAGAAAGAGCATGGCATGGTCCAGGGACTGAAAGAAGCTGGCATTAGAAGTGGTGAGGGAAGTGGGATCGTGAAGGGCACTTTATACCAAGCTAAGGAGCCTGGACTTTATGACAGTAGGAGGCCTTTAAAGAGCTTTAGGTAAGGAAGTAATATGATCAGATTTATTTTAGGAGGATCACTGCCTGAAGGGTAGAGGATAGATGGGAGGGAGAAAGACTAAAGAACAGGTACCCTTTAAGCCTCACTTTTTGTCCTCTGTAAAATGTATATAGATTGTGAGAATTAAAGATAATTGTGGATCATCTAGCATAGTGTCTGGAAGGAATTACATGTTCATTAGGGGCAACCATTTTTATTATTAATACAAAGGCCTGGCATTGGTGACTGATGGATATTGAAACTGAGAGAAAAAAAAATTAGAACTCTGGAATTTTCTAGCCTGAGAAACTACATGTAAATTAGGAACCTAAAGAAAAGGAGGTGGTTCAGAGTAATATGTGAATGCATAAAATTTAGGTAGGGAAATACGTTGCAAAAGATACTGAGCATGCAGCTGGGTAAGAGGAGGGTTTTTTAGATTTAGTATTCACTTTCCATGAATTCACCCTTTTAACGTATACAATTCATTGGTTTTTAGTATGTTCACAAAATTGTGCAGCCATTACCACTATAAATCCAGAGCATTTTCATCACACTGAGAAACCTGGTATATATGAGTAGTCACTCCCAATTAGACCCTCTCCCCAGCCTCTGGCAGTCACTAATCTACTCTCTGTCTCTGTGGATATTTGCCTACTCTGGATGTTCCACATAAATGGAATCATACGACATGGGGCTTTTTGTGTCTGGCTTCTTTCACGTTGCATAATATTTCCTTCCTCCTTTTCTTCCTTCCTTCCTTCCAACAGAGGGAGATACAGTGAGGGAGGGAACACAAGCAGTGGAAGTGGGAGAGGGAGAATCAGGCTCCCCCCTGAGCAGGAAGCCCGATGTGGGGCTCAGTCCCAGGACCCTAGGATCATGACCTGAGCTGAAGGCAGATGCTTGATGACTGAGTCACCGAGGCGTCCCTGCATAACACTTTTCAAGGTTCATCTGTGTTTTAGCATGTGTCAATACTTCATTCCTTCTTATGGCCTAATGCTATCCCATGGTATAGTAACCACATTTGTTTATCCATTTATCGGTTGATGGCATTTGAGTTGTTTGCACTTTTTGGCTATAATGCTGCTGTGAATATTCATATGCACATTTATGTGTTAGCATATTTTCAGTTTTCTTGGGCATGTATCTAAAATTGGAATTTCTAGGTCTTAAGATAATTCTGTATTTAACTTTTTGAAGAAACTGGTGATTTTTTTTTTTTTAAGAGAGCACAAGCATGGGTTGGGGGGAGAGGGAGAGAGAGAATCTTAAGTAGGCTCCTTGCCCAGCATGGAGCCCCATGCAGGACTCAAGCTCATGACCCAATCCAAAATCAAGAGTTGGGCACTTAACCTGACTGAGCCACCCAGGTGCCCCGGAGGAAACTGGTGATTCTTAATCTTGAAGTCCTAAGGATGGGAAAAATCTGATGAAAATGTGGATTTGCTCCCCTGGAAAATTCAGCATGCATATACATTTTTGCAGGTGACTTTGTGTTTTTGTATTAGATTCTCAGTATCTGCGGAACTTTCAATCACATTTTAAGCTGTCATCCTCCCCAGAATCACCAATTTGGGGTGACTGCTTATTACCATTACAAAGTAAGTTAAATAGAGAAAATCCTACCAGAAGAGAAGGCTTTGCTTTAAATTACATAAGGCTTATGTGAACAAAGGGTAAAAAAAAAAAAAAGGTGCATACATTAAATACATGATGTGAAAGGGTCAGTATATTCAGGATAATGATGAATATTGTGGGAGTCATAGGAAAGTTAATTTTTGAGCAAACTTATTACCATTCCATTATCAAAAAATACTGGAATGTCTGTTAGAAACAGAAGACTATTTTATACAGCGAGAAGATAGCTCTTGCCTTAAAATAGCTTGTAAATACAGTTTACAATATAGTTTGGGGGGAAAAGATACAGATAAAGAGTTGTAGTATAAGACATAACCACAAGCAGGAAGAAATTAATTGGAAAGTAAATATTACATACCTTCAGT
Source organism: Martes martes (assembly GCF_963455335.1). Taxonomy (NCBI): domain Eukaryota; kingdom Metazoa; phylum Chordata; class Mammalia; order Carnivora; family Mustelidae; genus Martes; species Martes martes. Next base: position 120,016,141 of record NC_137888.1, read on the forward strand.
GCTTTGGGGCTGAGAGAAGAAAGAACTAATGAAAATTGAATTGGTCTGTACTTCCTGGAGTAATTTGAAAGTGTGGTATAGTTTGAATATGGAAATGAATGGAAGAGGCCATTTCTGGCCATCAAGGCGGGGAGTAGAAGTGAATGGAGAAAAGCCTGAGTCACATAAGGGCCAGAGGGTGCGGAGGAAGGTGAGGAGACAGACTGGTTCTACTAGAGTAGAATTGGTATCAGAGAATGCAGGTGAAAAGAAGGAAGATGGTGTCCTTTGAAAAACTGAACAAGAGCAGTGTCAACCAGAAATGAAGTGAAGAAGAGGGAAATCATGGGTTTTAGTTTTCTAAGAAAAATAGAGCAAGGCCATCTCAAAGAGTGAGGAAGTGGAGAGAGGTATTGGGGATTTGAGACTGAAGAAGCTTTAGAATGGTTGCTGTAGGGGCAAGGGTAATTAGGAATCAACCGGTGATAACTAACATGCTGAAAGTAGGAAAGGGACCAGTAGAGGTGAGCATGAAACTGGACCTTTGTTCCATTGTGGATTCCTTTGTCTTGAGACGGTTTCTGTGCGCAAGTGACATTATGCACAAGTAGCAAAAGCAAGTGGTTAGTTTTAATAAAGCTTTAATATTTTATATACATTGCTGAAAATGAGGTATGAATTCAGAAAACATTTATTTAACATCAATTTATGCCAAACATTGTGCTAAACTCTAGGAATAGGAAACTAATTATCTTGCCTTCAAGAATGTGATATTTTTTGTTTGAAGTAACAGCTTGAAAGTTATTAAAAGCAAAACATGATCATATTAATAATCAAATATATTAGAATCTTTATTTGAAAATAAAGTAGACCTAGGGTTGCCTGGATGGCTCAGTTGGTTAAGGGTCTGCCTTTGGCTCAGGTCATGATCCCAGGGTCTTGGGATTGAGCCCTGTGTAGGGTCTCTCTGCTCAGCAGGAAATCAACTTCTCCCTCTCCCTCTGCTCCTCCCCCTGCTCTCTTACTCCCTCTCTCTCTCAAATAAATAAAATCTTTTTTAAAATGTACTTATTAAAAAAAAGAAAATAAATGGGACCTTAAAAATGCAAAATAAACCATGTTACTGCTATTACATTTTAAAGTTCATAATATTTTATTATTTAATAAAGATGCTCTGTTTCCTTGGCACCTGGGTGGCTCAGTTGGTTGAGCATCTGGTTATTGATTTTGGCTCAGGTCCTGATTAATAGTTAGAGCACAGAGGATTTTTAGGGCAATGACAATACTCTGTATGATATAATGCTGGATATGTGTCATTATATTTTGGTCCAAATCCGTAGAATGTACAACATTAACACTGAACTCTAAGATAAACTATGGACTTGGGTGATTATGATGTGTCAATTTAGGTTTATCCTGGTTAAAAAAAAAAAAAAAGTATCATTCTGGTGAATGACGTTGATAATGGGGGAGGCTTTGCGTATGTTGGAAGTGGAAATCTTTGCCTTCTCATTTTTGTTATAAACCTAGAACTACTCTAAAATCTTAAAAAACTAACCAACAAACATGAAACTACTTAATGTTAAGAATCAACTTAAATTCTGAGTGTGAGACGTTAGAGGATCACACATTGTTTGAAGCTTGTCAGTGAAACTGAAAGTTGCAGTTCTTTGAATCTGATTCTGCCTTTCAGACTGAGGTTATATTTCTTTATCTTGGGCTCTGGTTTTAATTGTAGCCAGGTTTATGTCTTTATGAAGAGAAGAATGTACTCTTAGTGACTCTTCTTCTAGTCTTTCTCGAAATGAGTGAATACTATCATCAGCCTGAAGAAGGCCGATAAGTAACTTGATAAGGGAGGACAGTTTTCTTGTAGGAATTTATCTCCTACTTTTAAGAGAAGGAAGCTCCCTTCCTGCCCCAGCAACGACGTACTAACCACCCCTTGCAGCCAATGAGAAACCGCCACAACCTCCAACTCTTGTTTTTTTCCAATGAACTTTTGTTTAAAACTTCCCAATTCCCTCCTAACGTCGGTGTGCTTGTCCTGAATTGTAATTACCCTGCTATTCCCAAATAAGTGCATTTTGGTGGTAAAATAGCTGGCTTTTTAAAGGTTGACATTCCTAAGGAAAAAAATCTCATCCCAGAGTTGTAGGGACTTGAGTTTCTTAAAGAGCTGACTTTTCTATATGACTGGATTTACTCCTCCTCAGTTGGAGATGCCATACTCTATATGTCATTTTTTTTCCCCATTAAAAAAAAAATGGCAGAAGGAGGCAGGGAGTTTAAAGAAAAGCAAAAGCCTGTATAAACAATTTCCATGTTAGAGTGTATATTTAATTCATGTATACCTAAATACTTTGTATTTGATAAGGACAAATAACAGAAAAACTGTACTGTTGAATTTTTTTAACTGCGGTAAAAACCAAGTAATGTAAAATGTATCATCTTAACCATTTTTAAGAGTACTCAGTAGTTGGGGCACCTGGGTGGCTCAGTGGGTTGGACCTCTGCCTTCGGCTCAGGTCATGGTCTCAGGTCATGGTCTCTGGTCATGGTCTCTGAGATCAAGCCCCACATTGGGCTCTCTGCTCAGCAGGGAGCCTGCTTCCCCCCCCACCCCATCTCTCTGCCTGACGTTCGCCTACTTGTGATCTCTCTCTCTCTGTCAAATAAATAAATAAAATCTTTAAAAAAAAAGTACTAAGTAGTGTTAAGTATATTCACATTGTTGTGAAACAGATTTCTAGAACTTTTTCATCTTGCAAATCTGAAACTCTGTACTCAGTAAACAACACTTCTTTTCTCTCTCCCCTCATTCTCTGGTGACTGCCATCCTACTTTGTTTCTATGAATTCAACTATTTTAGATATGTCGTGCAAGTGGAATAATACAATATATGTCTGTATGTGACTGGCTTTTTTCACTTAGCATAATGTCTTCATGATTCATTCATGTTGTAGCATATGACAGGATTTCCTTCCTTTTTAAGGCTGAATGATATTCCATTGTATGATGTCAGTGGACATTTGGCTTGCTTCCATTTTTGGCTATTGTAAGTGTGTGGCTATGAATACGAGTGTACAAATATCTTTTTAAGACTGCTGTTGAATTTTTTTGATGAATGCTTAGATTAAATAGCCATTTTATTTTGAAATACAGAAAAATTTTCTAGTGGAATTCTGAAGAGCTAGATGGAAATATTTTGGTAGAAATTTTGAAGATACTTTGGAGCCTTTTAAAGAACTGTAGTCTTTGAGACACTATTCTTTCTAGTATTTTTTTTGTAAATATTTTATTTGAGAGAGAGAGTGAGAGAGAGAGGGAGCACGAGAGGGGTCGGTGAGAGAGGGAGAAGGAGACTCCCTGCTAAGCAGGAAGCCCAATGCAGGGCTTGATCCCAGGACTGAGGGATCATGACCTGAACCGGAGGCAGATGCCCAACCGACTGAACCCCCCAGGCACCCCTATTCTTTCTAGTATTAACTTGACTTGAAATATAGATTTACTTTTCTTTACTTTAAATTTAGGACCAGTATTTCTTTTGAACTAAGTACTCTAAGTACTATAAGTACTATTTATGAGTTCTGGTATAAATGGATTAAACTGAGGAGAAGATAATTTTCTGGCTTGACTGGGCAAGGGTTAAAAATGTAAGACAGGAAGAAGAGGATGTGAAGTGTCTAGCACGTAACTGTCTCCTATTCCCAACCTGAACCTGCTTGGCTATTCACTACCGCTCAAGTGTTGGTATTGGAAAGATTATGTCATAACAACACTTCTGTTTATGGTTTCGTCAGTCACACCACCTCCCAGACCTTCAAATTCAAAGGGTTTATGACTAATTATCATTTTACTTAAGCATTATATTAACTTTCAGAAGAACTTTCTTGGTGTATATTGACTTTTTTTTTAAACAATGAGCATAAAATGAAAATTATCATTGGTGTAAGTTTTACCACTCAGTCTTCAGTACGAATATAGTCATTTTGTTAAGTTGGACTTGTGTAGTTCCATCAGTGTTTTCCTGATGTGGGCCAGATGTTCATTATTTTTAACCCTAATATCTACCATTCCAGAAGTTGGTTTTTTTTTTCAGCTCTAACTGGCTTTATTTTTATTTTTTAATTTTTAAATTTTTTTATAAACATATAATGTATTATTAACCTCAGGGGTACAGGTCTGTGAATCACCAGGTTTACACACTTCATAGCACTCACCATATCACATACCCTCCCCAATGTCCATAACCCCACCACCCTCTCCCTACCCACCCCACCCCCACCACCCTCAGTTTGTTTTGTGACATTAAGGGTGTCTTATGGTTTGTCCATTCCAGAAGTTTTTAAATTTCTTTTATGTATGTATAGAGTTGTTAAGATTGATGAAACCACCATAGGCTTACATGTATATATTTAGAAATAATTTAGCTTATAATTTAGCCATGTGACCTACTCTTCTGTCCCCTTCTAAAAACTTTTAAGTAAGATTTTAATAAAATTAATGAAATTTAATTGAAATTTTATACTTATTAACATTTCTATTAAAATTATACCTGACATGCAAGATGAGTTATTTTTAGCCTCAGGATCATTGTTGTATTCTATCAGTATTAGGAATGAATTCTGGAAACTTAGTAACTTTTCCTTATTATTATCTTGAATTCTAGATCTCAGATACAAATCCAAGCCAGGTATTAATTGACAGAAGGCAGATTGCGAACAAATTCAGGGAAATTAGGTTTCAAATTATCTTGTAGCTTGCATTAATTAAAGAAAAAACTTCGAGAAAAAGGCAGTTTGCTTTTTAATCATGTTTCACTATTTCCAAAGAATTAGTTGAAACCAAAGCTGGTAATAAATTGTGTGAATAATATGCCACGTTTAGTGAGAGAAAAGACTATTTTACAACACCTAGATCTCTAATCTTTTTTTTTTCAGCAGAATTTTCATTAGAAATTGTTCCTTCCTGCAAGTTTAGACCTAAATAAATACACTTATCCTTTAAAGGCTGTCAAGGTTGCTTTAGAATTTTTATAGCTCTTTGCAAACATTCCTGGCTTGGAGTGACTGAGTGCTTCCTTAGGCTATTTAATTAATACAATGTTGATTGCATTCTTCTTTAAAGAAAGTTGTAATACTTAAATTTGTTAATTTAATGGCCCATGTTCATTGTTGATTAAGCTATTAGAAACCAAATTACTTTTATCTCACAACCAGCTGATTGTTTTATTTCACTGATAGGTATGAGATTCTGTAAATATGCTAATTTCTTTTATGGTGAGCATCCTGCTGCTCTCTTCTGCATACACTTTATAGTACTTTTTATATATTTAGCAAATGTTTGAGCATTTACTATATATCCCAATCACTGGGCCAGGTGCTTTCTCAGCAAATTTTAGTTTTTAGGGTCTCTTATTAAATAACTTCTGGGATGTCTGGGATTTTTAAATCAGATCATTAAATACATTTTTAAAAGGCATCATGTTAGAGGAAAAAATATTTCTTTGAAGCTATTTGAAAAGTAGTGTCAAAACACTACTCATCGGGGTGCCTGGGTGGCTCAGTGGGTTAAGCCTCTGCCTTCGGCTCAGGTCATGATCTCAGGGTCCTGGGATCGAGCCCCACATCGGGCTCTCTGCTCAGCAGGGAGCCTGCTTCCCTCTCTCTCTCTGCCTGCCTCTCCACCTACTTGTGATCTCTCTGTGTCCAATAAATAAAATCTTTAAAAACAAAACAAAACAAAAAAAAAAAAACACTACTCATATGTTACTAATGACCATGTATTTATTTATGGAAGGGTGGCAAGATATATTTTACCCAAGTATGAGAATTCTTTGGGGAATGTTCAAAGCCAGTTCTATTGGCTCTGATTAAAATAAGCAGAATAAATAAATCCCTACCCCAAAAGGACTGGTGCTTCTCTTATTCTCTGCCCTTTAAAATTGTAGAAACAAAGTTTTCAAAGCTTGGATATTTTACAACTATAGAACTGAAAGAGTGCTGCAGGGTCAGACAAGCCATGATTCATTCAGTGTAAGTCACAGGTATTTTATAGAGAGAATATAGTAGTCCTTGAAAACAATAGCCTCAGAAGGCCAGGTGTTAAAGCAGTTATGAACTAGTACCAGTCTTGACTATAAGAATTTTCTATGTGAAGGGCTTTAGGAGGTAGAATTTTGCTGATACTGGTTTAGTGGCACAAAGATGGACATTTTTGCATTCTTTCAGCTGAGGTTTGCGATTTCCTGGGCCTTTTTTTTTTTTTTTAAGCCCAACGTGGGGCTTGAACTCATGACTCCAAGATCAAGGGTTAAATGCTCTACCCCCTGAGCCATCCAGGCATCCCCTGGGCCTTTCTTTGATCTCGCAAGGTGACTAACCATTATATCTGTTTTCCAGACAAAACGTAGGAGAGAAGACTAAGGGCAAAAAGGCTGACTGGGCAACTTCCAGATATATCTCTGGCCACTCTGTCTGCACAGGAGGCTAGGAATTGTAATTACCAGCCACACCCACTGTACAGAGTTCTGTTAGTAAGAAGGAGAGAGTGGGTATGGGATAAGGTAGGCAATTAGCAGTCTGTACTACAGGTATTATCCCACGACCCACTGCCCACAGAGGCACAAAGCAAAACATTCCTCTCTCCCTGACAGTGCACATGTACTTCTTATCCATGAATCGGTCTCCAGCTTTCCAAAACTTATTTCTCTTTTCAGATTATACTCTCTCCTGAATTTGCAGTGTTTGTCTAGGTCCCCCAGTTTGAATTCTCTGGAAGCAGGATGGTGCAGTGGAAAGAGTGCTGCACTTAGAATCAGGGAACCTGACCTAGTAGTTGAGTTCATCACTGGTGTGTTGGACTTTGATATCTGAGCTTCCTGTTCTTCCTTTGGATAATGGAAACAAAATGCCTTTTCTGCCTGTGTTTTGTAGGTTTCTTAGAGGATCAGATGAGCAGTTTTAATGTATACAAAAGTACACGGTAAATAGTAAAGCAACATATGAGGAAATGCATTATTATGGTGATGATGTTGAAAACCAAACTCTTTATCTTCTCACCTGAATGAGCTGCTGCTCCTAACTTTTTTTTAAATGTCAAGTCACAATATCTGGAGACCTCAGTCTCCTTTATGGCTGCATATACCTCCCACCCCACGTCTTTGGTTGTAATAGTCTTTGATTTTATTCTCTTAGTATTTCTATATCTCTGCCATCTCTGTCCTCCTTACTGCCCCCACCTTGTTGTTCAGGGCCTTACTGTAACACTTCTTACTGGGCTAGTACAGTAGCTCTCTGAGTCAATTCCAGTTTCTACATCTCCACACGTTTCTACATAGCCCTCATTTTTATTGCTAATGGATTATAATGTACCATGGGAAAAATTTACATAATATTTAGTAATATTCAATAAATATTTTTCTACTTTTAGACATTAGGCTGTTTATATTTTCAGTTTTTATATTATGGTAGTAGATATTTTATGTGTATGTGTATACATATATAATATATATGAATATGCATATAGCTGGTGATTACTTTGTTAAAAGCAAATTCCTATAATATGAGTTACTAGGTTAAAGGGTGGTTGTTTGAGACTTCTGCTTCATTTTTACAGTTGTTTGCCAAAGGATAAGTACTAATTTATGTGCCACAAACAACAGAGGATTATCATGAATGTATTACAGCTTCTCACAGTCTAGCAAAACTTAAAAGATACATAATAAAAAACTCAGCTTGTCCATTTTTCATGTATACAGAATCCGGGCACTCCAAGTCTAGGAAGATTTGGTGGGTCGTGATCCAGGTAACCTTGTACTTCTATTTATAGGCAAGTACAGGTCAATACCCCTAATGTGAATTTATCAAACAAGTGGAAAGCAAGAATCTCAAGGAAAGATAGAAAATTTTGTTCCTGGTCCTGTTTCCCTTATAGACTCTTCAGCACTTAAAGATGAGCTTGGGGCTTCGTTTACGTGGAGATACCCAAGGGTGCCTTCTCTCTCCCTACCCCCACACAGCCCCCAGCTCTTCTACTGCCTTTCCCCTCTGAGTGCCTTGTCTCCTCACTTGGGAGCCGTGACTGTGTAGACAGTGACAGGCTGGCCTCACACGTCTTGCTTACTTTCATCAAGGGTTTATGGAATGATTCTGAGTGTTTGCCCTTGTTTGAGCAAAGGAGCTAAATTGACTTAAATTTTCATTTCTTTAAAAACAAGCCTTACGGGGCACCTGGGTGGCTCAGTGAGTTAAAGCCTCTGGCTTCGGCTCAGGTCATGATCCCAGGGTCCTGGGATCGAGCCCCGCATCGGGTTCTCTGCTCAGCGGGGAGCCTGCTTCCCTATCTCTCTATCTCTGCCTGCCTCTCTGCCTACTTGTGATCTCTGTCTTTCAAATAAATTTAAAAAAAAAAAGCATTACATTCAGACAAGTACAAATTACTCAAGTTCCTTGATGACACCCTCCCCATCCCTCTTCCTTTTATCAAAAAGTTTAGAAGAAAGTTGGATGATGGGAGAATTTGGATTATTTATGAGCTTTTATTTTTTTGAATTAAGTGTAATTATAAAACAGATAATGAATTAGAGGGTTTAGCTGACTATTCTAGAGAATCAAATCTAGAGAATCATGAATATTTGCTGATGATATACATATATATCTGGATTCAGAATATGAAGCATTTTTTGACTTTCCCAAAAAACTTTCATTTTAAGATGCCTTTAAGGAGAAACTTACCTCTTCTTTTATTTAGCACGTACTTATCATTACCATCCTATCCAGGATTTACAGTCTATGATTCAGTGAAATTTATTGAAATAATCAGTACATCACAGGATTTGTAAATATCCCATATCCCTTATACTGTTTGTAATGCAATTGAAGTCAAGGATTAGCACTGATACCCATCCTAGTATCTCTTTTACCTTTTAAAATCTTGAAATGAAAATAATCCTCCCTTTCACCCCTTTGACTGATGTATGAATTCAGTAGTCTTTTTGGGTAAACACATGATATGGCAAGTGGAATTATTCCTGACTCCAGCAACTCTAGTTCTAGAGTAGTTCCCATCAGTATTTCATATATAACCCTCTATTTAGGAAATATAATTTTCAAAAAATTGTGTCTTTTAATATTTAAATATAGTTGGAAAGCTTTTTTTAAAAGAATTTTTGACATTGAAAATTGTAAATATTTTCCAACATTTAAAATGTAATATGAGAAAAATCACTTAAGAATTATGGTTGTTGAGGTCAAATATTTATGTAAATAGTAGTAAATGAAGTGTAAAAGGTAGTATCATTGCATAGAAAGATTTATTGTAATAGAAATGATATTAGCTATTTTTCCTTCGTGTTATATGAAATAACTTTATAGTTCTCTCTCTCTCTCTCTCTCCCTAGGTGAACGTGTCAAACCTTTTTCGCCAGAGAAAGCAAAAGAAATACTAATGTCTTTACAACAACCTGCAGTCTTCTGTAACATGGCTTTTGATTGGCCAGCCCAACACTGGACTGTTAAACACCTTTCTAAAGTCCTTCCTGGCAAGCAGATACGATTCAGGATGGGAATGAAAAGAACAGATACAGGTTAGGACTACAAGTAATCATTATAGTGTGTCTTCAGTAGCATTCCCATGTTCTTAGCAGTAGTTTCTTTAACTCTAGAGAACCCTTTGTTTCTAATACTGTTTTTGGCCATTTGCAGATGGGAAAGTTTTATTGGAAGTTTTAGAAGGACAGTCTGTGTTAAGATTTTTTTCAGACTAAGCCTATAGTTGATAACCTTCTATAGTTGTTGATAACCTTATAAGTTGTATTTGTTCAGGTATCATGGTTCACTGAATGTGGTAGATACTTAATATTTGTGAGTGTGTTATTATCTATGTTCCCCTGGGACTGAGAAAGATGATCACTAAGCTTATGGTCCCTTCTACTTTTGACTCATGTAGAATGTGTCCTTTTGTTTGTGGCTTGAGGCACTATATTTATAGTGTTTACTCTTGGTTGTAATTTTATCTCTCTCCTCTATCAGCTGCCTGACCTCTGTGGTACTGCATAAATATGAAAAGTGTGTAAAGCTCTTTCTTATCCTCTTAAGCAGTTAGATTTTGCCAGCCTCTTCTTCTTCCCTGGAGACTTGTAACATTTTGATATTTTGTCTTGTAGTTAGATAACGTAGTTACTGTTAACTCTAAATATAATTAATTTAAAAGAAAGAAACAGTGCTGTTTTTGATCTGAGGGGGTCTATAACCATTGTCTGGCTTTAGAATGTGTTTAACTTCTATTTTATAATTTGGTGTCTAGAGTTTGGTAGTCTAGAATTTCATAATGTTTGAAGCATTGCTGTGAAGTGGCTCTATGAGTATCTATTAATAACTCAGAAGGAACTAGAAAATTACCCCATTTCCCTAATAGCTTCTCTAAACTTTTTCTCATGTTGACCTTCTTGTACATTTTTCAGAAGTTACTTGGTTTTTGGTGTCTAGAACCCCCTTATACTCATGGCAGGTAGAGGAGGCTTAACCTAGCACTCTTTAGTATCTCATTCTAATCACAGACCAAAATGTTTACTGTGTTTTAAAATTAAGTGCTAGATGAGCAAAAGGCACGTTAAAGTTTAGCGTGTACTTTTTCTTTCTCAGTTTTAGTCAAATAAATCTCCCATCCTCTGAGGTTATTAGACAATTTGGAGATAAAGAGGAACTGTAATTTTTTTCACACATCTGGTTAGACTCCAAATACAACACGACCCCTAATTGCTAACAGTTACTGAGAGCTATTGTGTTAGGCACTCTTCTGAGTGCTTTATACATATTAATTCTCTTAATCTTCTTCAAACCCTCTTTGAATGGTACTATTATAAGCCTATTTTGTAGATGAGGCACAGTGATTTGACACATTCAAGCTAATACTTAAGCATTAAAGATAAAGTGAAAGGTCTCTGCGGTTGTGAGCAACTGCTCTGTTTTTACTGATTTTTTAAAAAATTTAGATACAATTTACATAACATTAAATTTATCATTTTAAAGTATACAGTTCAGTGGTTTTATTTTTTTATTTTTTTATTTTTTTAAAGATTTTATTTATTTATTTGTCAGAGAGAGTGAGCACAGGCAGACAGAGAGGCAGGCAGAGGCAGAGGGAGAAGCAGGCTCCCTGCTGAGCAAGGAGCCCGATGTGGGACTCGATCCCAGGACCCTGAGATCATGACCTGAGCCGAAGGCAGCCGCTTAACCAACTGAGCCACCCAGGCGTCCCAGTTCAGTGGTTTTAACATATGCACGATGTTGTGCAACCATCATCACTGTCTAATTCCAGACATTTTATCACTTCCTAAGGAAGCCCAGTACTCTTTAAGCGGTGAGGTCACTTCCCATTCTACTTTACCCCAGCCCCTGGCAACCACTAGTCTGCTTTTTTTATAGATTTGCCTATTTGGGACATTTCAATAAATAAATGGTATCATTTATATATCATATCATTATATATCATTTATTCATTAAATAAATGGTATCAACAAGTAAATGGAATCATTCAATACATAGCCTTTTGTGTCTAGCTTCTTTCTGGTAGCATGTTTTCAAGATTCATCAAGGTTGTAGCATATGTCTGTATTTCATTTCTCTTTTTTTTTTTTTTTGCTGAATGGTATTCCGTTATACATATATACCACATTTCGTTTATCCATACATCCGTTGATGAACATTTGGGTTGTTTCCACTTTTTGGCTATTATGAATAATGCTACTATGAACATTTATGTACAAGTTTTTATGTGGGTATATGTTTTCATTGCTTTTGAGTCTATACCTAGAAAGGGAATTGCTGAGTCATATGGTAACTCTGTGTTTAACATTTTGAGGAACTGCCAAAACGTTTTCCAAAGCAGCTGAACCATTTTATGTTCCTACCCCACTGTATGAGGGTTTTCATTTCTCTACATCTTTGTCAATATTTACCCTATTTTTTATTCCAGCCGTCCTGGTGGAGTATGAAGTGTTATCTTATAATGGTTTTTATATGCATTTCCCTAATGACTAATAATGTTGAGCATCTTTTCATGCGTTGATTGACCATTTGTATCTTTTTTTGAAAAAGGTCTATTCAACTCCTTTGCCCATTTTCTAAGATTTTATTTATTTATTTTTGTGAGAAAGAGAGAGAGAGCAGAGAGAGCGCAAGCACACAAGTGGAGGGGGAGGAGGAGAGAGAAAAGCAGACTCCCCGCTGAGCAGGGAGCCCCATACCAGGTATGATGCCAGGATGCTGGGATTGTGACCTGAGCCGAAGGTAGAGGCTTAACCAACTGAGCCACCCAGATGCCCTGCCCATTTTCTAAATGAGGTGTTTTTTGGTTTGTGGGGGAGGGTAGGTTTGGTCTTGCTGTTGTGGAGTGTTTTGGGGTTTTTTGTTGTTGTTGTTGCTGTTATTTTTTTATTATATTATGTTAGTCACCATACAGTACATCATTAGTTTTTGATGTAGTGTTCTAAGTGTCATTGTTGTGTAGTTTAAAAGAGATCTTTACAGGTCTTTCTCAACTAATGATGTCCCAATAAACCCATCATAAGTTGAAAATATCTCAAGCCAAAACTGCATTTAATACACCTAACTGGACACATGGGTGGCTTAGTTGGTTAAGCATCTGCCTTGGGCTCAGGTCATGATTACAGAGTCCTGGGATGGAGCCCCACATTGGGCTCCCTGCTCAACAGGGAGTCTCCTTCTCCCTCTGCCCCCCTCTCACCCCCGCTCAAGCTCTCTCTCTCTAATAAATAAATAAAATCTAAAATAAAAGGATACATCTAGTTTACCAAACATTATAGCTTGGCCAGCCTACCTTACATGTGCTCCAAACACTTACTAGCTTACAGTTGAGCAAAATCATCTAACACAAAGCCTTTTTTTATGATAAAGTATTGGATGACTCATGTAATTTATTGAATATGGTAGTAAAAGTGAAAAACAGAATGATGATATGGGTACAGAATTGTTGTAGGTGTATCTGTTGTTTATCCTTGTAATGGTCTGGCTGGGAGCTAGCTGTTGCTTGTTGCCACAGTCCAGCGTCATAAGAGAGTATCAGTATATATCACTAGCCAGGGAAATGGTCAAAATTCAAAATTTGAAGAATAGTTCTTACAGAATATGTATCACTTTCACTCCATCATAAAGTTGAGAAAGCGTTATGTTGAACCACTGTAAGTAGGAGACTGTATATATTCTGGATAGTAGATGCTTATCAGACTTAGGACTTTTAAATATTTTCTCCTATTCTGTGGGTGTCTTAATTGTTCTTTTTGAATTTATTTCTTTCAATATAAATGCAGTACTTCCACAAGCAGTAGAGGGTAGTGGTATAAGAGTACTAACTCCTGAATCAGCTTGCCTGGGTTCATATTTTGGCTTACCATGTGACTTTGGGCAAGTTACTTTACTTCTCTGTATCTTAGAAATGTTTTCAAGATTAAGTGTGTTTGTATGCATAAAACATGGAGGACAGTGCCTAGCACATTGTAAATGCTTAACAAATATTATTTAGAAATAGAAATAATTAAGAAAGAAAAGTATGACTTCCTCATTGTAGAGAACATTAAAAAAAATGAGAAGATACAAATAAATTTAAAAACACTTTGTCCTATTACCAAGAGAAGACCACCAGTTACACAGGCTTTTTTGTATTTTAAAAATACACTAGTTACACAGGCTTTTTGTATTTTAAAAATAAAGTTATATTAATTTTCACAGCCTGCTTTTTTATTCCCTTCACGTGTCCTGAGCAGTTTCTCATGTTAAATGTGATTTTTAAATGGCTAATACTCTGTTGTATGCTAGTATCATAATGAATTTGAATTTTTTTCTTGTTTTGATTATTTAGATTGCTTAGAAGCTTCAAATTTATAAATAAAACTGTGGTGAGCATCATCGAAAACAAATCTTGTTCAGGTTTCTGATTATTTCCCGGGGATAGATTCCTAGAAGAATGACTGGGTCACAGGGTGTGAATGTTATCACGAGTAGCAGCACTATGCATGAACCTTCTTACCCAGAAACCTCTGAGTCATCTGATTGCCCCTCAAAGTAGTGTCTGGTGACCCTGTGACTTAACCCTAAGTATGTAGCGTATCCACCTGCCTCTCTCATGCCCCATGGCCATCCTTTAGGCAGGGTTGCCCTGCTCTCTCTCACCGACATAGCTGCAGTTGTCTCATCCCTGGTCCCTCTGCCCCCCTTCCAGCCCATTTTTCGTATTGAAACCAGAGACAGTTTTTTAAAAAAACAAGTCTCATCCTGTTTTTCTGCTTAAAACCCTTAGGTGGCTTAACCCTTACACTAAAGGCCAAAATTTTTGTGTGGTGTAGAAGTCTCTCTTTGCTTCATCAGCTTAATCCCTCTCCCTGAACTCGGTCCAAACAAGCTTTTTTTTTTTTTTTTTGGTCAGCTTTTGTTTTTCCAGAAGTTTGCTTCTCCTTTGTTCAAGGCCTTTGCATATAGAGTCCAGCCATTCTTTTTCCTTTCCCTTTTCCCCTTTCTGCAGCTTTCCCTGGTTAACTCCTCTTCTTCCTTCAGATCTTAGCTCAAATGTCATTTCCTGGAAGTCTTTCCTGATCACACAGCACCTCTGCCTCCCGAATCAGGGGCAGCCACTCAGTTGTCTCCGAGCACCTTGTATTTCTCAGGACTGCTTAGCTTAGAATCACGTGGTTAGTCTGTAAGTAATTAACTCTTTGAAGTCTCTCCTCCCCCCAAGAAGGCCACCTTCGTGAGGGTCAAGGTCAGCCCTCACCATGGTCTGAGCACCAGATGGACACTCACGTATTTGTGGAATAAAAGAATGAAACACTCACGTATTTGTGGAATAAAAGAATGAAAGGCCTTTAAGGGTACATATGGCAAAGTGCTTCGCAGAAATGTGGTTTACATGTACTCCCCTGTCAAAACATGTGAGGGTGCCTCTTTTGCCACTCCTTTCCCCAAACTGAGATTCATCCTTTGGGGAAAAAAAAAAGGACTGGTATTTATATATAGTCCATTCTAATTAACATTTTATTCTTATTTTGTTTACTTAGAAATTCTTTCTGTATCTTAAAAATAGGCAAATATTCTAGTATTTTCTCCTAATAGCTTGATTTTCCCTTTACATTTTACTCTTTATCCTTTCCATGTTTATTTTGATGTGTGGTATTCACTGACTTTTTTAGGTTAAGTTGGAAATAATAATAATACTTTTTATTTCAGTTCCATATACTGAATAATTCTTTTTTTTCCCCTATTGAGTTTGAAATCATCTTTATTATATTACTGTATTCTTACAGATTCCAACATCTGTTTTTGGACCATGTATTGAGCTATCAGTTTGGAAGCCAGTAAGACGTTATTTACATGCTATTTTAGCAACTGATACATATTTTAATATTTGAAAGAACAACTCATCCTCCCTAATTACCCTTCTTTCTCAGTATTTTCTTAGATGTTATTGAATTTTATTCCTCTAAATGAATTTTAGAGTTAAATAATGTACTCATATTAAACAAATCCTGTTGGGATTTTAAGTGAAAATTCTATAAGTGCTATAAGTTAATTCAGAAAGAATCTACCTTGTGATAATACTGTTATCTGCCTATGCTAGAACATGTCATTATCACCTAGAAAGTCCATTTCATCTCTCAATGAAAAGATTTGGGGTTTTCATATGGGTCTACAAGTTTCTTAAAATATTAATTATAAATATAAACTTTTTATAGCTGGTATAAAGGAAAATATTTTTACCTATTATATTTTTCTAACTAGTTGTGATGACTAGATTTTTAAAAGCCATTTTTTGTATGTTTATTTTTATCCCGCTATTTTTTAGTGTATGTAATTTTTTAGTTTATTCTTGTGGGTTTTCTAGGAAGACAGGCATCTGATCTTACAACTAGTGATAACCTTGTTTCCTTCCTATTGAATGTATTTCTTATTTTTGTTTTGTATCTTGGCTTGAGTTTTTCTAGAATGCTTGTGACAATATTATTAGTAATTATACTGTTTGAATTGTATGTATCTCTTAGTTTATTTTCAGAAGCTGATAACAGCATCTTACAGCTCTTTGAGATGATTCTGGATCAAATTCATTTGGATCATATGGGCCCAGTAGCATGGCAGTCATTTGGGAGAAATAGTGGTAGAAATAGCCCAAAGCATTTGTAGATGGGGGTGCAATGATGGTCAAAAGCACACCTGCCTTCCATGCAGTGTTTCTTGCTTGTAAAATGATGAAGTCTAGGGGTGCCTGGGTGGCTCAGTTGGTTTAACGGCTGCCTTTGGTTCAGGTCATGTTCCCCAGGTCCTGGGATAGAGTCCCACATTGGGCTCCCTGCTCAGCAGGGAGCCTGCTTCTCCCCCTGCCTGCTGCTCCCCCTGTTTGTGTTCTCTCTTTGTCAAATAAATAAATAAAATCTTTTTTTTTTTTAAGATTTTATTTATTTATTTGACAGACAGAGATCACAAGTAGGCAGAGAGGCAGGCAGAGAGAGAGAGGAGGGGAAGCAGGCTCCCTGCTGAGCAGAGAGCCTGATGCGGGGCTCGATCCCAGGACCCTGGGATCATGACCTGAGCCGAAGGCAGAGGCTTTAACCCACTGAGCCACCCAGGTGCCCCAATAAATAAAATCTTTAAAAAATTAAAATAAAATAAAATGATGAAGTCTAACAAAATGGAGAAATATTTGTTTCCCTACTCTGGAAAACCCATTTTAGGACTCCCTTTTATGAGAGTTAGAAGCAAACTCAACTTATACACTACTTCCAAATCCTGAGCTCGGTTGAGCTTCTTCTTACCTAACACTTTGACAGTAAGTGGGATGAAAATTGTAGCTGCCTAGGCTACTTCAGTGTTAAATGAAAGAACAATAATAATAAAGTTAGAAAGGAATAATTGCATTGCAAGAAATAAACTAAGAACAACAACTGTACTACCCAGAAAGAAATTGTCATGATAACAGAATGAAAACAGTACCCTTGGTGCTGCTACTTCCAGGAAGGAAAAATTCAGGATTCTATTTTGAAATCACTATGTAAATGTAAAGAAGTCTGTCATTTCCATTCATTCCATTCATTGTAATTTTCTCCTGACAGTTAAAATTCTCACATGTAATTTTTGCCCTTTTAGATTTTCATTTTTTAAAGTACAGAACTTGCTGTGACAGAATACAAAGTCTCCTGATAAGACTGCAATGCAGACATGCCTGTGAAAACTGGCCTGCTACTGTACCCCCCAGGGACAAATGTCTCAAGTAATGGCTTTAGTATTCAGTTCGATCAGTTGGATTGAATTTTATGAAGTGAAAACTCTTAAGACAGTGTAATGACTTCAGGCTTCCATTGGAGCTTACTGAAATGACTATAAAATGACTCCTGTTTCCCAGAACCATGCAGCTTTCTTGCCACATGGGTTTTGTTTGTTAAAAAAAAACAAAAACAAAACAAACTGTGTATTCCTATATTGTTGGGGGTAAATTCTTTTTTTTTTCCTAAGATTTTATTTATTTGAGAGAGGGTCCAAGTGGAGGGGAGAGGCAAAGGCAGAGGAAGAAGCAGGCTGCCTGCTGAGCAGGGAGCCCAATGCAGGGCTCGATCCTAGGGTCCCAGGATCATGCCCTGAGCCAAAAGCAGACATTGAACCAACTGAACCACCCAGGCGCCCCTGTTGGTGGGGAGAATTCTTAACAATGATGTTGATAATATTAAGAATATATATATATGTGTATACATATATATATTCTTATATATATACATATGGGTTACTGAGTGGCAGGCACTATTCTGAGTGCTTCTCAAAAACTGTCAAATTTAAATCGTTCTTAAATATTGCAGATTTTTATCTTTTAGATAAATGTACTCCTGTAAAATCTTCCTGCTGCTCAAAGTCAGATGACAAGTGGATGAAGTAGATGAGTTAGGATGACTCTCTGACATACACCCTCCCCTCTGTTACTTCATGCCATTCTGAGTTACAGGAAAAAGAGAGGAGGGGGGGAAAGATGGTCAAGATAATCCTAGGCAGTTCAGGCAGAAATGGAGGGGAAAGATAAAAGCTGTTGAAAGAAGAGTTTGAATACCCTTCTCCTCTTGTTACTAACTCAACTAACTTTTAAAGTTAATATAAGGATTAGAACTAGTGCCTAACTGTTATTGAGCATCTGCTATGTATCAGACATTGTGCTAACTGATTTACATGCAGAAGATCTGTATCTCTTAAAAGGATTTCATGCTGATCATAAACAGATTTCTTGAATATTAACCTCCCAGTGAATGTGCATTGAAAATATTCTGCTTTTTACCAAAAAAATTTCATTTTATCACTATTTGGAAGAATAATTCTTATATAAATGAGTCATACCCATAGTAGCAAACCATTCTGGATAGACAGTAGTCTTCTCTCTAAGCTTTCCTGATCATCGCTTCTCGGCCTTTTGGCTAAGATCAAGTGTAAGCTTTCCTGATCAACCCTCTTCTCTGGGTCTTTGCCTTTCCTATGTGTCTGTGGCACAAAATTTTGCATTTAATTAGGTAATGCCTCAAATTTCCTATTATTCTAGCTAAAGCTTTATCTTTGTCTAAATATGTTCTCGATCCTAGAGTCTTACATCTCTTTTATGTTCCTACAAGCCTGAGCACAGTGCTAGTTACCAGTTAAGTACTTTATAAACAATTCTGAAATAAATGAGTTAATGAATAAATGAACAGACTTTAGGGGCGCCTAGGCGGCTCAGTCATTATGTGTCTGCCTTCGGCTCAGGTCGTGGTCCCGGGACCCTGGGATCGAGCCCTACATTGTGGTCCTTGCTCAGCAGGAAGACTGCTTCTCCCTCTCCCACTCCCCTTGCTTGTGTTCCCTCTCTCGCTGTCTCTCTCTCTCTCTGTCAAATAAATAAGTAAATAAAATCTTTAAAAAAAATGAACAGACTTTAAGTTGCCATTGGCCACTTAATGATTCTGAGGAGCTTTTATGGTATGTGTGCAATATAAAGTCAGAAAATTTTCAAAAGAGGTCTTTGCTTTTTTTCCTTCTTAATCTGAAGAAGTAGCTCTCAAAATTTTGGTCCCAGGATCCTTTTGCACTTAAAAATTATTGAGTTCCCAGTACAGAGAAGATTAGCATGGCCCCTGCACAGGGATGACATACAACTTCATGCAGCATTCCATATTTTCTGTAGTATTTGGAAACGCAATAAATGCTATACCTTTAAAAAAATTATTGAGTTTCCCAATGAGCTTTTGTCAGTGTGGAGTCTATCTAGCGATGCTTACCGTATTGTAAATTAAAACTGAGACATCATTAAAATACAAGTACATAAATATGTATTCTACTAGCAGTCACAGCAGTGACATCAACTAATGTCATGTAGCTTCTGGTAAACTCCACTGTACACTCATGAGAGAATGAGAATGAAAAACACGAGAGTATGATTGTGAAAACAGTTTAGATCTCACAGACCTCTGAAAATGTCTTGGAAAATTAATAATCTAAAGTATACCAGTGGGGTACCTGGGTGGCTCAGACAGTTAAGCATCTGCCTTCAGCTCAGGTCATGATCTCAGGGTCCTGGGATGGAGTCCCATGTCTTGCTCTGTTCAGCGGAGAGTCTGCTTCCCCCTCTTCCTCTGTCCCTCTCCATACTTGTTCTCTCTGTCTCTCTGTCTCTTTCTCTCTCTCTGTCAAATGAATAAATAAAATCTTTAAAAAAAAAGTTAAGTATATTGCTGGATTACTGAATCAGACTATACTAAGGGTACTGTTTAATTGTCAAGTTAAAACCTTATTTTTTACCTTTATGTTAAATCATGAGTATTGTGAGTGTTGTAGACGGTTCTAATTATATAGCAAGCACAAAATTAATTTTTAATTTATCTTAAATGATAGTGAACATCTTTTTGGTTGAAATTATCTTCATTTAAAAAAAAATAGTATTTGGAAATTGTGTTCAGGGTACGTTTAAAATTAGGTTCTTCTCCATTGCAGTTCCTCAGTTTGAAACGACATGTAATTATGTGGAAGCTACACTTGAAGAGTTCCTGACCTGGAACTGTGGCCAGCCTACTATGTCTGGACCATTTAGAGATTATGATCATTCCAAATTCTGGGCTTATGCCGACTATAAATATTTCGTCAGCCTATTTGATGACAAGGCAGATATTTTCCAGGTAAGTCAATGCATTCCTTTTAATCATGGTAATAATTTATTCTTGAGGAAAGATCACAAATTAGAACCTCTCTGGTACCTTATTCTTTCACTGTCGTCTTCTCTCAAAAGTAGTCACTGTCTTAAGTATTTTATCCATTCAAGCTAAAAGATTTGCCCAGGTGAAGTTTAATGTTTGGCTCACATGGATGAGCAGCCTTGTCACTGTTTTCCTAGTCACTAAACTTCTTACACACTCCCTCATTCACCAGTTCACAGTGCCTGGCTTGGAGTATATGAATATGGAAGCGTAGATTGTGTATAGAACTTTATTTCCTCCTGACCTACATATATGTTTTTATTCTGTTAGTGAGGCAGATGGATGGAAGTACAGCACTGATTATTACTTGAAGAAGCATTGGTGAAATCCTGGAAGCATTCCAGGCTGCTGCTGCCATCCCTTCCTGCTCTCAGGGGTTAGTACAGGTTAATGGCCCGAGGCAGAGAGTGCTGAGCTCCTGGTGTTTGATTGCCGAAGTCCTGCAGAAGTATGGGAGTACTTGCAGAAGTAAGAATGTGGAAACTCTTTGTCATGTTTTGACACAACTGACAGCAGAGTTTGCACACCACCATATCCTCTTTTAAATGTTTTCTACCCCAAACTGCCAGCTTATTTTGTGGGGTGATTTCGCAAACTCCCTGTTCTGGTTTCTGTGTGTGTCTTAGGCATGAGGCAGGAGTGGGAGTAGTTCCAGGAAGCTGTTTGCATGACTCTGCCTTACCCACAATCAGGTCAGGCCTCCAGAGTCCTTTATCCTGCCCCTGATCCTTTGTCCAGAGAAGTATTCCACCATCACTGCAGTCCGTTGTGCTGCCAGTACCGAGCCCCCTGGACTGCTCTCCTCCTGCTCGTTACCATCACCCCCTGACTGGACTTCCCTCTCACATAAGCTGCCAGTCCAAAAAAATTGTTTTTAAGTTTTTATTTAAATTCTAGTTCGTTAACATCATTGTAATGTTTCAGGTGTACAGCATAGTCATTCAGCATCCCATAGATCGCCCACTGCCCAGTACTCCTTAATCCACGTCACCCGTTTCCTTTTCTATTCAGCCTGTGTTTTTCTGTTTTCACTTCAAGTCAAGGTGTAGATGCTGAGGTTTACATAGTTATTATAATACAATGATCAATACTTTGTCACTTTAAAAATTTTTTAAATGCTTACTTAAATTTTGCTTTTTATTAAAAAAAAGAGGAAAAATGGGACGCCTGGGTGGCTCAGTTGGTTGTGTGGCTGCCTTCGGCTCAGGTCATGATCCTAGCGTCCTGGGGTCGAGTCCCACATCGGGCTCCTTGCTCGGCGGGGAACCTGCTTCTCCCTCTGCCTCTGCCTGCCACTCTGTCTGCCTGTGCTTGCTCGCTCTCTCTCTCTCTAACAAATAAATAAATTAAAAAAAAATTAAAAAAAAAAGGAAAAATGTATCACTTGTCTCAGAGTTGTTAGTTGAGTATATATTCTTCTCGTAACTATGAAAGAATGCATCAGTTTTGAAAACATTCTGTAGATGCTTTCTGAATCCAAAGTCTATACCAAACCTATTTACTCATTTTCAAATGATACTTTTGAGATAATTTTTTTTTCTTATAACATTATCTGTGACCACTTTATGAGTCTTTAACCCTGGAACTTGCAGATATCATAGTTAACTTTTAGAGTCTTTTATTACATTTCTTGTACTCTCACCTATCCTGTAGATTAGACTAGTACTTTTGTACTCCATGTTTCAGGTAAAACATTGTGTAATAGTCATATTTATTAAGTACTTCTTATCCTTGGTATTTTTCTCAGTGCTTTACATTTATAATCATCAAGTAACCATATGATATAATAATTATCCCTGTTGTAAGAGAAAAGAGGCACAAAGAAGTAAACCTTTTCTGAAATTCTACAGCTGAGAAAAGAGTGACCCAAGCAGTCTGTCCTGTGAGCTTTAACTGTCACACTGTATGCATACACACGGTCTGAAGACATCCAGTTCTTTAGGGACCCCACAGCTGGGGGTAAGGACTTCCATGTCAGCTGAGTCTGGGCTTGCTCTGCCTTGCTTGAATCTCCCATCTGACTCCCTGACTCTCAGTCACTTCATCTCAGCCCAGGCATGACAGCACAGGGCAGGTATGTGTCCTGTCCAGTAAGTGCCTTTTGGTAGTGTGCCGGAATTCTAATTGAGCCCTTATACAACTTGATGTTTTCATTTGAATGAGTTTTCTGTCAGCTCACATTATGGTGATTAACCTGCTGGATTAGAACAGGGAAATCTGCTATGAATAACAAAATTTATTGTGATTATATCATTTTTTATCTCAGAGATTTCTGAGCACCAAGTCTTATGTCACAGGTACCTAAGACATTTTCCTTTCACCACCATAATTCATTCATTCACCTAGTCTTATTACTTCACTGTTTTAAGCTTTCTTCCATCTGGTATAAAATGGTAGTTAAACATTAAAACAGATAAATTTTTATTAATTCAATTGTTTTGTTTTGTTTTTGTTTTTCATTTCATTTCATTTTATTTCTTTCCAGTGTTCCAAAATTCATTGTTTATACACCACACCCAGTGCTCCACACAATACGTGCCCTCCACAATACCCACCACCAGGCTCAATAAAATCATTATATGTGAACATAACATTTTTATGAAAATAACTATATCCAAAAATTTTTTAAATGTTTTGAGAGGACTGGCGTTGTTTTACATTTTTGTAAGACTTGTTAATGTCTGGCTTCATAGAAGACAGCTATATTCTATCTGCTTCCTTATAGAGTCTGTTAAAATTTGTTGGTTTGTTTGAACTATATGAGGAATACGTTGCCTCATACACATATGCAGCTGAAAAAAATAGGACTATTTTAGAAACTTTTTAAGATAATTATGAATTTTTTTTAATACTCCACCAAACTTGGGTTACCTAAGTGGCTCAGTTGGTTAAGCAAACTGCCTTTGGCTCAGGTCATGATCTTGGAGTCCAGGGATCAAGTCCTGCATTGGGGAGTCTGCTTCTCCCTTTGCCCCTCCCCCACTCATGTTCTTGCTCTCTCATTCTCTCTCTTTCAAATAAATAAAATCTTTAAAAAAGAAATACTCCACCAAACTTAACAAGAGGTAGTTTCTTAAAGGTTTATTTGTTGCAATACAGAATCTGAATGCATAATCAATGAACTCTTTGTACTTTTACAATAAAATCCATTGGTCCATCTTGCATAGAATGGCTCTTTTGTGATGCCTCTCATTGGCCATTTGGAAAATACTGGTTTGCTGAGTTATATAGATCTTCCAAATGTTGACACATTTCCATATACTTCATTAAAAAAAAAGTGACATTTGTTAATGTCACCATTCTCATTAAGGAAGTATTTTAAGTATTAAGAAGCTTTCAAGCTCATGTGTTTCTTGATACCAATATCCAAAATCATTTTCATTCTGTTCAAATATTTTCTAATTCCCCTTGTGATGTGTTGTTTGACTTATGGATTATTTAGAAGTATAATGTTTGTTTCCAAATATTTGGGGATTTTCCAGCTATCTTCTGTTGTTGGTTTCTGTTAAATTAAATTAAGTCCACTGTGGTCAGAAAACATATTTTATATGATTCCAGTCCTTTGAATTTTATTGTTTACTGTCCAGAATATAGTCATTCTTGATGAATGTTCCAGGTGTACTTGAAAGTAATACATATGCTGCTGTTGTTGTGTTTTATAAATCTCATTAAAGT
Organism: Martes martes; assembly: GCF_963455335.1. NCBI lineage: Eukaryota > Metazoa > Chordata > Mammalia > Carnivora > Mustelidae > Martes > Martes martes. The sequence continues at coordinate 120,040,061 of NC_137888.1, forward strand.
CAATGGTTTAAGTCTCTTGCATTCTTACTGATTTTCTGTATGCTTGTTCTCTATACATTGTATAGAGAAAAGTATGGAAATTTCCCAATTATAATTGTATATATGTTTCTTTTTCAGCTTAGGTTGGTCAGTTTTTGTATCATGTATTTTGAAACTGTTATTAGGTTCATATACATTTAGGATTACTATGTCCTCTTAATCAATCCATCTTATATCATGATGAAATGATCCTCTTTCTCCTGGGTTTTTCGTTGTTCTGAAGTCTACTTTGTTTAGGTTGCCTTTGATTAGTGTTAGCATGAAAAAGGAATACTTACTATATGATTCCATTTATATAAAATTGTAGACTTGCAAATAAATTTATAGTGACCAAAAGATATCAAGGGGGAGAGGGGTTACTAAGGGTCACAGGGAAACTTGGACATGATCAAAATGTTGCCATCATGATTATAGCGATAGTTTCTCACATGTCCATATATGTAAAAAATTCACCAAAATTGTACACTTTAAATATATGCTGTTTATTATACATCAGTTATACCTCAATAAAGCTGTTTTAAAAACAAAAGAATACAATGCTGCCTGGTACATTTTGGTTCCAGCGTCTTGACACCAGCAGTTTCATTCACCATTGTTTTTTGTGCCATCAATGCAAATGTCAACACAGTGAAATAGGCAAATATCATCTTAATAGTATTATGAACATAATTTCAACCTCACAGATCCTTTGAAAGGGTCTCATTGACTCCCAGGGGGTCCACGGACCACCTTGAGAACTTCTGGTTTACAACATCACTTCTGATATTACTCTCTATTTCTCCAGTTCTGACTCCTCCTTCAATCAGTTCTAAAACAGTGTCTCATGAAGATACATGCTAAGTCATGCTACAAATTAAATTTTGAAATATATTAATCATGTTCACTAAAATTTCATGACTTAAAATTGTATAAGAAAAGCATTTAAAACTCTCCCCAATATGACTGATGTGACCTGTCCCCTAGGCGTATGTCCCTGTTGTCTCCTTGTTGAGGGCTGGACCACTTTGTCCTGTCTCATCTTCTGACCTTTGCTCATGCTCTTCTCAACTTCTGTCTCTTAAAATTCTACTTCTTAGGGTCTGGCTCAGATTCAGTCTTGGCTATGAAGCCTTCTTAACCACCATACCCATCCATCCCTTGCCTTCATGCCTGTATGTTTTATTTGAATTGTTATTTAAATGATGCATGGCATAGAATGTATGTGTCTTGTTTCTCTAACAATATTAGCTCCTTGGGAACAGGGCCTATGTTTTATAACTTTTTATTCCCCTAAACTGCTAACATGGTGCTGAATACATAATAGGTACTTGAATGGTTACAGAAGAGAATTTTTGTCCTATCTTACCATTTCTTGTTTTGATAGTTCTTTGGTTCTTAGCATCTTTCAAGGAATGCTTTAATTTATACCCCTAGTTTCACCTTTGTCAAATTTTCTGTGGCTTTTAGTTAATCATAGCATTTGTCAATCTTGATAAGAATTTCTTAGCTCTCTTCAGGTTTCTACTAGTTTTATAAGTTTTTTACTTATAAACTCTAAAATTTCCATCTATTAACCCTTTTCTTCCACAAATTAAAATTATCTACTGATAAATATATAATATTTATGTATACTGGTAAATACACTGTTAAATATACTGATATGATTGAAAAATATCCTATAGCCTTAGAGGGGACCAACAATTGTGATTTTGACACTTAACTGGCTTTCAAGTTTGGCAAATGAAATTAGTCCCATTATTTTTTAGTTGTCTATCACGTCAATGACAAATCTAAATAAAACTTAATTTGGAACATTTTGTTCTCTACTTCCCAAGAAAGGTAGGGTATTTGTGACAATACCACATAAAATTTCTTTCACTCATTAGATAAGAATAACAGGTCTTACCTTTTGTAATTATCAATAAGAATCATCATAATTGAAGCTATTAGAATCAACCTATAGCAAAAAGGATTTTGCCCTGAGAATGTTTCCCAGATAGCTTCCATTTTGTGTTGTGATTCAGATTGGCTGCTGTGAATCGGGAGCCATGTTAAGTCACCAGGACACAGAATTGTGCAAAATGCAATACTTGGAAGATTAGTTCTGACCTGTCTTGGACTTTATAACGTAGTTATGAGAGTATCTTGAAATTGAGCCAGGTGGTTTAGTAATGATTAAAAGGGTTTGATGGTCAGTGATGCTTTCTGATGAGGCAAATTGGAGTATAAGAATTTGGGTGTTTATCCAAGCCTATCTGTGTTTAGAAAGCTAACTACCTCTTTTCTGTTTATGTTACCTAAGGTTGTTTCCTAAGGAAGAAAGAGCCTAAGTACTTGGTAATTTATAATGTACATTTAAGGGTCTGTTTAAAACTTAAGCTGAAGTATCCTTTATAAGTTTTATTGTAATTATAATTAATTGTATTGTTTTAAAGTTTCTTTTTTTTTTTTAAGATTTATTTTATTTATTTATTTGACAGACAGAGATAACAAGTAGGCAGAGAGGCAGGCAGAGAGAGAGGAGGAAGCAGGCTCCCTGCCAAGCAGAGAGCCCAATGTGGGGCTCGATCCCAGGACCCTGAGATCATGACCTGAGCCGAAGGCAGAGGCTTTAACCCACTGAGCCACCCAGGTGCCCCTCATTTTTGTTGTTTTAACCAATATCACACTTTTTTTTTTAAGGCAAAAAGACTCATTATGGAATTATATATAATCAGTTTTTCTATATTTTTTTATCTAGGCATGGAGAATTAAAGAATGAGACTTTTTATGTGACAAATAGAATCAAATTAACCATGACCATGAATCACCCAAACAGCATTTATAGGTAAAAGAAAAAATAGTTTTGAGTTGGAGTGTTCTCAGAGCCTAGCCTAGAGCTTTCACTAACTAACTAGCTCATACCGAATCTGGGCTCTTAGAGTACCCTAACTCAAAATATACCTTCTTGTAGAATGAAATGGTTTAAGAATAGATAATTTTTTTGGCAGTGTTTACATGGTAAGCTAAAAAAAAAAAAAAAGCCACTATTCCATGTTATAAGCATTTACTAGTTTTCTTCAGTTCTTTGATTAAAACTAAAATTATGGCAGACTTGGTTACTTGTACAACATTTTCAAGATGGCGTTTGATCCTGGAATAATTATTTAACTTGTTAATTGAAACAGATTTAGGAGTTACTCAAGTTCAGCATAAAAATAGGTCTAGTTACCTAGATCAGTAACTCAGCAAATTTTTTTTTAACAAAGACTTTATTTATTTGACAGAGTGGGACCCAGCAAGAGAGGGAACACAAGCTAGGGGAGTGGGAGAGGGAGAAGCAGGCTTCCTGCTGAGCAGGGAGCCGGGTGCAGAGCTCAGTGCGGGGCTTGATGCGGGGCTCCATGTGGGGCTGGATGTGGGACTCCATGTGGGACTCCATCCCAGGACCCTGGGATCATGTCCTGAGCTGAAGGCAGACGCTTAATGACTGAGCTATCCAGGCACCCCAGTAACTCAGCAATTTTGAGCATTTGTTGTACTCATTGTGTGAGGCCCTGGAGACACTAACCTAAATAAAATAAGACTGGCCTCCCATGGGACTTTGACAGAGATCACAAGTAGGCAGAGAGAGAGGAGGAAGCAGGCTCCTTGCTGAGTAGAGAGCCCAATGCAGGGCTCGATCCCAGGACCCTGGGATCATGACCTGAGCCGAAGGCAGAGGCTTTAACCCACTGAGCCACCTGGGAGCCTCCCATGGGACTTTGAAGTAGAATGCAGAAATCAAACCTTAGGATAGAACAGTATAAAATGTGCTATTAGAATTCAGTATTGTTCCTAACACTATTTTATCACTTAAACATACTAATAGTTTTAGAATATTTTGCGTAATCTAGAATATTGAAGTGTATACATTTTGAATTTTTTTTTTAAATTCAACCAGAGGGGCACCTGGGTGGCTCAGTGGGTTAAAGCCTCTGCCTTCGGCTCGGGTCATGATCCCAGGGTCCTGGGATCGAGCCCCACATCGGGCTCTCTGCTCAGCAGGGAGCCTGCTTCTCCCTCTCTCTCTGTCTGCCTCGCTGCCTACTTGTGATCTCTGTCTGTCAGATAAATAAATAAAATCTTAAAAAAAAATAAGTAAAATTCAACCAGAGCTTTAAAGCCTCCTATTTAAAGTGTTGGGGACATTTTTATTAAACAGTTTTCAAAACTGATCCCCCTTGCTTTTATATTTACATCACAAGGCAGGGCCACCTGAAGGAAAGAGGAGAATAAAGTGCCTGCCCTACTTTTGTGTTATAAACAAAGTTCATTTTCGTTGGTCAGCCAGTTTTCAACTACGAGTGAACAATAAATTTCGCTTATAATGCTCATCTCTACAGAAGCTGTGCTACATTTATTCTTATCTTGAAACACTATAATGTGTTATTTCCACCTGTTTCTCTTAAGGCATCTTTTAACTGCCAGTAAACTTCCTAGATAGATTCTGAGAAGCAGCTAGGAATCGGGGCTGATTACCTGGGGTTGGAGGAGGATAAAAAAGCAAGACTGGATTCCTGGTTAACTTCTTTAAGTGCTGGGGTAAAACGTGATATGATTTTCTTCTAGAACTGACCCTCCCCACTAGAGTATCTAACAAACTACCAAATTATAACAGGCCTATATTAGCACTTCTGTAGTAAATCTAATCTTCCTCTCTAATTAAAGAGTTGATGATCTAGACCTTTTGACTCTTTGTTTTATTGTCTTTTGTCATTTTCATTGCTTATGATCTATACATTTTACTTGTATATCAATTATTTGGACTGAGAACATTTTTTTTTTCTCTTTTTCCCTGGAGAAATGATGCTGATCTAGGTGGTTAGGTCTCCAGGCCAGCCTGGGGAAGCCTACTAAATTTATAATCTACTCAAAGCAGTTCGTAGAACTCTCCCTACTCCCACCCCAAAATGTCTTTAAGAGTTTGTCTTCAGTGATGCATTTCTGTGATACGGGGTTTAGGACTAGCTAACTACAAACCTGGGGAAAAGTCTCTTACAGAATGGGATTCTTGGGGAAAGACAGGTTTCATGGACTAACCTCTTGAATAAATTTGGATTAGGCCTGTTAAAAAAACAAAATTCAACAGTAAATTTGAAGATCTAACTGGGCTTTATTAAACAATTCATGAATCAGGCAGCCTCCCATCTAGCAAGTAGAAGGAAACCCCACTGAGCTGAACAAGTTTTTAAAGGCAGAGAGAGGGTATTTAAAAAAAAAAAAGAAGAAGAAGAAGAAGAAAGAAATGCATTAGCAAAGAATGCATTGTTTAGGCAAGGTTGCCCTCCTAAGGGGAGTTCAAGAGGTCTGTTAGTAAATTTTCTACTCTTAACCAGAAATTCCATGTTGACTGGTTAAAGGTTACATTTGTGGCAGGGAGGGGGATGAAATACCATTAGGTTAGGTTTTAAGTCTTGTTTTACTGATTTAGGACCTTAACCTCAGTGATGGCCATTTTGAGCCTGTGGTTGTTTTGGGGTTTTGTTGTTGTTGTTTTTAGCAGACTTAGTGGCTTATAACAGATAACCCTGAATAGAAGTTGCCTAACTAAATGCATACGGGTGATTTTTTTTTTTTTTCCTCATGTAAGGAGAGTTCAGAGCTGCAGTAGCCTGGGCTGTAATGGAGGCTTTGTTATACCAAAGAACCCAAGTTTTAACTCTTTCTGTTTTGTCCTTCTAAGCATGTGGCTTCCATCCTCAGGGCCTTAGAATACATCCTTGCATTCTAGGATAGCCATCATAACTATATCGCTGAAAGGAGGAAGGAAGGACAAAAGTCTACTCTCAGCAATCTGTCTCACGTTTGGGGAACTTTCCCAGAAGTCCCCCTAACAACTTCTCTTTAATGCTTAGAATTTAATCTCATAGCCCCACTGAACCGCAGGGGAGGCTAGAAAATGGGTGTCTCTTAGCGGTCATCTCCCTGAACACAATTGGAAGATACAAAGAAAGACGGGCCGTTTCTGCCACATCCTGCTCATGGAACAACATGAAAAATTAAAGCAACATTTATTTAAATAAGAAACTATAGTTATTACAGGGTATCTGCATGGAACAAGCAAGTATAGAGTCTGGGAGAATTGCATCATTTTAAAGGGAGGGTTCCAAGATGAGTCCTGCCCTCTGTACCATCATTCTTTTGTGCATTGCTCAAGATGCTTAGGGCTAATGCCCGTGTAGCAGGGGAAAGAGGCTTTTGAAGTTGGCGGAAGAGCAGTTCTCAGGAAGCCACAGGTCTGTAGTTTAAAGAGGAGCTCCTATGGCCAGATGCCTGGGGCAAGATGATTGACAGACATTTATTTCATGGCTAAATCCATAGGTTAGCAATCTGCTATGTTTCTCACTGGAGCAGAGGAAGGGAAAAGAGACTGAGAAGGGTGAAAGCCAAATTTCAACTGTTCTTGACCTCTTAATTTATTGAACCATTGTGTGATAGTGATAGAAATTGCCTGTGGCTTTTTTTTTTTTTGGTTATTTATGTTGTTTCAAGTTGATATTTCCAACTACATTGTAAAGTTTTAATATGATAATAGAGATGTTTATGTCTTACACTTTTTTGAGTCTCCATCATTGATTAGCATGTCCCATGGTATCAGCTAGTTTTGTTGATTTAAGTAGATGTGGTGTGGTCCTGATTCTCAACTCTCTCAGCTCTTGCATTCCCTTTATGATCCTGAAATACAACTTGTAGATGACATAGTTACCTTCACATGTAATTTTTAAAAATTATTAAAAATGCCTTACTTGTGACAGAAAGGAACATTTTAAAGGAAGTAATTTAAAATAAAACAGCATATATTTTGGTGTGTTCATGCTCAGTGACTATACTAGAAGACATAATGAAGTAGTCAATCCAGGTATGTGATTAAGTAGATCACCTCCAGAACCGTATGCCATCCTTTTGAATGGATACCACATTCCATTTACTCCAGAAACCAGGGCCAATGCTGATGCACACTGATCTGCGATGCTCCTTTTCTCATATTGCAGACTATGAAGGAGCTTGCTAAGTTCTAGGTGAGGCTGTCCCAAATGACTGTTGTCATTTGCTTTGTGTTAGAATTGTTTAGACTTGGGCACTGGCCTGGAATGATGAAGGAATCCCAGGACCATACCTACCAGATTTATATTCGCCCAAGGAAAAAAAAAAATTCCAGAGCAAAAGGGAGTAATAAGTGTGCCAGCCAGTAAAAAACATTAAAGTACCAAAGGTAAGGATAGATAAATGCGGAAACTAGATTTAAGTTGGACTCTGCCAGTTGCTGAAACTAGTGAGGTATGTAAGTGGTGAAAAGATAGAAAAAGACTGTAAAATGTGAGTGGTTATTCATTCTACAAATGCCTGTTTTTCAGGTACTGTGCTAGGCTAGATAGTCACAGAGAGCCCTGGTCCCCTTTCATCAGGGGGCTCGTATTCTAGTGGAGAAGACAGACCGGTGACTCTAACCAGTAATGGCCAATTGTCCTAAGTGTTACGAAGTAAACAAAAATGGGCCCAAATTAAGAACAACAGCAGAGGGACTTCCTTTACATAGGGTAAGTTGGGAAGCTTTCTCCAAGGAGATGATAAATTTAAGCTGATTCCTAAAAAATGAGAAGCTAGCCATGTGAAGGGAGGGTCAGGAGCTTTCTAAGCAGAGTGAATAGCGTATGCAAAGCCCTTGAAGAAGGGAAAATTTACCCTTTTGGGGGAAAAAAAAGCCATTGTGACTGAAGCCTGGCCAGTGAGATATGCAAAGGGTTAGAAGGCATCAGAAAGGTAAGAGGGGCCTCGTCATACAGGCCCATGACTGAGGGCATTTGGACCTAATTCTAAATGTAAAGCAAGGGAGTGACAGGTCTTAACATTTTTAAAAGATTGCTCTTGCTGTAGTGAGTAGACTGGGTCAGAGGCAAAAAGAGTCAAAGTTCTTTGAAAGGAAGAGACCAAGAGAGAATGATGCGGTTGCATGAGGGGGAGTGGAAGCATTTAAAGAAGTGGCATTTACATTGGGTCTTCAAAGAGAAATGTGAACTGGGGTGTGGGAGAGCTGCTGGCAGAGGGAATAGCAGAAGCAAAAGCAGGGAGGTGTGTGTTCTATACCAGGAGAACCATAGAGATGCTGGGGCAGGGGTCTCCTACCAGAGCCTGCATCCCCTTCACTGTTCTGGAATGCCATTTGTAGCATTTCATACATACCTTCACACATAATTTTTTAAAACAATTAAAATGCCCCTGCTATAAAATACAGGAGAATTTAAGCGGAAATATGTGATTTAATGTGTATTTATTCAAGCCTGACTATACTAGGAGTCATAATGAACTAATCAGATGCTTGTGCCTACTTGTGACCTACAAGAAAAGGTTCAATTTTGAAGACTTAAGATGAAGTCCCACAGAATATTTCCAAAATTGTATACTTAACATTTTTAAATGAGGCTAAATCAGTATATTTGTATCTATACTTGTAGAGTTACTACTATGAGACACTATAGGCACAGACTGATCTCGGTGGATATACTGCTGGCCCAAAAGCTATGCGTTTTAGTGCTGTTGGTGGTCTGGTTTTCAAAATGGTGAGCAACTCCCGGTAAAGCTGCACAGAACACAAAGTATAGTCCTCCCTTGACTTACTGAGTATTTTTGTTTCGGGAAAACTCAGTATATATGAAAACCATGCTAAAGATCTTTTGATGATCTGTGAAGTGGAGTTGGAGTCCTACTTTCAGGGAATTAAAATCAAATTTTTCAGCAGTATGAAAATTGTGCAAGATACAGAACCTTTCTTTGTTGTGTTGACCTGCCTCCTGACCTCTGTCCACTGAATACCAGTAGCACCCTCCTCCCACTTGTTACGACAGACAAGAATGTATGCACTTTTTTTTTTTTTTTAACAGTACTGTCAAAAGCCAGTTACATCCCTTGGATTCCGTGTAGAAAAATGAGTTAAATGGGTGTATCGAACTTCAATCTCATAAGGATTAAAAGAGATAATACACATGAAATGTTAGTACTGGGATCTGGCCTGCTATAAGAATTAAGTAACCAGGTGGTAATAACCTCTTAGCAATTGAAGTGGTGGGTCTGGTCTTAAATAGGAGAGAAGATAGGACTTGAGATAAGGCTTGGGAGTCTTGTAGACAAGTTGATTTAAACATTGTAAAATGCCAGGCAGAAATGAAATAAGATTTAGTTTAAGAGGGATAAATGTAGGATCCCATGGCTTTTTCCTACAATCTGTTAGTAAGTCAAGGCTGAAGAGATATGGCTAGTATAGCTAGGCCACAGTTCATAAGAAAAAGGCATTCAAGCCAAGATGAGCTATGGCATAATTCCGTTGCTGAAACTGACAGTACATGAATGGTATAATGTCCAGGTCATGCAGTGCTGCCCATAGACAGGGTTTCATGTAGGCTGTGTCTGGGGTTGGGGAGTCAGGCTTAAGAGTGCTGTTGACAAAGGTAGTTGAGAAGATAACAACTGGGGGGGAAAGTTAATGCTACGGAGTTTAGGTATTAAAAAAAGAAGAGGCATGACAGTTTTTCAGATAATTTAAAGACAGCAATTTTTGGCAGAAGAAAAAATAAACTTGTCTGTAGAAAGCAAATCTACAACCTTCTTCTGTGAGTTACATGAAAGCAGGTATTTTGTAGTGAGCAGTTGTTTAAAAAATTCAACCAAGTAGATTCGAAGAGCCCATTGGCTTTGTTGAAGAAATCAGACAGCATCCCATCTAGCAAGTAGGGGAGAGCTACAAAATGGAAGGTTTTTATAGAAAGAGGGGTGGGACGAGAAGTTATTAGCAAAGGTTAAAAAAGGGTTGATTCAGGTAAGAACACCTTCCCTTAGTGGGAAGGGCATGGAGTTTTATCAAGCAGATTACCTCAGCTTCCTGTGGGGGTAGGTGTGGAGATGGCCCATGTGATGGATTACCTCATTGGTGCTGACCAGAAAATTCCTGACCTACTAGTTAAGACCCCATTTCTGGGAGAGGTTGAACTACAGTTAAATATTAAGCCCTGGTTTGGTGTCTTGGCCTATCACTTACGCAAGTAACTCCATCCTTAGTCTGCAGTTTTCTTTTTAACACAGTGAACCAAACACTTGATTGTTCTTTTCAGTGATTGTGTCAAATAAAATTTTATGGATATAGATGATTTCTAGACTTTTCCAACTGTTGAGGTGGATGTGGGAATAGACTCCAGGGTAGATCACCCCACCAATCACCTTTATTCATTTCACTGTTTCCAGCAAGACTCAAGGTAGATTCCTTCTGTACCCACTTTGATTTCAGACATTTGACTCTGTAAGTAGCTGAACACAACTGGCAGGAAAGCCTCAGCTCTCAAGAGTCTGGGAGTGGGGGCACAAAATAGGTACACTAAATGCTATTTTCTGACAAATTTCCTTTTTTTTCAGCCTTTGGTTTTCCTGACCAATTTGCAGCTGAATTTTAGGTAGTTTAGGTCACCCTGATCTAATCATTCCCAAATAATTTTTCCTTTTTTGTCATTGCTGTCAGTCAAAGCCTCTTGCCAATTTCTCATAGAACCTCTATCCCCCATAGGTAAATCTTCTTCTGTGATTCTTTCTAAAGCAATGCTCTAGAACAGAGTTTCTCACATAGGGTCTTCCAAGTGACTCCCTCAGTATATGTGAATTGTGTATATGTGTGCATTTCTCTGTGGAGAGGGGTGTTACCACTCATTAGTTTCCTAGAGGAGTTTATCTCTAAGATTAAGAATCACTTCCACAAGGCCCTTCTTAGGTAAGGCAAATCTCTGGTTTTTTTGTTTCTGCATTGCAAGTCTTTCCACTACCTTTAGTTAAATTCCGAACTGAGGCCGGCTGGATTGTTCAGCAAGGGCCAGAATTAATTGGAAGCCTATTCTAAGTTCCCTGCTTGGACCAAGAGCCTTTCATTAGTGATTGTAGAGCACCTTCTGCTCACTTCTGTCAGAGCACTTGCCACATTATATAAGTTGATTTATGGGACTGTCTTCTATTACTAGATTTGAAAGATAGCCCTGTGTTGTGTTAGTTTATGTATTCTGAACACTGAACATCATACCAAGACCAGAACCATTAACCCATAATAAGCCAACAGATTCTTCTTTCCGTGCCAAGGAACATATGTTTTAAGCGCTTACTCTGAGACAGGTATTATGTTAGGCATGGAGAATACAGAGGTGAGCTCCCTGCGAGGAGCTTATAGGCTCTATCAAGAGGGCCAGGATCTTTGCCACTCCTTGGAGCAGCTGTGTGGGAGTTGTATGTGAACGCATTTACAACAGCACTGACCTTATAAGAACTCCCCCTCTGTAACAGACATTAGTAATATGCCCTTCGTCCACTACTTTCATTACTCAAAACAAAAATGAAAACGCTTTTTCTTGTCTTCCTCAAAACCACCCATTAAATGTCCCTCTAAAATCCTCTTTCTCTTTGACTACGGCTGTTAATGGTTTGTCTCTAAAAATAGAAGAGGTAGATGGAAGATACTGATAAAAGAAGTGTCAGCATTTAGGCCCAGGTTCTTCACATGGAAGTGTTTTTTGTTTTGTTTTATTTTTTAAAACTCAATGGGAAAAATTCATGATTTAAAAAAACAAATAGGGATGCCTTGGTGGCTCAGGGGGCTAAGCGTCTGCCTTCAGCTCAGGTCATGATCTCAGGGTCCTGGGATCTAGCCCTGCATCACATCAAGCTCCTTGCTCAGCACCGAGTCTGCTTCTCGCTCTGCCCCTCCCCTCTGCTCATGTTCTCTCTCTCTCTCTTTCTCTCGAATGAATAAGTAAAATCTTAAAACAACAACAACAACAACAAAAAACGAGCGGGTAGCCCCTTATTCCAACCTAAACAAGAACAGAGCAGTTTGTTGAAAGCAAGAAGCTTTGCTGCTACCTCCTGGCCCCTAAGGGGATGCCAAGGATCCAGGTTTGAGAACTGTTGGACTAGATGGTATTTATAGGTCAGTAGTTGACTAGGGCATGATTTGTCCACAGAACCAGGCATAAGGAGAGCCAAGTTGGGAGCACTGTGCTAATTCAAAGTTCATTTCACTTAAGGATTTCATGATTTTGGGGAGCATAGCAAAAGTCATCTATGGATATGTATTTCAAAAGATATGTAGACCCTACCTGGAGGCTCTGGTTTAGTAGGTGTGAAATAAAGTTCCAGCATCTATAGTTTTAAATAACTCTATTAACCTAGGAGAAGGCTTAATGTCACTAGAGTGTAAAAAGTTAATACACTAGTTACACCTAGAAATATCTGCACTGCTTTGAGGAAGTATGGCTTTCCAGCTTCCTGAGTTGAGCTTCAGAAACTTTTACATTTATATTTTTATTTTTTTACATCTTTTTAATTTTTTATTTAAATTCTAGTTAGGTAATATACTGTGTAATACTAGTTTCAAGTGTACGATATATAGTGCTTTAGTAATTCCATACATCCCCGGAAGCTCATGCAAGTGCACTCCTTAATGAGTTACATTTTAACTTTTAGAATACATGACATAACATTCTATTTGTGTCATCAGAGACTTGAAAAAAACTTCTGTTTCCATTGCACTGTTGTTCCTGCTGCCTGAGTAAAACATTCTTCCTCTAGATATAGGCATAATTATGTCTGTTGTTTATTTTCTCTCTCCAACCTCTAAAATGTAAGCATCGCTTGGCTGGACATATTTGTCTTTCTTATTCACTAATTCATCACAAGCTTCTAGAACAGTCAGTATTTGTTGAAAAACTACTCATGGTGAGGTACTTCTATTGGTCTAAATCTATTGCTTTAAAAGATTTCTTGGATTGCTCTGGAAGCTTAACCTCCTCTGTCTATAGCATTTTCTATAAAAGAGTATTCCAACTGCCAAAAACCAAATGCACAAGTACAAATGTGTAACACTACCATACAGCACATTTGGTTGGTTCTTGACGGACTGTAATTTTATTTTCAAAACAGGATGTGATATGGTCTGACTTCGGGTTTCCTGGAAGAAATGGACGGGAAAGTACATTGTGGATCGGCTCCATGGGGGCCCATACACCCTGTCATCTGGACTCCTATGGTTGCAACTTAGTATTCCAGGTACAAGGAAGGTAATGCACAGGTGCGTGAGTGAGTGTGTGTGTGTGTGTGTGTGTTGCACAGGAAGAGGAATGAGGATCAGGCAGGTGGCAGACACCAAGGTTTAGTCCCAGCTCCACCCCTCAGCCTGCCTCATGACCAAGACCGATCTGTTGGCCTCTGGTTCAGTTTCCTCCCTTTTGAAGTAAGGGGAACAGGTCAAATGATGGCTTCCATGTGTGTCTCTCAGTTATGATCAGGATTACCTTCAGAATCCTGATCCTAGAGCTCCAGGATTCTACTCTCAGTCCAGCTAGACAGCTGTCTGCTTAGCTCTGTTATGTAAGAGTCTGCATTTGTAGTTTTCAAAATTCTATTTAAAAGCAGGAAGACCCTTTCTTCAAATCTAAATAAACAAGAGTGGAGCAGTTTGTTGAAAGAAAGAGGCTTTGCTGCTACCTTCAGGCCAGTGAGGAGATGCTAGGGAGCCTGGTTTGGGAACCACTGAATGAGATGATATTTATGGCCCCTTTCAAGTCTAAATTTTAGTCTGTGCCTACATGTTGACACAATGCAGTATGTTATTACTTTAGGTAAGTTCTTCTCCATCTGTCAGGCATACTTCTGATAGTCCCTGGTTCCAGGATTTCCATGAGAATTTACATGTTTCTGCTAGTTGGAGGACCTACTCAGAATGTTATAGTGTAGCCTTATTTTCTCCCAATTAGTGATGCTCAAGTCTCCTTTCCTGGCCTTTCGGAACATTTACAGGACAGTACACAGGGAAAAGGAGAAATGTCCATTTCTAAGTTCTCAGACCCTCGAGACATGAAAAGGATTATGAGTGGATCCAAGAGAAACAGTGAATAAGTATGTGAATAGATTTCGTAGGTGATGTATTTTGAAAACTATAAAATGGTATAAGACAGTCCACTTCTGGATTCATTAAGTCCTTATTAAAGGATCTAGGACATTTCAGGTACATTATTATGAGTTGTAGATGCCGCAGTGATCCACAAGTAGCTGGTCCTTGCCCTTAGGAAGTTGATAGTCTGAACCTTAAACTTGGTAAGAGAGGTATCATTGCAAGAAGCTTTTTCCCATGTGTTCTGGATTGGGAAAGAAATTCAGTTGGGAAAACATTACCCAAAAATACCTGGGTTCTTTCTGTGCCATAAAATTAATATAGCTTTATTTTAACTTTGTAATAGAGCATATTTTCTGGTCTCATAAGCTCTGGAATAGTAAAATAACTCCTCAGTAAATACTCATGGAGTAGGCACCATGTGCCAACAGGGGGAATGGAGTTGAATGAGTAAGACACTTCTCTGCCTGGAGGGAGTTTATAGTTGGAGTACAGGCAAGCCCACAGGCAGTGTGATAGAAGGCAGAATGAGCACGCTCCTGAGGAAGGTTTCATAGAGCTGTAGGACTGAAAAGTAGGAGAGATACTGTTCCTGGTAGAAAGATTAAGGAAGATTCCAGAGAGGAGCTGCCATTTGTGATGGGCTTTGAAGGATAGGTGAATGGTCAAGACATGGGAGAGCAGAGCCCTAGAAAAACATGTGGTATACAGAGAAAGAACCCTGTGAATTGTCCAGTATAAGTTGTGCATTGGAAACAAAGGGGTTAGGTAGGAAAGGGAGGTTGGAGCTGGAAGTTTACCTTCAGGCAAATAACCTCTTACTCTCTTTTTAGCATGCAGGACAGTGAAACGTTTTTTGATCAGGGGATGACCTTGTGATTGACCACCTTTTCTGATTAATAAGAGAAGGATGCATATGCAGTTGACCCTTGAGTAATGAGGGGGCTAGGGGTACTGCCCCCCGCACAGTTGAAAATCTGCATATAACTTTTGGCTCCCTAAGAACTTAACCACTAATAGCCTACTGTTGACTGGAAGCCTTACCAATAGCATAAACAGTCGATTAATGCATATTCTGTATGTCATATGTATTATACACTGTATTGTTACAATAAAGGAAATGAGAGGCTCCTAGGTGGCTTAGTCGGTTGAGCGTCTGACTCTTGGTTTGGCTCAGGTCATGGTCTCAGGGTCATGGAATCCAGCCCTGCATCAGACTCAGTGCTCAGCCCAGAGTCTGCTTGAGATTCTTTCCTCTCCCTCTCCTTCTGCCCCTCCGTCTGTTCACATGCTCACTTATTCTCTCTCTCTCAAATAAATAAATAACAAAATCCTAAAAGAGAAAAAGTAAGCTAGAGATAAGAAAATGTTATTAAGAAAATCATAAGAAATACAATACAGTACTGTATTGTATTTATTGAAAAAACATCTGCACGCACATGGACCCATGCAATTCAAACCCCTTGTTGCTGAAGGGTTGACTGTATATTATATTTTAAGTGGAGCAAAACAAATAGTATGCGATTGTTTTCTTCACGGCTATTCCTCTAAGAACACAGCCATGAGGCAGAGGTAGGAGCTGGGATCTGAAGAGATCAGGAGCTCTGCAACCTAGTTCCGGGCCCACCACTAACACTAGTCCAGTGAATGACACTGAACCAGTACTGGGTCCCTTTTCCACTACTTTGGAGGTAGAATTAGCCTGATGATCTCTTGAGAGTTCTTCCAGCTCTGACATTCAAACACAGTAAATGCCAAGAATTCTCCCAAACTGGTCATAACTACGGTGGAATGGAGCAGCTTTATCTCTAAGGCAAGGTAAGACTTTAATGTCTACTTCTTCATTTGAAAATAGCAGCCAACTGAAAGGCACACAGTGGTCCCGCCGTAACTGCCAGGGGTCACGAGAGAGCTTTAAGCCTTTCCTCAGAACTAGTTCTCTCCCTCTCCCTTTCCCTGCCCCGTTCCTCTCCCTGTCCCCATATCTCTTTCTCTTTCTCTCTCTCTCCGCTTCCCCAGCTGTGTATTTTTGTCTGTGTGTCTTCCTTTTTAACACTTCCCCTTCTTTGCCTCAGATGTTCCCCCTCTATTGACTTGAAGTATGGGTGTGTCTGGTGTCTTGTGATTTCAGATGTATCCACCTCAAGTTTTCAAAAAATTTTAAGTACTGAAACATTTTATAGTTTTCTCTTTTTGAAAATTCTAATATTTTACCACTTTTTAGTTGGGTTGCATCATTTGTGCCTCTCTCTTCCTTGTGGATTAACTTAACACAAGTTTGACTTAAGGAGTTTACAATCCAAACTGGGAGAAGAGTCTGGAAACTCTTTGGTGGCTAGCAGTATGGGCAGCTGCTCTGCAGAAGATAAGAACACAGATATTTGAAAGGGAGGGATCATTCAGGATAGCCCTAGAATCAGGGACAGAAACAACTTATGAGAGGTAGACTTTGATTTGAGATAAGAAAGAATGATCGGAAGGGGCACCTGCACCCCAGTGTTTATGGCAGCAATGTCCACAACAGCCAAACTCTGGAAAGAGCCCAGATGTCCATAGGCAGATGAAAGGATAAAGAGGATGTGGTACATACAATGAAATACCACTCAGCCATCAAAGAAAATGAAATCATGCCATTTGCAATAAGGTGGATGGAACTAGAGGGTATTATGCTAAGTGAAATAAGTCAATCAGAGAAAGACATTTATTATATGATCTCACTGATTTGAGGAATTCAAGAAGCAAAACAGAGGATCATAGGGGAAGAGAGGGAAAAATAAAGTAAGATGAAATTAGAGAGGGGAGACAAATTGTAAGAGACTCTTAACCATAGGAAACAAATTGAGGGTTGCTGGAGTGGAGGGGGGGAGTGCAGGGATGGCATAACTGGGTGATGGACATTAAGGAGCACTGGCTGTTATACACAACAGATGCATAGCTGTACTCTACATTAGAAACTAATGATACACTATATGTTAACTAATTGAATTTAACTAAAATACGATTTTTAAAAAATGATCTTACAAACCATATCCTGTGCCAGCAATAAGGTTGCCTCAGGGCTGCCGCCTTATCTCCACCAGGTCTCTGCCTAGGAGATTCCGCCACTGAGAGATGGGCCAGGTGACCCCTGAGATTGCCCCTGTATTCCTTTATGGACTGAATGAAAATGGATAGTTAGCTGCTGCCTTCTTAGATGTTTTGTCTCAAGTTCAGAGTACTAACTCTTACCTTATTTTTTTTTTTTAATTAGGAAAAGATGGCATCTCTTTCCTCCTGAAGACACTCCTTTCCTTTATCCAACTAGAATCCCTTATGAAGAATCTAGCGTGTTCAGTAAAATCAATGTTGTCAATCCTGATTTAAAACGTTTTCCTCAGTTCCGCAAAGCTCGAAGACATATGGTTACACTAAACCCAGGACAGGTAATGGGGGCCTTAAAACACTGATTGCCTGTCAGTGCATGCCCCAGCTATAACTTCTTTCGTGTCCTTATACCACATGCCTTCCCACCAACACAAATGAAAATGATTTTCTTCCCTGCTGCTCTCTGCTGTTAGAAGGCTTCGGACACAAACTTCTCAGCTTCACAGGTCATGGAACTATGGGAGGAGGGAATATAATAGCTCTTTCTACTGGTGAAGAGGAGAATGACTTTGGAGGAAAACAAGGACTCACAATCTTTTTTTTTTTTTTTTTTAAGATTTTATTTATTTATTTGAGAGAGAGTGCTAGAGAGAGCATGAGCCAGTGGCAGGGTGCGGCCGGGGATAGGAGACAAGCAGACTCCCCCCTGAGCAGGGATCCCAGACACGGCCAGATCCCAGGACCCTGAAATCATGACCTGAGCCAAAGACAGACGCTTACCTGCCTGAGCCACCCAGGCGCCCTTTACAGTCATTTTTTAACAAGGTTAAGAGAAAGTGTCAAGGCATGGGTACTTAAACACCCCTGGAACGTCTATTCACAGTTATTATCTTTTCAACTATACCAGAACCCAGACACATAAAATGCAGTTGGGAATGCATCCAGGTGGTGAGACAACAAAGGCAGAACGAACTGAGATTGATTTGCTTTAAGCAAGCATGGATGGTCCTTTTATAAAGGACTGTGTCTGAAACATTTCCAAAGATTTTGTTCTTAGTGCTGCTGTCCAGTAGGGAAAACCACCTCTACAACATTGGCATTTGCTGTCTGATATTTTATTAATGACATGAAAGGTTTTCTTAGACTCTTGAGATTTTATTCCCTCAATTATTCCCTGCCTATTTTCCTTTACCCCCTTCTCACTGGCCCTTTTCTGGCTCCCTTCCCGTGTGAATACTCCAACTCAAATCATTTGACTTGAGCAACTTGCTTCAGCCTATTAGCTGTTGCTCCCCAGGCACCTGTCCCCCAGCCTCTGACAACCCCTCATCTATTTTATATCTCAATAGATTTACCTAATCTGGACATTTCACTTATATGCAGTCATACAAGTGGCCTTCTGTATCCACCTTCTTTCACATAATATAATCCTACAGAATATTATCAGTACTTCATTCCTTCTTATGGCTGAACATATTACATTGTTACACATGTATTTTTGTTTATCCATTCATCTATTGATAGACATTTAAGTTGTTTCTACTTTTTAGCTATTATGCAGAACGTTGCCGTAGACATTGGAGAACCAGTTTTTGGGTGAAGGTATATTTTCAGCTCCCTTGGTTATATACCTAGAAGTGAAATTGCTGAGTCCTGTGGTAACTCTGTGTTTAACTTTTTGAGGAATTGCCCAGCTGTTTTCCATGGCAGCTACACCATTTTACATTCCCACGAAGGAATGTGTGAATGCTCTGATTTCTTCACCTCCTCACCAACACTTGTTCTTTTCCATTATTCCTGTTATTATCATAGCCATTCTGGTGGGTGTGACATGCTAGGTAATTCATTTTTTCTTCTATTTTAATAGTCATATTTGAACGCATGGTTCAGTCTGTGGTATCAGTGTTCCTTACATCCTGCTTATTCTTTAATCTACCGACAACTGGCTCCATCTCTTACCACTATCTCATCAGATGAGACATACATGAACTCCTAATGACTTAAGTGCAGTGCCCTTCTTAGGGCTCCGTTCTCCTAAAAGGTGCTCTCTTCCTGTCTCCTAGCTTCACCTTGCTCAAAGCACGTGCCACCCATTTTTCAAATCTGAAGCCCCAAAACCTTGGATCAGCCTGTCTTCTCTGCTCAAACTTCCATGGGTACTAATCTCATACTGAGTCTGGACAAATGCAGTCCTTCTTGACTCTGGCTATTACTTTTGTTTTCTATACCTTCCTGTTTAGATCTTAATACTTACTAGTTGGGCCACTGTAAGAATCTCCTGTCCTTCCCAGACTCTCCCATGATACTGCTATTTTAACTATCCCCCTACTAAAAATTTCTTAGCGAGGCACCTGGGTCATTCAGTCGGTTAAGCATCTGACTCTTGATTTCAGCTCAGGTCGTGATCTCAGGTTCAAGAGATTGCGCCCTACATCAGGCTTTACGCTGAGTGTGGAGCCTGCTTAAGATTCTCTCTCTCCTTCTGCACCCCCCCTCAAAAAATTTTTTAGCAAATTCCTTAATACTTACAGAATAAAATAGAGATTCTTTATTCTGAATTCAGGGCCCTCCTCTGGCCCTAACCTAACCCTCCCAACTTATCTCCCATTGCCCTGTCTGCCACAGTAAGACCGACCTACTTGCTGTCCCTCAGCAGCCCCACCTCCCTTGCTGGCACTACCTCTCCTCCTGGCGGGTCCTCATTCTTTGCTGTCTCTACATCGTCCCCTAACCCTGGTTCAGACCACACTTCGTGCACACCAGGCTGCCCCTGCCCTCCGTGGTTCATGCCGATGTCTCCCACTTCTGAGGCTCCTTGGCACCAGTGTTGGCTCCTTTGAGTCATCTACCCAGTGCCCCCTTTCTACATGCTATTTCTTCAGTGGCTAGATTTTACACTGTGAGAAGACAGAAACTACTTCCTCTAGTTTTCCCTATACCCTTTCTCAGAATGTATGCAACTGTTTTGCAGTGGAAAGGAGGAAAAATTAGAATCTGTGTCCTTTACCAAGATTTAGATGCAGGCAGTGCAGGCCCAGGATTAAGGAGAGTAGAAGTTGGGGAAGCTGGCAGTAACATCCTTTGTGGAACATACGAACTTGCTGGTTAAAAAAGGGAGTTGTGGGGTTTTTTTCCTTGTTTCCCTTTCCAACAGAAATATTGCTGTGAATTTATATGTATTCCTAGCGTTGTCGATTAGGGTCTGATTCTGACATTAAAACAAAATGTGCTGTTCTTGTGCTAATTTACTTTTTGTTTGTTTGCTTTTCAGGTTCTGTTTGTTCCCAGACACTGGTGGCATTACGTAGAATCCATTGATCCTGTCACTGTCAGTATAAACTCATGGATTGAGCTGGTACTTTTTTTTTTTTTTAATAAATGTAATCCCTGCTTTTATATATATATATACATATATATATAGCCTATCTATAAAACTTAGTGATTAAATTTAACCAACACTCCAATACTACTTTGGTTTGATATGCTATAATTTATGTATTCAGTGCTCTGTTAATGGGTATTTAGGTCGGAATTAGGGTTTTCAGTGATGCACTATTCTCTTTCTTTTAAGGGCGCACGGTGGGCCCTGATGTTGGTGTGCAGTCTTCTCCCTTAGCTGGTGGTGTTAGGAGAGCGGTGTGGGCCTGTCCGGATTTGCCGTGTCTGTCCCACTTGCCGGTTCTGTCTACACCCATCTGGACTGGAGAAAACTGCTTCTTGGCTCAGGGCCCTTGTTACTAATTGCACAATTCTCAGTCCTGGCTTCTGCCTTTTCTCAAAGAAGAGTCTTTGAATGCTAGGATTTTATCGTTTCATTTCTGCTGGGAAATGAAGGAGGCCTTTTCCCTACAATACACTTTGTGTAATTCTGGTTGCCTGCTCTACTTGACAATTAACATGGCTGCCCAGTGAGGCTGAACCAAGGCTTTCTCTGCACCTGTGCCTCTTTAACCAGAGGCTTTGATTGCAGAGGCTTTGGTGACATCTTACAGTCCTGTACCCAAATCCTGATTGCATCTCTCTTCTCCGTGTGGCTGCTGCCTCCTCCCCTCGGGCTCTCCTTATCGGTGGGTACTGGGGAGGGCTTTGGCATAGGTGGAGCCTCAGGGAGACTGTGACAGGAAGCTGCACTGTCTGGGCTTAGGGAAGAGGTGTGGCCTTTGGGGGTTAGATGAGCGGTGTGGCGGGAGATCAGTGGACTCAGTTGGTTAATTACTTAGCTGCTGGTAGCATGCTGAATTATAGTCGGAGCAAAGTCAAGATACAGTCCAGTCCTAGTCCAAAGTCACGTCTGCAGTAGTCCTGACAGTACTTCGCTTCTCAAGGTGGCTCTTTTCATTGTTAGAATCACCTGCCTGCTTGGAACTATACCCATTATTTCTGAAACTATACAGAATTTTTTTGTTTTTGTTTTTTAAATATTTGATGATACCTGCCGTGTGTCCCTTTAAACTTTTCTTTCCCAGCCTCAAAACCTCTGGTTTCTTTTTTTTCTTTTTCTTTTTCTTTTTTTTTTTTTTTTTTTTGACGGAGAGATCACAAGTAGGCAGAGCAGCAGGCAGAGAAAGAGAGAGGGAAAAGCAGGCTCCCTGTTGAGCAGAGAGCCCAATCTGGGGCTTGATCCCAGGACCCTGAGACCATGACCTGAGCCGAAGACAGAGGCTTAACCCCCTGAGCCACCCAGGTGCCCCAAAACCTTCGGTTTCTTTAATGATGTTTTTTATATGACTTCCTAAAAATTTTTTCAGACTTTTCACCATTTTGATCATAGACTTCAGAACTAAATGCAGGTTTAAGTTCTAGGTCTGCCTTTGTTAGCTGTGTAACCTGGATGGTTAGTTCATCCCATCAAGCCTAGGTTTCTGCACCTGTGGAACAGGGATTATAATCGCACGCACTCCAGAGGCATCTAATCCAGTGCCTGGCACATGAGAAGTGTTTAAAAACAGAAACTACTATGAAGAGGAAAAACTATTGTGTCGAGAGCAGCCCTCTTAATATATATATACCAGGAGGCCTCAGTTCATGGAATAAAGGTTTCTCCCTCACATGACTTAGATCCTCAATTTCTTCTTGCTGCTTAAAATATTGCAGTAGCTTTTTTAGGAATCTGATCTCGCTTTGGGTTCATACTCAGCTCAAGAGTATCCCTGCTTTTTTCCACCCGGTCAGCTGCCGAGTCAGGTTGCCCTCCATCATGAAGCTGTAAAACTGGTTCTTTAAACCCACATCCCACACTTCACACTTCCCTCCCTCAGCTTTCACTGTGTTCTTTGGGGTGAGCATTCCAGCTTGCCAAGGTCATTCTGAATTTGATTCTCTTCTGTGTTTTTGGTAAACTCCTTCAAGCGGGCCTGTGCCCTTTTGATACGTCGTCATTTGTCTTGGAATGTATCCTTGCTCTCTGGTACAAGAGGATACCCCAGGATTGCCTTGGATTTTCCCTGCCTCCAACTTGGAAGCTGATAATTTCTCCAAGTGGTCATGGTTCCCTTTAGTGGGGAATGGTATTTAGAAACTTAGATTGGGGCTCTAAAGCTGTTGTTCATTGCTATTGGCATGTTTCTGTTTCTAGACCTTTAAATAATAAAACCAGAATGTAATATAGATAGATAGATAGATAGATAGATAGATAGATATGGGTATATTTATAATTCTAATTTTAGGTTAATATAGATTTTTTCTTATTTGTTTCTGTATTTTTATCTCTTCTCTTACACTGAAAATCAGGATCAATCCTAACAGTAACATCTACTTATTTGATACAAATTTATGTATATATATATGTACACACACACATATAAATATAAATATATATTTAAAAAAATAATATATATATATATATCCCCCACCTTGGATGGGAGGGCAGAGTGTGAGAGAGAATTGTAAGCAGGCTCCATGCCCAGTACGGAACCTGTCATGGGGCTCAGTCTCATAACCCTGAGATCGTGACCTGAGCTGAAATCAAGAGTTGAATGCTTAACCAACTGATCCACCCAGGTGCCCCACCCATATATTTTTTTCCTTTTTAATTTTTAATTTTTTTATTAACATATAATGTATTATTAGCCCCAGGGGTACAGGTCTGTGAATCGCCAGGTTTACAACTTCACAGCACTCACCATAGCACATACCTTCCCCAGTGTCCATAACCCAACCACGCTCTCCCTAGCCCCCTACTCCTGGCAACCCTCGGTTTGTTTTGTGAGATTAAGAGTCTCTTATGGTTTGTCTCCCTCCCAATCCCATCTTGTTTCATTTATTCCTTTCCTGCCCCCCAAACCCCCCACGTTGCCTCTCAACTTCCTCATATCAGGGAGATCATATGATAAATGTCTTTCTCTGATTGACTTATTTCGCTAACCATAATACCCTCTAGTTCATCCATGTCGTTGCAAATGGCAAGATCTCATTTCTTTTGATGGCTGCATAGTATTCCATTGTATATATGTATATATATATATATATATATATATACCACCTCTTCTTTATCCATTCATCTGTTGATGGACATCTAGGTTCTTTCCATAGTTTGGCTATTGTGGACATTGCTGCTATAAACATTTGTCCACCCATATATTTTTTAAGGTGTTACATTTACAATTTCAAAATTCTAATATTATTATTACTAATAATGAAACTTGCAAATAAAATTTAGGATTTCTTTTTAATCCTTTTTATCATTAGACTATATCCCACTAAGGGGCTACAAAGTACTGTGTTCAGAATTCATTGTGAAGGGATTCTTTTCACTTGTGGCTATGTTACTAATTTTAGGTAGCTTTGTTTGTTTCAGTTTGTTTTCAGCATTAGGATTTACTTTTTTTCATAATTTGACTTCATTTAATATTTTGAATATGTAAAACATTAAATTGTTAAAATGATATTAAAAGTCTCCTTTAAGGGACGCCTGGGTGGCTCAGTTGGTTGAGCGGCTGCCTTCGGCTCAGGTCATGATCCCAGCGTCCTGGGATCGAGTCCCACATCGGGCTCCTTGCTCCGCAGGGAGCCTGCTTCTCCCTCTGCCACTCTGTCTGCCTGTGCTCGCTCTCTCTCTCTCTCTCTCTCTCTGACAAATAAATAAATAAAATCTTAAAAAAAAAAAAAGTCTCCTTTAAATAGAGAAGTTTCCTCTTCATCTTTGTTCCCTCCACTCCATCCCTCTCTCCCCACTACCCCCCACCACAGGGCTCCGTTTCTATTCTTTTAGTTCATCATTCTAGTGTGTCTTCTTTGTAAACATATATGTAAATAATTAAGTAAATGAATAAATATATTCATGTATGACTTTATATGTGAATAAGAATAGAAACTTTTTTATGTTTCATGTGCTTATTCACACATACTCATATTTCCTCTCCTTTCTTACACTGAAAGTAATAAACTAGTGTTCTGCACCCTGCTTTTTTCACATTACAATACTATTCTGAATTTGGTGAATCATAGTACGGAGCAATTTTCACTTTCTTTCCAACAGCTGTGTAGTATCCCACTGTACGGGTGCACCAT
Organism: Martes martes; assembly: GCF_963455335.1. Classification (NCBI taxonomy): domain Eukaryota; kingdom Metazoa; phylum Chordata; class Mammalia; order Carnivora; family Mustelidae; genus Martes; species Martes martes. The sequence continues at coordinate 120,064,608 of NC_137888.1, forward strand.
CGTTCACTTCCTGGTTCCCATGTGGATGGATGTTTGCGTTCTTTTCAGTCTTTTATAGTTAGAAATAATGCCAGTGAATAACATTGTGCATATGTTGTTTTATATTTGCTGGAAGAGTGTCTTTGGGGAGAGTCTTAAAAGTGAGTCAGCTTTAATTTTGTTAGGCTTTGCCAAATTTTGCCAAATTTGACAGTGATTGTGCCATTTTGCCTTTCTGTCAGTAGCATCTGAGGAAGCTTCTTTTCTCCACAGCCTCACTGACAGGATGTACTGTTGAACTTTTTTGCTTCTGATTTTTGAATCATAGCTGGAAAAAACCTTTCCCTCTTCCAGGTCGTAAAGGAATTCACCAATGCTTTCTTTTAGTTTGGATTGTTTCATTTTTTTACATTTGGGTCTCTCATCCATTTCAAAGTTTTTACTAGTGTATGGTGTAAGGTTGAGATCCATTATTTTTTACCACATGACAATAGAATTGTCAGGGACATCATTTATTTTAAAGTCTGTCTTTTCTGTGATGATTTGAAATATTACCTTAATCATATACCAGATATCTCTGTGTACTTAGGTCTGTTTCTTCCACTGGCCTTTCTTCACATTGTTTCAACACTTCTACCCCTTTTTACTTAGAGGGGTTTTATAGGATGTTTTTAGTGTTTGTAGGGCCAGAAACCTTTTCTTTTGCAGTGTTTTCCTGACTCTTCTTGAATTTTTTTTTTTGTATGATCTTTAGAATCAATACATCCACCTTCAGGGAATAAACAATTGATATTTTTATTCCATTTATATTAAATTTAATATGAGCTCTATGGTGTTGAATTGTCCTAACCAGTAATGAGATACCTTTCTTTTTGTCCAAGTCTAGTTGTCTTTGTTCCAGGAGTGTTTTAAAGTTTTCCTCACACTGGATTTGGACATTTCTTTAAAAAAAGGTTTATTCCCAGGGTGCCTGGGTGGCTCAGTGGGTTAAAGCCTCTGCCTTCAGCTCGGGTCATGATCCCAAAGTCCTGGGATCAAACCCCACATTGGGCTCTCTGCTCCATGGGGAGCCTGCTTCCTCCTCTCTCTGCCTGCCTCTGTGCCTACTTGTGATCTCTGTCTGTCAAATAAATAAAATCTTTTTAAAAAATTTTTAAAAATTTAAAAAAAAAAGGTTTATTCCCGGGCATTTCCTCTTTTTTGGCTGCTGTGGTTAAGTGAGGTGGGTCTTCTCTTCCGTTATATCATCTGAGTAGATATTGTTTGTATATATGAAGGCTATTGATTTTTGTGTTAATTTGAATTATTTTCTTGAGTGTGGTGATTTTTTATTGACTTCCTTGGTTTTTCAGGTTTCTCTCCTATTATCTGAAAATTAAGATACTTTTACCTCTTCCTTTCCAACTTATTTTCCTGTATCTTATTTTCCCTTGTCTAATTACATTAGCTAATACTTCTAAATCAATAATAAATAATAATGGAGATAATGGGCTTCCTTGTCTTTTTCTGATTTTAGAGAGAATTCTCTAGTGATTTTTCTTTAAGTAAAATGCTTGATTTTGGGGTGAATTGTATATATATTTTACCATGTTAAGTATCTTTCAATTCATTACTTTTTTGTTTTTTGTTTTGTTTTTTAATCCAGAAAAGATGTTAAATATTATTGAATGCCTTTTAAGCATTGATGGAGATGATCATATAATATTCCTCTTTAGTAAATATCTGGTATTTGAGTAAATTAAATCAGTGGATTTCTTAGTATTGATTGAGCCATCCTTAATATCTGGAACAAATCCCATTTGGTTGTGATTTATCATTTCTTTTTTTTTTTTTTAAGATTTTATTTATTTATTTGACAGACAGAGATCACAAGTAGGCAGAGAAGCAGGCAGAGAGAGAGGAAGGGAAGCAGGCTTCCCGCTGAGCAAAGAGCCCAATGTGGGGCTTGATCCCAGGACCCTGGGATCATGACCTGAGCTGAAGGCAGAGGCTTTAACCCACTGAGCCACCCAGGCACCGCGATATATCATTTCTTAATGTACTATAGAATGCCACTTGTTCATTTTCATTTAGATTTGAATTTACCTGGCCTCAAGAGTCTGAAAGCCTTCACTGTGGTCTTATTAGAAGCTTTTTTTATACCATTTGTTCAGCTGTTTCTCACAGAATTTTCCAAAGGATTGGTGTCAGTGAGTATAAACAAGTCATGAGGTAGTACTTACAAGTTTGGTGCCCAAGGACTCGATGATTTCTGTCCTTCACCAAACCAGGACTCTCGTTCCCCCTTTAACTTCTGCGTACATCACAGTTTGAAGGCATTCATTCCGTAAATAACTGGAATGCGGACTAGGATCTGAATGACTATATTTTCCTCTGTCACGTGTTGCTTTGATCCTTGTCTCTTCAAGCACTGAACCGTAATTTTTTCTTGTTGCCAAATTTAACTCCAAAAACCCTTAGGTTTTAAAACCAACCATATTCCACATAATAACTCAAGCTAAATCCTGACTCTAGTATTCTTGTCACAAGTCACATAGATTTGGGAAAAAAGTAGAAATTCTAGTTCTGTCCAGCTGGCACAATATTCTTCTCTTCTCTTTTTCTCTGTTAAAGTGGTACAGATTCTATCTTAATATATTCCAAAGGATAAAGTATATTCTCAGTTCTTCTCAATTGTGCCTTTTTCTTTTTAAAAGATTTTATTTATTTATTTGACAGACAGAGATCACAAGTAGGCAGAGAGGCAGGCAGAGAGAGAGAGGAGGAAGCAGGATCCCCGCTGAGCAGAGAGCCCGATGCGGGGCTCGATCCCAGGACCCCGGGACCACGACCCGAGCCGAAGGCAGAGGCTTAACCCACTGAGCCACCCAGGCACACCGCCTTTTTTTTTTTTTTTAAGATTTTATTTATTTATTTGACAGATAGAGATCACAAGTAGGCAGAGAGGCCGGCAGAGAGAGAGAGAGAGAGAGAGAGGAGGAAGCAGGCTCCCCACCAAGCAGAGAGCCAGCCCGATGCGAGGCTCGATCCCAGGACCTCGGGATCATGACCCGAAGACAGAGGCCTTAACCCACTGAGCCACTCAGGCGCCCCTCAATTGTGCCTTTTTAAATCCTTTTCTTTTAGTATTCCTCCTTATTCTTTTAGTATTGAAATGCATTTATTTTATTGGTACTTTTTCCAAACTTAAAAAAATATTTTTGTTAATTTTTAAAGGCTTTCCTCTTGCTCTAATATTTTTTCCATTTTTATGTCTTTCATTGTATTTATACCTATAAAATAATAAGTAGGTAACATATTTGTAGTGGTGTAATTTTGCTCACTCCCCCCTCCTCTCCTTTCTGGATGCAGGGGAGAGGGAGGTACAGCCTTCCAGTTACGGATTGAGTAAGTCACAGGGATGACAGGTGCAGCATGGTGAATCTAGTCAGAGGTGTTGCAGGAATGTTGGATGGTGACAGATGGTACCTATGCTTGTGAGCACAGCAAAGCCTATAGAGCTGTTGAATCCTGATGTCGTACACCTGAAATGAATGTAACACTGTGTTGATTATACTTCAATTAAAAAAAATTTTAAAAATTATACTTCAATTAAAAAAATTATTAGAGGTTCTGAGAGCTTCTAGGAGTTTTTTAAATTTTAAATCTTTAAAATTTCACTTGCTTTAAACAAATGCAGCTTGCTTTAAACAAATGCAGCTTTCTAAAACCTTTAAACAAAATTTTAAATAAAATTTCGCTTGCTTTAAACAAATGCAGCTTTCTAAAACCCTGTTAAGAAGAAAATGGACTTTAGGTTCCCCAAAAAAATACATTTGAATACTCAGTGGAAAAACAGTAAAGTGTACAGTTCAGAAATTTAATGTATTGTCAGGAATTATGCAATACTACCATAATCAATTTTTGAACATTTTCATCAACCTAAAAAGAAACCCTGTATATATGAGTATTTGTTCCCTGATTTTCCTCGGTAACCATAGGCGACCACCAACCTATTTTCCGTCTCTCTAGATTTGCCAGTTCTGTAGTCAGGTAATACATGGGTTTTTTTGTGGCCAGCATCCTTCACTCAGTATTACATGTTTTCAGGATTCATCTATGTTATAGCATGTATCAGTACTTGATTCCTTTTTATGGTTGAATAATATTCCATTGAATGGATATACACATTTTGTTTATCTACTCATCAGCTGGTGGACATGTGGGTTGTGTCTACTTTTTGCAGTTATGAATAATGCTATTATTAACATTTATGTACAAGTTTCTATGTGACCATATGTTTTCATTATCTTGCATGTACATTTAGGAGTGGAATTTCTGGATCCTTTGGTATAATGGATCGTAAAGACTCTGGTCTGAGTTTGTCTGGAGTCTGAAATCTGTAGGATGGCTAACAAACTAGAAACCCACTCATTCAGGATTTCTGTTAGAATCTTGAGGCACAATACCTTATTCTCTAGGAAACCTTAGTTTTTGCTTTTAAGGCTTTCACCTGAGGTCCACCTACATTATTGAGGATAATTTCCTTTACCTAAAGTCAACTGATTTTAAAGGTTAATCATCTTCAAAGTATTTTCACAGCAACATTTAGACTAGGGTTTGACCCAACAGCTAGCCTAACCAAGTTAACTGATAAAATTAACCACCACATTTGCCAATTAGCCTTTCGAGGAACAGCCAGGCTGTTTCTGAAGCCATTTACATTCTGATTTCTCCACATCCTCACCAACACTTGTTATTATCTATCTTTTTTATGATAGCCATACTAGTTTTGAGTGGTGTCCTATCGTGGAAAGTTTATTCATTTTCACTGCGGTATGATATTCTCTTGTATCAGTGTACACCATTTTATTGGTTCTCTGTTCTGTTGATGGATAATTGAGTTGTTTCCAATTTTTTGCTTTTATAAATAGGATATTCTTGTACACATGTGCAAGAGTTTCTCTAAGGAATATATATTTCTTGGGCACGTGGGTGGCTCAGTTGGATGAGTGACTGCCTTCACCTCAGGTCGTGATTCCGGAGTCCTGGGATCGAGTCCCACATCAGGCTCCCTGCTCGGCAGGGAGTCTGTGTCTCCCTCTGACCTCTTTCCTCTCATGCTCTCTCTCTCATGCTCTCTCTCTCTCTCTCCCAAATAAATTAATAAGATCTTTTAAAAAAAAGTATATATTTCTCTAGGTGCAGAAATTCTGGTCTGCAGGGGGTACAATACCCAAGTTTACAAGATAACACCAACATGTTTTCCAAACGGCCATACCAGTTTGCACTCCCACCATCAGTGAGTCTGTCAATGCACATTTTTCTACCACTTGGAATTATCAGACTCTCTTTTGCCAATTTCACCAGTTTCTCGATTTACATTTCCCTGATCATTCATGAGGTTAAGCATATTTTCATGTTTTGATAAATACATGATTGCTCTTTTTTTGAAATGCTTGTCTTCATGCCTCTTGCCTATTTTTAAAAATTGGATCATTTGTCTTATTGTTGTGTATAGATTCTTTATATATCCTGGATATTAACCTTTATCAGTTTTATGTATTACACACATCTGGTTTGCTTTTTTTTCTTTTTGTTGCCTTTTGATGAACAGAAGTTGTTGATTTTAATGTAATTTATCACTAATGCTCTAATTTATGCTTATTATGTCTTTAAAAAACCATATTTGGATATTTAGCCATTTCATTCTTGTGGCCAAGCATGTTTATTTTAATTTTTCTTCCATTCCTCAATTAGTTTTTTGAATTCTTAGGTATTATTTCTCTGTATGTAGTGCTTTTTTAAAAAAATATTTTAAACTTGTCAACAAATGAAAGAGATTGGAAGAAACATCACAAAGTAGTTCATACTTAAGGGCTATGTCTTACAGACAGGATAAAACTTCAATGTGGTCAGTGAAATATTTTACAACTCTTCTAGATGGCAGGTGATAGTGAATACGGAGAAGTTGTGGTCTTCCAACAACATGTTCCTTCCTTCTCTAAAAAAGCTTATATTAATGAGTGAACAGGACACACAATTAATAGAGACTCTACTCTGTTTTAAGCCATGAGACAAAGTGACAGATGAAAACAATGTGCTTTTTAAATCTTGACTCAGGAAGAGGACCACCAAGCCCGAGTAGAAGAGGCAATCACACGCATGCTTGTGTGTGCCCTGAAGACCGCAGAGGATCCAACCAATACCACAGCTTGGTTAAACCCAACTGAGGTAGGCTGTTCATTGCAGCAGTTATTTTCCTGTGATCAATCAACCCTTGCTAGAACATTTGTTTTCTAATTTATGTAAGTGCATATAGCCATTCTAAAGAGTTTTTCTTTCTCCCTAGGTTGAGGAAACATCCCATGAAGTCAATTGTCGCTACTTAAATAGAGCTGTTTCTGCCCTTTTTGATCATTACAGAACTTCTAAGGTCATAGAAATCCAAGCGCTGAGAACAAATAGAGAGGACATGAAACAGGAGAGCTTGGATGTGCACAATCGCATGATGGTGGAACAAACTGGTGACCAGGCCATAATCCTGGGAATGGGAAAACGGGAGGCAGCAAGTCCCTTTGGCCCTGATCTGGTTCCTGTAATACTGAGTTCTGAAGAACTACCCTCCGAGAGAGGAGGCATATTTGAAGATGATGGTAAAGACTTTGTTGGCAAAGATGGAGAACACTCTGGAAAACTGCATTGTACCAAGAGGCAACGAATGATGAGTAAAAGTGAGGATGCAGTTGTGGAACAAATTGCTTCAAATAGTAGTATGGCTCCTTCCCAAACATTGATTTCTACAGATGACTTGCTGGACTGCTTGGTGAATCCACAAGTAACCAGGATAGTGGCACAACTTCTGATACAAGGAAGAAGTTTGTGGTTCTAAGGAAATGACTTTTAAAATAATACTTTAAAAATATTTTTAAGTAGTATGATTGTTAAATAAAAAATGGCAGAGCACAAAGTTAACTTGTGGCCAGCATGCTTGTAAATGCACTTGTTCTTACCTAATTGTCTTTCAGTCTCTTGCCACCTTCATTCATGAACATTGCTCTCTGAGCCAGCCAGCTCTTTGTTACTTGTTAGGCCTTCTTTCTTCAGTGACTTTGCCTTTCCTCTTGCATCCAGTCCTTTTAGCCGATCTCAAATGTAAGCCCCAGGTGTTCTTAACAGAAAGTAATACCTCTTCAGCAGTCTCAAGGCGAGGTCCGCCTGCTGCTTGTATTTGTAAATAAAGGTTTACTGGAGCACAGCCATGCCATTCATTACATATTGCCGATAGCAGCTTTAGAGTTACAGTGTCGGAGTTGAGCAGTGACCAAGCCAGTGTGGCCCGCAAGGCTGGAAATACTGTCTATCCCCTCATAGAGAAAGTTTGCCAACCCCTGGCCTAATGGATCCATTGGGTGGCTTCTAGCCTTGATCTGAAGTGATTGATTACACCTATGACACCTGCAGAATTCTCCCTGGCTAATCCCTGTCACCCAGAGCAGGATACTAATCAGGAAAAAAGTCGACACGGTCCAATATAAGACCTCCTTAAGGAAGGAACTGGGACATTTAGGAACACTAGTTCTGGGAAGGAAAAGCACTGGATGTTACTGGCTCCTGCAATGGACTAAAGGTTTGGTCTAGTGAGATTGAGCCTTCTCTCATTACATTTGCAAGAAGATCTGGGATAATTATTACCGTTACTGTCTAAGACTTTAGAAATTAGGGCACCTGGGTGGCTTAGTCAGTTAAGCATCTGCCTTCAGCTCAGGTCATGATCCCAGGGTCCTGGGATTGAGTCCTGAATCAGGCTTCTTGCTCAGCAGGGGGTCTCCTTCTCCCTCTACCCCTCCTCTCTGCTTCTGATCTCTCTCTCTCTCAATAAAATCTTTTAAAAAATGAATTTAGAAATTAGAAAAGCATATGGATCTGAGTAACCATTTGTGAAACAAATATATAACAAAAGGTAAGCAACGTAATCTTTTAAGATGAATTGACTACTGGCTCCATCCTTGTCAGTCTTCAGATTCAAGGTACCAAGTACATCCAAAGGAAACATACGCTTTCTAGCAGTGAGGGAGGTGTTATATGAACATGCCCAGGAAAATAAGGGTCTGGAAGAGACCTGTCTGTAGCACTTACTACAGTTGACCACTATATACCTATTTATTTTAAAGATTTTATTTATTTATTTGACAAACAGAGATCACAAGTAGGCGGAGAGGCAGGCAGAGAGAGAGGAGGAGGAAGCAGGCTCCCTGCTGAGCAGAGAGCCCGATGGGGGGTTCTATCCCAGGACCCTGAGATCATGACCTGAGCCAAAGGCAGTGGCTTTAACCCACTGAGCCACCCAGGCGCCCCTATATACCTATTTATTTATTGTTTATCTTCCCCAACCAGAATGTCACTCCATGGGGTTATGGACTTTGTTTTGATTATTATGGTAGTCACAGAGCATTGATCAGAATGCCCAGCGTAGGGTAGGGGCTTGTTCAGTAGTTGGCTGAGTGGATTATGAAAGGAAGAACTTGTTGGCAACACTCCATCAAACACATTGGGGTAGCGGGTGTTATGGCCAAGGATAAGGTGTCTGTTACCCTTAGTAGGTAGATCCTTATTGCAGAACTAGACATACTGTTTCCTTCAGATATTTTATTTTTGATGTTTGCTACTCCTTTGACTACTGTTTTTCAAATTGCAGGTTGTGGCCCATTAGTAAGTAATAAAACCAATATAGTGGGCAAGACCAGCATTTTTTAAAAGTTAAATAGAATAGGTTATTCCAGTGAATTCATTAGTAAGTATAAGTAATATTTCATGAAATTTTCCAGGAAAAGTATTTTTTTTAATTTTTTTTTAGATTTTATTTATTTATTTGACAGAGAAAGATCACAAGTAGGCAGAGAGGCAAGCAGAGAGAGAGGAGGAAGCAGGCTCCCCGCTGAGCAGAGAGCCCGATGCGGGACTCGATCCCAGGACCCTGGGATCATGACCTGAGCCAAAGGCAGAGGCTTTAACCCACTGAGCCACCCAGGTGCCCGAAAAGTATTTTTTTTAGGATAAATATATTTCATATAACTTTTCAGTTGTATCTGTGTGTGTACTGGGCCCGATATAAAATGTATTTCTTCATGTCCTCCTGTAGGTTGGGGTCACAAAAGTTTGAAGGAGATTCTGAAACAAAGCATTTGATGCAGTTGGTGGTAACAGTCTTTGACATGCAGAGAGCTGGGAAGAGAGTTAAGACATTGATATGAAGGGATTTCTGTATAAATGGGTGATGGGAGATAGTTTCCTGATTTTATCAAGATGGAGATCTTGACTATCTGTGAAAGGGTGTATGGCAGTGAGGAAAGATAGTCAAAGGTGGGGGCTGTCAGGTGCTCAGGGAGCTGGATCCCATTTCATCCTGCATTTCTTGTATAAGCAAGCGTGTGTGAGTGAAATTACTAGATAAATATATTGACCCTGCAGAGGCCAGAGGCATTAAAGACAGGCTCATTCTCCCCTGCTCCCAGGACTGAACCACTTTTGGGTGGGGCAGCAGGTTCCAGCTCAACTCACATTGAGACTGTAAGAACTACAAACAAAATTTTTTTTTTTTTTTAACAAACAAAATTTCTGTTAAGAATACAGCTGAGCAACAGCAAAGGAAACAGTCAACAAAACAAAGAGGCATCCCACAGAATGGGAGAAGATATTCGCAAATGAGACTCCAAAGGGCTGATATCCAAGATCTATAAAGAACTCCTCAAACTCAACACTCACAAAACAGATAATCACGTCAAAAAATGGGCAGAATACATGAACAGAACACTTCTCCAAAGAAGACATACAAATGGCTAACAGACATATGAAAAAATGTTCATCATCATTAGACATCAGGGAGATTCAAATCAAAACCACATTGAGATAACCACCTTACACCAGTTAGAATGGCCAAAATCAACAAGACAGTAAACAACAAGTGTTGGAGAGGATGTGGAGAGAGGGAAGCCCTCTTACACTGGTGGTGGGAATGCAAGTTGGTGCAGCCACTTTGCAAAACAGTGTGGAGATTCCTTAAGAAATTAAAAATAGAACTACCCTATGACCCTGCAATTGCATTACTGTGTATTTAACCGAAAGATACAGATGTAGTGAAAAGAAGGGCCATCTGTACCCCAATGTTCATAGCAGCAATGGCCACAGTTGCCAAACTGCGGAAAGAGCTAAAATGCCCTTCAACAGACGAATGGATAAAGAAGATATGGTCCATATATACAATGAAGTATTATACCTCCATCAGAAAGGATGAATGTACAACTTTTCTATCAACATGGACAGGACTAGAGGAGATTATGCTGAGTGAAATAAGTCAAGCAGAGAGAGTCAATTATCATATGGTTTCACTTGTGGAACATAAGGAATAACATTGAGGACATCAGGAGAAGGAAAGGAAAAGTGAATTGGGGGAAATCAGAGAGGGAGATGAACCATGAGAGACGGTGGACTCTGAGAAACAAACTGAGGGTTTTGGAGGGGAGGAGGTGGAGGGATAGGTGAGCCTGGTGGTGGGTACTAAGGAGGGCATGTATTGCATGGAGCACTGGGTGTGGTGCATAAACAATGAATCTTGGAACACTGAAAAAATAATGTTTTTAAAAAAAAAAAAAAAAGAATACCGTTCAGCGTTGCACCTAACGTGTCCAGGCATCAGCAAGGCTAACCTGTCCAGTTGTCACAGTGGCTAAGGCCCATGAGCTTTTCAGGGGCCCCAAAATGTTTTAGTGTCTTTTGAAATTAAAAAACAAGAACAACATATAATCCAGCTTTCATTGCATTCATGTTTGTATCCGTGCAGTTGGAAAATGTAATTGTTAATACTTTCTCACTTTTTATGGAGTAAGGGGCCCATGAAGGCAGAAGTCTCTGGAGCCATGACATTCATAGACAGTTCTGAGTATCAGGATTATCAGAATCATTTGAGGTGTTTGCTGAAAATGCAGATAACTAGGCACCTCTCTAGAGCTACAGAACCTAACTCCTTTGGGGTGGGCCAGAACTTGCTAGCTCAGCAAACACCTAAGGACCTAAGATGATTCAAATACCAAAAATGTTTAAAAATCTCTGACCCTAGAGGAAAGCCCTAAGACCCATCACAGTCTTGAACTGGGCTTGGTTTAGCAGGAGCTTCCTGTGGGAGTCCATCTGCCCTTCAAATTTACTGAACTAAACCTGTACTGCGCCCTTACTGTCATTTTCAGCTGAATATTATTAACACTCTGGGCACGCCCTATGCTCTCATGGTTTCTTGTAGTCTTTTATCAGCAGTGGCCTGTGTTTATCGTCCAGCTCTCCTGTATCTAGATGCCCTTAAGGATAAAGAGGTTTACCACCAAAGATATTTTCCAAGTATTTTATTCAAAAAGGAGGTACATGACATACATTTCTTTAGTTTGAGGATAACTATAACATTTACTGACTGGATCATTACACTTTGGTGCAATACACCCTGATACTCAGCTTTGCCCTGAGTTATCCAAACCACTGGAGAACAAGAGCTCATTGCTCTCCCTTTTATTTCTTACATTCATTGTCAAGCCTGCGGAGCTCAGAGGGCAGTGGCTGGGAAGCCATCCCCAAGCAATAAGGAGTCTTTGTCAAGCCACTTAACAAACTAACAGCAACAGTGGCACTTGGGTGACTCAGGCAGGTAAGCATCTGATGCTTGATTTCAGTTCAGGTTGGATAGGGCCCTGTGTCAGGCTCTGTACTCAGCAGGGAGTCTGCTTGAGATTCTCTCCCTCTGCCCTCTCTCTTTCTTTCTCTCTCTCTCTCAAAATAAATAAATCTTAAAAAACAAAACAAAACAAAAACCCAGCAAGAAATATTTCAAGATGTCCATCTGTTAATGAAGCAGAACTCTGGCCCCCTCAACTTCCTGTACTTGAGGCAAGTAGTTCACAGCAGCCAAGGAAGAGTGCCCTTCACCTTCTCGCAACACCCCCTAGTGTCCGAGTGCACCACCTGCACTGGGCATTAGCCCTAGCCTCTTGGCCTACTTCAAATGAAGAGACTCTAACAGAAAGCCAGAAGGAAAAAGCCAAGGAAATATGAGGGTCATTCATAGATTACCTGAGATGTTCCTGAAATGGTAACATTAAAGGCTATGCTCTGTAGTGGTGTAGTGGTGACACAGGAATCAGGATTGGGTTTCTGTCTCTAAGGGCTACCACCTAGGTGACCCCAGGCAAGGAAGCTTCTTGTACTCTGAGCGTCAGTTTCCCCGACTTTAAGATGGGGATATAATTCTTACCTGACAGGACTGTTTGGAGGAATAAGATAAATACTGTATGTGAAAGCACCTATTATATTACCTGGTATGATCTAGGCACTCAATAAACAGTGTCTGAATCTGAAATTTATCTGGGGGAAATTTTTAAAAAACCAACACTACTATTTAATAGATACTGAGCTAGCAAATTAGCAATATGGCTTCTTAATTCCTCTGGTTTATTTAAAGTCTTTAAAATCATCAAAAGCTAGACTGCCAAGGAAAATATTAATAATATTGGAACTCACTTAATCTTAACATAGTAGAAGAGTTTCACCCTGGAATTATCCCACTGTTGTCACTGTCATCTAATTTCTGTCACCAACAGAAGTTAGATGAAGGCAGATTCGGGGTCAACATAGAAAAGGACCAGTCGGAGCCAGAACTGCTGTGTTGCACAAGTCCATGGGACCCAGTTCCCGTGGGCCACAAGCTAGACCACGGCCCCTGAACTGTACAGGACAGAGAAGCCAGTCTGGAGCTGTCCCACATGTCATGGTGCAGTTTGTGAAGAACAGAATTCCCTGTCACGGAATCTGTTCGATTTAAGGCAAAGTGACAAGTCAAGGATATTAAAGAGATGGCTCCTACTTTGGTTGGAGTCTAGTTTTTTTCTTTCTTAGTTGGTTTATGGAATGTTCTGGAGCATCTATTTACATCAGGCACAGATCTCAGCCCAGGGATTAAAAAAAAGAGAGAGAGACCACATCCCTGGCTGCCCGGAAATCAGCAGTCCTCCCCACTCAGTAATACTGTGCTTCTCACAGGAATATGGCATCCTGACATGATATACAGCTATCTCCTTCGCAGCAGCGCTGAAATTGCATAGCTGTGCTCTCTGCTTTTAAGATGAACGCATTCTCTCCTTCCCAAGACTACAACCCTGTTCTTTCCTTCTGCAGATTTGATGTCCACGGTTGTGGACACACAGTTGTAACTAAGTTATGTGATTTAAATTCTCAGATGTATTGCTCTTAAGATAGGTTCATTCCAGGTATGAAGGAGAAGTTGAAGAAAGTCTGATTTCAGTGACAAGGATCCTTTGACCTTCCAAAATGCTGTTAAGAGGAAAAAAACATCTAAAACTTGTTTTACAACTTGGCATGTATAGACGAGCAATGTCTTCGGGGAAGGATACCCAGATGTTAATTGGTAAAAGTAATGAGGTACTCTGGGTAAGCCTGGTAGTCATAAAACACCACAAATAAGCGGGGATTATTCACACAATCTGTGACAGTGTCATACAGGTCAGTAGGGTTTTCAGGCCTCTTTGGAGGAGGCACAATTAGTGAGTGATTTCCACGTGTGTAGGTTCCGGTAAGTACTCGCACGTAGTACATATGCTTTCTCCCATGGCTGTCTGGTCTGGAGTATGTATCATTAGCAGAATAAGAGGCATCAACAGCAAAATAGGTTCCCCTTCCATATGCCACAGCTGTGAAGAGAAAAAACATTTTTAAGAAGTTCAGTTTATATTGGGTATTTACCCCCAAAGATACAGATGTAGTGAAAAGAAGGGCCATCTGTACCCCAATGTTCATAGCAGCAATGGCCACAGTCGCCAAACTGTGGAAAGAGCCAAGATGCCCTTCAACAGACGAATGGATAAAGAAGATGTGGTCCATATATACAATGGAGTATTATGCCTCAATCAGAAAGGATGAATACCCAACTTTTATATCAACACAGATGGGACTGGAGGAGATTATGCTAAGTGAAGTAAGTCAAGCAGAGAGAGTCAATTATCATATGGTTTCACTTACTTGTGGAGCATAAGGAATAACACGGAGGACATTGGGAGATGGAGAGAAGTAAGTTGGGGGAAATTGGAGGGGGACATGGACCATGAGAGACTGTGGACTCTGAGAAACAAACTGAGGGTTTTAGAGGGGAGGGGGTAGGGCATGGGTGAGCCTGGTGGTGGGTATTAAGGAGGGCATGTATTGCATGGAGCACTGGGTGTGGTGCATAAACAATGAATCTTGGAACACTGAAAAAACAAAGTAAAAAAAAAAAAAAACCAAATTCAATTTAATCTATTATCTGATGTATTGACCCAACATGTCAAATAAGGTTAAAATAATGTTCAGTTCTTCTTTCCAAAACCTCTTAAAAATTTTTTTCATGTGTTTTAAATTTTTAAATGTCATTCCTCCATCCCAGAGGTCCAGGCAGTCCTTCTGGGATGAAACATAACAAGCCCAGCCTTGAAACTCTGGCCGCAGCATGGCCGCCAACCATGAAGGGACACAACGCAATCAGTCCATACTGTCCCTCACCAGTTTGGGTTCTCACAGCTGACACCCCATTCGGAGCAGCCAGATTACTTGCTTCCTTACCGTTCTTTCCAGCATAACTGCGGTTAAAGCCATTTCGGTTGACATGTGGCACTGAGTCAGCATCTGTCCCATGGAAGAGCTGCTTCTCATTGTTTTTATGCCCGTTCTTGGCATCCATGGTTTTCTTCTTTGTTTGGTAGCAATTCCAGAGATCTGGATTCTGGATCCTCTCAATCTGCAAATCAACAAGGAGAAATACTCTGTCGGTGTCAAGAGCCTTTGGCAAGATACAGATATGACCATTATTTTTCATAAATAAAAATTAAAATAAATTCAATGCCAGATGGCACCTTTCTACATTCAGAAATCTTTTTAGATCCAGTGTTTCATAAAAGCAGACCTTGGGAAGAATATTAATTTCCATTTTTAACATCTTTTACTGCACCACATGAGAGCAAACAGTGTTTAGGGTCTGACCAAGCCTCCCCAACTCCTGCTTTTTATCTTCAGTTCAATGACTGCTCTGGTTGCTGTCTACTTCACTTGGTCCCTTGGCCTCTCTCCTCCTAAGTCCTTCTGGGACACTGGTTCACCTAGTTAGCCATGTTCTACTGGTGGGAGAAGCACTAGAGGATCTAGTCCAGAAGGAAGTTAATTAATGAAAATTAATCTCTGGTCCAGTTGGAAGAGTGGGGCATGAGTCCTGGTGGGGTGGGATCTGGTTGCAGATCATAGTGTCCCTGATTTGACCATCCTCTTTGGGAAGTGGCCTCCATTGTGTGGTGGAAATTCCTTGTGTCCTGGAGAGCAGGATCCAGGAGGAATCAGACAGGTCTTGACTCTATAAGCAAACTTGCTTGAGTTCTTAAAAAAAAGAAAAGAAAATCTAGACAAGACAGAGTCAGAATATAGGACATTCTATAACACAGCTGGCTTAAACTCTTTTAAAAATTCAGTATTATGAAAAATTATTTTTTAAAATGTAGGAATACCATTCTAGATCAGAAGAGACAGAGGAGACAGAATGATCAAAGGCCTATTGGAGAGGGGAGGGTTATAAGAAAGTAAGCAGTTGGGGAAATCTGAATATGGATTCTATTAGATATTACCAAACTACTATAAATTTTCTTATATGGGATAGCAGTGTTGTTATTTAGGAGACTGTCTTTATTCACAGGAGATACGCACTAAAATATTCAGGAGTGTCATGATATCTGCAACTTATTTTCAAATGCTTCAGCAAAAACCCAAAGAGAGAGAAAGGCAAATGTGGCAAAATTATTCCATCTATGTGGAAGTTTATGGATGTTAAAAATATTAGTCACAGGCCCTAACAGTCATGGAGGATAATAACCACCTATTTTTAGTGTTTTCACACTGTTAGGGATTTCTACAGAGGTACTGTAAGTAGCTTTACGTCTATCTGTTTCACACACTGGACTTTCACATAGGATTTTATTTGAGAGAAGGATCCACTACAAAAAAAAACAGTGAAATCATTTCTCTGGCCATTCCCCAACACATGGCAAGCCTCCAGGGCCCCCTGCAAACATCGGTGGTCCGCTGGACTGTCCTGCTCAGTCTGGACTTGGCATCTCATCAAAATGGGCCAATCAGCCACTACCAGATAGATGACTGTGCTTGGTATCTGAAATGAAACTTATTTGATTTCTCAGAACCAGCCCACAAGAGTGCTGCATACTTGAATCACATTGTTTTGGTACCTCAGAATAGTTTTGCTTGAAGGGATTAAAAATAAAAGCAATGATATAAAATATGACACTGAATATATTGTGAGGTTGATTTTGAAGATATTCTCCAGCACCTGATTCACAGGCTAAGTCTCTCGGTAGTGTCAGCACTGTGAAAAGCTGAGAGTCTCCTGAGCACATGGTTTTCTTTCTGATTGACAGAAACGGTGAATCTTGAGGCTGGGTATTTACTTCTTCGCTTTGTCTACTAGGAAGCTCAGAAACAAACCTGTGGTCCTCTCCTAACTATCCAGGAACTTGTGATAATACCTCTATATTACTTTATTTTTCCTTCCCTCTTTTTTTGTCCACTTTCTTCATCTATTTATTTTATCTGAAGGTATGATACATATCTTTGTAAGAAATGCCAAGTCTTCTTGAGTTATTATGTGCTTAAGTACATGAATAAAGAGTGGTGTCAGAAATAGGGAGTAAGAAAAATTTGAAAAGAGAGAAAACGCAGGCCTTACTGGCAAACTCGTTATGATGGATGAAGGGAAGGCACCCAAAGATGTCGTTTTACTCAGAAAGTGGTGGACCAAGGACAGAAATGGGGAAGGAAAAGGAAATGGTGAGATGATGGGTTAGGTTGAGAGAAACTGATTTGCAGCTACATAGGCAAGCAGAGATTTCATAGGTCACTGGAATATGTTGTAAAGCTTGATCAAAGGTCCAGGTTGGTGAGATTGACTTGGGAGCTATCAACATTGAAATAACAGCTGAAGCCAAGAAGGGAAAAACTTTTCCTGGTGAAGTGCAGAGACAGAAGACCAAAATATAAGTAATGTGGGTAAAGCTAGGATTAGGGGTTTGGAGGAGAAATAGATAACCGGGATAACGAAAGGAAAATTAGTTAAAGAAGAAAGCATTAATATAATATTGCTACAGCTCAAATGGGAACATAATTTGAAAGAGCAATAGTGATGTTTGAAAGTGGAATGTTCCAGGGGCGCCTGCGTGGCTCAGCTGATTTAGTGTCCGACTCTTGACTTCGCCTCAGGTCATGATCTCAGGGTTGTGGGATCAAGCCCTGAGTCAGGCTCTGTGCTCAGCGGGGGGTCTGCTTGAGATTGTCTCTCTTTCTGCTCCTCTCCCAACTCGCGTGTGCTCTCGCTCTCTCAAATAAATCTTTTTTTTTTTTTTTTTAAGTGGAAGTTGCCAAAATAAGGGAGATGAAAAGGAAAGGACTATTGGATTTATCCCGGACGCGTGCACTGCTGATCTGTGAATGGCAGGGCAGGAGCACACGATCCTGATCTGAGCGCCTCTGCGTGTCTCTTTGTGGTGTCTGCTAGTTGCCAAATCAACCCTGAAGTTCTGTCTTTGTTTTTTTATTACTTGGCTTCAGGGATTCTTGTGATTTCGCTTTATAGGGTTGGGTGGGGGAATGTCCATTTTAATCCTCCTGGGCTAACTTTTGGAACTTGTCCTTTTTCTTGGAGCCGCTGGTCTTGCTGCCAGCAGCCTCCACGCGTCCACTACTGAGTGGCTTCTTCTCGGGAGGAAGAGACTTTCCTTTTTTCTTGGGGACCTTCCTCTTTCTTTCCTCTTTAGGGTCACTCACTGGTTCTTCCTCTGGGGAAAGATTTCTTCCTCTTGGGAAGACTTCTACCAGTTGTCTCTTCAAGATCACTACTAACCAGCTCCTTCCTAAGTCAACACCTGGTTTTAGTATTCTAATATCATATGGCAATCTAATATTATATTGTAATACCTGACAGGATCCCCATCTTAACGTGTCTGTAATAATGGTGATAGAAGTAGAATCTACAACCTAAAATCTGATTACCGTAGAATATTCTAATTCTGAGCCCAAAAAAGGGGGGGATGGGAAATTAATGCAAATATATTTATATATTTATCCAGGACCATGATACCACTTATTTCCATCATTAAGAAAATTCCATGTCAGCAGCAGGCTTACCTTCTCTATGTAGAAGTGTGAGCAGGTCTGATTAAACTTGCTTGCCACCGTGTTATATTCTGCATGCCCAGGCTGGAGCTCTACCACACAGAAATCCTGCTGCTTCATATCAGTCCAGTGCTCGGGGGTCTTAACTGTAAAGAGGACATTTGAGGACTCCCACACACCTGGGAAGGCCCATCCACACATTCTTGGTCTGCTCTGAAGAACCAAGTATCATCTGTGTTCTTACTTTACAATCCCCTAACTCCATGTGTTTAAGAAGTTCCTTGTCTTTCTAGGAGAATGTTTCTCAAAGTGTGGCCCTTGGACAACTGACAGCAGAAGCAGCCGTAATGCTTGTTAAGAAAAAAACCCAAAGATCTATGTCTCAAACTCTCAGAGCAGTGGAGCCTGGGTACTTGCATCTTAGTAAGTTTCAATCACGCTTACATTTGAGAATTGTGTAGTGTAACTCGGCTGCATATTCTGTTCAGTCTCCAATCTGTCATAATTCAATAACTTAACAGGAAATTTTTTTCCTACGATGGTCTTGTTGCAACAGCGTGGATTTTTGTCAGAACTCCTCACCCTCACAAGGCCCTCCACATCTATTCTATCATTATTCTTCCCCGAATCCTTAAGTATTGGGTGGATGGCAGGTTTGGCTCTGTGGCGGATGGTGGCAGTTCTGCCTTCCCTTCTGCTGAACAGAATAGTATACTTGATTTGTCCTTTCCCTCAGAATCTGAAGAATTCACTCACACGGATCTCACGAGAAATGAAGATTCTAAACTGGAAGCCAACTTACTAGTCTCCTGTGGAGGACCTGTGTGGTTCATAGGCAGGAAAGGCTACCTACACAGCAAAAGCATTCCCTTCATGGGGGGCAGATCCAGTCAGAGAATCTGAAGTCTTTTTCCTGGTGTGTGCCTTAAGGAAACCTTATGTTCAGGGTAGGGGAGGAAGTAAATTCTGGGAGGAGATTCCACAGGCTCCCAATCCTCCCTGGGTTATCAGTCACGGACACAGAGAGTGCCCACTCTGACCAGGCTGTCTTCTTTTGTTCTAGAAAACCTTGGGCCACTTTTCTTTAAAGCCCATGGCTTTCCATCTCCTGACTGAAGCAGCCATTACCTCCACAGCAGAACTGACTCTGGGAAGCATGTAAACTGTTGAGACAGGAACAAATGCAAGGTTTGGGTCTGGTCACCATTAAGAAGGTCGTCCTCAGGGTGTTGAGTGCATCCATGCTACATCTCCCTGTCCATGACGTAAGCTCCTTAGCTTAGAGACCAAGTTTTCTATTTCATTCCATAAGGGTTGCTTCAATTTTATCTATGTGAGTACAATTTCAACATATGTACAAAATGGTGTTAAGTCCAAAGAAGGTGTAAAATAATGATAGCAAGCCCACAATCTGACTCACCTTCTGATTTCATGAGGCGCTGAACAAGTAAACTGTGTCCTTTTGCATCTGTAGCCGTGTGTGTACTCAGGTCCACTGTGTAGCTCTGATGATTAATTTGGACAACAGTTCTCCTTTTCTTTGCCTTCCATGCAGTCTCCAATTGCAGATTGGTTATTTTGTCAAAACTCTGAAAAGTACTATTTTTGCAATATTGCCATTCTATAAATTCACTGATTAACTCTGCCTGGGATTTCTGTTCCTTGGCCAATCTCATTCCTTTGATCATTTCCTCAATCGCATTTCTAGCCTGTGTCAGATCTTTGCCAATTCCAAAAACTTCAATCAAGGGTCTTTTATAGTCCAAGCAAATGGCAATATTTAAGTTCTCCTGTAGCTCATTCAATTTCTGATATTCTTTTTCATTAAAATCTTTGATACACTCATCTTCATTGGTGTAAGGACATAGCTCCTTTGTGATCAGATCCTGTATCCAGGAGACAACGTTTTTTATACATTTTTCACTTTCACCACACACCTGAAAACTTGCTGATTCTGTTTTCTTTTTCAAAACCAACGGATTCTGCTTTTGTGGAAATTGACTTGGGGATTCCACAAATGCTAAAAAAAGAAAAGAAAGGAAGATTAGCTATTGTTTTCTCTCCCTCTCTCTCTCTTTGTCACCATGCTATACATTACATCTCCACGACTTACTTATCTTATAACCACAAGTTTGTACCTTTTGACCCCCTTCATTCGTTTCACCCATCCTCATCTCCCACCCCACCCCTGCTGTCTCTGGCAACCTGGCAACCACCTATCTATTCTCTGTGTCTATGAGTTTGTTTGTTTTTTAAGATTCCACATATAAGTGAGATCATACGGTATTTGTCCTTCTCTGTCTTGTTTCACTTAGCACAGTACCCTCTAGGTCCATCCATGTTATCACAAATGGCTGGATTTCCTTCCTTTTTATGGCTGAATGATATTCCATGTGTGCATGTGTGTAATATACACATACATGCTACATATGCGTGTGTATATAGATATAGATACAGAGATATGCCACATTTTCTTTATCCATTCATTTGTTGGTGGGCACTTAGGTTTTTCCATGTCTTGGTTTTGTAAATACTATTGCAACGAACATGGGGGTGCAGATATCTTTTTGGAGATAGTTTCTTTTATTGTCACCTTAAGATAAATACCCAGAAATGGAATTTCTGGATCATATGGTAGTTCTGTTTCTAATTTCTTCAGGAACCTTCATACTGTTTTCAATAGTGGCTGTGCCAGTTTACATTCCCACCAACAGTGCACAAGGGTTCCTTTTCTCTACATCCTCACCAACACTTGTTTTTTGTCTTTTTCATAATAGCCATTCTATCAGGTGAGGTGTATCTCTTTATGGTTTTGATTTGCATTTCCCCAATGATGAGTGATGTTGAGCACCTTTTGATGTGTCTGTTGGCCATCTGTATATTTCTTCCTTGGAAAAATGTCTATTCAGAGCCTCTGCCCATTTTTTTTAAAAGATTTTGTTCATTTATTTGACAGAGAGAGACACAGCAGGAAAGGGAACACGAGCAGGGGGAGTGGGAGAGGGAGCAGAGAGCCCAATGCGAGGCTTGATCTTAGGACCCTGGGATCAAGACCTGAGCCGGCGAAGGCAGATGCTTAACGACTGAGCCACCCAGGTGCCCCTGCCCATTTTAAAATCAGATTATTTGTTTATTGATTATTTATCTCCTATTGAGCTGTATGCGATCTTTATATGTTAATCCCTTTGTTTATTAACCCCTATCAGATATATTAGTTACAAATATCTTCTCCCATCCCATAGGTTGCCTTTTCATTTTGTTGATGGTTTTCTTTGCCATGCAAAAGCTTTTTAGTTTGAGGTAGTCCCATATGTTTATTTTGCTTCTGCCATTTGCGCTTTGGTGTCAAATTAAAAAAAAAAAATCATTGCCAAGCCTGATGTATAGAAGCTTCCTCCCCATGCTTTCTTCTAGAAGTGTTATGGTTTCAGATCTTTAATCCATTTTGAGTGGATTTTCGTGTATGGTATAGGATAGTAATCCTGTTTCATTCTTTTCCATGTGTCTGTCTAGTTTTCCCAGCACCATTTATTTCAGTATATGTGCTGCTGAAGGAAGCATCCAAATACTATTTATTGAAGAGACTGTCCTTTCCCCCATTGTATATTCTTGGCTCCTCTGTTATAAATGACTTGATCACACAGATGGTCCCCAACTTACAATGGTTCAACTTATGACTTTTTGACTTTATGATAATATGAAAATGATACACATTCAGTAGAAACTGTACTTTGAATTTTGAATTTAGATCTTTCCCGGAGCTAGTAATATATGGTGCCACACGCTCTTGTGATGGTGGACAATGGCAGTGAGCCACAGCTCCCAGTCAGCCAAGCAATCATGAGGATAGACAACCAACACACTCACAACTATTCTGTACCCACTAAGCCATTCTGTTTTCACTTCCATTACAGTGTTCAATAAAGTACATGAGACAGTCAACACTTTATTATAAAACAGGCTATTATAAAATAGGCTAATGTGTTCTGAGTATGTTTAAGGTAGGCTAGGCTAATCAACAGATAAATGGATAAAGAAGATGTGGTATATATATACAATGGAATACTATGCAGCCATCAAAAGAAATGAAATCTTGCCATTTGTGATGACGTGGATGGAACTAGAGGGTATTACGCTTAGTGAAATAAGTCAATCAGAGAAAGACAATTATCATATGATCTCCCTGATATGAGGAAGCTGAGAGGCAACATGGGGGGTTTGGGGAGTAGGAAAGGAATAAATGAAACAAGATGGGATCAGGAGGGAGACAAACCATAAGAGACTCTTAATCTCACGAAACAAACTGAGGGTTGCCAGGGGGAGGAGGGTGGGGGGAGGGTATTTGGGTTATGGACACTGGGGAAGGTATGTACTATGGTGAGTGCTGTGAAGTGTATAAACCTGGCGATTCACACACCTGTACCCTTGGGGCTAATAATACATTATATGTTAATAAAAAAATTTTTTTTAAAAAGAGGTAGGCTAGGCTAAACTATGATGTTCTATAGGTGAGATATATTAAATGCATTTTTGACTTAAGACATTTTCAACTTACAGTAGGTTTATCAGATATAACCCCATTGTAAGTGAAGGCAGATCTGTATATTCACAGATTTATTTCTGGGTTCTCTGTTCTGTCCCATTAATCTATTTGTCTTTATGCCAATACCATACTGTTTTGATTACTATAGCTTTGTAATGTAGTTTGAAATCAGGAAGTGTGATGCCTCTAGTTTTGTTCTTCTTTCTCCAAGATAGTTTTGGTTATTAGGGGTCTTTTGTGGGTCCATACAATTTAAGATCCTTTGTTCTAGTTCTGTGAAAAATGCCATTGGAATTTTGATAGGGATTGCACTGAATCTAGATTGGTTGGGGTAACACAGACATTTTAACAATATTAATTCTTACAACACATAAGCATGGTGTATTTTTCCATTTGTGCGATCTTCAACTTCTTTCATTAGTGTCTCATAGTTTTCAGAGTTCAGGTGTTTTATCTTCTTGGTTAAATTTATTCCTAGGTATTTCATTCTTTTTGATGTAATTGTAAATGGGATTGTTTTCTTAATTTCTCTTTTGACAGTTTGTTAAAGATTAGCTATTTCTCATATGACATCAATATTAGGAACAGGCATTTCATAAAAAAATGGTCAACTCACGTGTCAATTTAGAATTCAAAGATGGCTGGAGAGAAGCCAGAGACGCCTCTCTTTTTTTCATGCTGTCACAAAATACATCCAGTAGGTGAGGCAGAAAGATAACAACTTTAACTTTTTTCACAGACTGGAGCATTCCTTTCTGGATAGAGTCTTCGATGGCATCAATCATGGCATTAGCAACCTCCTCTGGGTCTTTTTGGGCATTTCCTAGAAAGGCAGATAATAAAAACTGGGGTGAGGGAGACCCAACTGTGAAGGCTGAGAAATAATTTGGGGATTTGAGTCCTCACAGAATGAATGCTCACTGCCCAACTCATTCATCGTCATGGGCTGGCCTTTCTAGCAATGCATGAGCAAACACTTTTGAAGCCCTAGATGCACCAGGGAGCTGCTATTCCAGGACGTCAGGAAGCCAATAGCCCAACAATGAACAAAGGACCCAGGAAATCTAACTGTTGATATCTGATGTTTGTATCTCCTCTGTCGAGCTGACACTCGCTCACCGTGTTCCTCTGTGTTACAAAGCGCAATTAACATTTTTTGGCTCATTCATGTCCTCAAGGGTCTATAAAAAGCAAAAAATGAAAATATATGTTGGAATCTCATGCTCTTTTTTTTTTTTAAAGCTCATGCTCTTTAAAAAGAACAATATTTTTTCTTCTTTGCTCATAGTCACCTGACTAGATGCATGTATCCTTATTCTTCCAGATGTTTTCGTGGACCTGATTCAAGCTAAGCTGATTTTTGTAAGACACTTGGAGCTCTAAATTATCTGTTATAATCTATAATTCTTTGTACACCAGTTATCCACAAACTTCTAGGAAGTCTTTTCTAGCATACTCAGTGAGATTTTAGCTTATTTGCTGGGTTCAAGGTGGTCACCACAGCAAGTCTTTTTCTTTTCCCAGCATGTTCCATATCTTGTTTCTCAAGTCTACTGCCTAGGTAAGATCATGAAAACTCCCATGTGAAGCCACAGAAGCAGTCACATACAAATAAATGGCAGCTGGCAAATAACAATGGAGAGCAATACCAAAGTCCCTTGGCCAACCCAGTATGATAGACTAATAGCCCACTTGGAATTTCCCTTTTGATGGCATCCACAGTTGCTGCCAAAATCAGAGTAGACCACTTTGGCCTGGCTATGCAGACACTTGTGCAAAAGTAGACAAATCCCATACAAGACTGAGCAAGAGGGTTTCTTCAGTTTCCTGGATTAGATGATCACAAAAAGAGAAATTCTCCTTTGCAAAGCTATGATTATCTCACGACTTTTGGAAGAATTTAAATGGGAGAGTTCAGATACATTCATTCACTCTCAACATTTACTATGTCCCATCGTGGGCTCACTCTCATCTAGTCACTTAGAACACAAAGGGTGTGATATACAGGCATGAAGAGGTAGTCAGCAATCAAGTATGAGAAACTGAAGAAAAGGCTATGGCAGACAGAACTATGTAACAGGGGTGTGGTATGTTCAGCCTGGTGTGTTCAGGGGAAAAGATCTGTTTTTGAGATCCTTTTTTTTTTCCGAGGCAAATTCAGGGGTGAGGTATGTGGAGGAGAAACTGGGGCAGGGAGCCCAGGTCTAGATAGGAGGCTACAATAAAAGTTTAGGCAAAAGACAAGAGCCAAACGAAGAGAAGAGGCCAGAATGAAGAGTCTGGTACAGGGACTGTGAAGAAAGTTGGGAAGTGAAGTCACCAGGACCTAGTGGCCAACGGGGTTATCTTCGACCCTTGGTTCCCCCTTTTTTGCCACACACACAACTTTCTGCATACACCCTGAGTCATGCTGTACTGCAGTTGTTTACATGTCTGTCTCTCACAGTAGGCTAGGTGCTCCTTGGGGACTAGAACCTTTTCTTAGCTTTCTGTCCCCAGTGCCTAAGCACAGTGCCTGGCACATGGCAGCCACTTGGGAAATAGTTAATCAAATTAGTTAATAAGCCAATGGACATAGGAGTGATCAAGAGGATAGAATCAAGGATTCTAGGTAGAAAGTGATGTTTTTAACGGGATCAGAGATATAAGAGGAGGGGCAAGTCTGGGGGAGAGGGCAATGAATTGGAGTTCACAGTCTGCTTTGAACTTGAAGTGCTGGCAAGTATCACTGACCACCCACTCTCTCCCCCTAGGCAGGTATGTGTAAGGAAGCAAGGAGAGGGCTTCTTTGACCGCCAGAAGCCGTCTCAATTGCAGTCCACCTCAACTCATAAACACCACTAAAGGAGAAAGTTCCCCCATCCGTTAGTCTAAGGAGCAGCTCAAGTGGTGATAGAGATTAGTAAAGATGACAAACAAGGAGAATCTGCTAATCTTGATGTATTTGTGCAGACCAGCAATGCAGCCAGGTCAGTGAAAGAAACAACAGGTTTGCAGTAACCCAGAAATACTCAATCACATATGCATGCAAAACTAAAACAGCCTCATTTCCTTGTTTTTCTTGGGAAGGGCTGGGTCACCCTTGGGTTGTCTGATTTCTTGGCCAGGATAAAGTTTATGTAGAAACACAAGACCAGAGCTCAGGAAAAAAATCAATGGAGACAGAGACTGTTGAGTCATTAGAGGGTGTCCATAAAAGACAGAGAGGAGAGAGACAGACAGACAAACAGGCAGACAGACATGCTGGCTAAACTGCCAAACTGGATAATACCACAAGGGGCATGAAAACATAAAGGAACTATAAATTATACTTTCAGAAATATAAAAGTAATAACATTGATGTAGCATTCCATGTGGGGACATTAAGAGGAATGAGAATTATAGGATTACAGAATTTAAATTACAGAATTACAGAAATGAAAATAACAGAATAACAGAAGACTAGAAGAAAGCTGAGGTGACAAGGTTGGTTAAATGTACCAAGGCTAAGCTTTCAGAGGACCTAGAATGTGAGCGTGAGACACTCAAACAGATTCCTGTGCAGTGGAATCACTAATCCAGTGCAGAGTGCTGTCTCTCTGGGACCAGTCAGCTACATTCCACTTCAAGTCTGAGACTTATCTGCTCCCTTAACCAGCTCTCTGAGGGGAAACCAACCAGAAATTCATAATCAACACCCATGACTCAGATTCCTGGGCAAAGAGCTCAAAGAGCATCACCTTACTCATGATAAACCCACAGCACCACCCTTATATATGAAAGACTTAACACAACTCTTATGTCATCTGAGGAAAACAAAAAAGGCAAGTAGGCTGAAAAGAAGACAGTTGGAGTTGTATTTCTGATCCATTAGAACCAGAACCCATTAGACTCTGGGGACTGAGAGGCTTCTGTGCAGAGATGTCCTAAGGCCAACTCACACAGCCCACTGTGTAAGAGGTGTGAGGAGAAGGCCAGGAATGCTTATCACAGAGTCAGTTACTGGGAGGTACAAGCTGATGCTCTGATGATCTCCATGGAGAAGGGATGGAGGAGGGAGTTAAACACTAAATAATGTAGGGGACAGGGAAAAAAAGAAACAGAGGAATGAGAAGGAGAGATGATGGACTTTCTTTCTCTTCCTTCCCGTCCTCTCTCTTCCCTCCCATAGTACAGAGCAAATGGACTCTAATATTCAACACTATCCTCAGTTTTCTTTGTTTTCTCCTCTTCCTTAAACCACCCACAGTCTTTGCTTATTCTCTTAGGGGCTGCCTTGGGGTGAGGAGCCGCCTTGACTCAGACTCTGCGTTGACTATATTGACTATATTAATAGCACCAGAGCGAAGGAAAGGGGGACGCCTTGATAGCCAGAGGTTACAAACCTGTCCCAATGGCTGGGAGGCAAACGGACGAGTATTTCCGTTTTTCACACTCTTGCAAAACAAAGAAGATCGATTGCTTGACGTCACTTCCGCCAGTGACGTGAACAATGTTCTTGCACCTTAGTAATCCACCTTCGGTAACTATGTAATCACTGTTGCCCTTTTCAGCTGGGAGATGCAAGACAGAGAGATGCAAAATCAGATACAAAATCCATTCTTTGATTGTTTAGAAAGCAAAATGTTTGGTTTGCCACATAAAGCACTTTATGGGAAAAGAGACTCCTAAAATATGGTCTTTGAGGAACCTTTCTTATGTTTTCTTTTTAAGTGTGAGATTACTTTTCACTTCTAATTGTCTATGATTAGAATTCTTTGGTCAAATGTATGATTTTAAGATTCATAGGTTGTCTCCCCAATCCCAAGACTCTCCCCAGCCTCTCCAAAGCTTCCCATAGTCAGCCTACTACTTATAATTTTGAACCAAAAAACAGTATGGTGCCTTACCTAGGCGAGAACATGCCATTTCCACATTTTGCCCAGCACATTCTAGAATTGCTCTGGACACCCCTATAGTAGAAAAGCAAGAGGGTTACAAACATGAATTGAAAAAAATCAGAATAGTACATCTGGATCAGAATGATTGCTTCATTATCTAAAAAAGCTTTCCTAATCATCAAAGGAATCCCATAACCTGGGTATTTCTGATAAGAAAGAAGAAAAGTTTATAAATTATCTGTTACCAATTATTAGAGACCATGTCAAAATAATCTTAAAATTATTACTATTAATGAGCCAAAGTTGTAGAAACCAGTTTGGCTATAGCATCTATAGGACAGTTGACTATTAACACTACTCAAATCCTACAAGTAAAGTACCTGCTTTGAGATTAAATGCTTTTGATGTTGAATTTACAATCACATCAGCCTCTTCTTTAGTGATATCTCCAAAGGCCACCTGGAAGGTGATGGGACCAATTTTCATTTCATGCACATCTACGTTAGGGCTAGACACAGTCCCACGGAAACCTGAGAAGAAAGGAAATGGAGTCCCTAAACAAGCCGGCAATAGCAAGAATGACTCAGATCTCACACTCTACAGATGCATTTCTCTCATACTTCCCCCTCCGATCTCCAGCCCTTAACCAGCCCTGACTCTGAGCCCCAGTGATGGTCAGTGTCTGAGAAAGGATTACAAAATAGAGTATGTATCAAATGTGGACTTCTGCTGCTGGCCAAGGTGATGTCAGGCCCCCTCACACCTATCCCACTCAAGAATTACAACTAAAAATGCAGGATAAATACAAAGAAGCCACTAACCGAGACCTGAAAAGTAAACAGCAGACAGACTGGGGGAGGGAGTCAAAACTTGAAGAAGCCACCGGTAAGGGAGTGGGTGAGTTTCCCATTTTATTTTGTCTTGAAATTTCCCCTTTCTCTCTCAGCACTGGCTCAAGGTGGCCCCAGTTGCCACTGTGTCATGAGAATTCCCTATCTTTGCAGCCAGAGGATTAGAAAAAAGCGTCCCTGTGCACTGAAGAGTATGAGAAGGAATCCTCATGACTGTCCAGATTTTTGTCTTTTTAACTCAGGCCTTGCCTCAAGATGAGCCCAGTTGCAGAGCTCCACAGTGGTACCACAGGGAGCCAAAATTCTGAGAGGCATTCTGTCTTTCTGTCTGGAAGAATGAAAAGAAAGGGCCTTTATGCTCTGAAAAGCATGTATGTGGGGACACCTGGGTGGCTCAGTCGGTTGGGTGTCTGACCCTTGATTTTGGCTCAGGTGATGATCTCCTGGTGGCCAGATCAAGCCCCACGTGGGGCTCCATGCTCAGCAGGGAGTCTGCTTGAGATTCTCTCTCTCTCTCTCTGCCCCTTCCTCAGCTTCCGTGTGCACATGCACTTTCTCTCTCTCTCTCTCTCTGAGTTAAAACAATTTTTTTTCTTTAAAAAAAAAAGCTGTAGGGACGCCTGGGTGGCTCAGTCGGTTAAGCCGCTGCCTTCAGCTCGGGCCATGATCCCCGGGGTCCTGGGATCGAGCCCCACATCGGTATTTGTGATTTAAGCATTCTTCTATGTGATATATTTCACAGCATTAAATATTTTTTTTTTTAAAAGCTGTATGTGTGTGCATGGGCCATACCTGTGGCTCTCTCTCTCTCTCTCCCTCTTTGTCTCTCCACTTTGCCCACAAGGGCAACCCTTACCTGCAAAATTATGAGACACCTGAACAGGCAGGTTAAGCTCCCGGAGAACCCTGTAGTTTTGGCCAAAGGACCTAGAAAATGGGCTCCCTTGAGTAGAGAATGTAGGAGTCCCAGACAGGTGAAAGCTGGAGAAGGTAGCCCTTATTCCTTTTTTTTTTTTTTTTAAGATTTTGTTTATTTATTTGAGAGAGAGGCAATGAGAGAGAGCATGAGTGAGGAGAAGGTCAGAGGGAGAAGCAGACTCCCCGTGGAGCTGGGAGCCCGTTGCGGGACTCGATCCCGGGACTTCAGGATCGTGACCTGAGCCGAAGGCAGTCGTCCAACCAACCGAGCCACCCAGGCGTCCCGGTAGCCCCTGTTCTGTGAACGAATACAGAGCTGGAGCTGCACGTGTAGGGACAGACCCAAGCTGCATGGCAAAGACCTTGAGAACTAAATTAACATTGGAACTGCTGCCCACCCAGAAGGTGAGACAGAGCGCTTAGAATTAACTTAACTGACCAACCACCTGCTAAAACAAGCAAAACGATCACCATTTTCCAGAAGATTTTAATAGGACCCAAGTTTCACAACATAATATTTAAAATGCCCAGTCTATAACCCAGAATGGTTTGTCCTGTAAGGAACCAGGAAAATGTGACCAGTTCTCAAGGATCAAGACACTGAATTACAGGCGCTAATCTCAATATGATCCAGCTGTTGGATACTTGACAAAGACTTTAAAGCATCTGTTATAACTGAGGTCAAGGCAAACACAGCCGAGTGCCTGAAAATGATCTGGGATGAATGGAAAAAGAGGAGGTTCTGCAGTTTACAGTTTATGAACCATAAAAAAAGGAACCAGATGGACACTTTGGAGTTTAAAAGTACAGTATCTGAAGTAAAAAAAAAAAAAAAATCAGTGGATGAGCAGTGGGCAAAGAGTCCATGATCTTGGAGGTGGGTCAATAGAAATTGTCCAGCATGATGAACAGAGAGAAAAGAGATGAAAAAAGGAAGAAGAAGAAAAAAAAAGAGATCCCACAACCCATGGAATGCTATCAAAACACTTCACATTCATGTTATTGGGGCACTGGAGAGAGACCAGTGCGGTAAACTAATTAAAGAATGACTGAGAAATCCCCAGCTTTGATGGGAAACATACACATTCCGATTCAGGAAGCCTCAGCAGACTCTAAGCAGGAGTTTGGATAAAGTCAAATGCAGCAACAGCAGCTCTGACACAGCAGAAGCATTTGGTTGGTGTTGTCTCTTTAAATGTACCTGTTTCTATAAACACCTGTCACATCATCCTTAGAAATTTGTAGCCACGTCACTACTCAAACCCACTGTAGAAATTATGTAATTTACCTGTCTACTCTTTCCCTTCAGACCACATAATCTCAGCCAATGTTTTACATACTCAGGGGTATGGGATATAATTTAATATCTTCTTCATCACTAACTGATCCTTTCATTAGAATCGTCACTATTGTCTTTCACTTAATAGCTATTCAGCAACTAGAAATAATTTCTCATCTCATAGCTTTACTGAACCTTGTGCATCTTCGGCCTTGGGCATTTTGGCACTGACAAAATTTCCATTCGTCCTTCTGGCAAATTCATCTGAAAATGCCTGGAAATACAAAGACAGTTTTGACCACTACAGTCCTCCATAGATGGATAAATTTGATTCATTAGGGATTTTGATCTTACATGAACACATACTTAGGAGAGAACAACTCTCAAAGTGTTACTCTCAAAGAAATTATGAAAATACTACAGATAATTCTGTTTTTACAAATGCATTCTAGGAAAACTATTAAATAGGTGACAAAAGTTATAAATACAAGCATATTCATTACACACTATTTGTAACAGAGAAGAAACAAAACAGTTTAAAAACCCAACAGGGAAATGGTTAAATAAATTTTGGTATATCCATGTGTTGGAATATTTAGCGGCCACTAAGAATTCCATTTTCAAAGAATAGTTAGTGGAAAAGGAAATTCTCTTTTTATACTATTAAATAAAAAAAAGAATGATATGAAATTGCACTACATAATCCCACTTATAAAGGTGCACATGTATAAAAGAAGATTACAATGAAACGCGACAAAAAGAACGTATGCATTTTGTATGGTTCAAAGTTTCCACAGTGAAGTATTGGTTTCATAATCAATAAGAGCAGGTATCTTGCCAGTTGTAAAAAACACAGTAGTTAAGAGAAAGACAGTCACAATGACAGCAACCACTTCCATTTTTTTCACTTCTTATTTGTCCCAGGAGAGGAATCTCTTGGGGAGTCGTGTTCTCTGAAGTAAAAGGCTGGTGTATGTATTCTAGGGTTAATGAACCTGTGAATTCCATTTCTTTGCCTGGTGGGGACATCCTCAAATAATCACTTTCTTCCTCCTTTAAACAAGCAAGAGAGATTTTTGGGGTGGGGGGGGATAAGTAACGTCTCTGCTAAAAGATTGATCCAATAATGGGAGAGGGGATGTGGGAAGACTACAGAGCCAGGATCCCAGGCTCACAGGACTCCAGGGGAGGCCAGGCTGGCGGCAGGCAGGCAAGTTCCGTGTGTAAAGGTGGACTGTTGGTTGATGGACTCTCTAGAGCAGAAGATGGTGTTGGTATTTCTAGTCCCAACTCTCCTACTCCCATGGAGATGTGCTGAGTTCATTCTAACTACACCTTTCAATTGCATCTCATCCTGACATTCTCCTGACATTATTTACAGGACCACAACCATTTTTCCTCTTACTTAGAGGACTACGACTTTTATATTATGTACTAAACTTTCTATGTTCACGTGGAAGGGAATCCTATAGATTAAAGGAGGATTGAGGGATGTCAGCTCCACTGTGATGTACAGGCCTTATTTGGATTGTGATTCAAACAAACAAGCTATAAAAACAAAATAAGGCAGGAGCACCTGGGTAGCTTGGTCAATTGAGTGTTGGGTTCTTGGTTTCCACTTAGGTCATGATCTCAGGGTGATGAGATCAGACCCAGCCCATGGGGTGGGGGAGCCTCTGTACTCAGGGGGGTCTACTTGAGATTCTCTCTCTCCCTCTGCCCCTCCCCCTGGTGCAAGCGCATGTACACATGCATGCACTCTCACTCTCTCAAATAAATAAATGAATCTAAAAACAAAACAAAACAAAAGACAAAACAAGGCATTTGTGAGACAGTGGAAATTTGAACATTGACTTGATAATTGAGGAAATAAGGGAATGATTTTCAGTTTATTTTAAGTGTGAAACAGTATTGTGGTCATGTTACTTTTTAAAAAGAATCCTATTGCTTAAAATAAATACTGAATTGTTTATGGGTAATGTATTCCTAGGGTTTGTTTGGAAATAATGTAGGAAGGAGGGAAATAAATAGAGATAGAGATGAAACATACTGGCCATGGGTCGATAATTATGAAGGCGAGTAATGGATACAAGGTAGTTCATTCTACCATTGTCTATTTTTATTTATGTTTGGAGTTCTCCTTAATAAGAAGTTAATTTTTTTCTATATCCATAAATTTGCTTGATATTTCCCGTGCTACAACTAGTCTACACTACTCCTTCACTTTCCTATATGGGAAATACAAGGAAGAAACAACCTAATAGCCAACAAACAAGACATTTGAAAACATTAGCGCTCGGCTGCCAAAATAACCAGAAATGAGTGAGATTGTACCTGAATAGTTTCGTGATCACTTGGGTGCAGCAGAAACTGAACCTCTTGTAAAGCTGTCAGTTGAATCTTGCTACTAAAGTTTAACACTTCTGAAGTTATTAATTCAGCAAAAACGGTTTTAGGAAACCCCAGATTTCCGGTTCCTATTGCTGGAAATGCAATTGATCTTAAGAACAAGTTCTCAGTGATTTCCAGACATTTCCTGATTATGTCTCTCATGACCTGCAAAGCACAAAGCACATCTTGATGCATCTCGCCTAGAAATGGGAGTTAGAACAAAAAGGGCAAGAATTTAGCAACTTTGACTATGATCTCTGTCTACTCTTCTTCTCTCAAAAGAGGTTAAGGGCTGTCAAAAAAGGAAAGAAGTGCGCCTGGGTGGCTCAGTGGGGTAGGCCTCTGCCTTCGGCTCAGGTCATGATCCCAGAGTCCTGGGATCAAGTCCCGCATCGGGCTCTTTGCTCGGCAGGGAGCCTGCTTCCTCCTCTCTCTCTCTCTCTCTCTCTCTCTGCCTACTTGTGATCTCTCTCTGTCAAAT
Source organism: Martes martes (assembly GCF_963455335.1). Taxonomy (NCBI): domain Eukaryota; kingdom Metazoa; phylum Chordata; class Mammalia; order Carnivora; family Mustelidae; genus Martes; species Martes martes. The sequence continues at coordinate 120,098,143 of NC_137888.1, forward strand.
AAATAAATAAAATCTTTAAACAAAAAAAAAAAAAAAGGAAAGAAAAGCACACAGCAGACAAGGAAAAGGGAACATCAGAGACCCTCTAAAAAGATTCAAACTCACTCAACAAGGAAAGAAAGAAGCAAAGCAACTACTGTTCTAATCCTTCGTTCTCTTCCATTCTTCATGCCCTCACCTTCCTATCCTCACTAAAGCTGTGTCATCTTCAATAACTCTTCCCTGTACCCCAATAATGATTGAACAATGTAATCAATTTATATTATTAACTAGTCTTCAGGCGAAGTCAGCTACGGCTGAAAGGAATGGCCATCGTGATAGAACCCGCTGGTACTGAGACAGACAGAGGCCACCCCTACATTATATGGAGAGGAGGGTCCCAAGGGCGACCCAGTTTCCCAGAGAACCTAGAACTTGGCCCCACCTTGTGTGAAGACGTGCACCCATCTCTCCACTTCGGAGCCACTACATGAAGCACATTCCGGCAGTGCAGATTGTGTCCACTGGTTCGGAGAACTGTGCCCATGCCAACAACCACTGCTTGGCCGACTCTGTCCAATTCCTCCTGGAGCTTTGGCCCCGCTTTTGTCACAAGGGCCTGAGAAAGGAGCCCTGTATTGAGCCTGAGATTCATGGGAATGGAGTTGACAAGAACATCAACCTTGAAGACAAAACCAATTTGTTTCAGATACTAACAAAGAGCATTCACCAAAGGATCACTATATTTGAGCCCCTGGGTTTGACACTAGAGTGGGGAAGCAATGACGATTAATTTCAGAGATTGAAATGCCCCCCGAGGCAAAGGGTTACGAGATGATTTATTTAAATAACACTCCAGGATGACAGAGAGCTGTCAAAAAGCAAGATATAAACAGCACAGGGTCTCTGAAAGAGTGCAGAGGCAGTGGCTTATGGGGTCTGAGAAAAAGGAATCAGGGCAGCAGACAAAGGGAGCAGGGCAGTCATATAGCAGGGAATACACTGGGGCGGTTGGAGCTGTGAGCAGACTGGTCTGATGGGACAGAGCTTTTCTAAATTGGGATCAATTAAGACACCAAGAGAAGAGAGGAGAGGGAATGTGAAAAGTGATATTCAAAGCTGCACGACCTGGGTCACCAAGGAGGACTATAGTTCACCCTGGTTCGGCGTCATTGACAAGATTCCTGTCCTCTGCCCACATCAAATGCTCTAATTTTTCGTATCTGTCGTCAGCAAATGTGACAGGAAATTAACCTTAGATTTGCCAAAATGTGACAGATATAAAGGCACTGAAAAAGTATACATGTAAAAAGGTAGAATGGTATTGTGGGGTTTTGCATTTACTGGCAACCTCACTATCTGAGTACACTTGCAGTTCCCACAGTCAACTGGCCAGTCTCTGTGGGTCAGTGCCTCAGCAAAGCCTCCCAGTCGTTGAGGAAACTACTTCCGAGGCTGGGAGGGAGAGCATGGGGGTTCTTCCCTGGGGTCCTAGTCTGCCTTGGGCTATAGGCTAGCTGGAGTTGCGGGGGCTCTACAGGCAGGGACAGGAGGGACACTCACGGTAGCATTCTGCACATCTCCTTCCACCAGCAGGAGCCTCAGGTTTCCCTGGGACAATGAAATCTGTCTGTTTCCAGGAACATTTGTCAAGACCGGCTGAACTGCCTGTGATAAACCAGGCAGAGGAACCGTCGGAGGCAGGGCGCTCTCAAATACGGTTTTCACAGTTTCCGCAAAAGCCTGGACAGTCTTCTCAGCTGTATCCACGAGGTATATCTCTTTCAAGGTGTGTCCGTCCTGCTTAAACTGGAAGTTTTTCTTGATAGCCAAAACAATCACCTTCACACACCGGGCTAAGGGAAAGCCCCGGGCTCCAGAGCTGATGGCCGGGATGGCTATGGACCGGCACTGGTGTGCCTCAGCCAAACGGAGAGTTTCTTCTACAGCTCTCTTTAACAGGAGCATGCACTTCAGGTCCTCGTCGTCCTTCCACCCGGGCCCCACGACATGGATCACATGGCGGTACGGGAGCTTTCCTGCTTTTGAGATGACGGCACTGCCCGGTGGGACCTTGCCCCTTGTCTTCACTATCTGATCACAGTCTTCCTGGAGCTCAGGGCCAGCTGCTTTTGAAAGAGCTGCTGCCAGGCTGCTGCAGAGCTGCAGGTCCTCGTTGGCGGTGCTCACCACCACCTCAACAGGAAACCGGGTCAAGTCGCCCTGCTGCACCATCAGCCAGACTCCAGGGGCCAGCTCTACCCGAGACAAGCTGCTCTGCGGCATGGTCAGCGAGACTCCCGGGGCCAGCTCCACCTGGGACAAGCTGCTCTGCCCATCCCTGCCACCTCCCTCCTCCTCCCCTCCATTCTCCTGTAGGTCAATGGAACATCCAAACAACCGTTTGACCTCTCTTTTATAATACTGTGCTTTCTCCTGGAAGAACTGGCTGACCAATGGCCTATCGATATTGACGTTTTCAATACAGATGGAATCCACGGCTTGCCTGATGATGTTCACCCCCTCCAGGACTTTGGCCTTTGGCCCAATTAGTAAAATGCCCTTTTGTTTATTTTCAAGATTGAAAATTACCTGAACATTTGTTGTCTTTATCTTTTGCCAGAATGGCTTTTTTTCTATCCTTAAATAATCAATGACTACGGGAGGCTTTATTTTAATCAATCTCTCTATTTTTGTGTGTTTTTCCACAAAGTCAAAAAGCGAGCTATAGGATTCATTCACTTCTCTCACACAGCCCGCGATGATGACCTCAGCTTTGGTTTCTGAAGTTAATTCATCGATTATTACAGTCTTTGAGGAGGAATTGTGTCTCTTATGCAAGCTGTGAGTGAGCGCTTTCCATTTCTTGCCATTTAGAACTTCCCGGTCGTCAATGTTGATGCGCTTGTAGCTGAAGGCACTGACCATTTGCTTTTCGGCATCTAACAGGACTTTAGGGGAATAGCCGATTAAGAGAACAGTTTTACCCTCTAGCTCACAAACGGCAAGAATTTTCTGTGCCATGAAAAGAGACTTCGAGAATTCTGTACAGTCTCCTTTTTGCAAAAACTGGAAAATCTCAGGGGGAAGCCGGATGCTTTTTTGAACCATGGTGCACATCTCTTTCTGTATTTCACACTTTGCTTTATACACGTCTGTGTAGAGGCCTTTGAACCACACGTGTTGAGAGGCTTCATCATAACAAATCTCCATTTCTGGGCACTCGGTACGGAGACGCCCGAGGACATCGCTGTGACACAAAAGAGAATATCTTCCTGGAGAAACGGCCACTTTCTCCTTTAGACTTTGCTCTTCTCTTTTAATTTTTTGAGTGGTACTTTCTATTAATTCCTTGACTTGTGGCTCAATGTTCTGTACATCCTCTGATCTCCCCACTAAGGTTACAATCCCCTTAAGGGTATCAAATTCAATCAAAATCCTGTCGTCTCCTACATTATTTTTTATGGTGTCCCACACTACAGGATCCACTTTAAAGGGGGTAACTTTATATTTAGATCTGATGCTAGAGAATGCCGTGGAAACATCTTCCTTCCAGTTCCTGATTCTCAGTCTACCTAGACAGAATAATGTGGTCGCAGGTCTGATGGTAACTTCACATCTGAGTTCGGACCATATTAGATCACTGTGACAACGTATCGCTTCCTCATTTATCTCATCAATCAGATGCTTCTTTTTCTGTAAGAACCTCCATAAGGGAAGATCTAATGATTCTCTGAATGGTGCTGGAAGCTTGATCAGAGGTTTCTCCTTTCCGTACAAGGCCGTGCCCAAAGAGGTGTAGTATGGAAACACAGAGAGTGGCATATTATCGAGGTCAAGTTTCTTGGTCATGATGGTGTGCAACACTTAAAAGGAAAGAAATAAAGTAATCCCAGTGTTACATGTTTCAAGTGAAAAAAAAAAAAAAAACAACAGCAACACTTTTCTCCTAGGGAAAAAAACTCTAGTGATTGTAAAATTATGATGTTATAACATGCTATTAAAAAGCAGCACTACTCTCAAAGTGCTCAGATATAAACTGATTTTTATTAATCCTGCATAGGTATCCTTTGCTTAATGGAACACTTTCCAACCAAGATCACCCTATGTTGAAATTCTGTTAAGTAAATTCTATTTTCTGGTAACACCAATGTATCACCACCAGGTTAATAAACAGATAAAAATTTGTTCACAAATATGGGGGTAATGTTTGTCCCAGTGCAAAGAATATTCTCTGCTCAAAGCAAAGCTCATGTAAGAATCAAGCTATTTTGCTGTTTTCTGTACAGTCTCACAGTTTCAGGCTTCCTAGCTGGTTTAGATTCCTTTCATACCTGTAACAGGAGGAGCATAACAATAATTATCAGAGCTGACCATGTGTCAGACCCATTCTAAGTGCTTTCCATATATTTATTTATTTCAGCCTCCCAGCAGCCCTCTGAGAGGCAGGATTATTATCATCCCTATTTACAAATGATAAAACTGAGGCTAGGGAAGGTTATGTAACTCAGTTAGGGTGATGTAAAGGACAAATAACTGAGCTCAGATTTGAGCCAGGGTCTGTCTAAGCCCAGAGCCCACGCTCTTGCCCCTTTTATCAGGGGTTCCAAACAAGATCACCTCACAGCCATTGGAGAGCCCAGCCCCTGGGACCTCAGATTCAGTAAGTCCTGTACCTCCCCCTTGTCCTTGCTATAATCCCTCTCCTGCCACTTCCATTGGAGCAGTCCCTACAGTGGGATATGTGTGTGGGGGGGGGCATGGGAGGGGGTACTCTTCTTCCCCTTGTATTAGTTATGAGACAGGTATAGGGAGTCTAAGAAGGAAGAAAATTAGAATGAATTCCAATAACAACTTGGATTAAAATAACATCCTTGCAGAGAGATGTTAAAAATAACTTCAGCTTGTACATGATTGTCTCCTAGGCCTGGAGCCAGTCATCATCAAAAGAACATGGCCTTCAGAGGCCAAGACCCACAGCCTGAACTTCCCAATGTGGCTTTGTAAAGGCTCCAAGCCTAGGCAGGACCAGGGACCACTAATGTGTACTTAGGACCCACGATGTGCCAAGCACATTGCAGGCATAATTTCATTTGATCCTCACAAATTCCTCTGAGGCAAGTAGTAATGTGGGCCCTATTTTACAGATGAGAAAACAGGCTTTGGTGGGTTAAAGTAACTTGCCCAACAGCGGACCTGAATAGGCATTTTTCCAAAGAGGACATGCAGATGGCCAACAGACATGCATGAAAACGTGCCCAGCACCACTACTCATTAGGGAAATACAAATCAAGACTATGGTGAGGTATCACTTCACACCAATCAGAATGTCTAGTATCAAAAAGACAAGAAGTAACAAGTGTCCACGAGGAGGTGGAGAAAAAGGAGCCCTCAGGCACTATTGGTCGAATGTAAATTGGTGCAGCCACTGTGATGCATGGATAACAAGGACAGGGAGATACAGGCTTCTAGCTATGGAACGCATAAGTCACAGAGAGGAAAGGGACAGCATAGGGAATAGAATCAATGATACTGTGATCATGCTGTAGGGTGACAGATGGCGGCTACACTTGTGGGGAGAGCATATGGAGTTGTTGAATCACTGTGTTGTCCACCTGAAACTAATGTAACCTTGTGTGTCGACTATACTTCAATAAAAACATGTATAGGGGTGCCTGGGTGGCACAGTCAGTTAAGCGTCCAATTCTTGGTTTCAGCTCAGGTCATGATCTTGGGGTTGTGAGATCAAGCCCCGCGTCAGGTTCTGCACTCAGTGTGGCGTCTGCTTAAGGTTCCCTCTCTCACTCTCTGCCCCTCCACCTGTGCTCTCTTTCTCTAAACTATATATATATACATATATATACATATACGTATAAAGTAAAGTAATCGAGTAATTTGCCCAAGATCACAAAGCTAGTAAGCACCAAAGCCAGGATTTGAACTCTGATCTGTCTGACTCAAGAACCATCACAGATGTCACCTTACTGTGCCTTAACTTCTCCATCCTGTTTCCTCATCTTCAAGAAAAAGTTACTATACGCATGGCATTACTAGGATTCAGTGAGCTACTGTAGCAGAAAACGCAGCAAAAGATCTTACCTAGAGTAGGTATTAGGTAAGAGTTCTTTTCCTTAAGATTCTGTGAATCAGATTTTGTAAAACTGAACAAAATAATTCCAGAGTAAGTGCTCAACTTATTCCTCTCAAATAATCTACATAAAATGTAGACTGCTGAGTAAATTGTGTTTTTAATCCAGCTTTAACTACAGTTGGCCTCCTTACTAATAACCCATCGTAAGGGGTGAGACAGCCTGTAAGAACCCGTAATGGTATAGGTGAGTAAATGACTGGCAAAGAATGGAGAGTTTAAGAGCATAGATTAGCCAGACTAGCCAGGTTCAAATCCTGGCTCTGTCACTTACTAGCTGTGTAAACTTAGTCAAGTTATTCGCCCTTTCTGTGCCTGTTTCTCATGCGTAGAACAGGGATTACAGTAATAGCAATGTCCACAAACCAGGGTCTGCGAATGTACTTTGTAGCACCCTGCAGAGCTATGCAAACGTAATTATAAGAAGGAGCGGCCAAAGAAAGAAAGGAAAATCGATGTATCTCAGATCAGAGATCATAATTATAAGAAGGAGTGGCCAAAGAAAGAAAGGAAAATCAGTGTATCTCAGATCAGAGAGAACAGCGTTCATGAGTTTAGATGAGGAGGCATGGTCAGCGTAGTCAGATGGTACAAAGAGGTCAGGATGAAAGGGAGCCTTTGAGAGTGCCCTACTGCTCACATGTGTGGCTCTGCATAAAACAACCCCAATTAAATAGTTCCTATTATTAGTCATACGTGGGTAATGTAGACATTCCGAGGACACACCCAACTGCCCCTGGCCTTCAAGAGGTCTGAAGCCCCACCATAAACGGGAGGCTCACTTCTAGAGTAGGCAGCTTTATGGAGCTCCTTGCCTGGGCCCAAGCCCAAGCTCTGGGAGATTTAAAGAAATTGTGACAGAAGCTCCTCTTTTGTCCCCTTGCCCAAGGAACACTAGAACTTTCATTCTATTTTAAGCCAAAGCATACCTTCACCCCAGTTTCCCCAACTCATCAAAGCCAAAGGGAGTTTCCTCCACGGATCCCCCATGGAGCAGTTTATCTTCGGTGGGTGGAATACCATGTGATCGTGTCTTATGCTCCCCCTGATGGTCCCAGACCCACTGTTCCTTCTCTTCCTAAGGAGCCTGGCCCCCTAATTCCCACTCCTCAGCCTTCACCTCTGAACATCGAGTGGAATCTCCAACCTGACATTGTACGTGCCTCAGAGAACTGGCAATCTAGTGGCAATCAAGTATCGACAAAACCCTCAGAAGTGTTTCCCTAAGGTTCAGCTGAACATGGTTTTCACAGGGGTGCCGCAAAGAATAATCCAGCGGACATCCACTGGACCACCCCTATTAATTTCTGAATGATGACACTGACAGGTGAAGGGGAAGTAGTGATACATTAAAGGAATTGTATGTGTTTCTGAGTATTTCTTTACCCAACCTTATTGAAATTAACTTGAGAATTTCTACTAAGTATACAGCTAAAACACAGATCATCTTTTTTTAAATACAGTATTTCAAAGATTGTAAGAATTATGGAGTTTTCACTATAGGCAGAGACTCATGAGAGAATCTCCTTGTATCTTTCAAAACTGGGCCCTGCTTCTCTAAAGTTGAAATCACTGGATAACTATCATATCCCAGATGAACAGGATTACTAATTGGATTTCCAGTGAAATTTATGAATTAAAAAATAAAATGCATCAGAACTCAACTGATAACTGTTAAGATCTGCTAAAATGGCTTAGAGTCTGTAAGGTAGGTTCACAAAATCAGGCTCATAGATATTACCTTTTTTGTCAAAAAACTCAATCAGAGCCGAATTCTCTTCAGGCAAACACTCAATACTGGCAACTCTCCCTCCTCCATTTTGAGGATTTTCAAATAAACATTTCAGATTATAGTCATCAACACCAGGTGGCAGGTTTTCAACCCTGACTGTTCTTGTCACTTCCAGAAGTCTCGGAGAAAGCTGGAGTTGTTTCACGAAGTGGTGCCTGACACAATTGTCAACAAATTTCACAGCATCTACAAATCAAAATCAATCAGTCAATCCATCCATCCATCAGAAAATTATGACCATACTTTTATGTTATACAGAAGAAACTGTCTGAATATTAACTGAGATAAAGGAGATAGCTAAGTGCTCAATTTTTAGAGGCAAGGTCTTCATTTCTATATGGGAATTTACACGCTTACAACTCCTGGTTGGACGAGTAACACACGTGTAAACGTTTTACCTGGCGTACTGCCGCTGAGCTGTGTCCCTCCTACAGGCACAGCTCTCTCCCACCCACCTTGACGTCCTACCTGAGTGTTCTCTCTGCAATACAAATCTCTCACTCCCCTCCTTTCTCAAGTCCTATGATGGCTCCCTTAGCTAGCCTTAAAATGCCCTTGGTTGGCTATTTGACTCCAAACTAATTTCCAAACATCACCTCTGGTTACCCTCTGCCATTCCTTTTATTTTCTTTATTGCCACAAAAACTAGTCATTATTTTGAAAACCTTATTCTCTTTTGCCTCCCTATATATAACCACCTGTACCTGAAATGCCCTTCTTGGATTTGTTTAAGTCCTGTCCTATTCCTTTTTCAGGATTGACCCTGTTTATCTCTTTCAAATTAATAAATATCAATAGTGGGCTCACAATGAGCCAGGCACTGTGCTAGGATCTGGGGATAGAGAGATGAATATAACAAGTCCTTGAAAATTTACCATCTAAGAAGGGGTGGGGGTCTTGAAAGCACACAAATGGCCTATTGTGGGATCAGATGAGGCAGGAAGACAAATAGTGGGAATCCCACAAGGACTGCCAGAGTTAAGTGGCTGCTGATTTGAGTTTTGAAGGATAAAGAGGAGTTTAGCAGATAGATTAGGGGAGGAAACTTTTCCTGCAGAGAGAAGAGCAGTGGCAGGAAACAACAGTGTATTGGGGACCTGGGAGACTAGGGCCACTAGAGTATAAACCAAGCCACCTTGTTTGGGTCCCCTTTCCTCCCATTCCCCACAGCCTGCCGCTCACAGTGGAAGCAGGCAGCTTCTCCTCTCACGTCTTCATTTTTCATTTACATATGGGTCTCCAGCTCCATAGCCATTCCTCAAGAGCAGGGACCAGGAATTATTCATCTCTGTACTCACAGCACCTCAACAAGTGCCTGGCACATTGTAGGCGTTCAAGATTTTCGATTAATGAACAAAAGCAAGTCCACTTAGTTTTTCCTTTATAAGAAATAATTATAGATTTGACATAAGAATAGCTCCCTTCGTTGAGTCTTTACCATGTGTCAGGGGTATATTAAGAGCTTTGCACACATTGTCTCATCTAATCCTCTTAGAAGCTGTATCTGGTAAGTCATTTTTCCTCCATTCTATCGAGGACAGAAGTCAAGCACAGAGGGGAGTAACTGGGATAAGCTCCGAGAATTAGTCAAATGGCGGAGCTAGAATTCTGACTTCACGACCATCCTCCTGCCACGGCCATGGCATAGCGAGGGCTCAGACTGGAAAACTCCATGGTCCTTCTGAACATGACTCCTCACACAGACCTTGAAGAGCCCTCATTCCCTGTATCACGTACACTTCCTCTCCTGCATGAGGGATGACTATGAAAGTACTAAGAAAAATACATAGGAAAGGATGTAAGGGGAGAGGCTATGTAGAGGTGGGCAGTGGGGTTCAAATCCAAGAATTTATTAGCATCTCTGCGCCTTTGTTTCCTCAACTGTAAAATGGGGAGTAGTAACAATGTCAAAACGTTGTTAAAAGGAACCAATGAGGGCGCCTGGGTGGCTCAGTGGGTTAAGCCTCTGCCTTCGGCTCAGGTCATGATATCAGGGTCCTGGGATCGAGTCCCGCATCGGGCTCTCTGCTCAGCAGGGAGCCTGCTTCCCTCTCTGTTTACTTGTGATCTCTCTCTGTCAAATAAATAAATAAAATCTTAAAAAAAAAAAAAAGGAACCAATGAGTTAACACATGTAATGAGCTTGGCGTAGTACCTGACTTACAGAGTCTCTAGATGAGTGTCTGCCATTATCAGCATTATTGCATTCCAGTAAGTCCAGCTTGGTAACATAGATCAGTATTTACTTCTCCCAGTGAGATAATGCATGTGAAAATGCTGACTCTTCTGCTTGAATCACTTCTATAAGCTTAGACTTTAGATTTCTTTTTGGGTGTGTTATCTCTGTCTCTCTGTCTCTCTCTCTCTCTCTCTCTCACACACACACACACACACACACACATACAATGAAGTCTGATTTACTGAACATACCAGAATTTAGTTTTAAAACAAATTTGCTTCTCTTTCAAAATAAAAAAGCACCTATATTAACCTATATCAATTTCTTATTAACGAATTAAGATAAAAAGTCAAGCTTTCAGAGACATTGAATTAGCTGGGTGTCAAATCCCAAAGTGGGGCGCAAAGAAGATTGGCAAATGCGGGATCACTTGATCTTACCCACATGCGTTGGAAAGGTAACTACAGCAACGTCAAAATCCTGTAATACTTCCACTTGAAAAGCATCACTGGACAGGCCACTTACATTCTCCACTATCAAAATTAACATTATATCGGTTACATTTGCCTTGAGATTTTCAAATGCAACCGAAGAGGAAGTATTTTCACATTCTTCTGAGGTATCTTCCATTTTCTCTGATCTTCTACTGGGAGAAAATTCTGCACCCACTTCTTCTGACACATCTGATTTTAGAAGAACAAAAGAGGTACAAGATGTTATATTTGTCTGACATGGTCTTAGCAAATTATCATAAGACACTGTCCTCTTTCTTTTTCAATCTCTTGGCTAAGTCAAATAAAAAAAGATCTGAGAAGGCTTTTCGCTTAATTTAGTTAAAAATAAAATGTAGCACTTAACCATCATTATTGTTAAGTTTGGTTTTTATTATGCCCTTTTCTGCCTCGTCTCTCTGAGGAAACGGTCTTTCATCACCTTGACATATGCCTCCAACAAGTGCTTAGTTTTAGTTATGGAACTCAGTTTCTCCAAAGTAAGAGACATGTTTATTCATCCTTGTATTGCTGGTACCTGGCCCATACTTGAGGCTCAAGAGCGTTTGCTGACTTACAGCTTGGGCCACTGGAGGAGAGCGAGACTATCTGATGACGTAACACATAAGGCTCCGAAAAGTAATGTTTTCCTCACTGAAGAGAAGAAAGGATACTCACTGAATGACTAAGGAATATGCATAGAAAATAAAATGGTCTAGAGAGCTGTATGTATACATCAAGCTCACGGATCAGCAATCCTCCCAGCCAGCCTGTTCCCCTCCATTGCTGGCCCTATGTTAAGTTCCATCTGTGCATCAGGTCAATCCCACACAAAGATTGCCCAGTGCACCAGGATGCATAGGATATAATCTTCAGACATTCTGTGAGTGACTGTTCAACTGGGGCCCTTATTACATTCAAGGCACTGGAGGTGTGGAGAGGGGTGCATACAAAAAACATCACATAAGAAACTTACAGATTTTCTAATGGAGGTATACAAGAAAAATGATGAAAAGATCTGACATTTTATAAATGTTTATCACAACAGAGTAAAATGCTACATGCTCACCAAATCCATTTTGTTTTCTTTCTGGGCAACAGTTGCCAGACTTCCCACAGCCAAGTTCATGTGGCTAATGGAATATGGGTGGAAGCGTGAATTGCGCTTCCATGCCTGGCAAGTACAAATCTCCTTTGTGTGAGTTTCCACTCTCCTTGGCAGTAACTTTGGAGGCCATGTATCAAAAGTAATCTTGTCAAAAGATGGAAGGAACCTGGAATTCCTGAAGCAGTCTAGGCTCCCCGCATCCCCAGCTGCTGACCCCACTGACCTATGATGTGGAGGGGTGTTTGTTACAGCAGTTAGGTGACCCTGACACATACTCCTGTTTTGTGCAGATGTAACACCATGCACTCATGCCAAATAAAAAATAATCTAAGGTCAATAATAACACAGCATTCCATGAGACAGGTGTGACAAAGCTGAAGGACTGCTGAGCTGATGGTGAGGTTGTCTGAGTTCAACCCCTGACTCGGCTACTCTTTAGCCGTGTGACCTCAGGCATGTCTCTTTACAAGAGAGTCCTGGATGAACTGAATGGTAAGAGCCTTTCCAGCAACATAGTTTTATAACTTTATGACTAGTAGGAGCTTCATCACAAGAGAGGCTTGCTTAACTGCCAAATAAAGGGCAGCACCAATCCAGGCAGGAGTCCGAGAGACATAGAAGGGGACGGGGCTGCCCTGGAAAGGCTTCAGGAAAAGGAGAAGCTGAGCGGATCTTGAAAGCTCTCTAGAGTTTAGATATAGAGAAGTGGGATAGAGGGGATTGTGGACCCCAGAAGTACAGGCAGAGTGCCATGACTGTGCCAGATTCCTTAGGAAATTGTGATCTGACCGATGAAGCTCAAGGAGCACTTGTGTGTAGATATAAGAAATGAGGCCAGAAAAGTTGGCTTCATCCAAAACGTGGTGTGGACTTTATCTCGTAGTCAGTAGTAAGGGTGAATTGTGGAAGGTTTCTGTGATAAGAAGGACAGGATATTTAGCAGTAGAAAAAGGGCTGGTCAGATTTAAGGAGAAGGACATCAAATACAGAGAGACCAAGCAGGGTGCTCCTGCCATGTTGGATTTGTGAGGTAATAATGGCAGCCTGGCATGAGGGAGGGACAGATGACAAAAACCTTAAAAAAAAAAAAAAAAGATTAACTCTCTGTGACTAACAGATGTGAAGGCTAAAAGAAGAGAGATGACCAGTAGGTGCAGGACAGACTGATTGTATACTTCAAGAGAAATAAGGAAGCCAGAAAGAGTACTGGTTTGAGGAAGAAGATGTTACAGGTGACTTTGACATGGTGGCTCTAACATAATTTCCAACAGTAAAGTCAGACACAAGGTCTGGAATTTAGAAGAGAGTCCAGGGTGGAAATGTAGTAGAGTTGAAAAAGCCAGAATTTGCTGACCACAAGTGACCAGTATCTCTCTGCTCTTGCATGTCTCTCTTCAATGGGTTCTTTCAATTGTTGGTTTCCACCTTGCAGACCCAGCCCAACTCAGCTTAGCCTGGAACAGGACATTAGCTCAGTGCTCACATCCTCTGGTGTTGCTGTGTGGCTTGACTGACCTGTCCTTCCTCTGACTACTGCTTGCCCATCTTCAACTTTACACCCAGGGTTTCAGGCATGCCTGATGCACTCAGCATGCTGTATTCTCTATTCTCCTCATCCCTGAAATCTGGAACCTATTAGGGAAACACCCTCTACCCTGATTTTGCTTGGTTGTGAAAACTGTCTACACCATTCCAATTAACTTCAAGAGTCCTAGCCTTAGGGTCACAGTCAGGATTCAGTGTGGAGCAACCAAGCGACAAGGGACCTCCTCTTACATCTCTGAAAGGGGCCAATGACACACTTTGTTAAAGACTGCCCACCTTCCTGGCTGCATACTATCATTGGAGTCTGAGTCATGTAAAAACAGGGCAACAAATGAGTCTAAAGTCTCAGGACAATGAAAAGTCCATTGGTGGGGTGGGGCTGGATGGCTCTTCCTGAGAATATCCTTGGTGTTGTAAGCATATCTGAAACAGTGCTAACAAATCAGTTAAGACAGAGTTAGGGTAAAATCTATGAATCCATAAGAAACACAGACTTGATTAAAGTCTAGACCCAGGAAATGGTACAGATATAATTGTACCAATATAAAACCACATTGGTATAAAATTGAGCTTAAGGGTATAGCACATAAGGCATTTTTCCAAGAATAGATAAGGATTTAGGGAGACAGAAGCAAGATGGCAGAGGAGGAGCAGTCTGAAATGACATCAGATCCCAGGAGTTCAGCTAAATAGTTATCAAACCATTCTGAACACCTACAAACTATCAACAGGAGATAGAAGAGAAGAAGAGCAGCAATTCTAGGAACAGAAAATCGACCACTTTCTGAAAGGTAGGATGAGCAGAGAAGTGAATCCAAAGCGACGGGAAGATAGACCATGGGGGGAGGGGATGGCTCCTGGCAAGCAGTGAAGCAGTGGAGCACAAAATCAGAACTTTAAGAAGTCTGCTCCACTGAGGGACGTCGCTCCAGAGGCTAAGCAGGCGTGGAGCCCTCGCGGGGATAGTGTGGTCTCAGGTCCTGCAGGGTCACAGAAAGATCAGGGGTGTCTGTGTGTAGCACAGCTGCCAGGTACCAGAGCGGGGAAGCCGACTACAGAGACAGAGCTGAAGAGTGAGCTTTCAGATCGGGGTAACCTTAAACCATGATCCAAAGCACAGTCAGGCCACTGCTCTTCAAGCAGGAACCCCACAAGTGGTAGATCCAGGGAGGCTCACCTTGCTGCTCTGGGAGAAGCAGCACAGCAGGAATCTGCTGGGTGTGGAGACTCCAAACGGGGCTGTGCACCAGAGATAGAAATGCCCGGTCACAGGCTGGATGAGCATGGAACGTGGCCAGACACCAGGAAGACAGAGGGAATTGACTGCTTTTCTCTGAGGGTGCACGGAGGAGTGGGGCCCCGAGCACTTGACTCCTCTGGGCCAGAGATTGGGAGGCTGCCATTGTCATTCCAGTCCTCCAAAGCTCTATGGAAAGCATTCAGGGAACAAAAGCTCCAAGAGTGAACCCAAGCAGATTACTTAGCCTGGCCCCTGGCACAGGTGGTGCAATTCGCCTCGGGCAAAGACATTTGAGAATCATTACAACAGGCCCATCCTGAAGAAGAACAGCAAGAACATCCAGCCAAGACCAAGTTCACAACTCAAGGAGAACAGCGGAACTCCAGAGCTAGGGGAAAGTAACACATAGCATTCATGGCTTTTTCCCCATGATCCATTAGTCTTGCAAAGTTAAATTTTTTTTTATTTTATTTTTTTCTTATTCTATTTTTTTAACTTTTCCCTCTTTCTTCTTTTAATGTTTTGTAACTAGTTTATCTTAACAATACCTTTCTTAAAAAAAAATCTTTCTAAACCTTCATTGTTATAGTCATATTTTATCCCTTCATTGTATTTAACCTTATTTTTTGTATACATATAGGGTTTTTTTCCTAAAAAATTTTGGGATATAATTTCTTCTAAAAGCTCAAAATATACCCTAATCTAGCACATGGCTTTGTTTTAGTCCCCAGCCTGAGCACATTTCCTCCTTCTTTTTTCTTTTTCCAACCAACTTATCTTATCAATTCCTTTTTTAGAATTTCCTAAAAATTTTTCATCTTTATAGTCATATTTCATTCCTTAATTGTGTTTACCCTTATTTTTGTATATATATAAGTTTTTCTTTCTTTAACATTTTGGGAGGTAGTTTCTTCTAAGAGACGAAAATACACCCAAAATCAAGTGGGTGGCTCTGTTCTGTTCTATTCAGATGAATAGATGTTCTATTTATCTATAAATAATAAAATTATATACATATATGCATACATATATAAAATTTTTAATTTTTATTTCTTTTTTCCCCCATTCTTCTCCCCCTGGTTTTGGACCTCTTCTGATTTGGTTAGCGTACTTTTTTCTGAGGTCTTTGTCACCCCTTTTGTACTTTATTCTCTCGTTCATATATTCTTACCTGGATAAAATGACAAGGCCAAAAAATTCACCATAAAGAAAAGAACAAGAGGAAGTACCAACAGCTAGGGACCTAATCAATATGGACATTGGTAATATGTCAGAACTAGAGTTCAGAATGACAATTCTCAAGGTGCTAGCTGGGCTCAAAAAAGGCATGGAAGATATTAGAGAAATGCTTTCTGGAGAAATAAAATCCCTTTCTGGAGAAATAAAAGAACTAAAATCTAACCAAGTTGAAATTTTTTTAAAAAGCTATTAATGAGGTACAATAAAAAAAAGGAGACTTTTTCTGCTAGGATAAATAAGGCAGAAGAGAGAATTAATGATATAGAAGACCAAATGACAGAGAACAAAGAAGCTGAGCAAAAGAGAGACAAACAACTACTGGGAGAACTCGAGAGATAAGTGATACCATAAAACAAAACAATATTAGAATAATTGGGATTCCAGAAGAAGAAGAAAGAGAGAGGGGGGCAGAAGGTATATTGGAGCAAATTATAGTAGATTATTTTATTATAGTAGAGAATTATTATAGTAGAGAATATCCCTAAAGGAACATCAAAATCCAGGAGGCACAGAGAACCCCCCTTCAAATCAATAAAAATAGGTCCATGCCCTGTCATCTAATAATTAAACTTACAAGTCTTAGTGACAAAGACAAAATCCTGAAAGCAGCTTGGGACAAGAAGTCTGTAACATACAATGGTAGAAACATTAGATTGGCAGAAGACTTATCCACAGAGACCTGGCATGCCAGAAAGAACTGGCATGATATATTCAGAGCACTAAATGAGAAAAATATGCAGCCAAGAATACTATATCCAGCTAGGCTATCGCTGAAAATAGAAGGAGAGATAAAAAGCTTCCAGGACAACAAAAATTAAAAGAATTTGCAAACACCAAACCAGCCCTCCAGGAAATATTGAAAGGGGTCCTCTAAGCAAAGAGAGAGCCTAAAAGTAGTAGACCAGAAAGGAGCAGAGACAATATACAGTAACAGTCACCTTACAGGCAATACAACGGCACTAAATTCATATCTTTCAATAGTTCCCCTGAATGTAAATGGGCTAAATGCCCCAGTCAAAAGACACAGTGTATCAGAATGGATTAAAAACAAAACCCGGGGCGCCTGGGTGGCTCAGTGGGTTAAAGCCTCTGCCTTCAGCTCAGGTCATGATCCCAGGGTCCTGGGATCGAGCCCCACATCAGGCTCTCTGCTCAGCAGGGAGCCTTCTTCCCTTCCTCTCTCTGCCTGCCTCTCTGCCTACTTGTGATCTGTGTCTGTCAAATAAATAAATAAATAAATAAATAATCTTTCAAGGAAAAACAAAACCTATCAATATGCTGTCAACAAGAAACTCATTTTAGACCCAAAAACACCTCCAGATTTAAAGTGAGGGGGTGGAAAACAATTTACCATGCTAAGGGACATCAAAAGAAAGCTGGGGTGGCAATCCTCATATCAGATACATTAGATTTTAAGCCAAAGACTCTAATAGGAGATGAGGAAGGACACTATATCATACTTAAAGGGTCTGTCCAACAAGATCTAACAATTTTAAATATCTATGCCCCTAACATAGGAGCAGCCAACTATATAAACCAGCTAATAACAAAATCAAAACACATCAACGATAAAACAATAATAGTAGGGGACTTTAACAAACCCCCTTCACTGAAATGGACAGATCATCCAAGCAAAAGATCAATAAGGAAATAAAGGCCTTAAATGACACACTGGACCAGATGGACATCACAGATATATTCAGAACGTTCCGTCCCAATAAAACAGAATACACATTCTTCTCTAGTGCACATGGAACATTCTCCAGAATAGATCACATCCTGGGTCAAAATCAGGTCGTAGCCAGTACCAAAAAGTTGGGATCATTCCCTGCATATTTTCAGACCACAAGGCTCTGAAGCTAGAACTCAATCACAAGAAGAAAGTTGGAAAGAACTCAAATACATGAAGGCTAAAAAAAATCCTACTAAAGAATGAATAGGTCAACCAGGAAATTAAAGAAGAATTGAAAAAATTCATGGAAATAAATGAAAATGAAAACACAACTGTTCAAAATCTGTGGGACACAGCAAAGGTGGTCCTGAGAGGAAAGTATATAGTGATACAAGCCTTTCTCAAGAAACAAGAAAGGTCTCAAATACACACTAACCTTACACTTAAAGGAGCTGGAGAAAAAACAGTAAAGAAAGCCTACACCCAGCAGAAGAGAAATAATAAAGATCAGAGCAGAAATCAACAAAATCGAAACCAAAAAAACAGTAGAACAAATCAACGAAACTAGGAGCTGGTTCTTTGAAAGAATTAATAAGATTGACAAACCCCTGGCTAGACTTATCAAAAAGAAAAGAGAAAGGACCCAAATAAATAAAATCATGAATGTAAGAGGAGCAATCAAAACCAACACCAAAGAAATACAAATAATCATAAGAACACATTATGAGCAACTATATGCCAGCAAATTTGACAATCTGGAAGAAATGGATGCATTCCTAGAGACGTATAAACTACCAAAACCGAACCAGGAAGACATTAAAAAAAACCTGAACAGACCCATGACCAGTAAAGAGATTGAAGCAGCCATCAGAAATCTCCCAACAAACAAGAGCCTAGGGCCAGACGGCTTCCCAGGGGAATTCTACCAAACATTTAAAGAAGAATTAATTCCTATTCTCTTGAAACTGTTCCAAAAAATAGAAATGGAAGGAAAACTTCCAAACTCATTTTATGAGGCCAGCATTGCCTCGATCCCAAAACCAGACAAAGATCCCATCCAAAAGGAGAATTACAGACCAATATCCTTGATGAACACAGAGGCGAAAATTCTCACCAAAATACTAGCCAATAGGAACCAACAGTACATTAAAAGGATCATTCACCACAGCCAAGCGGGATTTATTCCTGGGCTGCAAGGCTGGTTCAACATCCAAAAATCAATCAATGTTATACAATACATTAATAAAAGAAAGAGCAAGAACCATATGATACTCTCAATAGATGGTGAAAAAGCATTTGACAAAGTACAGCATCCATTCTTGATCAAAACTCTGCAAAATGTAGGGACAGAGGGTACCTACATCAATATCATCAAAGCCATCTATGAAAAACCCACAGCAAACATCATTCTTAATGGGGAAAAACAGAGCTTTTCCCCTAAGGTCAGGAACACAGCAGGGATGTCCATTATCACCACTGCTATGCAGCATAGTACTAGAAGTCCTAGCCTCAATAATCAGACAACAAAAAGAAATAAAAGGCATCCAAATTGGCAAAGAAGAAGTCAAACTCTCACTCTTTGCAGATGATATGATACTTTATGTGGAAAACCCAAAAGACTCCACTCCCAAACTGGTAGAACTCATACAGAAATTCAGTAAAGTGTCAGGATATAAAATCAATGCACAGAAATCAGTTGCATTTTCATATACCAACATCAAGACTGAAGAAAGAGAAATTAAGAAGTCAATCCCATTTACAATTGCACCCAAAACCATAAGATACCTAGGAATAAACCTAATCAAAGAGGCAAAGAATCTGTACTCAGAAAACTATAAAGTACTCATGGAAGAAACTGAGGAAGACACGAAGAAATGGAAAAACGTTCCATGCTCATGGATTGGAAGAACAAATATTGTGAAAATGTCTATGTTACCTAGAGCAATCTACACATTTAATGCAATCCCTATCAAAATACCATCAATTTTTTTTCAAAGAAATGGAACAAATAACCCTAAAATTTATATGGAACCAGAAAAGATCCCGAATAGCCAGAGGAATGTTGAAAAAGAAAGTCAAAGTTGGTGGCATCACAATTCCAGATTTCAAGCTCTATTACAAAGCTGTCATCATCAAGACAGTATGGTACTGGCACAGAAACAGACACATAGATCAATGGAACAGAATAGAGAGCCCAGAAATAGACCCTCAACTCTATGGTCAACTAATCTTTGACAAAGCAGGAAAGAATGTCCAGTGGAAAAAAGACAGCCTTTTCAACAAATGGTGTTGGGAAAACTAGACAGCCACATGCAGAAGAATGAAACTGGACCATTTCCTTACACCACACACAAAAACAGACTCAAAATGGATGAAAGACCTCAATGTGAGACATGAATCCATGAAAATCCTTGAGGAGTATACAGGCAGCAACCTCTTCGACCTCAGCCACAGCAACTTCTTCCTAGAAACATCGCCAAAGGCAACAGAAGCAAGGGCAAAAATGTGAACTACTGGGACTTCATCAAGATCAAAGCTTTTGCAAAGCAAAGGAAACAGTCAACAAAACCAAAAGACAACTGACAGAATGGGAGAAGATATTTGCAAATGACATACCAGATAAAACGCTAGTATCCAAAATCTATAAAGAACTTATCAAACTCAACACCCAAAGAACAAATAACCCAATCAAGAAATGGGCAGAGAACATGAACAGACATTTCTTCAAAGAAGACATCCAAATGGCCAACAGACACATGAAAAAGTGCTCCACATCACTCGGCATCAGGGAAATACAAATCAAAACCACAATGAGATACCACCTCACACCAGTCAGAGTGGCTAAAATTAACACGTCAGGAAACGACAGATCTTGGCAAGGATGCAGAGAAAGGGCAACCCTCTTACACTGTTGGTAGAAATGCAAGCTGATGCAGCCACTCTGGAAAATAGCATGGAGGTTCCTCAAAAAGTTGAAAATAGAGCTACCCTAAGATCCAGCAATCGCACTACTGGGTATTTACCCTAAAGATACAAATGTAGCGATCTGAAGGGGCACGTGCATCCCAATGTTTATAGCAGCAATGTCCACAACAGCCAAACTATGGAAAGAACCTAGATGTCCATCAACAGATGAATGGATAAAGAAGAGGTGGTATATATATACAATGGAATACTATGCAGCCATCAAAAGAAATGAAATCTTGCCATTTGCAACGACGTGAATGGAACTAGAGGTATTAGGCTGAGCGAAATAAGTTAATCAGAGAAAGACAATTATCATATGATCTCCCTGATATGAGGAAGTTGAGAGGCAGAGTTGGGGGGGATGTTGGGGGATAGGGAAGGAAAAAATGAAACAAGATGGGATTGGGAGGGAGACAAACCATAACAGACTCTTAATCTCACAAAACAAACTGAGGGTTGCTGAGGGGAGGGGGATTGTGGAGAGGGTGATTGGGTTATGGACATTGGGGAGGGTACGTGATATGGTGAGTGCTGTGAAGTGTGTAAGCTGGACAAGTCACAAACCTGTACCACTGGGGCAAATAATACATTATACGTTAATTTAAAAAGTTTTTTTGAAAAAGAATAGATAAGGATTCAGGGGGTCCCCATGAACACTGGGAGTTAAGTGAGCCTGTTCCATATCTGAAGAACAGAAAGCAGGAGTTATTCCAAACAGACAAAAAGTTCTTAAAACAATCATGAGCTTTTTTTTTTTTTCTTCTAGATTGATTTATTTGTCATAGAGGGAGAGAGAGAAAACAAGCAGGGAGCAGCAGGCAGAGGGAGAAGCAGGCTCCTCGCTGAGCAGGGAGCCTGATGCGGGACTCAATCCCATGACCCTGGGATCATGGCCTAAGCCAAAGGCAGACGCTTAACTGACTGAGCCACCCAGGTGTCCTGAATCATGGAATCATGAGCTTAAGAAAACCACACATCCTATATTCTACAGCTGAATAGTGCCTCCATGTTAGGTAAAAACAATCCATGCATCCCTGTCCAGTCAGTTTGCCAAGTAAAGGCAGCTCTCAGCCAACTGCCATTTTGAAAAGAGAAAGTTGCAAAAATTGAAACATGTTCTCAAGACAGTGTCAATTTTAGAAAATAATAATTTACACATTTTTTTGAAATTCCTTTTCCCTAAGATTTGGATATACATAATCACTTCATCTCTGTTGCCCAGCCATTCAGCCCAGGTCACCATCTCCCCCAATCCCCTTACAAGAGAATGCTTAGCCAGGAAAACGAGCTGCTTCTTTGGGAAGTGACAGTTGGTACTATAGGCCAACACCCAGACACTAGGGAAGCAGCAGAGGCCACAAAAGTTGCGAGGTGGCAGGCTGTTTCCTACAGCAGATGGGATGAGAGGAGCTGCTGCACCCACATCCTGCACTTAGCACTTAGAAGCTTTTGCCCACCCTCCTGTTGTGGTCCCAGAGGACGGCACCCTCCAGACCTAGTGCTCAGAAACTGACTGAGCCACACAGGACACACACTGACGCAATAGGTCCTTGCTTCTCGATGGCTGGCTGGGCACAGGTGGGCAATACGAGTCAATTTATCCCCGTTTCCCAGGCACCTCTTTGCCTCCCTTCAATTGCAAGGTGTCCCCAGTCCCCACAGAGAGAGCTGTTCCCATCCTTTGGACCTGAGCCTGAAGATCTCAGGGGGCTCCCCCCGTGCTCACCCTCAGCACAGCTGGCTGCAAGGATGCAGATGGCATCTCTAGGCTGAGCACATGTTGCTTTGTGAAGTCAAGAACAGAACTATGAGCCCCGCAAGTGCCATCTTTAATGAAAGCAAAACTGCTGGCGAAGGTCAGCCATATTGTTTCTTTCCCCTTACCTGGGTCTTGGATGTGTGCTTTGGTCTCCGATTCCTGAAATCCAATAAACAATAGAGTAGCATCAAGAAATGACTGATAATTTCTTTACATTGAGAAGCTGTCCCTGGGATGGACCTGGAGACATCGGGTCCGCAGAAACAATCATCAAGAGCTCTGGCACTTATGCTACTGAACGCACCTCACATGGAGTCGCATCTACTTTGCCCAAGAATCATGGGTAAAAACAAGTCACAAATAACTGAAACCCCAATTAACACCAAGCGCCTGGGGAATGGGATAAGACCTAAATCTTTTCCCCATTTAACATTTATTGTTTACTATTAACAAGCACCGTGCCTTCTGCTTTACAGAGATTGTCTCATTTAATCCTCACAACGATCCACCAACCCAACGAGGGTTGGATTACTGTCCCATTTTACAGTCAAGGAGACAGCACAGGTAGTATGGGTCACTGTCCCCTCAAAATGAGGTACAAATAAAACAAAGTGAGTTCCAGGTTAAAATCACCCAAACCCAAAAATTTACATCTCAAACCACCCTTATTATAATCTGTAAATTCAGACTTTCCAGAAAGTGTCTAAAATCAAACAAAAAGTGCCCCCCTCCTTCATTATCCCATATCTTCCTCATGACTGCTTTCATGCCCTCCACATCTGTCAGGTGCTTTCTATTCCAATTTGATTTATACTTCTCATCCCTCTATCTTCTCCATATTGTGATTTCCTTCCCACACACCCTGGCAGAACACCCTGCTGCCCTTTACTCACGCCTTCACTTACCTTTGCTGGAATGTCCCCCTCTAAGACATCCTGGACTTCCTCTGGGGCTGTGGGCAACTGGACAGTTAACTGGAATGTTCCTATTCCTGGCCATAGCAACTCATGATTCTTAGTCTCCAGAACTCTTTGCCGAACTGAAACAAAAAGAAAGAAAGAAAGAAAGAAAGAAAGAAAGAAAGAAAGAAAGAAACTGTCAAGCAATCTTTATTCACCAAATTACTCCATGATTTCCATAGGGCTTCATCATTTTTAATCAATGGCTTGGTCAGTTTCCCAAGCAAGTCCTTACATGGTGAAAAGATAAAAAGTTTAGCAAGCAGACATGGGTTTCAACCCCATCTTTACCCTTACTATTATTATTTTTTTAACCCTTGGGAATGTTCCTTAATAAGTCTTATTTGCAAAGCCTCAGTCTTCTTGTCTATTAGTAAATAATTAATGAACACTGTCTTATATAGGTGTTACATCGATTAAATTGACAAACATTATAAAGGACTTCGCACAGTACATAATGCTCAGTAGGTACTAAGAAAGGTAACAATATTTATTCTACAAGTGAAGAGAAATAATCAAAGCATGTCTCATGATGAACAGTGAAGACTGGGTGCTGGGAAAAGGCATGATGAAAGCTGTGTTTCAAGGGCTTAGCTGTGTTTCTGGGTGGCTCAGTCAGTTAAGTGTCTGCCTTCGGCTCAGCTCATGATCCCAGTGTCGT
Organism: Martes martes; assembly: GCF_963455335.1. Taxonomy (NCBI): domain Eukaryota; kingdom Metazoa; phylum Chordata; class Mammalia; order Carnivora; family Mustelidae; genus Martes; species Martes martes. The sequence goes on from NC_137888.1 coordinate 120,121,882, forward strand.
GGGCTCAAGCCCCGGATCTGGGTCCCTGCTTCAGAGGAAGCTTGCTTCTCCCTCTCCTGCTCCCCCTGCTTGTGTTCCCTCTCTCACTGTGTCTCTCTCTGTCAAATAAATAAATATAATCTTAAAAAAAAAAAAGGCTGAGTTTTAGGAAGGTGATTTGAGTGACCATGAGCACAATAGCTAGGACCCTAGTGAAAAAGGTATTTCCTTCAGTTCTTTAACCTAGGATGGTAAGAGCCTGACATCCAATAATCAATGGAGTAGAGAAGAAGGGATGGGAGAGATTAAAAAAAAAGAATTAGCATAGCAGGCAGCTGGGTTGTAGTGAAAAAACTGAACAGTGAACATGAGTCCAAAGACTGGGATTTGAATTCCAACTCTGCCAAAAACTAGATGAGTGACATTGAGAAACTACCTTAACTTCTTGAGTCACCCTTAAACGGTGTCTGTGAATGAGTTTTATAACACCCACAAGGGCCATGCAAACGTAAATTTATAATTACAAGCAGGAGCAGCCAGAGAGAGAAAAGGAAAATCAGTGTATCCCAGGCCATGGAGAAGCGGTGGTGAGTAAGTTTAGAGGAGGAGGCGTGGTCAACACAGTCAGAGGGCGTGAAGAGTTCAGGGTGAGGGCCAACCTTTGAGAGTGCCCAGCTGCTCCCAGAGGTGGCTCTGACGTGAAATGTTGGGCTCCGTGCTGCATTCCGGTGCGGATGGTCTGAGAGGTGGAGGAGATAGGGAATCTTCCCTAAGAAGGAGTTGGAAGAGTTTTCCCACCTCACTCATCCATGAAAGGGTAGGAGAAGTGAGGCCTTCACCAGATGCTGACTTAGAAACAGGCCCCAGAAACAATATGAGAAGGAACACCAGACTCTACTTTCACTCTTCACGAGATAGCAGATGTTTTCACACGGACTCCTGAGGGGCCGGCCTAAGCTAGTGGGAGGACTGAGGACTGAATAAGACCCCTAAGGCCTGAGAACCAGCCAAGTTTTGTAAACCAACTGGTCTAGAGTCGTGGGCTGCTGTGATGCATTCCTTTTATAATCCCCCTAGACTTTGGGAGAGTCTTATCCAGGCATCTAAACGCAAAAGCCTGTTCTGAGATCGTGCACAATCACGCAGGGCACCAGGATTTTGAGAGAGCAGACAGTAGCAATAGGGGTAAGTGACCCGCAACCAAGACAAGGTGAATCTGGAAGGAAAAAGAGCTGAAACTCTGACGTCCAGCCACCCCTCCCCATGTGGACAGTCTCCCTCCCGCACCAACCTCAGACCACTGACATTCAACTTTACCTAAAGAGGAGATGGATTCCCTTACCCCAAAGAGACGGACAATCAACAGAAGCCAAGTTATGACCCGAAAGGAGGATAAAAGCACACATCTAAAACAGGGCTTAACATCTTCTAAGTCAATGTACACTGGACTTCGAAGAAATTGAGTAAACTATTTAAGAGAAAGATACAGCTTCCAAATATTTCTGCTTGCCATACACTAAATTCTTTTCTTTTTTTTTCTTTTTTTAAGATTTTATTTATTTTTGGAGAAGGAGAGAGAGCATGAGCAGTGGAAGGGCAGAGGAAGAGAGAGAGAAGCAGGCTCCCTGCTGAGCAGAGAGCCCATTTGGGGCTGGATCCCAGGACCCCAGGATCATGCCCTGAGCCTCCCAGGCGGCCCAGCTATACACTTATTTCTACACAGCAGTGCTGCTGGGCTCATTCTGACTACATGAATCATATGAAGAACGCACTACACAGTGGCCCACCTGGTAAAGCCACTTCCTCATGAGAGGGGGAAGGGGGAGGGAATCCCTGCAGAAGAACCAGTGCAGGAGGACCAGGATCACTGTTAGCAAATTTCTGACCACATTGTGCTGGGGCAATAGCTTCTCTGGTGGGAAACTGAAACTGAATAGGCACTTCCTGCCACCGCCACCGCCCCCCCCCCCCAGGGCCCTTGTCCATAAAAGGTTTTGAGTCTTCTAAGTCTGAGTCATCTGTGCTGGGGGTACCATAAAAGAGGTCGTTGGAGCAGCCTAGGGATGGAGGTAGGGGGAGGTGGGCTGGGCGATGAGAGGAAGGAACAACCATTTCTGCGTTCAGGGCTAGAACAGAAGGACGTCATGGACACAAAAGTGTATTTTGCGCTGCTGGTATTTTTATGCTGTTTGTATTTTCTATTGATTATTTCCCTTTTCTTTTTCACTCCGTGTTGGCGACAAACAACAGGGCTTCCCAAACTTTAGCACACCAGAGTCACCGTGGTGCTGGTTAAATGCACGGATTCCCACTCACCCGCACCCGGGGTTCCGAAATCTCTGAGAGGCTGCCGGGACTGGATCTGATTAGTCTGTTGTGAGTCAGATACAGAGATCTGTGCCCCCAATTTGAGAACTACCGGGGAGGATAATGGGATTCTAAAGAAGAAGTAAGTGTCCCTAAGGGCCAGGCCCATATGATGTTGACAGCTGGCAATCAAAATGGTAAAACTCCTTGAAGAAAATGAAATCCAGGGGAAATGGCTGACATTGCACAGCAGCCCTTCTGAGCATTCCTCAGTGAAATCAGTCCTTGGAAAACCTGGTACTTTGTTTTCATAAGGGCTCTGAGCCTAGTAGGTCTCCTGTCCCCAACTGGCCTCCCCTTCAACACACTTAGCTGTGGACCCCTCTCCTCCCTGGGTTTCATTCTTTCCCTTCTGGATCTCTGACTAGAGCATTCCAGTTTCTCTCAGGTTAGCCGCATTGCCTCTCCTTTGGCTCAAATGCTTCTCTAAATCCAGCGGCAGGAAGGTAGGATCAGGGGTTGTCCACATCCTTTCCTATGAGATTCCAAAGGAAAAAGGACACCCTCTGGGAACAGCAGCTCACAGGCCTCTCACTACAGATCTGGCGGTGTCTGAACCCAGCAGATAATAATTGGGTGGGTACTTATCTTCCCTCTCCTAAAGGCAACAGCAAGGAGGGTGGGGAACTCAGCCGATCAACGGCCTGCAATGGGGGGCTCAAAACTCCCAACTCACATCAACTCAGAATGTCACCCCTGCCCCTAGTCCAAGAACCACCCTGAAACCGAGGGAAGAGGTACAAGCGCACCCCCTACAAAGATTCTGGGTGTCCGTCAACAGCACACAGCCCTCTAGTAACTTTCTATATTTACAACCAATGTGCTTTTAGTCAGCAATTTTGCCCCTCCTCCAAGTGACCCCAGAAACATGAGGAATCTCAGGACCTGTGGGAAAATCCCCATAACTCCTCACATTCCTTAATACCTTTTGTCCCCCACCAAAAAAATAACTGAAGGAAAGGGGGCCTCTCCCTCTCCCACCTCTCCGTCCCTCTCTCTCAGAGCATTGACCTCAGTTACCAAATCCAGAACAGCACACGAATACGTATCTTCCAGCCCCACGTTGATTTTCATTGCTCAAGAACTTAATTGTCCTCACCTAGAACATTGCATGAATCTCCTAAAAGTTGTGATTTCCAGGGTCTCTCCCAACAGAAGTCAAGGTACTTATTTTCAACCAGATTTACCTCCCTAAGGTGTAGTTGGACATGTCTCTCCTCTGCCTATGGCGGGGGGGGGGGGGGGGGGGGGGAGGGGGGGGAGGGGGGGAGTTCATAGTCCTCATGGTGTCATTCAAGGCCCTCTACCATCTCAACCCAACTTTTTCTTAGCGTTAACTTCCTCCCCAGCACTTCACAAGAAGGATGTTTAATAACAGAATGCCTAAGATTTTTAAAATATAGGCGTCCCCCGCCCCTCTTGGCCTTTTGAAATTTCCCAGCGCCCCCCCCCCCCGTCGGCAGATCTTGCTTGTACACGGAGATTAGCAAAGTCATCACTCAATCCAAACCTCCCTGAGGGCGCCCTGCGTGTTGCTGAAGATGCCTTGTGCTCTCCTGGCCCCAACACCTGTTCAGGAGCGGTCCTCCCGGATTTCCTGCCGTCAGCAACCCATGGCCCTCAGGAATCAGCTGAGATGTGACTCTCTCTGGAAACCTTCTCTTCCCTTACAACTGTGAGGGAACCTTTGGAGTTCAACCTTTGGAGTTCTAGAACAGCTGCTTTAACAGAATGAAAAACAACTGCAATGGAACAACTCGGCCACTAAGGCTCTAGGCAGGCAGCCTTGTAAAAGGAGGTGAGGCAAGCAGCCTATCAGCTCCTTTCCGTCCACCGCGGGGTCAGCGTCAGAACTCACTTGCGCGGTTCTGCCGCCACCTCCCGGCAGCACTTGGGAGTGCTTCTCGCCCCTCGCGCGCTCTCTGTCCCGCCCGCAGCCCTGCGCCCTCCCTCCCCTAAAGCGGCAGCAGGAGCCCGGCGGGTTCCAAGTTACCCCGCGGGAAGATTCCAGTTGTCCCTCTCACCCCCACCCTTCACCCCTCACCGGCGTCTAGATGGAAGAACGCCAGGAAGCGGGTCGCGGTGCCCGGCTCCTGGCGGACCTCACACTCCCCGCCTCCGGATCTCCTCGCGCTCTGGAAGTACATCTGCAACTTGGTGCTCAAGTTCTTCGGGGGGTCGGAGCCCCAGGACCCTTCGACCCGCAGGGGGAAGGAGCCAGGCGCAGCCATCCTCAGCTCCGCTCCCCTGCCTCCTCTACTCGACCCGCCCCACTGAGTGCGGCAAACTTTGTCCCTTTAAGTTTCGGTTTCACTTTCCTAGAAAACTCCTCCCCTGGCATTAGTTTCTGCCAACAGCTGTAAATAGCTGTGCCGGCATCGAACTAGTCACCCCGCACCCCCACCCCGCAGTTCCTCACCTTCAGCTCTGGCCCACGCGAAGGCTGGTGGGTCGTCGCCACTCCAAGCAACTAGTCTTGCGCCGTTTGTGCACTTGGGTCCCTAAGCTCGGGCACCGCGTGCCTCTCATCCCCCAAATGACAGCTGAAATCAGCATATTTGACCGCGCACAACACCTGCTGCAAACACAAAGACAACTTCACTTTTGCCGCAGGCCGACGTTTTACAAGAAAATAACATGTCTTGGCAAACTGATTCTTTACAATGTAGAAAGAAATCCCCAAGTAATGATCAGAATTGTATCTGACCTTTTTTTCCTTTTGCATTTTGTTCCTGATCTGTTACTATTATACGTTCAAAAATATAGGAAGGGTGGGGAGTGGTAATTCACAGTTCTTTATGGAACATTTACTAGGTTCCCTGCGCCTGGGATGGATTCAACAAACACAGTTTCTGCCCTCATTGAGCTCACAACGCTGTGGGGACACGGTGGAGTAAGTGCTCCTGGAGGGAATATACAGGTGGTCCTGGAACAAATCAGGAGGGGCTAGGGTGTGCGAGCTCAGGGAGAATTTATGGGGAGGTGACATGTAACCTGACCGCTAAAGATGATGGGGATGTTAGCCCTAAAAGTAAAAGTCAGCTATTTTACTAGCAAAATGGGTTTCTTTGGGACTAGCAGAAAATTGCAATTTCGGACAAGTAGCAAACTACTGTAAAAAAAAATATATCAGTCCAACAAACAAAGCTGAGCACAAGCAGGAGGAAGTTGGGAGGGGTTGTTTTCAACGCAAGTCTATTGGAGAAAACCAAGAGTTCTGGGTGATGGCAGTTTCTCATTGGCTGAGTCTAGGGTAATTGAGTTCCTTCCTCTTTGGGTTTGTCACTGGTGACACTCTCCTCCTGAGGATTCTTCTGTTGGGGTCGATAATAGTCAATTCTTCCTGTGATTGACATGGAGGGGCATGGCATGAGCGCTCTCCCTTCTGGCCTCCCGGTTCCATTTAGTGAGGTTTCCCTTTATTAATTTAGACAGAGGATAACCTTGGAGAGCTGAGAATAGGGAGGGGTTTCCAAAATGTAACTGACTGGTACAGAATCACTCTGGTTGCTGTGTAGTAGCTAGAGCAGAGGAGGGAGATCAGCCATGTGGCTACCATAGTGTCCCCAGTGGCTGAGACCAGAGGAGGACCTTCTGAGAATGAGTGAGATTCCAAATCGGTACTGAAGGCAGAGCTGCAGGACTTGCTAAAAGATGTGGACAGGGAGCAAAGATGCTCAAGCATGCCTCCATGGTTATCCATGGACATTCGGAGCGACTGGCTTGGTAACAGTGGCATCCACCAGACGGGAGAACCGAGATGTGGCCAGAAACATGGGAGAGGCTAGGAATGTATGTGTCTTTGACCTGTCATAAAAGAGGGTTTCAAGTTGGAAGGAGCGGTTTTCATTCAAACACTACCAATACATCATGTGAGAGAAGGTGTCTCAGACTGCAAACCCGCAAGCACTGTCTCCCTGTGCGGAGGGAGGAGGAGGAACTGGCAGTGGATGGAGGTCTGGAAGGAAGGGAAGGAAGTGGAGGCGGCAAGCATAGTCAGTTCTTTCTAGAAGCGTGACTGTGAAGGGGCAGAAGGAGTTGGGCAGCAGTGTATGGGGTTATAGGATCAGGGAGATGTTGTTTCTGTTTTCTGGCTTTTAAGATATTTTTAGGATGTAAGAGTCTGAAGCATGTTTGAATACTGGTGGAACGAAGTCAAGGGCAGAGGGAAGGTGCAGGTTGTGAGAGGAGGTGGGAGGGCTTTCTGGAGGCATGAACCGTGGGGCGTGAACAGCTATCCCACTGCCCTGGAAATGAGGCGGAGATGGAGAGCAGAAGCAGGTGATTCTGAATGACCGCTGTTGGGAAGTTATGGGACTTCTCTCTGACGGCTTCTGTTTGCTCTGTGAAGGAGGTGATGCGGTCTCAGACGCAGCCTAAATTAGAGCTGCTTTCCCTGCAGGACTGGACCTCACATGTCATCTTCTAAGAGAACCAAAGCCAGGCCAAAGAGAGGTTACTGCCTGGGCTTTACTCCTGCTCCGTAATACTGTGGAATGCAGGTATTTCCCCCTGACGCCAGCTTTCTACCTGCAGGTGGCGCATATCATCCAGCCCAAACCACCCTGGACCCCAGTAGGGGAGGCAGGGAGGACACGGAAGGGCCAGCCACAGCTCTCAGCCACGCAGTGGTGGCCCATGGCCCCAGGGAGTCTCACCCCAAGCCACGGCTAATATCAGCACCCTCCTTTCCCTGGAGTTTGAGATTCCAGAACTGAGCAGTTTATCTTTTTCCTCGCATTATCATTTTCCAAGAAATAGAGGGAAACGGAAATCATTTATTTATAGTGGAAGCTTTATCTGGCCATTTCTGGATTTCTTTCAAGAATTTACTTAATTATCAGCAATGTGTGAGAGGTGCTCAGCCTGTTCTTCAACCCTGGGGGGGACTGGGAAGGAGTTACCGGAGGATAAGGATAGCAGGTCTTGAAAACCAAGCAAAGAAAGTTCTAGAAAAAGCAAATTGCTGCTTGTCATCAGCCCCTGAAGTACTTGAATACTTGTCTTTTCCCCTAAATGGTTTTGTCCCCATTCACTTGCTGAACCAGTACCCTACCCCCTCCCACTGTGTGCTTATTCTCTCTCAATTCTCCATCTGCAATGGGTGTCTGCCTCCTGAACCCCATTTCCTTCCAGCGAAGCAAATGTCCACTCAGGGCCTGGGAACTGGCCGTGTCCACCTGTGAAAGACGAAATGGAATGGTGTCATTTATGTCAGGGGTTTTTAAATGGAACTAGACGGCCATTAAGGAAGTGGGCCTTATGCACGTTCTCCCCCGGTGGAACTGTGAACTTCTGAACTGAGCCATACAGCAAACGCTCCAAGGACTCTGCATTAACACCTATAACTTCCTACATAACTGACTTCTGCTCAGAGAGGACCTTAGCAACCAGTTATGTTTAACGAAGATTGGTTTTCTGCCGCCAACACCAACCAAAATTCTTTGTAAACAACATATACAACCCTTCACATTTTGTCTTTAAAACCCTCAGAGCTCCGCTCCCTAGGGAGACAATATTTGGGTTGCTGCCTGAAACCGTGTACCTGGAATTTGTAATTCTAAGACCCCAAATAATTGCTTTTGTTTTCATTCTGTCCTGTCTCTTTCCCTGGTCAACACCCCCACATAACCACAGCTGATCTTGATATAACAACTCCCAACTGCATTTTTGGGCTGAACTTCCCTTTCTCTACTTCTTCTAAATTTCTCCGTTCAGCTTCTCTACAAACTTCTATAACCCAGCATCAGGCTGCTTTCAACCTCTCTACAAACCAGGATTTCTCCCATTTGAAGTGGGGTTTTTTGTTTTGTTTTGTTTTTTTGGCGGGGAGGGAAGTTTAGCTTTCCCATTTGTCTTGAATCCGTTAATTCTGAGGACCTCATGCCCACCTTTCCACTTTGCTCTGGGACTCCTGGCCCGGTCCCCTAAAATAGGATGTGACTTCAGAAGTAAGGCAAACCACCCTCAGTGGTAACACTCTGCTACCACTCCAAGTTCAGTTCTCTGGTGGAGTCACCTGATGGACACATCCCATTTCTGGCCTTCTTCCCTGTGTTCAGGTCCCTTTCAGGAGTTGCAGGTTGTTGTTCTTTTTTTTTTTTTTAAGATTTTATTTATTTATTTGACATAGAGAGACACAGTGAGAGAGGGAACACAAACAGGGGGAGTGGGAGAGGGAGAAGCAAGCTCCCCGCTGAGCAGGGAGCCCAGGGAGCCTGATGCGGGACTGGATCCCAGGACCCCGACATCATGACCTGAGCCGAAGGCAGGTGCTTAACGACTGAGCCACCCAGGCGCCCCATGGAGCTGTATGTTCTTCAGGCTTCCACGGGGTAAGTCTCTAATACCTTCACTCCTCTGCCAGCATAGGGATCCTTCATGGTCCATTTTCCCAAACAGGAGTCATTTAGACTCACTATCATTGGGTGGGAAGTGGAGGGAGGATTCTGCATAAGAGTCCAGAGTAGTCTAGATCTTTCCAAGTTTGGGAGAGGTAAACAATAAAACAAAGCAACAATCCTTCCTGGCCACTGAATCAGACACACATGCTTGTGTCTCAAGACAGGCATTAATGCTCAGAGAGAGTACAATCTAGATCATATTTGCAAAGAAGAGCATACAATATTTTACTCCCATATCATATCACACATGATCACCGCGAGTGACATGCTATTAAATACTGAGCAATCAGCTCCCTGGAGAAAAAAAGTTGCATATATATTTTTGTTTATTATACGTTTTCTGGATATAAAAGTTACATAGCACAAAATTTGCAAATAATGAAATAGACAATACTTTTTATTGTAAATTTCAAATAACCAACTGATCCTCACGGAATGTTTCAAAGATTTTTGTCCAACTCATATTCGTAGCCAAACTATGGTTGCAATCATGAATGAGTGTAATTCTTACATAAATGCTGGTTATTTACATTAAGTGGGATGAAAATGAAACAATGAAGACATATGTCAGAGCTCCTCTGATTGTCTCTGACATGAGCTCCTCCTTTGCTGAATTGGATAATGGTTTTCAAATGCTGGAAGAATACTTCTTCATTTGTGTTCTTTAAAATGTAATGGCTGCAGACATGACACACATTTAAATTTAATCTGCCTTATTAAGATATTCTTCACTGGTTTCTGAAGTCTAGACAATTAACAAAGCAATAAATCAAGCCCTGTTGCGCAGTGTTTATCAATTCCATGGTGTAAATATCCCCACGATGGCTGTCTTGTGTTCCCGATGTGACATCTCTGAATGCGGAACTGAGCAGAGATGAAAAGTAACACCATTATATAATCCTTCACCATATGGATACAATAGAAAGAACTTGAGTATAGACAATAATAAAACATAATAAGATAACTAGGAAGTGATGAATTTTCAGTATTTATTATTTTTAAAAAATATAATCTATTTTTAAGGTTGACATTTGAACAACATGGGTTTCAACTGTGTGGGTCTACTTAAACATGGATTTTTTTGATACAGTATAGTATTGTAGATGTACTTTCTCTTACGATTTTCTTAACATCTTCTTTTCTCTGGCTTACTTTACTGTAAGAATATATTATATAACACATCTAATATACAAAATGTATGTTAATCAACTGTTTATGTTATCCATAAGCAGGCTATTAGTTAAGTTTTTGGGAATCAGAAGTTATATGTGGATTTTTTTTTAAGATTTTATTTATTTATTTGTCAGAGAGAGAGCACACAAGCAGAGGGAGAAGCATATTCCCTGCTGAGCAAGGAGCCCAGACTTGATCCCAGGACCCTGGGGTCATGACCTGAGCCACCCAGGCGTCCCATATGTGGATTTTTGACAAAAGATCAAAGGGTGGTTGGCACCCCTAATCCCTGTATTGTTCAAGGGTCAACTGTAATTCTAGATAATGGTGGTTAATAACTCTTCACAAACTTCTGAAAATTTAGCAATCAGTTCTGGTGAGCCAGTATGAGCTGTTTCTGGCACAAGACTGTACTCTCCTCCCAACAGAGGTATTATTTTAAAATAGAGCAGTCAGGATACTCTTCCACATTCTGTCCCCCCAACCCAGCACCAAACACACACCTCAGTACAATTGTTATGCCAATAGTCCTACAAAAAGTCAAATAGATTTTAAAGATGATTGCTTCCCTTCATTCCTACAGCCACTTAATCACCCACACAAACTTTCATTAATCTACTCATTACTTTTGAAAAATTGCCTCTGGAAGAAATAAAAGCAATAACTGAAATCACAAAAGAGTGACAAACGTAGTAAAAAAATTAAGGTGTAGCAATTAATACAACAAACTTTAAGGAAATTAGTATCAACTCCATTTTACTGTGAGGAGACTGAGGCCCAGAAAGGTTGAATATATGCCCCAAATTCACAGCTAGTAAATGGTGGAGCTGGGATACAAACCCAGGCTAAAGACGGGATGCTATACCGGCATAGGGATTTTCTGCTGAGATGCCGTCTTCAGGGCAGCAGACCCATTTGTCCAGCTGCTGGTGATGCCGGCTGCCCACAGCTCACGGTGGTATCCCTCACTGGCCTTGCTCTTCCTCGTCTCTCCTGCCTAGAGTTTCCTCTTGGCAGAGACTATTTCTGTCTCCTACATCTAAGTCCGGTTCTAGCCCCAGGCTGAGCTAATCACAGCCTATCTGTGTGATCTCAGTAACAAAGCCGAGGTAGTGAGGGTGTGGGGAAACGGGGTCTCTCGTATGTGATGGATGATCTGTCCATTTCTCCTTGTAATTTTGCCACTTTTTGCTTATCTTCCTTTGCTTTTGCTTAATTAAAGGCCGTATAGGTTCAAGGTGTTTATATCATCCAAGTGAATGGTTCCTTTTCTTCATGGTGTGCCTCTTTTCTTTATTGATTCTCATTGTCTTAAAGTCCATTTTGTCTTATACTGATACTGCTAGTACTATGTTAACTGGGTTAGTCCTTGCAGAGTGTGACAGACACTTTGAGTAGGTTAGTTAGTTACTCAAAGACAATCACTCCTTCCTTGTTAGGAGAACTTCAGTTTTTTTCAGATGCTCAGCAGCAAAGTGTTCAGGTAAAGTAGAGGCTCTTTCAGACCCATACTTGACTCATGGTTGGGATAAGCCAGTTTTAGTCATCTCGTTACCTTCTAGTGGGATTGGTTTAAAGATGGCCATGTGACCCAGTTCGGCCAAGAGATATAAGGGGAAGTACGCCGTCTGTCCTAGAAAATGCTTCCTCTGTAAAGAGACACTTAGGAGAAATCCTTTTTCCCTTGTTTTTGAGATGTTGTCACATGGGATGTGATCCTGGGAGATGCTGCAGCCATTTTGTAACCATGAAGGCCAATATCTTAGAAACATTGAGAATGGCATATTGGAGAGATAGAAAGAGCCCAAGCTCTTGATGGCATCATTTACCTACGGAACCAGCGCTAGAACTACCTACCTCCATGTCCTTAGTTTAATTATATCTCTCATTACCAGAATATAGCTGCATTGTTTTTAATCCTATTTCTTCTAATTAGTAAATATAAATGTAGAGACATTACAAGTGACTAATATAGTGGGTCTTATTCCTACCATTTTATTTTACAAGTTTTAAATTATCTGTGTTTTATTCCTTGCTTTTTATTCTTTCTTATTTCATATTAGATTGATAGTTTTTCTTTATTCCTTCTTCCACTCTCTATTTGGTTTGAATTCACAAATTCTATACCTATTCTCTTGCAGGTCTCAGACTTAACAGTCTAAAGTTAATCAATACATCTTCTCAAACCTTAGAAAAACTTATCCCTGTCTTGCTATCTTTTGTTATTGTTAACTGTTTTTTTTAAAGTTTATTTTTTTAAAGATTTTATTTAGGGGTACCTGGGTGGCTCAGTAAAATAAATAAATACATACATACATACATATATACAATAAAATAAAATCTTTTAACAAATTAAAAAATTTTAAAAATAGGGGCGCCTGGGTAGCTCAGTGGGTTAAAGCCTCTGCCTTTGGCTCGGGTCATGATCCCAGGGTCCTGGGATTGAGCCCCACGTCGGGCTCTCTGCTCAGCAGGGAGCCTGCTTCCCGCCTCTCTCTCTCTGCCTGCCTGTTTGCCTACTTGTGATCTCTGTCTGTCAAATAAATAAAATCTTTAAAAAAATTTTTTTTAATTAAAAAAATAAAAATTTTATTTATTTATTTATTTATTTGTCAGAGAGAGAGAAAGAACACAAGCAGTGGGAGCAGCAGACAGAGGGAGAAGCAGACTCCCCACAGAGCAAGGAGCCCGATATGGGACTGGATCCCTGGACCCTGGGATCATGACCTGAGTCCAAGGCAGACACTTAACAGACTGAGCTGGCCAGGCATCCCTAAAAGATTAAATTAATCTTTTAAAAACTAGTCAATATTAATTTAGAGTGAAAAACATGTTTAATGATTTCTTTGTCTTTGAAGCCCTCTCCTTTCTTTTTCATTCAATTTTCTTCTTCCTAAAGTAGACACTTACCTTTTATAATACTCTTTTCCAAAGTGAATGGTGAACTTTCTCATTCTGTTTGCCTGAAAATGTTACATCTTAAAGGTGTTTTTTATTTTGAAATTATTTTTACCTTACCAAAAAGTTGTAAGAGTAGTACAAAGAACATTTTTCTTCTGAACAATTTGAAAGTAAGTACACATAATTATTTCCCATAATGTATAATGGGATTAACTTGTACGGTTGTTACTTAATTTTATTTAGAGAGGCTAACCCGGGGCACCTGTGTGGCTCAGTCAGTTAAGCATCTGACTCTTTATTTTGGCTCAGGTCATGATGTCAGGATCATGAGATCCAGCCCCGGGTAAGACTCCTTGTTCAGCACAGAGTCTGCTTGGGATGCTCTCTCTCTCTCTCTCTCTCTCCTTCTGCCCCTCCCCCTATGTGGGCTCTAAATAAATAAATAAATAAATAAAATCTGAAAAGAAGAGCTAACCACAATATGAGATTTAATTTGGTTCCCTGGAAGCAAACTCAGACCGAGGGTTGAGTGCAAAGGTTTATTAAGGAGCACCCTAGGGAAATACATCTGCAGAGAATTGGGGAAGGCAGATCTGGGCACAGGGAGAAACTGACTTGCAATATAGTTGCAACTAAAGCCTCAAACAATCCTATGAAGAATTCTGGAACTAAGAGAGGTTTTGTAGTTGTTTCAAATGGAGGAAAGAAGTCATTCCTTTGAATCTCTGCATTATCCAGTCCTGGGAGAGGCAATTCTCCACAGGCTCAGATCAATTTCCAATGAGGGATGCAGCTGTGACCTGTCAGCAGCAGATATTCCTAGCAGCTGGGGAAAAAATTTAGTCATTCCTAAAATGGGGATCAGGATGGACACCCCAAATCATCTTCAGGGAATTAGGAGTTAGGGTAATATGATAGTTAAGATCTAGGTCAGACAACTTGGGTTTAAGACAAATTCTGGATTTTACCAGCTTATGTGATCTTGGGCAAATTAACCAAAATCTATAAATCTTATATTTCTCTTCTTTAAAAATAGGTATAACATTACTTATCAGGATACCTTGTTTTCTGGATTATATAAGATAAAAAGATAAGTATATAAACAGCATTACATACTTCCTGACTCATAAGTTTGAATTGTACTGTAATTTTTTTAAAGATTGTATTTATTTATTTATTTGAGAAAGACAGAGAGCATAAGCAGCAGGGAGAAGGCAGAAGGAGAAGGAGAAGCAGGCTCCCTGCTGAGCAAGGAGCCCAACATGGGGCTCGATCCCAGAACCCCGAGATCATGACCTAAGTCAAAGGCAGATGCTTAACCTACTGAGCCACCCAGGTGCCATATGCTGTTATATTTAGTTTGTCTGTTAAGAGGTCTGTTAGAGGTCTATCAATTTATTGATATTTTTTAAAAACTAGCTTTTAGGGGTGCCTGGGTGGCTCAGTGGGTTAAAGCCTCTGCCTTCAGCTCAGGTCGTGATCCCAGAGTTCTGGGATCGCGCCCTGCATTGGGCTCTCTGCTTAGTGGGAAGCCTGCTTCCTCTTCTCTCTCTGCCTGCCTGTCTGCCTACTTGTGATCTCTGTCTGTCAAATAAATAAATAAAATCTAAAAAAAAAAAAATCAAAAACAAAACTAGCTTTCAGATTTGTTGATTCTTTACTCTTTTTCTGGTTTTGTTGCATTGATTTATGCTCTCCTCTTTATTATTTCCTTTCTTTTTTCTTTTTTTGGAAGATTTTATTTATTTATTTGACAGAGATTACAAGTAGGCGGAGAGGCAGGCAGAGAGAGGGGAAGGGAAGCAGGCTCCCTGCTGAGCAGAGAGCCCAATTCAGGGCTCGATCTGAGGACTCTGGGATCATGACCTGAGCCGAAGGCAAAGGCTTTAACCCACTGAGCCACACAGGCATCCCTATTATTTCCTTTCTTTGACTTGTTTTGAGTTTAATTTGCTCTTCTTTTGCTAGTTTTTTAAAGACAAAGTTTATACCACTGACTTGAAGTCTTTTTAGAAAAAAAAAAAAACCATCTAATGTTATAATGTTACATTGCTTGAGCTGTATCCCACCTTTTGTTTGGAGGGAAGGGAAGGGTGATGAGGAGTGGTGAGGTGAAGACTTCTTCCTGGGTGTCCTTAGAAAACATACTGGAATTCTTGGTTAGAGATTCTTGGTTCCAGTTTGTATCAGCTCTATGGAAATGGTTAATAGTAGATATAGTTATTTCCATAGTTAGCCCTTAAAATCTATCCTTTGTCTTCTGTATTAACCACAGAACCTTCATTCACCTAATTTTGCGAGTAAATATGTATATTTCTGGCTTTCATGAAGGAAAAAGTATAATTGAGAACTACGATTTACATGTGTAAACTGTCAGACAGAAATACGACGTAAGTACATGTAAGGTAACATTGTGTTGGAAGTCCCCAAGACCACCCCGTTTGTGCAGTAATTCTCTAGGAGGACTCAGCAGACTCAGCATGTGGTCATATTCATAGCTGGGATTTACTACAAAGAAAGGGTACTAAGCAAAACTGGCAGAGGGGAAAGGTATATGGGAAAATGTTTAAGGAAACCAGCCTAGAGCTTCCATGGGTCTTCTCCCAGACGGGTCACACAGGATACGCTTAATTCTTTA
This sequence comes from Martes martes, assembly GCF_963455335.1. Lineage (NCBI taxonomy): Eukaryota > Metazoa > Chordata > Mammalia > Carnivora > Mustelidae > Martes > Martes martes. The sequence goes on from NC_137888.1 coordinate 120,137,344, forward strand.
AGCACTGAATTGTGAAAATGCATATGAAATGTTGTCTACTAAGGAAGCTCATTGGAGACTCAGTGCCCCAGGTTTTTTGGGAAGCTGTTCATGTAGTCACCTTCTGCCAAGCCCTCACCAAAATTCCAACTACCCTGAAGGAGAGCAGATGTTCAGCACAAACCATGATGTTTGTACAGTTCAGACACTCCGTGAGCCAATTCTCTTATCAGTGAGGAATTGGGGGAACCCTCCCTGAATCTAACTTATGAGGCCAGCCAGGGCCACCCTTGCAAGCAGACCTTTCTGAGAATAGCAGGATATCTCTTTTCTACACAAGCATGTTCCTGTCAAATCAATTAGACTAAACCATATTCTTCAAAGTATACTTGAAATATAACACGATCACCTGGGATTACAAGCTTCCTATAATTAAATCACAAGACACAGGAAAAGTGGCTTTTGACAACACAACATCCAAATTTTTTTTTTAAATTAAATCCTGTGTCCTTAGTAATTTTACCTAAAATTTTTTTCAAGTCCAGTGAGCAGTGTGAGATATCAAATCCAAACTCAGCCAAATAAAAAGTCATGGATATGCAGTTCACAGCCAGACCTCCAAATACACTCATAGCCTTGAGTTGACACAAACTTTGCCCAGAATTTGGCCACATACCCAGAAACTTTAGAATAATTCAGACGTCCATAAAATCCTCCTGAAACTCCATGGAAGCCTTTGTTATCTTTTTGAATCTCTTTTTCCCAAAGATGAGTCAGTTCCACTTGAACTCGTCGCCCTGGTTGGGCTTACTATGGGCTAGTCATTACTCTCAGTTCCCAAGTTCTCTATTCTGTTTGAATTATTCTTCACTTAGTAACCAAGTAAAATATCCTAATTCCCCATCCAATGTACTGCAGGAAGGTCCAGAACCCTTCCAATGTACCGTTTTCCAAAGGGCTACATTTCTCCAGAGAAAGTCCACATTGAAATCTGCTTCTTGGTTCCTGTTTTCACACTGTAGAAACCATTTTTAGCTTGCAGGCAGTGGGCTGGATCTGGTTTGCAGGACAAAGTTTACCAACTCCTATGACGGGGGTGGGGACTCCATGTAAGGTGCTTTCCTAAAAACAATGAACCATGGATTTTACTGCTGCCTTGGAAGCCAGGAGTCAGCAGCAGCCAGTTTTTTGTTTTAGTTAGTATTTCCACCAGACTATACGTATTTAGTCCCTGTCTCAATTTCCCAGGGCTGCTGTAAGAAAGCGCCACAAACTAAAGTTAGAACAACAGAAATTTATTCTCTCATAGTCCTGATGTCTGAAGTCAAGGTGTCGGCAGGGTTGGCTCCTACTGGTGGCTCTGAGCGAGAACCTTCCGGTGCCTCTCTCCAAGCTTCTTGTGTTTGCCCCCAGGGCTTGGCATTCCTTGGCTCACAGCTGCATCATTCCCATCTCTGCCTCCATGGTCCTATCATGTTCGCCCAGTATCTGCCTATGCCCACAGTCCCTTCTTCTTCTTCTTCTTCTTCTTCTTCTTCTTCTTCTTCTTCTTCTTCTTCTTCTTCTTTAAGATTTATTTATTTGAGACAGAGAGCAAGAGAGAGAAAGAGAGAAAGAGGGCATGCACAAGATGGGCAAGGGGTAGAGGGAGAGAATCTCAAGCAGAAGCCCTGCTGAGCACAGAGTCCAATACAGGGCTGGATGTGGGGCTCCATCCCATGACCCATGAGATCATGACCTGAGCCAAAACCAAGAGTTAGATGCTTAACTCCCTGAGCCACCTAGGCACCCACACCCCCCACCCAACATCTGATTAGGACACCAGTCATCAGGTTAGGGCTTACTGTAATCCAATATGATTTCATTTTAGCTTGATTACATCTGCAAAGACCCTGTGTCCAAATGTCACATTCACAGATATGCTGGTTAGGACTTCAACATATTTTTTTCAGGGGACACAATTCTATCCACTGCAGTTCCACTTCTCAAATTACTTTCTGGCAGTGGCTAGGACCTAACAGTTCCTCACTAACTAGAAAGCAGTCCTTTTTGCTAGCATTCTCAGCTGTAGGTGAAGGGTAGCAGAACATGCCACCCCAAAATAAGACTGTAGGAATTCAGGACACACCACTCCCAAAACATCCTGCTTTGGTATATTGATTGTTTTGAACATTTGTAAAACAGTAAATGCAGGGAGGCACTTTCTCTGCATTCCCCTTATCTACCTAAAGACAGATCCTCCAAGAGGAACTCAGTTGTCATAAACCCCTTCCCAACAGTGTCATCAGCCAGGGAAGATTGACTGCACAGGAGAAGAACTAGAAGTCACCACCACACCCAAACAAAATTTGCCACAATCTATCATACCTCCCATCTGTTCTTCTATGGGCCCATTCATTGTTTCTAAATAAGTCATTTACTCTCTTCCAGGAGATCTACATCCCCCCAACCTCTTTCCCTATTCATGATTATTTAAATTTGAATTCTGAGCCACCTGGGGCACTTATTCATTCTCCCTCCTTATCTCCCACGTATACATGATATATACATGTTAATAAAGTTCTGTTTGCTTTTCTCGTGCTTATCTTATATTGCAGGGGTCTCAGCTAAGAACTCAGAAGGGTGAAGGGAAAATTATTTTTTCCCAATTATAGAACATTTTCCTGAAGTGGGGTTACCCATTCTGACCATCGTTTACCTCTGACCCTTTATCTATGGAAACATAACTTCAGTAAGTTTCACATAACTAAGTGGAAAAACCATCTTCCTTCCACCTGCGTAGTTAAGCAGGCAGCAAATTCCTGTATTTCTACAAGCTCGTGAAATGTCCTGCAAAGAAAATCTTTCTCTCATTATAACAATTGAAATTCTTTAAAAATCTAGTTTTAACAACCTTACAGAATAATTCACTAGAAGTCTGTTGATCTGAACCCAACTAGAAACGTTCCCTATTCTGTTCCTTTGCCTCATTTACCTATACATATTCATGGTCATATGACAGTTATGACAGGTATGTGTACATAATTTGGTATTCATCCTTTTACGTAACATGATTTAACCAAATTTTCTCTACTTCCTGTATCATCTTCATATTTAACGTTTTTAGTGTGTTGCTAGAGTACAGCATCTTGATATACCACAACTAACCTCTACATTTCTATGACATTGGGATCTTCCCTTTCTTCCAGTATTTTATATTATCATAAATAAACAGTGTATATGTATACTTTTGATTTTTATTAAACATTATTTCCTCAGGATAAACTCTATCACTTGGTGAGGGGTTAGGCATACTTATAATTCTTTCAATAAAGTAGCATTTTGCCCCTCAGAAAAATGGAATCCATTTGCATTGCTATCACTTATGCGTGAGCATATCTGCTTTCTCGAAGACTTGCATGCTTGGGGGTCTGTCACTTCTCAAAAGTGTTTCTTACTCTTTTTCAGGTACAATATGCAACTTCACAGTAGGTTTAATTTGCAGGTATTTTACCAACAAGGTTGACTGAATATTTCAAAAATCATGGATAAATTCATGTTTCTTCTTGTATGAACTATCTTTTAATCATTTGTGTAATGGACAGCTTGTATTTTTACCCACTTATATGAGCTCTTCATACTTTTTAGTTATTAAACTTCTGTGTTTATGTGCAAACATTGTCTCCATTCTTCTGAATTTTTAAATCTCAGCTTTATTAGTATTCCTGCCATCAAAGCTAAAACTATCTAGGTAATGAAACTGTCCATCTTTTTTTCTACTCCATCAATAGTCAAAAAGTGATTTCTCCTAGTGCTAGTCTGTTCACATACAAGAGAGTATATTTATTTTGACTTTTAAGTATTTAACTTTCAATCTGCTTGGAATTTTTTGGAGAGAAAGTGTGGGTCTTTTTTGTTTTTTAAAGATTGATTGATTGATTGATTGAGGAAGAGAGAAATCATGGGGCAGAGGGGCAGAGGGAGAGGGAGAGGGAGAGAGAGAATCCCAAGCAGATTCCCCACTGAGCACAGAGCCCAACATGGGCAGATCTCACAACCCCAGCATCATGAACTGGCTGGTCACCTGAATCCAATAACGTACCATGTTGAGTTGAGGCATGAGTCTGTGCCTCATGAATGTCACACGTGGGTGTCCCCAGAGATGAGTAACTCAAAGGTTTGGTTAGAATTAGAGTTTATACAGCATCTTAGCAAAGGAATGATAGATTTTTAGAGAAGTAATAAGACAAAGGAAAAAGGCTCTGAGTATCTATAAATAGCAAATCATGGGAAGGCAAATATATGGGAAACTAATGGTAGCTAAAGACTAGTTAGTAAAATTTGTTGTGTAGATGTCTCTAGTGCTGGCTCCAGGCTGAGAAGGGTCTAACATTGTCTCCAGTGATTAAGTTTTCTTATTCCTGGTAGAGAGGGGAGGGTTAACCTTTGTTAATTTATATCCTGTTTTTAGGCAAATAGGGAAGAAAGTAGAGAGTTTCTTGTACTTGTTGCTGCTCAATTGCCTTCAGCTCAAGATAATTCTTATGTCAAAGGGCATATTTTTGGGTGACATTCTGGTTTCCTTCATTCCTCAGGAAAGCCTCCCCTGACTTCTCAGACTCAGTTAAATATTCAGTTAAGTACGTATTATAGCACCCTTTATTTCTCCTCTAATACTTATTGCAATTTTGACTAATTAATTCTGTAATTATTTCTTTAACGTCTCTCTCAACTGCTAGACTATGTGCTCCCTGGAGGCAGGAACTTTATCTGTCTTGTTTATTGTTAGATTCCCCAGTACCTAAAATAATGTCAGAGATATGGTCATTAATTGTTGAGTGAATCAATGAATATCATTTGTTGAATGAATGAATGATGTTCAAATCATTTAAAAATAGTTTTATTTCTTTCAATTTCTTCATGCATTTTTGGATTGTTTCTTCTATTTTATTACCTTCTGTTTTTGTTATAAATTAAAACTTTTTATTATTTCCTTTGCCATATATATTTAGTAATCATTAGAGATCTAGTTTACTGTTTTTTTTTTTTACTTAAAATATATTTGTACTTGATTGCTATACTTTGATTAACTTTTAAATTTCCCAGTACAGACCACCAAAGCACACCCAGTGAAACCCAAAGTTGATAAGCCCCATTCACTAGTTCATAGCTTCCAATAGCTTTTTAGACTTCTGAGAATAGACAACCAAGGTTTCTCAGACATTTAAGGAAAACTTCTAACTCAATATAAAGCTTAAAGAAAAAGAACTATTATTGGAAAGAAAATTCTGTTACAAGGAATATTTAAAAAATATATTTATTTATTATTTGCGAGAGAGAGACCATGTGCATGAGGAGGACAGGGGAGGGGGGGCAGCAGAAAAGAATCTCAAGCAGACTCCTCACTGAACACAGAGCCTGATGCAGGGGTTGGTGTCATGACACTGAAAGTCAGTCCTGAGCTCGTGACCTGAGCCAAAATCAAGAGTGGGATGCTGAACCAACTCCTGAGCCACCCAGAAGCCCCACATAGAACATTTTTTTTCAGATTTTTATTTATTTATTTGACAGAGAGAGAGAGAGAGCACAAGCACAAGCAGAGGGAGTAGCAGGTAGAGGGAGAGGCAGACTCCCTGCTCAGCAAGGAGCCTGATATGAGACTCAATCCCAGGACCCTGGGATCATGATCCGAGCTGAAGTCAGATGCTTAACTGAGTGAGCCACCCAGGCTCCCCTTAGGAACATTTAAGAAACAAATAAGAGGTCTTTGAATTAAAAGAGGTCTTGAAATTAAAAAGTCTAACAGCAGAAATGAAAAATATAGAATTTCTGCTGTCAGTATCTGTCAGTACCTCTCGACATGAACAGGTGCAAAATAGAAATGTCCAATCTTTGTCTGAAGAGTAAAAGTCTGGCTGCTGCTGTCTGGGGACTCTAATATGGAAAGGGATTGGGAGGGATGTCCTCTCAGGATTTAGTATTTGACCACTGACTCCTCTGTTTTTGCTATGACACCTTAGACCTCATCTGTGCCTGGTGTCCTGCTTAGAGATTCTCTCTTTTACCGGCTGCAGAAAATAGCCTCCAGATTGGGGTAGGTAAGAGGTAGTCACCCTGGGCAAGGAGGGTGGGGAGAGTATCTGGGGATTTAAGTGTTTCCTGAATGGCTTTCCTCCTGGCCTTATTTTAGCATCTGCTCTTCTCAGCTTCACTCGGCTCCAGAGGCTCAGATGCTGTCAGTTCCTGAGCCTTTCAAGGGTAAAGCAGATGGGTCTCAGCTTTCCTCCCACTTCTAGCTTAAGGTTGAGCTGTCTATAGTCATTAGCACAGATCTATCTGCTTTTTAGCTTCTAAAATGCTTTTTGCTATCATCTCCTATCCTCCCTGTTCTTAAGGACTTAGGTATCCTTTAAATCCCTTCACTGAGGCTTTCTTAGGGTTTGAGAAAGAAGCAAAATTAGGTGTATATATTCAATCTTAATCTTGAACCCCAATTTTATTTATTTATTAAAGGTTTTATTTATTTATTTATTTTTAATAATCTGTATACCCAGTGTGGGGCTTGAACTCACAACCCTGAGAGCAAGAGTCACACGTTCCACGGACTGAGCCAGCCAGAATACCCAAACCTGAACCTCAATTTTTAAAGTGTTAATGAAATCAATCATATTTACTTTGCTTCTATAGTTTGTACTATTTGTGTCTTGCCTTCCAATTTTTAGTTTAAAACTGTAATATCTATTTTTTCAGCATAATTTTGGTATTATCTTATTTAACCCTGGAAAGTGGCAAGGCAGGTGTTATTATCTTAACATGTCTTAGATTCTAAAATTCCTATTGGAGGGGACTCTTTTTTCATTTACACAGAAAATTTTGATTTTTTTTTTGTTAACCCCCAGATTTGTTCAATTTATGTGGTTGATTTTGTGTTGGTGAGTACTTTCCTTATTTCAGGTACTTTGATTGGTGTTTTAGTAGAGTTAGTACGAAAGAAACCCCATCCTGCACTATGAACGACAAAGGCCTTCAGAGAAGCATTTTCATTCTTTTTTTAATCTTTTGCAGAAAGTTTGTTCTGGTACTATAAAAATCCTTTCTAGCATATTCTATCTGACTATGTGGAATGTGAACAAGGTGTTGTGAGGTGAAGGGGATGCTGGGTTTGGGTGTGGAGAAACAGGAGCACATTAGGCACATAAAAGGTTCGGATTGAAGAGGTGGGGATGGCTTTTGTGGAAGTCAAAATTACTTATTCAACAGGTTTTTATTATAGAATTGTAATTGTAGGTAACAAGAGGCTTTGGAGACATAAATTACTATGTTGAAAATGTCCTTTTTAACGAGATAAGAAAAAGAAATTTAGAAGTTATTTATATCCTGGTGACCACAAAGGTAATACAGACAGAGAGGGAGATGATGCAGAGGCCTTCTAAAATTAAGTCACTAGAAGTTCCAGAATGGGGAACATAGTCAATGGTATTGTGATAGTGTTGTTGTATGGTGACAGGTGGTAACTACACTCATGGTGAGCTCAGCATAACGTATAGAGCTGTCCAGTCACTACATGTACACCCGAAACTAATGTAACATTCTCTGTCAACTGTACTTCAATTAAAAACTGTACTTCAATTAAAATTGTTATTCACTCTGAGAGTTTAATTACAAGATTTCCTTGTATGTTTACTAAGAGTGGCAGAAAAGTCTAAAGCTTGTGTGAGATAATAAAAAATATTATGTTTTATATCTTTATTATTTTTATATCTTGGTTTCTGCCCTCCAATTCCTGGCTCAGAGCTCCTAAAAGGTGATGAGAGCCACTAAAAACATCTTTTATTCTCAAATTTGGTCTTTGACCCTACTTCCTGACACAGACTTCCTAAATGCCTTGGAATTTCTTGGGTGTGGCAGTATCTTTGGTTCTAATGAAATGACTTTTGCTGGTTTCCTGGATGGGAACCAGTCATGAAAAAGACCAAGCCATGATTAGAAGGCTTGGAGCTCCATTCCCTATTCTCCAGCAAGGGCAGAGGGTCTGGAAATTGAGTTAATGATCATTCATTGCCTGCGTGTTGAAATCTCCACAAAAATCCCAAAGGTATGAGCTACAGGGAGCTTCCAAGTTGAAGAACAGGTGAAGGTGCTGAGAGAGTGACATGCCCTGAGAAAACATGGAAGGTGTGTGACCCTTCTTATGTGCCTTGCGCAATGTAACTCTCCATCTGTGCCTTTCATCATAGCCTTTCAGAATAAACAAGTGAATGTAAGTGTTTCCCTGAGTTCTGTGAGCCATTGTAGCAAATGAATCAAACCCAAGGAGGGGGTTGTGGGAACAAGGGTTCATAGCCTTGACTCATAGTCAGTCAGAAGTACAGAGGACAACCTGGGATTTGCTGTTGGCATTTGTAGTACAGGAGGAGGTGAGACAGTCTGGTGGGGCTGAGCCCTTAACCCGTGGGCTCTGACGTTACTTTCAAGTAGATAGTGTCAGAATTGAGTGAAATTGTGGGACCCCCAACTAGTACTGCAGAGGATTGCTTAGAGCTGGGGAAAACTGCAGACATTCAGTGTCAGAAGTGTTGTGAGTATGGAAAGGAGAGTAAAGGAGAAACAGACAGCGAGAGTTTTCCTACACAGCTTGTAAACGGAATAATTTAATCAATTAAGCTCATAAAGCCTGTTTACTATAAGAAACTGCATTTGTTCACATAAACTATTGAGCAGAAATCGAATTGATCATAGCTGAAATGATCTTACCAGCACTGTGATAATTAACCCACTACCTGTAAATGAATTCACAGACCCTGTGTTCAATTAAGACATCCGCATACATACTACATGGATTTTATTTCTCTACCATAGATAAAGAAAAAAATTAAAAGATGTTTCCTCTGATTCATCCAAGCAGAGCATGTGTCCTCATTCCTCCACAAGTGAAGGGAAGGACTGGAGGTGAAAGAAAGGAATGAGAAAGAGAAAAATGCTAAGAGAAGTAAAGAGAGAAAGAAGTAAAGAAGTAAAGAAGAAGAGAGAAGATATATGGGACAGTAAGCCATCTGACTGCCAGTCAGAGTTGTACCTCAGGATCTCTGGTCTCAGATCAGTCAGGTACCATCAGCCAGAACTCTGGAAATTCATACAAAAGAAACCCATTTTGAAAGTAATTAGCGAAGTTAAAGACTTCTAATTTGCATTAACCTGAAATGGTGGGTTATTAGGAAAGAAATCAAGAACATTCTAATAATATGGATGGAGAATGCCAAGCAAACAGGAAAGGAGATGGACATAAAGGATGGAAAGGCATTTAGCTTCAGACTAATGGAAGGTGGAATTTATAATAACTATAGAATTATCAGTTGGCTGGGGGCACCTGGTTGGCTTAGTCGGTTAAGCGTCTGCCTTCGGCTCAGATCATGATCCCAGGGATCAATCCCCACATCGGGCTCCCTACTCAGCGAGGAGTCAGCTTCTTCCTCTCTCGCTCCCCCTGCTTGTCCTCTCTCTCTCTGTCAAATATATAAATTAAATAAATCAACAAATCAATAAGTAAAATAAATATTGACTGACTTAATTTTGTTCCTCAAGAAACCATCACAACTTTAATAACATGGCTATATTATACTCAAGACTTCTATGTCATATAGTAAAGTAGGAGTACAGCAAAATAAATTGTGGGGTTCTTGAGTAACAGCATTGGAGGAGACAGAAGACAGCAGTTTACATTGCAACTAAAAGCCTACCTAACCTAAGTAAAAAGGGTCCTTCTATGTTCTAACCTGGCTCACTAGGATTCTACACTGGAGCTGGGAGCCAAAGCCCATGTACAAACAGAGAATTATTTAGACTTGCTTTGCTCTCTAGGACTGTATTTTCTCTCAAGAAGTTCAGGATGCGGTGTCTCATTGAAAGTAGATTGTGCTCTTTGGCTCTCATAATCCAACCATACATTTATCTAGCATTATAAGGCACCCTACTTTGACATGACATTTACGTAGAGATGTACAATAAAATGCTATGCAACCATCAAAATGATAGATAAGATATTTAATGACATGGGGGAAATAATACAGATATGTTACAAAAGGAAATTGGGTTATTAAACTATGAGGAAAGATGATGACATTTTAAAAAACTTTATAATTATATATATACATAAAAGGAAAATATACAGTGGAATAACTTGACCATTAAGATGATGTTTACAGGAAAATTAATAAAATGAGAGTAACACATAATGTTAAATGAAAAAGGTAGATATGATATTGTATAATTAAGTAATTGAATAAAGTGTGACTTTGACTTTGTTAAAGGTGGAAGTAGAAGAAAGGAGAAGGGAGAAGAGAACATAAGAATGTTGGCAGTAGGGGACACCTGGGTGGCTCAGTGGGTTAAAGCCTCTGCCTTTGGCTCAGGTCATGATCCCAGGGTCCCAGGGTTGAGCCCCGCATCAGGCTCTCTGCTCAGCAGGGACCCTGCTTCTTCCTCTCTCTCTGCCTGCTTCTCTGCCTACTTGTGATCTGTCAAACAAATAAATAAAATATTAAAAAAAAAGAAGAAGAATGTTGGCAGTGGTTTCCTCTGAATGTTGCAATTATGAGTGATACAGTATGGTGAAGGGAGTTATTTTCTTTAAACTTCCCTGTACTCCTTTTAATGTGCATCTGCTTATTTATGATTATGTAAACACTTCTTAAATGTCTTCAACTCTTGATAAGTAATGCTTCAGGATAAGCTTCTAAGTATTTCAAGAATTTACCTAACTCTAGTATAATAGAGGGAAGAGATGAATCTGAAGGGCCACCATCTGTAAAAAGAATGATAAATGATCTGTGCCCTCCAGAAGGTGAGACAGTGACCAGCAGGAAATAGACACAGATGAAGAGATTTCGACTCAGTGTAAGTAAGAGTTTTCCAATAGTTACAGTTGTCTTGGGATGGAATAAGTTATCCTTAAGATGTAGAAGTGGTCAAGCAGAGACTCGAGGGCTTTTTGCCCTGGGAGTACGGACGGGGGAGGAGAAAGATGAGGGGCAGTGGGCTTAGATGACCTCTAGAGTCCTTCTCACTGCTAACATTTCATCAATGTATCAGTCCTTCACTCATCTATACAGCTTCTAAGATGGTCCCCAACAATCTGTCCACTGGTGTCCAGGCCCTTGTGTAATTCCTGTGTACACTGAAAGAGCTGATCTGTGGAACCAACAGGATGCTGTGGAAAAGGTGGAGTATGACTCAGAAGCTAGGTCATAAAAGACATCATGGCTTCAGCCTGTCTCTCTCCCAAATTGCTGGCTGTGGAATACCACATCATGAGCAATGTAAGCAGCCTGGAGAGGACCATGGGGAGAGAAACTGAGGACTTCTGTCAACCAGCAAAGATTCTGTAGCTATCTGAGTGATCTACCTTGGAAGCAGATCTTCCAGCTCTAGCCAAGCCACTGCAGAACACTGCATCCCCTGCTGACATCTTTATTCAACTTTAAGAGAAACCCTAAGTCAGAATGACCCAGCTAAGCCACACCTGAATTCCTTACCCACAAAGCCCTTAAATTTTGTAGTAAGTTGTCATGTAGCATCAGATAGTGGTACAATACATTTTTACCTGATTTACTCCATAACAGATTTGATTCAGTCATTCTAGCTGAACTATAGCTACTAAGTATTTCTTCAGGGGGCAAAATTCTTAGCTCTTACAGATACACAGTAGCAGCCTATTCATTTAATAGTACAGTTGAGCCCAGCACAGTGTGATGTCTTAACATGCTCTGTTAGAGCAATGACATCTTGGCTTTAAAGAGATTTGTCTTATTTCTTCTCTGCTAGACAAAAGTAATGTGCTCTTTGTTCTCTGACACATTTGGTATCTGTAAATAGTTGTAGCTATAATTATGTCACCCACATTTCTTAGCTTCCACCCATCAATATGCTCAGAAAAGAGGTATGCTACAAATTGCAATAGAGAGTTTTTGAAAGGCTGTTTTCAGCATTTTCGCACCTAACAGGGACATTTTTATCTACATAAACAAGCCAAAGGCAAAGACAAAAATTCTATAAATTTGTTCTTATAAATAGACAACTAAACAATCTCTTAGAGGTTAAAAAAAACAACAACCTATTTTTTAACACCTAAAAGTTATGAGATATTCTGGGTAAGCTTGATTATCAGAGAATACCACAAATAGATTTGGATGTTGTGTATCATCTGTAACAGAGTCAAAGAGATCCGTGGGATTGTGAGGATTCTTTGATGGAGGGGTAACTAATCTTGCATGTCCGCATGTGTAGACTCCTGTAAGCACTCGTACAACATAAACATGCTTTCTTCCATTGCTGTCTGGTGTGGAGTATTTATCATTAGCAGAATATTTTGCATTAACAGCAAAATAGGTTCCTTGTCCATAGGCTGCTCCTATAAAGAGAAAGACAAAAAGTCTTCCTAAAAACAGAAAATTATCACAGTATGTAGAACCATGCCCAAACCTGACACATTTTTTTAATGTTGTTCTTGCCCACCCAAGCCACTTTTCATCATTCCTACAATTCAGTCCCTCTAGCCTTAGAAGGTTGCCAGCCTCCCTTCTGGTGAAACACAAGGAACTCTACTCTGATAATGACAAGATGGCTGCCATCTATGGCTCTACACTGCTTGGCTGTGCATAGTCAACACTAGAGTTCTCATTCATCTCATTCTAGTCAGCCAGATTACTTGCTTCCTTACCATTCTTCCCAGCATAACTGCGGTTAAAGCCATGCTCATTGACATATGGCACTGAGTCTGCATCTGTCCCATGGAACAGGATTCTCTCATTATCTGTATGGCCATTCTTCATGTCCATGTGGTTTTTCTTTATCTGGTAGCTCTGCCAGATGCATACATTCTGTATCCTTTCAATCTACAAATGACAAAAAGCAAAATATTTTGAAAATGACTTTAGAGCTCAGTATATTGTGTTTGTTGTGGATTTAAAATAGCAATTTAGAGGAGAAGAAGGAGGACTGGAGGAGGGGAAAAAGGAAAAAGAAAAGAAAATGCAAATCAACAGCCAATTACCTACCTACTACCAGAGTAGGTAGCTTTCTGCTTTTTTTAAAAAATATTTTATTCATTTATTTGCCAGAGAATGAGAGAGAGAGAGAGAGAGAAAGAGTGCACAAGCAGGGGGAATGGCAGGCAGAGGGAGAAGCAGGCTCCTTGTTGAGCAAGGAGCCCAATGCAGGACTCAATCCCAGGAGGTATGACCTGAGCTGAAGGCAGACACTTAACTGACTGAACCACCCAGGCATCTCTGCTTTCTGCCCTTAGGAAAAGGCTAGGTTAAGAGTATTTATACTTTGTAACAGTGCTTATTATAATCTATTTTATATAACAGAACTTACAAGTTATATAAAAACATTTACTTATACATATTATCCAGAATTCCTGGAGATTCATTCACATTCAAATTCTTATTCAAGGGGCACCTGAGTGGCTTAGTTGGTTAAGTGTCTAAATCGTGATTTTGGCATAGGTCATGATCTCGGGGTTATGATAGAATCCCATGTCAGGCTCCACACTGGGCTTGGAGCCTGTTTAAATTCTTTCTCTCTCCCTCTCTCTCTCAGCTCCTCCCCCATTTCTCTCTCTCTCTCACCTTTATAAATAAATAAATAAATAAATAAGGGGTACCTGAGTGTTTCAGTCAGTTAACCATCTGACTCCCCCTTTTTTTTTTTAATTCTAAGATTTATTTATCTATTTGAGAGAGACAGAGACAGAGAGTGCAAGCAGGAGGGGCAGAGGCAGAGGGAGATAGTATCTCAAGCAGACTCCATGCTGAGCATGGAGCCAGAGGTGGGGCTCAATCTCATGACCATAAACCTATAACCTGAGCCAAAACCAAGAGTCAGATAGCCACTGACTCTTGATCTCAGGTCAGGTCTTGATCTCACAGTTGTGAGTTCAAGCCCAGTATTAGGCTCTATGCTGGGCGTGGAGCTTACTTAAATAATAATAATAATCTAAATAAATTAAAAGAAAATAAAAACAAATTCCTACTCAAAAATTTGTAGTCATTCAGTAATTATTTCCTTAGTCCTTCTGATCTCTAAAACCATTCCATTGGCTTCTTCCAACAACAGTTCTCCTCCATTGCTCTAATTATGGTCACAAATCACCTCATAACTGCCTAATCTAATGACTATTTCCTTCTAGACTCTCAATAGCATTTCAAACCATGAATCATCCCCTCCTTGAAATTTTGTCTTCCTTTAACTTTTTTTCAATATATCATTCTCTACTGGTTCTCCTTCCTTCTAGAAAATGAATCTAACATACACTCAGTTATCATGTACTGAATATCTACTATGAATGAAGCACTGTGTTGGATCTCTGAAAGAAACTTTCAGTCTAGTAGGGGAGAAAGACAAGTAAAAAAATCTCTGCCTCTCAGAGTGATAAGGGATCGATTAGGAGAACACACAGAGTATGAAAGCAAAAGAAAAGGATCCGGGTAATCTAAGTCTAGGGAAAGAGGAAGAAATCTGAAAGCATGATGTCCTAGAAACAAAAGAAGAGAGTTCAAGTAGAACTGTGTGCACCCCCATGTTCACTGCAGCATTATTCATAATAGCCAAGATATGGAAGCAACCCAAGTGTCCATTGATAGATGAATGGGTAATGAAAATGACATACACACACACACACACACACACACACACACACACACACTACTATCTGGATATGAAAAAGCAAAAAATCTTACCATGGACCTTGAGGGCATTATGCTACGTGAAATAAGTCAGACAGAGAAAGACAAATACCATATGGTTTCACTTATATGTTGGATCAAAAACAAGCAAACAAAATCCACAAAAATAAACCCAAGTTCATAGATACAGAAAACAGATTGATGGTTGCCAGAGGCAGGAGTGCAGGGTAGACATATGAGAAAGTGGGCCAAAAGGTACAAATTTCCAATTATAAAAGAAATAGGTCAGGGGGATATAATACACAGGATAGTGACTATGTCAATAATACTGAATTGCATATTTGAAAGTTGCTAAGAGAGTAGATCTGAAAAGTCTTCATTACAAGAAAAAAAAAATCTTTTGTAAGTAGGTATGATGAAGGATGTTAACTAGATTTACTATGGTGATCAATTTGCAATATATAAATATTAAAATACATTATATACCTGAAACTAATATATGTCAATTACGCCTCAATTTCAGTAAATAATTAAAAATAAATACATAAATGAGAAGAATGGAGCGGTTACCTATAGCAGGTGTTGAGGAGAAGTCAAGTAATAAAAGCAGGAGGGAAAGTTGTTTTGAGACAAATGAGGACCTCAAGTGGAGTGTTGAAATTTTGCAAAGGGGAATGCATGAAGGAGTTGACTGGAAGAAGCAATAAAGGATTCCAGGCACCTGGAGAGTCCAGCAGAGGTTGGCAACCAGGAATTAATAATGATTTTATCTAGGGGCAGCAGGAGAGAAAGTATATTATGAAATTAATCCAAAAGTGAGGTGTTTCAACATGGGTATAATAGAAGAATAAGAGCCAAGAAAGTTGCAGATATTGGGTAAACACAATTGAACAAGGTTCTTATACTCTCGACAGCTTTTAATATCAATGAAGCATCTCCTCCTTTAAATTCTGTCCTTTCTGCAGGAGTCTCTCTCTTTGGATTCTCTTTCTTTCTCAGGAAGAAAGTTCATTCTGTAGGTATTGTTTCCTATAATATGCTAGGCACCAGGATAGGTAATGGGAATGCGACTCCTACTTTAAGAACCCCACTGTCTAATGGGGGAGTCAGGCACATGAAAGCTTATGAAAGCACAATTTCTTAAATGCTATAATGTGGTTGAGTACACAGCTTTATGGAAGTAGCAGCCAGATTTTTAAATGACTAGGATGTCACACCCTACTCTGATAATAAGGTATGATAATGACCTTCTAATAAACTCTTGTACTTTGCTGGCTAAAATTTTTATGCAGCATGGTGAACATTGTGAGAATCCCTGAACATCCATTCTAATTCATCCCCATTGTACAGCAACTGCTGGTCTGGGTGGAGTGGGACTCACTACAGTTCTCCACTTAAGTGGAGAATTAGGCAGAGCCTAATTGGGTCTACCAATCACGGTAATCTCATGATGGGATCCGTACAATGATGGCATTTGATAGCCCAGGTCCAAGGCAATCAGCAAATAGCACTCTCCTGACATAGACTGGTTGGAGTGGTCCGCTCAACACAAAGCCTGGGACTCTTATCCAGTGGTTGTGTCCCTTCCATGGATTGTGAATGGAGGAAGCAGAGACCCCCTGATTGCCACGTACAGCCATCCTACAATTATGAAGACTTTGACATGAAGTTGACCCTGTGGATGGCAAAGCCAAAGAAACTGGATCCAACTATTCCAAAGACCATCCCACTTCTGGACATTTCTAACACATTTCTCCTTATTTAATCAGTTTGAATGGGTTTGTTTATAAATTGTAAGTGAAAGTATCCAAACATATAAATGTCACTTTGGGGAATATTCTTCATTACTGTTAATGAATGAACCATTAGATTTGAAGTCTATGGAGGTTGAGTTAGTCTAATTAAAATAAATACAGTAAGGTACAAAGGAAGGAGGAGTGTTATTTTAAAAAGATGGCTTTCATGTTAGTAGTTCTTTGATAGTTAAAAGAAGTAATTTTTTAAAAAGAAGTAATTTTTAAATAAAATATTACCTTCTCTATTTCGTAGGAAGGACAAGTCTCAGAGAACTTGTCCTTTACGGTGTCATATTCTGACTGTCCGGGGAGTAGCTCAATCACACAGGATAGCTGCTGATTCATGTCAGCCCAGTGTTCAGGAAGATTACCTGAAAAGTCAGCATTTGGTGAAAACACAATATCCATTTCCAGGGATCTCTGAAAATCAGGGCACTTCTTATGCTCTTATTTCACATTCATCTAATCCTGGTCTTTCGGATAAGAAAAAAAACAAAACAAAACAAAACAAAACCAAAAACAAGAAAGCTACACATTTCAGTTGCTGCTTTTATCCATTCTCAGCTGGTAAACACAGATGAAATGAATGGTTCTGATGTTAATATGACATATATTAATTAATGACCTAGCTCAAGTATTTAGGTATACTTTCGTTCACTATAGCTTGAAATTATAATTTCCCCAGAAAGCTCTATGGAATTAATTCCATAAGATACTGATGTATAGGGGTTCCTAGGTGGTTCAATTGGTTGAGCATCCAACTCTTGATATCAGTTCAGGGCTCAATCTCAGGGTCGTGAGTTCAAGCCCCACACTGGGCTTCACAGTGGGTGTGCAGCCCACTTTAAAAAAAAGTTTTTTAAAAAACCTGATGTGCAAACATGAAAGCCAATTCATCAATGTTTTCATGTTTATCAGTTTTATTTATTGTGGTTATTATTTTTCTTTTGAAA
The DNA here is from genome assembly GCF_963455335.1 of Martes martes. Lineage (NCBI taxonomy): Eukaryota > Metazoa > Chordata > Mammalia > Carnivora > Mustelidae > Martes > Martes martes. The sequence goes on from NC_137888.1 coordinate 120,154,735, forward strand.
TGTGATTATCTTGTTAAAGTTATTTAAAGACATTGTTCTATACCCTACCTTTTATTTCCGAAGTAGAGAAAGCACCATATAAAGAAAACAGCAGAAATACTAAGTGAACACTTTCACATAAGGTGATGATGCTCAAAATTTTCCTTTGCTTTCCAATGGCTTCCAGAACCTTCTAACACATTGAGGCTACACACCAAGTTGCTGAGATGGCATGACAAGTAGAACTATGGACAGACTGTGTTAGAGAAGGAAATGCCAGAAAATGGCACAACACCACAGGTAAAGGCCAAAGGATTTCTCCTTCCAAACAAAGCCAGAATTTACTCATCCAGGGCTGAGAGAGCAATGAGGTACTCTCTTCCTGTTTAGCAAGTCCATCCAGGGAATGAAGTTCTGTTCACAAACGGAAGCATCAAAGCCTAATCTCTTCAAATTCTACTTTAAGAGAGTTTTTCTGGAGAAGTTTCCCACAGCAGGATGTGTAGTTTGTGCAAATTAAATTCTTTCCCTTCTCCCACTGTCCACTCCCTCCAAAGCTTTGGCCTAATAATGTGGAGTCCTAGGTCTTAGAGTCTCCTCAAACCTGCTACTTTCTTTTCTCTAAATACAGAGGCAAGCCTGAGAAGCAAGTCAAGTTTTTCTTTGGGCTCTCTCTTCCTTTCATGTCATGAGGTTGCAGAGCGGAAAATACCAGTACTTGGAATCAGAAGACCTGCTCAGCCTCAACGTGTGGCCAGCCATAAGGTATGGAACAAGTAGTACCAATTCTGAGTGAATTTTCATTTTCTCTTTTGTAAAATGGAACTGATAAAATCTGCTCTATTTGTCACCTCATGGGATTGTTTCAAGTTTAAAATATAATAAAGGTTGTAAAAACACTTTTAGGGAATCCTTTATAAACATAGTTATTATTCTTAAAAAAAAAATTAAACTTGACATTTTCTACATCCCAGAGGTATTTGTATTTAAAGAAGGAGTAAGGGGCACCTAGGTGGCTCAGTCAGTTGGGCGTCCAACTCTTGATTTCAGCTCAGGTCATGATTTGGGGGTCATGGGATCGAGGCCAGTGGCAGGCTCTGTGCTCAGTGCACAGTCTGCTTCAGATTTTCTCTCTCTCCCTCTGCCCTTCCCCACCCTTCTGCTCTGGCACTCTCTCTCTCTTTCTCTCATTTTCTCTCTCTAAACTAAAATGAAGAATCTTAAAAAAATAAATAAATAAAAATAAAAAGGGAGGAAAGTTTAAAGACAAGGGTATTTTCTTGAGATGAACAACTTAAATCACACCCTTAAACCACACAAACTGTGCTACTTACTCTGCTTGTGGACAGAAGGTGTCCCTGGCTGGACAATTTAGAGATGAGAAAGCTGAGCTCCAGGAAGGCTGACTACTCACATATCCAATGTTATGTGGAAGGCCACCATCCAAGGAAGGAAAAGGATCGTGCTCTAGTGACTCTCAGCCCAGTGCTTCATCGGCGGTAACATGATGGCTACCTTTTTTCAAGTATTTACCAGGTACCAGGCACTTTCCTGAGTGCTTTTCCTATAAATCTCTTTTAAAAGATAAAGCTCAATCTACTTTCCCATTCCTGATGTTTGGGGTAAATGCCCTCCTACACCTCTCCTTGTGCAGCCTGCCTCAGTTTCCTCTCCACAGGTAGGGTTGGGACGACACACCAAGAATCCTGGCTCTGACTTCAGCTTCATTCTCTCCACCTTCATAGTCTCCATGGATAGTTGGAGCCACACTCAATGACTTCAACTCCCACCTATTTACATGACTTCCAAATCTGTGTCTCTAGGGTGTGATATTCAATTTGTGCTCAGTAACAGTGCTCTGAATCAATGAACAGCTTAAACATACTTTGGGAAAAGCAATTGTGTATCATTTGCTCAAATGAAACTCCAAGTTGTCCTCTTCAAGTTCTCTTTAAAGAAGTCCACATGATTAAAAAAAAAAAAAATCCACATGATAAATTCTTACTAAAATCCCAGTATATCTCTGCCAACAAACTTGTTTTTATCTGACATTTTATCTGCATTATTCCTTTCATCTAACAACAAAGATTATGTAAGGCAGTTTTGTTTTTGTTTGGTTTTGCCCCAAGTGCCCTTCATTGGGTCACTGGTCTGCTCGTTTTAGTTATCTTTTGTTCGCTTATCTCTTATTCTTTTTTTTTTTTTTAAGAGAGAGAAATGAGCGGGGAGAGCAGAGGGAGAGAAGGAGAGAGAATCTTAAGCAAGCTCCATGCCCAGGGCAGAGCCCAACCTGGGGCTCCATCTCATGACCCTGAGACCACATCCTGAGGGAAAATCAAGACTGGAACATTTAACTGACTGAGCCACCCAGGTGCCCCTTCCTGTTTTTTAAATTGCAGAAGTCATTTTAAATTCTTGGTGTAAGCAGGGAGTGGATGAACCAGTTAATTTGTATTTAAATACAAATTTTCTTCTGCAAGGACCTAAGGGGGAAATGTTAATTTATATATCCCTAGGTACTCTAGTACGTATGTGTTATTTTTAACCATCCAGCAGCCTCTCCCCCTTCTTCTGTTAAAAGCATCTTGAATTTCCTTTGGTGAACTCTTCCTCGTTTCTTCAGAGTGATCCCCTTCAGTTCAAGAATAGAGCATGTGACTCTGGGTTGACTGATTTGTGTAATTCCAGTTCCCTAGCTGCAATGATGACCTAAGCTGATTCAGTCGGAAGGAATTTCTGCCTTATGTGAACAGCTCATTCCTGTGATGAGTATATATTACCCCCGGATATACCCTTTCCTACTGGATCTGACCATGTAGGCATATGGTCCTGAAACTGTTAGATGCCATCTTTAACCATGTGAAACCTGAGAATAAAGACAACACAACTGACAAGAGAGTGAGAGATGAAGAAATTCAGATGAAGAAGAGATGATGAAGAAGAGAGATGAAGAAATCTATATATAGATATATCTATAGATATAGAGCACCTGGATCAAACTGCCCCTGAAGCCAGGTATGCCTGGACTTTATAGTCATGTGAGTCAATTAATTCCATTTTCTATAAGCCAGTTTAAATTGGATTTTCTATTACTTGCTATTGCAAGAACATTAACAGATCCAACTACTATTTTCATTTTTATTTACTCTGTGTGTGTGTGTGTGTGTGTGTGTGTGTGTGTGTAGCTCTTACATGTGCTATATGTGAAGGCGCAATGAATAATTATCAGTAAGTTAAGTATAGAGAGAACTGAAATTCCTACTGGCAGGGTCAGGCAATAATTTCCACTTTAGAGACAGCTGCTGATGACAGGTGTACTTCATCACTAGTAAAACCCACAGTGCTCTATGAGTGAGTGCCCAAAATGGGCAAAAACCGTGACTGCAAGAGGAAGCTGCTTTTCTAGTTATTTTCACAGCAGTACAGAAGCCTCAAAATGGGGAAAGAGGAGCAGGTCAATAGATACTTAAACATTATGCATAAACACCCATCTTACAGAGAAGAAACTAGGAATCTGCCTGCTCAGGAAGTAGTACAACCAAATGACCCTGACCACGCCCTTCTTCCACCTGCTTCCATTGTCAGGCCAACTTGTCTAGTGGTGGATAATCAATAAATGAGCATTGGTCCTCTGGTTCACAGCTACAAGAAGCACTGAGGGTCAATACTAATCCATAATTAAATAATGAGGTAACTGGCTTAGGATTTTCAAAGCCCACCCCCCTCTTCTGCTTTCTCATTTCTATTTTCTTCCTGTTCCTTTGCTATTCCTGCTTCCCAGGAGTGATTCTGCCCTCAGAATAATCAGCAGATAGGAGGCTGCATTCCATAGTTCTTGTATCTTCCCACATATTACAGGAGGCTATCTGTAGAATCCTAAAACTGATAAAACAACGAGCATTAATAGCTACACATTTGCGAAGTGATAGGAGAGATAACCACATGATTTTCTGAAGAAGATCATTTACATGCAGTCTTGAAGCATGTGGACTGAAGGACAGGTGACGTGGACTTCTCTCTCTTTTTCATGCTGTCATAGAATACATGTAGCAATTCAAATAGAAAGATGACAACTTTAACTCTTCGTAATGATGGGATGGGATGTTTCCGTGCGAAGTCTATAACAGCACTGATCATGTCATCAGCAACTGTGGTTGGGTTTTTTCCAGCATTTCCTGAAAAAGAAACATTTTTTTAAGTGACCAAAAGAAGCTTTAGCTGGTGTTAGTCAAGTGATGAGATCTGGCAAATGTGGTCTTTGGTGTTGAGAAAGAAGCAAGCAGCCCGACAGCCAGAAATGGATCTGGCACTCCAGCTGGGTGTTCGTGTCCTCTGGCTGAACACAAACAATTTCATAGAATATCATCTGATGTAACCACTCTGTGGCTGTGATCAATTTAGCCCAGCACAACCACTGAATAATCATGTCTGATCACAGGCAAAAACATGAACACTAAACCACAAAAAAGGCCAAACATTCCCCCTCTTAACTAGTAGGAGCAAGTGCTGCTTCATTAATAATCACAACTTTGGCCATTTTCTTCCCCTCTTCCAGGTAAGATATCCAATCATAGAACCATGCCTGCTTCCTCAAAGAATCCAATCCAGAGCAAAACCCCATGTACTTGAGACCACCACAAAGTTACCCAACACAAGCTCAGATCTATTAATAGTCCTTAATGACCTCTTGGTGAGATGCTGCATAGTTCCTCATAGTGTGTGCTCCTGGTGGTCTTGAACTGTAGGGCATTGGCAGCGTAGAGAACAGAGCATGTGATCTGGGTGCAGAACTGGGTTCATGTCCTGCCTCTCCACTGATTAGCTGTGGGATCTTGGCTAAGTCATTCAATCCCTCTTATATCAGTTGGCTAGGGATGCCTTGACAAATTGCCGTGACTGGTGGCTTAAGCAACATAAATGTATTTTCTCACAATTCTGGAGGCTAGAAGTCTGATATCGAGGTTTTGGAAAGACTGATTTCTTTTGAGTTCTCTGAGACTTGTAGATGGCTGTCTTTTCCTTATATCTTCATATGGTCTTCTCTCTGTATCTGTGGATGTTCTAATCTCCCAACTAACAAGGACACTGGTCATATTGGATTAGGGACCACCCTAATGACCTCATTTTAACTTAATTATCTCTTGAAAGACCCTCTCATCAAATATAGTTACATTCTGAGGTACTGGGAATCACAGCTTCAACATGTGAATTTGGCAGGGAGAACATAACTCAGCCCACAACACCTCCAAACTTCAATTTACTCAATTTTATAAAATTGGGGTGATAATAGAAGTAATAGCTCATAGAGATAAGAATGTGGCAGCTAATAATATAGTAATTAAGAGCATAATGGTAACAAAAAAAAGTGTAACATAAAAAAACAATGTAATGGTTGAAATGTACAGACCAGGCTGCCTGGGTTTGAACCTTGTTATAGTGCTGACTAGCTATGTGACCTTGTACATTAATACTTCAAACTCTTATCTTCAAAATGGGGAAACTAAGAGTCATGAGTGGGTCTAGGTTTTGTAGGGTTTAAAATTTATACATCTCAGAAAAAGAACACAAAATAAAAACATAAAATTATGTATAAAAGGGACTATTTATAATCAAAAAAGAAATCACAATAAAGTATAAATTTTGAAATTTTGAAAAACCGTATTCCCACCTCAACTTTCCTTAGCTATATCCCAAAAATGCTCACAGCCTTTCCAATGCTCAGTGCCAGGAAAATCTGAGAAGTCAAAGTGAGAAGAAACAGTGATCCTAATCTACAGCGGTTAAAATATCTTACTTTTGAAACTTTATTAAATCATACATCATGTGATGGCATTATTGGGGCCCTCCCAGGCCCTTTTAAAAAGCTTGCCGCAACTGAGCGTGAATGAATCAGGGAACTGGTCATTAGCATCACCTTCAACTAAGAGCAAATTACTGTATGCTATGATAGAGATGAGGGGGAAAGTGTTCCTAGAAACTGGGAGCGCGATGGACCTGAGCTTGTTGATTAAGGAAAGCTACTCACAATTTTATGCCTAGGAACTAGCAGTGGGCCTGGGAAACAGCCTTTCAATCTAATAAATGCATGAGTGAGAGCCAGTGGGAGATGCTGCGGTCAACCCAATAGTGGACATATTAAAGGTTTGGAAACCAGAAGCAAGGCTGACTTCTTCCCTGGGAGAAGACTTAGTAGAATGTGCTGACCGTGGGGTCTGGGGGCACAAAGAAGCAAACAGGCAGGATAGCCAGAGCATCGTGGCACCACTGAAGGAGGAGATCAGAAAATGGGACAACTTAGGAAAGGCTGTTTGCAAGGGATGATGAGGATGAGTTTGGATTCTGCTATAAAGTCTCTGGTAACAGAAATCTGCCAGAGGAGATCCGGGGGAAGGAGAAATGCTGATCCGAGAATCAGTGCAAAAAGGTTAACAGATACAGTAAGAGCAAACAAATCACCCAAAGGAAAAACATGAACAGTAAGAACACCATGGCGTTAAGGGCCAAACATGCAAAGATACTTGGGGAACATACAATAAAGAGTAAAGATGTATTAAAGAGGCATAGGCCCCAGAGATGGCCCTCCGGGTCTGCAAGTTGGCCCACTCTCTGATTTACATCACTATCGCTGCCTGGACTCAGCAATGAATTCACTAACAGTGAGGCGAAGTCTAAGGGAATGTGGATGATTCAGAATCTTGGATTGATGAGAGGCTACAAACCTGTTCCAATGGCCGGAAGGGAAACAGAAGTGTACTTCCTCTGCTCACACTCTTCTAGAACAGTGGAGACCGTTTTCCTGACATCATTTTCCCCAAGAACATGGATTATTATCTTGCACATCAAGTTTCCACCTTGTGTAACTATAAAATCTCTGTGAGGCTGTGCAGCTGTAACAAGGGAAGAAAAGGAAACACACAGCAGTTACTTAGAGGAAGCGGCAAGAGGATCACCGAGCCATGAAAGCAGCTGCCGTTGAAGAAAGCTGTGATGATTTCTGAACAAGTCCAGCCTCCCTCCATCTAGCTGGTTTCACTCGCTGGGACTGTGCCAGGCTCATTTTCTGTACAGCCAGGATTCTTTAACTCGACAACTACATTGTTGAATATGTGGGGTGCTATTCAAAAGCACTCTACCTCCTTTGGTCTACTCAATCCTCAAAACAAGGCTATTGGTAGGTACTATTTTGTCCATTTCACAGATTCAACAGAAGCTCAGAAAGGTAAGGTCCACAGCAAAGATTGCCTGGGATTTGAACTCAAGCAGTCAGTGTCCAGACCTCTTAACCCCCAAGCTGTTGTCCAGAAGAGCAATGTCTATGCTCATTTGGCTAGATTTGTTTTTCAAGGAGAGAAAAGCAATGCATTTGGTGGTGTGCAAGAATTGGAGAATTGGTGTCAGAGAACACCTCAGACCCACCCAGGTTCTACCCTGACTCACGTCAGGTAGACGATGTGCTATCACAAGTAGAACAAGGTTGGGGAAAGAGCAAGATGACTTATACAGCACTTTAGACAACTTTTCACGTTCACTGTCCGGATGCTCACACCCACCTGCGAGGAAGCCATTACCATACTCCCGCCTGGTTAGTAGAACCCAGAACCAGCTCACAGATAAGAGAAACAAAGCTCTTACAGATCAGACGGCAGGCTCAGGATCCCTCAGTAAGTGGTGGAGGCTGAACTATTAGGAGCCAGGCCTGGGTTCTGTTTAATAGTTAGGAAGAGACAGGTGGGATGGTGAAAGGAAGGACTACTTCCCAAAGCCATAAAGTCACACCTCCTGTATCTGCTCTCCCAGAGAATCAACCTCTTTCCAAAGTGCTCACCACTTACTCCTCCTGTAGGTCCTATTACAGTCTTCTCAGCTCTCTAATTTCCTAGGAGTCGTAACCAAAAGGAACATGTAACCATACCTAGTACAGCACATTCATTTTCCACAGCTGGTCCGGCACCTTCTAAAATTGCTTTTGACACCCCTAAGTAAGAAAAAAACATTTAGTTAAAATTAATTAAAATTAATTAAACTTATTTTAAATTAATTAAATGTAATATTTTAATTAATTAAATTAAAATAAATTTAAATTAGTTAAAATAAAAAGCATTAGTTCAAATGCAATGCATGATTATAGCTTTTGTGCATTAGACTTTCGTCCAGCTCACCCTTTGTGCATAATTCATTGCTGCCCCCCACAGAAAAAACCACCGTTTCCATAGCAACTTTCATTCAGGCTGAGTAATAAACACTCTGAGCTACAGTGTGAGGGAACTGCCCAACAGTGGACAGTCCCCTGTGTCTGGAGCTCTACAGGCTCTATCTGTACAGGGATATTTTTGCAGTTATTTGAAATTGTTTTGCATTCTACCCTTATTATTTCATAAAGTTGAAAAACATAAAAATGAAAGTTCGGATACTAATGAGAAGCATGGAGCTCAAAACTGAAATACCACTGAGCATTCTACAGAAGTTCTGCGGTTTTCGTGTTGTTTTTTCACAGGTAGACACACAGCTGGCTGCCTTCAGTCCTGTGAATCTTCCAGTGGAGGCTGGAGCTTCACCACTTGGTTATTGCTGGTGACGGCGGGGTTGAGCGGTTGAAAGCACAGACTATGCATGTGACAGCCTGGGTTAGGGTCACCTCTGCCACTTACTGTCTAACATGGGACTAGTCAGTTCCTCAACTATTACAGAGCCTGGCACACTACTTTCCTAACATGGGTTATTTGAATGTTAAAAGAGACAATGGATAAAAGATGCTTCGTGCGGAATCTGGCCCACTGAAAGCACTGAATAATTTTTAGTTATTTTATCATTATAAAGATCAATCTATCCTCTATCTATTTATATCCCTATCTATCATCTATCTAGGTCTCCTTGATTATATATGTGTGTTATGAATTGTCTCTTTTTAAAAAATACCTTTTTTTGTGCATTTCTTTTGGTCTCTGACTTTGCAAGAATGGAGATTTTCCTCAATTATCAGGTGACCCTCACCAGTCTATTCCTATTCAGAGTGAGTGTGGGAGCAGCCTGAAAGGAGGCTTTAGTGTAAGGTAAGCAGGTGGTAAGTACTAGACTTCAGGGCAGCCGGTTTCTCTCCAGAGGAATCCTCCAGTCTCCTGTCTCACCCGTCTGCCGTTCTGGGAGCTGCACAGGGACGGGGCTGGACCTCACTGTTCAGTAAGGAAGCTTTCACTTGAACACTGTCTAGCTCCCACTCTCATCTCACCTGTGCCTGCTGTTCTAAGTCCAGAATCTCTCTGGTTGGTTTCCCTGCAGAATAAACCTCCCATCTCTTGCCAGGGAAGACCAAGGGAAGTTACTGGGGCATCAGATGGATGGAGAACAGAATAAAGAGGTCAAAGTGTTGCTAATACAGAATTGCATCTGATTCTGTTTCCATCTTTTCACTTGTCCCCTGCCTTCCCAGGTACCTGCTGCTCCAACTTCTGTGTCTCTAGGGACTACCATTCTCTCCTGCATATTCTAAGTTTTCTCCACTGGCTAGCTTCTTCTCATATTCTAAAAATACACTGCTGTGCCTTGTTCATTATTGGTTTTCCTCCAACTCTCTTTTTCCTTTTGGGTTTACACCCTTTTATTTCCTTTACTGTTGCTTTAATGGGATTTTAAAACAAGGCAGGTAAAAATGCCTATGTTCAACCTGTCACATTTCACATAATTGAATGTCCTTTATGTCTGCATTTGTGAATGACCGATACATTGGATGAGTAGTCTACATAGTCACTTCCTACATAGTAAGTGCTGTAGTATTTTGCAGCTTAGAAAATATTGAAACTTCTCTTTCTATTTATGTTTTATCTTACCCTTTTAATTTAAAATTTAATACTTTGTAATAAAATATATTAACATGAGAGTATATGTATGCAAGTTATACACAAATAGGCACGTGGGGAGGACATGCTCAAAGATGCTCCTTCACTGGAGGTGCTCAGACATTCCAGCAAAAGTCAAGAAAAAGGGGTTGAATTTCATTTCTGGGTCAGTGTAACATAAGGAAGATTATAAGAAGTGAGATATGAGTGCCAACTCAGTTACACAGAAAGGGAAATAAAAACAAAACAAGCCTATTAAATTAGAAGTGTGGAATTTTGATCGTTCAGAGCTAGAAAGGGGATGAGAGCTAATCTAGACTAAGCCCAGTGCATGGCTCCCACCTCACCTTCACATTGCTGTGCCCCATCTAATCCTCCGGGAAATCAACATTTGACAGGCAGAGAAACTGAGGCTCAGAGGGGATAAAGTGATTGTCCCAAAGCCACACAATGGTAAGTGGCAGAGCTGGGATTCAAACCCAGGTCTTTCTGATTCCAGGGCCTACATATGTCCTGCAACACTCTTCTACTTGGGCAACATTAGCCACAATTTCCTTCCCACACGTGAGTCATGTTAATAGTTACAGTCACGTACATTGCTTAAATAAAGTACCTGATTTCAGATTAAATGTTCTCGTTGTTGAGTTTACAATCACATCTGCCTTTTCTTTGCTAATATCTCCAGTAGCAATCTGGAAAGTAATTGCACCGATTTTCATTCCATATGAAATGATTCCAGGGCTGGAGATAGGGCTGAAGGCTCCTGAAAAAAAAAGCGACCAAACAAAAGAGTAGCTGGAGAACGAACAAGAAGGAGCCGCTGTTCTCCTCCCAGTCTTCTTTCTTTCCACCTACATAAACCCAAACTGTACCGTGCCTGGTTGGGTTTTCTTTTTTAAGGAAATTCAAAAATAAAGCTTCGTGGCAGGAGAAGGATCAATTTCTCAGTTAGATAGGATGAGGCAGAAATGCCTGACTGGACTGTCAGCTTGTCTGCAAACGTTGCTGCAGCCTCATGAGAAAAGCATAAGGAAGGACAGAGGGCCAAGTGTCCCCTCATGTCATGCTCATGTCTCTGGGAAACTTTTTTTCAAGCTTTTTTGAACTATAACAAATAAGAAATGTAAATATTTAAGGTGTACAATGTGACTCTTGATGTTCACGTACACTGTGAAATGATTGTCCAATTGAGCTCATAGCACACCCATCATTTCCCACAGTTACCATTTTGTGTGGGGAGTGTGTGTGTGTGCGTGCATGCACGTGGGAATGGTGAGAACACCCAGGATCTACTCTCTTAAGTGAGCTTCGAAAATACAGAATGTTATTATTAACTCCAGCTCTATGCTGTGCATTTGGTCTCCAGAATTTATTCATCTTATGACAGAAAGTATGTCCCTCCAGGTGATTCTTTTATTTCCATTTTACAGAAAAGGGAAATGGACTCAGTGTGGAGGTCATTTGTTCAATTATTTGGGGGGAAGATTTATTTTTATTTGTTTAATTGAGATAGAGAGAGAGCACGTATGCACATGTTGGAGCAGGGCAGGGGGCTGGGAGCAGGGTGCAGAGGGAGAGGATCTCAAGCAGACTCTGCACCAGCATGGACCGCACAACCCTGAGATCATGACCTGAGCTGAAATCAGGGGTCATATGCTCTGCCAACTGAGCCACCCAGGCGCCTCCGTCCAATGTTAAATAACAGCTCATTAACTTCACATAGGAGCTTTCCTGTGGCTTCACATCTCGCTGGCATAGCAGGATCGAGGCTGCTCTGAGGAAATCAGCCTTACTGTGTTGGCATAATGTTATTGTCTGCTCTGAGGCTTTATAGCCTAGCTGTGCCTTTTCTATTCGTCCCTTTCAGTCTCCTTTTCCATGTGATGCAGTGGCAAGAGAATCACCTACCCGGGAGCCCACTGTATAGATTAAATTATATATATAGAAAAGCAATCAGAGTTTAGTGTGCATCCACATTTTAGTTATCTGTGTGTGGGGGTGTGGTTCTTCAAGAGCTTTACTGGATGGTTCCCTCAGAGCGGGAGGACAGGCACCCAGGAGGCTGTGGAGGAGGGGCACTGCTCTCAGCTACCCACCCCTCCGTGGAATGAACTCTGGGCAAGACCCCAGCTGCCCGTGGTCAGCATGGTGGACAGGCTCCAGCACCATCACCTCTGCAGGTTCAGAGCTTCTTGATCGTAAGCACGTGAGCCAATGGCATGTGGAGGCAACAGCAGTGCTTCAGACCCAGCCTGTCCAGGGAGTCCCCCTCCGTGCACTCAGCCCACAGCAGCCCCAGGTAGGCCTTCACTTCGTGCTAGAATCTTGCTGCAGGTGAAGCAGCGTACGGGGGATGATCAAGGAAGGTGCAGGGCGGTCACCGCTCTCACCCCGGGCCACAGCCCCACTCCTCCATCCTCAGTTATCTTTCATTATCATATCTGAGAAACTCTGGCCTCATTATCAGTTTTGGTTCACATCTGGTGCGGTACGCGTTGGATTGCTAGTTTGTGCAAGCATACCCCAAAGGCCCCCGTTAATCACGGTCTTGAAAATGTAGAGATCCCGTCCTCCCTCTATATTCCCACCAAGCAGAACATGCAGAAAAGCATGTTGTTCAGTGTTCAAGGTCAGGGGCTGGGTATGGGAGGAGGTGACCAGCCCTGTACATCTCTCTTATAACCATGACCGTTCAAGAGGCAGGCCTTGATCTCCTTGGAAACGCTGGCCATGCAAGGAGGGGGATGGGCCCTTGACAGTTGCTAGGGTGAGTAGCTAAGATATAAAAGCTTGCTGTGTGTAGATCCTGGCAGTGGACGCTGTATCCAGTCGGCCACTCCGGACTCCCTGTACATAGCTCCGCTAATAGACCTGAATTGCCATTGGTGTCTCTGGGTCTTTTCTTTGGACTCACCGGATGTGACCCACCCTAGGCTTAGAGTCTGCGGGGTGCGGCAGCACGATATTCATATAACTTACTCTTTGTGTGCTCAGACAGTGGAACATGCTCTAACACCTCCTTCATCGCTGATCTGTCCTGCATGTGAATTAGCTTTGTCTCTTTCTATTGATGTCAGCTACCACTGAAGAACCACTAGGTAGAACAAAATATTTTCTGAGCAGAACAACTTTTCCAGACCTTGGTTACCTTCAGTCGTGAGAATCCTGTCCTTGTTGGGATTTCCATACAACCCTTTAGTGAATTCATCTAAAAATGCCTGGAAATAGAAACAAATATAGTTACTGACTACAACAATGTTCTGTAAATATATTAATCCAATTCTTTGTAGTACTGATCACCAGACATCAATTAGAAACAATAGTTTTCCCTAGATTTCCTCTTACCCAGAGATTTTTCATTACAGGATTGCCATTGAACCTAGGCATTTTCTCAATAAATACCAGTGCTGATTTCCTTTATTTCATGGGAAAACCACAGTTCTATCCCAGACGCCTGAGAGTAACTAAGAACTCAGAAAAGAACCTTATATTTGCTATCTTTTTAAAGTGCTAATGTTCATAATTTGTAACAATAGCCCTTAAAGTCAGATAACAAAAAGGTAATAACTACTTCTGCAACCAGGGTTGAGCCGTGCTACATGCCAGACACCACACAAAACATGTCAAATACATCTTCTCTTAGCTTCCACATCGAGTTTGAGAGGTGTTCTTGCCACATTCACTTGACACACAATAAAATCGAAATTCAGAGAGGTGGCCTCCCTCAACCTTTAAGTGGCAAAATCGAAATTTAAACCTAGCTGTACCCTTCTTCTTTGCACTTCTATATTGTTTGCATTTTTGCTATAACTATGCACAATTTATAAAATCAATATAACTTTTCAAGAATGAGAACCAGATTTTGGTACTCAGACTGGGCCAACCAGCTCTAGGTCAACATTTACAAGGCTGGTGTAGGGGACTCAGTGCTTAGTTCACGTGCTTTGACTGCTTCTCTGCTACTGAAGACTGTACTGGTATTTCTAGCTTTAGACCCTCAGAGACGTCTATAGATGGGCTGTGCTCTATCCATAAAACCCTTAAATTCTTGAGGTTTCTCTTATTTGGTCTTTTCCCTATAAACAGAGCTATAACTTGGGCTTCATTCAGTCAGTGTTAAGATGTCTGGGCCACTTTTATGCCAATGACTTTCTGCTTCCTCCTAGGAATTTAAGTACAATTATCTCGTCTCTTGCTAAACTGTCTAGGAAGGACTGTGTGAGTTATCAGCATTATCTCATAAAGTCTTATGACAACCCCCCCACAGCAACCAACACTTATCGACAGGGAAGTGAAAACATTATTATTTACAGATCCACAAAGACATCCGGTTGCACTTAGGTTCACTTGTCAGAATGATTAGAAGAGATATGTAACCATACCTGCTGGATTTCATCATCACCTAGATGTACCAGTAAGTAAACTTTTTGTAAGGTTTTCTGCCAGCTTCTGCTACTAAATTCGAACAATTCCGAAAGGATTAGGTTGGCAAAAATAGCTTTGGGAAATCTCAAATTTCCTGTTCCAATCATGGGAAATACGATGGATGAAAAAGATAACTCTTCTACAGTTGCCAAACATTTCTTGATTATATTTGCCATGATCTGAAATGTACAAAATACATTCATCTAAGTTAGGGCTTAAGCTGGCAGGAAGCAGAAAGAGCTATGGCTCCAGCAACTGTGACTAGGTCTCCTCTGTTATTCTTGGCTTTGTCTGGGTCTAGGGAGTCAGAAAGGGAAAACAAGAGGAGAAAGGATGTTCCAGAGAAATTGCAATTCATGCAGGAAGGGGGCTCCAGTAGTATGGGAATGGCTAAATAAACAATGGTGTCTTGTTGCAGTTAAAAGCAATGTTTATGGACATTGGATAAATGTTTATGTTAATTTTTTAAAAAGCAGAGTTAAAAAAATGTCTGGGAGGGAATCCCAACTAAGAAATATGTATTCATAAAATTGCTCTGAAGAGAATACAATAAAATGTTAACCACATTCATTTCCAGGTGGCTGGATTATAATTTTTATTTTCGTCTTTGTACTTCCTGTATTTCCTGCAATATACCCGTATTACTTTCATATTCTGAAAAAAGAAAGTTGGGAGTAGAGGTGAGAAGTCATCCAAAGAAGAGCAATGACCCCTCATTCTTCACCACAGCTTTGGCTGCATCGTGTTGTCATACTGAAGGATGATTATACTAATCTTCAGATATCATTCCTGGAGAACCCCAAGGATGGTTACTACTTTCAGGGGTCAATTATTCTGAAATCACTGGTAGCTATGATGGACTGTTTACAGAACGTAGTAAAGATGTCAATAAATGGACAAGGT
The DNA here is from genome assembly GCF_963455335.1 of Martes martes. NCBI lineage: Eukaryota > Metazoa > Chordata > Mammalia > Carnivora > Mustelidae > Martes > Martes martes. The sequence goes on from NC_137888.1 coordinate 120,169,875, forward strand.
CCAATCAATACTAGGGTTTCTCAACCTTGTCCAGAAAAGTTTGCGTTGTGGAGGCTGATGTATACATTGTAGGACATTTAGCTGCATCCCTGGTCCCTGCTTCCTAGTGATCAGTAACCTGTAACAAGCCAAACGTCCCCTGGGGAATAAATTCACTTTGCTTGAGAACCACAGATCTCTACCGTGCCAGAAGACTACCAAAGCTACCAATGAAGTAGAGAACGAAGGATTTTCTCTACCTGCTGAGAGTGCCCTGCTGCATTATCCCAAGTTGGTGCCACGGCATGGAAGACAGCTTGGCAGTTCAGATTACAGCCACTTGTTATGAATATGCTACCCATTTTCTCCACTGTTCCCTGCTTCACAGCATACAGTTCTTCCTGGAGCTTTGGACCAGCTTTCCGCAAAATCGCCCGAGATAGTGGTCCATTCCCAAGCTGAAGTGTCTGGGAAACGGTGTTGACAATCACATGGGCCTTAAGGAAAACAGCAACATTTTGTTAGAGATTGAATCAGTAATTATTAAGCACCTACAACTTGCCAAGTATTGTGGGGTAATGCATAAGACATGTTTTGTCTGTCATACTGACCTGTCAACCCTACCCTCGGGGGCTCACAATCTATTGTTACCATAATGAGTTGAGCCCCAAAACTTAGAAATAAAGGAAATACATCACCCACCAATGTCAAGTCAACATGTGATGAGTCAGAGTAGGGCTATGAAAATGAGCAAACCAGAGACCATAGACAAAGAAGGAGAATCTGAATGAAAGGCAGACGCAGAAAGAGACAGGGAGACAGACAGAGACAAAAACACAGAATGTTGAGAGAGACCTTGGAAGAAAGAGTTGCTTTTAGGCTGGTAGGAACTGAGAGCAATTGTTCTGACTTTATTAACATACCTAAAGAAAGAATGGGTCCGTCTGAAGGGGAGGGGGAGTGAGGTCTGATCAGCCCTGAAGGCCTAGATAAAGGAAAGTCATTGAGGTGAGGGTAAGCAGTGTCCCCTCAAGCCTGTCCAGGGGTATCAAGAGTTCTCCAATGCCTGCTGAGGCTATACCTTTGGTGAGATGGGGTCATGACCTGATGCCAATAGATATTAAGTATTCAATTCATCCAAATCCATTTATTCAGGTTTCATATTCAAATTTGGAGGGGAGAATGCTTTGATCATGTGGATTTTGAGTATTCTGGTTCCTTGGGGAGCACTTCTTCATCGTAAATTAAAAGGTTTTTATGTCATTGGGCCACTTAATAGTTTCATTTCTGACTCTCATGGGTCCACCTCAATCTTATATGAGGTTACTTAACATAAACTAATCTCAGGACCTGAGAAGCTCCCCGCAGGGACAAAAGTCAATGAGCTTGCAAAAAAAACCAAGATCCAGCCCACCTTCACCCCACTCTCTGCTTACTGATTCCTACACAGTTTGGGGAAGTAATATATTAACATGTAAAACAGTAAAATATTCTTAATGTTTAAATCAGTTCAAGATAATCGAAAGAAACTCTGTGTTAAAAAATACAATTAGTAATTGCTACAGAATTTCCAATACAGCAGGAATCCTTTAGACTGGACTGCTTAGTAAAGTCTTTACAAAGAGGATAAGGGATGGGGCACCTGGGTGGCTCAGTCGGTTGAGCGTCTTCCTTCTACTCAGCGTCTACTTCTACTCATGATCTCCAGGTCCCACATCAGGCTCCCTGCTCAGTGGGGAGTCTGCTTCTCCTTCTCCCTCTGCTTCTTCCCCTGCTTGTGCTTTCTCTGCCTCTGTCTCTTGTTTGTGTGTGTCTCTCTCTCCCTCTCTCAAATGAATAAATAAAATCTTAGAAAAAAAAAAGAGGATAAGGAATAAAGCTGGGACAGGGAGAAAGAAAGCAGTAAGAATTCTGGGTAGGTGAATATTTGAGAAAACACATAGAATTGAGAAAGGTCAGAAAGTAGTCCAATTTAGCTAACAGAGAGTGATAATGGTGAGAGACAGGGCTGGAAAGAGATTTGGGGCCAGACCGTGGAAGACTCTGAGAGCTCATACTTTTTTGGACTTTCTGATATAGGCAGGAGGAAAGCACCTGATGAACATGCATCAAACAGCTAGGGAGAGGGCAGACTGGAGGGTAAGAGAGGCGACTAGGGATGCTGAAGGACAATGAAAATGAAAGGGAATACACAAGAGAGAGGGTGTGAGGAGGCTGGGAAACTAGTTGGATAGAGAAAGGAACTCAGAGAAGAGTTAGAGGACTCCAAAGTTTATATGGTACCATCCAATGGTGAGAATAGGTACCCTGACAGGGATGAAAAGAGTTTAATAATCAACTTAACAGACTATGTAGTGAAAACACCTCAGTTTCCTCGTTTATAAGATGAGGATATGGAATTTCTATCTCAACTAGATTGTACCACTAACTGGGTGAGATAAAATTCAAAGTGGTCTGTTGTGGGGTCTGTTGTGACCTTAAGTCATAGAACCAGTGAATCAGACCCCAGTGTTTCTTGTTGGATTTGCTGAACAGCGCCACTTACCTGGAAATTAGTAACATTTCCAGCCATTAATATGAGGTTTAGACCTTCTGTGGTTTGGGCTGAGGCTATCACATTTCCTTCTGGAAGACAATTTTTCCCACTGACTTGGTCTTTTGACTGTGGAGAAAACAGTAAAAATAATGACCAGGCAACGCTATCTGGAGACTTTCCTCTTAGGTTGCCAAACAGAAAATAGCTATTAGATTCCACACCTGTCTAACTCAACTCATAATCCAACCTTAAGATTCAAAAGCAAATAATTTGTTACCACAATTTTTTTAGCATCAACTGTATTTAATACTCCAATTGCCTGTGAGCTCTTTTACTTATTCCCCAATTCTAGCTTAGCAGACCCTGTTCATACCCCCTGGCTCTTACAATTTAAGGGCACTCGTCATATTTCCAGCTGTCTTTCTTTCTTTCTTCTTTCCCCCCCCCCGCCTTTTCTTTTTTTTTTTAGAGATAGAGGAGAAGCAGGAGAAGAAGAAAGAATCTTAAACAGGCTCCCAGTTCAGTGCTAAGCCCAATTTGGGGCTTAATCCCATGACCCTGAGATCATGACCTGAGCTGAAATCAAGAGTCTGACGCTCAACCAACAAGCCACCCAGGCGCCCCTCCCATTGTATTTCTTGTCTCAAGACCTCCCGTAGTGCCAAAGCCTGCTTTGCTTGCTGGCACAGCAGAGAGGAATTGCAGGTAAATTAAGCCACCCTCCCACCCCCTCAAGCCCATTGTCAATCCAATGATTGACAGTTCGTTTAAAACCACGGAGCAACCTTGCCCCTCAGGTAGGACTGACTCGCTCTGAGTTTTCCCAGTGAGATTAAGTGGTAACTGATTTGGTAACACACCCTATCAGTATCTTTTACTTCCCTATTTAGACCATTTGCACTTGAATCCTGTCTCAGGTTCTCTTCTGGGGGAACCCAAACTAAGACACACCCCTCAGTTCTAGGCGTAATGCATTTGTAGTTTGAGTTTTATTTTATTTTTTTATTTTATTTCTTTTAAGATCACAAGTAGGCAGAGAGGCAGGCAGAGAGAGAGAGGAGGAAGTAGGCTCCCTCCTGAGCGGAGAGCCTGATGTGGGGCTCGATCTCAGGACCCCGGGATCATGACCGGAGCCGAAGGCAAAGGCTTTAACCCACTGAGCCACCCAGGCGTCCCTAGACAGCCAGTTTTAGAATTTAAAGGATCATCACAGATCATCCAGTACAGAAACTTCATTCTCCTGGGGGAAAAAGAAAATACAGTGTACAGAGATGAAACCACTTACTCAAAGTCAAACTAGTAGCTGATGAAGGCACAATCCTTTAATCTGCTCTTCAGAGAATCTATGAAGAGGAGCTGATCTATCTGACTGTATTTTCACACTTACCAATGGTAAAAACATGGTGCACATCACCTCCCCATCCTCATATACCTCATCATTCACACATGTGACAGATGTTAATTGGTATCAACACTCTTTTTCAATCAATCCAGATAGTTTCAGAGTCTTAGTCAACACAGAGCCCCAGGCAACAACTGTCTCTTGGTGCTAAGTAACCCGTGAAATGAAATGTACTTTTCATGCCTGATCTAACTCAAAAAGGTTATGAGTTTTCTTTGCTTAAAACAAAACAATGTTAGAGAATTTTCCACACTCTACTTTCTATAACAAACAGAGAACCCCAGAAGAACTGGGAATGCACTTCTTGAGCAGTCCTTTTCGCTAGCTCAGGAATTTCATTCTTTGTACTCTCCTGCATGGACTGTGGTATGTTTGGTGCAAGCATGATTAATGACCTCCCACCCCAAGAATTCCTTGGGTATAGATTCTTTCAAAGCACTGATATGAAGACCAGAAAAAGAACCAGCCACATTCCCTGTCAAATTTTGTTTTTTCCTTCTCAGTGTTATGGCTGGTGTCTTTAATTGTTGTGAATTCTTTTCACCTCCTCCAAACAACCTGTTATCACGATCTTCTCCTTAAATATATCAAACTCAATCCAAATCCCATCATCCTCTGCTGTTTTTTATGTCTTCCCATAGCATCGACTTCACATTCAATTTGGTGACTTGATATTTAGAAATGATATGGCAGAAGGTTTTAGAAATATCCTCATTCCAGGTTTGGTGATATTGATCTTTGTTCTTCCTTGAGTTCAGTGGCCACAGATCCGAATAATACCTCTAACTCCTTAACAGCTGACTTGGGGCCATGTTACCTCACAGGGACACTGTCCCTTTATAATTTATCGTTTCAACCAGGTGATGCTTCTTCTGCAAGATCTTCATGAGAGGATCCAGAGCCACCAGAAATGGTACTGGCAACTTTCTCAGTGGCTTCTCTTTTTCATACAAGGCTACGACCAAAGTCACATAATATGGGAACACAGAGATGGGCCTTTCACTGAAGACAGGCTCTTAGCCCAAGCAGGTGTCCACCACTAAAAAATAAAAAGCAAAATGCAGGTATTCAGACAAAATCTTTGGCATAAAAAGAAATCTTGATATTGGGGTGCCTGGGTGGCTCTGTCATTGGGCATCTGCCTATGACTCAGGTCATGATCCCAGGGTCCTGGGATCAAGCCCCGCTTTGGGCTCCCTGCTCAACAGGAAGCCTACTTCTCCCTCTGTCACTTTCCCTGCTTGTGTTCCCTCTCTCACTGTGTCTCTGTCAAATAAATAAACAAAAATCTTTAATAAAGAAAAAAGAAAGAAATCCTCATACTAATGAGACTCTGAAATATAGTATGTCTACCTAAAATGGTACCACTGTCAGACAGCTCAGTGAAAGATGTGGTATTCATGAACGCAATGGAGCTAATCCTCACCTAATGGAATAGATCTATTCCATTAATAATTACTTAGCAGTGAAGGTTTGTACAATTAATCTGATTTTCCCACGGACATTCATTATAATATTGGAGAGGTGATTTTTTTTTTCTGAAAAAAATTTTTTTAAAACCTGGCTCTTAAAGATTCAATAAATGTACACAGTAATGCATGAGTAGTTAAAAATGAACTGTTAAGGAGTGCCTGGATGGTTCAGTTAGTTAAGCATCTGCCTTGGGCTCAGGTCATGATCCCAGGGACCTGGGATCCAGCCTCCCATCCAGCTCCCTGCTCAGCAAAGAGTTTCCTTCTCCCTCTGCCCCTCCACCTGCTTGTGCACCCCCCCCCCCCGTCTCTCTCTCAAATAAATAAATAAAATCTTTTAAAAAATGAACTTTTAGAAGTAAATACAATATTGAGGCACTGGGGTGGCTCAGTTGTTTGAGCATCCAGCTCTTGCCTTCCACTCAGGTCATGATCTCAGGGTTGTGAAATTGAGCCCTGCCATGGGCTCCATATTCAACAAGGAAGCTGCTTGAAATTCTTTCCCTCTGTCCCACCCCCTGCCTGGGTGCTCTCTCTCTCTCTCTCTCAAAATAAATAAATCTTTTTTAAAAAGAAGCAAATACAATACTATTCTTTAATAGTTATAATAGTTAAAAACATCAAAAACAGTTGTGTGCAGTAATAATAAAAAAGGTAACAAAATTAGGTCTGATTCCCTAGATGCAGAGCCTGAGACGAGGATTCATGTGCAATTGAATTATTAAAGTTGTACCCTCAGGAAAAACATGTAGGAAGTGAGAGATAAAAGACAGAGAATGTGGTTTAAGTAAAACTAGTTTCTGCCTGATCCTGCAAGGACTCTGGAGTATATAAATTACATCATGGTGTTGTCCTAACCTTGAAACAGGGAGCTGTGTTTTTGCACCTGCATACCAATCCTTGTCTATGGGTCATCCTGGTTGGGTGATGAATGTAAACTCCCAGGCACCTCCAGACTCCAGACCTTTAGTCTGCTAAAGGCAATCCCTCTGGAGAAGGTTGTAAGTATGAGTCCTTCACAGCAATATATATAGCAGCTGGACTGTGAATGAACCTAATAAGTAAAAGAGACTCTGGCACATCTGGAAAAGATCAAAAGGAAGGGAAAGCACTAAGCGAGGTCCAAGGAGTAACTGTACAAGTTTGGGAGAAAGAGAATGTGGCTTAGCAGCTAAGTCATATAAAAATATCTAAGGGATTTTGATTGATGATAAATTCTGTATAAATCAACAGTGATTTAGCTGTATTTAAGAAGAAAAAAAGGTCACCAAACACTGGGAAGAACATGGAGCAACAGGAACTCTAATTCTGCAACATGGTACAGCCACTTCAGAAGACAATCTGGCAGTTTCTTATAAAACTAAACATAATCTTATCATAGGATCCAGCATTTGTGTTTTGTGGTATTTACCTAAATGAGTTGCAAACATATGTCCACACAAACCTGCACATGAGCTTTATTCATTATTGCCACAACTTAGAAGCAACCAAGATGTCCTTCAATAAATGAATGGATAAATAATGGACATGATGCCTCCATAAAACAGAATATTATTCAGAGAAAAATAAAAGAGCTATTAAGCTACCAAAAGACATGGAAGAAATATAATGCCTATTGTTAAGCAAAGGAGCCCATCTGAAAGGCTACATATTATATAATTCCAGCTACATGACATTTTAGAAAAGGCAAAACTTGTGGAGACATTAAAAATATCAGTGGCTGGGGCACCTGGGTGGCTCAGTGGGTTAAGCCTCTGCCTTCGGCTCAGGTCATGATCTCAGGGTCCTGGGATCGAGCCCCGCATCGGGCTCTCTGCTTGGCAGGGAGCCTGCTTTCCCCTCTCTCTCTCTGCCTACTTGTGATCCCTCTCTGTCAAATAAATAAATAAAATCTTTTAAAAAAAATATCAGTGGCTGCCTGCAATTTGGAGGAGAGAGGGAGGGATGGATAGCTGGAGCACAGGGGATTTTCAGGGCACTGAAATTATTCCATATGAAACTGTTACTGAGGACACACGACATTGTGCATTTGTCAAAACCCGGAGAATCATCCAACACAAAGAGTGAACTCTAATATAATGGACTTTAGTTAATAATAATGTAGCAATACTTTTCATCAATTGTTAACAACTGTATCATTAATCCAATATCTTAATATTAGGGAAACTGGGGGCAGGAAGAATTATCCTTACTTTTTGTTTAAATGTTCTATAAGCCTAAAACTGCTCTAAAAATAAAGTCCATTCATTTAAAAATGGGTAGTGATGAGATTTGGGGCTATAATAGGAAAAACATAATAACAAGAATAGGTATGGTGAATAATAATCCTATTCTACTTCTCACTGGTAAAAACAGGCAATGCCTGGGGTATTGTATTTTGTTCAAGGTGCTAAACTTTGCAAAGGGATTATGAAAACTAGCTATGGTGTTCAGAAGAGGGAAACTGATGCTGTAAAAGGACTCAAAACCATATCACATGAGGATATAAAAAAGGAACTGAATATATTTAACTTGCAGAAGTACAGATATTAGGTAGGATAGAATGCAGGGAGCCACCCTTAAACATCTGAAGGACTATCTTATAAAGGATTTATTTCTACAACCCTAAAAGGAAGAACAAGGATAGTAAGTAAAATATGTTTGGGCTTCATACAATGCTATTTTTTTTCTTTTTATTTATTATTTATTTATTTATTTATTGGTGATTAGTACTGTCCTAAGGTAGAATGAGTCAATTTGGGGAACAGGGGGTTTGCAGCCAAGCAGAAGAAGGACAATCACTTAGTGGTCTGATTTACATCTGAACTATTTTGTGTTTTGAGAGGTGCAGGGGGAATTTTTTTCTAAATGAAATTCACGAACCCATTTCCAATGCATGTTACCTAGTAGAAATAGTTTGTTACAGTACTTTTTTGTTGGAAATCATAACAACATCAAAACAAAGGACAGTGAACTATTCAAACACCATTCAATAATAATACTTGACCCTGTAGCAGCTGAGACATATAGCTATCTAAAGCATAATTCATATCTATCATTTCTCATCAAATTAATAACTTGTGTTTTCCATTCTTTCCTACTTTGATAATTATATCTTTATTGATTGAATACCTGTTATGTGTCAGTTAACAAATATTATCCTACTTAATTTAATCTTACAGTGACCCTGTGAGATAGATTTTATCTCCACTTTTTAAATGAGGAAACAGAGAATAAAGAAGTAATGTTGCCATTGTTATCCAGCTAATTACAGAAGGATTTAAATATATACCTTTGGGGGTCCCTGGGTGGCTCAGTCAGTTAAGCGTCTGACTCTTTATTTCAGCTCAGGTCATGATCTTGGGCTCACAAGATCGAGCTCCACATTGGGCTCTATGCTCAATGCAGAGCCTGCTTGAGATTCTCTCTCTCCCTCTCTCTCTGCCCCTCCCCCTCTCTGTTTCTCTCTCTCTCTCTCTCTCTCATAAATAAGCAATAAATAAATAAACAAATAAAATCTTTTTTTAAAATAAGAAATGAAAAATAAATAAATATAAACCTTTGGGATTCTAAAGGCCAGTGGTGCTCTATTTTGATAGAGAAGGCTTAGATGTGACAATCTGCCTAGAAGTAGGGGGCGATAAATGGAACTTGTTTTGAAGCTGTACTTTCTCGGACTGTGTAAGTAAGATGGCACCCAATGATCCCCACCACTTGGTAATCATGCCTTTGAATAGTTTCCTTCCATATCGTATCAGAGTTGGTCTTTGTGACCAACAGAATATGGCACAAGTCATGCTATATCCCTTCAGAGGCTTGATTACAAAAGGCATGATAGCCCTCCGCACCCCCTCAGATAACTCAGTCTGGGGGCAGCCAGCTGCCATGTCATGAACAGCCATACGAACAGGTCCTAGTGGCAAGGAACTGAAGCCACTAACAGCAGTTATGTGAGCAAAGGTAGAAGAAACCCTCCAGTCCTCATCAAGCCTTCTGATGATTGCAGCCCTGATGAACAGGTTGATGGCAACCTCATGAGAGATCTTCAGCCAGGATTACCCAATTAAGCTGCCCCCAAATTCCTGGCCTTCAGAGAGTATAAGACAATAAATGCTTGCTATGTAAAGCCACTAACTTTGGTATGCAGCAATAAAAAATTAACACAGACTGCATGCTTATTTAGGATGGCTTGAAGAGGCAGGCTAGTGGAGATGGCAGGGATAAGGTTAAAACCTCGCCCCCCTCACCCTTTGTGTCAGAGTCATTGCTGAAAGCCAACCTCTAATGACTATACCAGCAATATGAATGTTTAAGGATCTTACAAAAAATTAAAAACAAAAAACAAAACAAAACTCAAAACCCAACCAAGCAAAAACAAAACAAAATAGAATAGAAAATAGAGTACATCAGTTCCCTAGCAAGAAACGCATGTTGTAGCAAAACTTTTTTTCCAAATTGCAACAAATGTTTTTGTTTGCAAAACGGGTGTGGGTTGGGATATAAACTATATATATCTTTTTAGGGTGCATTGTGGTTTACGAGAAGTTTGTAAACTGTTGTGCTACACTCTATATCACTCTGCCTCCCCTGCTGGCTTCTTCAGCTCACGATGGCTGGAGTGCAGACTGAGGCTCTCAACTAACCCAACTTGTACATGTTAACTCTGGAGGTGCTGAATATGCTTAGATATTAACCACTTACCAGAGTATACCCATAAAAAACTGTTAGCAAGAAAAAAAAAAAGCTCTTCAGATGTCAATACTCTTCAGGTTCAGGTGGCAAGTATGTGGAGAGAGATGGGGCCTTCGTATTTTGCAACTTTGGGAGGTTGGTACAAGTCCCAAGAATGAAACAGTTTTAAATGTAGAAGTCTGCTAAGTGAGGGATACCAAATGTTTTTCTTTTCACAAAGTACCAACTAAAAATGTCCAATGGTATCAATTCCTTGCTGTATAAAGAATCAGATATTATTTTAGTCTGGTTCTAAGACTATTAGCTTCTTAAACCACTATTGAAAGTTGAGCTTCTTTTCTCTCCAGAGAGCATCTCAATTTCTGGATTTCCTGACTGACTGGTTTCATTCAAAGCTATGTGAGGAAGATCCTAATTTCTGCTTCTTTTCTCTTGACCTCATTCATTCCCTAGCACTCCCCACCCCCCAACAAGTCTTCTATCCCCACCTGTACTTTCAGGGATACTTCTTGGCTTCATCAACTCTTCCTAAAGATCATAGTTGGGAGGGGATGTGCAGGTGATGTATGGCCATTAAAAATGGTATTTCTTTAGTTATATTATCTAAAATATAAACTGTTTTGTGGCTTAAGTTCTTTGGGAGACTTTTATTACCTTTAAAATGGTTCATTTAATTTTCTAAATTCTTACTGTCTTCTTTGAGGAGTGATCAGATTCTGAATACATCTCGAAGGTAAAGTGAACAGGTTTTCCTAAAGAACTGGGTATGGGATATGAGAGACTCCCAGGTTTTGGTCTGAGCAACTAGGAGGATGAAGTTGCTATCAACTGAAATCAGGAAGACTGTGGATAATGTAGGTTGGTCTCATAGGGTGAGGAGGATGGGGAGTTTTGTCTCAGACATGTTATATTTGTATCACATACTTTTAGACAACCAGGTGAGGAAGTCTAGTATGCAGTGAGTGTAGACATTGGAGTTCCTGAGAGAGTATTGACTGCAGATATGAACTGGGAGTCATGGATACATAGACAGTATTTAAAGCCATGAAACCTCCCAGGAACTGAGTGAAGACAAAAGGGAGAAAGGAACTGAGCTCTACCTTCAGAGCTGAAGGAAAGAAGGTAAATGAGGAAAAAATGAGAATGAGGAGCACCTGGGTGGCTTAGTCAGTAAAGCATCTGCTCAGGTTATGATCCCAGGGTCCTGGGATGGAATCCTTAATCAGGCTCCCTGCTCTGCGGAGAGCCTGCTTGTCCTCTCCTCTGCCTGCTGCTCCCCCTGCTTATGCACAGGTGCACACGCTCTCTCTCTATCAAATAAATAAAATAAAATCTTAAAAAAAAAAAAAAAGAATGAGAATGAGCAGCCACAGAGGTACAAAAACAAAAACAAAAACAAAAAACACAAAGTGTGGCATCCTAGCAGCAAGTGGAGAAAATGCATTTGGAAGGAGCCATTGAATATTGAGTCGAATGCTACTAAGAGATCAAGTAAAATGAGGACTGCCGAGTGGCTAGTGAGTTTAGCAATAAATGATTCTTGTCACTGGCAAGAATAATTTTGGTGGAATGATGGGGTAAAAGCCTTTTCTAGAATGGATTTAAGAAAGAATAAGAGGGGAGGAAATGGGGATGAGTAATGACAAATTCAACTGAGAAATTTTCCTGCAAAGGGAAACAAAGAAAAGAAGCAGCTAACTACCGAGAAATTGAGGTCAAGAGACGTTTCGCTGTCTGTTTTTTTGTTACTGCACAAAAAACAATTCTTTCGGCTAGGTCTTCACAGAGAACTGTTCAAAGCCTTGAGATAATTCCAGTAAGAATGGGTGGCTTTGATGGATTTCCTAAGCACTTGTGTGGCCTCTAATCTGACTTCATTTGTTTATGAAATGGGTAATAATAACTGTAAAGATCAAGAAAGAAGAGAAATTGATTACCTTTGTAGTCAGAAAACTCAACCAGGGCTGAACTCTCCTCTGGGAAAAGCTGCACATTGGTTACTCCTTCTCTTCCATTTGTGGGGTTTTCAAAGAAAATTGTTATTCACTATTATTAATATGAGGTGGCAGATTTTCAACCCTAATGGTTCTTGTCAGTTCCAGAAGTCTTGGGAAAATCTCAAATTGCTGAACTCTACTGTGTCCGACACAAGCATTAACAGATGTCCTTGACACCTACAAATAAAAATCAGCTTATTGCTACTATAATTTCATTTCATAGCAAAAGAAAACAGATTTTGAAGTGTAATTTGATTTAGAGGCTATAACTAAGAATTAAAATTTGGATACTAAATTTCTATATAAAGTTAAATTTCAGTGTCAACCTCAGCCTATCCCACATTGCTTACTGTGAGAGCATGAGTACATAGCTATCATTAACAGTGGCCTCCATTTAAGACCATTTTGGGAACATGGATCAACAGTTACCTTTCTAAATGAAATCAAGTACATGCAACCACTTGTAAGCTGAAAATAATAATGATGATGATTATAATATAATATTGTTTCCTAAATCTAATTTCCTCCCCCCCCCCCACTTCACCATAGCTTGGTCTCTATTTGGACATGTCATTGTCATAAAAATAAGCTCCTATAACTATTAAGCTCATGGGAAATTTGAGGATATATTCACAGTGGTTAAGAAAATACACTCAGAAGTCAGAATGTCTAATTTGGAATTCTGATTCAAATACTTACTAGCTTTGTGCCTAAGAACAAGTCATTTAATTTTCACTAAACCTAGACTTCTTCATCTATAAAATGGAAATAATAATGTACCTATCTCATAGTGCTATATGTTTTGAGAGTGAAGTAAGTAAAAACTTACTTAGCACAGTGCTTAGCATAGAGCAAAGCACCTGATAAATGCTAGTTATGGGTAGAAGTGATAATATGTTATCCCTTGCAATCATCTTACTGGGAGTTAGAAAGAGCACAACTTTTAAACAAAACCCATTGTGGGATGCCTGGAATCTCAAAATAGGATACAACCATGATTTGCAAATGAAAGGTTAAAAGATATTGTCTGCCTTACCAGTATTTTTGAGAGAAGTCATGACAGCAACTTTAATATTAGGTATTACTTCCACACTGAAGTCACCATTGGCTTCTGACAGGCCTCTAATAAACTCCATAAGCACAGAGAGCACATTCTTCATCATGGTGCCCTTGGATATTGTGAAATGCAACCAAAAGGGAGGCTCGTGAATGGTCTTTTGAAAATTCATCTGTTTCATCCACTTTCAATTCATCTGTTTTATCCACTCTTCTGAAAAGCATTACTTTTGCATGAGGTCTTCCAACTTAGCAATTTTTAGAGACACAGAAACACTTAAGATGTTAGTTTTACATCTGATTTGAGATTTGAAAGGATTTGGCCTGTATCTTACTTTCTGATGTTTTCAATGCTTTGGAAGAAAATAGATTTCACTCATTGTGGAAGGAAGGAAGGAAGGAAGGAAGGAAGAAAGAAAATAGTAATTCTGGCTAAATGATTGCGTAAAGTAATACCTTAGTCTTGTAAAATCAGATTTACTCACCAAATCAGAGGGAAAAAAAAATAACAACCAAGACAATAAATGATGATGCTCATCCACTGACATAAATTACTAGTGTTACAATTCATTACTGAAAAGAAAGAAGTTTCTGTTACTGCATAATGAAAGGGCAATCTACAGATAACCAAAATAAAAATGTTGCATGGTCATAAAGAAGACTGGGTATGGGATAGCTATTTATGAGGAGAACAGAGATTATTACTTCCATTTTTCATTGTTTTTAACCCTTGAAAGAGAAATAAAGGAACTTTTAGTATGATAAAGAGACTTACTCTGAATTCAGAAGTTAATAGTATTCACAGGGAAGAAACAGGACAGTCTTTGCGGTAAATACCCAGTAGTGCAATTGCAGGGTCATAGGGTAGCTCTATTTTTAATTCTGAGGAATCTCCACACTGTTTTCCAAAGTGGCTGCACCAATTTGCATTCCCACCAACAGTGTAAGAGGGTTCCCCTTTCTCCACATCCTCTCCAACATTTGTTGTTTCCTGCCAACTGGAGGGGATTATGCTGAGTAAAATAGGTCAAGCAAAGAAAGTCAATTCTCATATGGTTTCACTTACTTGTGGAACATAAGGAATAACATGGAGGACATAAGGAGAAGGAAAGGAAAAGTGAATTGGGGGAAATCGGAGGGGGAGATGAACCATGAGAGACTGTGGACTCTGAGAAACAAACTGAAGGTTTTGGAAGGGAGGGGATGGGGGGTGGGTGAGCCTGGTGGTAGGTATTAAGGAGGACACAAATTGCACGCAGCACTGGGTGTTGTATATAAACAATGAATCTTGGAACACTGCATCAAAAACTAGTGATGTATTTTATGGTGACTAACATAACACAATTAAAAAAAAAGGAAACAAAACAGCCACTCTCCTTAGAAGTAGAGGAAATAAAACAAAAACTAAAAATGTGCTCTGTTACCACTCCTATTTGATATATTTTTCAGAATTCTTCCTGGTCATCAAAATAAGGTGGTGAAAAGAAATGGGGATAAATATAAAGATGGAAAAGATGGGGATAAACATAAAGATGGAAAACAAAAACATTCTTTACAAATACCATAGTCACATATTGTGAAAAATTTTTTTAAATCATCAACACCATCAAGAAAGTGAAAAGACAACTCACAGAAAGGGAGAAAGGATTTGCAAAGCATAGTTGATAAAGGACATGTAATCTAAATATATAAAGAACACTTAAAACTCAACAATAAAAAAACCAAATAATCCAATTTAAAAATAGGCAAAGGATTTGAATAGACACCTCTCCAAGGAGGACATACACATGGTCAATAAGGACATAACAAAATGTTGAACACCATTCATCATTAAGAAAATGCAAATCAAAACCACAATGAGCTAACACTTCATATGTACTGGAATAACTAAAATTTTATAAGATGGACAATAACAAGTGTTGACAAGGATGTGAAGAAACTGGAAACCTCATACCTTGCTGGAATAGAAAATGGTATAACCACTTAGGAAAACAGTTTTGCAATTCTTCAAAAATTTAGAGTTACCATATATAATCCAGATGTTCTACACTCAGACAGGAATATACCATAGAGATGTGAAACATATGTCCACACAAAAACTAATTCACAAATGCTATGGACAGAATGTCTGTGTATCCCCCAAATTCAGGTCTTAAGTCCTAATCCTTAATGTGATTGACGGTATTTGGAGATGGGGTCAGATGGGAAGTGATTAGGTTTAAATGGTAATGAAAGTGGAACCCCCATGAAAGGACTAGTGTCCTTATAAGAAGATGAAACTACCAGAGCTCCCTTTCTGCCATCTGAGAAAAAAACAAGAGGGGGTCATCTGCAAATCAGGAAGAGAGTCCTCACCAAGAACTCTATCATGCTGACTTCCTGACCTCAGACTTCCAGCCTCCAGACTATGGGAAATCAATGCTGTTTAAGCCACCAAGTCTATGGTATTTGTTCTAGCAGTCCAAGTTGACTGAGACAACAAATGTTCACAGCAGCATTATTCACAATAGTCAAAAGGTGGAAATAACCAAATGTCCATCAATTGAAGGGATAAATAAAAAATGGTATATACATACAATGGCATATTATTTGGCCATTAAAAACTAACAAAGTTTTGATATATTCATCAACATTAATGAACCCTGAAAACCTGCTAAGTGAGAGAAGTCAGTGGCAAAAGGCCACATACTAAATGATCTTATTTATCTGAAATGTCCAAAATACATAGATTCACAAATACTGAAGTATATTAGTGGTTACCGGTCTGTGGGGAGGAGGGAAAGGGGAGTGACTGCAAATGCACTTGGAGCTTCTTTGGGGTGATGAAAATTTCTAAAAATAGACAGTGGTGAACACTATGAATATACTAAAAACCACTGAATTGTACACTTTTAAAGAGTGAATTTTGTGGCATGTAAGTTATATCTCAACAAAACTGTTATTTAAATGTAAGAATTGGGGCGCCTGTGTGGCTCAGTGGGTTAAGCCTCTGCCTTCGGCTCAGGTCATGATCTCAGGGTCCTGGGATCAAGACCTGCATCAGGCTCTCTGCTCAGTGGGGACCCTGCTTCCCCCTCTCTCTGCCTGCCTCTCTGCCTACTTGTGATCTCTCTCTCTCTGTCAAATAAATAAATACAATCTTTAAAAAAAATAAGAGTCAATAAATCAATTCTTAGAGAAAATATAGATAAAGATATATGAGATCACTTTAAGAAGATATCTAAATATTAATGGCAAAAATAGTCTCAATAGTCTCTAGCCTTGCATAAATATATTACAAATGATAATACTCTCCAAATTACAGATTGTAATATATAAAATCTCTTAATTTAAGTCCAGTTAAGTGGTAATTTATAAAATTTGACAAAATGAAAGCAAACTGTGTTTTAAAAAACAAGACAATACCAAACGAAATGATGAGGGACTCGGCACACTACACCTTAAAATCCATTTTCCACAGACTGGAGGAAAATATTTGCAAAAGACATAACTAATAAAAAACTGTTACCCAAAATATAAAGGACCTTTGGGATTCAACAATAAGAAAACAACCTAATTTTAAACCAGGCAAAAGACCTCAATGTAGGGACCTACTTAGCCAGAGCGACTCCATCTTGGTTAAACAGCCTTTTTGTTGTTTGTGCAGTAAAACTTAAACTGATCCCCGCCACCCCCCCAGAGGAACTTACTTAAAAGCAAGTTGGTCGACCAATATGGTTGACCAGTCCCTGATAATAGAGCCTAAATACAAGGACGGGTCAGGTCAGGTGGAGATAACAGAGCCCAGAACGCAAGGATGAGTCAGGCCAGGTGGAGACAATCTCATTGGCCAGGCTCAACCACATGGCCTTTGCTCTATAAAAGCTAGTCTATGAAGCTGGGGGTGGTCGCTCTCTCTGTAAGAGATGGCTCTCGCCGGTCAGTTTGATTCTCGGTGCTGGCGTGAAATAAAGCTTTGCTTGACCTTCACTTTGTATCAGTCTCGCTCCTTTGATCACGGACCCTGTCACTCAATAGATGCTTCACCAAAGAAGATAGAGAGATGGCAAATAAGCATATGAAAAGATGCTCAACATGATATGTCACTGGGGAAATGCAAATTAGAAAAACGATGAGATACCACTACACACCTAGTGGAATGGTGATAATAGCAAATGCAGGCAAAGGATGTGGAGCAACAGGAACTCTCATACATAGCTGGTGGGAATGAAAATGGTATTCACTTTGCAAGACAGTTTGATAGTTTCTTACAAAACTAAACATATTCTTCCCACACAATCCAGCAATCATGCTGTTGGTAGTTACCCAAAAGAGTTAAAAATGTATGTCTATAGGGGAGCCTGGGTGGCTCAGTTAGCTAAGTGTCAGCCTTTGGCTCAGGTCATGATCCCAGAGTCCTGGGATTGATCCCCTCATGGAGCCCTGCATGGAGCCCCACAACCAGCTCCTTGCTCAGCGAGGAGTCTGCTTCTCCCTCTCTCCCTCTGCCTGCTGCTCCCCCCGCTTGTGCTCTCTTGCTCTGTCAAATAAATAAATAAAATCTTAAAAAAATTATGTCTACACAAAAACCTACAAATGGATGATTATAGCAGTTTTATTCATAATTGCCAAAACTTGGAGGAAACTGAGATGTTCTACAATAGGCAAATGGATAAATAAACCTTAGTATATCCAGACAATGGAATATTATTCAGCACTAAAAATAAATGAGCTCTCAAGCCATGAAAAAACATGGTGGAAACTTAAATACGCATTACTAAGTGAAACAAACCAACCTGAAAAGGCTAACATATGATTCCAACTATATAATATTTTGGAAAAAGCAAAATTATGGAGACAGTAAAAAGGTCAGTGGGTGTCAGGGATTAGAGGAGTGGGAAGGATAAACAGCAGAGCACAGAGGATTTCTATGGTAGTGAAACTATTTTGTATGATACTGTAATGGTGGATATATGTTATTAAACATTTGTCAAAACTCAAAGAATGTACAACAGCAAGAGTAAATGCTAATGTTGATAATGGGGGAATTGGGGGGTGGCAGGTGGTATATGGGAACTTTCTATATCCTCCACTCAATCAACAAAAATCTTTAAGTAGTAATTATAAAGCTAAATAGTTCCTAAATTAAAAATAAATGATATGACAAGAAGCAAAATAGAAATTCCAGATATAAACATCAATGTATCAAAAAGCTTACATAAGTATTAAGAGGAAGGAACAAGAAAGTGAAGAGATGAATCATAATTTAATAAATATTGTTCAGAATGTTAGTTTTCATTATGAAGAAAATAAAATTAGATATAAATTCATACTTCACAATCAACACCTAACCGCAATATATTAGCCCCTGATAGGTTAAAAATGTTAACTTTAAACACTCCAAAAGTAAGGACACCTGAGCGGCTCGGTGAGTTAAGTGTCCATCTCTTGATTTCCACTGTGGAATTAAATCAGAAAGCAATAGCAAATTAGCAATAGGTCCAACGACATGGATGAAACTCAATGGCATTATGCTAAGTGAAAGCAGCAAGGCTCAAAAGACCACGTGCAGCATGGTCTATAGGGACCAAAATCTGACCACTATTTGCCAGGCACTCACCTTGAGTGCAGAAGTTGATTACAAAGGAACCAGTGGGAATTTGGGGAGTGATGGAACTCTTTTTTATATCTTTATATCTTTGTATATCTTATATCTTGTGGTTATTCCATGATTGTATGCATTTGTCAAAACTCAAAGAACTGTACACTAAGAAGTATGAATTTGCTGTATGTAAATTATACCTTAAATTTTTAAATGAGAGGAAGCCAATAGCATTCATATATCCAGAAGATACAGTGAATGAAAAACCTCATGTAAAATGGCAAAATAAATAAATGAATAAAATATTTAGAAACAAGCTTAACAAGAAATATTCTATATAAGAAAACATTAAACATTTTTTTAATTTGAATGCAATTAGTTAACATATAGTGTATTATTAGTTTCAGAGGTAGTGGTCAGTGATTCATCAGTCTTACACAACATCCAGAGTTTATTACATCACATGCCCTCCTTAATGTCCATCATCCGGTTTCTTCAATTTTGTTATTAATTGGTTTATATAATTGGCTGCTCCCATGTTAAGGGTATAAATATTTACAATTGTTAGATCGTCTTGTTGGATAGACACTTTAATTATGATATAGTGTCCTTCCTCATCTCTTAATACAGTCTTTGGTTTAAAAATCTAATTTGTCTGATAAAAGGATTGCTATGAACTTTCTTTTGATGTCCATTAGCATGGTAAATGGTATCCACCGCCTCACTTTAAATCTGGGGGTGTCTTTGGGTCTAAAATGAGTCTCTTGGGATGCCTGGGTGGCTCAGTAGGTTGGGCGTCTGCCTTTGGCGCGGATCTTGATCCCAGGGTGCTGGGATCGAGTCCCGCATTGGGCTCCTTCCTCAGTGGGGAGGCTGCTTTTCTTTTTGCCTGCTGCTCCCTCTGCTTGTGCTCTCTCTCTGACAAATAAATAAATAAAATCTTTAAAAGAATAAATAAATAAAATGAGTCTCTTGCAGACAGCATATCAATGGGTCTTGTTTTGTTTTGTTTTTTATCCAATCAGATACTCTGTGTCTTTTGATTGGGGCATTCAGCCCATTTACTTTCAGAGTAACTGTTGATAAAGAATTTAGTGCCATTGTATTACTTGTAAAGTCACTGTTTCTGTGTATTGTCTCTGTTTCTTTCTGGTCTGTGTTACTTATGGGCTATCTCTTCACTTAAAGGGTCCCCTTTAATATTTCTTGCAGGGCTGGTTTAGTGATTACAAATTCTTTTAATTTCTGCTTGTCCTGGAACCTTTTTATCTCTCCTATTCTGAAGACAGCCTTGCTGGATAAAGTACTCTTGGGTGCATATTTTTCTCATTTAGCACCCTGAGTATATCATGCTACTCCTTTCTGGCCTCCCAGGTCTCTGTGAATAGTCTAATGTTTCTACCCTTGTAGGTCAAAGATCTCTTGTCCAGAGCTGCTGTCAGGATTTTCTCTGTCTCTGAGATTTGCAAGCTTCATTATTAGATGTCAAGGTGCAGACTATTTTTATTGATTTTCAGGGTGGTTCTCCGTGCCTCCTGGACTTGAATGCCTGTTCCCTTCCCCAGATTAGGGAAGTTCTCAGCTATAATTTGCTCCAATATACTTTCTGCCCCACCCCTCTCTCTCCTCTTCTTCCAGGATCCCAATTATTCTAATATTGTTTCACTTTACAATATCACTTATCTCTCGAATTCCGCCCCCCCCCGTGATCCAGTAGTTGTTTATCTCTCTTTTCCTCATCTTCTTTATTCTCCATCTGTTTAGTCTTCTATATCACTAAATCTCTCTTCTGCTGCATTTATCCTAGCAGTTAAAGCCTCCATTTTTTATTGCATCTCATTAATAGCCTTTTCAATTTCAACTCGATCAGATTTTAGTTCTCTTATTTTTCCAGAAAGAGATCCTCTAGTGTCTTCTATGCTTTTTTCAAGCCCAGCTAGTATCTTTATAATCATTATTCTGAACTCTAGTTCTGACAACTGACTTATATCCAAACTGATTAGGTCTCCGGCAGTCAGTACTGCATTTTGTTCTCTTTTCTCTTTTTTGAGGTGAGTTTTTCTGTCTTCTCATTCTATCCAGAGAACAGACGAACAAGAGAACAAAATACTAAAATGACAACAATGAGCCCACAGAAATATACACTAAATAAATCAGAAGAGACCTGAAACTGAAAAAAATTAAATGAAAATTTAAAAAAAATAGAGAGAGAGGATATAATGGGACAGGTGAAAAGAATAGAGCAATACACTATATCCTGGATTTATTTTTGTGTGTTTGTTAGAAGACACTACATGTGTAACCTTAGATTAGGCAATGGTTTTTTTATCTATGAAACCAAACATACAAGTGACAAAAGAAAAAAAAAAGGAATATTGGACTTCGCCAAAATGGAAAACTTGTATATTATCCAGCCTTAAAAAGGAAGAAAATCCTAAAACATGTTACAACATGAATGCATCTTGGAGAGATGAAGCCAAGTGAAATAACCCGATCACAGAAGGATTGTATATTGTACGATTCTATCCACATGAGATACCTAGAGTAGTCAAATTCATAGAGTCAGAAAGTAAAAGGGTGGTTTCTAGGGGCTTGGGGGGTGGGGAGAATATAGAGTTAGTGTTTAGGAATTAGAGTACTTCCCAAACTTCAGTTGGGGAAGATGAAGTTCTGGAGATGATGGTGGTGATGATTGCACATCACTGTGAATGCACTTAATGCCATACAGCTATACATTTAGAAATGGTTAAAATGGTAACTTTTATGTTGTATATATTTTACCACAGTTTAAAAAAAATTATCTCTTGGGGCGCCTGGGTGGCTCAGTGGGTTAAAGCCTCTGCCTTCAGCTCAGGTCATGATCCCAGGGTCCTGGGATCGGGCCCCGCATCGGGCTCTCTGCTCAGCGGGGAGACTGCTTTCCTCCTCTCTGTCTGCCTGCCTCTCTGCCTACCTATGATCTCTCTCTGTCAAATAAATAAATAAAATATTTTTTTAAAAAAATTATCTCTTGTACTTCAAAAAAAAAAAAAAAAGAAAGAAAAAGAAAGAAAGAAACTACATCCCAAAATTGTAAAGAAAAATCTATCTCTATATATAAATAAATAAAATTAAATATAATGAAAGGATAGACTATAACTGTCAAGGTGAAAATTTTAAAAAGACTTTTTTAAAAAAGCTGATAAAATAAGAACTCGTTTGAAAAGGAAAGAGAAAAAAAATTAAAATGGAAAGACTAAAGAATCATGAGGGGAAAAAACCCATGAATTTTATATACTATTTTCCCCTAGTGCTGGAGTTTTGCAATTCTGTGTAATTGGTAAACTTAGTCTTAGCTAGATGTTCTCCTGATCTTTGACTGTTGTACTGAATCTTAGGTCCTTTGCCCTGGGTGGAATTGTACCGCCCTTGCCGTGGCCAGGTTAAGTTATCAGCTCCCATTTGATCTATGCAGGGCTTTTGTTCCCTGAAGGCTTTCCGCCAGCTTTGGAGGATGAGAATGAAAATGGCGGCCTCCCAATCTTCAGTCCCAGAGCCAAGAGCTCAGGGTCCCACTCCTCAGTGAGCCTTCAGAGAAAAGCAGTCACTCACTCCTGTCTCCCTGGTCTCTGGCTGCACTCCATGCTCACCCAGCCTGTAACAGAATGTTTCTATCTCAGGCACGTGACCCCACTTTGAGTCTCCAAACCCTCTCCTGTGGCTTGCCCCACGATGCTGCTGTGGGGGGCGGATCTCGCTACGGTTCTGCCACTTTCTGGGCCCCTGCTTGGAAATCGGTTGCTGGACTGTGTCATGGTTTGCAGATTATGGAAACCCCAAGCTGAGAGCTCCACTCCCGGGCTCACCGTTAGTAGCTGGCTTTCCCATGTCAATACCTGGAAGCTATGTCACCCTCGGGCACCCCGGGTCTTTCTGTGACCCCAGGGATCCTGCGACCACACTGTCCCACCCAGGATTACACCCACTTTGCCCCCTGAGCAGTTTGAAGGCAGGGACGTCCCTCACCAGAGCAGACTGCTAAAAGTTCCAATGTTGTGCTCCACTCCTATATCACTTGCTGGTAGCCACCTTATAGAGGCTCTTGCCCCCCAAGGTCTATCTTCTGATATACTGCCTGGGATTCACTTCTCTGTACTTCTACCTTGCGGAAAGTTGTTGTTTTTCTATTTGTAGAATTATAGAAATTCTTTTCTTGGATCGGCAATTGAGTTCACAGGTATTCGGAATGATGTGATAGCTATCTAGCTGAATAACTGGGACCAGATGAAAACTAAGGTCTCCTACTCCTCCACTACCTTGGAAAGACCTCTATAAACACTCCTTAAAGACACAGAAGTAAACAACATCCTTGGGATGCCTGGGTGGCTCAGTTGGTTAAGCATCTGCCTTTGGCCCAGGTCATGGTCCCTTCCTGGGATCATGTCCAGTATCAGGCTCCTTGCTCAGTGGGGAGCCTGCTTCTCCCTCTGCCTGCCACACTCCCTGCTTGTGTTCTCTCTCTCTCTCTCTGACAAATAAAGAAATATTAAAAAATTTAAAAAAAATGGCATCCTTTGTTCTTGGTTAGAACATCTCAACACCATCTCAAGATGTCAGCTATCTGTAATTTATAAATTTAATGCAAATCCAATATAAACCTCAGTGAGCTTTTTATGTCACTGATCATAAATCAGAAGTCAGTCCCAGAGTTCATAAGTAAAGATAAACAGACAAGAACAGCTAGGAAAACAGCAGGAAGGAAGAGCTCTTAGGGGAACTAGCCCTGACAGCAGAATATATAATAAAGCCTCTGCAACAGATGAGTAAACATGTCAATAGAACATAAGTTCCAGAAACAGTCAAAATACATATAAAAATCTAGTAAGTGATAAAGGTGGTATCTTGAGCAGTGCTAATCTTTTTAATAAACAGTGTTGGGACAACTGGATACCCATTCGGAAAAAAAGATAAAATTTGATCCACGCTTCAAATCATAAACAAAAATAAACTCCAAATGTATCAAAGATCTAAATGTGAAAAATAAACCATTACAAATGAAAATGGTGACCATAACCCAGGTGTTGGGGAAAGTTATTAAAATATGACCAAAATTCCAAATGCAATAAAATAAAAAATTGGTAAATTTTACTAAAAAAAGGGGGGGGGGCACCATTTTTTGACTCAGTGGGTTAAGCATTAGGTGGTGTGATCTCAGGGTCCTGGGACTGAGCCTCCCTGCTCAGCCAGAAGTCTGCTTCTCTCTCTCCCTCTGCCCCCGCCCCCCTCATGCTTTCTCTTTCTCTCTCAAATTAATGAATAAAATCTTTTTAAAAAGTTTTTACCATAAAAATAAAAAACTGTTTGTATGGGAGAAAAAGCCACCATAAGCAAACTCAGAAGACAAATGACAAACTGAAAGGAAATAGCCATAATATATATCACAGATAAAAGATAACTATCCCTAATGTATGAGGAACTTTTAAAGTGAAGGGGAAAGAGACCAAAGATTCCATGGAAAATGATGCCCTGCACTCTACCCTCTACCGGGACAAGTCAGGGTGGTAAGCTCCTCCACAGAGACAAGGGGTTAGAGGGCTGTGGGGTCTCCCCCAGCCCAGCCCTGCAGTGTCCCACGCCGCCCTCCGCACTCCCACCCATGGCGCTGCTCACCATTCCTCTAAGCAAGAACACCAGCCAGCCAGACATGCTGCCCAGTTGAGGCGGACCTCACGCTCTAGGCCTCTGGATCTCCTAGGCTCTGTACACAGCGGCACAGCCACCAGTTCCTGAGCAAGTTCTTCGAGTGTGGGGTGTCGGGCTTCCGGCATCTGGGCCCAGGGGAGCAGGGTGTAGTCCTCCCCAGCTCCACTCCTCCACTCATGGGGCCCCAGCCCCACCCAACAGGCTCGTGCCCTTTCTTTCACTTTCTTTTCTCTGCAAATCACTGTTCCCTAGGTTATGCTTTTCAGACCTCAAAAACAGCTGCCTCAAGATTCTATCACCCAGGGGCTCCTGGGTGGCTCAGACGTTTCAGCCTTCAGCTCAGGTCAGGGTCCCAAGGTTCTGGGATTGAGTCCCGCATCGCCGTCCCTGCTCAGGGGAAAGCCTGCTTCTCCCTCTTTCACTCCCCACTGCTCCTGTTCTCTCTCTGCCTCTGTCTCTGTGTCAAATAAATAAATAGATAAATACATCTAAAAAAAATAGATTATCTCATCCATTTGAGACAGACGTTGCTGTCAAATTTTGTGTCTAAATTCTGGGCTCTGAGATTCTTCAGGCATGTAACCCCAGTCAATTAAATCTGTCAGTGGGCATAGCTACCTCGTATTATCATGGGAATTAAATGAGGCAAGTCTGAAATACTCTTTGGATTTCTTTCCCTGAACGAAAACAGGTACTAATGTAGGTCTGGCATAAAAGCAAAGTGGCAGTGAAGGCGAACTTTTGAAAAGGAGTTTGAGCAACCTGTATACTCAACGTGGGTAACTGATGAGAGTTTAAAAAAGGAATTACCTTCGTAAGTGGAGGCAAAGGGCTAAGAGAAACCTGCGAGAAATAGTGAAGCAGCCCCCCTTCTCCTTTCCCCTTCCTCCCCTTCTCCCTCCCCTTCTCCCTCCCCTTTCCCCTCCCCTTTCCCCTCCCCTTCCCTTCTAGGCTAAAGGGGAAAGGAAAGAGTGTGTACTGAACCTTTTATGTGAGAGCAAGTTGGAAAGGAGTATGAGCTTTATTCAGGAGGCCGGCCTCCTGGGGAGAAGGCTGACTCTCGCCCAAAAATCAACTTAGAGGTTTCTTTATTAAGAAAATTTCGGGCAGTTAATGGGTAAAAAGGGGAGCATAGTGGTTTGTAGCACTGCTTGATTGCCTGCAGACTCAATGGTGCCAACTACAGACATTATCAGGGTGTTCCAAACCTGTGTATGGGGGGGGGGGGGGTTGGGCTGGCGCAGGAGGTTGTGCAAGAGGATTTGGTTCCAAGCCTTTCTAGGAAACAATGCATTATCTATAGACACACAAAAGAAGTTTTAGTTAATCACGTGGCTTAAAGGTGCTAAAGGTTAGACTACTAAATTGGCCAGAGGGGTGTAGGCGGTGGCTTCAAACCTGGTGCGTGCCATTTACCCATAGGAGAGAGCCATTCCAGGGAAGCCATGGCTGCTTTTTGGAGACAGCAAGGGAAGTAGGTTTCCCACGTAAGTTCCCACTAGCTCCCCCTACCTTCCTATCTCTTGCGGGTACTTTCCACTGCAGAACTCAACCAGCAATATGGACGTAGCACAGACCTTATGCAGTCTCAAGGTGGTGGATTTTGATATCACACCTGCATTAATAAAGGTATGTATAAGTATTAGGAACACAAGGAAATAAGGGATTCAAAATCTGAAGACAAGATTGAAGGAAAATTTCCATAGTAGTGACGTTCCCGTGAGACCTAGAATGAAGAGTAGGACGTATCTAAGTGGAGAACGAGGCAGAGGGGTATTCTAGAAAGGACAGGTAGAGCAAAGGCCAGAAGAAACTGGTAGTCTGGTGTGAGTGGACTGTAGGGGCTTGGTGGAGAGGAAGGGACATGAGGTGAGCAAAATAGAATGAGAAATGCCTAATGGCCATACTGTGTCATTTGAACTTTATGTTCCAGGCCTGTGGTCCTGAAAATGTGGTGCCCAGACCACCAGCATCAGCATCACCAGGAACTTATCAGAAATGCAAATTCTGGGCCCAATCTCACATCTACAGGGTTAGAAACTGGTGGGGGTAGGGGATGGGGAGTGGATCTTAGCATTCTGTGTTTTATGGAGCCCTCCAGTGATTCTGACCCAAGATCAAGTTTTCTCTAGGCACCCGGGAGTGACTGAAGGCATATTTCAGAGAAAAGATGAGATTGGAGCTATTGTTTCTCTTTTTTTCTTTTAAATATATTTTTAAATTTTATTTATTTATTTTAGAGAGAGAAAGAGGGGTGGAGGGAGAGGGAGAAAGAATATGAAGCAGCACAGAGCCCTACATGGGGCTCGATCACACGACCCTGAGATCACAACCTTGGCTGAACCCAAGAGTCGGACACTTTACCGACTGTGCCACCCAGGCACCCCAGAGCTATTGTTTTACAAAAGGCAGTTTGAAGTATAAGGAAGGGGGGGATGGGGACTGAGAAAGTCTTTAGAGGTGAGATTCTGGTGACAGAACTATGAAGATGCCAACTGTGCAGTGAGATTTGAAATGAAGGAGAGACAGGGCTGGTGATAACGGATACGCAGGAAGCAGGACAGGGAGAAGTCAAACGTGCCACTAAAGGCCACATTTTAATGTAATATAATATACGTAATATATTTAATGTAATATAACAAATGGAACTGGTTTTACATTGTCTGGTGTTTTCCCAGGAAATAAAACTGAGTTTCCTCCTCTATGAAAGAAGACGTTCAAACAAAATGCTTCCTACAGTCTCTTTCAACACATATGCCAAGCGAACGAAGCTGCTGAGTGACGTGCTAGATCTTTTCAAGGCTCTCTCTGGCCAGGGTGGGAAGCTGCATGGCCCTGCCTTGCTTCTGAGTGTGCCTGGCTTCCCTTTCTGTTCATCCTTACTAACTTCCCTGACCTGGGCTTGCATCTCCCCCCAAAACTGTTAACAATTGATCTTTGCCTTAAGGCTCTGTGCTTTGGAGGACTCGGGACCCCAATCAGTAGTAAAGGAAATTGTGCCCAACTCCCATAGGGAGATCAAAGCAAAAACAGTACTTATCCATAAGGTAAGTGTAAAGAAGCCCAACAGAAGGTTCTGTTTTTCTCCTCAGGACTGCCTTAGTGCTCTCTGTGTTGTGATTTATTGTAAGAAATGTATATTTGGTGGTCATCCCTCTTTCTGGCACAGAGCTCCTAAACTCCTTGAAATTTCCTAATGGCTGAGAGTGATAAAGTTGCCTTTTGTTAGTGAGAGGACTTAAAGATGGTTGCCAGAGGAATCAACTACATGATTGGACAGTTGGATCTTTCAGTCCCAATCCCTGACCTCTGGGGAGGCGGGGAGGGTGGAGGTTGACTTCAATCACAAATGACTGGAGATTTGATCAATCGTGCCTACGTTTTGAAGACTCCATAAAAACCTGGAAAGGATGGGGTTTGAATAGCTTCCAGGTGAGTGAACAGGTGGAGATCTGGGCATAGTGGTTTGCTTGGAGGCCGTGGAAGCTCCATGTCCTTTACCCACACCTTGCCCTATGCATATTTTCCATCTGGAAATCAATGAGTCATATGCTTTTATAATAAACCAGTGATGTAATGAGTAAACTGGTTTCCCAGGTTCTGTGAGCTGCTTTAGCAAATTAAGCAAACTCAAGGAGGGGGTCATGGAGGACCAGAGATTTACAGCCATTCAGCCAGAATCACAGGTAACATCCTACACTTGCTTTTGGAATCCAAAGTAGATGGCAGTCTTGTGGGGATGCAGCCCCATCAGCCTGTGGAATCTGATGCTATCTCTGAGTAGAGTGTGCCAGAATTGAGTTGAATTATAGGACCCCAACTGGTGTAAAAGAATTGGTTGGATGTATGGAGGGAAAACCCACACATGGGAATTGGATGCAGAAGACTTCTATCTTTAGAAAAACATTAAATATCTTAATTGCAATTCTCTTTTTCCTTCGGAAAGAAGGTGCCCTGATTTGCTGGTACCCAATGAGCCATCTGGGTAATCCGGCACTGATGTTAGAAAGGTGAAAAAGAAACTCTAGGAGCAAGGAGGAGACAAATGCTATTTGATAGGGTATGGCATCCGTTTTCTCTAGAAGGAGAGAAGAGATGAAGCCTGTAGCCTACTTTTATCTTATAATACCCTATGTGTTAAGGAGAAAAAAATATTAAAGAATGTGATTTTCATAGCTGAAATTGGCGGTAGTGAAGTCAATCTATTACATTTTACTGCGATACTACTTAGCAAATAGCTACACACAAAATCAACAGCAAACATCTGCTCACATGGTATATTGCTATACACTGGTGGTGTTGTGCAGAACTCCCAGAATCTCATCCTAAGGGAAGAGAAAGAAGGAGTACAGGGAGGAACAATCTGTTCTTATATGAATATAACTTTCTTTCTTTCTATGTAAGATTTTACTTATTTAGTTATTTAATTTGTGAGAAAGAGAGAGCAAGCAGAGGGTGGAGAGGGAGGAGCAGAGGGAGAGGACAAGCAGACTCCTTGCTGAGCTTGGAACCCTCCTTGGGGCTCCATCCCACAACCGAGAGATCATGACCTGAGCCAACATCAAGAGTCAGACACTCAAGTGAGTGAGCCACCCAGGCGCCCCCTGATATAACTTTATTTAAAGCAGATACAGATGATAATACCTTCCACAGAATGAGAGCAGTAATCCAAAGGCTCACCACCCAGTCTCACCATGAAACTTTCTTTGCACACACATTGCAGTCAAGGATCTGGAACTTAGCAGGACCCGGACTGTATCTTTTCTGAAGCAAATTCAGCTAAAAGATCATAGACAGAAAACCATCATAACAGTAAAGACTTTAATGAATCATCAAAAACTAAATGTATAATCTGATTTTTTAAAAAAATGAACTGTCACTTAACTTAAGCTTCCTTAGCTCTCTGGACAAATGAAAAGATTTTGGGTTTTTAAATTCTTCAAACAGGACATCCTTGGAAGAAATCTACTTTGAGTACTGTGCAGGAATCCATTTCTGAAAGAAACCCCAAAACATGGGAATTCCTCAGCCAGCTCCAGGCAGAAGTCCCCTCTAGGAGGCAGGGTAACTCTGGGGTGGGGAAGCCTTAGGGCCAGACTATCTTCTTCAAATCCCAGCACTTCTACTTATAAACTATGTGACCTTTGTCAGCGTACTTACCCTCTCTATGCATCAGTTTTCTCAGTTACAAAACGGGGATAATATTAACAGTATTAATCACAGATATAAAGCTCTTATAAAGAGGACAAAATAAATCCATAATAACTATTAGCTACTACCATCTGATTAACAAATGCAGACATGTGTGTATGTGTATCTTTAGGAAAAGAAAAAGACTTCTTTTTCATCTTCTTTGGTGAGGGGCTGGGACATGGATAACCAGATAATTTGCTAGTATGATTTTCTTCAGACTTCGAGAACCACTTAAAAGTACGTTTTGACATGCTATATATCCCTAATAGTAGGCTCAACTACAACCTTGTCTCTGTCTACAGAGAGTATCATGGAGAGACTTTAAGGGCGAAAACCAGACTTGGGACTTTTTAGTAAAAAGCATGGAAAAACTACTATGGTGGGGGCTACACTACTAAGGAAATGATGGTCTATGGAAACTAAAACTAATTTATTTGTTGAACTGGAAGCAGGGAATACTTAAAAAGTACAGTAATATCCATAGGGAAAAAAATGTTCAGAAACATTTTTGGTAGCATTAGTATACAGGGAAAATGCACCCCATACAGCAGATTTAAAGAATCAGGAGGAAGCAAGGACAAATTAGAGGCTGGTCAACGTTCAGAGTTGAGAGTTCAGAGGCTGAGTGTTCTGGAGTAAGAAACTCAAAATTTCCAAATCAGTGGTGAGGTCTCCAGAAATGGCTTCCTAACTCTAGCCTCTGTCAAAGATTTAGGGAACATATATCCCTCTGCTGGGCTATTAGCAGCCTGGGCAGGCAGCAAAAAATTATGAAACACCAACTGTGTATCAGGCTCTGTACTGTGAAAAATAATAGCCTTACTCCATTTATTACCAAAGGTTGCCCAATCTCTGCTTCTTGCCACTTTTCTGGCCATGAGGGAGGGAGGGAAATGTGTGTTTCTACTTTTCCATAACCAAAGCCCCTCCCCCCAGGCCCCCTTCACATTAGGATTTTACTTTTAGGGTACTTAAGGAACAAACAAAAAACCAAAAGGCTACCACAGAGATGGCATTAAAAAGAGGATGGATAGACAGCTACTATCTCAAATGAAGAACACAGAATATGATTTCAGAACCACAGCACTCCCTCTACCCCCACCAAAGATGACCCAAGAATGAGGCATAACACCTACAAAATCACACAAATCTTTGGAGCTTTTATCTTCCATTAAAAGTAACACTCCAGAAATGATAGACTAGCACATTCTCACTCTTACACAAACCACTTCTTGAGATGAACAAAAATTTTTAAAGATTTATTTATTAGAGAGAGAGAGAGAGAGAGAGAGCAAGCACAAGCAGGGGGAGTGGGAGAGGGAGAAGCAGATTCCCCGCTGAGCAGGGAGCCTGACTCAGGGCTCCATCCCCAGACACCGGGTCATGACCTGAGCCTGAAGGAGATGCTTAACTGACTGAGCCACCCAGGTGCCCCATTGAGATGAAATAATTTAAAAATGTTTCTTCAACTGTATCTTTTGAAAGCTTGGCTCAAGACATCCCTCCAGTGGTCTTCTTACTCAATTCCTTTATTTTTCAGCTCCCATTTGACACGTTTCAGGTAATCGGGATCAGGGTAGCCATACCTGCAGAAGGAAAAAGCTCCTTAGTTTCTTCACAAACGGTTTTGAGGAATCTTTACAGTAGATCCCTGACATTAACATTCAGTGTTGCAAACATTCAAAAACAAGACTGCAAGCAGATGAATTACAATCACTTGTAAGTGTGCAGATGTGAGTCATTTAGCTGATAAGTGAGCCTAGCTCTCTGCCCAGGATCTGCCTTCCAATAAAAATTTGTTTTTAATTTTCACCTCATGGTAAGCAGTGACTCTCCTAAAGTCATACTACACTATATATTATGAAGGGTAATCATATTCTACAGGAGAATTTTCTAATTTGGGAAATCTTCAAAATTCTCAGGGCACATTCCCTTTTGGACACTAAGGGATACAACTTCCATCACCATTAACTGAGACTTTTCCTAGAGTACTATTGGCCAAGTGAATTTAGGATCTCTATGGACCATTGGGAGGGGAGGGTAAAATAAAGGGTGATTTTAAAAGAAGGCAAAGTAAATAACATTGCTAGGATCTATCTTCCAAACAGACAGGAAACCCCAAATTAAATCACCTTAGATACCATTCATCCTATATTTTGAAGTTCCCTCCCTTTAATGCAAAATTTAGTAACTGTGTGACACTTTGTGGTTTGGAGGGTAGAAGGTGATAGAACCAATATTTCTGCTTTATGATATTATCATTCCAGAATAGCATCTCTCAAAATACTTTACTGTAGTTAAGAAATGAATTCAGTAAGGTTGCATGATACAAAATCCATATATTTACAAATCAGTTGTATTTCTATACACTAATAAGAAAGCAGAAAGAGAAATTGGGAAAACAATCTCATTTACAATTGCATCAAAAAGAATAAAATACCCAGGAATAAATTTAATCAAGAAGGTGAAAGAGCTGTACTCCAAAAACTGAAATTTGATGAAAGAAATTGAAGATGACACAAACAAATGAAAAAATACACCATGCTCATGGATTGGAAGAATTACTATTGTTAAAATTTCCTTACTACCCAAAGCAATCTACAGATTCAATGCAATCTCTCTCAAATTACCAATAGTATTTTTCATAGAACCTCAACACTTAATCCTAAAATTTGTATGGAATCACAAAAGACCCCAAATAGCCAAGCAATCTTAAGAAAGAGGAACAAAGCTGGTGACGTCACAATTCCAGATTTCCAAGCTATACCACAAAGCTATAGTAATCAAAACAGCATGCTACCAGCACTAAAACAGACCTAGATCAATGGAGCAGAACAGAGACTTAGAAATAAACCCACATTTATATGGTCAATTCATCTACCACAAAGGAGATAATAATATTTAATGGGAGAGGCAATCTCTTCAATAATTGTGTTGGGGAAACTGGACAGCTACATGGAAAAGAATAAAACTGGACCACTTTCTTAAACCGGACACAAAAATGAATTCAAAGTGGATTAAAAACCTAAATGTAAGGCTTGAAACCAGCAAATTCCTTAAAGAAAACATAGGTAGTAATCTCTTGGACATTGGTCTCAGCAACTTCTTTCTGGATATGCTCCTTGGGCAAGAGAGACAAAAGCAAAAATGAACTATTGGGACTACATCAAACTAAAAAGCTTTTGCAATAAAACAAAAAGACAATCTACTAAATACGAGAAGATACTCGCAAACAATAAACCTGATAAGAGGTTAATATCCAAAATATATAAAGAACTCATTGTAGCTCAACACCAAAAAACCCACAAATAACCTGATTTTAAAATGAGCAGGGAACCTGCATAGACATTTTCCAAAGAAGACATAACATTTGTATGGAATCACAAAATGAATGGAATCATTTGACGGCCAAAGACACACGAAAAGATGCCCAATATCCCTAATCATCAGGGAAATGCAAATCAAAACCACAATGAGATATCACTTCACACTTAGTATCAAAAAGACAAGAAACAAGTGTTGGCAGTGATGTGCAAAAAAGGGAGCCCTCGTGTATTGTTGATGGGAATGTGAATTGGTGCAGGCACTGTAGAAAACTGTATGGAGGTTCCTCAAAAAGGCAAAAATAGAAATACTGTATAATCCAGTAACTCCACTGCTGGGTATTTACCCAAAGAAAATCAAAGCACAGTTCTAAAAGATATGTGCACCCCTATGTTTATTGCAGCATTATTTATAATAGCCAAGCTATGGAAGCAACCTGAGTGTCTATCTATAAATAAATGGGTTAAGAAGATTACATATATAATATATATATATAAAATATACATTTTTATATATATTTTTATATGTGTGTGTGTATATACACACACGCATGGTCCATATAATGTAATAATACTAAGCCATAAAAAAGGATGAATTCTTGCCATTCACAACAACATAGATAGACCTAGAGGTTATTATGCTGCGTGAAATAAGTTAGAGGACCAAAACCATATGACTTCACAAATATGTGGAATCTAAAATACGAAACACACACACGCAGAAACAATCTCATAAATATAGAGAACAAACTGGTGGTTGCTAGGGGAAGGGGGCTAGAGGTTGGGAGGATAAGCAAAAGAGGGGAAGGGGACTAAAAGATTCAAACCTCCAGTTGTAGAATAAATGACAGATGGTAACTACACTTACCTTGGTAAGCACTGAGTTAATGTACAGAATTGTCAAATCAACTGTTGTACACCTGAAACTAATGTAACATTGTAGTCAACTTTACTTCAAAAAATACTGTATCCAACGCCACTGCTATAAAGTCTCCTTCTAGCTACCCTCTCAAACCGCCATATTTTACAACCTCTAAATCCCGTTTAATAATCATTATGTTTCAGAAGTTTCTCACATTTGTGGTCCCCCAAACGGAGACGTTTTGTGGTGGATATCATTCCATGTAATGACATTGGAGATTCCTAGCATTCGAGAATCCCCCACTGTGAAAATCAGCTTTTGATCAAAGGCTTTACGAAGCAGTCTCAAAACCTCATTTCCTTCCTCATTATCAGGCAAGTAAGCACTTCGTTGTAATCCAGAGTATTTCTTTCCTGGGTTTGGGTGCTCTTTCTGTATGAAGACAAGAAAATAACACATGAAAACACTCCCAAGTCTAAGGTTTACTATACAGATAGATGTGCTCATTTGCAGATAGAGCAAATCAAAAACAAACAAAAAAATTTTTTTGGATGTTTGCACTTATTCCCAATAATTCATACTTCTCTCTTTGCCTAAATTCATGCTGGAAATACTATCCATCTTCTGACTTGCCGCATTCTTTTTTTTTTTTTTTAAGATTTTTAATTTATTTTTTGAACAGAGAGAGAGATCACAAGTAGGCAGAGAGGCAGGCAGAGAGAGAGGGGAGGAAGCAGGCTCCCTGCTGAGCAGAGAGCCAGATGTGGGGCTTGATCCCAGGACCCTGGGATCATGACCTGAGCTGAAGGCAGAGGGTTAACCCACTGAGCCACCCAGGCGCCCCATTCTAACACAAAATCACCACTCGCTCTTCTCTGCCTTAACAGACACAAAAGATACCTAAGTTACAAGCAAACATTGCTGCCTTTATTACTGATATTATTCTTATTCCCATTTAAAGCCCTTGCACATAGAAATACACATGGAAATAATTCCCTGGGATATTCAGTAATGGGCACCAGGACAGTCTCTTGCTCTGCTAATTGTAGCATATTGAAAAGAAACGCATGTACCTCAGAAACACTTACTGTTTGTATGCCTCCTTTCATATTATAAGTAATCACAATGGAGCCACAGGATTCATAACCTGGAAGTGAGTCTTTTAGAACGGTGACAGTCATGGTTCCCTCTGGCTGATTGCCTTTCTGGACACCATAGGAAGTCTGGCACACAGGACAGACCGGCTTATAGGAAAAAGCTTTGTTGATACAAGAGGTGCAGAATGCGTGCTTACACTTCGATAGCACTTGTTTATTACTAATGATGTCAATACAGATGCTACATATGTCCTCTTCCTCCTCCGCTCCTGATGCCCCAGAACTGGCAGAGTGCTGGAATGTCAAAGAAGCTATTTTTGAGTCATTACTATCAATGTCCGTGCATGTTTCTTGGTCCTCATTCTTTTGATCTCCAGCTAACAGGGACATTCCCACTTTTTTAAAGATACACTGCTTTGCCTTTGCAAGGTGATTTGGCAACCCAGTCAAAGTCATTGACTCTTGATTTAGTACAAAGTGTACATGTGGATGGTTTTCTCTGAAGTCATCTGCAAACTTGGTCTGATGTAAGTGCTTTCTCTTTTTGCCCAGAGGTTTCAGTGAAAGAACTTCTTTCATCAGCTGACTTGACACATATTGATAGGCATCGATGAAACCGGAATAAGCATGAGCAGACAGATCGAATTCCTTGTCCTTAGGTTCAAAGAGAATGTGGATTTTCTTATCGTCTCCCCAAACCTCACAACGAGTATCGTACTTTTTTTCTAACTCTGTCATCTCCTGGAGTAATTCAGCTTTTATAAGCATATAGTGAGCCATGTCAACTTCAATTCCATTCATCAGGCATGTGGGAGTCGATATTTTCACAGGTCCCGTGACAAGACTTTCAGAGGCTTTTAGGTCAAAAAAATATCTGGCAGCGAAAATGTCATCTTGGGTCCCAAGGAGAGTTAATTTTCCTCCTTTCTCCTTTATAAGGAGCTTTGTAAATCGTTGATTCAGTTCCTGTTTGATCTTATTTGCCTGTTCACTGTCTGCGAAAGCAACACATTTCTGCTCCAGAGATCCCACAGTTTTCTGAAATTCACTGACAAAAGACTCTCTAGCGGCTTGGGGTTCACCTGATGGATTGGAGGTGAAGTCTAAATAGACATTATTCGGAGAACTCTCCTGAGTTATTATTTTAATTTTTACACCAAATCTTTTCTGTATCGAGTCTATTTTATCAGGATAGGTATACTGGAAATACTCAAAGAAAGGCAAGGGAATTTCAAGACGGTTGCTTTCGTCTTCTGCCTTGGTTTTTGGTTCCAAGGGAGAAACATAGCTGTTCTTCTGGTTCTGCTGACGGAGTGGCTTCCTCTCCATTGTCAAAGGGGAAGATTCAAATTTGTACCCACTTTCTTGGAGTTGCTTATTCAAGAAGTGATGTATTTTTTCAATATCTCTGAAGGTGCCGCACACCTTCTCAATTCCATCGTCCCCTTCCATCTTTTTGACCTTGGGGCAGATAGTGGTTACGTGTTCCCTCTGCTCTTTAGAGAACAGCTTACAGTTCAGGTCCGCTGTGACGCTAAGAAAGATCTGAAATTTTAAAAGGAACAAATAAAATCTCTCACACGTCAGTCCCCCAGTCTTCTATCAAGACAAAGTCTATTATGCTGAGTGAAATAAGTCAAGCAGAGAGAGCCAATTATCTTATGGTTTCACTTATTTGTGGAGCGTAAGAAATAACATGGAGTACATGGGGAGATGGAGAGGAGAAGGGAGTTGAGGGAAATTGGAAGGGGAGATGAACCATGAGAGACTATGGACTCTGAAAAACAACCTGAGAGTTTTGAAGGGGCGGGGGGTGGGAGGTTGGGGTATCCAAGTGGTGGGTATTATGGAGGGCACGTATTGCGTGGAGCACTGGGTGTGGTGCATAAACAATGAATTCTGTTACACTGAAAAGAAATAAAAAAAGGGGGGGGGCCTGAGTGGCTCAGTTGGTTAAGCGACTGTCTTCAGCTCAGGTCATGATCCTGGAGTCCTGGGATCAAGTCCCACATCGGGCTCCCAGCTCCATGGGGAGCCTGCTTCTCCCTCTGACCTCCCCTCTCATGCTCTCTCACTCTGTCTCTCTCTCCCTCAAATAGATAAATAAAATCTTTTTAAAAAAATTTTTTAATAAATAAAAATAAAAATAAAATACAATAAAAACAAAAAACCTAGGTTTCAGGAGCCTGGGTGGCTCAGTTAGTTAAGCAACTGCCTTCGGCTCAGGTCATGATCCCAGACTCTCAGGATCGAGTCCCACGTCGGACTTACTGCTTGGTGCGGAGTCTGCTTCTCTTTCTGATCCTCCCCCCGCTCTCATGCTCTCTCTCCCTCTCAAATAAATAAATAAAATCTTAAAAAAAAAAAATACAAAGTCTAGAGACCAGAGAAACAACCAGAGGGTGACTGCTTTCAAATCCTTTTGGCAGAGGATGCAGCAGGCTATAGCCTAAAGGTTCCCAGCTCATTCTGCCCATTAGAATCACCTGGGGAATTAAAACAAAAGAAAAGCAAACAAACAAAAGAGCCAAGGCCCAGGTCCATCTCTAGAGATTTTGTTGTAAATGTAGAGCCTGGGCATGAGCATATTTAAAAAGTGATGTGGACACAAAGTCTGGATTCTAGAGCCATCCTCTGTGTCCACTATGGGGGAATGGGGTGGAGGGAAGGTACATCAGCTTTCTGGGCAAGTTGCTACGGTTCTCAAAAGGGTCTATGAGCTTCAAGGGGAGCTATAAATCTGAAGAGGATATGTTTTCCTATTTGCTGCTTTTTTCTCATCTTCAGTCCTCCTCCCCTTTTTAAAAAAAACTAAATACCTAACTGCATGCCGTATTGCTGGGCCCTCTAAGTCCTGTCCTTTAGAAGCTCAAATATAGGACAGAAACACCAGATTAAGCTAAAAGGACAGATGCATACTGAATGTAACAGAAAAGCAAGATTTCTCTGTTTTGTTTTCCTCATGGTTTTTGTACATGCTACTTCCTCTGCATACAACATCCTTCATCCAGATCTTCTTTCAAATGTTGCCCAAATCCAGCCACCTCTCACACCTCCATCAGGACCACCCACAGTCCAAGCCCATGTCATCTTGCTCCCCTCCTGCCGCAACCCCTCCTATCTGGGCTCTCACTTTGTTTCCACTTTGGCCCCTTCCTACACTCAGTCCTCCACACAGCAGCCAAAGTGAGCCTCCAGAAGTATAAACCAGATCACCCCACTCCCTTGGCTCAAAACCATCAGATGAACCCCCTAAGATTGAAGTTAAAATCCAAAGTCCCTGCCTTCATCCCCCAAAGACTTGACTTCTGGCTACTTCTCCAAGTTCCTCTCCTGTCATTTCTTCCCTCCCCTCCTGCCTTCTAGCCACAACAGTCTCCCTCCTTGAAGCCCCTGGGCTTCAGGTTAGAAGCTCCTGTCTCAGGGCCTTTGCACTTGTGCTTCCTTCTGCCTCAAACATTCTTACCTCACTTAGCTTGCTCCCTTACTTCATTCATATCTCTACTCAGACAGTACCTCATCTGAGAGGTTTTTCCTGATATCTTGTTTAAAATAATGGTCTGAAAAAAAATAAAACAATGAAGTCACTGTTTATCATCTATCCTGTCTTATTCTTCTTCCTAGCACTTATCACTGGCAAACATTTTATTATATATCTATTTTTTTTTTTAACTATTGTTATCTGTTTCCCTCACTAGAATGTAAGGTCCCTGAAAGCAGGATCTGTGATCCTGGCTACATTCCCAGCTCCTGTGACAGTGCCTGGCACACAACAGGAAGTTGATATTCATTTGTCAAATGACTACATGGCTGGCTCCTTCTCATCACTCAAGTCTCAGGCCAAATGTTACCTCCTCAGAGAAGTTGTCTCTGACTTCTGGTCAGAAGCAGCACCACTCCTTCCCCTTCCTCACTTTGGCCCTGTCACTCTCTAAGGCCAAACCTTACCCTATTTTCTTCTTAGCACATATCACTGCCTGAAACTGTTGCTTTTATTTTGTTTACTTGCTTGTTGTCTTTCTGTGTACCTCCCCACCTAGCAGGGACTTTGTCTATTGTGTTCACTTCTGTGTCCCCATGCCCAGAAGAGGGCCTGCCTCCTAGTACATCATCAGCAAGTGGTGGTCAGATCAATAGTGAAAGGTATGGTGAACGGAGAGGAAGGTGCAGGAACATACCCCTCCCCCCTCCTTCTTTCAAACCTTACCTTTTGCAGACAGGAATCCATAACATCAGGAATATGTTCTTCGTTTTGATGCTTCTCACCAGACCTCACCCTTTCCTGTGACTGTGGCAAAAAAGATGTTCTGGGTCTTGCATTCTTCTCCATTGGGTTCTTAGTGGGTTCCAGAAAAATAGTCACAAGTTTGTTTTCAACCATAATCTCATGATTTTCTTTCTTCAAGACTCTCTCTTTAGCTTTGGTGGAGACATTATAGACACACATACACATGGGAAAGACTTTATGTTTATTTTTACTTATTTATTTATTTTTTAAGATTTTATTTATTTATTTGACAGACAGAGATCACAAGTAGGCAGAAAGGCAGGCAGAGAGAGAGAGAGGAAGAGAGGCAGGCTTCCCGCTGAGCAGAGAGCAGAGAGCTGGATCCCAGGCTTGATCCCAGGACCCTGGGATCATGACCTGAGCTGAAGGCAGAGGCTTTAACCCACTGAACCACCCAGGCGCCCCAATTTTTATTTTTTTTTAAGATTTTATTTATTTATTTGACACAGAGAGAGACATCACAAGTAGGCAGAGAGGCAGAGAGAGAGGAGGAAGCAGGCTCCCCGCTGAGCAGAGAGCCCAATGTGGGGCTTGATCTCCAGACTCTGAGATCATGACCTGAGCCAAAGGCAGAGGCTTAACCCACTGAGCCACCCAGGCGCCCCAGGAAAGACTTTAAATAAACCTCTTACTCATGTGTCTGTACCCTGCCCCAGCAGCTTCCCAAGAAGGCAGTTCCCTGCATCCTGCAATAGTGGGTTGGGGACCAGCAGTGCAAGAACTATTCAAACTCTAATGTGGGCAGCTTATGCTTTTGTTTGTTTGTTTGTTTGTTTTTAAAGATTTTGTTTATTTAAGAGAGAGAGAGAGAGAGAATGCACGCTCCCCAGTATGAGCAGTGGGGAGGAGAGGAGGGAGAAGCAGACTCCCCACTGAGCAGGGAGCCTGATGCGGGCTGGATCCCAGGACCCAGGGATCATGACCTGAGCTGAAGGTGGATGTTTAGCTGACTGAGCCACCCAGGTGCCCTGGCTTATGTTTTACTGTAGAAATGAAAAGCTCATGATAAGGGAATACACTCTTTAAAAGTCACATTTCTGAAACTGTCTCCAGTTTCCCATTGCAGAGATATGCAATAATACTCATACAAAGTTAAGTGAAAAAAGCAGGAATCAAAGGTATAGCCTCAGAATTTTGTAAATATATGTTGATTGACTGACAGTCATAGAAAAAAGGCTGCAAAGAAGTGTGTCATATTGTTTACCTCCAGATGGTCTTATTTATTCTATTCCCACTTTGCTATAGTGAGCATATATTACTTATGTAATTCTCAAAAACAAATCAATGGAGTAATTAAAACATATAAATAGAATACCTAAATGACAAGAGTTTACCGGTGTCTGGCGGGAGGGTAAGGTGTCCTTCCCAGAGCTGAGAAATTTGAGTTAGGGTGAGGATACCGGAAAGCATCAACTTTAAAATGTGGTCAGACCAGATCGCCGACTGGGCGCTTCTGGGCTCTACCCTCCCCATCGGGCTGTGTCTTTGGGCAGCAGCAGCCCCCGGGTCCTGGCCCCATCAGACGGCGCCATACTTTCTCCCGCCGTCTCTCCTAGGTCAGCATGAGCTGGGTCTGCCTGGAATCCCGCGGGGCCAGGCGCCTTGGCACCCGCAGCCCCGGCCCGCCGCTCACCTGCCCGTTCCGCGAACTTCACCAGGAAGGTGACCTGGTCCCTGTGGTGGAGGGGCTGGACGGTGCACTCTCCGCCGCCGGACTGCTGGCTCTGGAAGTAAATTTCCAGCTTCCAGCGTGTTCGACGGCTGGACTCGGACACCCGTACGAGCAGCGGGGACGGCGGGCAGAGGGCGGAGGCCATGGCTCCCGGCGTCGGGCTCCGGGGGTGGGGGGGCAGCGGGTCCGACCCGCGCCCGGCAGTCCTGGGCCCTCAGAGTTTCAGTTTCGCTTTCCCCGAAATCCCTCCCCGCGCCAGGCAGAGCCGCTCCCCCCCTCCCTTGGGCGCCCTTCCTGCGGCGGTTCGACGGGTGAGTAGGTCCAGGCCCCCGGGCCCCTGACCCGCGCCCCGCGGCGGCGGTGGCCGCTGTCGCTGCCGCTTCTCTCCTGCGGGCTCCGGCGGGGGGGGGGTAGTCGGGAGGGTCGGGGGGGAGGGTGGGGGTGGGCGGCGGACGAGAAGCGGGTTTCCAGGGCTCGCTGCCCCCTGTGAGGATGGGGACGGCTCAGAGGTCTAAGCAAACTAAGCGTCTCCTGTGTTTATGATTCCTTTACATTCTTCTTCTTGTTACTATTATTTGCAACGAAAATGTAACTCACATTCTGAATTCAGGTGAAACGCACTCACATTTGTCTTAAAATTTGAATTCGTTCACCTGCATTATCATAGGTCATCAGTGACCTCCCTCCAACCGATCCTTTAGACTGGCTCTCGGGACTTTCTTCCGATCATGCCTTGATTTGGCTAACCTAACGCCCCCCTGCCCTAGGGAAGAAAGGTGAGAGCAGAGGCCCTGCCCTCAGGGGCTGGTAAAGGAAGGCGGACCTGTGAGTAAGGAAGCAAAATCTCTTAAGGCCTCCAAGAATTAGTTTGAAGCGGAATGTCAAAAACCGTGAGAGGTGGGGAGCGTTGAAGGGGCTAGAATCCCTGTGATCTGAAGCAGAAAGGGAGCACTTGGCCTTGTAGGAAATGACAGGGGACCTAGGAAGGGTCTAGATCAGTGCTGACCAATAGAAATAGAAGAGGAGGGACATATGTTATTTCAAGTGTTTCAGTAGCCATATTTTTAAAAGTGTATGCCCATTCATCAGTTAACACCTGTGTGAAGTGACCTGTGTACACAGTTGTTCTTTACAGCCTTTATTACAATAGCAGAAGATTGGAAACTCCTTAAATGTCCATAAATAGGGGGACCTAGAAGTTTAACAGCCAAGAGTGTATCTATACAATGGAATGTGAAGAACAGTGAAAAGAATGAAGAAGCTCTTTATGTGCTAACATGGAGAGAGCTCTAGGATGCATGACATAAGAAAGGCAAGATGCAGAAGAGTGTGTGAAAGATGCTACCTTGTGTGTAAAAATGCCTCTGGAAGGATCCAAGAGATGATAATGACAGTGACTGCATCTGGGAGGGAAAGGTAGTGAGAGGGGTAGGAGGGAGGCTTTCAAGTTTTTCTAAATTTGAACAAGTAAACATTATACCTATTCAAACAATAAGATGTAAAATTGAATACATTGCAATCCTTAAGAAGAATATATGGCAAGAGGCTCTGAGGCCCTGAAATGAAATGGTGTCAGTACAAAAGGAGGGTAGGAAAAAAAAAAAAAAAGGAGGGTAGGGGCATATTTGAAAGCGATTTAGGGGAAGCCCAGAGGCTCAGTCAGTTAAGCTTTCACCTCTTGATCTCAGCTCAGGGAGAGTTGAAAATTGAGGATCAGGAGAAGCATAGCCTAGAGACAGGTGTGGGATTCATCTTGGCCGCTGGTGAGTTGGACCTTTGACCTAGGTGGGGCTCTGAGCTGAGCATGGCCAAAGCTCAAGAGTCTCTCTCTCCCTCTTACTATGCGCACACCCTACATGTGCTGGCTCTCACACTTTCTCTCTCTCTCAAAAAAAAAAAAAAAAGAAGAGACTGAATGGGGCATTATGCTCCTTTTTATTTTGGGAGGGTTAAATGAATGCTGCCCCCACGCTCAAGTCTCTCCCTGGGTCTTCAAGGAACATCCCTAGGTCTGAAGGAAAAAACAAGTGCAACCACATCTAAAACAAAAGCCCATTGGACGCCCACAGCCAAGCGGACACCGACGTTATCCTTCTTTTGTGAAAGCAGCAGTGCCCTCTGGAGGCAAAAATGTGTCTTGTCCTCGCATTTTAGGATTCGACCTGACTTCTGCTTTTCCTGACCTGTAAGAATAATCTCTGCCGCTGTAGATAGTGGAACAAAAGTTTTCTGCAACAAAGGTATTAGAAGTCATTTCTGAGGCCTCAAGGCAGCTATGTGGGTGACCGGGTTGCATAACTGTATCTTTAAGCATTTTCATCAGCATTGTCTTTAAAATTCAGTCTTTCATTCCTCCCTGGTAGATGGAGAATCTTGAGAATCTTTTTTTTTTTTTTTAAGATTTTATTTATTTTAGAGAGAGAGAGACACCAAGATAGCAGGAGAGATACTGAGAGAGCGCAAGCTGGGAGGAGAGGGAGAAGCAGGCTCCCCACTGAGCAGGGAGCCTGATGGGGGGCTCAATCCCAGGACCTTGAGATCATGATCTGAGGCACCCAGCCCTCCCCCAACCTTTTAATGCTGTGCTCAGTACCTCTTGGTACCCTCCTCCTCCTGTCCTAGATATGTAAAAAAGTTTGCTTCATCCTTCAAGGATGGCTCTGCCCTCAGCTCCTCCCTAAAGCTTTCCCTGCTTTTGTCCACCTAGCTCTTTTCCTTCTCAGAACCGCGCTTCCGGTTTCAACGGGAACTTCTTTGTAAAGGATGGAATGTAAACAGCACAACAGCAGCAAAAACAATGTGTGCATCTTCACCGATGAAACTGAAAACTACTGAAGATCAGAAATCGTACTTACTCTTCCTACAGTGTTTTCTTACCAAATTCCCAAAGACACTAGCCCGTGCTTATTGCATCCTTTCTATTCATTCCTAGAAGCAGGCAACCATACTGGGAATAACAGTTTACACTGGGAAACGCCAAACGGATTGTAAACATTTAAAGACCCCAGGGACCTGGAGAATGGACTTTCCTGAGGTAAAAAACGTTAAGTGTGTATAAATGATGAACCATGG
Organism: Martes martes; assembly: GCF_963455335.1. Lineage (NCBI taxonomy): Eukaryota > Metazoa > Chordata > Mammalia > Carnivora > Mustelidae > Martes > Martes martes. The sequence goes on from NC_137888.1 coordinate 120,213,758, forward strand.
TCCACACACGAAGAGTTCTTCCTGTAACAGCTAGAAACCTGGGGTCTTTAGTTGTACTTGTCATTCTTCTTTCGTTTGAACAACCCAATGACAGTTTTTCTTGTGCACCATGTGGGAGATGGGAAATCAAGAATATGCTAATGTAAGCAACAGAGTCTACCTGAGGATAGGTGATTTTTTTTAAAAACGTGACCTCGGTGTCATTTTGATTGTGTCTACTTACTCAACAATTCTGCCTTTGCAGGATGAGGGGAGGAGTGGGAGGAATGAAAACAAGGAAATAGAGAAAAGGAACCTCATTTGTTTAAATGGAAAATTCCACATTCAGGGTTGTATCTTGAAATAAGCAGTTGAAAGTAGGTCCTATTGGTAGATGGGGAGGTATGGCTGATGAGGTTCATGTTCCCCTGTCTCCTCTTCTGTCCAGAGAAACCCCACAAGCCTTTGGAGATTGAAGGCCTACCTGAGAGTTTGGGATCATTTTGGTCTGTGACCTTTGGGCCTTTTCAAGTGTTAATCTCCTACTCTTCATCTCATCCTGAATTAGAAGCTCACTGGCCTCCAGGGAAGGGCAGGGTACTGTTTGCTGGGACATTGAGTATTTCAAGTCTGTCGGGTACACAGATTAAACAAACACGAGTTCCCCTTCTCCCTCAGACCTAGTGGTTTTTGCAGGGTTGTTGTAGCTTTGTGTTTATTAGGCTGTATTAGCTATCAGGACTCTGTAGTCATTCCGTTGCAATTTTTCAAAAACTGCTTTTATTTCTTGTAGGGTTCCTATGGAGCAGTGGCTCACCAAGAGAAATCAGGTAGGATCACCTCACTCTTGTTTCAGAAGAGCTCTGAAAGGGGAATATAGAAGCAAAATGTCTGCCCCGCTCCCCGGGTGCTCAGGTGTGTGACTGCAGGGCATGTGGGACCCAGCACATAAAGGAGACTGCTTCATGGGCAGTGGGACACCCGCAGATGTGCTCTCTCAGCAGTCCCACTGATCCTTGCCTTTGCCCACTCAATGTGATAATCTTTTGCCCATGGCCCTAGAGCTGATTCAGGCCAGAAGAGGTGACTCTCTGATGTCCCTTTGCTAACAAGGGTTCCATGAGCTGAATAGAACCTACCTAATCAAGTTGGTGACCAACTTGAGGTTTTCAGCCAGAGCATGGGTCAGCTGGATCTGTCTGTCCATGTGCTGCTTCTTTTAGGTCATTGAGCCCACCAGAGATCTTCCTAGGTGGCTTAGATTAGAAATGGAAGTTGAAGTAAAATGTCATTAATGACCCTATTTTATCTATTTCAGGACTCCCGGTTTTTTTGCATCTCTGAAATAGGGCCACTCCTCCCTGTCAGTCCATAGAGTGCCATGGTTTAATTGGCATAGTTTTTCCTCTCGAAGTAGCATATAATAATGATGCCCTAAGCTCCATGAAATACAGAGTCACAGGGTGGGTTCTCCAGGAAGCATAAACTGACCTGGAGTTGGGGGTACACAAGGTTTATAGTGAAAGGACAAGAGAAGAAACCAGATTGGGCAGGTGGAGCCATCAGACCATAATGAAAACCTGAAAAAGCTCTGCCAGCCCAAGAGCGCTCATTTCTGGAGTCCCATATTGAACATGAATGGCCTTGCTCAGCCACGGATGAGGGCCACCCCTGAGAATAGCGTCACCTTGGCTGGAAAGCGGAAATAGACCCTGAGTGACTAACCACTGGACGCTGTTGCCTAGACATATTGCCCCTTCGTAACTGCATTGGGGGTGGGGGGGCCCAAGCAGCACAGCTTCCCGTCAGCCACATGCAGGAAAAATAAGTTTTGGTCAGTTTTAATTCCACCAGAATTGTGCCATGAAACTGGAATATGATGAAGACTTATTTACTGTCGCCCCATCAGTGCTCCACACACTTGCTGGACCAGCCCAGTGACTGATGGGCAGTTGGAAAAATAGGTCCCAATTTTTTTTACCCCACTGGTGGTGTAACCATGAGACATGTGATCTGCACTGCCCCCTAGTGGAGTTAGGCTTCATTTGCTTTGTAACACACCTTTTATTCATTTCCTTCCTTGTCCTGTCTTTCCCACTCCTCCCTCCTCATCCTCACCCATCCCTGGTGTTTTCTAGGATCACCTCCCAAATAAACTGACCCTCAAATCCTCATCTCAGAGTCTGCTTCTAAAAGAACCCCAAACCGAGACACTGACAAAAGCAAACAAGTTATGAATAAAACCTCCATATATATTAGGGTGACCCACCATGAAAAACTCGTATATATCCTCGGTCAAATTACATGTCCAGTTGAAAAGGAGGATAGGGAAGGGGGCGAGAGGACCGTCATCTCACTTTTGCACATGGGAAACAGTCTTCTGGTGTGAAGTGGAATGACATCCTTTTCAAAGGATCCCACGTTCATACCTTTATTTTCTATCTTCTCTCTTTTTCCAGAGATGGCCACTCCTGAAGAAGGCCACAGTTGGCAGATTCCCATTAATCACAGTGACTTCACAATTTTAAAAAACAATGAGAGTCAGCTGTGTGAAGTCCTTCAGAATAAATTTGAGTGTATCTGTACCCTGGTCTCTCCATCCGTGGAAAGGAACAGTGAGTCTCTGCAAGTCTTCAGAGAAATGCTAATTCCTGGGCTGGAGTTATCTGTTTGGAAAGACGACCTCACCAGACATGCCGTTGATGCTGTGGTGAATGCAGCCAACGGAGACCTTATTCATGCGGGAGGCCTGGCCCAGGCCCTGGTGAAAGCCGGGGGCTCTGAAATCCAAGAGGAGAGCAGAAGATTTGTTTCCAGATTTGGTAAAATACCAACTGGTGAAATAGCTATCACGAAAGCAGGGAGACTTCCCTGCAAATTAATTATCCATGCGGTTGGGCCTCGGTGGATAGCGAAAGATTATCAGACATGTACCTATAAACTGCAGGAGGCCATTATAAATATTCTGAATTATGTTACCTTTCACAATCCAGACATTGAGACAGTAGCAATTCCAGCCCTGAGCTCTGGGATTTTCCAGTTCCCTCTGGACTTGTGTACACAGATCATTGTGAAAATGATCAGTTTTTATTACCAAGGGAAGCAACTGGCCACCAATTTGAAAGAAATTCACCTGGTAAGCAATGAGCACCCTACTGTTGTTGCCTTTAAAAATGCTTCAGAAATAATCTTAAGGATGAACAAGCTGGGATCCCGGATGAGTCAAGAGGCCACCCCTCCATTCAAGACCGTTCTTGTGAACAATGTGATTCTCCAGATTGTCCAGGGTTACATCCAGCTGCAGGAGGTAAGTCTTTGTTTCTGTCTTCTTGTACTGCCAAAGGAGGTCCCTGAACTGTTTATTACCTATCAGGTATTTTTTTTTAAAATATGTACTATTTAAGATGCTGTTTAGAAAGCATGTTGTTTAAGCTAAGAGTATGGACTTTAGAGAGAGACCATCCGGATTTAAATGCTAGCTTTGCCATTTGTAACTGGGTGATCTGAATCAAGTTATTTTATCTTTTGGACCTTGGTCTCCTCATCTGTAAAATAAGAATAATAAGATCACGTGTATCAAAGAGCTGGAATCAATACACCTAAAATACTTAGAATAGAGCTTGACACATGGTAACTATTTATGATGATTATTGCCACTATTCTTGGGCACCAGGAGGAAATAGAACAAGCTTTGATTCCAAGGAACTTAAAATCAATTAGACTTCTTTTATGTAAGAAAAAATTCTCGATTTGAAAAATCCCATTGGGGAAGCAAACCATCTGAACATTTCTGAAGCAACCTATCAAGAGTAAACTAAAAAGTCTTAATAAAAAATGAACTCATAGTTTTTAAGAGTATGTAAATATATGACAAGAGTGTAAGGCAGTGGACCAAGAAAGATTAATTCAGAAGCTAGGAGTTTGAATATGACCTCAAGTTATGATGGGTATGAACTGGGTGGTTAGAATGACTTGATCAGAGATCCACAAAAGTGGTAAGAGCCTGAAAATCATGGACTGGACCAGTCAGGAGATCTAGGTCGAGCTATAAGTTGTATACTTAGTATACTGCTCTCTGTCAGGGGTTGGAGAGAATACAGAGGGCAAGTTAGGGTTTAGCCAGTGCTTATGGAAAGCCAAGGCCAGAGCCCTGGCAAGGAGGGGAGGGAATCATGGTAACAGTGAACTTGGGGATTTCTGGGTTGGCGCAACTCTCCTGCTAGGCAGAGCACCTTAAGGCTAGGAATCAAGGCATGTTCATCTTTGTAGCCCCAGGGCCCAGTCTCGGCATGCATCTGGGTGTTCAGCAAATTATTGATGCCAAAGTGAAGGGGGCAGCAGAGAAGAGAAAGAATATAAGGCTATATTCTTTTTATTTCTGCATCAGAGTTGTCGCTCTTAAGTTTCTCCTATGGCCACAATCAAATAGACTTCATCATAAGTGAAAAAATGCCACTTCTTTTCTTGTTCTTTTTTTTTTCTTTTAAGATTTTATTTATTTATTTGAGAGAGAGAGAGAGAGAGCACTTACACACACACGAGCAGCGGGAGGGAGAAGTAGACTCCCCACTGAGCAGGGAGCCAGATGTGGGGCTCAATCCCAGGATCCTGGGATCATGACCTGAGCCAAACGCAGACACTTCACCTACTGAGCCAACCAGGCTCCCAAAAATGCCACTTATTTTCTACAAGACACAATTAGAAAAGAAGACAGGGGACCCCACAGGATGAAACATTGATTCAATAAGTCATTAATACGCCACTTTAAAATTAAAGTGGAAACATCCTCGTTGAATAACTTACCCTTTAACTAAACTTTTATTATATTTCTTTGTTGCCAGCAACATTGAGAACCTTAAAATTTTTCAAGGGTGCCAATGCTCCCAAACTGGAACTTCTGATTGCACTTTCAAAGTGAAGTATTCATTAACGTCCATTAGAAGTACCTGGGTTGCCCTCAAAGGGAAACAAAGCAATCAGGATGACTTAGGGGTGTTTGAGCACTGGGCAGAAGCAAAAGGAGACCTTCCCCTGTAGCCCAGGCCTGAGGGCTAACTAGGAGGCGATACTACTGAAAACACAGCCCATGTGTATGCAGTCCATTTCCAAAGGGACAGATGAAGAACTGGTAAAAGTGGTTGCCCTCCAGACAGGTGAGTGCGTGGAGCATCCAAGGAACCCAGCAAGAGGGAGGCCTATTTCCACGTAAGACTTTTTTGTCTCATTTGTATTTTCTTTGACTATGTACTGCTTTTTTTTTAAAAAGAAAAGCATTAGGAGATAGAAATTTCCCAAGAAATTTTATTTCCACTCTCTTTAAACCAAACAGAAAATCCACACAGAAATAGCAAAAAGTGATAGCACTGGGGGAGGGGATGAAACCATGTATTGATGAAGGTTTAAACAAATCACAAGGAATGCCCAGACTCTTGGAATATGGGGGGTATAAAGCAGCAAGATCCTGACAGACATTTGCGGTCAGAACTGTATTATCCACACACTTTGACTAATTTCTGAATAGGACAAATGACTCATGGCAATCAAGTGAAATTATGAGTTTCTATCCACCCATAAATGATAACCTTGTGCAAAACAAACACACAAACAAAAGATGTCTTGTGAATTTACGATCTTCAAAAGTATTTTTCAAAGCTCCTCAGCAAACTAAAGATTGAAGAAAAAGTAATTTAACAATGGATCCTCTGTTTTTTGTTTTTTGTTTTTCCTTTTCAGACGGATGTAATTGTTAATTCTGTAAATCCGCTCTGTGGTTTGAGATTTGGAGATGTGTCAATATCAATTCTACAACAAGCAGGAAATGAAATGGAATTGGAATTTAATGAAAAAACTACTGAAATACCTGATTCTCAGTTGGTACTGGTCACAAGAGGATTTCAATTGTCCTGTCAGTACGTATACCATGTGTTGTGGCATTCAAGACATCACAAACCGACTAAGGTAAGTTCAACATAAGTTTATCTTTATGTAGTCCCGTAGACTACATAGTCTTTGTTGAATTTCCATCATGTCATTACATTTATGAAAATTTGATAAGTGAGATAGTCCTCATTTTCTACCATTCTGAAATACAGGAAAAGCATTGTTGTCACAAGTTATCTTAAGAAATTTAATTTTAAATATTACCTAACTCATGTCTAAATTTTAAGCAAGCGTACTGCAAACAGACCTGGAAAGAGTGGGTTCCCTCAGTCTACACATCTGTTCACCTCACCCCTCTGTGACCCTGTTGGCCTTTCCCTAAATGGACCTGGAATTCAGCCTCTGTATTTCCCTGCATCAGTTAAGTGCCAGGGGCACCGGGGACTTCCCTTCCAGTACTGCTCCTGGTAAATCTATCACCTGTGGTGTCTTCCCACCAAGAGAAGAGGTAGAGATGGACAGATTGGCTTTCTGGCCAACTCTTCACCCAAGACATGTAAAATATACACATTAAAGAGTGGGGGGACCCACTCAAATGTGGAGAGAGGGAAAGAATCTCCTTCCCTGCCTTTGTTTATCTTTATTTTGTCACCATTTCTGGGCCTTCTTTGACTAAGAGCCCTCTAGTCCCAAACTGGCCCTCCAGTCACTCTCTACCCCCCAGTTTTCCAGGGCCCTTCCACAGACAACTTTCCTGTACTTCAGTGTGGATGTTGAAATGTTGATGTAAAGTTTAAATCTGCCAAATACATTAGCACTTCTTGAGAAGAAATTACACAGGACGTTAGGACATATCTTAAGATGTTGGATAAAACTGCTTACTTATTTTTCCCTCTGTCTCCTTTGTTAAACTTCCGAGAGCTCTTTGTTTCAACCTGGAAGCAGCAGGTAAATGGGAATAAACTGATGGCTGGCTTGTAGTCCTGGGGAGATGAACAAGGCTATACAAACTGGCAGAAATCATGGCACCCAAACAGACCCCTCAGTGACTTGTGTTTCTCATCACCTAACCATATGGCTGTCATGGGCTCTCTAAGGAGGCATAGCTATGACCCCAAGGGAGAGTAGACGTGGGCTTTGTAAGATGTGGGCAGGATCGAGAGGTGAGTAAAGTTTTATTTTGACTCAAAGGCTGATCTGTTTTTCCTACAGATACTGAGAATTGCAGTGAAGGAATGTTTGGAGAAATGCCTTGAACTAAATAAAACTTCTATTTCCTTTCCTGCCCTTGGGACTGGAAACTTTGGTATACAGAAGAGTGTAGCAGCCGAGATTATGTTTGATGAAGTTTTAACTTTTGCCAAATGCCATTTGAAAAAGCAATTAACTGTAAAGTTTGTGATCTTTCCAGAAGAACTGGACACCTACATGGTAAGATGATATTTAGAAATTTCCAATTCAGGGATGCCTGGGTGGTTCAGTCCGTGGAGCCGCTGCCTTCAGCTCAGGTCATGATCCCAGGGTCCTGGGATCGAGTCCCACATCGGGCTCCTCGCTTGGCGGGGAGCCTGCTTCCCTCTCCACTTCTGCCTGCTTGCGTGCGCTTGCTCGCACGCTCTCTCTCTCTCTCTCTCTGACAAATAAATGAATAAATAAAATCTTAAAAAAAAAAAAAGAAAGGTGGCATTCTGTTACCTATCCATCTTAAGGGAAAAAAAAAAGGAAAGGAATGTCCCATTTATTCATTCATTCATTCCATAACATCTGTGTAGTATCTCCAATGTAAGACATGAGCTAAGCACTGTACAGCACAGTGATGTTCTAACTTGGTGAATTTAATATTTTTTTAATTGTTCACCTCTGACCTAGTGAAGAATGTCATTAAAGCAGCCACGTTACCCTGCTCCCTAAATTCCGACTTTTCCTTTGTTGGCCTTTATTCTCCCCTCTGCTCCTCAAAGATAAGCAACCTTCTTGTTTCAGTGTGGGGGTCCTCTGCTCGTCTGTCTTCTCTCCCGCTTTGAGAACACAAGTATTCTGACAATTTCTGCAAAGTCCTGTCTTCTGAGCCACCTTCAGACCCATACACTTAATCCTGTCTCATTTCCACTTGGTTATCCCATTGTCGTCTTAAAGCCAACATATTTAAAACAAATTCTTTGTCTTCTCCTCTCCTATTGATCAACTTCTTGGGGCAAGCTAATATACTTTTCTGTGCTTCAGTTTCTTCATCTTTAAAGTGGGATAGTAGGGAAGCTTGGCTGGCTCAGTCAGTAGAGTACGAAACTCTTGATGTCAGGGTCATGAGTTCAAGCCCCACTTTGGGCATAGAGCTTATTTGAAAAAAAAAAAAGTAGAATAAAGTGAGGATAATAACTACCATCCTATGGAGCTGTTGCGAGCATTAAATGAGTTAATACGTATAAAACACTTAGAACAGTACCAGGCATGCAGGGAAGCCCTCCGTGAGGGCTAGCTGTTGCATCAGCTGTAATGAATTGTAATTCACAGAGTGCTGACCTAAAGAGGAAACCAAGTGACCCATTTGTTATCTTTTCTTCCTAATTAGATTATTAATTATTTCACAGCAGAGGTATCTTTGACTACTTTTGCCATGTCCCCAGTACTGTCCCCAAATTCAATCTATTGTTTAACTTCTCTGTGGGTGACCCCAGAGGGAGGTCAGTTGTGGTATGATACGAAAGGGAGGGACCAGTGTGTAGGGGCGTGTGTCTGTGTGTCTGAATGCAGAGATCTGTGTGTCCAGCTGCTTTAGTTGTCACTTCATCTCAGCTTTTTGCTTTAGAGTGGGCAGATTAAGTTGAGTTTCTAACATGTGAAAAGGTCCCTGATATATTCAGCATAATTAGTATAGAGTGCTGTGATGTTCTGCCTTTAACGTACCATCTCTGGGCTTTATGCTCACTTAACTGGCACTTCGAGAAGGAACTTGTCCTGATGTTAAGGAAGAATTAAAAAGGAAATGAAATAAGATACAGTGACTTAAAACAGATTTTCAAGACAGGTTTCTGATTCTGCCAATAGCAACATCCAAGTGCTAGCACAGCCTCCCAGGCGTGGGTCCGGGTATTGGGTATAAAGAGCCTTGCTCGGTGCCTGGCAGAGAGAGTGGCTCTGAACAATAGTCCTCTGACTGCTTACTCTTCCACCTTGCAGCCTGTCTCCAGGTGGGTGGTTGCCATTTTCTCTCTCCCGACAAGAAAACGAACTTACTCTTGTTCCAGCTTGCTTTTTCCTGGAACAAGTGTTAAGGTTCTTTTTCCTTTTGCTGCTTGACTAGGCACAAGGAAGTTTGTAGCATATGCTGATATTCATTGCTGACATTTCTGAAGATGGAGTTGGGAAGAGATGCCCACATGAGCTCTCATTAGCCCATTTCAGCCAGCTCCGGGACACCAGGGTGTCTCACCCACAGACTTATAAGCCAGTTACCCCGTCAAGTAGCTCACTTTCCAGACACAGGGAATCATCCAGTCTTGCAAATGAAGTTCTCCCTAAAGCAGAGCTCGATCGATCGATCGATCGGTGGGCCCAGGTAGGTGCTCCAGGCACATTCCAGAAGAGCTCAGGAAGAACCATCTTCCTACAAGGGGAATGAACTCCGTGTAGAAAAGAAGGTTCGTTCTCTTCAATACACAAACAAAAATGTACGTGGCAGTTCAAAAAACATAGAAAGATCAACCGCAGTCTGAGTGCTCCCCTAGGCGATGATAATAAAAACAGCTGCCGTGTGCTGCATCAACCATGCCCTGGGCTAAGGCGAAGCTGCAGAACAATCTTTTTCAAATGAATTTCCATTTTATTAACTACAAGAGCACCTGCCTAGTTTTGTCTTCTCCAGTGAAGTGGCTGCAGACTTGGCTCAGTGCCTCGCAGACAATAACCAGAGCATTAATATTTGTGGAATGAATGAATGATTATATTTTGCCTTGGGATATACACATATATTCTCTTTATTTTAAGACCAGATTTCGGTTTTCTGTCCGGTTTTTCTATACTTGTTTCCCCTACGTGTTCTAATAGATCATGGTACTACATGATTTGGTGCTGTGATCGCTGTTTCTTAGGACTTTCCGAAAGGCTGCTGTAGATTTGTGGCAATGGGGATGGAGACTGACAGAGTGGATGAGGCCAGGTGTGGTTTGTGCAGGTAGGAAGAGGGATTTTGAGGACTATGGCTAAAAGCCCCACTTACGACTCCGCTCTGTTTTGCTTCTTATAGGCTTTCAGCACTGAAATGGAAAAGACTAAATCCAAGCTACGTGGTTTCAGTAACTACAATGGTGAGTAAGAAATTCCCGGGTCTAGAAGTAGAGTCCGCGGGACGCCTGGGTGGCTCAGTCAGTTAAGCTACTGTCTTTGGCTCAGGTCATGATCCCAGGGTCCTGGGATCGAGTCCCGCATCGGGCTCCTTGTCCAGCAGGGAGCCTGCTTCTCTCTCTGCCTCTGCCGGCCACTCTCCCTGCTTGTGCTCTCTCTCTGACAAATAAATAAATAAAATCTTTAAAAATTTAAAAAAAAAAAAAAAGAAGTAGTCTGATCACCAGAAGCTCATCCTCTTCATCATCTTAACTAATAGAAGGGACAAGAGGAAGAACTAAGCCCAATATATTTTCTCCTGTTCGGATACTAACCTGCTTGGTGTCTGAACATCATTCTGTTTTTGCCCAGTCCAGTTTCATGATATGAACAGAGAGAGGCTAAGCGGTGGTGGGTAATCCACAGTGTGGTTATTTGCTTCACAGATAGCTCTCTATAATTTTTCTCTAAGAAAAAGTTCTGTCCTTCACAAGCTGACTGAGCCGGTTACTCTTTTTGCTCTGAATGGGGTCACATCTAAATGAGTCATTTTAGAAAACACATCTCAGTCATACCAGATAATAATAAATGGATTCACCTGATGCTACCCAAACCTGAGAATCACTAGGATCATAATAGAAACTTTGAACAAATAAACAAACAAAAATATGCATGGCCCCCAACTCTACATATTCTGACTCAGGACCTCTGGATCTGGGCCAAGCATGTGTATTTTTCAGTAGCTCCTAGTCAGTTTTGCTGCTGAACTAGGTTTGGGGATCCCTGGACTTAGCTAACCATGGCCGATGTTGGAGAAAGATGAACTGTGTCATGTAACTCCTTTCCTTTAGTTGAGTTGGAGTTGATGGAGTTGGAATTGCTTCATGACAACCAGGATGTGTACTTGTGAAATGGTCTTTTGATCTACAGTAGCCTATAAATGTCAAGAACACTAGACATTCAGTGAGGAATAGAAACTGTTGGGGTATTTCCCACTAGGGTCACAATGATTTGCTTATACCCTTTAACAGAAGAGTTCACTTATAGATGGGCTGTGGTCCAGCAGTGCTGGGAACAAAGGAGGGGTTACTTGGAGAGCTGTGGTCTGTCACTGTGCCTCTTATGAACCTCTTTATTTATCCGTAAAATGATGATAAAGACAGACTTTTGTCAGCATAAATAGAGATTATGCATGTAAAAATGTTCTGTTGCAAAGCGTTGAATGAAGGCCAAAGAATAATGAGTGAGAGGATGGACAAACTACCAGGGGGCCCAGAAGAGGCAGAGAGTCCTTCTGACCTAAAGGGATCAAGAGTGACTTCCTGGACAAGTGGATCTAAGTTGGGCTTTATTGAGGATGGCAGATTTTCAGTGGCTCGAGCTGTTGCGGTGGGGCACCCAAGGTGAAGAAAATGCCTAGAAGCAAACAAATGCAGTGCATGTGGGGGGAACCACACTGAACCAAGGGAAGGTAGACAGGAGTTTTAGGTGAGGCTAATATGGAAAAGGAACACACAAAAGTCTCTGTTTTTAGTCCAAATAATAGGACCACGTGTTACCATTTACTTCGGTCATTTTTAAGAACATCTGTAAAGGAATTATAATTATAGCACAGGACAATAATTGACCCTAATGATGGTTAATGGTGATGATCTCAGATTATCAAGGAAAAGCTGAACTATTTAGGAAGGCAGGGAAATGTGTTTTCATTAGAAATATTTAACTAATAAATATTTAACTAATAAACTAAGTAATCTAACTCATAAATATTTAACTAAGGTATTTGGTGCTAGAAGTGTATCCCTTAGTGATCTGAAAAATTAGTTTCCCAGAAGAACAATTTCTCCCCCCCCTGCCCCCGGTAATGATGGGTAAATGAAGTATCACCATGTATTGCTTCTCTTTTCTCCTAAAAAGTAATATAAACTCCCAGGGAGAACAAGGGTTAAAAAATAAACAAACAAACAAAATCCCTATGTCTCCAGTTTAAGAAATCTTGTCACTTCAATTGTCCAAAACATTGGCCTTTTCTTTTTTCTTTTCTTTTCTTTTTTTTAACTCAGACCCTCTTCCTACTGTGTCTCTCCTGGTACCACTTCAGTGTTCCTGGTACCACCCAACTATTCCATGGGGGGAAAGATGGTAATTACCACTACTAACCTCAGATCATTTATGGGGAGGCAGAATTATGTGAGTACCAGAGTCAGATTGCCCATACCTACTAGCTCCATGGCTCCTACTTACTAGTCCTTTAATGGGCAAGTTACTTAATAACTTTAAATAAGTTTCCTCATTTGTAAGATGAGGCTGTTAATAGTACTTATAAGGTTGTGAGGAGTGAACAGAATAATTTATGTGAAGCATTTAGAAATGCCTAGAACATAGTAGGTGCTCAATTTACTTTTCCCCTTATGTTATGTATCCCCGTATACTTATGTTTTTGAGATTCATCCAAATAGCTAAAGTTCACTTCTTTTCATTGCTTTAATAATATTCCAATGCTGAAGGACATTTGGGTCATTTCCAGTGGGTTTTGCTGTCACAAAGGAGAAGGTGAATTTTCTTGTATATATCTCCTGATGCATACATAAAAAAATTTCTTACAGAACATAATTATGGGAGTAGTTGTTCCAGTTTTACACCCATCATAAATATATACAGAAGTTCCAGTTCCTCTCTATCCTCCCCAACACTTAATATTGTTAGACTTATTTTTTGCCGATCTGGTGGATAATTTTTCATATCCCTGATTGTCAATGAAGATGAGCATCTCTTCACACATATCTGGGCCATTTGTGTTTCCTTTTCTATGAAATCATTTGTCCAGCTGAGTATTAGGTTATTCCTTTTTCTTGATAATTCGAGAGAATTCTTTATATATTTTGGATACTGCTTCACCTATGAATTTCTTCTCAGCTAGTCCCCCCAATTTCTTTCTTTCTTTCTTTCTTTTTTTTTTTTTTTTTGCAATTTGAGTTGAGAGTTACCCTAATCCATCAGAGATTATAATTCTTTTTTTTTTTTTTTTTTTTTTTTTTTTTTTTTTTTTTTTTTTTTTTTTTTTTTAAAGATTTTATTTATTTATTTGACAGAGAGAGATCAGAGTAGATAGAGAGGCAGGCAGAGAGAAAGGGAGAGAGGGAAGCAGGCTCCCCGCTGAGCAGAGAGCCCGATGTGGGACTCGATCCCAGGACCCTGAGATCATGACCTGAGCCGAAGGCAGCGGCTTAACCCACTGAGCCACCCAGGCGCCCCTATAATTCTTTATATATATCTTTGCTCCTTATACACATGGGTGGGTTGGAATCAAGTTCCATGGCCTGTTCTGCTGAGATATACCATGTCAAGTAGTAGAAGCTGCTAAGCTGCAAATTCTGTGGAGGCGTAAATTGTCCTGTTACATACAGATACGAAATCAAAAGGAATCCCAGGTAATGAGGTTATGGGTATTTCTTCTTTTCATTAAACTTGGATAATTTTCTAATTTTTCCAAAATAAATGTATTACTTTTATAATCAGAAGTACATATTTTTCAAAAGGAATTTTTCCCTTTTTAAGCTCTATGGCTTTCAGAGATGTTTGATTTCAAACTTGATAGTAGCAAGAGGTTAAGGAAAATCTCAGTCACCGGGACATAAAGGCATACCTCATTTTATTGTACTTTGTTTTATTGTGCTTCACAAATACCACTGGGTTTTTTTGTTTTTCCAAATTGAAGGTTGGTGGCAACCCCGCATCAACCAAGCCAACTAGTGCCATTTTACCAACAGCCTTTGCTCACTTTATGTCTCTATATCACATTTTGATGATTCTTGCAATATTTCAAACTTCTTCATTATTACTGTATTTGTTACGGTGATCTGTGTTCAGTAATTATGACTCATGGAAAGTTCAGATGATAGCATTTTTTTTAGCAACAGAGTGTTTTTAAATTAAGGTAGATACATTGGTTTTTAGACATATTGTTATTGCACCCCTAGTAGACTACAGTATAGTGTAGACACAAATTTTATATGCACTAGGAAACCAAGACATGCATTTGACTTGCTTTATTGCAACAGTCACTTGATTGCAGTGGTCTGGAACCCGACCTGCGTCTCTGAGGCATGCCTATAATCGTTGGTTAACATCCGTGGTGATATCACAAGGTGAGCTCATCCGTGAACTGACAAATGCAACATAGCAGGGGCAAGGCATGATAAAACCAACCCCTCACAGGCTAAACTCTGCTCTCAAGGAGACTGTAGACCATACATTTAGATTTCCTTCATATCTGACACAGCAATCAGAGCTAGGCACTTAATTGTAGCTGCTGCCGCTGGCAATGGTCATAATGTCCTCGGGACAAACATTGGCCTTGGTGTTTTGTTCAGCCCTGGTTTAAAACCCACCTGCCTTCTGTGGATGTTTATGACAGTCTTTTCAGTCCCCCAGTTGGCCAGAGAGGAGAAAAGAGAAAATGGGCTCCAAGCTAAGTCTCCTGCCATTAGTCTGATGGGATCCAACCTGGAAAAGATGAAGGAGGCCCAAGCGTGGATCCAAAGGATACTGACCCCCCAGGACCACCATATCATTGAGAATAATCTTATCCTCTGCCTTGGGAAGAAAGAACATGACATTTTGACTCGGCTTCAGAATACCTTGAGGGTCTCTATCTCAGAGATTATCAGTCTGGAAAAGGCAATTTTAGAGATTAAAGGAGCCAAAGCTGACGTCATTGAGGCTGTTATGAACATTGAACATATGCTGTGTGAAGTTCAAGAGGAAGTGGCAAGAAAAAAGGAACTAGCCCTTTGGAGCTTGTCAGGTGAGTGACTTTAAGTTGAAAAGTCAGCTCTTGCAAACTATTCCTTATGGGTGTGAGGACTTCTGTATGCGTGTGGGTCAGAGATACCGTGGAAGAGAGAGCAGACCATGCTGGTTCTGTGTTAGGCCTAACCTTTTATAACCATTTTTTAGCTGTCTTTCTACCAGCAAGGTTAATTAGTAAATGAAAACACACACGCACACAATGCACACACTCACGCCCACACACGTGATTGGATTTACTTACAATGGCATGGATTGCCTCAGAGGCAATTAAATGGAAAGCCTCCAGCTACACAAGCCCAGGCTCTGGGGAAAAATGTACATCTCTAATTCCACAAATGGAGCATTCAAACATACACACATTCCACTTGATCAATTCATTTCTTTGAGTTTTATTGCATTTACATATTTGTTGCTGGCAGCATTAGGAGTCTTGAAATTACTTTGAGCTCTCTCATCACAGTAAATTATTCATTCACAGTGTGAAGTACACTCAAGTATCTCCCATTCAATGGGGGCAAAAATCATCACAATGACTGGGAATTTGGGTCTGGAGAAGTCTTTTCGACATGGCCCTAGAGCTAAGTAGGAAAATTACACTGTTGCAAATGTCAGCTTGGGAAACAGAAGCTTATTTCATTTATTTACTTGACTAATGTATATTATATCCATGATATGTGTCAAGCATGTGGTGGGTTCTGGGGATATAGTGATGAGATGGACATTGTTTCCACTCAAAATCTAATTGAGGATACTGAGCAGGTTAGCTATGAAAGAGGAGGGTGAAAATGCTCTGTGGGAGCACCTCGGACAGGCGCAGTCATGTTGCGATTTAGAATATATATTTCTTCATTCATATGATCCAAACATATTTGTCATATATATTTGGTCTTCCTCCACATTCCTGGCTTACAGCTCTCAAAGCCCATGGATTTCCTAAGTGTGGAGAGTGATAAAGGTGTCTTTTGTTACATTGAGGAGGTGACTTTGGAAAGCACCTAAGGATGGGGACTGGTCACCAGGAGACTCGACCTGTGATTGGAGGATTGGAACTTTTGATATTCCCCAGTGCAACCTCTGGGGAGGAGGCTGGAGGTTGAATCAGTTGCCAGTGGCTGATGATTTAGTCAGCTGTGACTAGGTAACGGACATCCATAAAAACCCAGAAGGACAGGTTCAGAGAGCTTTCAGGTTGGTGAGCATGTGGAGAGCTAGAGAGTGTGGTTTGCTGAGAGAGAGCACAGAAACTCCACACCTTTTCCCCATTCCTTCCTTGCCTTATGCATCTTTTCAGTCTGGCTGTTCCTGAGTAATATACCTGTATAACAAAGCAGTAATCTGGTAAATAAAATGTTCCTCTGAGTTCTGTGAGCTGCTCTAGCAAATGAATTCAACCCAAGGAGGAGATCATGGGATCCTCTGATATATAGTCAGCCAGTCAAAAGTACAGCTAACAACCTGAACTTGCAACCAGTGTCTGAAATCCAAGGAGAAGATCATTGGAACCTTCAGTTTGTAGCTAGTCAGCCAGAAGCACAGGTAACAACCTGGCTTTCGACTGGTGTCTGAAGTGTGTGTGTGTGTGTGTGTGTGTGTGTGTGTGTGTGTGTGTGAGAAAGAGAGAGAGAGAAAGAGAGCAGTCCTGTAGGACTGAACTCTTGACCTGAGAAATCTGATTCTATCCTTGGGTAGATAGTAGCAGAATGGCTTGGTTGTATACATGGGAAACCCTCCTACCCACACAGACATTGGAATTGGGTCTCAGAATACCCTAACCCAGACTTGGGAGGTCAAGGGGAGCCTTCTCAGAAGAGGTGTCATAAATGGAGAATGAAGAATAGAAAGAAATTAGTAAGGTAAAGATACTTTCAAGCAATCAGACCATGGCAAGGTCTAGATTAGGAAAGACTTAATAAATTCCATGAGAGTTCAGAGTTTTTCTTGAAACAAGGGAGAGCCTTGACAGATTTTAGCAAAGATAAGGTCAGTTTCACTGTAACATTCATGGGTTTGGTACAAAAATTCAGATGCAAATTTTCAAAGGACACCTCATTTTCACTTGTGTTTGTAAAAATAATTCAGGCAGACATGGTCAAAGTGAGTGGGAGTTTACAGTAAGTAAAAACATGGACAAAAATAATACACAAGAGGGGCACCTGGGTGGCTAAAAAAAAAAAAGTTAAAAAAATGAACAGGGCGCTTGGGTGGCTCAGTGGGTTAAAGCCTCCGCCTTCGGCTCAGGTCATGATCTCAGGGTCCTGGCCTTGAGTCCCGCATGGAGCTCTCTGCTCAGCAGGGCGCCTGCTTCCGCCTCTCTCCTGCCTGACTCTGTCTACTTGTGATCTCTCTCTGTCAAATAAATAAATAAAATCTTTTTAAAAAAATGGACTCTCTCTTCTCTCTGTCTCTCTGTCTCTCTCTCTCTCTCTCTCACACACACACACACACACACATTCTTTCTCTCAAATAAATAAAAAACATTTTTAAAAAATTAAAAACATTGAACATAAAGAAATAGTATTCAAAAGTAATACACAAGAATGAGACCAAAGATTATGATTTCTACTTAGCTTTTGAAAGGTAATAACTGTGGATATTTAAACTAACACGAGAGTACACTTCCCAAGAGAACAAGAGACAAAGAAACACTGTTCTATAAAGCTTGTGGCATCGCTTTAAACTAACTGCATTCATAGGGTTGACCTATTCTCCCAGCTATTGACAGTTAGTCCTGTTAAGTCCCTGGTTCTGCTGCAAGATGGCACTTTTGATAGTTGATGACTAAGCATATAATTCCACAGCTGTGTTTCAGAGACTCCTACACACTTACCCTCTCTCAACCAGATTGGGACCTTAGTTAACAAAATTGATACATTTTCTTTTTTTCTTCTTTTTTTTAAATTTAATTTTATTTTTTCAGTGTTCCAAGATTCATTGTTTATGCACCACACCCAGTGCTCTATGCAATACGTGCCCTCCTTAATACCTACCAGGCTCACCTAACCTCCCACCCTCCTCCCCTCCAAAACCCTCAGTTTGTTTCTCAGAGTCCACAGTCTTTCATGGTTCGTCTCCCCCTCCGATTTCCCCCAATTCACTTTTCCTTTCCTTCTCCCAATGTGTTATTCCTTATGCTCCACAAGTAAGTGAAACCATATGATAATTGACTTTCTCTGTTTGACTTATTTCACTCAGCATAATCTCCTCCAGTCCCGTCCATGTTGATACAAAAGTTGGGTATTCATCCTTTCTGATGGAGGCATAATATTCCATAGAATATATGGACCATATCTTCTTTATCCATTCGTCTGTTGTAGGGCATCTTGGCCCTTTCCACAGTTTGGCGACTGTGGTCATTGCTGCTATGAATATTGGGGTGCAGATGGCCATTCTTTTCACTACATCTGTATCTTTGCAGTAAATACCCAGTAGTACAATTGCAGGGTCATAGGGTAGCTCTATTTTTAATTCCCTAAGGAGTCTCCACACTGTTTTCCAAAGTGGCTGGACCAACTTACATTCCCACCAACAGTGTAAGAGGATTCCCCTTTCTCCACATCCTCTCCAACACTTGTTGTTTCTTGTCTTGTTAATTTTGGCCATTGTAACTGGTGTAAGGTGGTATCTCAATGTGGTTTTGATTTGAATTTGCCTGATGGCTAATGATGATGAACATATTTTCATGTGTCTGTTAGCCATTTGTATGTCTTTTTGGAGAAGTGTTCTGTTCATGTCTTCTGCCCATTTTTTGATGTCATTATCTGTTTTGTGAGTGTTGAGTTTGAGTTCTTTATAGATCTTGGATATCAGCCCTTTGTCTGTAGTGTCATTTGCAAATATCTTCTCCCATTCTGTGGGTTGCCTCTTTGTTTTGTTGACTGTTTCCTTTGTGGTGCAGAAGCTTTCGATCTTGATGAAGTCCCAAGAGTTCATTTTTGCTTTTTTTCTTTTGCCTTTGGAGACACATCTTGAAAAAAGTTGCTGTGGCCAATGTCAAAGAGCTTACTGCCTATGCTCTCCTCTAGGATTTTGATACATTTGTGCCTCATATTGAGGTCTTTTGTAAAATGGATACATTTTCAGTGAGTTATTACTACAAGGAATGTCAACTATCCATCGGAGCGATAAAATTTAAATATGGAAGTTAGGAGTTTCCTCTTCCATGCTGCTATTGTAATCCTTCCTGGGAAGCACTTCTGACAGCCGGAGTTTGTAGATCTTTGAGTCTGCAGTGCTCAACCCGGGTGCCCAACCCAGTGCCAGCAGGTAATAGGAGCCCAGTGAATGGTTGCTGAACTCAAGTGAGCTGAACTCTATTACTATACCTTATATATGTCGGCTGTTGCTCTTGAGATTTAACTTATAATCTCCTCCTTTGAAATTTCCTGGCTCTGAAATTTCTCTGCTATGGAATTTTGTTCCCCCTGCTTTCCACATTTACAGCTTGGCCCCTCTAGTGAGTTTCTTTAGATTTATCATCTGCTTTCTGTGGTTAGATTGAGCACGTTCAATTAAATAATGTGTTGGGAATTATGTCATTTTTGTTTACTTGAGTTTAAGTCAAACTGAAAATAAACTGAGGGGTGCCTGGGTGGCTCCGTAGGTTTATCCAGTCCTGCATCAGTCACCCTCTGCCCTTCCCCCCTGCTCATGTGAGCATGCTCTCTTTCCCCCAAATAAATAGAATCTTTAAAAAAAAAAGAAAATAAACTGAAAGAAAATAAGTTTTTGGGGGGGTTTTCTGTTTGTTCACATGTATGTATATTTATTCCAACAAGCAGTTGGTAGGCAATAACAGGTTGTCCCTTGAATTTAAAAAGGAAGGTAGGAAAGTTAAGGAAGAAGGAACAAAGGAAGGAAGAAAGGAAGGAAGGGAGGAAAGACAGAACATAAACTCTTAACCTCCAAAGTTTCCTTTTTGTGGTTGGGTGCATGTGAGTGATGTGTGTACCAAATATTCTGCCTTTCCACTTACAGAGAGCACTGGTGAAAGCCAGGTTTATATTAGCTGTGTGATATCAGCCAAGTCACATAACTTCTCCGAGTTTGTTTTTTTTTAAGATTTTATTTATTTATTTGACACACAGAGATCACAAGTAGGCAGAGAGGCAGGCAGAGGTGGGGGGAGGAAGCAGACTCCCTGCTGAGCAGAGAGCCTGATGCAGGGCTCAATCCCAGGACCCTGGGATCATGACCTAAGCCGAAGGCAGAGGCTTTAACCCACTGAGCCACCCAGGCGCCCCTTCTCTGAGTTTTAATTTCGTTTTTTGTCAAGGTGTGTTAGTTATTTCAGTGGCAGTGTTGTAATAGTCAAATGAAGTTGAGATATGAAATCTTTTTGAAAATCTTTAAGTTTTATATAAATGTCATACTATTTTTCATCATTCCTTAATGTTTTATTATGCCTGTGTGTTTTTGTTGATGAGCATCCTGGCCAGAAATATAAGCATTTCCTATTGGCAACACAATTATACATTATCTTACAACATCGATGGGGGAAGTATATACTAATGCTCTTTTTTCTCTCACCCCCTCAGGCTCGTGATCTAAATCACGTGAGGACAAATTTATTAACCCCCTCTTCTATCCCATGCCTTCTCGTTATACTGTACTCTCCTTGCATGTCCTAAACATATAAAGCATACAATTTAAACTGGCTAATCCGTTTCTTTAAATTTCTATAATTTGTTTTATTAAATTTCTTTATAAATCTTTTTCCTCTCACAGTACATTGAGACAAAGTTTTATGTTACTCATTTTTAGGGCAGTGGACTAATTGGCAACCCCCAAACCAGGATGAAATGAAGAAGAATACGTTTCTGAAATGCCTAAAGCTTTCAACGGAGGAAATTCAGACTCAGAAGAAACAGTTTGAGAACTGTGGTTTGCAGGTTATAAAGGTATACTTAATTGAGGGAAGGATTCTACTCATCTTGCTTTCATTTGGTTCTGTAACTGAGAGAAAAACTCAGCTGCTGAGGATTCTAAGCCAGCTGCTCATTGACCTGGACCCCGAGGATTAAGACTGAAAGTAGGGCGGACACAAAGGGTATAGTTGGAATCAGGAGGTGGGAATGATGGCAGGAGGTACAGAAGCACCCATCAAGCCTCAGAGCAAACTTGTCTGCCTATCTCGAAGCAGTATGAAAAAAAAATGGAATAGCGTTTATTACACTGTATTATAATTGTTCACCTATTTTTTACCTCTAGTTAAACCGTGAGCTTTTAAGAAGGCAAAGACTGTCTACACTGTTGACCCTTTCGTTACCAGTGCCTGGCACGTAGGTGGGGGCCAGGAGGGACTCTTAAAACACTTTATATGAAAAGCAAGTTGCATGCTTAGTAGTACACACAGCCTTTCTCTTTGAAGCAGAGTATCAAGCAACATATATCGCGCTTCTCACTTTTTTTCCCCAGGTTTTTTTTTCAGTTTTTCATATCCTTGGGTCATAGGTGGAGAAAATAGACAATGAGGTTCTCATGGCTGTCTTCCAAAAAAAGAAGAAAATGATGGAAGAGAGAATACAGGGGAAGCCTGTGAGCCACAGGCTGTTTCAGCAAATTCCCTACCAGTTCTGCGAAGCTGTATGCAGAGTTGGCTTTCAAAGAATGTACTCGGCGCCCTGCGGTAGGTGTCAGCTCCTCATCTTTGGGGTCTCTGTATGTGGGGAGTGGTGAGCAGACCCCAGCAGATGACTCACCATTTGTAGTATTTGTTGCTTTGGTGACGGGAACCCTTGCAACTGGGATATAGTGATTGAGTCATTTGGAAAGGGTCATATTTTTTGTTTGTCCTTCTTGTTTTGTTGCTGATGGGTTTAATGCTGATGAAAGCTTTAGCGGTAAGATGTACAGTTCACTGTTTTTCTCTTTTCTGTGGTTATGTGTTTTACCTGCCGAAAGCACCCTGAAGCTTTTTTTTTTTCTTAGCTCCACAAAATAATTATCGACACTACCAAACCTCATCCCTTAATTAAAAGGGCATTTTTTTGAGCTTAATAAAGTTGTTCTTTTCTCTTCCATCTTCTTCATTTCCTGTAGCCTGCTAGTGAATGAATTAGATAGCATCTGGCAGGTGAAGTAAACAACCCCTTAAGATCCTTTTCAGCTGCTTACATAATTCAGCTGCATACGTAATTGCTGTATTGTCCCCTCTAGATCTCTCCAAAGGGGGCAAAGAAGTTTAGTAGTAATCATGGAGGATACCAGCCACACAGCTTGATTTTGCCTGATCCATTGATTCTGTTCTTGATTTTTACCTTTCAAAATACGTAGCATGATCCTTGCTGTGAAGCCAACTCCAGGTCTTGATTTCTAGAAAGCAACAGGTCTGGAAATCATCATCTCTTTGCCCCCAGAGAGAACATAAACAATACCTGGAGTAAAAACTGAACATGGGAAGTTCCTGGGGGTAAAAAAATTTTTAAATGGATCCCTACCAAGAAAAGAAGTCTTTGAGTGTAGCCAGAAGAGTGATATTGGTTAAAGTCTTAAATATTCACAACTTCTGTTTGCTCCCAAACCCGTCGTAACTGGCTTCTTCTCTGCACTCCCCCCTCCCACCCCTACATAAACTACTCTCACTAAGACCATCTCTGTCCTCCTATTTATCAAATCCAGTAGTGCCTTCTTTTCAGTCCTGTGGCAGATGCTGCAAATTGCCTGACATCTGCACACATCTTTCTTCCTAAAAGGCACACACATCACCTCCCAAGGAAGATAGCCCCAAAGTCTCATCCTATCTCATCATCAGCCTCAAGTCCAGAACTTCCTCTTTTAAAGCTTAAAAGCAAGGTAATTGCCCAAACCCAGTCATTATATAATGATAGGAAGACCAGGAAAACTGCAATAAAAACTCCCATTTCTAGGGATGCCTGTGTGGCTCAGAGGGTTGTGTCTTCCTTCTGCTCGGGTCATGATCCCAGAGTCCTGGGATGGAGCTTCACATGCTTCTTCCTCCCCTTCTGCCTACCACTCCCCCTGCTTGTACTCTCTCGCTCTGTCAAAAAATAAATAAGCTCTTTAAAAACAAAACCAAAAACACTCCCATTTCTATAGGGGAGAAGGAAAGTCACTGGTCCATACCACTAATCACATGTTGCCGGACAGGGATAGTGAAGACGGTATTCCGGGAGTGGACTAACACCCTTGTTTTGCACTCTGGGAAGAATCTTCCCTATGCGTTGCCATCTTTGGTCATTTCTGGACCCACTGGGGCCCGTGGCCTATCAGGGGTCTGTGGATTGCCTCAGGGACTAGAATGCTCTCAGGCTACTGACAGCCAGGCTTACAGTTTCTTCAGCAATACAGTTCCTTTAAAACCTTAGCAGGCATGAAGCCTGTTTACTGCTGGTCAAGTTTGTGCCTTCAAAGCCCAGCCAAAGGTCTTGTCTCCATCTAGTCTTTAAGCCTCAAGATTCTGGTCTTTTACCTACTGGCCTCGGCGCTCTGTCCACATCCCTAGCTCTTAGCTTAAAGCCGCTGCCTGAGGTGATTCAGATAATAGATTCATTGGGGAGATACTGTCCATAATGGGACTTGAGCCTACATGTCTAGTGAGTTTGCGTAACCAAAGGTGCTTGAGAAACCCAGGAGACATTTATCACCACTGAAGTTATTTTGCAACTCTTCTTTTTTAACCTAGTTTTCATTTGGAGTACAAAGGTTCTTGGCTTTATTTATTTATTTCTTTTTTACCCCTGCAAGTTTCCCAGTTATGGGATTCTCGGTCAATTTAGATGGCTAACTATAGGCAAAGTGGGCTTCTATGAATGAAGCTTTATATATATATTTTCTGTCTTGGCTTACATTCCAGCCAGTTCTGATTTCATCTCTTGCTTGCAGGATTTGCCTAAATGTAGCAAGAGGGAGCCTCCATGCTTGCAATGTGTTTTATTGGGTTCATTCATTCATTCATTCTTGAGCACATTCTGTAAGTCAGGCCCTGTGCTTGGTGGGAGGAATACAACAGTAAACACAACACACAGAGTTCCTGTCCTTATAATTTATAATCTAGTAAGCCTATCTGTTGGGTGTTTTCTGGAGTTCTAAAGGAAGCTTTTTTTTTCAACCCTGTGATGTCCCCCTGGGTGATTGCACCTGTACCTATAGCTTCAACTCCTACCTCTGATGACTTACAGATTTGTAACTCGAAGCCCCTTCTTCTCTCCTGACCTGCAAGTCCATATCTCCAACTGTCTTTTGTATATTTCTGCCTAGATAACCACCTTGGACTGAACTTTTTCCTTGGCCATACTTTTCCCTAAGAAATAGGTGCTTTTTCCTTACCCCCCCCCCATACCCCCTATCCTGGCTAATACCATCACCATCTATATTTGAGGTCTCCTAGCTGGAAACGTTATCTTCTTCCATTCCTCCTTCTTCTTACTCTAGGTTCAGGCAGTCACACAACCCTACTGGTTCCCTCTTGAAACGTTCTCAGCCCAGCCTCACCTCTCTATTCCTGTTACCTTTGTTCTTCTTTTCCTGGGCCCAGATGATGACCAGATGATTTTCCTTGCCTCAAAACCACAACCCTATCCAACCTATCCTTTTCTCTGCTTCTGGAATTGTTGTGCTAAAAACATACATGCCTGTTTAATATCTACCTACCTAGCTGCCTATGAGGTAAAACTCCAACCCCATTGGCAGAGCATGTAAGGAACTAGGCTCCGCTGCTCCCCCATTATTTCCACCCTCATCACTCACTGTGTTCATCCACACGTCAGCCAGGAACTGCTTAGAGTTTCCTAAATGTGCTGGATATTTCATGCCTCTATGCCTTTGCATGTGGCATGCCTTCCCTCCTCACCCTTTTTTAGCCCTGCAAAGTCCTATTCCTTTTTCCAGACACAGCTGAAATGGCATCTCCTGGTTGACACGTTCCCTCACACCTGCACCCAGGGAGTCACTCTCTGTTCTGTGCTCCCACATATCCTACATTCCCTTGTTACTGCATCTGTAACTCCAACAGGTACAAAAATCTACAGTTCCACACAACTCAGCTATGGAGCCTATCTTCCTTATTAGCTCGAAAATGGAATTTTACCCACCTTTCCTGCCCCCATGTCCACAGAGTGGAAAAATCCCATCTTGACAGCTCAAGATGAACTCAGTCATTTTCAGTTTTCTCAGTCCTTTGGGGGTTTAAACTCAGTTCCTGCAAGGTTTTTTTTCTCCTTCTTCTCTTCTAAGAGTGCTTTAGAGGATAGGACAGGCATTGTGGAGAGAATGGTCTGGTTCTGCATCTGTCTGTTCTCTGTCTCCTGATGTCCTCTACTAGAAAAACTACCCTGGGGTTTGGTCATTAGCACCCTCCTATGCTTAAATTTATGGTGCCCTTTGTTCTCAGTGTCTACACAGGGCACTCCGGTTTTCATACCAAAGGAGTTCCTTTCTAGGCCATTGTCTGTGCCCCTCCTGCAAAGCAGGAAATGTTTGAGTGTGCACATCTTCCAAGCTGAAGTGCAAGTCCTCACCTGTTGTGGACATCTTCCCTGGTCATCGCTGCTTTCCATTTAGCAGCCTGGCTGGCTGAGGGGGCTGCACCCAGTAGAGGCAGGCAATGGTTCCTTCTACTCTGGAAGTCCCCTACTCCCTGTTTTTCTGAGATTCTTGTTGTTCTGCCCTATCTTGACTCCCAGGGCTCTCTTGAGGGGTGGGGTAGTGAAGTGAGTCCTTTCTCAGAGTCCCCAACAGCTTTAGTCATGTCCTCTCTGATTCTTATCTTTCCACCAGGTGGAAGGAAGAACTTTTACTTATTTTGAAGTGAGAAAACTATTCTAAGAATATCTTTTATCCTTCTCTCCTCTGTTATATATGGCATAAACTCCACGCTCTGAATCCTTTAGTTTTTTAGACTTCTGGTTCAGAAAACCCTTTTCCTCTCCCAGGAAGCCTCTCAAGACCATAATCTATGCTTTGATTAAAAATAATTATATATGATATCTGGGGTGCCTGGGTGGCTCAGTCAGTCGAACCTCTGACTCTTGGTTTTGGCTCACGTGACAAGCTTAGGATCCTGGGATCGAGCGCCCACCCCCCCCACCCCACCCCCACCCCGCCATGATCCTGGGTTCTGTGCTCAGCAGGGAGTCTCCTTCTCTGCCTCCCTCTCCCTCTCCCTCTGCTCCTCCCTCTGCTTGTACTCTCTAAAATAAAGTTTAAAAAAAAATTTATAATTGAATATGTGTGTGTGTGTGTGTGTGTGTGTGTGTATTCAGTTGACTTTGTTATAAGCTTTATCTTTTTTTGCCCCAACATAATGAGTAGCAAGAACTCAATGGGTGGAGAAACCAAGAGCAAGATGAAAATTCCAGGAAAGAAATCTTTGATTTTTATCTCAAAATATTTTCTCTCCACATAAAACTGTGCTGTACTTTACCTGTTTACGTGTGGGGATTTCCCTTTGTGAATTTTTGAGAACAGGGATCATGTCTTAGTTATTCTAGAAGCCCGAGAGCTGAATTGTCCAACTGGTAGCCATTGGCCACATGTGGCTTTTGAGCACTTAAAACGTGGTTAATCTGAACTGAGATGTACTGTAAATGCAAAATATACACTGATTCTAAAGACCACTACCCAAGGAAAGAATGTAAAATATGTCCTTAATAATTTTTTATATTGATTACAAGTTGAAATGGTAACATATTGGATAACACAGATTAAATAAAAACTACTAAATTAATTTTACCTGTTCCTTTTTACTTTTTTATGTGGCTACTAGAAAATTTAAAATTACATATATGCTTACATTGAACTTTTGTTGTGCAGTGCTGCTCTTGAGCCTGCAACAATATTTGGTTAAATCCAAAGTAAATGTAAAGAAAAAAATAAGGAGAAAGGGAAATAAAAAGGAAAGTAGGTATATAAATGTAAGCTGTTATTAGGCTGATGATATCGATGATAATTTGTCTCAGTAGGACAACTTTAGGTGTCTTTGCTACAGACAGGGACTTGAGACCAGGAGGTGGTGATTATTTAGAGGACTAGAGAGAGATTACATAGTAGTACCCACGTAGGCAATACGATTCATCAGATCCTAATAATCTTTTAACTTTTTTTTCTTTTCTCAGACCCAAAATATGGAGTGGGTATATACTTCACCAAGAGCCTGAAAAACCTAGCATACCGGGTCAAGGAAACATCAGCCACAGACGAACTGATATACGTATTTGAAGCTGAAGTACTCACGGGCTCCTTCTGTCAGGGTCATCAGTTACAGATCACTCCCCCACCATTGAGTCCTGGAGACACAGACTGCCATGACAGTGTGGTTGACAATGTCTCCAGCCCTGAAACCTTTGTTATCTTTAGTAACACTCAGGCTATGCCCCAGTATTTGTGGACTTGCAGCCAGGATCGTGTACAGCCACGGGATTACTCATCAAGACCAAGGGTGCTGTCTTCACAGCAGCCTAGAGCAAGATTCTCAAGGGGTAGCTCTGTTGACTAAATTCCACATCATTTTAACAAGTGCCATGTGCTTGCTTTGGAGGAACTCTCCAGATAATGACCAGTAGTGAGTCAGAGAGTGGTTTGAATAGGTCAGATGGGTTTTCTGTATGGACCAATTGGGTTATTGAAGGGACCCAGCACAAACTAGCATCTTGGCTCTTTCATCTTTGTCTTTACCTCTTGGGATTGGGGTGGGTAGATCCCAACCCAAACACTCTCAGGTCTGTTCCCTCTCCTTCAAATTGTCCTTTCATCTGTTTTACTATAGGTAACAACAAAAATGTTTTACATGTGATGAAGGGGAATTTCTAGTATATAATCCAAGCCTTTTTAAATGATAGTGTAACACGTGGGTGATTTTAGATTTTCCAGAAAATCTTATATAGCATTTTAGATATTAAAATACACAACCTTTGTCTGAGTAACTGGCTTTGAAAAGTTCTGTGTAAAATGACATTATTCAAAGTGGAAGGACAGCAAAAGGCTGATATTCTACTGATACCCTATTTGGATTCGACCATATCAGGCAATACCACTCAAGCATCATGAGGCCAAATTATTTATTTTTCAAGATATATTTACAGATGAGAGAGAGAGAGCGAGCGTATGAGTGTAAGGGGGCGGGCAGAGGGAAAAAATCTCAAGTAGATTCCTTGCTGAGTACGGAGCCTGATGTGGGGTTCAGTCCCAGGACCTGGAGATCAAGACCTGAGCTGAAATCAAGTTGGATGCTCAACCAACTGAGCCACCCAGATGTCCCTAGGCCAACTTATTAATTCATCAAATATTTCTTGATCACTAGATGAGTTTCAGTCATTTTCTGGGTGCTGGGGATATGATGCAGGACAAGACAAAAGTCTTCAGAAAGCTTTCAGCCTGAATAATCAAAAAGACAGCTATGTAATTGAGTATAACAAAAGAGAAAGTACAGATTCTTTGGAAAAATTTAAGAGGGAAGGGATAAATTAATCAAGGGATGGGAGGAAGAAGAGAAAGTGAAACTCTAGCTGAGACCTGAAGTATTTATAAGAGTTATGTGAATGAGGGATGCAGAGAATAGTACTTATAAAGGCTGAATCCTCTGTGACTTTGCCCAAATTTTACATCAAAATTCTACAATATAGAGGCCAGCAGATCTCACCAGGTATCTCTTGCCTATTCTGAAACCCATATTTCTCTATATTTCCCAAATTTCCTGACCCTCTTCTCTTTGCACAGAATATTTCTTCTGCCTCATCTTACTGTAACCAGTGTTCTGCCTCCTTTTTTTTTTTTTTTAAATCCCCTTCACCTATTTCCCCACCCCACTTACCTCCCCTCTGGTAACCATGTTTATTCTCTATAGTGTTATAGTCTGTTTCTTGGTTTCTATCGGTTTTCTGTTTTGTTTTGTTTCTTAAACTCCACATGTAAGTGAAATCATATGGTATTTGTCTTTCTCCTACTGACTTTCACTTAGCATTATACTCTCTAGCTCCATTCATGTTGTTGCAAATGGCAAGATTTCATTATTTTGGGGGGCTGAGTAATATTCCATTGTGTATATATATATACACCACATCTTCTTTATCCTTTCATCTATATCAATGGACACCTGGGCTGCTTCCATAATTTGACTATTATAAATAATGCTGCAATGAACATAGGGGTGCATATATCTTTTCAAATTAGTGTTTTTGTATTCTTTGGCAGTAGTGGAATTACTGGATCATTTGACAATTATATATTTAATCTTTTGAGGAACCTTCATACTTTGTTTTCCATACTGTTTTCCACAGTGACTGTACCAATTTGCGTTGCATGAGGGTACATTTTCTCCACGTCCTTGCCAACAGTTGTTGTTTCTTGTGTTTTTGAAAAAATTTTTTTTAAAGTTTTTACTTAAATTCCAGTTAGTTAACATACCATATAATATGACTTTCAGGTGTACAAATTGTTTCTTGTGTTTTTTACTTTAGCCACTCTGACAGGTGCGAGTGATAGCTGATTGTGATTTTGATTTGCATTTCCCAGAGAAGTGATGTTGAACATCTTTTCATGTATCTGTTGGTCATCTGTATGTCTTCTTTGGAAAACGTCCAAAGAAGTTTCTGACTTCTTTGAAGTTTCATGACTTCTCATTTTAAAATTGGATTATTTGCTTTATTGAATGTTAAGTCGTATATTATGCAACTTTATATATTTTAGATCCTGAGTTGTTATCAGATATGTCATTTGCAAATATCTTCTCCTATTCTGTAGGTTGCCTTCTAGTTTTGTTGATTGTTACCTTTGCCGTGCAGAAGCTTTTCATTTTGTTTCTCTCCCACACCATGTCCCTGCACTTCATACTTTCCTCAATGTGGCCTCTTCTCTCCCTCTAGTTGTGCAGTTTGTTCTGTCAGTACTCAGGTCATTTTTACAGGTATTCCAAATGATTTGATAGTTATCTGGTTGTGCTCTAGGAACAAGAAGAGCATAGGGTCCTCCTACTATGCCACCATCTTAGCTGCTCAGAAGCATCTAATGTTGATGTAGTCTCAATAGGTTATTTTTGCCTTCATTTCCCTTACCTGAGGAAACATATCTAGAAAAATGTCAGAGAAATTACAGCCTGTGCTTTCTTCTAGGATTTTTAAGGTTTCAGGTCTCACATTTAGGTCTTTAATCCATTTTGAGTTTATTTTTGTGTATGCTAGAAGAAAGCAGTCCAGTTTTATTCGTTTGCATTTTGCTGTCTAGTATTTCCCATCACCATTTGTTGAAGAGACTTTTCCCCATTGTATATTTTTGGCTCCTTTATGGAAGATTAATTGACCTTATAATTGTGGGTTTATTTCTGGTTTATTATCTCTCTACTCTCTTCCATTGATCTATGTGTCTATTCTTGTGCCAGTACTATATTGGTTTGATTACTATAGCTTCGTAGTATATCTTGAAATCTGGGATTGTGATACTTCCAGTTTTGCTCTTTTTTTTTTCAAGATTGCTTTGGCTACTCAGGGTCTTTTGTTGTTCCATACAAATTTTAGGGCTATTTGTTCCAGTTCTGTGAAAAATGCTGTTGGTAGTTTGATAGAGATTGCATTAGATGTGTAGGTTGCTTTGGATAGTATGAACATTTTAACAATATTTGTTCTTCCAATCCATGAGCATGGAATATCTTTCCATTTGTTTGTGTCATCTTCAGTTTCTTTCATCAGTGTTTTATAGTTTTCAGAATGGAGGTTTTTTCACCTCCAAGGTTTAATTTATTCCTAGGTATTTTGCTTTTTTTTTTTTTTAAGATTTTATTTACCTATTTGACAGAAAGAGTAGGCAGGCAGAAGGAGAGGGGGAAGCAGGCCCCCACTGAGCAGAGAACCCGATCCCAAGACCCCAAGACCATGACCCGAGCCAAAGGCAGAGGCTCAATCCACTGAGCCACCCAGGTGCCCCAGTGTTTTACTCTTTTTGATGCAAGTGCAAATGGGATTGTTCTCTTGATTTCTCTTTCTGATACTTCATTATTAGTGTATAGAAATTCAGTGAATTTCTGTGTATTTAGTTTGTATCCTGCAACCTTACTGAATTCACTTATCAGTTCTAATAGTTTTTTAGTGGAGTCTTTAGGGTTTTCTATAAATAGTATCATATCATCTGTGAATAGTTGAAGTTTTACTTCTTCCTTACCAATTTGGATAACTTTTATTTCTTTTTCTTATTTGATTTCTGTGGCAGCATTCTTCCTCTTGAAAAAAGCGTGCTTCCTGTCTTATACGATACTGTCTTTGGATATGAACAAGAGAGGCCCTGACCTGAACCTCTAGTTTGAGAGGACCCCACTCTGGCCTTCCTCCAGGTTTTCTCATCTTTACAAAGTGAGTAGTCTATAGGGTCAAGAGAATATATCCATTTGAAGCCTGCATACTTCCCTTCTAAACCACCTACTAGGGAGCTGGAACCCCCCAATCTCCTGCCTAAACAGCTCCAAGTCTGTTTCCACGGCCTAAATTGAGTCTCTTTCTTGGGTCTGTCCTCTTGAGGTGGATTATCCCACAGTCTGCATCAAGAATGGCCAAAGGGTGACTGTTTGCAGGGATGGAGCTTAGACATGACGGCTGAGTTGGTCACATGTCTGTGTGTGAGTTTGTGACATAAAGCTAACATAGTGTTTAAATTATCTATAAACTTAAAGCTTGTATTAAGAAAAAATAAAGGCAGAAATTATTAACTAAGCACCCAACTTAAGAAAGTCAGAGTAAACTTGAAAGGTTAAAAACAGAAAATAATGAAATAGACACAAAAACATACAACAGAGAGAAATAAAAAAGTCAATAGCTGTCTCTTTGTAAAGATTCTTAAAAATAGACAAATCTTTGGTAAGACTGATAAAGAAAAAACAAAGGTCAAATAAAGAATTTGAGGAATAAAAAAGGATGTAACTAAAATACATTAGAGATCTAAAGGTAATAAGATAATAGATAATACTAGAAACAATTTCATGCTAATAAGTTGAAAACTTAGAAAAAATAGAGATTTTGTTAAAAAAATACAAACTGCCACAGTTGACTGAGGAACTAGAAATCCTGAATTTTCTAATGTCTATTAAATAAGTTGAATTAGGGCACCTGGGTAGCTCAGTGGGTTAAGCCTCTGTCTTCAGCTCAGGTCATGATCTCAGGGTCCTGGGATCGAGTTCCGCACTGGGCTCTCTGCTCAGCAGGGAGCCTGCTTCCCCCTCTCTCTCTGCCTGCCTCTCTGCTTATTTGTGACACACAGTCTCTCTGTGTGTCAAATAAATAAATAAAATCTTTAAAAAAATAACTTGAATTAGCAATTAAAGTTTTACCTACCAAGTAAACAAGTAACAACAGGCTAAGATGATTTTGCTAGTGACTTCTACCAAATCTTCAAAGAAAAGATAATTCCAATTTCATATAAAATCTTAAATCTTCATGGAAAATTTTAATAAATAAGAGAGAACATTCCCCAGTGAATTTTTCAAGGCTAGTTTAAACTTGATAGCAAAAACAGTCAGCCAGTATCTATAAGAAAAACACAGACTGATTCATTTATGTAAATAGATGTACAAGGCCAAAATCTCAAGCCATTAATAAATATAATTCAGTTCTGTATAAATAAGTAAATCATGGTCGAGTTGGGTTTATTTCAGAAATGCAATGATTATTTAAGAACATCTACTAGTGTAACTCACCATATAAGTGTATTAAAGAGTATGCTCTCTTCAATATACAGAGAAAAGTCACTTAATAAGCAATTCATAAAAGGATATTGAAAACCCAGAGCAAGCATCATATTTCATGGTAAAACATTAGAATGATTCCCTACAAAATCAGGAGTGAGACAATGGCTGTTTTCTATCACCAGTAACCTTCCGCAATGAGTTAGGACACATGTTCGACACAGTAAAGAAGAACAAGTGAAAAACATAACTAGTGGTGGTAAAATAAAAATGTCATTAATCACAGGAAATATGATTGTCTATAGAAAATCCAAGGAAATCTGGAGACAAATTATTAGGATGAATAAGAGCATTCTGTAAGGTTATGAATAGAAGTTATAAATGAGGCAATTTCATTCTTATACATGAGAATAAAGATAATGACTTTTTTTTAATAAAGATTTTATTTCTTTATTTGACAGACATAGATCACAAGTAGGCAGAGAGGCAGGCAGAGAGAGAGAGGGGAGGAAGCAGGCTCCTCGCTGAGCAGAGAGCCCGATGCGGGGCTCGATCCCAGGACCCAGGGATCATGACCTGAGCCGAAGGCAGAGGCTTTAACCAACTGAGCCACCCAGGCGCCCCAAAGATAATGACTTTTTTACCATTACAATAGCAATATCAAAAAAATAGAGGGACTAGAAATAAGTTTAACAAAAGATGTATAAAACTTCCATTAAAAAATCACAAAATGTTATTCAAAGGTATTAAAGAAGACCTAAATAAAAGGAGAGCTATACTATATTGTCATCAAAAAGAAGACTCAATATAATAAAGATCTCTATTCTCCAAAAATAAATCTTCTCAATACACTTTCAATCAAAACCATAACATTTTCTTCATAGAAATTGATGGAGCAATTTTAAAATTTATCTTAAATCTAAAGGCTCAAGAAGAGCCAAGGTAATTTTAAAGAAGAAAAACAAAGTAGAGGTCATTTGACTATAACATACCATGACTTGTATGCATCTATAGTAATTATGATGTGTTATTGGTGCAGGAATAGGCAAACAGACCAACTGGCTAGAATAGAAAGCTCCAAAACAGACCTATGTCCATGTAGAAACTTGAGAATACTTGGATATATATACACATACATATATATCTCAAATATATCTCTCTCTGTCTAATAGATATTAGTTTAATACATATAAAATACATATAAATTTATAAATATATTTATTTGAGAAGTATATCTCTCAAGTTTATATATTATAAAAATTATATACTATAGATATATACTATTATATACTATTAAAATTATATATTCTATAATATTTATGACATAACTTTTCACATTGCAGGTTTGATGGTGTCAATATTTTTATGGTACATTTATAAAATTTTGCAGCAGATATTTCCAATTAGAAGCTAAGTGCCATTTAAAAGTCAGAACTCAGCCTGAGTGACTCAGTCAGTTAAGCGTCTGCCTTTGGCTCAGATCATGATCCCAGGGTCCTGGGATAGAGTTCTGAATCAGGCTCCTTGCTCAGCCGGGATGCTGCTGCTTCTTTTGCCTGACACTCCCCTTGCTTGTGCTCTCACTCTCTCTGACAAACAAATAAAAAAAATCTTCAAAAGTCAGAATTCACATGATACAGAATACAGTTGATTTCTTATTCAAGTTTTCCATATCAAGTCAAAACTGGCTATTTGATGCTTACATTTTTGCTCACTAGTTCTTCTTACTTTCTGAGTATCATGTGACTACATACATACTTTTCTCAGTATAGAGCTCTGAGAATGTGTAGATATATGAATGACAGAGGTAAAAACTATGGATTTCTGGGAAAACAATGGACCAATCTAAATAAATGGTCTTAGACAACTGGTTAAGGACATGGAAAACCATAAATTTGGATCTTGTTCTAGGTCTAGACAGGACCTAAGATGGGGATTCTTGTTCAAGTGACTTATTGGGGGACTGCTTTCGGAAATAGGGGGTTAAAGGCAGCAAAGGGCAGGGGGAAAGCTAGCAGAAGTATGGTTTCAGCTGAAGATGAGCTTCAGTATAATTCCGAGGGAAATCACTAGGGCACAAACTGCACCGTTAAACTAAGTTGAACACTGTCACAGCAGTTGGTCTTTTGAAGTGATGTCAGTTATTGGCCTCCCTCTGTCCTTGGGGGCTAGGAGTAGGAGCTTTCTAGCAAGCTGGCGCCTGTGAGGCCTATACTTCTTCAGAAAAGGGGGCAGATGAAAGTTACCTGCCAGCACTCATATCAGGTTGGGGAATGGGGATACCAGCTAGATGAAGTGAATTCGTTTGACTTCAATACAGGTAGGGAAGAGTGACAAGTTTTCTGATTTACCTGTCTTTCCAGGTTTTGGTTCCAAAAATTCCCACATCCTGGGAAACCCTTGCAGGACACACAAAGAATCCTCATCTATGATGGGTGTGGAAGATTGGGGGGAAAGTACAAAACCCATCCATATGACAGCCCAAAAAATAGGGCCTGAAAGCAACCACCCTGCTTTGAGTGTCAAATAGATAAAGCATTGATTCTCTGACGTCTGTAGTTACTGCCGGTGTTTTTTCCCCCTCGCCATTGATACTGATAACCATGGTTTGCAGTTTATGATAATTGTCATCCACTGTTAAATCATTCTGAGGGATCTGAGTTAAGGGTGCAGTTTAAGTGCACTGTAATCAGAAGCATCAGCAGTCTATCTTTGGCTTTGCCTGTGGGTTAACTGCTGTGCTTCATACAAGTTGAATTTTTTTTAACATTGTTAATGTAGTGACCATGTTTTATGAGAGTGGCGACTGTGAAGATGAGAATGGTTATAGCAGCAGCAGCATGACCCAGACATCACTGCAAAAGAAAGCTAAATAACTCTGTAATGTTGATGACCAGTGGAAGACAGTATAACTGGATTAGGGAGGGAACGGACAGAAATAGGGCATACTGTAAACTACGCGGAGAAGAATTTCAGATTGGCTCTTGTGGAGAAGAGGATGTGAAAGCGCATATGGAGACCACATCTTCCAAATCTGGGATAAGAGAGACAAGGACTCCAGAATCAGTCAAAAGTTTTTAGCTTCTCAAAGACACCAATGCTCAGCTGTAAATAGCAGCTGCTGAATCAGCTTGGGGTGTCCCATGAACCAGTGCGCATGCCTGTATGGTAACTTTGACTGCTCTATGGAACTGAATAAGGTTACATTTCCTGATTCAAAACAAAATAAAACTTCCCTCTAGCTCCTAAGGCAATTTGACCTGAAAAATGGGAGTTTCAAATTGGCTTCCTAATGTTGATTAAGATTTTAAATGAAACCATATGCACACAAAACAAAGGGTGTTCTATTTTGTCCAAAGACAAAGTAGACTTGGCTCATTTATCTGTTTTCAGTGCAAATGTTAATTTTGACAAATTCTATTCAGTCTCTAAACTTCCAAAGAAAACGAAACAATCTCATCTGCATAACACCTTATACACTACACTACCAAAAAAAAAAAAAGAAAGAAAGAAAGAAAAAAGGTGTGGTTTTCTTACCTGGGATATGGAGGTTTCCATAATGGAAGTAGTTGGTCATTTCAGTTTCCTCAAAATGTGCAGAAGCATTTAATTAAAATTTGACTTTATAGAAATGGAAGGAGATAGCTACCTGAAACATGGGCCTACAAGATGATTGTCAATGGGGGGTGCCTGGCTGACTTGGTCGGTAGAGCACATGACTTTAATCTCAGGGTTGTGAGTTCAAGCCCCAAGGTGGGTATAGAGATTACTTAAAAAAATAAGTCAGTAAATAAATAAAACCACATTTTATACATGCATACATATATATGTGCATATATATGTGTATATATATATACACACACATATACAAATACATATATATATAATATATGTATATATAAAAGATGACTATCATTGTTGCTAGCCATAGAAAACACGTTAAAATCATGGCCTGCCATAAAATCATATTTTCAAAGTATGAAACAAGAAGAATGTCCTGCTTCAGTTTGGAAATATGTTGAGGATGAGAATGGAGAGGACTACAGTGAAACAGAAATAAACATGCTGGTTCTTTAAAACTGTCTGACAATCCTTGAAGAGGGCACGAGGAATCTAGCAAAAGATGAACCAACTGCACCTGAGTTATTCAGTGTTATGTTAGATTGAGTCAAAACTCCAACAGATAAAAAGAAAAAGATGAATTTTGGGGGAAATAAATTATTTCAGAACTTTTTAAGAAGTCCCTAAAGAGGGGCACCTGAATGGCACAGTTGATTAAGCACCCAACTCTTTCTTTCCTCTCAGGTCATGATCTCAGGGTCCTGAGATGGAGCCCTGTGTCTGGCTCTGTGCCCCGTTGGGAGGAGTCAGCTTGGACTCTCTCTCCCTTCTCCTCTGCTCGTCCTCCTTGCTTGCACACACACACTCTCTTTCTCTTTAAAATAAACAAGTAAATCTTAGGGAAAAAAAGAAGTCCCTAAAAAAAGGCAACCAAGTTTAGCAGAACATTTGGGAATGTCTTTACTGAAACTCTAAACTTACTTGGAAGCTAACTTCAATTTCACAAGTTTAAATTACTTTTGTGTTTTAAAATCACTTTCCCTGGGAAAGAGAGGTTTAACTTATGATGACATAAAATGTGCTTCAGAATGTTTTTAGAACAGTGAGCATTTTGGATAGGGATAACTTACATGGTTAATTTAGAGAAGCAAAGAACCTCACTGACAAACATCTGGCTTACCAAAGCAAGTCTGTAGATACGAAGTAGGTAGACACTTTAGGGAGCTGGAAACAAAACACTACAATTTAGAAATGTGCTGTGCTAATAAATAAAATCCTAGGTATTCTGTGTTCAAACGCTTTCATTGAGAGAATATGTATTCACTTTAACTATTATGTAAAAAAAGATTCCTAAAGGTTCCAGGCAGTTCAGAGAAGTATTAATTGAAAAGGAAATAAAGAATAAAAAACTCCCATTGTATCCTAGAACAGAAAAAAATGTTATTTTTTATTTAATATAGGTAATATCTGTTTAATTAGTTCTATTGTATTTACATTCTCCTTTAAAAAATTCTTACATTTATGTACCTTAAAAATATAGAATAATATAGCCCACAAAATTTAAATATGCAAAAAAGAGTTCATACAGTTAAAATAAATTGCTGTATCAGAGGACAGAAAAGAACATAAAGATATCATGTTATAAAAATATTGAGGTGCCTGGGTCGCTCAGTTGGTTAAGTGTCTGCCTTCAGGCACAGATCAATCCCTGTGTCAGGCTCCCTGCTCAGTGGAGTCTGCTTCTCTCTCTCCCTCTGCCCCCTGCCCTAACTTGTGCTGTGCATGTGCTCTCTCTCTCTCTCAAATGAATACACAAAATCTTAAAAAAAAAAAAAAAGTAAGAAAAATTTTAAATGCCCAACTCTTGATTTCAGCTCAGATAATGATCTCAAGATTGTGAGATCAAGCCTCATGTCCTGTTCTGCACTGGGCACCGAGCCTGGTTAAGATTCTCTCTTGCTCCCTTTGCCTCTCCCCCTCTTTCAAAAATTGTTTTAATTTTCTCACATATGTTATTTGCTTAACTATATTTAGTCTTCCTGTTATTACTAGTTGCCACTTTCACCTAGTCCTATTGTTATTTTAAGTAAAAGCATTAATGCTCAGAAAAGAAATACAACAGCATATATAAATTCAAGTAAATACATGTTTTTATATTAAAGTAATAACATATATGTATAATTATACTATTATTTATTTTTACATCTATCAGATTGACAAAGAATTTTTAAAAAGCCAGACATTTCCAACTGTTAGCAAGATGTTTAGAGAAGAGAATCTTAATATATTGCTTGTGCGGTATAAATTGATAAAACCACCTTGTGAAATCATCTAGCAGTATTTAGTATATTAGTTTTCTATTATTGTGTAACAAATTACCGGAAACCTAGTGCTTAAAACATATTATCTCACAGTTTCTGTGTCCTAGGAGTCTAGGCACAGCTTGACTATTTCATCAGCTCAGGGTCTCACAAAGCTGCAATCAAGGTATAAGTCAGGCTGTCTTCTCATCTGGAGGCTTGCCTGGGGAAGAGTAACTTCAAACTCTCTAAGGTTGTCAACAGAATTCATTTCCTCCTGGTTGTAGAACTGAGGATCCTGGCTTCTTACTGGCTGTCAGCTGGAGGCACTCAGGTCCTAGAAGCCGTCAGTAGTTCCCTGCCATGTGACCATCTTCTTAGGCAGCTCACAGCATAACAGCTCACTTCTTCAAGCCCAGTAGGAGCATGTTTAGTCCCAGTCTGCTAAGATGAAATATAATCATGGGACTGACATCCGATTATCTTTGCCATATTTTATTGGTTGGGATTAAGTCAAAGGTCCCACTTACACTTGTGGGGTAGGGATTAATACCACAACACTAGGGGATAAAGATCATGCGGACCATCTTAGAATTCTGCCTACCACAGCTAGTGAAATTAAAGATCCCAGGATCTAGCAGTTTCTTTATACACCCAAAGATGTGTACAAAAATGTTCATAGCAGTATTGTTTGTAATAGCAAAATTATTCTTCTACAATTTTAAAATTTCTCAAACTACAAAAAGATAAAGTCAGAGAAATATTCACTAATAAAATATGTTCTGTGGTATGATAACATTTTTGTAGAAGTAACATATACATAAGAATTTTGCTTCATCAGTGGCCTACTGTTGTCGAGCAAATCCTCCTAGCACTGAGAATAACTGGACAAAATATAAAAATACTAAGGCATGGAGGAGCCACCAAGGCAGTGAGAATTTGTGTGTCCCAGATCTGGAAGAAAACAGAAACCATAAGAGGAAAGCCTGACATTTGCCATCACTTTTCCACCTGAGGTGCTTGTTAAGTCTGAAAGCAGTGGCTGAAAAACTGAGTAGAGCTTTTGGCTGTCTCATGGGGCTGAGGAAGCTGGGCCCAGAAAGAGAGGCGGGGCCAAGGAAGAAGGCCCCCAGCGAGGAGTAAGGGTGTACTGGAAAGAAAATAGTTTTCACAAAGACCAAAGCCCAGCTCTGAATAATCTTAATTCTGACTCGAATAAAGTGATCTCTCCACAGTTTAGCTGTGGTCAGGTATACTTGCCACTAAGTTTCTCCCTTAGAACACCTTGCCTTTCCCCAGTCCCCTTGCTCACACTCAATTCTTCCTAAAAAACGTACCATCCACCAATGGAGAATGCTGATGCTGCAGGAAGAGATGCAGGACAAATGAATATTTCATAGCCTAGGATTCAGGTAATGAGTGGTCCTCCCTCCCACACTTGTAAATGAATTAACCTACCAGATTTCTTTCACGTTGCTTCTCTGCCAGTGTTTTATTTTTTTTAAAAAAGATTTTATTTATTTTTTTGAGAGAGAATGAGTGAGAGAGAGCATGAGAGAGGAGAAGGTCAGAGGGAGAAGCAGACTCCCCAGTGAGCTGGGAGCCCGATGTGGGACTCGATCCTGGAAGTCCGGGATCATGACCTGAGCCGAAGGCAGTCGCTCAACCAACTGAGCCACTCAGGCGCCCTGCCAGTGTTTTAAATCAATCTGATAAACCATGTCACATGTGAGACTTTCTATTCTGTGACCTCTGTTTGGTTGGCTTCAGTCCTTCTTCTTTGGAAAGCACAGTTCAAAAAGAATTCCATCAAATTTAACGGTAACAATTATTTGCCCAAAATTTGTTTGCGAGCACTTGGGAATGAAGCAACGATTTATGTTTTATTTAATTTCTTAATTATTTTGATGCTTCTCATACATTATCAGGCAAAAGGGAAGGGAGAGAACAACAACAACAAAATACCCAGAAGCCTCTTCACGCGGGCTGCCTGTGAATGCCTTAGACACGAGGTATTGACTTTTGACACTTTTGCAGTACTCCCTCAGCCTTCATTCATTCCATCCTTCATTCAATAAACGTGTATTAGGTACAAGCTCTGTTAGAGGCTAGTTATAGGCAGGTGAGGCGAGGATCAATTCACCTAGAAAGAGCTGTGAAGACAGATTTGTAGACATAACTTTGCAATTCAACCTAAGTACCGTCCTGTGGTCACTCCACCGCGTTTCTCCAACCTTTGCCATTGACTGTGAATCTCTTCATGGAGACCTTTCCGATCCCCGGCTGTTCACTGGTTCCCCCTAGCCGCCAGGACTTCCAGTGAAAGACCGGTGGAAAACTACAACTCCCGGCAGGCTCTGCAGCAGGGCAGCAGAAGAAAGCGCGCAGGCGTGCGGGCCAGCCCCCGCGCGCAGGCGCACTGCGAACGCCCGCTGAGCTGGGTCTCACTGCTGGGTGCGCGGCGGCGGAGAGCGAGGCCTGGTGAGCACCGGCGCCGGCCGGCTGTTGGAGCTTGTGCGCGGGAGAGGTACGGCGGGCCGACAAACGAGCGAGCGCCTCATCCCAGCATCGGCACCGGGATCGGTTGCCTTGAGCCTGGTGAGTGCGGGGCCCCGTGGCTCCGGCCCCTCCCCCTCCCCCTGGCGGATCCGGCAGTCCTCGGCGGGACCCGGGAGAGGCCCCGGGGCGAGGGCGGGCGCCGGTCGGCCTCGAGCTCGGGTCCCAGGGCCTGGGCGCTCGCGGCTCGTCCGTGCGTCACGGGCCCGGCTGTCCTAACGGCCGCGCGGCCGGCGGAGGGGAGGGTGGGGGTGGGGAGCGCTGGTGTGATTGCCATCGGGAACGCCGGTCGAGGCGAGGCGGGGCGGGGCGGCGGCGGGGCTGGAAGCGGCGCCGGGGACTGCGGGGCGCCGAGGCAGCGGGGCGGAGAGGAGGCGAGCGCTGAGTCTGCGCCGCGGCCGGGCGTGAGCGGACGGGGGGCGGGGGTGGGCAGCGCACAGTGCTGGGACTAAGGCAGGAGGGAGCGGGGGGCGCGGGTAGAAATCCTGATCGAGGCTGGAAGGGACGGTCTCGGGAATTCACAAGTTAGAGCCCGAGCCGGAGCCGGTGGTTGGGAGGGAGAGGGGCGGGGGTGGAGAGGGACGACTGCAGTTTACAGATGTCATAACAACATGGGCCTGAAGCGGCTGACCGGGGTGTGGTAATTATAGGAATGACTGAACTTCGTCTGCTCAGAGCGTAAGAGGTGATGCGAGGGAAACAGCAAAGTATGAGATGAAGCGCAAAATGGGAGGAGAAAACCCAAGGATGACTGGAGTCAGGGAAGTCGTTTGGAAGGAAAGTATTTAATGTGCCACTTTTCAGGGAAAGATTTCAGAATCGTGGGTTTTTTAAGTTTTAAATTCGGAATAAACAATTTTGAAGTTATTTTTCTAGAACATGCTAATAAATACTATTCTTAACTTTCCCCGTCCCCTCTTTCTTTAAGAAACAGTTCCTTCAAAACCCCTATTTCTCATCAGTAGATGAGTAAGTGATTTTCCCCTCTCTTGTTGCTTCAAGGCTCTTTCTTGACATTAACTTGTTCTTGTGTTTGTAATATTTTGAAACGGGTCCAGGAGTTATTTCCCCTTAAAAATTGAGGAGATGAAATTTTAACTTTTTTAAATTTTAACTTTTCAAAGGAAAGTGATAATGAAGTCCGTTGTAGTTTTACTGAAATCATTTATTCTTGGAGGGCACTGTGTATACCTGATTGTAAGATGGAGGACTTGAGAGAAAGGAATGAACATTTGCCCTCCTTTCCAGATACTGTGCTGAATCCCTTAGGTATAGTAAAACATCTAATCCTCATGGTAACTTTGAAGTAGATGTTAATTTTTTTGATTCTACCGATAAAACTATGAAGGCCAGAAAAGTAACTTACGTAAGGTTATGTAGCTCTTGTTGGAACCAGCCTTAGAACCGAAGATTACTGCCATTTTAAGAATTATTCCTTAAAAAAAAAAAAAAAATTTCTCCTCTTCTTTCATGTTTCATTCTGTTTTTTGTTAATGTTCATTCATTGAATACTTACTGAGTGTGTGCTGAGACTAGGGACACAGACATGGTCAAAACACTTTACTGTGTCATGGAAATGATAATCTAATGTAAAGAATATATATATTAACTGCATGGCATTCTATCAGTCTTTGTAATTGAGCAGAAACTGTAATTTACTCTAGTAAACAGCAAAGGAAGTTCAAATGGAATCAGACATGAGCCTTGAGGAATTTACAGTCTAGTAGAGAAACAAAACATATAAAAACATAGAATAAACTAAATGACAGAAGTAAAAAGCTCACCTGAAGTCAGTATACTTGCATTTTGTTACTTAGGTCCTCTTCATAGACCTGTGATTTGATATTACGGGCATTGGCTTTTATCTAGAATTGGTATATAATAAAGGACAACAAAAAAAATCTTCACTGCCATCCAAGACACTTTCTCATTTATTTATTGGTCTTCATAAAGTAGATAAGTTAGAGACAAATTCTTTTTGAGACAAATTGATACACTTTTTTATTTTAAACAAGTGACTGCTTTTATTAGGTCATTTGTGTTTTGTAAGCCCCCTCCTCTTGCTCTTTACACTTTGGCTGTCAGGAGGTTCAGAGCTGTGTCCAATTTTTATAATTTTCTCTCTTTTCTCTTCTCTTTTCTAAGATTTTATTTATTTGACAGAGAGAGAGAGCCCAGTGTAGGGCTCCATGTGGGGCTTGGTCCCAGGACCCTGGGATCATGATCTGAACCCACGGCAGATGCTTAATGACTGAGCCACCCAGGCGCCCCTGTTTTTATAATTTTCTTTAGCCTCAACTGTTACAAACTATACCAGATAGTTTGGAATTTCTGTCAGTTGTTTCCTGGACTATTTTCTTTGTTCTCTGTTGCTCTCAATTTAGTTTCTACCTTTTCCCCTTCATTTGAGATTAAGGATTATACCTTGTTTTTAGCTCCAGTTGTTTTAGCATAGTGTTTGTTAAATTAATGATTGTCATGATGATTTATGATGTTTGTGTTAGGTCTGTCAGATTGTTTTTAGAAATATGTGAGAATACTTTGTATAAAATCAGTTTTAAGACTTTGGGTCATGCAAGTAAAAGTGACTGACCTAGTGATCAAGGTAATTCCCTATTACTCAAAGTCTTTGTTATAAGATTGCTGTACTGGGGCACCTGGGTGGCTCAGTGGGTTAAAGCCTCTGCCTCCAGCTCGGGTCATGATCCCAGAGTTCTGGGATCGAGCCCCACATCAGGCTCTCTGCTCAGCGGGGAGCCTGCTTCCTCCTCTCTCTCTGCCTGCCTCTCTGCCTACTTGCGATCTCTGTCTGTCAAATAAATAAATAAAATCTTAAAAAAAAAAAAGATTGCTGTACTTTGCAAGTATTATGAATTCAGCCATAATAATGGAAGAAAACGTTGGAAATGGTAAACAATTCAATTAGCTGATTGGGGCTGATTTCATTCAGTTCTTGCTGCAGTAAGCAGAAGGTGGCCCCTGGCCAATGGGGGGCCTGCATTAGACAATTTTGAGGCCCTGCAGTGGAAGAGCAGGGATGAAGACTGATGGAACCTACTGTTCTGTTTTTTTTTGTTTTTGTTTTTGTTTAAGATGTTGCAACTCCACAAAAGACAGTGAAGTGATAAAATGTTTCTGACCTAGTGTAGTAGATTAATTAGGACAGTTCTTGAAAGCAGGCAGTAATCCAGAATGTGGATAATAGGGATAATCTTCTTCACATAACAAGAATAATGCTGCCCTTCATATACAAAGATAAGTCTGCTTACTCATCGTGATTGATTTTCCAGCATGAGGAGGGATATGTGCTGAGTTGTCCATGAGTCTCTGTATTCTGACCAACAAGGCAGCTTGGGGCCAGAATGGGGGCTTGTAGCTAGGGAACAGAAAGACAAGCATGAGGGACTAACATCTGTTGATGGATCAGGCATTACATTAAGTATTTTCACTTAATTATCCTTGCAAAACCACTTTGAGGAGGTAGTTTCATGTACAGGGTGGTTAGGTAACTTGCCCTATTTCACATAGTATGTGATGGAGCTGGAATTCAGACAGGGCTATTTGTACTATGTTCACATCAACCATTGAAGCTTGACTTTTGTCTTAGTTTGCAGTTCACTATCCAGAGCAGAACAAACTAGGTGTAGTTCTTTTAGCATCATGAAATGATAGTGTGAAGATCTAATTTGCTAACAGGGGAAGAAAGACTGTTCAAGTCCTTGCTATATTGCCATTTAAAAAAATACAGTTTTTTAATTAGAATACTGT
Organism: Martes martes; assembly: GCF_963455335.1. NCBI lineage: Eukaryota > Metazoa > Chordata > Mammalia > Carnivora > Mustelidae > Martes > Martes martes. The sequence continues at coordinate 120,258,551 of NC_137888.1, forward strand.
ATGAAAAACAACTCCCTTGTCCCAGCCCCTGCACTTTTAGAGCCTACCGCCCCCCCCCTCTTTTTTTTAAAAAGTAGGCTCCATGCCCAGTGTGGAACTCTATGCAGGGCTTGAACTCATGACCCTGAGATCAAGAGTCAGATGCTTAAATGATTGAGCCACACAGGTGCCCCTACCTTTTTTTTTTTTTTAAGCTGTTTACTTTCATATTAATTAATAATTTGCTTCTGTTTTTTTTCTTGATATAGCAATTTCAGGCGTTATCTGTTGACTTTCCTCTGTACACATTGCCTCTCCCATCCTCCCAATATAATTGACATAGTTCTTTAAGTCAATATTCAAAGTGTTCACAGTATTATAGCCATGTAAATATTCACAGTTGCACCATGTACTTTATTATGATGTCATTTCTTCTGTTAACCAGTTTGTGTTTTTCCAGGAGTTAATACCTTTTTTACCCTCCCTTCGTTTCCTGAGATAGTTGTTCTGGAACTCTCCGTGCTTTTATTGCTGTCTTGACTGGATATTTTCGAGGCCTACTTGCCACCTGTTACCCTGGAACTTCTCTTTACATCACTCTTAAAATTCTCTTTGCCTCTCTCCTATAATGGGTCTCCTATTTCCCTTATTTTCTTAGCCTCCTGAGAAAGGATACCTGGGAAGTAAAAACTTTCTGAATGCATGATTGAAATAAATCTCCATTCTGTCTTACCATTTCATCAATAATTTGGCTGGGTATAAAATTGTAGGCTTAAAAAGTCCTAGCTTGTTTTCTTGCATTCCATTGTTGCTGTTGAAATCAAAACTGTTTTGATTATTTGTTTGTGACCTTGCCATCTTCTAGAAACTTTTCGGATATTTTTAACACCTGAAATTGAATGATAATGTGCCTAGATAGGGGTTTTTGTTTTATTTTGTTTATTTTGTTTAATTTAAGGGAACTCCGTGGAGTTGGAAGCTTATGTCCTTTAGTTCTGGAAAAACATTTTTTATTATTTTTTGGACTTTAGTTAAAAAGGGTTTTAAAGTTAATTATGCTTCTCAGTTCTTGATGTACTATCATGAGACTGTACAGGGTTCTTTAAATTTTCCTTCCATTTCTAAGCCCTACTTCCCCATTGCCCTTTTTAGTAGATATCCACTGCATTGTGATTGATATATTTCCTGATTATATGTGAATCATTGAATCATTGTGAGATATGTTGTGTTTTGTGTCTGTGTGTATGTATTTAGTTTATGTATTGTAGACCTTGTTCTGTTTATTTTTTTTATTCAACATTGTTTTGGAGACCTTTCTGCTCTGTTTTGTGTACATATAGTTGTATATAATATAATTCCATAATATGTATCTACCACATTTTTTTCTGTCCCACCTTGCTGGCATCATAGATACACTGTAGTAAATATACTCTTAGTTGTATATTATTATGGACCCATGTGAAAAGTCCTCTGGGGTATATACCTAGGAGTGGAATTCCTGGGTCATAGAAAGGGAGCACTAGTTTATGTGCTCACTAGAACTACAGGAGGGTGTTGTGTGCCCACATCTTTGTCAGTACTTGGTTTTATTCAACTTTCTAGTATTTGCCAGTCTGACGGATATAAAGTAGGAGTCTCTTTGCTTCAGTTTACCTTCTCTGATTACTAATGAGTTTGAGCACCTCTTGGATTCATTCAGGTTTTCCCTTTTGAAAACTGTCTGTTTTGCCCTTAGTTTCTTTTTCCTTTGGGTTGCTGTCTTTCTTTTTGGTTTGCAGAAGTTCCTTGTGGAGGTTAAATTTGAGTGGTCTCTTGATTTTAGGCTTGGAAAATATCTTCTCTAAGATACTGTCTTTCTGTTAATTTTGTCTGTAGTGTCTTTCATTGAATGGATATTCTAAATTTGATACCTTGTTTCTTTGATAGTATGTTCTTCATCAGTTTTTTTGTTCTCTCTTGGAATTTGTATTATTTGGGTGTTGGAACTCATAGGTTCTTTTATTTTTTTAAAATCTTTTAAAAAGATTTTATTTATTTGACAGGGAGAGAAGGAGTCCGAGCAGGGGGAATGGCAGGGAGAGGGAGAAGCAGACTCCCTACTGAGCAGAGAGCTTGATGGGGACTTGATCCTAGGACCCTGGGATCATGACCTGAGCTGAAGGCAGATGCTTAACTGACTGAGCCACCCATAGGTTGTTCTTTTAATTTTCCTTTTTTCCCCCTCATTCTTTCCATGACTTAGTCTTTTTGTTCTGCTTCCTAAGAAATTTCCTCAGTGTTATGTTCCAACCTTTCTATTGAGTTTTTAATCTATCTATATTTTAAGTTTCTTAGAGCTCATTCTGTGTTATAGTATCTTTATATTGTTTCATAGACACTATAATCCTTTTGAAGATTTTAATGATAGTTTTTTTTTTTTTTTAAGTTTTCTTTTTTCTTCCCTCTTTGCTCTGTTTCTTCTAAGTTCCTTTTTTTGTTGTTTCTATTGCGGTCTTTTCTCTATAGAGGCTTTCCCCAGCCATAATCTTATATGGCTGTCCATTCATATTTAAGAGTGAAGTGCCAAAAACTGAACTGAAAATTCTGTAGGTGTGGCTTATTAAAGATGGTCATTTATGGGGGCACCTGGGTGGCTCAGTGGGTTAAGCCTCTGCCTTCGGCTCAGGTCATGATCTCGGGGTCCTGGGATCGAGCTCCACATCCGGCTCTCTGCTCAGTAGGGAGCCTGCTTCCCCTTCTCTCTCTGCCTGCTGCTCTGCCTACTTCTGATCTCTCTCTGTCAAATACATAAGATCTTTAAAAAAAAAAAAAAAAAGATGGTCATTTATGGGAGGAAGGGACACTATTAGGTCTTTTTCTTGGGCTGGTCAGTTTCCTTGAGAAAGAGAGCCTCTAGTCCCTTGAGGGGAGGTTATGTACACCTGGCTGCTATGTTTTGAGAACTTACAGAAAAGGAGCTGGAGTTCTGCTGTTCATTGTGTTCTTGTAATCCTGTTTTCTGTGTGGCATATCACTCCCGATTTACCTGTACTGGAGACCTCCATTTTGGAGTCTCTTTAGTTTGGTTTCTTCAGAGTAATCTCCACAATTGTAGGGTTAGAGGAGGGATGGTTGCCTACTTCGGAGTAGTGGGGGAGGAAATCTGGCTGTGTTGACTATTTTGTAGACTTTCAGCTAACCTTATGGGTTTTTTCCTCCCTAATCCTTCAGAGGTGCCTATGAGGACTCCCGCTTGTGGACAGTGTGACTCAGCTTCTTTGCAGGTGCTTAGGCTTTAGAGTTCTCCACTTTGCTAGTATAATTTCACTTGACCATCTGTTTTATAGTTTCTGACAAGGTTTTGACATCTTATATGTGATTCTCTCCTTTTCTCTCTATCCCGTGGGTCATTCCTTTAAAAAGAAGTTTAAGTTAAAATTTTAGTGTTAATCAGTCTACCATATTTACCGTTTTATTTCTTTATATAGACTTTTTAAAAAAAAATTTGAGTTTAGTTGAAACACAGTACTACATTAGTACATAAACTTTATATTCTGGAACGTTCATTCTTTTCATAACATTTGAGGGACTGCTATATGCCTAGTCCTATGCTTAATATTGAAGATTAAAATTTAAAATTTCTGGGGGGCACCTGGCTGGCTTGGTTGGTGGAGTGTGCAGCTTTTTTGAGGGTTGTGGGTTCAAGTCCCATGTTGGGTGTAGAGATTACTTAAAAATAAGATCTTTTTTTTTAAAAAAGATTTTATTTATTTATTTGACCGAGAGAGGCAGCACAAGCAGTCAGAGTGGCAGGCAGAGGGAGAGAGAGAAGTAGGTTCCCTGCTGAAAAAGGAGCTCAATGTGGGACTCGATCCCAGGACCCTGGGATCATGACCTGAACCGAAGGCAGCTGCTTAACTGACTGAGCCACCCAGGTGTCCCTTAAAATTAAAATCTTAAAAAATTAAAATTTCTGAGCTTTGTTAATATATTTCTGAGTTGTTAATATATTTTGGGAAGAAAGTTATATCCTGTATGTGATGCTTAATTTGAAATGTGAAAACCCTCATGAGTGCCCATGTGATAGATATATTACAGAACTTATTAATTTCAGTAATGAATATGAATTGGATTAAGGCAAGTTTGCAGTTTTTCTTTTTTCACATGAAAGAACGCTTTACATGTATTACACCATTTTGGAGAAAGATTTATTTAAAAAAAAATCCAAGGGGTCCTGGGTGGCTCAATCAATGAGTGGAGCGTTAGACTCTTGATTTTGGCTCAGGTCGTGATCTCAGGGTCCTGGGATCAAGCCCCGCTTCAGGCTCTGCGCTCAGTGAGGAGTCTGCTCTCTCCAGGATTCTCTCCTTCTGTCCTTTACCTTCTTCTGTCCCCCATGGGCATGCAGTTGTGCGCTCTCTTTTTAAAGATTTTTATTTATTTGAGGGAGAGAGACAGCATGAGGAAGGGAAGGGGAAGAAGCAGAGGGAGAAGCAGACTCACCCCTGAGCAAGGAACCTGAAGTGGCCAGGTCCAGGCCCTGGGATCATGACCTGAGTCGAAGGCAGATACTTAACCTACTGAGCCATCCACGTGCCCTTCTCTCTCTTAAATAAATAAATCTTTAAAGAGAAATTAAAAAATAAAAATTAAAAAATCCAACTACATATAAAGGAAGAGGTAGATTTTTTTTTCTTTTTTAAGACCTAAAGTGTTCAATCAGAACTTTGATGAAATAGCAGAACGTTGAGTTGATAAAATTCTAGCCAAAAGTGAAGAACGCAGTTTTCAGTGTTTCAGGTAGGCTGGGAAGCTTCACTATAGTAAATAATATGCTTTCAGCTCTACTGTTTGGAAGTATTTCTTATTGTATAAATAGTATATTGCTTACTGGAGAAAATTTGGAAGATAGAAAAAAATATTAACTTGCTCTTGAAATTTTTATATACCACTTTAAATTATGAGTGTTTTTAAAGGTATAGAGAATAATATAAGTTGGGTTTTTGTTCCCAACATCCAGATTTTTTGTATGTTTGTGTTATTTTTCTCATTTCTCAGTATGTCATTTCCTTAATCCTCATTTTGGAATTTTTAGGTTTATAATTTTTCACTGTAATAATTACAGTGCAGTGAACAGTCTTATACTTACTGCTAATTTTATTTCCTTTTGGTATATTCCAAAAATGGAATTACTGAATCCTAGGGTATGGGTTTCTAAAATCCTTAGTAAATATTTTCCCTTAAGTGTTTTGCTATTGAGAAGGTCTTTGGAGAACATTGCAGTTTGGGAACCTAGAGACACTGGAAGGTGAGGTCAACTTTAGGGTCAGAGGTTATAGTCAGCTCTTCAGTGGAAGAAAGTTTGAAGCTAGGACTTGAAAGAAAGTAGGTATTTCTATTAGATTGTGGGGTTAGAGCTCTAAGATGTAACCAGAGATGGTACAGTGAATCATGTCTGCAGCATTGACGTCTCATAGGAGAGACTAAAGGCAGTGTTTTTCAGACTTTGCCCCCACTAGAATGTCACTAAAATAAAGGAACTCTTTGAATTATTTTATAGGAAAGAAAATGAGAAGGATATTTTCAATTTTACTTTTCTTCTCTATTTTTATTAAAATCTTTTGGGGTGCCTGGGTGGCTCAGTGGGTTAAAGCCTCTGCCTTCGGCTCAGGTCATGATCTCGGGGTCCTGGGATCGAGCCCCGCATCGGGCTCTCTGCTCAGCAGGGAGCCTGCTTCCCCCTCTCTCTCTGCCTGCCTTTCTGCCTACTTGTGATCTCTCTCCCTCTGTCAAATAGATAAATAAAATCTTTTAAAAAAAAAAATCTTTTAAAAGGACCTGCTACCATTTAATTAGAAGTTGGTGGCAAATGAGTAATTAATAGTCACAAATGAACTTAAAACCTTTTTATACTTAAATTCATTTATGCTTATATTTATAGGTCCATAACTTATTTTGTAGTCATACTTTCTTGTGGTCATGTTTTCTAATACAGTTATGCTTGGTTTATATGATTAAGTAAATTAACTGTATTAGCGTTTCATGGTGTTTCACAAAGAATATGTTGAATGTTAAATATTCAGAATTTTTGGTGTGTGTTTGTGATTTACGGACTGGGTGGATTGACTCAGCACCCTAAATATGTACCGTCTTGAATATAATAAAATATAAAAAGATATACATTCAGTGTGTTGGGTATAGATTGATGTAGAATGGAGAGAGTATTTATTGACTTAGTCAAAGCCAAGGGATCTTGTAGGACGAAGAAGTTCAAATTTGATTTAAGATGTGCTAAAGATTCATTCTTAGATCCTTAGGCATTGAAGTAATAGTGAAAAAGGTGTTGAGATTAATAGAGAGCTGTGTGAAGGATGACTTGAAGAGCAGAGAGCCAGAGGTTAAGGAAGGGTGGGTTAGAATTCTCGTAGTTCTGTGGATATAGGATTAACAAGGACCCAGACTAGACTGGTGGCAGTGCGAATAGACAGGAGCAGATAAAGTCAAACACTTTGGATAGACTAATAAGGAAAATTTGATAACTAAATGAACATGAAGGAGGAAGTGGAAGTTTTCATTTCGGAAGAGAAATGCATTTATATTTACCACAAAGTTTGCATCTGGCTTTTAATTTTTTGCTTTCTTGGCTCTATTTCCCTAGAAAACATGGAAAATTAGGCATAATGGCTTTAATTTTAAAGGCTTCTTGTTCTTGAGAAGGTATTTTGAAAAGTTATTAACAGTAATTTAGGATTTTTAATTAATTGTCTAAGTGATAATATAAAAGTATTTGATTAGTATTAGGAATATTCTCATACTATTACTTTGTTATTTCTCCTATAATTCTCTGTAGATTTTGTTTCATTTCTTTGTTACCAAAGTTCCTTTCAATCCAACTTAAGCCTACATTTCAGCTGTGTTTTGCGTTGCTTTTTGGTAAGGCTTTTGCTCCTTTATAGTGTTTTTCTTTTCTTTCTTTTTTTTTTTTTTTTTGAAAGATTTTATTTATTTATTTGACAGAGAGAGATTACAAGTAGGCAGAAAGGCAGGCGGAGAGAGAGGAGGAAGCAGGCTCCCCGCTAAGCAGAGAGCCCGAAGCGGGGCTCAATCCCAGGACCCTGGAATCATGACCTGAGCTGAAGGCAGAGGCTTTAACCCACTGAGCCACCCAGGCGCCCCTATAGGATTTTTCAGTTGCAGGTGTGTATCAGAATTTATTTGGGAGTCTTTGAAAGAAAAAAACAAAACACCAGAGACCTAGTATGTGCCTCAGGCTTACTAATCAAATTCTTTGGAAGGACAGTTGAGGTGTCTGTTTTTTTAAAAAGCTCTCCCACGTGACAGATCAAATCCCCTCTTGAACCCACAGGGAGGGGAAACCAACCAATCTCAGTTACCAATATAAGTAAATACATATTTAAGATTTTTTAATATAGACTTTCTATTTTATTTTATTTTTTTTTAAAAGATTTTATTTGACAGAGATCACAAGCAGGCAGAGAGGCAGGCAGAGAGAGGTGGAAGCAGGCTCCCCGCTGAGCAGAGAGCCTGATGCGGGGCTCGATCCTAGGACCCTGAGATCATGACCTGAGCTGAAGGCAGAGGCTTTAACCCACTGAGCCACCCAGGTGCCCCTAGACTTTCTATTTTAGAGCACTTTTAGGTTCATAACAAAATTGAGTGGAAAGTAGAGTTCCCATGTATCCCACTACCTTCCCCACCATCAACATATGCATCAGCTTGGTACATTTGTTTTAATGGAACCAACACTGATACATTGTTATTATCTAGAGTCCATAGTTTACATTAAGTTTATATTCATTCTTCATGTTGTACATCTGTGGGTTTTGACAAATGTATTGTGACAGGTATCCACCATTATAGTATCATGCAGAATAGTTTCTCAGTGCCCTAAAAAGCTTTTCTGCTCTGCCTTTCATCCCTCCCACCCCATAAACACTTGGCAATCACTGATCTTTTAACAGTTTACATAGCTGGGGCGCCTGAGTGACTCAGTGGGTTAAAGCCTCTGCCTTCGGCTCGGGTCGTGGTCCCGGGGTCCTGGGATCGAGCCCCGCATCGGGCTCTCTGCTCAGCGGGGAGCCTGCTTCCTCCTCTCTCTCTGCCTGCCTCTCTGCCTACTTGTGATCTCTCTCTGTCAAATAAATAAATAAAAAATCTTAAAAAAAAAAAAACAGTTTACATAGCTTTGCCTTTTATAGAATGTCATATAATTGGAATCATACCCACATGTTTTTTCAAAACATTCTCAATGTGACGGATACCCTGTCCTCCACAAAAAGGCAGGGAGGAGGGTATTGTATTATATAATCAATCTCATTTATGGATACTGGAAATTTTTCTTTTTCCTGGAAATTATGGATACTAGAAATTTTTCTTTTATGGGTTTTTTTAAAATTGAAGTATAGTTGACACAATGTTACATTAGTTTCAGGTATACAAGGTAGTGATTCTATAATTTTATACCTGTACAGTGCTCATAAGTGTAGCTACTGTATGTCACCTTATAACATTATTAGAGTACCATTGGCTGTATTCTGTAGAAGGTACTGTACTTTCATCCCTGTGACTTACTCATTCCATAACTGAAAGCCTGTATTTCCTGCTCCCCTTAACTTCTTTTGCCCATCCCCCTACTCCCCTTCCCTCTGGCAGACTGCCAGTTTGTTTTTTATATTCTTGGATTGCTTTTGCTTTTTTGCTTGTTTGCTTTGTTTTTTAGATTCCTCATATAAGTAAAATCATAGGGTATTTGTCTTTGAGTTATTTCACTTAGTGTAATACCCTCTAGATACATCCATGTTGTTGCAAAGTGGCAAGGTTCTTTTTTTGTGGCAGAGTAATATTCCATTGTGTATATATACACCGTGTCTTTTTAATTTATTCATTGGTGGACATTCAGGTTTCTTCCATATCTTGATTGTTGTAAACAATGCTGCAATAAACATACGGGTGCATATATCTTTTCGAATGAGTGTTTCCATTTTTTGGGGGGTAAATACCCCATTGTGGAATTATTGCATCATTTGGTGATTCTATTTTTAATTTTTGAGGAACCTCCGTACTGTTTTCTTTTCTTTTTTTTTTTTTAAAGATTTTATTTATTTATTTGTCAGAGAGAGTGAGCACAGGCAGACAGAGAGGCAGGCAGAGGCAGAGGGAGAAGCAGGCTCCCTGCTGAGCAAGGAGCCCGATGTGGGACTCCATCCCAGGACGCTGGGATCATGACCTGAGCCGAAGGCAGCCGCTTAACCAACTGAGCCACCCAGGCGTCCCCGTACTGTTTTCTATAGTGGCTGCACCAATTTGAATTTGCACCAACAGTGCATGAGGGTTCCTTTTTCTCCACATCCTCTGCAACACTTGATATTTCTTATCTTTTTGATACATATTTGACAGGTGTTAGGTAATACTTCATTGTGATTTTGATTTGTGGTGTAGAAGTTTTTAAGAAAATATTAACATGGAGTTTAAAAGGATGATACACCATGACCAAGTGTGTTTACTTTAAGAATTAGTCATTCAATATCAGGAAATCTATTAATATCTCACCATATTTAATATGTCAGAGTAGATAAACTTGATCATTTTAATCACCACCAAAAAGTGATTTGATAAAATTCAACACACATTTCAGGTTTTAAAAATTAGTAAAATAGGGACATCTGGATGGCTCAATCATTAAGCATCTGCCTTCAGCTCAGGCCGTGATCCTGGGGTACTGGGATTGAGCCCCGTGTTGGGCTCCCTGCTCAGCGGGGAATCTGCTTCTCCCTCTCCCACTGCCCCTGCTGTGTTCTCTCTCTTGCTGTGTGTCTCCCTGTCAAATAAATAAATAAAATCTTAAAAAAAAAAACTAGTAAAATAGGTATGGATGGCTGGTACTTAGATGTCATTTTTTGTTTGTTTCCATTTATTTTTTTTTTCAGTGTTCCAAGATTCATTGGTTTATGCACCACACCCAGTGCTCTATGCAATACGTGCCCTCCTTAATACCCACCACCAGGCTCACCCAACCCCCCACTCCCCTTCTCTCCCAAACCCTCAGTTTGTTTCTCAGAGTCCATAGTCTCTCATGGTTCATCTCCCCCTCCCATTTCCCCCAACTCACTTCTCTCTTCCTCTCATGTCCTCTGTGTTATTCCTTATGCTCCACAAGTAAGTTAAACCATATGATAATTTACTTTCTCTGTTTGACTTATTTCATTCAGCACAATCTCCTCCAGTCCTCTCCATGTTGATACAAAAGTTGGGTATTCATCCTTTCTGATGGAGGCATAATATTCCATAGAATATATGGACCATATCTTCTTTATCCATTCGTCTGTTGTAGGGCATCTTGGCCCTTTCCACAGTTTGGCGACTGTGGCCATTGCTGCTATGAATATTGGGGTGCAGATGGCCATTCTTTTCACTACATCTGTATCTTTGCAGTAAATACCCAGTAGTACAATTGCTGGGTCATAGGGTAGCTCTGTTTTTAATTTCTTAAGGAATCTCCACACTGTTTTCCAAAGTGGCTGCACCAACTTGCATTCCTACCAACAGTGTAAGAAGGTTCACCTTTCTCCACATCCTTTCCAACACTTGTGTCTTGTTAATTTTGGCCATTGTAACTGGTGTTAAGGTGGTAACTCAGTGTGGTTTTGATTTGAATCTCCCTGATGGCTAATGATGAACATTTTTTCATGTGTCTGTTAGTCATTTGTATGTTTTCTTTGGAGAAGTGTCTGTTTATGTCTTATGCCCATTTTTTGATGTGATTATCTGTTTTGTGAGTGTTGAGTTTGAGAAGTTCTTTATAGATCTTGATATCAGCCCTTTGTCTGTAGATGTCATTTTTTTAAAAAGTATCTCAGAACAGCAGTGCAACACAACTGGAGCTCATGGAATGCTGGTAGGGATGCATGGTGGTACAGCCATTTTGAAAAACAGTATGACAGTCTTATAAAAGTAAGCATATTGTTACCATATGATCCAGCAGTGTCATCGCAGGTTGTTACCTAAGAAAAATGAAAATACTTGTTCATACAAAAACCGTATATGAAAGTTTATAGTGGCTTACTCATAATCACCAGAAAATGCAAACAACCCAAATGTCTATCAAGTGGTGAATAAAGTGTGGAATACAGTGGAATACAGTTCAGCAATAAAAAGAGTGAATTACTGCTAGATAAAACAACATTATGAATATTAAATTAGTTAATACTGACTAAAAGAAGCCACACTCAAAAGGTTACATATTGGATGGTTCCATTTATTTTACTTTCTGTAAAATGCAAAACTGTAAGGACAAAAATAAATCACTAGGTGCCTGGGGTTGGAGAGGGAGTGGATTTACTAGAAGGAGACCTGATAGAACTTTTCATAGTGAAGAAAATATTCTATTTGTGGTGGTATTTACTTAAATGTTAAGTTTTACTTTATGTAAATTATAAATAGTACCTTAGTAAACCTGACTTTTAAAAAAATACCCTAGTATCATGTTTAGTTAATAAAATATTAGACATAGATCAAAACCAGAAATGAGATAAAAATGCCTGCTCTAACCTTTGTTGCTTAATTAACATTGTAACTTTGTCCTAGAAGTACTAGTTAAATATTTTTAAATAGGAAGTGAAATGGAATACTAACTTTAGAATGGAGGAGGCAGAAGTTACAATTGTTTAGAGATATTAAATATTGAGAGTGTCAGCTGAAAGTATCAGAAACAGAATTCAGTAGCTAATTTAATTCATTGGCTGGATTAAAAAATTTATGCATAGTAATTTTTTCAAATATAGACAGTAGCCAATTAGAATATATTGGAAGGAAATTTCACGTTTATCATTGCAATAAAAAAAGATAAGTGTAAATACATGTTTAATTCCTGACCAAGAAGACAGTATTTTAAAGATGTTGAGTTTCCTTAATCTGTGATTAGAATGTTATCTGAATGTCTAATGACTATTTTTTCCTTAAGACAAAAATGATTGGGGACGCTTGGGTGGCTCAGTTGGTTAAGTGTCTGCGTTCAGTTCAGGTTATGATCCCAGGGTCCTGGAATCGAGTCCCAAATCAGGCTCCTTGCCTGGCGAGGAACCTGCTTCTCCTTTGCCTGCTGCTTCCCCTGCTTGTGCATGCGTGCTCTCTTTCTTTCTGTCTCTGACAAATAAATCTTTCAAAAAACCAAAAATGACTGGATTAAGGGTTCTTAAAGTTTTTGGCCTGGGAACTTGTTTACACTCTTAATTTGCTGAGGACCCCAGAGAACTTTTGTTTATGTTGCTGTTTTGTATTTTTTACTATTTACTGTATTAGAAATTAAAACAAAATTTTAAAACAGAAATATACAGCACACATTCCATTAGGTGTCAGAGTGATAATGTCATCATGGAATGAAGCTTCTGAAAAGCTTAGGCATGAAAGTTAAAAAAAAAAAAAAGCATATATAACATCTTAGTGTTATGAAAATAGTTTTCATGAGAAGTATTTTTTCACATATGATACAGTCAAATGTGGAAAAGTTTGAATCAGTTTTGAGTGAACAGTGATAGTGGTGGGGAACTGATGCACTCATATTCACTGGTGTACATTGGCACACTAAACACATTGTTTTACGGGGTACTTGGACTATCAAAATTTTGAGTGCACATACTTTAGATCTTAGGTTCCACTGTTTAGAATTCATTATTGGATATAATTGCAGAATATGTGTAAATACATGAAGGAGAATACTGGTTACAGCATTGTTTGTAATAGAAAATTGGAGACAAGCTTAAAGGTCAGTGATGTTTAGGGTCTGGTCATTATGGTATAAAAATTAGTATATTAAAAGTAATTTAACTCTGTAGGCATTATATGGAAGATTGTCCAGAGTTAAAGCAAAAGTGCAGAATTGTGTTTATAATTTCCCATCAGTGTACAACAAAAACCAAAACGTTTTATTGTTGTATAACCAGTTTTTGAAAGGATATGCAGAGAGCTTGATGGTGGTTACCTTTAGGCGGGGGTACATTTTCATTTATCTGTTTATACCCATCCGTATTGTTTGTTTTTTTAACGTGAGCCTTTCTGTAATTTAAAAGGGAAGAATATTTCAAAGGCACAAATGCACTATATGGATGATAGAAATTATTAGTTTGAGCATTAGAGTCATTTGTGAGTTCTTGGATACTGCAGTTTAGCAGAAAAAGAAAGAAAATAGGTGCTTGCTTTTCTCATGTCTGTGTACTTTTGAAGCGCAATTTTTCTAATCAAATCAACTTACTGCTATTTTTCATGAGTTGTATTTTCTAACGTCTGTCCTTTAATTTGTACTCTTATGTTTTGTGGGTCTTTCTCTTTTAACTTCAACTGCTGAAGTTTTATTTATCCTTCACAACCTAGCTGAAACACCATCTCCTTTAAGGAGCTATACCCCATCACTTTAGTCAGAAGAGATTTTTTTTTGAACCTTTAGAGCTATTTATAGCCATTTCTTCATTACACAAATATCAGGTGTGAGCTATATATGGGCTGGACAGTGGGAGTATGCTTTCATCTTCTCTTCACCTTAGAAGGTAATATCCCCATTGTGCAAATGAGGAAACCAAGGCTCACAGAATTTAGTATTTTTTCTACATCACTGTGCTGAGACGTAAATTTGAAAACAGGACTTCAAGGCCAGCCCTCTCCTCTGGGCTAGCTTCTTAAGTCACTGTAATAAAAGGAAGCAAGTAAATAGTAGTTTTATATGAGCATTTCTTTCCTTTTAGAATTTTTTTAATTAAAAAAAATTTTTTTGCGGTAATTTCAAGCTTATAGGAGTTTCAAGAAGTGTACAAAGGTCCTCTTTTTACCCTTCACCCCCACTCCTCAGTTGTTCATTTTACCTTTAACTCCATCTATTTTATCACTTAACTCTTTCTCTCTGTATATCCCTTAATTGTGTGCCCTTCCCGCTCCATGTTGAGTACAGGCTTGCAGTTACTGAAGCCCAGTTGTTTTTTGGTATTGTTAAACTTTATCTAGGTCTTGCCCTGTTGCCATAGTCTTTCTCCTTTCTTTGACCTAAAACTTCTGATTCTTGAACTTGGGTCATCATTGTAACACTGCTATTATAATGCTATACTGTGATACTTCAGAGCCAAAATACTACTTGCTTCAGGAATCCAGCTTTTTTCTCTAGACCATTTCTCAGCACTGTTAAATGATTCCTTCATAATTATTTTCAAATTTTCATCTGCACTTCCTCTGCCTTTCATTCTGATAAAGCTCAATCTGACAAAATACCAATGAGTGTATATATTAGTCTGCTTGGGCAGCCATAAGAAATACCACAGATTGGGTGGCTTAAACAACAGAATTCATTCTTTCCCAGTTCTGGAGCCTAGAAGTCCAAGATCAAGGTGCCAACAGGGCTGGTTTCTGGTGGGGCTTATCTTCCTGACGTGTGGATGACTACCTTCTCCCTCTTTCCTCACATGCCCTTTTTTTGTGTGTGTACATGGCAGGGGGAGATGGAGGAAGAGATTTCTGGTGTCTTTTTCTCTTCTTGTAAAGACAGTAATCCTGCTGGATTAGGACCCCACTGTTACAAACCCATTTAACCTTACTTACCTCCTTAAAGGCTGTGTATCCACATGTAGTCATTATGGAATTTAGGGCTTCAATATATAGTTTGTAGGAGGGAGCACAGTTCAGTCCATAACAGTAGAACATCAGGTTTATAATCAGGAACCTAGGTTCATATCCTTGCTGTGTCTTGTATTAAGTGTGTAACCCTGGCTGAGTCACTTAAACTTTTTTAGCATCCTGAATCTTTAACTGTAAAGGATGAGAATAATTTTGCCTTGTATGTTTGTTAACAGAGTCAGGTAAAATAGATGTTGCAACATAGCACATTATAAATCAAATGATTCTCAATCCAGGCTTGCAGTAAAATCATGTTAAAAATAATTGTTTTATGAATTCCAGCCCGACAGTACAGGGAGCTCTGCAGCCTCACTCCCTAGTAAAATTGGGGGAAACTTGAAAAACAACTATTAAAAGCTTCCGGAAGTGATCCTAGGGCATACAGTAAATGAAGAGCTTCCAGTTGGAGAGAAGGTTTTTTTGGGAGGAGCAGGATATCAGGATTTCTTGTCCTACCCCTAGCTGCCTGGTGCTAAGGCTAAGTTCTGGGTATATGTGGTGGAGAGGCAGAGGATTACCTTCTGTCCAGTCCCCACTGTGGAACAGAGGCTCTACCTGGGTGCAGAGCTGGTGGGAGTACTGGGGAATAGATATCTTTTCTGTTTTCTAAGGTGGTGATTCCATGTCAGAAGAGACAAGCTGGTTAAGACCTCAGGCTGCTGCCTACCCTAAACAAAATACTCTACTCCTATAGGGGATAGCTCTCAGAGAAGTGTGCTGTTGTCTGCACTCCCACCTTGGGGTTCTGGTTCAGAGATTTGGTTGGGTAGTTAGGGGAAAAAGCCTGTCGGAAAATAGCTCAAGGAATTGACTTACCAGGGAGCCCAGATAAGAGTAATAGCTGACTTCTCAGCAGACAGTGGAGGCCAGAGGCAGTGTAATAATATATTCCAAGTACTCAAAGACAAATACAGTCAACCAAAAATCCTGTATATCCAGCGAAGTTCTCTTTTTAAAATGACAGTGAAATGAAGATTTTCCCAGATAAACAGGAACTGAGAGAGTTTATTACTAGCAGACCCTTGCAAGAATGCTAAAGGAAGTTCTTTAGGCTGAAAGCAAGTGATCCCAGATGGTAATTTGAATCCATATGAGGAAAGAGTACCAGTAAAGGTAATTTTAAAGGAATATAAGAATACGAATATAAGAATAAAAGAATATAGTAGTATTTTCTTCTTTTTACTTTAAACTGATTTAAAAGTAGTTTTGGGGGTGTGTAGATGGTGCAGTTGTTTAGGTGTGTGACTCTTGGTTATGCTTAGGTCACAATCACAGGGTCATGAGCGGAGCCTTGTGTTGGGCTTGTGCTTCACATGGAGTCTGCTTCAGATTCTCTCTCTCCCTGTGCCACTCCTGCTTGTGCTAGCTTTTGCTCTCTTTCTCTCTCACTAAAGTAAATAAATCTTTTTAAAAAGTTGTATAAAATAATATATGTACAATGTGTTCTTAGGCCTGTAAGGTGTAGAAGCGTAGTATATTTGTAATGTATCTGTCAATAGCAGCACATAGAAGGTGAGTGGAGGCAAAGCTATGTCAAACTAAGAAAATGACTACAGGTGTTAAAGTCATAATTATAATGCATTGTTGGATTTGTAACATTAAATGTAATATATATCACAACAATGCTGTCAAATGGAGGAAAAGGCAATTGAACTATATAGCACAACATTTCTATATCTTCCTGGAATTAAGCTAGTATAAGTCTGAAGCTGCTATAAGTCTGAAGTTAAAATGTGTATGGTAAGCCCTTGAGCAGCCCCTAGGGGAAAAAAACAAAACAAAAAAATACAGTGAAAAGGTCATTAAAGAAATTTAAGTGCTGCATTAGAAAATAGTCACTTAATGCAAAAGAAGACAGTCAAAGAGTAGTAAAGGGACAAACAAGACATGAGACACATAGAAAATGAAAAAACAGTCATAAATCAACTATGTAAGTAATATTAAACATGAATTGATTAAACTATATAATAAAAAAAGGCAGAGATATCAGTGTCCAACTATATGCTCTCTACAAGAGATATATTTTAAGTTTAAAGATACAAATACATTGAAAGTATAAGGATGAAAATATATCTATTCAAACAACCACCACAAGAAACCGGAAGTGGCTACACTAATATCAGAAAAAGTAGACCTTAAAACAAAAAATGTCAGTAGAGAGAAAGGGATGAAAGAGCCAATCCATTAGAAAGGTAAAAGTTTTAAATATATATGGATCTAGTAACAGCACCAACATACAAGAAGCAAAGCCTGACAGAAATGAAGAGAAAAATAGACAGTTAGCAGTAATGGTTGGGAGACTATACTACGCCACTTTTAGTAATAGACAAACCAACTAGGCATGAGATCACCAAAGAAACCACACCACAAGCCAGCTAGAGCTAGGAGACATCTGTAGAACACCACCAGCACCCAGCCACAATAGAATATATATTCTTCTCAAGTGAATGTGGGACATTTTCAAGGATAAACAATATGCTAGGCCACAAAACATCTTAAAAGGATTGAAATAATACAAAAATTGTCCTCTGACTACAGTGGAAAGAAACTAGAAATCACTAACAAAAATTTGGGGAACTCACAAATATGTGGAAATGAAAAGAGAAATCAAAAAATAGTTTGAGATAAGTAAAAATGAAGTTACCACTTAAGAAAACATGGAATACAGCTAAAGCAGTGCTTTTAGGGAAACTAATAACAAGTAATAAATGCTTATATAAAGAAGGAAGATCTCAAATCAATAACTAACTGTCCACCTTAAGTCACGGAAAAAGAAGAGCAAAGTAAACCTAAAACAAGCAGAAAGGAGGAAATAATAGAGTAGAAATTAATGAACTAGAAAATAGAAAAAAATAGAGAAGATTAAGGAAACCAAAAACTGGTTCTTTGAAAAGATCAGCAGAATTGGTAGGCCTTTAGCCAGACTGACATAGAAAAAAAGAGGACTTAAATTACTTGAAGTTCAAATAACAGATGGAACATTACTACTGGGATTACAAAAATGGAAAGGTTTATAAAGGAATACTGTGCACAACTGCATGCCAATAAATTATATAGTTTAGATAAAATGGGCGATTTTTTAAAGATTTATTTATTTATTTTTGAGAGAGTGTGCACAAGGGGGAGGGAGGGAACAGAGGTAGGACAGAAAGAGAATCTCAAGCAGACTTCCTGCTGTGGAGGCTGTCACAGAATTTGAGCTCACAGCTCTGAGATCATGAGACCTGAAACAAAACCAAGAGTTGGACGTCCAACTGGCTGAGTTACCCAGGCGCCCCCAAAATGGACAAATTTTTAGAAAAATGGCTGCTGAAACTGTCTTATATAGACAGACCGAATAGACCTATATAGCAAGTGAAGAGATTGGATTAATCATACAGCTACCCACAGAGAAAAGCACAGACCCATATGGCTTCACTGCTAAATTCTACCAAACATTTAAAGAATTAATGCTAACTCTTCCTAAAAACTGAGAGGGGGAACACTTCCCAGTTTATTTTATGAAGCTAGTATTAGTGTTACCCTGATACCAGAGACATCACAAGAAGACTACAGACTTCACCTTACAAAGATGAACACAAAAATCCTCAAAATACTAGCAAGCCTAATTCACCACATATAAAAAGAATTTTACACCACAACCAAGTGGCATAATATCCCAGAAACGCAAGGTTAGTGTGAAGTGCACAAACCAATTAATATAACATATCAGGAAATAAAAGTCACATTGTTCTCATAATAGACACAAAATAAATTTGATGAAATCTAACACCCTTTAATGATAAAAACACCCAAAAAACGAGGACTAGAACGGAACTTCCTCAACATGAATAAAGACACCTAGGAAATATTCAAAGACAACATCATACTTAATGGGGAAAACTGAACACTGTTCCTCCACAATCAGGAATAAGACAAGAGTGCCTGCTTTCTCCATTTCTACCTAGAGGTTCTAGCTATGGCAATTTTGGGGAAAAAAAAATAAGGAAAAGAAAGAAAAATACACAAAAGCCTCAAGATTGGAAAGAAAGAAAACTGTCTCTGGCAGATGATATGATTTTGTATGAAATGACTTAGAAAATCCTAAGGAATCCACTAAAAAAATATTAGAGTACTAATACACAAGCTTAGCAGAGTTGCAGAATACAAAATTGGTATACAAAAATTTATTGTATTTCTATAGACTTGTCATGAACAATCCAAAAGTGAAATCAAGAAAAAAATTCCATTTATAATAGCACCAAAAAAATTAAAATAGAAAAAAAATTTAACAAAAGAATTATAAAACACTGAAAACTATAAAATATTGTTGAAAGAAACTAGAGAAGATCTAAGAGAAAAATATCCTATCTGTAGATTGGAAGATTTAACATTAAGATGGCAATACTCCGGGACGCCTGGGTGGCTCAGTTGGTTAAGCGGCTGCCTTGGGCTCAGGTCATGATCCCAGCGTCCTGGGATGGAGTCCCACATCGGGCTCCTTGCTCGGCGGGGAGCCTGCTTCTCCCTCTCCCTCTGCCTCTGCCTGCCACTCTGTCTGCCTGTGCTCGCTCGCTCGCTCTCTAACAAATAAATAAATTAAAAAAAAAAAAAAGATGGCACTACTCCTCACATTGACCTACAGATTCAGTGTAGTCCTTTTCAGAATCCCAGCTTACTTCTTTGTAGAAATTGACAAACTGATCCTAAAAATCATATGGAATTGCAGGGTGTCTAGAAGAGCCAAAAGAATCTTGACTAAGATAGGAGGACTTATACTTCCTGATTTCAAAACTTACTACAAAAATGGTAGTCAAGATTGTGTGGAATCAGCACAAAGATATACATACAGATTAGATCAATGGAATATAATTGAGTTGAGAAATAAAGCCATATAGATGTGGTTAATTTGTCTTTCAACAAGGGTATCAAGACCATTCAGTGGAGAAAGAATAGTCTTCAACAAATGGTGCCTGGAACAAATGGGTAGCCATATGTGAAATAATGTAGTTGGACCCTTACCTCATACCATAAATAATAATTAAAGTAGATGACAGACCTAAATGTAAGAGCTAAAACTTTTTAAAACTCTTAGAAGGAAACTTAGGGTTAAGAATCCCAAATTATGACACTAAAAGCATGAGCAACAGCAAAAATAGATTAATTTGTACATCATCAAAAGGAAAAAGTGAAAAGAAAACCCGTAGAGTGGAAGAAAATATTTAAAGACTGTATAATCTAATAAGGGACCTTTTTTTTTCTTTTTTTTAAAAAGAAGTCCATTATTTTTAGAGAGAGGAGCACTCGAGAGGGAAAGGGGAAGCAGACTCCACACTGAGCAGGGAGCCCGATGCAGGGCTTGATTCCGTGACCCTGAAATCACGATAGGAGCTGAAACCAGGATTTAGATGCTCAAGAAACTGAGCCACTCAGGCACCACTCTGATAAGGGACTTCAGTCTAGAATATATAAAGAATTTTTATAACCTTAATGATAAAAAAAAAGACAATTTAAAAATGGGCAAAGAATCTGAATAGACTTTTTAAATGAAATATGTGAAAAGACAGCAGACATTAAAAATTGTGATAATAGAGAAATTGTCAGCTCCCTTACACTGCTGGTAGGAATGTAAAATAGCACAACACTTTGGAAAAATAATTTGATAGTTCCTCAAATGATTAAACAGAGTTACCATGTGACCTAACAGTTTGATTCCTACGTATATGCCCAAGAAAAATAAAAGCATATATCTACATAAAAACCTGTCCAGAGATGTTTATGGAAACATTATTCATAATAGTCAAAAAGTGGAAAGAACCCAAATGTCTATCAGTTGATGAGTAGATATAAAATATAATGGGGTATATCCATATGATGGGGTAGTATTCAGTCATAAAAAGGAATAAACTACTGATATATATTGCAACATAGATGAACTTTAAAAATACGCTAAGTGAAAGAAGCGAGGCACAAAAGATCACGTGTATGATTCTGTTTGTATGAAATGTCCTGGATAGGAGTGATAGCCAAGTGGTACATAGTTTCTTTCTGAGGTGATGAAAACGTTAAAAAATTGACTGTGGTAATGGTTTGCACATAGATGTGAAAATATGAAAGCTGTTGACATGTACACTTTAATCTCCTAAAAAAAAAAGTAATGATTTCAGCTGTGCTGTTAGAATAGCAGAACTCTTTACCATAAGCCAAGCTCATTTGTTCTCTTCCTTTTTCTCATTTTTGTAGAAATCATGACTACCCCAGGAAAAGAGAACTTTCGCCTGAAAAGTTACAAAAATAAGTCCCTGAATCCTGATGAGATGCGCAGAAGGAGGGAGGAAGAGGGATTGCAGTTACGCAAGCAGAAAAGAGAAGAGCAGGTAAATCCTTTATCCTTATTAATTTATTTTAAAGAACTAAATTTTCCATTTTAAGCCTGAAACCACTTTAATTTTGACTTTGTTAGATATGTGTATGTGTGTAAATATATGTCCCTGTCATAAAATCATCGTGTTTTGGGAATGGGGAAGAGGAAGTGATGAAAAGTGGAATACAAGAATAAAGAAATCTCTCGGGTTCTCATATTTCCAATACAACCACTGTTTAATATTTCAGCCTGTTTGTTTTTAGTGTATTTTATTTTTTTAAAGTTGCAACTTGCTTAAGATTTTATGTGCATGTTTGTTAATGAATTCTCAAGTGACCAGTAAAATGCTATTTTTCATTATCATCTTTAATATGAAAATTTGTAAACATACAAAATTAGTAGTGAACTTCATAAACTCTCCTTTGCAATCAGTAATAGTATTTTGTTGTACTTGCTTCGTGTCTGTCTTTACATTTATTATGTAGTATTTTAAAACAAAAATCTCAAGGAATATGTCTTTTTACCCCTAAATTAATTCTATATGAATCATTAGGACATTGATTTTTTTGTTTTTTAAAAATTTTTGGTCATTTTTAACTGACAATGTCTGAAAATCTACAGAAGGATTTGGGAGTCACTCTCACTCTACCTTCCTCCTAAAATGCCTAGAAGGAATAGTATATCCCTTTTGGCAAAGAAATTTAAAGACACTTAGGTGACTTTTTTTTTTTTTTTTGCTAAGGAGAGACTTTTGAGCTTGGAAGGACCATTTGATCCCCATGCTACAAAAGTTCCATAAAAGACAAATGAATGAGTCAGAATTTTTCATACATGAGAGATAAAGTAATCTGTCATAAATATTTTGCATTTATAGTGAGCTGGTCTCAAAATACACTGTTCTTTTGGGTAACACTGCACTGCAGAATCCAGTTAGTTAAAGTCCAAGAGTACATTACAACCCCAGTGTTTTTTTGTTAGAGCTGTAGATGTTTGACTCAAACACTCTCATTATACTATTATTTTGGGGGCAAAGAATTTATAATATTATAATGGAGTTTATATTAAGTGGAGTAAATTAAGAGTTATCACTTATTCATAAAAGGATGAGTTTCTCTGGGTTTCTTATTATCTCTTTTTTCATCTCTGAGTCTTATTTGAAGTGGAACCTTTCATTGAACTTTTGTAGTAGCTTCTATTGTGGAGGTAAACTTCAGAAATCATTATAACATTGTTACATATTTATATTCCCATATGTGAATGTGAATACATGAATATATACACCTGAGCCCAAGTGTAGGTCTGAATATAACCACCAGCTTATGCATCATATTTCGCATAAAGCCATTTGAAGATGTAATAATGATCCTCTGCTATGAACAGTATTCATTTTATTGTCTTCTTGGTGATAGGTGATGTCATGTTACATGAATAAGATAAATTTTTTGTTTTCAGTTACTTGCCTGAAGACAAATGCTCTGTATCCTTAACTGGCAAGTATAGCCCCATATATTGAACTGAAAATATTTGTAGATGAAATTCTATCATGTTCATTGTATGAGATCTGAAATTATACTATGGCTTTAATAAGTTTCTGTGATAAGTTTTTGGAATATCGCTCTATTTAAAATCTTGATTTTTTAAATTTCATTCTTTATTATATAGAGAGAACTGGTAAAACCAATCAGGCTTCTTAATATCATAACAGTACTTATTTGATGCCTCATTTGTAAAACAGTAAATATTAGTAAAATATAGATTCATTTAGGTACTGTTTATCTTTCCACAGTTGCTTTGTCATTTATCGGGAAAAGTCACAGGCTTAAGCCAGCTGACAAGCTAGATGTGAGGGTAGCACAGGAGTTGATGTTGCCAAGTGCTCAAAAGATAACTAACTGCATCTTTGAGGGCTGTCCTTTTATCAGACTAACATTTAATTTTTGTTATATCTAGGCAACACTTATAGGATAGAGCACTTAATGGATAGAGGATAAATGACCTCTATCCATTTGGCCCTTACAGACCAATCTAAAATTTATTTTTGGCAAAAATTATACTAGTTGGCGTCATTCTGATTAAGCCAGTACTTGTTAATTTGAATTATGCAAATTCTTGTTAATTCAGAGTGAACAGGTAACTTAGTGCTGCTGAAAAGTTCATAAAACCCATTATGATGATGAATGGAGGTTTGCTTGATGTTTTTAGTTAAGAGAAATATTTTGTGAAGTGGGCAAGTTGATAAACTTGTGGACAGGCAACTTTCCACATTGATTAACTTGGTTAACAAGTTCAGTTAACATGTAGTCTGTAGTTAAGGTGTATAGATCATGATTGTTTTGGCAGATTTTTCTTTTTTATTGTTATTTTTTAAAGATTTTATTTATTAGAGCACAAGCAGAGGGAAAGGGAGAAGCAGACCCTCTGCTGAGGAGGGAGCCCGATGCAAGACTCAATCC
The DNA here is from genome assembly GCF_963455335.1 of Martes martes. Taxonomy (NCBI): domain Eukaryota; kingdom Metazoa; phylum Chordata; class Mammalia; order Carnivora; family Mustelidae; genus Martes; species Martes martes. Next base: position 120,281,978 of record NC_137888.1, read on the forward strand.
CAGGACTCTGGGATCATGACCCAAGCTGAAGGCAGCTGCTTAACCGACTGAGCCACCCAGGTGCCCCAGTTTTTTCTTTTTTAAAACCTATTTTTCTCTGAGTAAGACATGCACAGTTGAAAAGGTTAAATAGTACTGTAGTACTTGAAACCAAACCACCAGTGTTCCTGGTCTCATTCCCAAGGTAAACCACTTTCAATCCTCTTGACTATTTATTTATCAATTTAAAATATTACCTATTGATGTTCTGTTATGGTAGGTGAAGATTTAAGCTCTTACACTACTTTTCCCTTGCTTGTATTCTCAGTATAGTTATACTACAGTACATAAGTATTATTTATTGCTGAACTGAATAGGATACTGTGGTTACATTTCCTTTCTTTATACTTTGTTTTTCCTGGAGTTAATTGTCTGATTTTTTTTTTACCTGCTTGGTTTCATATTCCTAGCTGTCTTTTTTGTTTGTTTGTTTGTTTCAATTCTCTTCTACAGCTCTTTCAAATAATTTTTATCTAATTTTCTGTGTGGTTAAACTTCTCAAATAATTTCTCAGTTCTATGTTTTTTCTGCTGGAGACCTATACCCTACATTTTTTGTCCTCTTGCACCAGTCAGAATTGTTAATCCTCTGTTCTGGCTGGATAGCTGTAGTCTTAGGACTTCCTGTTGGTAGTATTTCTCAGGTCTTATCTTGTCATCATCTCCTTATAATGTACATGGTATGGTGTTTTCAATTTCAAATTCTATTTGTTGATCAACAGTTGTATTACAGATCATAATTGTATCCTGCCGTATTAAAGACCGCTACTTATGGATGTAAATTTTGCAATACAGGGGATGTAATTTTAGTTACTAGGTGTGATTTTGGAGTCATGCAAATGCTTTTAAGTAATTGTGAAACAAAAAGAAGTAATAATGAAGGAAGAAGTCCTTAAAAATAAACGAGGAATTTAATGGCCCTAACTGTGTGTCATGCTCGTAGCTAAACCACACAGAGAGGCAATACTTTAATACACTTTAAAATATGGCAAATGATTAATTTTCTCTACTGGGCAGTATTTTAAGGACAAAAAGAAGTATAAACAAATCTTCAACTGCTTTAGTAATCATATAAGATTGATTCTGAAACCATGTGTATTTGTTTTTTCTTTTTTTTTAAGGTTTTTTTTTTTTTTTTTTTTTTTTTTTTTTTTTAATTTGACAGACAGAGATCACAAGTAGGCAGAGAAGCAGGCAGAGAGAGAGGAGGTAGCAGGCTCTCTGCTGAGCAGAGAGCCCGATGCGGGGCTGTATCCCAGGACCCTGGGATCGTGACCTGAGCCAAAGGCAGAGGCTTTAACCCACTGAGCCACCCAGGCGCCCCAGAAACCATGTATATTTGTATATAGATATAGCAAATAACTATGTTAGTATTAGGAACCTAGATTTTTTAGGTTAAGAAAGAATAGAAGTATAAAATCAAAGAAGTTAGATAAATTTGAATAGGTAATATCAGTAGGGATTCATGAGGTATTTTGAAATACACGTACACACACAAAACCCAGTTCTGTCTTAGAAAGGCTTAGAAATAGCAAAACACCTTATATCACTGAGCACTTTGAGGACCCTGAGGTATTGGCCATTACAGAATTTTTCTCTCAAGGGATCAAGGCTTCTTGGAAAAAACACCTGATTCTCGATTAGAGATAGGGAATATTCAAGGTGAATGTGTAGTCTTTTTTCATAACATAGAGCAAGGAGGTTTAAGATTATAAAAGCTTATGTTGAATAGACTCAGGAGATAGCTTGAACAGGCTCCCATTAGCTGTAAGTGGGATATATTGAGTATTAGAAAGGGCACTTGGAGGACTTCTGCTTCCAGCCAAAGTGGAATAGCAGGGCCCAGATTTACCGTGCTGCCTGAAACAAACTAGAAATAATCAGACAAAATGCATGAAACAGCAGTTCAAGACATTAGACGTTAACCAGTGAAGGACAGTGATCTCTAGAGATAGGAAGCCAATGAGAAGAGCCCTATGATTGTTAACCCCTTACTGCCCAAGAGAGTTTCCAAGTCGCAACACAAAGAAAGGGAACTAAAGAACACAGCCTTCCTGAGTTGAAGAGACAGAGCTGAGAGTCAGAAGAAATCAAGTCATCCATTCACAGGGGGGAATACCGAAAGGGAGAGAACTGTATATAGAGAAAGAAGCCTGGAGATCTTCAGAGTTTTTCTTTGAATATTCAGCAGAGTACTGACCAGCGGATGTGCTTGAGGAGACTGCACAAGGCTAGAGAAACTGTCTTCCACAGATGATAGAGGGAACACTGCCTAGCCCTTGCACAGTGCTGAGAATAGTGCTTGTTCTTCTAGCCAGACTGGAAAAAGTCATCTTCCACAGGACATTAGGTAGTGTATTCAGGAGACTCTTGCCTCAGTAGTGGAGATTAATTAGCCGTAGACAAACTACTGCTCCAGACCTCCCTAACAGAGCATAAAAGCAAGATCCAAGAGGTTGATCAAACTGCAGTTTTTAGTTTTTCTTAATTAGTAATCATATGAGGAAGAAGAAATACTTGAATTTCTTCATTTCCTCATTTTCAAAATAATGAGTTGGTTTCTTAGCATCTTCCAGAGGGAACAGGAATGTGTGTATTTTAATATTAGGAATTCATAGTGTTAAAATAGATGTATTGCAGTTTATTTCAGCTGTTTTTTTGTATGTTTTTAAACATTATGGCTGTATAGTTGACATACAATAGAGTGTACAGTTTGTTAAATTTTGACATATGTACCATCACCATAAGTAAGATAGTGAACATATTTATTGCTCTCAAAATTTTTCTGGTGTACCTTTGTAGTACCTTTTCCCCATCCCTCACCTATCTCCAAACAATTTCTATTCTGTTTTCAGTCACTACTGATTACTTTGCATAAATGACTGTTATAACATATATTCTCTTTTATCTGGCTTCTTTCAGTCAGCTTAATCATTTTGAGATTCATTTATGTTGTGTGTATCAGTAGTTCATTCGTGTTCTTGTTGAGTAGCTATCTTGTAAAGATAAAACCACAATTGGTTTATTCATTCACCTGTTGATGGCAGTTTGGATTGTTTCCAGTTTTGGGTGATTATCAGTAAAGCTGCTCTGAACATTCATAGACAGCTCTTTGTATGGATGTATATTTCCATTTCTCCAGGATGGATATCTAGGAGGAGAATGGCTGGGTTGTATAGTAGGTGTGTACACTATTCAGCTGTTTGCTAAAATGGGTTATACAACTTTATCTTCACATCAGCAGTGTATGAGACTTTCATTTGCTCCTCTTGTGAGCACATACATACATAAGCACCACATCTCCATTTATTTAGACCTATAATATCTCTCAGGGATTTGTAGGTTTGCTTTTTTAAAAAGATTCATTTATTAGAGAGAGAGAAAGGAGGCGCAGAGGGAGAGAGCGAATCTCAAGCAGACTCTTTGCTGAGTGTGGAGCCTGACATGGTGTTCAGTCTCATGACTCTGAGATCAGGACCTGAGCCAAAACCAAGAGTCGGACACTTAACTGACTGGGCTGCCCTTGGTGCCCTGATCTGCAGTTTTTCTTGTGAGATTTTCTTCCCAAGTATTGTGTAGTTTTGATGCTATTGCAAATGGTATCTTTTGAATTTCAGTTTTTGATTGTTCATTGTTAATATTTAGAATCCCCTGAGACTCACCGGGAGAGATGGTTCCCCAATCTTGGAGCTCATCTGGGAGAGGTGACAAGGGACAAAAGAGTCAGTGGGCACCATTTCCTTCCCTTACCCCTCATCATAGGTGCAGAGACACCTGCTGAGGGTGACTAACTTGGACACTGCTCTTTACTGTGCTTTATTTCAAACTCCATGCACCTGCACTTTGGTGCAGACTGCCCCTCTGGGACAAACCCGCATCAGTCCTGGTGCAGTGAGACCCTCCCCTTGAAGACGAGCACAGGCCCATGCCATGCCAGGTCCCTAAAATTTGGAGTTTCAAAACTCAGTACTGCCTGCTTGGGATAGACTACAAGGTGCATTGCCCTCCAGATAGACAGATAGCTGGAACACACACAGGGTGAAAGCAGCAAGCTGAGGGATGCCTGGGACATATGAGGGGAGATTGTTTGTTCTTCTCCGATGGCTTCCTGATAGTGGTGTATGCAGACTCCCCTCTCTGGGGACTAGGGAGCTGGATGACACCATTTTCCTCCCTCTTCACTTAGCATGAACTCACTTCAGTAAGCAGCACAGGCCAGCAATAGTGGCCTAAACTGCTTACACCAAGCCCTAGAGTAGCAGGCCCCTCCTCCAGAAGACCAGCACACACCCCTGCACACAACATGTCTGCTGACCATAGAGTTCTGCAAAGCTTCGGCTCTAGTGGAAATAGCATTAAGTGTCTTTAATAAGCAGACCAGGCTGCATCTGGTTAAAACTCACCACACTCTGGCCACCGTCCAAACACTCCCCACTGCAGGCAAGGAGAAACTGCAGAGGACTGACCTGAGGAAAAGAGCAGCCAAAACACAGGAGCAGAGTGTACACAGCATATACCAGAGACCACTTCTAAGTGCCAGGCTCTGGACAGTATATGACCTCTTCTACATAAAGTCATTACTTACAGGAGCAGGAAACATGACAGGCTTTCCTAACACACAGAAGAAAGCAAAGACCTACACAAAATGCCAAGGCAGAGGAACTCATCCCAAAAGAAAGAACAAGAAAAAGTCATGGCCAGGGATCTATCTAATCAATACAGATAGAAATAATATGTCTCATTCAGAATTGGAAGGAAGTATCATAAGGATGTTAGCTGGGCTTGAGAAAAGCATAGAAGACTCTAGAAAGTCCCTTACTGTAGAGCTAGAATCCCCCCCAAATTAGGCTGAAATGAAAAATGTAGTAACGGAGATTTGAAACCAACTGGATGTAATGACCACAAGGATGGAAGAAGCAGGGCTATGAATAAGTGATAGAGAGATTATAGAAATTAAGGAAGTTAAAAGGAATAGGGAAAGAAAAATATTAGATCACGAATGTAGACTTAGGGAACTCAGTGATTCCATAAAGTGTAATAATATTTGTATCATAGGAGTCCCAGAAGTAGAGAGGGAAAGGCGGGGGGGACCAGAAGGTTTATTTGAGGAAATTATAGTTGAGAACTTTCCTAATGTGGAAATAGACATCTAAATCCAGGAGGCACAGGCAACGCCCATCAAAATCAACAAATGCAGGCCAATACCAAGACATATCATAGTTAAATTTGCAAAACACAGAGGTAAGGAAAAAAGTCCTAAAAGCGCTAAGACAGAAGAAGTCCCTAACTTACAAGGGAAGACAAATAAGGTTAACAGCAGATCTCTCCTCAGAAACTTGGCAGGCCAGAAGCAAGTGGTATGATATATTCAACATGCTGAATGAGAAATATCTGCAGCCAGCAATACTTTATCCAGCAAGGTTGTGTCATTCAGAGTAGAAGAAGAGATAGTTTCCCAGACAGAAAAAAACTAAAGCAGTTCGTGACCACTAAATCAGCTTTGTAAGAAATTTTAAAGGGGACTCTTTGGGAAAGAAAGATCAAAGTCAATGAAGATGAGAAAGGAACAGAGAAAATCTCCTGAAACAATGACAAAACAAGTAATAAAATGACACTAAATTCTTATCTATCAGTGATTACTCTGAATGTAAATGGACTAAATGCTCCAATCAAAAGACATAGGGTGTCAGAATGGATTAAAAAAACAAGACCCATCTACATGTTGCTTATAAGAGACTCATTTTAGATCTAAAGACACCTGCAGATTGAAAGTGAGGGGATGGAGAACCATTTATCATATAAATGAATGTCAAAGCTGGAGTACCAATACTTAACATCAGACAAACTGGATTTTAAAACAAAGACTGTAACAAGAAGTGAAGAGGAGCACTATATCATAATAAAGAGGTCTATCCAACAAGAAGGTCTAACAATTGTAAATATTTATGCCCCCAACTTCAGAGCACCCAAACATATAAAACAGTAACAAACATATAAAAGAACTCATTGATAATTACACGGGAATAGTAGGGGACTTTAACACCCCACTTACGTCAAAGGACAAATTATCTAAGCAGAAAATGAACAAGGAATGACTTTGAATGACACACTAGACCAGATAGACTTAATAGATATATTCAGAACATTTCATCCTGAAGTGGCATAGTACACATTCTTTTCTAGTACACACATAGTACACATGGGACATTACCCAGAAGAGATCACATACTAGGTCACAAATCAGGCCTTGACAAGTACAAAAAGATTGAGATCATGCCATGCATATTTTCTGACTGCAGTGTTCTGAAACTTGAAGTCAACTACAAGAAAAAATTTGGAAAGACCATAAATACATAGGAGGCTAAAGAACATCTTACTAAAGAATGAGTGGTTCAACCAGAAACTTAAAGAAGAAATTAAAACTATGTGGAAACAAATTAAAATGAAAACATGACAGTCCAAAACCTATGGGATGCAGTAAAAGGGATTAGAAAAGGGACGTATATAGCAATACAGGCCTGCCTCAAGAAGCAGAAAAATTTCAAATACACAATCTAACCTTTCCCTGCTTTTTTCAGCTAGGAAAAGAGCAACAAGTGAAGCCTAAAGCCAGCAGAAGAAGGGAAGTAATAAAGATTAGAGCAGAAATAAATGATGTAGAAATAAAATAGTAGAACAGATCAATGAAACCAGGAGCTGGTTCTTTGAAAAAATTAATAAAATTGATAGACCCCTAGCCAGATTTATCCAGAAGAGAAAGGACCCAAATAAAATCATGAGTAAGAGAGGAGATCAGAACCAACACCACAGAAATACAAATACTTACAAGAGAATGTTATGAAAAATTATATGCCAACAGACTGGGCAATCTGGAAGAAATGGATAAATTCCTAGAAACATACAAAGTACCAAAACTGAAACAGGAGGAAATAGAAAACTTGACAGACTGATAGCCAGCAAAGAAAAATTGAATCAGTTATCAAAAATCTCCTAACAAACACAAGTCCAGGGCCAGATGGCTTCCAAGGGGAATTTTACCAAACATTTAAAGAAGAGTTAGTACCTATTCTTCTCAAACTGTTTCAAAAAATAGAAATGAAAGGAAAACTTCCAGACTCCTTCTTTGAGGCCAGCATTACCTTAACTTCAAAACCAGTAAAGACCCCACTAAAAAAGACAATTACAGGTCAATATCACGGTGAACATGGATGCAGATATTCTCAACAAAATACCAGCAAATCAAATCCAACAATACATTAAAAGAATCATTCACCACAATCAAGTGGGATTTGTTCCTGGGCTGCAAGGGTGGTTCAGTATTCACAAATCAATCAATGCAGTACACAATATTAACAAAAGGAAGGAAAAGAGCTATATGATTCTCTCAATATTGATTCAGAAAACACATTTGACAAAGTAAAATGATTAAACCTTAACAAAGTAGGGGTAAAAGGAATATACCTCAGCATCATACACAGAAGGTCATATACAGAAGACCCGTGGCTAATATTCTCAATAGGAAAAAACTGAGAGCTTTTACTCTGTGGTTAGGAATGAGACCTGCGATGTCCATTCACATCACTGTTATTTAACATAGGACTGGAACTCCTAGTCTCAGTAGTCAGATAGCAAAAAGAAATAAAAGGCGTCCAGATTGACAAGGAAAAAGACAAACTTTCAATATTTGCAGACAGCATGATACTCTCTGTGGAAAACCCAGAGAGTCCACCAAAAAATTGCCAGAACTGATAACACAAATTCAGTAAAGTCACAGGATATAAAATCTAACATACAGAAATTTGTTGCATTGCTATATACTAACGATGAAGCAGCAGAAATCAAGGAATTGATCCCATCTACAATTGCACCAAAAACCATAGGATACCTAGGAATAAATCTAACCAAAGAGGTAAAAAAAATTGGTACTCTGAAAACTATAGAACACTTTTGAAAGAAATTGAAGAAGACACAAAGAAATGGAATGACATTCCATGCACATGGATTAGGAGAACAAATGCTGTTAAAATGTCTATACCACCCAAAGCAGTGTACACATTTAGTGCAGTTCCTATCAAAATACCACCAGCATTGGGGCGCCTGGGTGGCTCAGTGGGTTAAAGCCTCTGCCTTCCGCTCAGGTCATGATCCCAGGGTCCTGGGATCGAGCCCCACATTGGGTTCTCTGCTCAGTGGGGAGCCTGCTTCTCCCTCTGCCTGCCACTCCTCCTGCTTGTGTGCACGTGCGCGCGTGCACACTCTCTCTCTGACAAATAAATAAAATATTAAAAAAAAAGATAGTAGATCAGTGGAACAGAATAGAGAACCCAGAAATGGACCCACAACTATGTGGTCAACTAATCTTCTACAAAGCAGGAAAAAATATCTAATGGAAAAAAGTCCTTTCAACAAATGGTGTTAGGAAAACTGGACAGCAGCATTCAAAAAGAATGAAACTTGACCACTTTCTTACCCCATTCCCAAAAATAAATTCAAAATGGTTGAAAGACCTAAATGTTAGACAGGAAACCATTAAAATCCTAAAGGAGAACACAGGCAGCAACCTCTTTGACCTTGGTCGTAGCAACTTCTTACTTGGCATGTCTCTGGAGGTAAGGGAATTCCCACAAAAGCAAAATTGAGACTTCAAGATAAAAAGCTTCTGCACAGCAAAGGGAACAATGAGCAACCTACAGAATGGGAGAAGATATTTGCAAATGACATGTATGGTACAGGGTTAGTATGCATAATCTGTAAAGAACTTAAAAACTCAACACCCAGAAAACAGTCCTGTTAAGAAATGGGCAGAAGACACGAATAGACATTTTTCCAAAGAAGACATCTAAATCTCGATGGCTAACAGACACACAAAAAGATGCCCAGTATGACTTATCATCACAGAAAGACAAATCAAAACTACAATGAGATATCACCTCACATCTGTCAAAATGGCTAAAATTAGTAATGGAGGAAACAAAAGATGTTAGTGAGGATGTGAGAAAGGGGAAACCTCTTATACCGTAGGAAAGCAAACTGGTGCAGCCATTTTGGAAAACTGTGGAGTTTCCTAGGATGCACCAATTGCATCACTAGGTATTTACGCAAAGGATACAAAAATACTGATCAGAAGGGATACATTCACCCTGATGTTTATAGCAGCATTATCAGCAATAGCCAAGTGATGGAAATAGCCTATGGAAAAAGTAGTAGTATTTCTATACAATAGACTATTAGCCATAATAATGAAATCTTTCCATTTGCATGACGTGGATGGAGCTAGAGTGTATTACGCTAATCGAAATAAGCCAGTCAAAGACAAATACTGGGCACCTGGGTGGCTCAGTGGGTTGAGTGTCTGGCTTCGGCTTGGGTCACGATTTCAGGGTCCTGGGATTGAGCACTGTGTCAGGCTCTGTTCTAATCAGGGAGTCAGCTTCTCCCTCTCTCTTTGCCACTTCCCCTGCGCATGCTCGTGTGCTCTCTTTTTCTCTGATAAATAAATAAAATCTTTAAAAAAGAGACAAGTACCATATGATTTCACTCATATGGAATTTAAGAAATGAAATGGGTGAACATAGGAAAACAAGAGAGGTAAACCATAAAACACACTTACCTATATAGAACAAACGGGTTGATGGAGGGAGGCGAGTGAGGGATGGGTTAAATGCGTGATGGGTATTAAGGAGGGCACTTGTGTTGATCACTGGGTGTTATATCTGATGAATCACTAAATTCTACTCCTGAAGTTACATTACACTATATGTTAGCTAACAAATTTAAATAAAAACTTGAAACTAAAAAACAACAAACTTTTGGCCATTTTCCAAATATATTTCCCCCACCCCAGTCTTAGGGCTTCAGTATCTGTATAGTAGGTCACTTGATGTCCCACAGCTGACTTATATTTTGTACCTATTTTCTCACCCTTTTTTCAACATGTCTTTAATTTTGGAGTGTTTATGTTGCTGTGTCTTTAAATTCAGTAATCTCTTCTTCTGCAATATATAATCTGCTGTTAATCCTACCCCGTGTACTTTTCACCTGAAAAATTGTATTTTTCACATCTAGGTATTCGCTTAGTCCTTTTATCTCTTCCTGTCTCTCCTAGTGTTTATACTTCTACTTTTTGAACATGTGGAATATATTTATAACAACAATTTTAGTGTTCTTTTCTATTTCTATTGTTTTTGTCATTTCTAGGTGATTTTGATTGGTTGATTATTTATTTATTTATTTATTTATTTTTCCTTCCTCATGGATAGTCTTTTCTTCTTTTTAGTGCTTGGTAGTTTCCAGTTGAATTCCAAGCATTATGAATTTTACCTTGCTTATTGTTAGAGTTCTTATATCTTTTAATATATATGTAATTCTGAATTTGTCTTTGGATTTAGTAAATTACTTGTAACCAGTTTGTTTTTATGTTTCATTGGGCTGGATTTTTTTTTTTTTTAAGATTTTATTTATTTATTTGACACACAGAGAGAGATCACAAGTAGGCAGAGCAGCAGGCAGAGACAGAAGAGAAGCAGGCTCCCTGCTGAGCAGAAAGCCCATGATGCGGGGCTCCATCCCAAGACCCTGAGATCATGACCTGAGCCGAAGGCAGAGGCTTTAACCCACTGAGCCACCCAGGTGCCCCTCATTGGGCTGGATTTTTAATACCCTTTAACCTAGAGCTAATTGAGCCTCACTTCTGAATCAGTATCCTTCTGAGAATTCTACTAAATGCCCTATGTATATTAGGAAGTCTTTTTTTATTGTATGGTTGAAACATGAATAATACTTGACCCATATAACTTCGAAAAATTATTCTGCATGTTTGTTGGAGGTGGTTCCTTTCCCAGCTGTATTTCCCTTATACACCTGTGCTTGTAGTACGAAGCTAAAGACTCATGGGGAATTTTCTGCAGAGCCTTAAGAGTTCTTTCTTTGTTGATCTCTTCTCTTCATTACTTTACCTATGAAACTAGTTGCCTTGGCCTCCTCATTTCTAAACTCTGTCTCCTCAACTGAGGGAGTCTGTAGGTCCTGCTTGGGTTTTGCCCTCCCTATGCTACAGCATGGAAACTCTGTCCAGGCAATAATCTGAGCTAATCATAGGGCCAGTCTTATTTCTTTTCTTTTCTGAAGGATCACTGCCTGGGCTGCCTGTTACCTATTAGCTAAAACCCAGTATTTTATGGATTTTGTCTGCTTTTAGAGTTGTGTAGGATGAGAGGATAAATTATTGTTACTCCATCATTGCTTGAAAAAGTGAACTGTTTCTATTTAAAGATAGAATGAAGGCACCTTAGTGTGCTACCTTTGGAAGGAACTATTCTTTGCCTACACAAATTAATAGATGCTTTAAAGGTAGTGTTGAAGCAGTGGTCACTTGTTATCACTGGTTGCTGGGCAGGTTGGAAAGGTTGGGAAATCTCAGTTCATAATCTTTGAGAGTTAAGAGGGAGTATTAAGTCATTTTGACATCATTTTTATCATTTCACCTAATGTATTGGTAAGACTATACTATCACCAACTTAACATAGAGGAAAGAGGTGAATGGCCAGGCATACCCTAACTCCTTTTTCAACCTTGCCCTTTTATGTGTCATGCAGTGTCAGGCTTCTCTCAGCAATTTTATCACATCAAGTGTTGGTAACAGCATTTTGTGATAGTTTATTTCTTTAGATTATAAGATTGGAGAATTCTGAAGTAGTTCTTCATCAGGAAAGGTCAAAGGTGGCACAGCCTTTAGAAGTTTTAAAATGATTTTCAAAAAACTCCATCCTTCCTTATTGCCTTTTAAATGGAGTTCCTAGTGTTTGCATGTTGGACTTGTTTGTATTAGAATACTTGAGTCACAGTCTTTTGTTTTTCAGTTATTCAAGCGAAGAAATGTTGCTACAGCAGAGGAAGAAACAGAAGAAGAAGTTATGTCGGATGGAGGCTTCCATGAGGCTCAGATTAATAACATGGAGATGGCACCAGTAAGTAAGATAATGAAAGGAACTCTGTTTTAGTGTTTTTCTGAAGAAGACAAGGAGGTGTAGCTTGCTATTTTGGTTTTTTAAAAAGGTGTTAGTAGATGGTTGTAGAAAGTACTTGGCATTTCATTTTTTTTTTTTTAAAGATTTTATTTATTTATTTGACAGACAGAGATCACAAGTAGGCAGAGAGAGAGAGAGGAAGGGAAGCAGGCTCCCTGCTGAGCAGAGAGCCCGATGTGTGGCTCGATCCCAGGACCCTGGGATCTTGACCCAAGCCGAAGGCAGAGGCTTTAACCCACTGAGCCACCTAGGTGCCTTGGCATTTCATTTTTAAAAGAAGCCATATACTTAATCTCATGGTTCGTTAGATGTTTGTTATCGTTTGAATAACATGCAATTAAACAGAATTAACTAAATTATGAAGATTAATTCGCTATTAAAACTTAAAAATATAATTACAAAATTATTCCTTAAAAGTTAAGTAACAAGGGATACTTTAAAGGAAATTCCAGTTTGCTGTTCATTTATCAAATTGGATGTGTTTGTATGATTTAAAAAATTGATTCCACATCACAGCTGTTGGAGTTTTCTATTATAACCCATTTTGTAACTTTTCTTGCGGTTATATAAGCAGATAAAAATTATGCTTTATTTATATGGGTTATACCTGTCTGTAGTTCTAGTTTATTATAGTCAATTAATAGAGCATACACACACACACACACACACACACACACACAGATGGTTTTTCAGAAGAAGAAATTTTTCTTCCACCCAATTTCTTTCTTCATGGGCCGCCACTGTTACTAGATTCTTACTGTCTGTGAGAGAATAAGTTTTTTCTCTCCCCCCGCCCACACCTCTTTTAAGCAAATTGTGACATGTTATGCACAGTATCCTATATATATATTTTTTTCTTTTTTCTTCATAGATCTCCAGTTTTTATGGGCCCGTTTTCTTTTGTAATTACGAGAACAGTTTAAATCACTTTGGAATCTATATAGACTTTGTAGCCAGCGCTATCATTTTGCGTTGAATTCTTCTAGGACCTTCAGAAAGTTGAGCTATCCATTTTTTGTTGTTCTTTTAGTGAATGTTAAAATAAATAAAAAGGGTTTTGTGGACTCTAGTATTAGTCAGGGTTTTACAGAGGAAATAGCCAATAGGGGATTGTTTGATTGATTGATTGATTGATTTTCAAGAATTGGCTCATTAATTGTTGGAGCTGCCAAGTCCAAAATCTGTAGGGCAAGTCAGTAGGCTGAAAGTTCAGGTGAGCATTGATGTTGTAGTTCTAGGGCTGAAATTCCTCAGGAAACCTGTCATTGCTCTTAAGACCTTCAACTGATTGAATGAGGCTCACCCACATTTTGGATAGTAAAGTGCTTTACCTGAGTATATGAATTTAAATGTTAATTACATCTAAAAAATACTTTCATGGCAAGTCTAGACCACTGTGTGTTCAAACAGTTGGGTACTGTAACCTAACCAAGTTGACATATAAAATTAACCATCCTAGTATACTCCTTGGCAACTTGACCCCCCTACAGAATTCCTTAAACTATACTGAGTGTCAGGAAAAGAAATAACTAGTCATACCTCCATGTAACATGGAGTTATGCAACTAAAAATGCACTAGCCTTTTTCCCAGAAGAAGTTAAGACCTTAAGTGATGTTCATGCCTCTCCTTGATCTCTTATAACTTAAATGCTGTGATACGAAGTTAACAGTACTTCAGTACCATGAATGTAAAGTCAATACATCTTATATTAGGGGATAAGAGAACGTGTGTGTGTGTGTGTGTGTGTGTGTGTGTGAGAGAGAGAGAGAGAGAGAGAGAGTATATATGTATATATATAGAGAGAGAGAGAGAATGTATCTAAGTGTATCCAAACATTCATAACAGAATCATATAGGTACCTTTGTTTATTCAGGAATCAGTTTTGTAAGTTTCAAATTAGTTACTTTTCTGACTCTTAAGAGTAGAATGCTTTACTCTTCCCATTGGGATTCTTAAGTGTTAGGTATTTACCAACCCTCCAGCATTTATAACTCAGTGCAACTTTTTTCATAGTTCATCTTGTTGACTTTAACCCTTCATGAAACGATAAGAACTTTATTTCATTATGACAAGTGACCCTGAGAAGGTTAACTACCAATACTGGAGATGGGTTGTAGAAAATGGAAAAGTTCTAACAAAGCAAGAAAATAGTGGAAAACTGAAAAGTTTTAATAAAGAAAATAGAAATTTTAAATAAATTTGAGTCATTTGAATTTGATAGTAGCTAGAATCTGTGATTTATACAAGATTATTCTATATTCACTCAGTAAATACTTGTTGAGCATCTGCTGTATGCCAACCATCAGTGATAGAATGGAAAGATGGGCTGGGTCTTTGGCTTTCAAGAAGCTTAAATTGTACTGGAGGAACCTGGGCCTTAAACACATAACTGAGAAAAAATATCTGATAGTGAAAAGGGCTGGGACAGGATTAAAGTAAGGTGATATAGAGATGGAACGACTGCTGTAGATTTAGAGGTCATAAGGAGCCGCCTTTTAGAACCTGAATGAGAAGGACCAACCAAGCGAGTGATGAGCAAGGGAGGAAGAGTAATAAACGTCTTGTCTTAATATTTACTACTAAGATTACTTTCTTATTGTCTTGAGCTTCTTAATGATAGACAAAGTATTTGGCTTCATCACATTACTAATCATCTCAGACATTTTCTTCGTGTAAAGATTATCCTGCCTTTGTGTAACTCCTCTAGATAAATATGATTAACTTAATAATGTGGCTGCAACTATACTATCTTTGTTTTCCTTTGAATTAAAGTTAAAATTTTATAAATTTGCTTTTGTTTGTGTTCCCAGGGTGGTGTTATTACTTCCGACATGATTGAAATGATATTTTCCAATAGTCCAGAGCAACAGCTTTCAGCAACACAGAAATTCAGAAAATTACTTTCAAAAGGTGAGTTCTGAGTATCTTAAAGTACATTTGGCCCCTGAGTGACAGAGCTGAAGATCTTTTTCAGTAAAGTCAGTACAGTGCTGTAAGTGTATTTTCTCTTCTTTATGATTTTCTTAATATTTTCTTTTCTCTAGCTTACTTTATTGTTAGAATACAGTATGTAATACCTAGACATACAAAATATGTGCTAATTGCCTGTTTATGTTATTGGTGAGGGTTCCTGTCAACAGTAGGCTATTAGTAGCTAGGATTTGGAGAAGCCAAAAATTATATAAAAATTTTTGACTGTGCAGGGATTGGCACCCCAACCTTTGTATTGTTCAAAGGTCAACTGTGTATCTTTTCATTTAGTTAAAAAAATGCTGCTTTCCCATAATCTATTTTTTATATCACAGATAAATTGCTTTGGAATGTGTCTATCAACAAAATAAAAGGACACATAAAGATATATATGTAATTATGAGCCATGGCTAACTTCTGAATTTCTTTATGCAATCTTACCAGGACCAGAAAGCAGTATTCTTTTCATTTCTGAGCTATTTTAGAAAAGACCTTTAAAGTGATAAGAACAGGAGTCAGTATTTCATGTTAATTCAGATCAAGAAACTACTTTTTTTTTAAGAAAAACTTTTTTTGTTTTTTTAAAGATTTTATTTTTATTTTTTAATTTTATTTATTTTTTAATTTATTTTACAGACAGAGATCACAAGCAGGCAGAAAGGCAGGCAGAGAGAGAGGAGGAAGCAGGCTCCCCACCGAGCAGAGAGCCTGATGTGGGACCCGATCCCAGGACTCTGGGATCATGACCTGAGCCAAAGGCAGAGGCTTTAACCCACTGAGCCACCCAGGCACCCCAGATTTTATTATTTTTAAGTAATCTCTGTACCCAGCATGGAGCTCGAACTCAAAATCCTGAGATCAAGGGTCACACGCTCTACCAACTGAGCCAGCCAGGTGCCCCAAGGAAAACTTTTAAAATAACAGTTGAAAGATCAGTAATAGTTGGTTTTAATGTTATTATTTTATCATGAAATTTAAGAATGGATTTACTGGTGGTCAGGGTAATTACCTTTTTTTTTTTCTTTTTGGTATAATTAGGGGTAGACTAGAGTATGATAACTTTGCCATTCTGGACAAGTAAAAAGAACTGTGGAACTCTGAACCACATTAAAATGTCGATGGTAAATATTGACATTAAATTAACAGCACACACACCCCTCCCCCCCAAGTAGTAAGGTATTGTTTTTTGGAGTCATAAGTGGTAAATTAATATATCCCTTGAGGGACCTGGAATAAAAACCTCTATAACATAATAGACATAACAAAATTGTTTGTGACATAACAATTTAATTTTTTGTGTTATAAGTTAATCATTTGAAGGCCATTATCATGTACAGCTTCCCCATTCCCCTTGTCTCTTTTCAGCATGCTGAGTCTACTGCCTTTCTCACACCATGGGGCTCTTTAGGACCTTCCATTGCTCTCTACTGCTTTTCTGCCTGGATCATCTGCCAGCTATCCCTCTTAAAAATATGATAACTAAAATACAGTACTTCAGATGTGTTCTTACTACTGTAAGGTGTGGGGAGAGGTTGCCTTCCTGGTCCCAAGACTACACATTCCAGGAGTGCACTCTAAGATAGCATCGCTTATTTTGTTAGTCATGGCACAGTAATGGTTCATTATATTTGCACCCATCTAAGCTCCCTAGAACCTCTCTTCATGTACTGTTTTTAGGTTTTGTCTGTAAAGTCTTGTAAATTTTTTTAAATTGCTTTTTAAAAAATTCAGTTGCTCAATCCTGCTCTATCCCTGCCAACTTCAGGTTATTATTCTTCCTATATGTTATTTCTGTAATCTGGCATTTTAACTACTTCATCTTTATTACCATCATCAAATTTATTTGTTGTGTTATCTGAATGGTTGATAAAAACGTTGAACCAGATTATTTTTCTTCTTTCTTCTTTCCTTTCATTTTATGGGGAGACAGAACCTAATCCTCCTATTGATGAAGTCATCAGCACACCAGGAGTAGTGGCCAGGTTTGTGGAGTTCCTCAAACGAAAAGAGAACTGTACACTGCAGGTGCGAGCCATTTTCATTTCTTGCCTCCTATTTTAATTCCTTTGCAAGCTTGTATATAAATTTATATACAGATTTGTTACTTATATTAACTTATACAGGGGGTTCATTCTTGATATGGGGCTCATTTTTGATACAGTGTTCCTGACAACCACATTGCAAGCAGCTTTGGTAGCTTTGTTAACATCTAGGCCCTGGTTTTACTCTTTAGAATTCTTGTCATTTTTAGTCATGAGAAAGATTATTTTATGGTGATTGTGGATAATACTTATTTAATAGGTAATTTTGTGTGGTAGAGGAATCCTTATAGATAGAACCTAAGTGTGGGCTATGTAAAATTTGGTTTTGAAGAATTTTTAGATTGTATTTGTTGGCTTTGCAAGGCTTCATAACATGGGCTAGGTTAGAGACTCAATAATCCCCAAACCTGGTCCTAATTCAATCCTTCCCCTTCCCCTCAAGAGCTGACAAGCAGATAGCCTTGTCGTGAATGTTGGTGATCGGTGCTAGGTAAATTTAGTCTGTCAGTACTGTATTATATAGGGTTTTCAGGAGGAAATTCTGCGACTTCTGGATTGTATAATTTTCATAGTACAAAGAACCAGCTGTCAACTGACTCATCCTGGTGGTTACCTAGAAATTTTAAAATATGGTTTTGTTTTGTTTTTTTCCTGAATGAAGTTGGATTTTTGGTAAACTGGTAATTTTTCAGGAGCTGTGCTTCCTTGGAGTAACCCGTTGTATCAGTTTCTGTGTTATTCTTTAACCAGTACCTGTGATATCTAAATTCTCACTTACTGTAGGATCTAATCTGAAGGGCTCAGGCCCTTTGGAGAGAGACTGCAACTGTAAAAATGGGTTAGGTGCAAGGTAGATCACAAATGAGGTTAGCTTTCCAAGTAAATTTGCCAATAACAAGTTAATCCTAAAGATAACTTTTGACCTTCTTGTTCTTTTTTGCCTTACTCTCCTAAGGCTGTAGGGAGTGGGGCATTTTGTAAATGGTAATAACCCCTCTTCCCAGGTTCTTTACTGTCCAGAGGATTGTAGATGATTCATAAGACCTGATGCTTTGTCTTGATATTTTCTCTCCTTTCCTCCCACCCCATCTTTTTCCTCCTTTTACTCTCTTTGTTGCGGTGATGAGTTCTTTCCAGAAGAAAAACAAGAAATCCAGAAAAGGTAGAGTACTTCAAAGTCCCATCAGTTTTTCTTCTCCAGCTTGACATTTACTAATCCCCAAGTTCATTTGAATTAAGATTCTGTTTTGCTAGCTGCCTCTTGGATTGTAATTCTGGTCCCCATCTAAGGCCAGGATCGTCGGACACCTGAAAAATAATCAGGTTCACCTAGAGAGCAAGGAAAGAGACTTTTATCAGGAAAAAAAAAAAAAGGAAATCCAGACAACCAACACTGCAGAGTACTGAGCCTGAGCCCTAAGCAACCTGCCAAGAGAACCAGAGGGACCAAATGAAGAGCCTTACTGCAGTTTATCATTTGAAAAGCTTTGTAGGAAGAGGGAGGTAGGGAAAATTACCATTTTGGTCATGTGAAAATATGTTTGTATCCTATCTCTGATAATGAGAGTACTTGAGAGATACTGAATTTACTCCTGGATCTAGCGGTTTCTAGTAGGTGGTCACAGAGGTCCAGTTCCTTAATCTGTTAAAGAATGATGGTATAACCTCACTGGCCTAAAATGAAAAGGGAGAAATGGGCTTTTCCCCATCTCTCCATTTTCCAGTGCACCCCAAAGAGTGCAGTATGTTCTCTCAACAGTGCCCCTCTCCTGGCTACCACATGTAAATTCTACATCTTTTTGATTCTGTAATCCTAGAACTTGGATCTTCTGAAGGTGAAAGCCTTTGGAAATCTCTAATTTGCTTCTATCTAAATTCTCGGATTCCACCCTTGTGTAAACTAATAGGCTGAAAGATTGAGAAATGATTCCTCTGGAAGTGAGCATCTTATGATTTTCAACTTAGTTCTCCAAAGACTGAGAAATACCCAGTCTGTTTATTATCTAAAGGTCATCATCTCCAGCTTTTTTCTGGTGTATATTTTAAGTACAACATGGTATTCTTTCTCCAGTGTGATTAGTGGCTAACGTCAACCACTCCAGAAGCAGAAGGAACAGATACATTGAGGGAGAACCAGGCGGCTTTGTGCCACATAATTAGACATGCTCTGGGACACTTGGAGGGTACTCCTTCCTCTATCTTTTTGGAGAGCATTAGAATGTAAGCTGTTCCTGATACTCCTACCTGCTTACTAGAAATATGAATAGTGTGTTTTTGGAAGGGGGGTTTTGCCAATTCTCTTCCAGAAAGAGTGTAATAATATATAGTCATAATAATAGCTTATCTCATTGATAAATCCCGTGGACAAACTTAATCCCTTCATTCCATAGATAAAAAACTGTGAATCCTAGTGAAGGCTCTCTTCACTTACGGTCTGGCTCTCCTTATGCCGGAATCAGTGAGGTACCTCACAACAGGGAGATAATGCCTGTTTTGCTCATTTGCCCTCAAATGAGATGAACAGGGGTGGAATCTAGGATTTTCGCAGCAAATAATGTCATCTAGCTAAGAGCATTCTCAAGTCCAGTGACATGTAGGCCTCAGACAAATTCAACCTTTAATATGAGATTGGGCTGCTCTGTTGGTTTTTTTTTTTTTTTGGCGGGGGGGCGGGTTTTGTTTGTTTTTTGGTTTTTGAGTCTAGGCCCTGCATGTTTGTACTGTCCTTTGTAGTGCTGAGATGTTGCAGTCTCACACCTTCTTATGGAAGCTTATTATGAAAATAGCTAGAAGTAAGTAAATTGCATCCTAGTTCCATTCATTAGGTATTCCTCCTAAAATTGTAAATTTAGATAAAATTGATGTAGTTTCCCCATTCTTGCCTTTCTTGTCCCATATAAAAGCTTAATGTGATAAACTGCAGTAAGCCTTCATCCTCCTGTGCCTTTTCCCATCCTCATTGATCCCTCTGCCTTTCTTGAAAGGTTGCTCAGATGACTCAGGCACTGTTCTCTGCAGAGTTTGATATCTGGGTTTATTTTTCTGATGTGAGCCTCTCTTTTCACTTGCTCTCCAGGTGAGCCTGGCATTTGCTAGGAGCCAGAGTGGACCCGGCAAAGTGGCCAGCAACAGAGTCCTGATCCAAATGGAGAAAGGGAACCAGGCGTACCTCAACCTGGAGTGGGAAACTTGATAGGAGGTCAGAAGTACTTCAGCTTTGGATTCTCATTTTCCTTATTTAAGGAACTGAGCACCAGAAGGTAGAGACTGAGAAAGGGAAGAGAGAAAATACCAAATCTTCAGTGTGACCTTCAGATTTCAACTGTAGCCTTCTTGAGCAAGTCTGGACAGTGAAAAATAATAGTGGAGTTATAATTTATAAGTAATCACAGCATGACAGGTTGTTTTCCTTGCATGGTACCATTCTTGGAACATTAAAAAACATAGTAGTTTAAAACAAAAAAGAGGAAGTAAGGATCATAGTAATTTTGGCTACCATTTATTTACTTCAGGTGATACCATTTCTTAGGCTTTATTCATCATGTTACCGATTTTTTGAGTCTCATGGTTACTTAAATTACTTTTTCTGGCCATTTCTCTCATAACCTTATGCAGTCGTTTTTGCTGTCAATTCTGGACTTTCACATTTCCTAGCTCTCTTGCATGTTAAATTCAAATCTGGGACCCACGACTGAAACATTAACAACAACACAATGATGGCAATAGTCTGTGAAAGAGAGGTTAGTTTGAAGTACACCCTGTTTTTAAAAAAAAATCCATATTAAACACATTTGAAAGTTGTTTCTTTTAGCACTTTATTAACAGGGGCCTGTATGATGGGGGGGGGATAGTTTTCTTCCTCCCTCTCTCCTCTCTACATATGTACATTTTACATAAATACACAGATGGGCATAGAAAATTGCACAAGTACAGCTTGATGAGTTTTTATAGGGTAAACACTGTGTGTGTGTGTGTGTGTGTGTGCGCGCGCGCGTATGAAAGAGAGAATGCCTTATTCATGCATGAATATGATTTTCAGTGGCTCTCTGGTTATAAGGTATTCATCTGTTTCTGTCCCTGATGCTTTCTGGTTTTTGTTCTCACCAGAGGAGGCCTTGAATCTTGCTTTCGGAGATTATCATCACTATGTACTTCTTAATAAACATGACTCTGGTATATTCTTCTTTTGCTTAGATAGCCTAATTTCCCTTTTTCTTCCATCCCTGTTCACTTATTCTCTATTTTCTTATTCATTGTCACTCTCTTTTGCTTTTCCATTTCATTCTCTTAAGTAGCATCTGGAATTCCCTCTCACTTCCTGTGAGATTCCTGGTACTAAACCTCCTAAGACAGAGAGCAGCTTCAACTCTGGCAGCAATGACTATTCTAATTTTATCTCATTGGTAATTCTTTAGTAAGCCTTTATCCACGCAGGTTATTGTTGTCATTTCATTTACATCAGAATCTCATCACAGTCTGTTTTCTTTTTGACAGAGACTGGTATGTATGCCCATCTCACTCATTCTTCATACACAGCTTTTCCTCACAGTTGTCATTTCTTTGACTTGGTCTCTGCAGTATCTCATGACTCTTTGTTCAGCTTGGAGCCTGCCGTCTGGTAGGAAGGTTTGCTTTTGTATTCACATCATCTGTCTCTTAGTTTTAACTTTGCTAGTTAGTTTTCCTAGAAAGCAAAAGAAACTGCATTTTAGGTGAACTGTTTTCTTTTTAGCATCCCCTAAATAATCCGCATATCATTATTTGAAATTTCTTGCGTAGATAGCAAAACTCAAGGAACTGAAAGATTCTTGTCAGTGTTACAGGTGTGTGTCTGAGATGAGACTGTGGCTGGGCTTCATAAGCATACTCGATTGGGAGGCTATAATCTAGTTCTCTCTGAATGGCTGCATAACATAAATAATTAGATTATTGGCCCATTTTCTGATAGTTTCCCCATTCATAAACTACCAAAGCCAGACTTTTCTGGGATGTTGTGAGGAACATATGTAAGTAATGCTTTGAAAATACAAAGGAGTGAACAAATGTAAGGTTTCAATTCAGTCAGATTGAAAAGGCTTTGAGCATGGGTTTCAGGAGTGATTCAGTTATGAACATGGTATGTAATGGAATTTTTATGTTGTGATATTCAGTGTTTAGAAGTCTCTTGAACTTCTCTTTTAACAAACTTATCAAAAAGAAAATATTTTCCCTTTAACTGTGGTGCTCCTGGTCTGGACTTCCTTGCTACTGTAATATCATTGTCCAGTTAGGCTGCCTAACCTTTGTACTCATTTGTGTATATCACTTTCATAGGTTTCTTGGAACGTCCCCTTCTTTAAGCATCTTCTGTTGTGAATTTGCTGTCATTCACATGCTTTGGATTATGATAATCAGATTGTCTTCCCATGTCTTCTGCTTTCCTTCCCCCAAATCCAATGGTTGATGATTTAGTTTTCCATATGACAGCTGCCTTTCAGTTGACCCAAAAGCTTTTAGAAGAGTCACAGCTCTGTCTTTCAGTGACTTTTTATTGATCTCTCATTCAAGGGACATGCCACTGAATTTTTTTCTGTATATGTGCTTTATTAAAGGATAAATAGAAGACAAAACAGAAGAAGGAAACAGAACTAAAGTTTAGTAAGAATAAGAACTCTTTTAAGTAAATAGAATTTTAGGAGTTCATTCTTGGATTTCTCCATTTTAGGGTAGAGTCAAATTACTGCACAGATGGACAGATTAGTAAAATGCTGTACTTTTTGTTGGCCATGATTTCTTTTCATACTTTCTGTTTACCAGCTTATCAGCCTTAAAGAATGCTCTTTTTAAAAATCTTAACCTCTGGTATGGAGAGGGTGGTTGGGTGGTGGACATTAGGGAGGGTATGTGCTATGGTGAGTGCTGTGAAGTGTGTAAGCCTGACGATTCACAGACCTGTACCCCTGGGGCAAATAATACATTATATGTTAATAAAAATAATTTAAAAAAATCTTACCTCTGTACTTTAGTTTGGAGCCCTCTCATTTGTCAGAAGCTCTTATGCTCTAATGTTGCCATTTCTATTAATTGAATGCCAGTTAGCTCCTTTTGGCTCACTTATCATTTAAAATATCTTTGACCTTTTTCACTGTCCTTGTGTCTTACACATTTTACATTAAGATCCTCTCCACTTTTCTCTATGTCCATCTTATAGAAATTATTTACTTTTATTTTTTTATTAGATAATATACATGGTTTAAAGCCAAAATGATACATAAGGTTTTGTTTCCCATTCACCCTTACCTTTCCATGTAGTTAACAAGTATTTACAGTTTCTTATGACTCGTGCCAGAGATACTCTGTACCATAAATAAATGCATATATTCCTTCTTAACCCTTTTAGAAAATACAGTATGATGCCTTCTTAATGTACACTATTAGGCTTTTTTTTTTCCTTTTTTTCATTTGTTTCTTGGGAGATCATTTATGTCAGCATATGAAGCAGTCCCTCATTCTTTTTTCATGTTATTACGTCAGCTCTACTTTGGTCTGAAATTTTAGACCAAATTTTAGACTGAATATTCTAGATCAAGGTTTTTGTACTGGGAATTCTCCATTTAAAATTGATACAGAATCCGTCTGATAGATTGTGTGTAAATAATGATTTCAGATTCTTTTTTTCACATACAGAAAACCTTATTGTTATAGCTAAAAACAAGCTCTTAAGTGCTCATAATATAATAAAATTATTTTTATCTTTATAGTTTGAATCAGCTTGGGTATTGACAAATATTGCTTCAGGAAATTCTCTTCAGACGCGGATTGTGATTCAGGCAGGAGCTGTGCCTATCTTCATAGAGTTGCTCAGCTCAGAGTTTGAAGATGTCCAGGAGCAGGTAAAAAAATGAAGCAGAGAAGCAGATGAAAGAATACCATTTTTTCCTTTGGTCTTACATTCAGGGCCTGTTTCGCCACCTGGCCTTGACAATCCATGATTCATCACAGGGAGTGTTCTAGAAATCTAAACCAAAATGGAAAATTTCATAGTGAATGTAGGCAGAATCTCTTCTGGAAACATAAAACCGTTTTCCCCTTCCAACCCTGAATTTTTAAAAAATTCCTATATACTTTTTATTTTTATTTTATTATTATTATTATTTTTAAAGATTTTATTTTTAAGTACTCTATATACCCAGTGTGGGGCTTGAACTCATGAGATCAACACTCGCATGCTCCATTCACTGAGCCAGCCAGCCACCCCGAGCCCTATATACTTTTTATTTTTTTAAAGATTTATTTATTTTAGAGTGAGAGCACACATGAGCAAGGGCAGGGGTTGGAGGAAAGGCGGGGGTGGTGGGGGGAGAGAGAGAGAGAATCCCAGGCAGAGACTCCCTGCTGAATGTGGAGCCTGATGAAAGGCTGGATCCCAAGACCCTGAGATCAGGACCTGAGCTGATATCAGGAGTCAGATGCTTAACTGAGTCACCCAGGCACCCCAGCCCTATATACTTTTTTAGATGATGTAAGCAGTTACTGAGCATTTACTTGTAGGGATCTCTAGTGTTGATGGAAGGAGCAGGTCTTTGCCACATTTGTGTAGAAAAGGACCTAGAAAACATGAATTTTTTATTATTGCAAACTTTGTCAAATTCATAAATATAAATCATTGCTAAATGAGTATGATTTTCTTCTGCAGCTTGAGCTATAATTTACAGAAAACTGCATATATTTAAAAAGTATAATTTGATAAGTTTTGACGTATGTATATACCTGTAAAACCATCATCACATTCAAGATCTATATCCATTACCCCAGAAGTTTGACAGCTTTCCGCATTTTGATTGCTTTTAAAATCTCTGTTCACTGTTTTCTTTTGTAAGCAAGCTTAAAATACATTTTTAATCAGCTGAGTATATAAGAACTGGTTCCTCCCTTTAATAAGTTTATACCATGAGTGTTCAAATACACACTTTATAATGATTGGTCTTCTTCCCTCAATCCCACAACTATTTCATTTGATTCCCTGATAATGAACTTCTATTAGAAGTATTAATAGTGCTTATGTGTATGTTGATTAATTACTATATACTTTTGTAAAGAGTTATTATGGTGGTTTTGACATCTTTTCTGAGAGAATTATACTACACAACCTATCATTAATGAATAATTCTTTCGCAGGCAGTTTGGGCTCTTGGCAACATTGCTGGAGATAGTACCATGTGCAGGGACTATGTCTTAGACTGCAATATTCTTCCCCCTCTTCTGCAGTAAGTTTATTTCTATTATTATTACTATTTTTTGAGTAGTAAAAATATGGAAATTTCTCAGAAAGTAGTGCATCTTTAGAAATAATTTTGGATTTTCTGTTGTTATTTTTTATTACAGATACTTTCTTACTAACTTGTTCAGATCATTTCTTCAGGCATTCTGCCTTACTCCAGTGCCAAAATTCTGGATTAGTGCTGTTAGAATTAATTCAGCTTTATTGTTCTGGAGAAAAGCTATTTAAAGACATGTGTTGATCAGTAGCTCTAATATTTATCTTATGCTAGGAGAAAATTAATGTCCATTATATAGTTTACCATTGTATCATCATGCTTATAGGTTATTTTCAAAGCAAAACCGCCTGACCATGACCCGGAATGCAGTATGGGCTTTGTCTAATCTCTGTAGAGGGAAAAGTCCACCTCCAGAGTTTGCAAAGGTAAGGATTATGCTTGTGGGAAATGAGCAGAAAAAGTACAATTAAAAGAATGTAGCAGTGAATATTAATATGAACAGAAAAAGATGATAATTTTTCATAAAATCTAAAATGTTAGAATTTTATCTGTTTCTGGAGAAATAGGGCTTTTTGGTTTTGTTTTTTTTTTTGGTGTTAATTTGGGATAAATTTTCACTGACTGTAAAAAGCTCTAAATTAATCTTAAAACCTAGCATTTTTTATTTATAGCAAAGTATCTAAAACAAAAATTTATTAGCTCTACCACTTGTGAAAGTTTCTTTACCTCTTTGGTCCAGAAGGAGTGTGTTTCAACAAGGAACCTCACTCTGAAAATTGGTATATACTTCAGTCTTTGAAATTATTTTCCTTGGTCTCTGACTACCTCATCAAAGTAAATTGCAAGGCACTGACAGCATTCCCAAAGATGGAAATGCCACTTGGCCATTTGCTACTCCATTTCTAGAAGTATTAATCACCCCAGAAGTTACCACGTGTGTGCCTGATTGCCTTTTGGAGTTTCTCTCCTCACTTCTAGCTTTTATTCTGTTTAATTTCATTATCATATCATCTTCCCTTACAGGTTTCCCCCTGTCTGAATGTGCTTTCCTGGCTGTTATTTGTCAGTGACACTGATGTACTGGCTGATGCCTGCTGGGCCCTCTCATATCTATCGGATGGACCTAATGATAAAATCCAAGCCGTCATTGATGCTGGAGTATGTAGGAGACTTGTGGAGCTGTTGATGTAAGATATCTTAAAATGTGTCTCTTCTTTTGTCCTTGTATTAGTTTATTAGTTTTCTAGATACTGATAAATGCTAATATGTTATACTGATTTATTGTGCTTTGGGCTGCTCTCTTTTGTTACTTATATTGATATCAAATCTGTTTGTTTTGAGGCTTATATAAAGAACTGCTTTCTTTTGCTGCGAACAGTCTTTCAGCAGGAACATTTGGAAAACTCTCATCTGTGTAATTAAGCTAATGTTTAATGACCTGAACCCAGCCTCAGGATAGATAGCAAAAGGCATATTGCCACTTAAAAGAGTCAATCCTGAGGCACCTGGGCGGCTCAGTCAGTTAAATGTCCGACTCTTGATTTGGGCATAGGTCACGATCTCAGGGTGGTGAGATGAGCCCTGCGTCGAGCTGTGCACTGGGCGTGGAGGCTGCTGAAGATTTTCTCTCCCTCACCCTCTGCTGCCCTTCCCCGTTTAAATAAGTAAAGCGGAAGTGAAAACTATATAAATGAGAGGGAAATCTTATAATCCAGGTGATAGAATACCTGGGAAGGATTATTAAGAAAGATTTGTAGTTTTTATCCAAAAATAATAAAGGCAGAGAGAGCTCTCCTAGGGAATACCAAACCCATCCCTGCAGGGTTCCCTTGAGAACCACCACAGACAGGTACCTTTGTGCTCTAAAGTTATGTCGCATTATTTGGTTTGGATTTCAGCCCTAAAGAAAAGAGACTTAGGATAGAACTGTTGGATTAATATTTCTTTTTATGGTTGCAGGCATAATGATTATAAGGTGGTTTCTCCTGCTTTGCGGGCTGTGGGAAACATTGTCACAGGCGATGATATTCAGACGCAGGTATGAATAAGTGGTAACTTTTTTTTTTCCTTCAGAAACAGTACATTGAACCCCATGGTTATGTTCCTATTAAGAGTATTTAACTCCATGTTATTAGGGAGAATTGACACTGTTTCATTAATGTTTGTTAAAAATGTTGCCTTGGCTACTTTCAGTACCCTCACTGGCTTTATTTTGACCTATTGCTATTACAGCAGTTTTGGGTTCCCCTTTGGTTATTCAGTTTATTTCCCACTACTGCTTCTGCTTGAAGTGGTTCTTGTCAGAGCCTCGAGGAACATCTTTTCTCTGTCATCTTCATTTCATCTTTAATATCTTCCTTTTCTTTGCACATGTTTGTATCGAGATATATTCACAGTGGATTTTTCTAGGTATTTTTCTTTCTCTTTCATATGCATTGGCCTTGTCTTTAACATTCTTTTCCTAGGCTTCCATGGTGTTTAAGTGTTTTGGGTCTCCTGCTTCACTGACCATTTCTCCTTAGCAAGCTCCTTTTCCTGTTCTTTCTTGTTTGTGAGATTATCCCCTGAAGGGGATAATTATTCATTGATCTTATTTATAACTTAAGCCATCACCCTGGTGCAGCTTGATTGAGAACTCAGACTCAGGTTTTAGCCTTAGTGCTTAGCCAGTCCTGACTCGCAGGAAGGCATTTAATGCCTGCACTTTTCTAATCCCTGAAATTTTGATTTGTATTTGAAGGTGTCTTCCAACTCTAATACTTACTTTAAATTTATGCTGTCCAGAAGGGAACTCATTATTTTCCCTGGTATATCTGGACCTCTGCTTATTTATGTTACCTCCCTCAGTGAATGAGGACACCAACAGTTGACCATGTCCAAAACCTGTACATTAGCTCTCTCATTAGTTATTAGGTGCCATCCCTCCTCATCCTTTGCAAAGCTTAGTTCACACATTTCTTGTTCCATTCATGTGTCACCAGAAGGATGCTTGCAAGATGCAAACTTCATCAGGTCATTCTCTTACCTAAAATCTTTTTATGGTCCCCTATTGTCCTTTGAGGGTGTTTGAGATCCTTTAAAATGTGGCACACCTGTTTAATGGAATGCTGTGCAACAGAATGAGGAAGCTCTTAAGCACTGATACAGAGATATCTCCAGGTTACATCATTTAAAAAGAAAAACAAGAGGCAGAAAGTGTATAGAATCTGTTACTCTTTATATAAAAGGAGGCAGGGAGGAGAGGAGAAAAAACCCAACATATATCTTGATTATATTTGCATAAAATTTCTCTGGAAGGAAACACAGGAAACTGGTAACATTGGTTGTCTCTGTGGAGACCTGGGTTGCTGGGGTACAGGAATGGAAAGGAAGCTTTTGCCTCTGTAGTCCTTTATTTGCTACTCATAAAAAGTTTGTCTTTCCCTCCCTATACCATGCTCTGTGCTTTTGCCATGTTTATTCCTTGAATTCACTATGAGTATACTCAGCCCTAACTTTTAACACATACTTGCTTCCCTCTGCACCAAACATAGGCTTGTATCCCCATCCCTGCGCTTAACCACTCCCTTACATGAATCCACACTCTGCCACTAAGGTCCTCTCATTCTTCAGGTCTTCCCGTTAATATTATTTTCTCTGAGAGGCCTTGTTTGCTACCAGACTCTTAAGTTAGGTGCACCTTCTTTTGTTTCATCCATCATAGCACATACCACACTGTATCCTAACTGTCTAATTATTAGATTGTGAGCTCCTAGAGGGGGAGTGGTGTCAGTCTTGTTCATTTTTGTCCTTCTGTAGTCTTAATAGTTCCTGGCATAATGTAGAAGGACTCAAAAATTACTGAATGAAGGAAGTTCTGTATCTATATATCTAGTTCTGATGTCCCTCAAGTACTGCTTCTGGGTCTCCAATAGCCTATAAGATATTTCTGCTTGTGTGTCTCACGTTTGTGTCTCTCACAGTTTATCTTCTTCCCCCCAGAAGGCTGGTTCCAAGTCTTTTTTTTTTTCTCCATTTCAGTTCATGAGGTAACTATTCAACTGCCCCCCCCCCCCGAAAGTTTGCAGTCATATCTGGTGTCTCCATCTCTCGTTGATTCTTGGTGTCTCAATATCTTCATCTAATTACCTTAGTTTGGTCTATGTTTTCTCACACACAAGGGTCACTGCTGTACCTACCTGATTTATCTTCCTAGTCTCCCCAGCATTTACCCCTCTCATTTGACTCTTCCTAGTAATAGTTTAATCTTTCCTACAACAACCTTGTTCACATTACCTTCCTTTCAGAAACAGTGAACTTCTTTAATGATTATGAGATAAAGAATCTTGAAAGACTAAAGAATTTGTACTTAAGGATTTTAAGTCTCTTTCTTGGACCCTACTGTTAATTTTGGGGTTAATGAACTCTTCCTTAATAAAGCCTTATTGCTCTATTCTTTCCTTATTTTGGTACTTTGTGGTAGCTTGTCTCAGCACTTTTTCATTGCCAGTCTTTCTTATCTGCTGTGCCCTCCCTCTTCTTTGCTTATGAAATCCTATCTGTGTTTCAGGGCACTTCCCCCAACCCCACAAAGCCTTTTTTCCTGACAACTCCGAGAGTATTGTCTTTAATTGGTGACAGGTTTATTATTATTTTTTTGGCATGTGTATTTTCTAAATCACATCTTTGGATTTAAAAAATTGCTTTGTGGGCGCCTGGGTGGCTCAGGGTTAAAGCCTCTGCCTTCGGCTCAGGTCATGACCCCAGGGTCCTGGGATTGAGCCCTGCATCGGGCTCTCTGCTTGGCAGGGAGCGTGCTTCCTTCTCTCTCTGCCTGCCTCTCTGCCTACTTGTGATCTCTGTCTGTCAAATAAATAAGTAAAATCTTTAAAAAAAATTGCTTTGTAGTATCTTATGCTGTTAAAATTGTGTTTCTTTAACCACATGTTTTATTATTTTTTGAGCTGTATTAGATAGGCAGAAATGGCTTCATTTTAATTTGCATTTCTTTCATTACTTGTGAGGGAGGTAATCTATTAAAATTGTTTCTTTTAACAATTTATATATTAAAGACAGCAATCCTTTTATCTGTTGAAATTTTTTTTTACATTATGTAGTCTGCATTTTAATTTTTATATTTTTTTGACATGCAAATATTTGATGAAGTTTTATTTTCCCCTGTAATTTCTTCCATTGTTTTTATGCTTGTAAAGTCCTTCACTATCCCCAAACCAGTTATTTACTGGTATTTTCTTTGTTTTTTGGTGTGTTTGTATGTGTACTCTTTAAATTAGTTGTGAGTTTATTTTGGTAATGGGTCAAGAATTGGACTTTCTAAAAAATACTTTTTAAAAATAAGAAATGTTTTTCAACTAGTTAACCTCTGGAGGAACTTTATTATGTATTTAATTCCTTATAAAGACCTGCATTAGTTTCTGGACTAGATGCCCGTTCTATTACTGTTACTCAGTGATTGATTCTTGAGCCTACCACATACTGTTTCAGTCATTGTAACTTATGAGTTTAGTTTTGGTAGACTAGATCTCCTTCATGTGTCTTTGTCTTACTCTCCCTCCGCTTTGTAAGCTGTTTGAAAGCTGGAGACATATCCTGTCTTTCTGTCCTCTGAAGCACTTGGTGTACTTCAGTAAGTGGGTATTGATTGATGACCAGCTAGAGTGTTATCAGAAGACTTAAAAATCTGAGACCACTTCTGAATTTCTGGCCACTTGATCTGTTTACCCACCCAAAAGACTTTTTCATTCCTATGAGGATAGGAAGGTGAAGGACTAATACATTATTATGCCTTATGAGGTAGCAGTTATACGATTGTAATGTGTATAACAAAACTGCTTTGATAATCTTAGAAACTAATACTTACTGGCACTGAATACTTTTTTACATGTATAAAGTTATTTCTTACTAAAATTTCAAGGGGAGACATCATTTCTTTGCTTATATTGTTCCTAAAATAAATGAGTTAAAGATTTACCTGTTTGGTCAATAGAGAGTAAGTTTCAAACTTCTCTGTTTAGGTAATTTTGAATTGCTCAGCTCTGCAGAGTTTATTGCATTTGCTGAGTAGCCCAAAGGAATCTATCAAAAAGGAAGCATGTTGGACAATATCTAATATCACAGCTGGAAATAGAGCACAGATTCAGGTAATCCCATAGCATCTATCTTTTTTCTTCTATTTTTATTTTTAGGTTTTAGGTTTTTTTCAGTTAGCCTTAAATTTTTTTTTCGTTACTACCTTGGAGACCATGAACTTCCAACACTGTTGTCTTGTTTAGTTTACTTTTTTTTATTTTAACCTACCTTACAAAAGTTCAGACTTTCGAAACTTTGGTTTTTTCCCTTTGCCTTCAATATTTGATGATTTGCTGAGACCCAGTAGATAGTGTCTTACATTTTCTAAAGGTTTTGATGATCTTTTTACTAAACAGCTTGGCTTTACTCTTGCCAAATAAGATTTTTTTTCTAGTAGACCCATGTATTGGGTAATTTCAGTTTTTTATAAAACCTTTGGGGACCCATTTTTCTCTAAATGGTTATCTGCCTTTTAATTTTATTCTTCTATTAGGTGGGAAAGTAACCCAAGTGGAAGATAAAGCAAGCAGTGGGCTGAAGGTCGCATGGGTCCTAAGAAAAGCTAACAACTGGTTATGAAAGATAAAACACAGACCTGTGGGACTTTGAGCTGAGT
Organism: Martes martes; assembly: GCF_963455335.1. Taxonomy (NCBI): domain Eukaryota; kingdom Metazoa; phylum Chordata; class Mammalia; order Carnivora; family Mustelidae; genus Martes; species Martes martes. The sequence goes on from NC_137888.1 coordinate 120,313,998, forward strand.
GGAATCATAGAGGTTATCTCATCCAGTATTCTTTTTTAAGGATGAAACTGAGGATCAGAGAAAGTAATTTGCTCAAGGACACCCCTAGTAAATGACAGGATCAAGATGAAGTGTCTTTCCACTAACTTTGCTGACTTCCTTCACCAGTGTAACAGAGTTCTTGATCAGGAAACCGTGGTTGATGAATCATTAAATTCTACTCCTGAAACCAATATTACACTATATGTTAACTAACTAGAATTTAAATACAAACTTGAAACAAACAAAACAAAAAAAGCATAGTTAGTCATCCCCAGAATGCTGCCAGGGACTGAGATTGATAGCTATTAACAGTACATACGAGGTGATTTAAGCTATAGTTGATTGCCTGCTACTGTCAGGCTCTCATGTAGAATTTCTCAGTTTCTTGATAGAGGAAATGATACAAAACCCATTTTAGGTTTTTGGACTTAGGAGAAAAATGAGGCAGGTTTGTTTAGTATTCATATATGAAGGGGAAGTGAGTGAAAGTACTCTGTCCAACTACAGGCTATGCTGGTAATCTGGGTGGGAGGTGGTAGGTTGGAATAGGATCGGGATGTTTTAAATATAGAATGTAAAGGAGACTTAGTGACTGATAATATTTAGAATAAGTAAATATAAAAAGAGCCTTTGTAAATACAAAAAGAGGTGTTTGAGAGGAGACCTTATATAGAGGGTGGATGAGGTTTAAAGTGGTTAGCAGATCTTAAGCAAGCTGTTGGCCACCATGGGCTGGGGCACCCAAAAGTGAGGACTGGAGGGTTACAATACACATGTCAGAGTTGGAGGCTGTGAAAGAAATGAGACTAGCAGAGGAACAGAAAATTGAACTTTTGTAATTTATTACTGTGGGTGAAACAAGAGAGGACAATCAAAGAGAAAAGAACTCAAGGAAAAACTAAGAGATTATAAGATCCCAGACTCCAGGGGCACCTGGGTGGCTCAGTGGGTTAAAGCCTCTGCCTCCGGCTTAGGTCATGATCCCAGAGTTCTGGGATCGAGCCCCGAATCGGGCTCTCTGCTCAGCGGGGAACCTGCTTCCTCCTCTCTCTCTGCCTGCCTCTCTGCCTACTTGCGATCTCTGTCTGTCAAATAAATAAATAAAATCTTTAAAAAAAAAAAAAAGATCCCAGACTCCAGGGAGTGTTACCAGTGATACCAAGTATGGTTGAAAGGTTATGGGTACGAGAATTTAAACTCCTTCCAGTTAATTTTTAACAGGGGGAGGGGTGTCATTAGTGAAGCCAGCTATAAAGTTATAATTAGCATCATGAACATTTTTGAAATTTGTAATTTCCCTTTTCATTTAATTTCAGACTGTGATAGATGCCAACATTTTTCCAGCCCTCATTAGTATATTACAAACTGCTGAGTTTCGGACAAGGAAAGAAGCAGCTTGGGCCATCACAAATGCAACTTCTGGAGGATCAGCTGAACAGATCAAGTAAGTACTAGCTAGGTAGCATCTTGTAAATTAAAGGAAAAATCAGGTTTGCTAGTTACGAATGCTCAGTTCTAACCTCTTGGAAGACTGTTCTGAGTTTCCTAACTAGACTCAAATGTGTATTTAATTTTTCTCCCATTCCTTCCTGCTGAAATAATTCCAGGATAATAGAAGTAAGGCACAGTTGAGGTTTGAGAGAAAAGAAGTATTTATGGGGTGGCTTTAGCCTACTCTGGAGCTTTTTGATCAGAAAAATCTTAGGTAGTCTAGAAGGTTAGTAGAGTCCTTAGAGTCCCACTTTGGTATTTAACTTTTGCTATTTTAGTTTCGATGTCTTAATAGATTTTGATCAGACTTTGAAAGAGAGGTATATCTGAGAATAAAATGCCAAATTCACTGGAGTCAGTGGATACTAAATTCCTGTAATGTTCAGTAAAGGGAGAGAGCTGTAGTAGCTGAGACTTAAATGGCCCCTTGGGTGGTTTATAATCTTAATGGCCAGAGAAGGCATAAATATGGATAGGAATCAGTTCCTCAAAGAAAACATCATATACTTAAATGTTAAATTATGGACATTGAGTTTTTCAATTAAAAGATGAATGATGAAGAGAAAAAATGGAACTTAGACTCTTCTTAGCCTGCCTTAACTTTCTTTATGGGGAATTCAGATGAGGGGAAGGTGATTTAAAATGAACGTTGAAGTTCTTACCCCTTCCTTATATATACTATCAGAACGATACAGCTACTTCTGTATTGTTGCTTTGTGGGTTAAGTATTGGCACTAATTAACCAATACTAATTTTTAGGTCTCTGTAGGAATGTAAAAGGTAGTCCTAACATTTCAGAAGTTGATTAGGTAGAGAAGGTAACTGTGTACCTAAAATAATAAAATAAATTAACACTGCAAATAGCTGTTTTGGTAAAGTTCATCATGGACAGGTTTTCAAGGAAGACTAAGTGGTCTTCAGAGGCATTTTTTATGAGATTAAGGTCTTTTTTAACCTCCTAAGATTCTGGTTCTGGAGTACTATGATTATAAGTATGCCACCACTGGTAATGACATTTATCCCAGTGATGGTAGTAGAAGTACTGTAGAAGTTATAATACGGTTTCTTAACTGAAGTGGTTAAACTATACACATATTTTTAAAACATTTTTAAGATACTGTGGTAGATTTCATCAGAAAGTGTTCAGGGGTATTTTGCTCTGTTAGAGAAGAATAGAAAGGCTCCTTAACTATTCCTTTTTAAAATTCAGCATAGCTGTTTATATTAATGAAATTCATTATCAATCTCCTAGCAGTTTCTTCTTAACCAGATGAAGAGTTACCTTGAAAAATATTACAAAAATAGGGTACCTGGGTGGCTCAGTGGGTTAAGCCTCTGCCTTCAGCTCAGGTCATGATCTTGGTGTCCTGGGATCAAGCCCCGCATCGGGCTCTCTGCTTGGTGAGGAGCCTGCTTCCCCCTCTTTCTCTGCCTGCCTCTCTGCCTGTGATCTCTCTCTCTCTGTCAAATAAATAAAATTAAAAAAAAAAATTACAAAAACATTACAGTCCAAATTATAGAAAATAAACTGGCTTTATCAGTGATAAAAGACATCTGTGTGGATTTGCTTATTCTTAATGAGTAGACAAGACTTAGATGTAAGAACCAACTAGAGTAACTTAGGAAATATTCATAATTTTAGGTTAAGAATAATTTTAGGTTAAATATAAAGAATAAATGTCATTCTTAAGAACCTGTAGATTAGCATTTGATTATATTTAGCCTAAAGATTTAAAGCTTTTTTATTTGATGTTTATTCTTAAGAATGTCAAATAAATAAATAAAATCTTTTTTAAAAAAAGAACCTTTTTTTAAAAAAGATTTTATTTATTCAAGAGAGAGAGCTATCACAGAGGGAGAGGGACAGGGAAAAGCAGATGCCCTGCTGAGTGGAGAGCCCATCGTGGGGCTTGCTCCCAGGGCCCTGAGATCATGACCAGAAATGAAAGCAGATGCTCAACCAACTGGGCCATCCAGGCACCCTACTATAAATTGTTCTTTTGCAAGATGAGGAATTAAGTAATTGATGGGCTTTGGAAACTGGGATGAAGGCCTTAGTCTTTTTTTTTTTTTTTTTTCTTTTCTTAAGATTTTTTTTTATTTATTTGACAGAGAGATAGACACCGAGAGCAGGAACTACAAGTAGGGGGAGTAGTAGAGGGAAAGCAGGCCTCCTATTGAGCGGTGAGCCTGATGTGGGGCTCAGTCCCAGAATCCTGGGATCATGACCTGAGCCGAAGGCAGAAGCTTAACCGCTGAGCCAGCCAGGCGCCCCAGAAGGCCTTCGTCTTGAGTATTGGGAAGCCTCAGTGTCTTTAGCCTTGAGAGTAATATGAAGAACATAATATTTTGAGGAGGAAAGAGTAATCAAGATGCCATTACAGTAGTTAGTATATGGCCAGGATTAACATAATAGTTGTAGCATGAGATAACGAGTCTCAGTACAGGAAAGAAGGATATGTAGGACTTGCTGGCAGGCTTTAAGTAGCAAGGAAAGGGAAGAGTCTAAGGTAACTAGGGAAAATGGTAGGTGTATTTAATTAGGACAAAGAGGAAGAAATAGTAGGATATAATAGTGGTGGTTAATCTCTGTGTACTTTTTCTTTATGCTTTTCTGATTTTCAAATCTGTAACTAACATTTATAATCGTAAAATAGGCTAGGTTTTTTTTTTGTTTGTTTGTTTGTTTTTTTAAGATTTATTTATGTGAGAGAGAGTGTGAGTGCGAGTAAGGGGAGGGGCAGAGAAGCAGATGCCCCACTGAGTGCAGAGCTTGATGCAGGGCTTGATCCCAGGATCCTGAGATCATGATCAGAGCTGAAAACTTTTTGTGTTGTATACAATTTTTGTGTTGTGTAATTCTATAGGTATTGGAATGGTAGAAATGGGACCATTGTAGCGTTACACAGAATAGGTCTACTATATTTTATTATTTTTTTAACAGATTTTTTTTTAAAGATTTATTTATTTATTTATTTGACAGACAGAGATCACAAGTAGGCAGACAGGCAGGCAGAGAGAGAGGAGGAAGCAGGCTCCCTGCTGAGCAGAGAGCCCGACTCGGGGCTTGATCCCAGGACCCTGGGATCATGACCTGAGCAGAAGGCAGAGGCTTAACCCACTGAACCACCCAGGCGCCCCAGAATAATTCTACTTTAAAAAAAAAAAAAAAAAAGAATAGTTCTACAGTATGATTATGTCAGCTTCACCTATTCCTGAGTAGTCCTCTACCCCCACAGCTCATACCCCTGGCAACCACTATACTTTTTGTTTTGTTTTTTTTTTTTTTAAGGGAGAGGGGCAGGGGGTGAGTCAGAGAAAAAATCTTAAGCAGGTTCCATGCCAGGGGTGGAGCCTGGCACAGGACTGAGCTGAAATCAAGAGTCAGATGTTTAACCAACTGATCCACCCAGGGACCCCACTTTTTATTGTCTTTATAAAAGTTTGTCTTTTCCAGAATGTCATGTGTTTGGAATCATATAGTGTGGAGTCTTTTCAGACTCCTCCTTCATACACTTAGCATGTCTAAGTTTTCTTTCATGTCTTTTCATGGCTTGATAGTGCATTTCTTTTTATCACTGACTAATAGTCCATTGTCTGGATATACTACAGTTTATCCATTATCCTGTTTAAGAACATCTTGGTTGCTTCTGGTTTTTTGGCAGTTACAAATAAATCTGTTACAAATATCTGTGTATAGGTTTTGGTGTGGACCTAAGTTTTCATCTCAGTTGGGTGAGTGTCCACAGTATGATTGCTGGATTATACAGAAAGCTTTGTAAAAAAAACTGCCAAGCTGTCTTCAAAAGTGATTATCCCATGTTGCATTCCCACCAGCAAATAAATGAGAGTTCCTGTTGCCCCTCATTCTTGTCAGCATTTGGTATTGTCCATTGTTTTGCATTTTAGCCATTTTAATAGGTGTGGTATCACTGTTTTAATTTGCAGTCCCCTGATGACATTAATGATGTTGAGCATCTTTTCATATTTAATTTGCCATCGGATCTTTGGTGAAATGTATGTTCATATCCTTTGCCCATTTTTAAATTATTTGTTTTCTTGGAGTTTTAAGAGATCTTTGTACAAAATAGAATTGGCCTGTTTGGCCTTTAGCACCTGTTTCAGAGGTGTGGTTCTACAGAAACAAAGATGAAATTAGTCAGAAGTATACTGTTTTGATGAGTTGCTCATATTCAGAGTAAGAGGGTATTCAGATTCTTGGAATCCGGTAATTGTGGAGGGGGAACAAATGGAGATGGTGTTAGAGAATTGGTTTTGTTTCATTTATTTGTAGCTTTGTGGTAAGATGTGGCCTATATGGTTGAATGGGTGCTTATTTTTATCTCTACAGTTCGAGGATGACCCACTTATTTCATGAAAGTTTTATGAAATTGAATGCTTTGACTAAATTGTTCTTTGTATTAATTTAGGTACCTCGTAGAACTTGGTTGTATCAAGCCACTTTGTGATCTCCTCACGGTCATGGACTCTAAGATTGTACAGGTTGCCCTAAATGGCTTGGAAAATATCCTGAGGCTTGGAGAACAAGAAGCCAAAAGGAATGGCACTGGCATTAACCCTTACTGTGCTTTGATTGAAGAAGCTTATGGTAAGACAGAGTGTTTAGTAGATGTCCTGAAATTATATTTTTCTTTTTGGTTTTCTGACTTGTCCATATCTGTCCATGAGCACAAACTCATATGAAAAATTTATTCTCTTATGAATAATAACATTTAGTAGGTAGAATGACTGGAAAAGAATATGCATTAATTGTTCAGAGAAGTGAGTACCCTTCAGTTTAGCCATTTTTACACTGGGCTTTAAAGGATCTTCCCAGTTCCTAGACTCTGCTTGCCTTTGTGGGTGCTTTTATATTCTTACTAGTCCATCTGAGCTTAAGAACATCTGCATCTACTGTAGATGATGCCGGATTCTACTCCTTTTCTTTTGTAAGATTTAGAGGTCTCATTTTGAAGAGTCACTATTTGCCTTTTGGTTTCTTCATTCTTCCAGTCTCAGTATTAACTTGGTTACTTGTTTACTTACGTACGTTTTAGTTCCCTAAGTGATATTAATACCTAGGGTTGAAAACCACTACTCTAGGGTTTATTCCTAAAATTAGAATTAGGGATCATAGGGTATGTTTGTCTTCCCGTTTATCAGATAATACAGAACTGATTGTATCAAAGTGATTTTAACAAATTACCATTAAAAAAAAAACCTTACAGTTCCTCTACCTGGAGATGTTTCTCCACAGAAATAGCTATTGTTAATTTTTTGAAGTATATATATTTTAACATGGTGATGTGTATGAATATGTATTTTTTTCCTTTGAGCAATATTAACATTTATTTCCAGTATTGCTATAGCGATTAGGTTGCTTATGGCTGCTTACTTAAGTAAAAGAAAAACCTAGCTCAGATGGGCTTAAACTTAGTAAAGGGAATATGTTGGCTAGTTGTTCTAGTTGGACTTCTTAGTTTAAGCAGTAGAAATTGACTCTGGCTATTTTAAGGGTATTATATACATTTGTTGACATATTGGATAGCTCAGAACTTAGGATTAGAGCCAAGAATTAATTAGGTTATAGATACAGGTCAAAAGGAACACTTCTGCTACTGGCCTTAGCCACTGGATGATATGTGAAGACTGTTAGGGAAATTGTTGCTTCTGGGGACTGATTGTTGCTTGCATTGTTTAAGATGTCATTTTGTAATATGAGCATTCAGATATAATCCCAGTGATACTTTCTATGCTGTTACAAAATACTAACGAGATATAGAGAAGAAAATCTTCCTTTACAATAAGGAGTCATGGCAAAATACAGTTTCATTGGCATTTCCAACAGATACATACAAAGAATGTGTATGTACATAGACACAGATTCTTCTTTATTCTTCATTCTAGGTCTGGATAAAATTGAGTTCTTACAGAGTCACGAAAACCAGGAGATCTACCAGAAGGCCTTTGATCTTATCGAGCATTACTTCGGGACCGAGGATGAGGACAGCAGCATTGCGCCCCAGGTTGATCTTAGTCAGCAGCAGTACATCTTCCAGCAGTGTGAGGCTCCTATGGAAGGTTTCCAGCTTTGAAGCAATACTCTGCTTTCATGTTCCTGTGTCAGACCAGGCTACCCAGTCAAGTCCTCTTGTGGAGCCCACAGTCCTCATGGAGCTAACTTCTCAAATGTTTTCCATAATACTGTTTGCGCTCATATGCTTGCCTTGCGCACCTGCTCTCTTACACACATCTGGAAAACCTCTGGCTCTCTGTGGTGGAATACCCTTCTAATAAAAAGGGTAACCAGAACGGCCCACTCTCACGGAAAATCCCTAGGCTTTGGAGATCCGCACTTATATATTATAAGAGTCATGGGATTATACACATATTAATGTGGCTCCCTGTCTTTGTGGGGGAAAAAGAGGACTCCTCCTCATTCCCTTTAAAGTGGGGAAAAACACTGATATTAAAAGATGAGACTAAACCTTTATCTTGAATTTCACACAACTACTTGCAACAAGGGGAGATGTTTAGACCTGTTGTGTACACTTCAGAGTACTTCTCGTGAGTTCTTCCACAGTGAACCCTTGGATTACCTGGTGGCTTTTCTAGCCAAATTTGCATTAATCCTTACTGAGACTGGATGGTTTTCTTTCCTCTATTGGCGCCATTCTTCACAGATATTAAAGTTAAACCATCCGCTCCCTCACCTTCAGCCTTCAGTGAATGTGCTTTCTAGTTGTCAGGAATGCTGAAGAATTAACACTTTGACTCTTAAATGTGATACTGGTTTGAAGATTCCCTTAGAGCAGAAAGGAGAGGGGCACATTAATTTGTATGGCTATTGCTTCTCTTTGGTCTTATGTGTCTTAGGATTTGGAAGTGGTTCAGTTTTAATGCTGGTATGAAGATTTAGAATCCTTAGTAATCAAAACAATATCCTGTAATTCAGTAAAAAAGTAAAAAAAAAAAACAAAAAAAACCAAACACCCAAAAAAACAAAAAAAATCCCTCCAATTTCCCCAGACTCAACCAGTGTGACTAGAGGCTGTGTTTCTGCATTAAAACAAATGTTTCAGGCTTTGTGGTCCTGATCAAGGTCCTCATTAAATTGGAGTTCACCCTAGGTGCTTTTCCCCCACTGTGACTGGCAGATAACACATACTTTTAAAGGTTACTTCGGGAAACCTTTTTTCATAGCCCAGTGCAGCTTGATTCTAATGTATTCATGCTACACACATGATCCTTTTAATGTAGCATCCTTTCTTAAACAAATAATCATCTTCTCAACATGACCTGTTCAACCCAAATAAGGGCAGGGATTTTTTTTTTTTTTTTTTTAAATAACCTCACTGTTCCCTAATCATTTCATCTACTAGTACTGCCCAGTCAAGTCCCCCCATAAAATGAAAAGTTTCTACCTTCTGGCTCATTTAATGATAACTGCAATGTACCTGCAAATGGCGCTTCCAGTACTGTCTTCAGTGATCCACATTTGTGCTTGGACTGGAATGAAAATATAAGCTTAATTGCCAAGAGAACTGCAACTGAGTTCAATACGACTTCTTGGTGCTAGTTGGCCATCTTGGCTCAATGTTGGGACACACTATCAGAGAAGATTTTTTTGTTGATATGCTGTTCAAAATGAATTCTGAAGGAAAAGTTGCTCACTTCTGTTTCAGAGAAATATCCTTTAAAGCCTCTTTAATCTTGTCCTCTTCTAGAATTCATTATAACCCCAAAATGTAACTATTTGGAAGTTCCCCTGACAGGTTATTATGCATCTCTGGTAAATCCTGCTGAATGTTAGGGATATTCAGAGCTTTCATACCTCATCATGTTGTTATTTAAACAGCCAACTTACGTGACCTGATTTAAACTTTAAAAAAGTCCACTTCATTCAAAGTAGAAAGATACAAAGACAAAGGACGTTTATCAGCCAAGTGTGTGACGCATTCTTCGCATCTAGTCTGTAGTTGTGTCTGTGCTCTGGATGGATACCGTCTGCCTGTTACTGATGGAGCAGCCACTGCAAAACTAGTCAACTCCCATCTATAACTTTTTCTAGTGCTGCTTTGTGCTGAAAGGACATTTTAGTTTACTGCACTTGACCTGTAAAAGACTTTGATTCTTTGTAATTTTAGGGACAAATTAGGTGGTTAATTTAAAGAAAGACTTTAAATTTTGCCTTTACATCACATTAAAATATAACTTCTTTCAGAAGGGTAATAGAAGCACTGATTCATAGTAAAAATCTTGTTTTTAGCTTTGATTTTTCTTGTGGCTGAGTTTTTTTAACCTGTACATCACTGGTAACACATCGTTTCTCTAGGATGTTTTAAATTATGTACCTTCTGCTAGATAATTTAAAAAATTTCAATTCATTTTTGGTAAACCAATTTGAATGGAAAAAGGATAAAGCACACAAAGTTGTTTCCCTAGGTTAGTAAGAAGAGTGTACATCGGGAGTTTTGCATTTGTGGGTGTCTCAGTTGAATGAATTAAAGTCCATTTAACTATTTTGGTCTGTTTTCTGTCGAAAACAGGAATTTATCTTGTTCCTGTCCTGGAAGTTCATGAGAGATTAGCTAAATTTTTTTTTGCAATAAAATATTAATATAAAAATTGGAATTAACTCAAAGTTAAATCCCAGCATAACAGTTTGAAATAAAGCAGCCCTTTTGTTTATAGAAGTGAGACTTTAGGAGGTAACTGAGTCCTAATTTTAGTTCTCTGGCTGGCAGATTCTATTAATTTACACTGCATTTATTGAAACCCTATCACTAAGATGTTACCTATTACAAAAGTGTGTTAATTTCAACATAAGAAAACTCTTCTGCAATATATACTAATCTGGGGGGAGAGTAGCTTGATTATCCACCCCCCTCCCTTCTTCCTCCTCCACATTTTCAAAGTATATTCTTTGAAATGAAAACTTAGGTGGGGGAAGAAAGGCATTGAAAGCCTTTAGGATGTAAAGGTACCCTGTATTTGAAGGACCAGCAGGGTAGATATGGTTAGATTGAGAAATACCAGGAAAGGAAAAGAGATTAAGGAGAGAGTTTTCTGTGCAACATTTTAACTCATCTTCTTGTCACTACATAGGGCGCCTTTTTAAACCTTTGTCAGCTACACTGTTTTTGAAAACTATTGCCCTAGGATTGTCTTGTGCCAGATAAAGCTAAATGGGCTCTGGGCCATTTTTTCATATTGTCACAAATACAAGCAATGACTATTACCCCATAGTAAATTTGAATTATTATTCCAGATTGTTGCTGATTTTGCCTGAGGAAAAAAGTATGTAACATACTTTAGAAACTAAATTTTGTCAGTTAAATCCTGTTGTATGTGACCACTCACAGGCAACTTTGAATTTACTTTCCAGTGCTACACAAACATTTATAATCCCTCAATTTGGGATTGCATTATAAAAGGGTTTTCCTCAAGTTGAAAGATTTTTCTTTCTTGCTTGATTAGTTTTGTGACATTTTTTTCTATCAGTAGGCAAGTCATTGCATGTTGATGTTTTAGGGCTTGTGGATACATACATACACACACGTGTGTGTGTGTATATATACATATATATATGAAATCTTGATGTGTAAGGATGTTTTTCAGTGAAGAAAAGGGATCCACTTTTAGAAAGGGGCATTGTTTGCTTTTCATATTTATATACTATGTTCTACCTCCTACATTCCAAAATTTGCTCATTTGAGAAACAGGTGTACTTATCTATATATGAAGTCTCAAATCTGAATTTTTTGCCACCTGAAACTAACAGAGCCACTTTCATCTGCTGTTAGGTGAGAAGAGTAAAAACATATCTGCCAACCTGGGAAATATTTTTGGCTACATTTCTCTATCAAAAGTTAAAGTGTTTATCAGGCACCTGGATGGGTCAGTGGGTAGAGCATGTGACTCCTGATCTCAGGGTCCTGAGTTCCAGCCCCACGCTGGGTGTGGAGCCTACTCAAAAGTTATCTTACTTTAAAAACAATTTAAAAATGAAAAAGAATGACAAAAAAAAATTGCTTCCTCATGGGGTGCTTGGCTGGCTCAGTCAGTAGAGCATGCAACTCTCGATCTTAGGGTCATGAGTTTGAGCCCCATGTTGGGAATAGAGAGTCCTTTAAAAAAAAAAAATTATTTTTTAAAGTTCAACTAGTGGAAGGCCAGATGGGACACCAGTACCATAAGTCTACGCTAACGCAGAGTATTCTATAATATGCTTTATTTCAGAAAAGGATAGGTAATAGTAGTGGGTACCAGGACATCACAAAAATGTGTCATGAAGTAAAGCAAATATGTGCTAATTTTAACAATATCAAATTGCTACTGGGTATAAAATTTGGAAGTGTGGGGCAAGAAGAAAAGATTATGGGTAGATTCCCGTAGGTCAAAAAGGCATCTAGTCTTTCAGCCTCTGTTGTGTGCCAGGTGCCTGGGTAAGGGCTTCCATTTTTTCTCTTTTAATCCTCCAACTACACTTTGAGGTGGATAACTGTCACTATAGGTGACAGAGTCAAGACTTAGGAGAGTTTATTTTGCCCCAAGGTCATAACCTCAGACTCTGTCTAGTGGTGGGACAGAGCTATGCAGTTTGTGTCTGGAAGAAAGCAGCAGTCACGGTGGAGGTGGTGTTCTGGGCCAGGAACTCCCAGAACTAGACTTACACAACAGCCAGAGCTGGTCCAGCTTTTTGTCAGACCAGTCTTTCTGGCTCTGTCTCAAGAGCACCCTTAAAATAACTAAGGTATGAAGTTGCTTTTAGGTTACATAATTTGGTAAAGTAGAGCTTTTCAGCCCAAACTTCTTTTTCCCTTCTGTGGTGCTAAAATTCTGTATATGACCTGACAAAACAACAGAAGTCAAAAAAATATATATGCAAATGATAGATTTTGAGTTTAGTAGCATAATGGGTAAACATGTTTCCATTAAACAAACGATAGATTTTGAGTTTAGTAGCATAATGGGTAAACATGTTTCCATTCAACAAACTCAAATGTAGAAGGTACTGACACAGTGAAAGGCTTTGGAATGAAGAATTCTGCCTTAGAAAGCAGTGCCATCCATGGACGTGAATTTAACACAGCTGACTTCCTAAAGGAGTATTGTCCCCAGGAATATCAAAAGTTAGAAAGATCACCTTTTAATGTATGTTGTTATGTTCTGCTTACTTCATCATTATGACCACTCTATGTTGCTGTTCAAAGTGTTCTTACGCTTTGATTTGGAATGGATCTGATGATTCTTTGTACTTGAATGTGGTCTGTCAGGCCATGGGTGAGTGCCTTGCACATAGTAGACTATTCAATAAATACTAAATGACTGAAGGAATATGCATCGATGTGATATTAGTAAAGGGTACTTGGTTACAAAAGAAAATTCAAAGGAATTCTTTTATGCTGCTGTTTGAAGCCAGAAATTAACAGCTCTTAGACTTAGTGTCTCAACTTATGTTTTATATGTGGTTATCTTTCAGGAGGACATTAATTTGACCTTTAGTTTACAAAAGCAAGACACTGTCATAGCAGTTCATTATATAAAAACAAAAAACCTTACGCCTTCTGTGAAAAGTTATGGATATATTTTACAGGATAACTTATATAATCAACCCCATGTGTTTGTATTATCAAAAATAGCACATTAATCTCTTCAGACCTATTCTAAAGTTAAGAAAAACAATTTTGTTAATTACATCCAACTTATGTGGAAGCTAATGGTTGCCTTAGGCTATTAAATAGGGTGTGTTTTCCTTTCTTTCTCTTTTCCTTTTTTTTTTTTTTTTTTTTTTAACATTTTTACTATTGTATGTATTGCTGATTCTACTGGCCAGGTATTTTTTTCTGAAAAGAGAATCTTAAAGCAAAATAGAATTAGTTCCTGCAGACTACACTGCCATCTATAGTGCAGAATGGCTGAGTTTACAAATTTATTAAAGCTAGCATAGATGACTGTTGCCCCTTTTTTCATTTGCCAATTTGAAAAAGTCTTTTTTTTTTTTCTGATTTTAAAGTCAATATAAAGTCCTATCTGTGATCTTGAATGTTTCTGCAGAGAATAGAATTATTCTTTAAATTCCTTTATATACTCATTTCACCTGAGGAAGCCCATGGAAATCCAGTTTGGATCACTGCCTTATCTAAACCACTTGCGCCTAGCATTAGTGTTGGGTGAGGAGAAAATAGAAACCCAGGAGACTACAGTGGTGGGGAAGGGGCACAGGGTTATCACCATATAGAGAGTGTAGAATTTTCCAAAATTAAGTTGTGATTTATGAGGAGAATTCTCCAAAAGTCAGTGATTATACCGGTTTGCTAGGTATAGTCCTGGGTTTTAGATCAATTAACATCAGCTGATTATTTTAGTGTCTCCCCCCTTCACTTTAAAAAAGGTCTCAGTTTAGATAAATTCTGCGCCACTGCATATTTAGTCCAACTAGATTTTTATAGATTTAAATTGCTAATGGTCCTAAGCAACTGTACATCGTTCTGTTGTGGTTGATTTTTGAGGACTGGATTTGGTAACTGGAATTGAATGAAAGGAGTTGGTCAAGACAGTCCTTAAAATAGGACTTAATCTCAATCCTGACATACATTACAAAAAAAAATTATTAAAAAACAAAATGACCTAAACTTGTGGCATTTCTATTTATAATATCTGCAGCAAACTTGACTGAGGGGAAGGGAAATAAACCTTTCCACCACCGAGACTTTCAGTTCTAAAAGTTTTGTGGGAAATCTAAAGAAAAATTGGTTTCTACAGAGAGGGAAACTTCCAAATCACCTATCTGGTGAAGATTAGGAACAGCAAAAATATAAATAGTTAAAAACAGGACCGTGTGAGGAACTTTGCTTGACAGCAGCAAATGCAAAGCTCTAATTATGGTTTCTGCCACTTTAGGTTTACCCATATCAGTATTTCCTACTGCTATGCACTCCACATTGCTGATGCTCCCCTCCTCCCAAGGACCTATGCCACAAAATTCTTAGGCCCAATTCATAAGGACTACAATATCAGGACTACATATTAGAACATGATAAAAAGATTTTAGTTATATTCAGAGCTTTAATTTCTTTACACAATTTCCTGATGCTATTTGTAAACAAAAAATTCTGACATCTAGAAATGGATTTTAATAGTGGAAATTTCTTCACATTCAGGGAAAATCTGGAGAAAAATTATTTCTAGTTATTCCTATCAACACATTTTTTTCTTTTTTTTAAGTAAACTCTACCCCTAATGTGGGCTTGAACTCACCATTCTTAGATCAAAAGTGGCAAGCTGTACTGAGCCAGCCAGGCGCCCCCTACCAAGACATTCTTGACTGTCCCTCTGGTGTGACATTTCTAGTGGGTTACTAAAACATACTCCAGCACCAACACCCCGTCCTAGCCCTCACGTCACAAATTTACCTTGTCTAATTTCTTTCTTTACTCTCCTACTGTATAGAAGTTATTGGAAAAATACAAATTAAAATCTTTGAAATAAAGCCTACACTTTGTTCTCTATAGCACTTTTTTTCTTTTTCAAGATTTTATTTATTTATTTGACAGAAGAGGTGACAAGTAGGCAGGGAGGCAGGCAGTGGGGGGGGGAGCAGGCAGTGGGGGGGAGCAGGCTCCCTGCTGAGCAGAGCCCCCCCCCCCCATGAGGGGCTCCATCCCAGGACTCTGGGATCATGACCTGAGACGACGGCAGAGGCTTTAACCCACTGAGCCAACCTAGGCGCCCCTATTTTTTAATGAGTCAGTAAAAATGAAAATAGTCTCAACTGATGCAGAATTTTAGAGTGTTTCTAAGCTTCCCAGTAAAAATCATACCAATTCAGGCTAACGGGAAGAAAGGAGAGGGAAATGGCAGAGTTTAATCATAACTGACCTTTAAGATACATAAAAGGGAAAAGTTCTTTTCAAATGTTAGAGGGAAAGGTCCATGGTGGCCTTGCCTTAAAAAAGATCTAAGAAGAATCCTAATTTAATGTATATAAATGATGTTCCAAACCACTTAAAAGATCCTCTTCCTACTTCCAGCATCTCGTTATCATTACACCGTTAATTTGCACTACCTAAGACTGAAGCTTTTGTCCAATTCCTGTCCAAATTCCAAACTAGAGTAGTAGGGTCTTAAGGTAATGAGCTTATACTATTATACGATTATACTATTATACGATTGTTACAGGTGATTTAATTATGTCGTTGTGCCTCATTTAAAGGCCAGACTTTCAATTATCCCTAATAAATATAGGCTAAGAGAATTCGTTCCCAAATGCTTTTAACTGCTGGCTAACAGAAAACATCATTAAGAGATACTTGCGGCGGGGCGCCTGGCTGGCGAAGTGCTAGAGCACGTTAACTCTTGCGCTTACGTTAAAAAGAAAAAAAAAAAAAAAGCAAAAGAGATACTTGCCTCTAGACTTTAGCTCAGCGAAAGGGGAAACCTTGTAAACAACAACATTCTTGAGCACTCTTTATTGAGCAATTACAGGTAAGTAGAAATTCATCAGGCTTCCAATTTTTTTGGTAAACTTTTTTTTTTTTTTTTTTTAAGTTAGCTCTTCGCCCACGGTGGGGCTTGAAATCGAGACTCGGAGATCAAGAGTTGCATGCTCTAGGGACTGAACCAGACAGACACCGCAGTAAACCTATTCTTGTTTAAAGACAGTAACTTAACATCTGAAAAGCATACATCTTTACATAGCACTCTAAGGGCCATTAAACAGGTCTTAAAGCTTCAGACTCTGCAGCCAATTACGAGTTAACTTTACACATTTCTCAACCACGTCCCACCAACTTCTCTTTTTCGGTCTCAAGCACCTATGCAGATTTGACCTGTTCTCTCAGAAGGTTTAAGAAAGCGTAAGGAAATGCTAAAACAAACGTTTGCTCGTTTCCCCGGCACTACCACGCCCAAAGCACTGGCTTCTGGAGGCCCACAACACATTCCTTCCCGAAATGTTTACCCCAAACTTTTAAACCAGAAGCTTTATAATCTGGGCATAAATTCAGTCAACCTCCCCCTTGCCTATCTGCAGTCTTAAGTACACGCCACCAGCTCTGTACCACAAGAGTAGAGAGGAGCAGAAGCCGCCGGTGAAGCTGACGCTCAGTCACCGGCGCCTGGGGCGGGGGACTCGACGACTAGCTAGTGCCAAATGTGAGCTAACTTTCCACTAACGGAATCGGAAAATTCAGTTCTTTCTTGTGACACGGCTTCCAAAATGAAATGAATGTTCTTTGAAACATTCACTGCTACTGACGCTAGTCAGTCAGGTCTGGGATAATGCCACTCGACCTACCCACACGCCAAACAAGGAAGCCCCGCTTTTGCGTGCGGCAGCCTCCGGCGAAGACGACCGGAAGAGAACGCCAGCGCCTTTCTTTGCGCAAGCGCAGGCCGACCTCTCCCATTGGTCTTCTCAGCTCGAAGTTGGCGTGCTCATGCGCTCCGCTGTCCTGCGGGCTGGGTTGGATTGACGCAGACGTGTGCCCCGGTGTTTATCCGCCGACTGCAGCCCACTGGCTCCCCGGGCCGCAGTTCAGGATGCTTACGCAGGTTTTTTTGTTTGTCGTTATTACTTTTTTTTAACCTCCTGAAATCGTTTGTTTAAGTTGGTGATTCATTCATGCTCAAGTACCGAAAGTCTATCTGACTGGTAGGCTTGCTTAGGTGTTCTAAACGTTTCGGGGTAGGGGGAGGGGAGGTGAGAAAATACTTCCTGTAGGTCACCCTTGCCTCTCTTCGCTTTGCACGGCTTTATACGTTCACAAAATACTCAAAACGTACCTCACTTGCCGACAGCGCATTGGACCCTTTTAATGTGTTTATCAAGTATTTGTTTACAAAGTTGAAGTCAGGAAAAAGAGGTCCATGCCGTGCTGCTGAATCCTTGTATAGAGAAGTTTAACGACAGTCCGGAAATAATAATCACTAAAAGGCTGTTTATTTTTGAGTCTGATGTTTTTATCTTCATTTTGCTGGGCAGAAAGAATATTGAGCTTCCTGGTTCAGGGCCGGACGCTTACCTAACCTACTGACTTGGGAGCTTCAGAACCATGGGGACAAAGGAGGCCGGAGATGCTAGAGCAGCAGAGTTGGGCCTCCTCCCCTCATCAGCCAAACCGAACAAGCAAATGTCTGAAAAACCAAACTATGCTCTTAAATTTACTCTCGTGGGACATACGGAAGCAGTATCATCGGTTAAGTTTAGTCCCAATGGAGAATGGTTAGCAAGTTCTTCTGCTGACAAAGTAATTATAATTTGGGGAGCCTATGATGGAAAGTATGAGAAAACACTTCATGGTCACAATCTGGAAATATCAGATGTTGCCTGGTCATCAGATTCCAGTCGCCTTGTTTCTGCCTCAGATGATAAGACGCTAAAGATTTGGGATGTGAGATCTGGAAAATGTTTGAAAACGCTGAAGGGGCATAGTAATTATGTTTTTTGCTGTAATTTCAATCCACCATCCAATCTCATCATTTCAGGATCTTTTGATGAGAGTGTGAAAATATGGGAGGTGAAAACAGGAAAGTGCCTTAAGACTTTGTCTGCTCATTCTGACCCAGTTTCTGCTGTTCATTTTAATTGTAGTGGTTCTTTGATTGTGTCAGGTAGCTATGATGGTATCTGTAGAATTTGGGATGCTGCATCAGGTCAGTGTTTAAAAACACTTGTTGATGATGATAACCCTCCTATCTCTTTTGTAAAATTTTCTCCAAATGGAAGATATCTTCTAATTGCAACTTTGGACAATACTCTTAAACTGTGGGATTATAGCAGAGGCCGATGTCTGAAAACATACACTGGTCATAAGAATGAGAAATACTGCATATTTGCCAATTTTTCAGTTACTGGTGGAAAATGGATTGTGTCTGGATCAGAAGATAATCTGGTTTACATTTGGAACCTTCAGACTAAAGAGATTGTACAGAAATTACAAGGTCATACAGATGTTGTAATCTCAGCAGCTTGTCATCCTACAGAAAACATCATTGCATCAGCAGCATTAGGAAATGACAGAACAATTAAACTGTGGATGAGTAACTACTAAACCCTTTAGAAATCAACTAGTAGAGCCAAGTTGGCAAAAAAAAAAAAAAAAGGTATTTAAAAAGATGGTTTCTCTTAATTTTGGTATGGTTTTGTGTTTCTTTTTAACATTGTCTTACTCTCTCTGACAAATAAATAAATAAAATCTTTTAAAAAAAGAAGGGGGGTGGTGGTGGAATGCCTGGGTGGCTCAGTCAATTAAGTGCCTGCCTTCGGCTCAGGTCATGATCCCAGAGTCCTGGGATCAAGTCCCGCATTGGGCTTCTTGCTCAGAGGGGAGCCAGCTTGTGCTCACATGTTCTCTCTCTCTGTGACAAATAAACGAAATCTTAAAAACAACCAAAAAAACCCATTGTCTTAGATTAAAAGATTTCAGACCTATAACCTAAATTTACAAAACAAGACAACTGGAAAAGCAAGTCTAGAACCTAGGGCTTCTGACTTTTAATCTTCAGGTCTGGTATTAACTCATGTCTATTCCTGAATAGGTTCCCATTCTGTTCCTCTGAGTTTATTTGAGAAATATTTGAAAGTAAGGTTTACAAAACAGAATGACTTATTAAGTGAGGGGAGCCAGAGTTTGCCATAACTCTAGTGCTCCTGATTTGGGAGATCAGATGAATAAGAACATAATCCTGGGATAGTGATGGAATGGAGATGTATGGCAGATGCCACTCACACATGAAATGGTTCCATGGAATCAAGTCTATAAATTGGGAAAAATAAGTCATTGGTGAGGTCTGTTAAACATCTTAAGTTTTGTATTGAGATAAAAACTGAAAGTAAACCAAAACATTATAAATGGCATTTTGCTGAGGGACTTCTCACTACCCTGGTCAGACTGTGCCTCATGATTATCAAGCAAACGAAATGTCTAAATGGTGTGGCTATTCTCTTTCACTATGTGTCTGACCTAGTAACTCCTACCCATGCTTCAAACAGAAATCACTACTTTGTGGACCAGCACTGCCTGCTTGACTGGAACCACAACTGACAGCTGAGGTTTTGTTTCTATAGCTACTGTTATATAAAGTTCAGAATATATCTTTTACCAGTTTGTATTGTAGCTGTTTCATGGGCCATGTTTCCATAAATTATGAGCTCTGTAAAGAAGTATGTTTTACTCATTTTGTATTCTCAGTATTTATATATATATATATAAGGGATTAAGGTAATGTTTGATGAATGACAATGAATTATACCACCATTTTATTCACTCTTTGCCTACTTTCAATAAACGTTTGGAATCATGTCCCCATACTATTTTTGTTTATTAAAAAAGTATCTGACCATAGGCTTGTGTATTAACTTTATTCAGACAGGGCTTATAGGAAATAAAAAGTGGGAAATGGTTTCTGCCCACTTTACCTACAGAGACATGATAAATGTGAAAAAAAATAGAAATTAAGCAAAAAATAGTAAAACAATAATTGAAAGTAACAGGGGCAAACTGCCTTTTTTTGTATGCTTTAGTATCTTAAAATAGCGCACATAAAGTCTGATTTGTTAGACAAATTCTGAGGAATATGAGGTATTAGAGTTATTAGTAAGGAATGACTGTCAAGAAGGTATTATGTGAGGGTAGTGAGAAAACTTGGATTGGACAGAGACAAGTCCAAAATTCTGGCCAAGAAATTTATATTTAATCCATAAAGAAGTAGTTACTCTAAGTAACTGACTAGGAGAATGAGACAAAATGAAATATGATCATGAAAATTCTTGCTGAACAGTAACATTTGTGAGTTTTGGTTTAATGAAACTTTTTTTTTTTGGCAATAAATCTCCAAGATAACACTTTAAAATACTTATTCAGAAGTTAAAAATGATAGTGTTCTATGAAGAAAAATTAACTTATTTTTGAAAGAAATAGGTTAAAATCAAAGAAGTTGGTATCTAAAAAGCTGATGTCAAATTACTCTAAAAGTATCAACAGACATCACCGACATCATCAGATAATGAAATCAAATGTGGTATATTCCATTTCACTTAGTAGTTTATTAAGTCAAGTTCCAATGAAGATGCATATATTACTTTCTATCGGTTATACTCCTCTGGAGACAACTGGCAGGTTGGGATGGCTATGCAAACTTGTCCATGTCATCCATAAATATGAGTCATGTGAGAATATATGAAATACTTAAAAGAGAAACCAGCATCCAATACCTAAAAATGAAATGGCTTGGCATCCCAAAATGTAAATGAAATATATAACCACATGCAAATGCTTATCTTTCAAAACTTGTAAGAAAATGTATTTGAAAGATATTCATAATTGAGAAATTCAGTGTAAAGGCAAAAGGAAAAGGACTAATTGGGAATTCTAAGCTATGGAGTAGAAAAGGTGACTGATGGTCCCAAGCAACTTCATGGTGCTGGGATTTCAGAGTTCTCAGAAACTTCTGGCCAGAACACTCTCATCACCTTACAGGAACCTTTTACAAGACTGCTCTCTGACAAGCCTCTGTCTGTCAGCATGCCCGAAGATGGAAGAGTCTGATAAGGCTGTTTTGCAGGACTCTTAGCAGCACCACTGCATTGGGGAGGTTAGCTCTCCAAGATGCACCTAGGCAGTGTATGCAGCTGGCCTTCCTTATCTCTCTAGAAATGAATACACAGAAATACAGAACTAGAAGCCATTTAGCTTCTGCACAGAAAATCACTTTGGTAATGGAAATTAAAGATAGGGTATCTGACTCTCTAAAGAGTTAATACTAAAGTTTAAATAACTTGCCCCATTTTTCATTCATTTCCTCCAAAAAGCTGGAAGGCTGCATTTAACCTGGATCACAGCCACAAAAATATAGACAAGTAGTTTCTTTAAAGACATTTATTCGTCCCACTATATCAGGAATGGGGAAATTACAAATCTGTGCAAACCATACTTTCATGAAATGGATCCTCATACCGTATTTTTTAATACAGGCTAATTGCTGCAACGTTATTCTTGCAATTTCAAAATCCAGCCAACACAGATACCTCTGCTACTCTGTTTTGGCCTTCAGAGTTGCTTCTTCTCTCAGGCGAGCTTTTTTTTCTAAGTTCAGGCTTGTTAAAGACTCGTTTCTTTTGACAGCCTAAAATAAAACAAATTTGAAAAAGTGATTATTTATGCGGGTTTGGGGAGGATGTCATTACCCTACACTGATGTCAGCAGATTAACTAGGCCAGTGCAGTCCCAAAATGCTCTGCCGTGGGCACACTGAGCACAGAAGCCCCCTCTGGGTGCCTTCTGCTTCCTCTAGAACTTCACAGTCCAATAGCCCATCCAGTCAAGCACAAGAGAAATGCCATACCCTCCACCTTTTTTCTGGCCTATTTCTTTAAATCCAGCTTCTTCCCTTATAATTTCTTCCCTTATCTTTTCCCTTTTCCGCTCTTTAGTACTGAATACCTTTTTGTTTCCATTTCTATCCTTTTTTCCCTTTCCCTGTTCTTTGTTGCTACCATTTCTCCTTCCCCAACTCATTTGTATACTTTCATACCCTTCTAACTCCTTATTCCTCTTTTACCAAAAATATTCAGCTTTGGGATCCCAGACTTTACCAAATACTGTGATTAATGAGTCTCAGCAGTATCTATTGCACTACTCCATTCTTTGACAGCAAACAGCAGTGGGGGAGAGCCAACCATCCTCTTCCCTTGTTTTCCTCCATGTGAACTGTTACATACTTGTAAAGCTTACATAAGCAGACCAGTTTCCAAAGTTTTATACCAAATAAATGAAACTAGCACCCTATATATAAGGTGGGATTTTCTTCTATCTGTGTAATTTCACATATAAAGAATTAGGTATGGGAAGGGAGAGGAGAAAGGGAATCTTAAGTTGATGGTGAGGACAAAACATACAATGGCTAATTCCTCTCTTTTAAATAGCACTAAGTCTAAAAGTTCTCCACTCTAGTAGCATTTACCAACTTGTAAGGAATGGATAGTTCCACGTCAAACAAATGAGACGGTTTTCTGGCATATAAAGGAGAGAAACGCTCTTAAAGTTCATGGTGTATACCATTAGATGAGGCTAGAAGAATTCCCAAGGGGTAACTTGTTTCTACAGTATTTAGACTCAGTACAATCAGGTATACAAAAGCAATGCAGACTTCTTGGAATTCTAGAAGTCCCTATGCCCTGTCCACATGCTTCTGTAAGTTTCAGTCTGAGAACTAAGCATGAGAAGTCAAAGAGGAAGCCAGAAGAAAATCTGAAGTGGGGGAGAATAGAGATGTCAAAAGAGCTTCACCCAGTCCTGCACACTTGTCTTTCATGCTCCCAAAAGCTCAATCTAAATGGTATTTTCCACTCCTAAAGTCTGAAGAGAGCCAGAAGTTCATTTCCTTTTACTCTGCACTCACTGGAGATAAGGGAAGTCAGTTACTGCTAGGATGGTAGAAGAGCCTTTTTAATATCTGATAACAGATACAAGACATCTCTTTGCACATGGAAGCTGTGATATATAAAATTAGACATGGTATTAAAATAAGGGTTTGACCATTGCTGCATGCATATAAAAAACCCCTTTATTTTAAGCACAAGATAATATTATGAGAGTTTGGGAACTTGCAAACTTGGTTCTAAATTTTTATCCTGCCACTTACCAGCTATGTGACTTTGGGAAAATGACTTAGTATCTCTAAGCTTCAGTTTCCTCTTTTATAAAGTATGGATAATAAGAGAACCTACTGCTTAGTTTATTAGGATATTGTGGTGAGTTTAACAGTGCCTGCTGTATAATGAGCCCTTGATAAGTGGGAGCAATTTTACTATCGCCTCAGTTAGGTCTAGTTTCAAACTGCGGCTTTGCCGTTTAGGAGATGTGTGGCCTTGGGCAAATTAGCAGCGCTTTCTTAGCTATGTTTCATCTATAAATGAGGTCCTAATAATAGTACCTATTTTGCCATGCTGCTGTGAGGTTCAAATGAAAGAAAAGCCAAGTGCTTAGAAGACAGTGAGTATTTAATTAATGACAGCTATTAATAACGGTCTAGGTTAAAACAAAGATTCCTAGACTTGAATGCCTATGTACTTGTTTAGGAGCTATTGTCCTTACACATATGGCCCCGTACGGCCAAACTTCAAGTCCAGAGCAGTGACTAGAATGCGCACCAGGGCTAAGGCAGCTGGAGCATGGATAAAGACACTCACTTACCAGGAGTGCTGTACAGACATGCCGGTGTCATCATTAGATACACCAGGGACATTTTTCTGGTTTCACATTATTTATGACATCTGTGATAACTAAACACTTGCTTTTTACTTTGTGTGAAACTAATTTAGTCCTTTACCTTGCCAAAAATAGGATTTGCTATTTATCCCCAGGCATGACATCCCAGGTTTGCCCCTACTGTGTCTCATTTCTTATCACTATTTGTTTTTTATCATTTCTCATGTAGAAAGTAGCCCCCTCTTCTCAAGAGAATAAATAAAAGGGTCAACCCCTGATTTCCTGTAGATCCTTTGTAGAAAACAGTGGCAGAGAGGAAATCCGTGCTCACCTTCTTGCCCTCAATAACCATCCAGATGCATCCTGCCACTGTCAGGGCAATCATTGCATAGCTGACCTTCACTCGGATCTTGTTCTTTGCGGCATCAAGCATCTCAAACCTAATAACACAATGAGATTACGAAGGAAAGTTAAC
Organism: Martes martes; assembly: GCF_963455335.1. NCBI lineage: Eukaryota > Metazoa > Chordata > Mammalia > Carnivora > Mustelidae > Martes > Martes martes. The sequence goes on from NC_137888.1 coordinate 120,338,199, forward strand.
TTTTTCTTTCTGAAGTTTCCAGTAGGGAATAAAACTCTGTGTAACACAAATCAGAAATGGAGTGGTACCACAAATAGAAAAAAAAGATGCGGGCCTGGAAATCTTGAAGGATTGGGGGTAAGGTGAGGGGGAAGATGAGGCATTTTCACAACGCACCTTAAACTTATTAATAAAATCCAGTAAGATAACACAAACTTTAAAGTAAGAAAAAGAGAAGAAAGCAAAAGACAGGAAGTGGATCGAGGAACAAAGGGGGAAAAAAGGCAAGGGGTATTACTCTATGCTTGCTATTGGCTTGGAAGCCAATTTTGGCTTCCAAGTTTCACACTAGCAGCGAATGCTAAAGTGAAAACCGGAGCTGTTTCTCCCGGGGGGTTCTTAAGAAGATGTTACATGATACAGTGATTGTCTAATAATAAGAGATACTGCAATGAACTTCTTGAGTTTTGTACATTTCAACACAAATCACAGTTCAGAAAACAAATGTGGGAGAAAGTCAAACAATATGATCTTTATACCTAAGTTTTCGCTCTCTGCCTTGAAACAGGCATAGTTTTAATAATCTAAATCTAATACTTAGATTTAGAACCAGGTATAGATTCCAGAGACTATCTGAAACAGCAGAAAGATTCTTTAAGCAATACTCCCTCAGTGTTTACCTTTTAACTTACATTTTGCTGAAATTGCATGACAGTGAACTTGAGACTGTGCTCTTTGGAAAGTTCCTCTTTGAACCTGTCCACTGAATAGAGACCCCGTGTGCCTTAACAGAAAATTGAGGGTTGGATTATTGTTCTTGTGTGAAAGCGAAGAGGTCCACCAAGGAAGAGTCTAAAGGGAAGGCCACTCCACCTTTGTGAGTCCGTCTGTAGCCAGTGAACTGTGGTTCTGTTACAAGAGTCTTGCAGATCCTCAGGGCCGGGCATGAAGAGTCCAAATGGACTCTTGAACGAACACAGGCCTACTCAGTAGGGGTGTGGATAGGAAGTGATTATATCGAGATGGTGGGATTAAAGTGCTAACTTCCTTCTTTCTCCCCACCCCCACCCCCAGATTTTTAACACACAATACTTTTCAAATCGGGAGGGAAAAAGTACTTTAAAAATGCTTGGAAGGAGGTACAGGGTCCAGGCATTGCAGGTGGTAGGAGAAGCCTGAAAGGATAGATGTTGTGATGTAAGAGGGGACCCAGGGAGGCAGCCATGTGAACGGAGTTCTCCAGGCACTGAAGCTCGGCCTGCAGCAGGGTAAGAGGAACCAGGGACAATTGCTAAGGACAATGGATTGCTCTATTAAGAGCACCTGAGAGTCCACCAACCACAAACTACCCATGTTGGCAGTATTTTATGTGAACTGGCATTTCCAACTAAAGTGCTGCGATATTCCTGAAAAGTAATATATTTTACTTTTCATTAGAAGTATTTTACATTTGGGGGCACCCGGTGGCTCATTCGGTTAAGCAGCCAACTCTTGATGATTTTGGTTCAGGTCATGAGCTCAGGGTTGTGGGATCAAGCCCTGAGTCGGACTCCTCGCAGAACATGGAGCCTGGTTGGGATTCTCTCTCTCCCTCTGCCCCTCCGCCACCTGCTCTTATGCCAGCGTGCTCTCTCTCTAAAAAATTTAAACAAGTAAGTATTAGGGGCATCTGGGTGGCTCAGTGGGTTAAGCCTCTGCCTTTGGCTCAGGTCATGATCTCAGGGTCCTGGGATGGAGCCCTGCGTTGGGCTCTCTGCTCAATGGGACACCTGCTCCCCTGTTCCCCGTCCCCGCCCGCCTGCCTCTCTGCCTACTTGTGATCTATGTCTGTCAAATAAATAAATCTTTTTTTTTAAGTATTATACATTAAAAATATTTTACATTATAAAAGTAAAATACATTTAAATAAGGTCCTGAGATTGCCCTCCATTCTATGGGAAGCAATCAGAATGGGCAAGTTAAGCAGTGCCTTTTCAGAACTACCAGCATATGGATGAACACTTGCCCAGGCTCACAGCAGAACATTCTAGGGTGACTCAGTAGGTAGTACTTTAGGCTTGAGGGGGATCCTGGAACCACCCGTAAGGCAGACTGAGGAAGGTATTCCATGGCAAAAATCTATATAGCACTTATTAGGGCCATGGGTATGCAGTAGCTTGTTTTCTCCTGGAATACTGAGGAAGAAATTAAGACACAGGCAAGAACTTAATATCGGGGTGCCTGGGTGGCTCAGTCGGCTGAACATCTGCCTTTGGCTCAGATCATGATCTCAGGGTCCCGGGATGGAGCCCCAAGTCCTGCTCCCTGCTCAGCAGCAAGTCTGCTTCTCCCTCTTCCTCTGCCTCTTCCCCTGCTCCTGCTCTCTCTCTCTCTCTCTGTACCTCCGTCTCAAATGAATAAATAATATTAAAAAAAAAACCCACCTTAATATCATTGTTATTTCCAGCTTGCTCTTATTTCCCAGGAGAGTACACTGTCATTTTGACCGGCAGAAGTAGAATGGCTGTTAAAGCCATTGTAAACAAAAAAAGCAATTAACACTTCTCTTCCTGGGAAAAGATAACCCTGAATGAACTCAGATCGCTTAAAATCATGCCTTGAAACCAGAAGCCAGAAGTTCAAGGAATAGGTTCTTACCAGAAGGGAAAGTCTAGAAGCTTTGTCCCGAGTCCCTATCTCCGAAGAGGATGGTGCCCCACAGGGGAGATGGCACCTGCTTCTCAGAATCTCTCTTGGCTAAGATGCAAACCAGTCAGGGTCTTTAACATCAGGCTGGAGCAATGGTTGTTAATCAGGGTTTTTTTCTGTCCCCCCAGGGGACATCTGACAAAGTCTGGAGACCTTTTTCACTGAGTGTTACTGGCATTCGGGAAATGAAAAGGCCAAGCGAGGTGCTGCTAAGCATCCTACCATGTACACAACAGCACCCACCAACAAAGAACTATCTGGCCCAAAATGCTGATAGCACTGGGGTTGAGAAACCCTGGGTTAGAGGAATCTACCCTCGTCCACAGACTCTGAAAAAGTCCCAGGATCCTGGGAGGGCTGGGTTTAAGGAAGTTGGTGAGAGGGATAGGAAAGCATGCTTTCTGGGATCACAGTAAGAGAATATGTTACTCTTAAATACTTTTATGCTATTATGAATAAAAAAATAACTTTTTATTCAAGTATTATTGAATACCTGAGTGGATTTTATAGAATATAACTATTAATTATTGTCAATGGCACCTAACTGATACACCCAGATTAAAAATAAGCTAAGAACAGTGACCATCACTGCTTAGTCACATTCCTGTAGCTCAGGAAAGAAATCAGTCAATTGACTTCAGAGTATGCGACAGCTCTCCAGTAGGCACAACATAGCCTATCAATGAGATACAAGGTCTTCCAGCACTGTTTTTATTGCAGGTACTTGCCAAAGAATAAACATTTTGAGATGTGACAACTATTCTAAAATTTGGTTGAAAGTTCTTAGTCAGATTCAAAGGAAATGTTTTGCCTTTGAAATCAGCAAGGAAGAAAAGCTGCTTATAACCCCTATGTTCGGCACTCACGAGATAGTCTCTGGGATATCCTCCTCCTTTTTGAAGCGGCCTGACCATATCAAGATCTTCCTCTCCCAGTTTGTAGGTTTGTGTAATGGCACTCTGTGGCTGTAAGTGTCTATGAGAAAAAATAAGACAAGGTATCTTATTTGAGGTTATGACTCTCAAATTTAGCAATTAAAAAATGCTATTTGTGCTTTTTTAGCTATTCATGAAACAGAAACATTGAGAAACCTCCAGCTAATTTGAGCTTTATTCTAATGGGATTTCTTAGGATGCCTTATTTCTCAAATGAGGTTCCAAAATTCTGTGGGGACTGAGGTAAAATAAAAATATTTCCTAGCCACTGAAAGTTGAAAGAACACCAGAAACAAACGTAAAGGTAAAGATGGGGGTGCCTGGGTGGCTCAGTGGGTTGAAGCCTCTGCCTTCGGCTCAGGTCATGATCCCAGGGTCCTGGGATCGAGCCCCGCATCGGGTTCTCTGCTCAGCAGGGAGCCTGCTTCCCCCTCTCTCTCTGCCTGCCTCTCTGCCTACTTGTGATCTCTGTCTGTCAAATAAATAAAAATCTTTAAAAAAAAAAAAAGGTAAAGATGAACTAAGAAGGGAACAATGAGAAGCTTATATGACTTCAGTAGAAAAAGAGAAAGGTTATAAGGTAAAATAAGATCACAAAAGACCTTGAATGCCAGGCTACGCTTTTTAAACCTGATTTGGGAACCACTGTACACTTTGAAGTAAGGAAGAAGTTAATGTTTTAGAAGATTAATCTGCATAATAGACGGAAGAGAGAAAAGAAGGATAGAATAGAGTGGGCAACAAGTTCAAATGGGAAGCTGTAAAGAGAATGAGGTGATATGTTCTGAACTGGAGTTGTAACGGTGGGAACAGAGACAAAAAAGTCTATATGAAGATGACTGAAAGGGTTTGGAGGCTGATTAAATTAAGACCAGGAAGGGATCAAAGAAGAACCTCAAACGTGAATGAGTAAGACAACAGCAGTACTGTTAACCAAGAGAAGGAGACTGTGAAAAGAACCAGTTAGGAAAAGGAAAAAGTATGTATGCCTTTTTATATTGAGTCTAAATTTATGCCATCTGAATAGGCCTCCTTAATGAAGTCAGAGTCGAGATAACAGTGCAAAGGGAGAGCCAGTGAAGGTGATAAAGACCCAAGAGAGGGGACAGGAGAAAGGGGCAGCAGAGGAAAATGCAGTGGCTACAGAGGGAGATGAATAAGAAAGGTGCACAACCACAGACTGTAGACTCCTTCAAAAAAAAGGAGATGTCACTGAAGGAGCAGAAAAAGTTAGGGAGTCACAGAATGTTAGCATTAGAAGGGACCCTGAAGATAATTTCATCCAACTTCCATATACTGCCTACATCTCCTGCAGACAGACGATCTCCTTGACTTTGCTGCCTATATGACACGCTCATGCCCACCTCCGCACCTTTGCTTGTGCTGTTCTTTTCGCTTAATCAGAAGGCAACAGCAAAGCAGATGTAAAGTCCCTAGGAGAAAAATCCATAAAGAACTGAAGGTGAGAAAAGAGGTTTAAAAGTATAGAAATAGTATTGCTCTAGTTTTATCTTTTAACCCTTCCAACACTTAGCACAGCTCTATAGTTACTGTTTTTTTGTTGTTTTCATTTTAAGTACATGAAAGACAATTTGGAAAGTATAGATGTAAAAAAAGACGATAAAAACTATCCCTAATTCTCCTGTCATAGCAGAATCACTGTATTTTCATTTTGGTAGTGTTTCCTAAGTCTTAGCCCCATAAGTATGGGGGTTTATATGCCTTTTATATAAATTTACATATTTATATGGGTATCATGCTACGCTTACACACGATATAAAAGTCTGTATCCTGATTTGTTCACTGACATTATGACAAACATTTCCCACGCTAGTACATGGTATTTATAAGCACCATTTCCTACAGCTGCACAATCTCATCAAGTAGATCTAACATACGGATCAATCATTCCCACATTATCTGACATTTAGATCAGTTCTCATTTTCCTATTATACACAAAATATGGGAAGAGCTTTATATTCAGAGCTTTTTTCCACATATAGGGATTATTCCTGAGGATAGATTCCCCAGAAATGAAATACCAGGTTGAAGGGTATAAACATTTTTAAACTCTTGATAAATATTCTTTGAGGACAGTTCTTTTCTATTTACCAAGACCTGCCTGACGCTAGTATACTCCCATGAAGAAGTAATAAGCAAATAGTTCATGGGACCCTACAGTTTATATATTATACTCCTTATTTCCACAGTGGACAGTGACAAGTGTTTGAGTTAAGAATAAGACTAATGATAGCTGAAATTAATTCCCAAGCCAGAGGCTAGCCCTAGTTTTATTGTACCTAAAATCCCGTTTCCCAATTTGGTTCATCTTTGGCGTTCCTTAAAAGACCATTTCGAAATCACTATTTACTTTGGTGCATTTATTCTCCAACAAAAAGGTCCAATCTAAAAATGACAGACGAGGAAAATGAAGAAAGCAAAGCTTCACATGAGCCAATATAAGTACAATCTGGGAGGCATGAACTACAAGATAGGGAAGGACGTAGGAACCCCTGGAACAACCTGTCTTTTAGGGTCTTTTGATTCCAAGTTGTTTCACTCTTTGGGAACTCCTTCATCTGTATCTGGAAAAATGAATAAAAACTTACAGGCTGGAGCTTTTGGACTTTCTTGTGGCTTGGCACAATATCCATTTATTCTCTTCAAATTAGAGTTTCTGGTAAGTCTTAGAGATGAGGAAGCACCTCTTTCATATATCCTAAAATAACTTCCTAGAAAAGACAGAGACATGTTTCAGAGAAAGGAAATCTAATATCTCAAAATAAAAATGCCTACAGAATATATATTTCACTTATAAAAATTAACTCATTTAAAAAGTGAACATACTACTATGTAAGATAAACATATTTAAGATATGATACTTGGTGCTGTTTTAAACTATACATGTTTATATTATATGTTAGCAATTTATACTATAAACATTTTATCAGCTCTAAGTTCTATAAAAGTACTTCTCACATGTATCTTGTCATAACAATGGTTCTGGTGGAAATATTACATATTATAGCCCTGGGCAGTTAAACCAGATGCCAAGATGTCAGTACTACTCTGGTAAACTCTGGGTAGGCTGTAATGGCCATCAAGGGGCTCTAGAAAGCCTTCTCCCACCCAAGCTGTAATTCTCCAACTGGAAATCAACTTTAGGTGTAGTCATGAATTGTGTAAAATTTTTAAACTATATATTTAAAACTGTATAAAACTGTGTGTGTGTATATATATACACATACATATATATATGTATGTGTGTGTATATATATATAAATTTTGAAAATCTAAGTACACATAGGGATCAGTATTATAAATCTCCATGTACTCACTGCCCAGTGTCAACAATTAAGCCAATAAATACGGTTTCATCTGAACACCCCCAACTCCCATCTAGATTATCTTATTTTTAAAGATTTAATTTATTTAGTTTTGAGAGAGACAGAGAGAGAGAGTCGGGAGAGAGGGAGGAAGAGGAAGAGAGAGAATCCTCAGACTCTGTGCTGAGCGCACAGCCCAACCCAGGACTCAATCTCACCACCCTGAGATCATGACCTGAGCCAAAGTCAAGAGCTGGATACTCAACTGACTGAACCACCCAGGCAACCTCTTGATGAATTATTTTAGAGCAAATCCAAAATATCCTATTAGTTCATCTATAAATACTTCAGTATGCATCTCAAAACAGCAACTTTTCAAAACCATTATCCAGAATACTATTAGCTTAATTGAAAATATTACATCCTTTATATTAGCATGTGATGATCAAATAATAAATTTTCCCAATGGGCTTATAATTTTTTTAATAGTTGGTTTATTCTAAATAGGTGCACACTGAATATGGTTGATGTGTCCCGTGTAGGTCTCCCCCTCCTTTCCTATCATTTGTTGAAGAAGCTAGGTTCTATAGAATTTCCCTCATTTGGGATTTTGCTGATGGTGTCCCCTTGATGTTGTTCAACATATTCTTCTAAATTCTTTTCCTTATAAACAGATTTTTGAGGCTTCATCAGATTTTGAATTTTTAGCAAGAATATGCCATAGGCAGTACTGTATATTCCTACTGTATCCTACTGTACTGATCCAACTGTATCAGTCTGACTCCTCATACCTTATAAAGACCACCACCACCGTCAACCTTTCATTTGATGTTTTTAGCAGACCTTGATGATGTTACCTAGATCTATTATTTCAAAATGGATTGTAAAATGGTCATATTCTACATTAACTATTTGATTATCCTAAGGTAAAAGTCCGCAAGAAATGTGGAATAAATGCTTGGTTCTTCCTATTTGCCAGTTTTCAAATTAATGGATTGCTTTCCTTGTAGCAAGTGATAATTTGTTTAAAAATAAGATAAAGGTAGGGGGCCTGGGTGGCTCAATCGGTTGAGGTTCCAACTCTTGGTTTTGGCTTAGGCCATGATCTCATGGGTTGTGGGATTGAGCCCCATGTCCAACTCCATGCTCAGCAGAGGGTCTGCTTGAAGATTCGCTCCCTCTGCCCCTCCCCCCATTTGTATGCATGAGCTTGTACGCGCGCGCTCTCTTGGATTAAGCGGAGAAATCTTTAAAGAAAATAAATAAAAATAACATAACTCTTGCATTTTAACACATGTTCCCCAGCCCATTTGAGTCATTTTTATTTTTGATGCTCAGATAATCCCATTTTTAGTCATTAGGGACCCTTCTATGTTGGCTCCTGAGTACTTTCAACATGTGCTCAGTGATCATTGATACTTTCCTTACTTTCTGACATGACATTCCAGATTCATTTTGAATGCTTCTTGCCCCTGATTTGGAATCAGACATTCCTTGAGTGTGCTCTGGTTCCTTTAAAGAGGAAGTATTTTTAGACATGCCTTAGGAAGGCTCATTGTTAGTGAGTTTGTCATTGTTTCCATGCCTTCTCAGTGAACAAAACTAGGAAACTAATTCATTCTTAAAACAAATGTATGCTTAAGAACTCAGTTTCGGGGGCTATGGGGCACAGTCAGTTAAGCGTCCAACTCTTGGTTTTGGCCCAAGGTCATGAGATTGAGCCCTGTGTTGGGCTCTGTACTCAGCTTGGAGTCTGCTTGAGATTCTCACTTCCCCTCTCTCTGCCCCTCCTGCTCATGCTCTCTAAAATAAAAATAAATGTTTAAAAAAATATTTAATTTTAGTTAGCCATTTTCACCTTCAGTCTTAGCATAAAATTTTAAAATCAGTCATAATTAATCAGAATTCAAAGCACAGACAGCCAAAAATAGTTTGGATGAGGATGAGAGAAAAGGGGGTGTGTGATTCTGAGTATAGGAGTCATGGTATGGAGAGACCAAGGCTGGTATAGGATTCAGAATCAGAATTGCCCTACAATCCTAGAACATGGAAAAAGTGGAGCACTATGAAGTACAATGGAACAGAGAAAGAAAGTCGGAAAGGCACCAGTGATAAATCTGATTACTGTCCTGGCACTGCCTGATGCTCTGTGTAACCAAAAAAGGAATGCCCAAGACTTGCCTTTAATGCAACAAGAATGTGCTCTCACAGCTATGTGGATAAAAGCTCACAGGAAAGTTCAAGTAGTTTTTGAAATCTATTTGTTAATAGATTTCCAAACTCCAACTTGGATATCTTTGTAGCTTCAGAGTTGGAGCAATAAAGAGAGGCAAAAGAGGGAATAGGAATAAAATATGGTTAGAGGTAGACTTCCCAAAGCTGGTGAGAAACATGACTTCTTCACTTTTTTTCCCTTGCTGTTAAAAAAAACTTTAATGTAACAATTTAGAAGATATTTCTATAGACTTTATATGGACATATGTTTATATTTGTGTAAAGATTTTTAAAGTAACTTACGGATATGTAACTCCGTATCATAAAATTCATTTTTTTTCAGGATTTTATTTATTTATTTGGCAGACAGAGATCACAAGTAGGCAGAGAGGCAGGCAGAGAGAGAGGGGGGGAAGCAGGCTCCCTGCTGAGCAGAGAGCCCGATGTGGGGCTTGATCCCAGGACCCTGAGATCATGACCTGAGCTGAAGGCAGAGGCTTAGCCCACTGAGCCACCCAGGCGCCCCTAAAATTCATTTTTTAAAAAAAGATTTATTTATTTAATTGGGGGGAGGGAGGGACAGAGGGAGAGGCAAAGAGAGAATCTAAAGCAGACTCCTTGTGACCCTAAGATCATGACCTCAGCTGAAACCAAGAGTCGGATGCTTAATCGATTGAGCCAACCAGGTACCCCAAATTCGTCCTTTTAAAGTGTACAACTCAGTGATTTCTAGCTTAATCACGAAATTGTGTACTGATCACTACCATCTAATTCCAAAAGATTCTCATCATCCCAGAAAGATGTTTCAAATTTTGACGAGGTCCAACTTAACCATTTTTTCTTTTGTTGCTTGAGCTTTTGGTGTCTTACACAAGGTCACAAAAGCTTACTTCTATGTTATCTTCTTAGAAAGTTACTGTTTTATTATTAACATTTAGATATGATCGATTTTGAGCTAATATTGGTATATTATGTGTGGAAAGGATCCACCTCCATTCTTTTGCAGGTTTTCAAAATTCAGTTTTCCTAGCATCATTGGTTGAAAAAAAAAAACAAAACGATTCTCCCCCCGGTTGAATTATTTTGGCACAATACAGAAAAATCAACTGACCATAAATGTGAGGGTTTATTTCTGGACTCTGAATTCTGTTCCATTAATCTATATTCCCTTCTATTCTATGATGTATTAGCTTAGTGGTTACCTAGTCATTGGACAGAGATGTCCTTTGATGCTTTCCACCAAGAAATTTGCCAGCCTTTGCCAAAGGGCTTCATGTGCCTGTTGTAGCATGCTCTGGGGTGGGTCGGGGAGAAGCTGTTTCCACTGAATTAGTTGAGTCAGGTGAAAAACAGGCAAGTCCGGTGAGTGGGAATTTCCAGGGAAGTGCCAGACAAGCTAATTGTAACAATTCTTGGGGGCTGGGGACTTTAGGGAGCTCCAAACCCATTCTGCCCTCTTCAGTGCCTGCTAGAACTGCAGGTTTTCATTGAGAGGCTATTCATTTTCAAGCTACTGGGAAACTGACAGGTGACATAAAACTGTTAAAGCTATTATAAACTTTGCTATTCTTACCATGATTAAGTCATTTTTCTTGGGTAAATGCTACTCAGATTGTCACAAGCCTCTGGTTATTTTCTAGTTCCGAAAAAATTTGACTTTAAGGATTTTTGGCAGTGTTTTCATTGATTTTACTTTTTAAAAATTTATTTACTTGAGAGTAAGAGAGAGAGTGCGAGAGAGAGCGTGTGTGTGAGCAGGGGAGGAGCAGAGGGAGAGGGAGAAACAGATTCCGCACTCGGCACCGAGCCTATACAGGGCTCTATCCCACGACCCTGAGATCATGACCTGAGCTGAAATCAAAAGTCGGACACTTCACCGACTGAGCCACCTAGGTACCCCTCATTGTTTTTATATAGGAGTGGATTTTCAGAGGTCCTCTTACATACTGGAGATTGGAACCTGTTTATATAAAGATTGTGGTTATTTGCCATCTGATTTCTTTTGTAAGGGGCTACATTTATTTCATTTTCTAAGTCTAATCCCAGAAGGCCTTACCCCAGTCTGGGTAACCACGCCACCACTGCCACCTAGTGACAGTAAGTGTGCACCAGGAAGAAAGTAGATCAATCACAGTGTAATCGATCTCTGATTCTTTCCTCATTTTAAATGTGGATAATGTAGTATTTACTGCTCCAGCACTGATTTGAGGGAACCGGAAAAACAAACGTGAGAGCATTTGGCAAGATGCTTGAAACACGGCAGGTTCCTCTAAATTTTAAGTTTGTTTTTGAAGCATGACTTAAACCAGTAATTTTCAAAACATTTCCATAGCACTTTTCAATTTTACCTTTAGAGTAGTCAGAACTTCTCACCAAGGTAATTTTATGCAGTTACCAGGGCATAAAGATATTCTATAAAACTTTACAACAGTTCTTCATAGCTCTTGGGATTAAAACAAAATGCTGTAATATTGTGAGTCTCAAACGTCAGTGTGTGCCAGAACCACCTGAATGGCTTGTTCAGAATCAACAGTTCTGGGGTGGAGGCTGGGAATCTGGATTTCTAACAAGTTCCTAGGTGAAGCCGCTACTAATGATTTGACACTACCCTTTCAGAACCACTATGTTCTGTTTTAAATATTTTATTTACTTATTTGACAAACAGAAATTATAAGCAGGCAGAGAGGCAGGCAGAGAGAGAGAGAGGAGGAAGCAGGCTCCCCGCTGAGCAGAGAGCCCGATGCGGGGCTCGATCCCAGGACCCCGAGATCATGACCTGAGCCGAAGGCAGAGGCTTAACCCACTGAACCACCCAGGTGCCCCCATTTTTTTTAAAATTGTGGTAAAATATACGTAACATAAAATTTACCATTTTTACCATTTTTAAGTGTACAGTTCTGTGGCATTAAGTATATTCACACTGTTGTACACCATCACCACCATTCATCTCCAGGACTTTTTCATCTTCCCCAGAGAATCCCTTATTTACTGTGACCTACAAGTCCCCATCTCGCATCAGCCTGCCCCATTCCCTTCTTGCAGGCACTGAGACAGAAAGGAACAAGGTTAACTGGCAGTGAGCTGCAAGGTCCACAGGAAGCAAGAAGAATCAGGAATTATTTCCTTAGGTATTGCCCTTCCCCATCCCTCTTAATTAGAACAGAGACAGCTTAGGAGGAGAGACGACAAGATGCCTCTCAGCTCAGTTTGGGTAATACTGACAAGGCAAAAATGCTATCGTGTACCCCTAATTACTACCAGTCATATAAATGCATGTTTGGAGATATTCATTCAACAAATAATAACTGAGTACCTACTATGTATCAGACATTGTTCTAGACAATATACAAACAGATAAAAATCTATGCTAGTAAAACTTACGTTTTCTACTGGAGAGAAAATATACACACATATGCACACATACACGCATATATACATATACGCACATACAGATACACACACACACACAGTTAGACAATAAATGACCGAGAGAGAAAATGAACAGTGGGAACGTGACATGCAGAAGTGTTTGTGTGCTTGGAATGGGGTGTGTGTATGAGATTTTAGGTAGACTAGCAGGGTGAGCTCTCTTTGAGAATGCCACTGTCAAAGGAAGTGAGGGAACTAGCTATGCAGATATGTGGTGGCAGGATATTCCAAACAGAAAGAACTGTTAAGTACAAAGGCCCTACAGTATATTCTAGGAACCTCAAAGAGGAGGCCAGTGTGGCTGGAACAGAGTAAGAGGAGTAAGATTTGAGGCCAATGAAGTACCTGGAGTGGAGGTGAAATTAAGGACTTGAAGGCATGAGGGTTTACCTAGATCAGAAAATATCTCCCAACTTTTTTCTTACTACAACTTCATACTGGATGCCAATAATTTTTACCTCCCTAAAGTATAAAGGTTAATTAAAACATGCAAATATGGTCATATTATATATATTAGAAATAACAAATGTAAAAAATAATTTAAAAAAACTGAAATCACTAAAGAAAATTGTGACATACTTAACGTGATTTGTTATTTTGCAATTACAAAAAAATAAAAGCACATGAAAGTTTTAGTATCATTAAGACTTCCTTTTCTGTCTCAAAGAGATAACATATCTTGCCCTACAGACATCCAAGACAGAAATTTTCCATCCTTTGGTGGATCACAATTAAGAACAAACATACAAACCAAAAGGAAAACAGCCCTTTAACCCTATGGCTGCACTTGCAGCCTGCCCTCAGCTGACCGGTTCTGGATCCCCCAGGGCCCTAACAGGAAGTCAATATGAACCCTCACTCCTGCCTCTAAGGATGTGACTGAGGAATGTCTGGTTAACCTAGAGTAGAGGTTCTCAAACTTTACTGTGCCTCAGAATCACCCAGAGGACTTGTAATAGATTACCAGAATCCAGTTCCAGAGTTTTTGATTCAGTGAGTATGGGTGGAACCTGAGAATTCCTATTTCTAACAGTTTCCCAGGTGATGCTGCTACTATTGTTCTGGGGGTTCACAATTTGAAAACCAGTATCTTACAGGTTTTCCCAGTAGCTGGAGACTGAAATGGGTCAGCTGGGATGAGTCTGGTTCAAGTACTGGCTTTTGCCTTGTTGCCCCCTCCTTTCCATAAAAAGCCTTTCCAACCTCATGATGGACAGTGCAGAGAGGTGGAGAGGCTTTTTTTCTCAGAATCTTTCAACACTCCTGGAGAAAACCATCAGTGATGTGACCTTAGAATTGATAAATGAAGGTTCAATGAATGCTATGGGAGAAAGAGGCTTTTAGATGATCTAATTTAGTGTTTTATAACCTGTGTGAAGACCAGTTGCCAAGTGTGTTGTAAGTACGTTGCTAACTACGAAGGCCCTAATGATTTGCTTAAAAATAAAATCATGGCATTTGTCAAAACTCATAAAACTGTATATCACAGAGAGCTTTAATATATGCAAATGTTTAAGAATCAAGCAGGATGTTGGGAGAATCCCAGACTGGAATGCAGATTGTGACAAATGTATCAAACTGTACTAGAAATGTATAACATGACCTAACCCCACAACCTTCAAGGTGGGAAAAAAGAAGCTGACCTAAGTTAACTTTGGAAACATCCTTTTGACTGGAAACTTTAAGACTAAAGACAAAAAGAACTATACATAAACACTGCACTCTAGTTGGCAATTTGTTTCTTATAGGAGCATGGGTTAACAATCCTGAAACTACAAGTAAACCAGGACTGAACAAATAAGTAAATAAGTGGTAGATAATGACAGCCCAGAGAAAGAAGTTCCAAAAGCAAGGGGAGAAGGCTAGAATGAATGAGGTGCTGGATCAGTCAGAGAATTCAGAATAAACAGTTTTACATTGCTGTTTATTAACATATATAAATAAACATTTATTTATTTATAGGTTATATGTTATTTGTATGCATGTATGTGTATGAAGAGTTGATAGATGTAAGACAGATACAGACATAATCCTAAGTATGTGTGTACACACGGGTTAGTAGTACATGTATTTCCTAGCTCTACCAGCGGGAGGGCCTGGAATCAGTGACACTTCGGTGGGAACAAGCTCACCTCAGTGCCCAGATCTTGATTTCTAAATACCATTACCTAATAAAGGGAACTAGGGCTCCTTGGAGAAAAATGACTGGTTCTAGGCTGAAGCAGAGAGAATACGAGATGAATCAAGAATACCCTGTAATGCCAGAAAGGAAATATGCAAAAAACACAAGAATGTTTTTGGGTAGGGGCATGCAAAGAGACTTAAGAGCTGATCTGATACAGCCTAACCTGGAATAATTTTAGCAACAAAATAATGTAGTAATAGATTACAACTTAACGTATAAAATACACGAATCCATATTAATATAAATAATAACTGAATAAATAAATGAGGGAGAAGGGACAAATCTTGTCTTTTGGGAAAAAATCCCAAATACAAGTAGATTCTCTTTCCTCCTGGATTCCTTTCCTCTTGTGGGAAAGTACGAGTTGGACTTTGGAACTTGTTTCCAAAGAACAGAATATGGGAAGAGAAAAACAGTAACTTTACAAGGAAGGAACAAACTGACCAAGGTTAAATCACCAGTCATGAATCATTTGGATACTGTGTACCGTCGGAAAGACACTTGACCTCTCTGCTAGTTACTCTGTCCTCAAACCCATAACCCTGGTCTCATCATGAGAAAGCATCAAACCCAAACTGAGAGACATTCTACAAAAATATCTGACTTGTATTCTTCAAAAGTATCACGATCATGACAATCAAATGTGAAGCTGTCACGATCAGAGGAGGCTAAAGAGACGTAACAACTGAATGTGATGTGGCATCCTGGAACAGAAAATGGGACATCAGTACAATAACCAGTGAGACCCGAATAAAGTCTGTCCTTTAGCTGACAGTTAATTTTTCAGTTCTGACAAATACACTATAGTTTTACAAGATGTTAACATTAGGGGCAACTGGGTGAGAAGTATACAAAACTCTTGTACTATCTTTGCAACTTTTCTGTAAATTAAAATTATTCCAAAATAAAAACATTTTTAAAAACATGAGTACTGGGGTGCCTGGGTGGCTCAGTGGGTTAAAGCCTCTGCCTTCGGCTCAGGTCATGGTCCCAGGATCCTGGGATCGAGCCCCGCATCGGGCTCTCTGTTCAGCAGGGAGCCTGCTTCCTCCTCTCTCTCTCTCTGCCTGCCTCTCACCTACTTGTGATCTCTATCTGTCAAATAAAATAAAATCTTAAAAAAAAAATGAGTACTTGGCTATCAGTATATCTTGTTTTTACTTCTTACATGTTTTATAAATATTTTATATTTACTTGATTTTTATTCTTTTTTAAAATTAGCAAGAATTTGATGTTATCTCTATAAAAATGTCATTCTCACTCACTTGCACTCTAATATGCTTTTGGAATGAGACAGAAAAAGAAAAAAATAGGGTATAGTCGGGAATGTGCCCAATCTAAGGTAGAAGAAAATGAAGGTCCTCTGACTAATGTACACTGGTAGAAAGGAGAGGAGAAAATTATACATGTTGGTATGTATCTTGTCACACCTCACTATTCTCAAATGTGGCTGACATTGCCTGGGAGCTTGTTAGAAATGCAGATTCTTGGCCCCCACCCCAGACCTACAGATTCTGAGTCTGAATTTTTTACTTTTGTTTTGAGAATCAGAACAGTTGTAAGTCTCAGGAGGACAAAGCTAAAGGAATGCTTATCCTGACAATTGCAAAGCTTATACACCCTTCAGTGAGACATCCACATGATTCATATGAACATTAAATTTTGAGAAGCAAATAGATACCCATATTCATTCAACAGTTAACGAGTACTCACTATGTGCCAGACACATGGAGACTAGTACCACATATTCTGAAGTCTAGAACAGTACTATTTATTCAGCCTCAGCTGGGAGCTTCATAGAAATTCAAGTTCTCAGACCCCACCCCAAACCTTCAGAATCTCCTGGAGTATGGCCTAGGAAAATGTTTTAATAAGCCCTCTAAGCTGATGCTTATGCACACTAAAGTTTAAGAAGCAAGTGTTCTAGAAAAGTGAATTTCAAATCGTGCATAAAAAAATCACCAAAGTTCTAGAAAAGTGAAATTTCAAACTGTGCATAAAAGAATCACCAAAGTAGCTTTAAAAAATTTTTTTAAGTATTTTTTTAAAAATTAAAAAAAAATTTTTTTAAATGCACAAGGCCATCCAATTAAATCCCAGTGTCTGGGAGTAGGAGTCTGGCATAAATATTTTTTAAAATTCTCCAAGTGATTCTAATGTGCTGCCATGTTTGAGAATCACTGCTCTTCAACACAATCAGTGGGAGTCCCTGTTGGAGCACAGGTCACGTGGATGACCAGGGCACCTCCAGAGCTCAATACTGGTCTCTGGCAGAGTTCAAAATCCGTCTTTTCAACAACTCATTTACTGAAAATAAGTTCTGTTTTATTTCTAACTTCTGCAGATCAATAATATATAACTCACTACATTGCAAGTTTGGAATCTCTGTAGAGTTGTATACCCGACTTTCAGATTTTACGGGAGCATGTAGACTCCTCCACTACTTAGTAGTTAACGACATGCACTGTCAATTGTTCTACAGTTGTCTTACCTCCTCATTCCCTTTGGAAAAGGCTCTATTTCACATCCCTCCTCCAGCCTCCACAGCAGCTGACTACCCCTCATTGGTAAAGGACCACTATCTGACTATCTCACAATGAATGATCAGAGCCCACCAGGCTGATCCTACTATGCTGCTATGAGACTGTTTGCCCAACCACCTTCTCTTTTCCTAGTGTACCAGAAGGTCAGGAGCTACCATAACCCTGGCTGGGAGAAACAGCTTGTTTCTGGGGAACAATGTTCCCTTTTCATGTCCTATGGAAAGGTTTTTTTTTTTTTTTTTTAAGATTTTGTTTTATTTATTTGTCAGAGAGAGAGAGAGCACAAGCAGGCAGAGTGGCAGGCAGAGGCAGAGAGAGAAGCAGGCTCCCCACTGAGCAAGGAGCCTGATGCGGGACTCGATCCCCGGACTCTGGGATCATGGCCAGCGCCGAAGGCAGCGGCTCAACCCACTGAGCCACCCAGGCATCCCTGTGGAAAGATTTTTAAAATCTAAATACTTAGGTGAACGGTTCTCATGTTAGCCCACAAATGCCTATTTAATCCTCCTAGAATTCAAATAGGATACTGCTAGTCCTAAAATGTTTGCTATGATAGGAAAGGGCAAATCTGAGGAAGGAAAACTGAAAGGTTGTTTTGAGAATCAAATCATTTTTAAGTGTCAGGAGGACAAAGCTAAATGTATGCTTACCCTGACAACCGCAAAGCATATATACATACACTCTTTAATCAATACTATATTTTATATCATTACGATGAAACTGTATGTCAAATGTTTGTAGCCACTCAGCAGACCTAGAAGAATGACTAAGTGAGGGTAATTAGAGAAATTAGAGACTTATCCCTACTCAGAACTCATTTAAATTAGAGAACCACTGATTTACTTTCCACATTATAAGCAAAACTGGGCTACTCTAAAGGCTGGCCACAACAAAACAAACAAATGAACCTGAGGTATTAACTTACTCTGAGCTTTTTCAATGATCAGGTTTGATATTTCCTATCTGCAATTATTCTGAGAAGGATGGAATTTTTTGGCTTCACACTCTGATTTGCCCAGTTCTTGTATGCAACAAAGATTTCCAAATCTGCCTGCCAGGCTCCCATCACTCACAAACCTGCCTTCTTAATAAGGTCCTTGCTGATGTTCTAGGGCTTCGAATTTAAGTTAAGACTCTAGCCTAACTCACTCTGAATCTGGGTACTGTGCCTATCCATGTTTCCCCCACAGTAAGATTCCTTTTGTCTGCCAAACTCCCAAAAGGATTTGGGAAACAGGCCGAGCAGTTTTAGGCAGGAAAAAAACACTAACAATGGTGATTTCATAAAGTAAATCTAAGTGCAGGATGCAGGATGGGCCAGGGGCAAGGGACGAGTCAGGGTAAAGGGAGCAGGAGTAGCAAGACATAATTATGGAAACCTCATTTTTGGTGGTGTCACAACACTGTAGTTCAAGTGGGTTGTATAAAGGAAATAAGACAGCTATAGGTCCTAACAGAGAGGACCTAACAGATGTCAAAAATACTACGGAGGAAAAATGGCAAGAGAGATTGACATTATGAACTTTTGTGGGCTGGACAGAACCCTAATCACCATTTGTAACATTGCTTCTATGGGAAAAAAACTTGGAGTTCAAAAAACAGATTTAAAAATAAACCTTTGAAACCTGGCCAGTTTTTAAGTGGGGAGGAAACTATCTGGTGGCCAAACTTTAGTGAGATGGGGCCATTTCTTGGCGACTTTTTTCACTCCCATTAACATTCCAGCCCATTCCCAAGAGTGGTTATTTGAAATTCTCTTGGCCTTAGCCATTGACCTAAATCTGCTTTTTGACAGAAACTGATTCCCTTCTCCATCTATTTCTCATCCTTCCCTTCAGGTTTATAAGAACACTAAGCCTTCCTTCACTCTAAACTAGTGAAATGTTCCATCTGTGATCCCTCTTACTAAAGGATGTTGTACCAAACTTATCTTGTCACCTCTAGATCCTTCCCTCAGCCCCTTTCTTGCCAAATGTCTGCCTGCCCTTAAAAAAATAAACTTTAAATTACAAAAGTAACACTTGTTCATTACAGAAAATTTCGAAGCTTAAAAAAAGGTATGAAGAAAAATAAAAACACTTATAATCACATCATCCAGGGATAACAACTTGATATATCTTTCCCAGACTTTTTCCTATGCTTACATACAACATACACATTTTTCATAAATAAGTACTACTACATCTTGCTTATGTCAAAATACTTCTCCAAGATATTAATTAAAAATTGCTTTTGACAGCTATATAACATCCAACATATGGATATAAGCCTAATTCAATCATTCCCTTGACTTTATGTTTCCCAATTTCACTACTACAAAGGAACAGTTTTCTACATAAATCTTTGATGATGTTTCTGATTATTTTCTTATACGGAATCCTGGTAGTGAAGGGTTAGCAAATATGAACCTTTTTAAGAACAGAACTGCTTTCTAGAAAGGCAGAACCGGATTTACATTTTTACCTGTAGTTGATGAGAATTCTTATCTCATTATACCACGGTGGCACTGAGGGCACACTATCTTTGACAAAAACAAAACAAAAAAACCAACAACAACAACAAAAAACCAATCAATTGTTCTCAACAGTTTCTGTAAATAAAATACTAATCTCCTTCATTTCATAGTTCAAATGACTGAATAAGTGGCATGTATTTAACTTATTACCTTGGCCTCACTACCCACACATTTTACTATAATGTTTCTTCCCCCACTCATTTTACTAAAATTGCTCTAACATTAGTGATCTCTTTCTAGTCCCATGATTATGTTTCTTAGAATCTCATCATTAGCTCATTTGATTCTACTCCTCCCATCTTTAAAGCCATTTGACTCTACTGACCTCAGCCTTCTGCAAGGCCTCTGTCTCTCCTAACATTTTACTGCTACATTTTCTCCCTTCAACTCTGACCTGTATGATGTACATCTTTAATGTCCTCTTTGTCACGTCCTATTACTTACATTATATCAGGCCTCCAAGACTCAGTCTTTGCCTCTATCCCACATTCATCTGCCTCGGGGAAGACTCCCTCCTTTGTCCCCTGGTCTTTGACTAAGAGGTCCCATATTCACCTATAACTCAGTGCCACCTACCACTCAATAATGCATGACCCTCTCTGCCACAGCAGTATCCCTTCTTACCTTCCTTACTTCAGACAACAGGGCAATACTCCTTCAGTTCTCCACACTCAAAAACTTCAGTCTCCCTTAAATCACCCTATGTCTCACAAAGCTGCACTGATTTCTTCAAAAACACTTCCTAGATATATTCCCTTTCTGGCACTTCCATCATCAACTCACACATGGATTTCTGTAATATCTTCACAGGACATAGCTATCCATGTTGTATGTAGCAACCATGTTAATTTTCCAAAAATGTTTCTTTAATGACTTCTGCTGGAAGACTTCCTTTTGCCCAAATTCAAGTGGTTCAAAACCCTCAAAGGCCACACCTTATCTATTACCTCCTGACTGAAATCCAAGGTAACCCTTCCTCCTTACTATCTTTTCTCCTTCCACATCCCCTCCAGACTCATTACTGCCCCTACCTTTGCTCCTGTCTCTCTCCCATGCCTTCTGTTTTAACGATGCCTTCGATAATTTGAACCTATACTTCAATTCCTTTCTTAAAGCCAGTGCTATGCTGGGTCTTGGGAGGAGGTCAGTGGGAAAAAGCCCTGATTTGTAGTGTTTGTCAATAATCCTCACCACAGTAGATTTTAAGCTACCAATATAACATGACTAATTTGGAAAAGATGTGCACAAAGCCAATAGGAATCGGCTCCAAGGCACCAGAGCAGCACTTAAAATCTGTTCTGCAATCCAGAACTTAATATACTGTCATGCATAAGCTCTCCAGATGTATTATACAGGTATATTTGTTCACTGCAACAAACTCCAGCTCTAGGAAGAGTGGGAGTCCACTCATTTTAGAGCTTTCATAGTGTACAGGGCACATAGTGTGTGCTCAATAAAAACCTGATGACAAGACCTGGTGGGAGTGAAAGCCAAAGAGCAGTAAAAATGGGCATGTACTCATTTAGGGTTGGTTAGCAAGAACCAACAGAAAGGACAATGAAGGAGTAGCATGTAAGTGAAATAAAATCAGAATGGGAGTCAGGAGATACTGGTTATGTCCCAGCTTTGTACCTGTATGACTCTTCTGAAGTCAAGTTAATTTCCCTCTGAAGCCTTAAGTTTCCTCACCTATAAAATTAGGGGACTACACTACAAGACTTAAATGTTATCTCTTGATTCTAATGCTGTGGAATGTCCGTTAAATTGACAAGGACACTGTCTATGGTCCACTGTATTGGTATAATAATGATAATAACTAAATCATTTAAAAATCTGTTGGTGGGCGCCTGGGTGGCTCAGTGGGTTAAAGCCTCTGCCTTCAGCTCAGGTCATGATCCCAGGGTCTTGGGATCGAGCCCCGCATCGGGCTCTCTGCTCAGTGGGGAGCCTGCTTCCTCCTCTCTCTCTCTGCCTGCCTCTCTGCCTACTTGTGATATCTCTCTCTCTGTCAAGTAAATAAATAAAATCTTAAAAAAAAAAATCTGTTGGTAATCCAGCAAAGTTTAGGACAACAAAATTTTTCTGAAGGTGGGAAGAAACATTCTTGTAAAGCCATTCCATTCTTTTGACTTAATAATTATTCTGTAGAAATTAATAACTTACTAAAAATAATAATTTTAATTTAAAAAATTATTAATTATTTAAAATAATTAAAAATAATTATCCCAAAGAGGGGCGCCTGGGTGGCTCAGTAGGTTAAGCGTTTGCCTTTGGCTCCAGTCACGATCCCAGAGTCCTAGGATGAGCCCTGCATGGGCCTTCCAGCTCAGTGGAGAGTCTGCTTCTCCCGCTACCCACCTCTCCTGCTTGAGCGCACGCACTCTCTCTCTCATAAGTAAATCTTTAAAAAAATAATAATTATTCCATAGAGTATCTACTGCCTGTCTGTGAGCTCGGCACTGGTAAGTGCTAAGGATTTAGTAAAAACAGTTTAGTCTCTACCCTCATGCAACCCATAGGAGTATGGGTCAGTAGCCATTTAGGTCCAAATCATGTATCAGTGCCTTTTAACTTAAAGAACACAGACTGCTCTAAGGAACAGATGCAAGCTATGGATCCTCTCTTCCCAAAACATAAAAAATGAATACAATTTTCAGAGGTTCACAGGACCACTCATCTGTGAAAGGGTCCAAGAACCACAAGTTAACAACTCTGACCTGTATCTCCAGCTACAACCGCAAAATGAGAAACAAATTCAAGCTCATAAAAACCTGTATTGTTTGCTAAGAAAATACAGCAAAGATTACTAACAGAAACAATTTTTTTTAAGAAGATTTTATTTATTTACTTGACAGACAGAGATCACAAGCAGGCAGAGAGGCAGGCAGAGAGAGAGAGGGGGAAGCAGGCTCCCCGCTGAGCAGAGAGCCCAATGCGGGGCTCAGATCCCAGGACCCTGAGATCATGACCTGGGCCGAAGGCAGAAGCTTAAACCACTGAGCCACCCAGGCGCCCCGTAACAGAAACAATTTTTAAAAAGGTCCATTGTTTAAAGGATTAAGCTTTGGCTATTTGAAATTTCACTCACCTAGAATATCTTATTCCATATAATATTCTGGATAAGTGAAGCATGCCTAGATTAGGTTTCTATTTGATCTGCCTTTCCTTTGGTTAAGGTTGCCTGATAAATCAGTTTTCTTACGTGAAAATCCATTTGCACATAAATGTGTGCTTCCATTTCACAAGTAAATCTGCATTTCATGACTCTTCCATTTCGTATCAGAGAGACTCAATTATGACAAACACGGACACAATACACACATATCCTGAATAAGCATCTTGAATGCAATAAAGAGCACAAGTTCCTGAGTTAGAAGGCACTTACTCATCTCCTAGCTCTAACATTTTATGGCTAAATGATCATGAACAAGTCATTTAACCATCTGACCTAGGTTTATTCATTTGTACATTGGAAAACGGAGGATAAGACTTACCTAAGAAGGGTACTATAAGAAATCAATCAAGTAAAATAATGTATGTCAAAGTATTTAGCTATAAAATGGACACAAGTAGGTGAAAGGGCAGATTGCTTAGAGTTGCTCACAAAACATCAGACATTCAAAGAAGTTCCTTTGGAAAGAGTTCTTTATAAAACATTCTTAGTGGATCTATCTGGAATAAAATAAATTGTTCTTAAATTGCTCAAGGAATTTTGTTTTGACTGAGTGCCCAAAAGTGAGGTTCTTAAATATCAAAAGTCTGCAGAGAGGCTTTGGAATCTTTATAATGCATAAATATATTTTCAAGGCAGGAAGATAGACTACTTAAAACCATAGGGTCTTAGTTCCTTTACAGTCAAAGTCCCTTCTACTCAATGTATTTTAGCTTTTTTACAGAGCACTGATTCTTTGATTTACCTTGTAATAGCTAACAGGTCAAAAGGATGTACACAAAAGATTTTAGGGTAAATTAGTTCAACAGAAGCTAAAGAAATCAATGAAATCAATCTCTTTTAGAGGAGGAAATGTTTATTTTAAAGGAAGTAAATAATATTCTCCAGTTTGAGACATGTTTTCCAGTCCATTCTCCATTGGAACACAAAATAAGGATATAAAAGGTAACTGTACATAACTTCATTTACATTTGCAGCGTACATTTACATTATTTCAATAGGCAAGTCTCGGGTGATTCTTCCTTTAAAATTTTAAATAAACAACTTTTTAATAATTTGCTGCCAAGAAATAAAAGATCAGTCATTACACCTTACCGAAGTTCATAAAGGTGACCAAAAGTGATTCGCCCAGGTGCCTAGAAAAGAGCCAAGCGGCAAACATTCTCATTTCTCAGCCCCTATTAAGCAAAGGCTGTGCTGGTTCCCCAAGAAGACAAATTAAGCTCTGACTCCAAATACTCATTACACAAATGTCTACAAGAAAAATAAACTGCAGATTCTACATAACACTTAACTGTCGAATTGTTTAAAAGAAATGTATACCCCATTTTAGGAAAACAATTAGTATTATTCGGTAAGACTTTAAATCCCTTGCCCAATCAGATACTAAGTGAGTAGGAAATTCTAGACTCTTAAGTTTTCTCTGAGAGCAGGTATAAACTCTTGAGATGGTGGAGGCAGGAGAGACTCAAGTAGAGCTACGGACGCGAGAGGTCAGGGTGGAAAGCTTAATCAATCAGGAAACGGGGGAGTTCTAGGGATGGCAGGTGCATTAAGCACTGAACTCAGAGGACACTGGGAATGGGGGGTAGATAAGGATCGGGGAGCAAGGGCTTGTTAAGTTGGTGGGAGGTGGGTGGATGGAGGGCCAGGCGCGACGGTCATTCTGGGCCAACCCCTCCCTACTACCTGCTTAGCAGTTGCTCGCTCAGCCTTTACTCTCTCCTGCAACTTCGGAGTGCGCGGTAAAACCGAGCAACTACCAGACCTGGGGAAGCTGCAGGATTCCTCAATCTCCAGCAGCCAAACTGGCTTCCCAACCTCCCCAAGCCCGGCCCGCGTCTCACCCGCTGCCTGGCGCAGGCCGCGCAGGCTCCCCATGGCCACCTACTCCGCTGACCCGACAGCGCCTCCCGGGCGGTGACAACGCGGCCGCATTCAATGTCACCAAACGCCCGCAATCGGCAAGAGGCGGCCTGCGAAGGCGGGAGGACTTGGGCTACTTGAGGGCGGACCGAGCAGGTCGGGCGTGACGCGGCTGGGCGTGTGGGCGGAGCCTGCGTGGCGCGCGGAGCGTGTGGGACGTGCGTGACGCGCGGACTATGCGGGAGGTGAGCCCGGTTCCTCCCCGCACAGTGCTTGACGAGTGTTTAGGAATGGCTTTCGGGATCTGGGTATCACGGGCCTTTGTAGTCATTCCCTGAGTCTAAGAAAGCGCCATTTAAAATGGAAGAAATGTGCTCACTATAGAGCTTTTGTGAGCTGTAGACCCTGGAATCGCACTGCTTAGAAAACCAGTATTTCAATACTGTTTTTCCAGCATTTTCAATGGGTATGTATCAGTTCATCAAAACCACACAGTCGGGCTCCTAGTAACTGAGCGACCCCACGTCTTACTGGCTTTGAGAGTGTTTCTTAGTCTACCTGAGAAATTCACACACATGCTTTCCTATTTCTTTGATTTGCCTATTTTTATAAACCAAACATTTTATTTCCACACCTGAACACCTTATTCAACTCTTACCCCAGTCAAAGTCTTTTCTAAAAACTTTTCTTAGTAGTCCCAAGTTCTTGATGAACAAAGGCCCCTCTGCTCAAGGGACGGTTGGTAAATAATGAAGTGGGAGGGTTAAGAAAAATCTCACTTCTACTCTAAATTTGCTACTCGAACGACCAGGTAGCTGCGGCCAAGAAACCGTTTCCCTTTGTGTAAAAGAAAAAAAAAATGGGATTGGAGTAAAACTTTCCTTCAAGTTCCAAGACTCTCCGATACATCTAGGCCGGTTCCAGGAAGCCGTGTTAAAGGGGTCGGAGCGAAAGGAAAGACAGCAGAGTTACAGGTTTGGATGTAGATAAAATCCAGGGGAAAGACAAACCTTAGCTTAGCTTACTTTAGGTTCCTCGCTGATTGCCTTCAGAATAAATTTTGTTAGGCGGCGGCGCGGACACCCTTGCTCCGTGGTGATTGGCTCGCGGCGGGGGCCTCGCGTTTGTCCAATATGGCGGCGCCCAGTGGCGGTGTGAACTGTGAGGAGTTCGCCGAGTTCCAGGTGATGGGGTTTTCCTCATGTGGCAGGCGTGTCCCTCCGTTTGTCCCCGTACTCTGTTCCCTGCTGTGGCCTGGGAGGGAGTGCGGACCAGTTGTGGAAGAAGCGGGCAGTTCAAGGCTCCTTTTTCCAGTCATTGGAGGTCACGGGGGCGCGGGCTTGGCCGTAGAGAGCAAGGCAGCTCCGTGGGGGTCATGGTTCTTTCTGCAGCGCCCAGACCTTGAGTAACTTTCCGAGGTGGTAAAACCGAGCTTGGGCCGGGTGGTAGGGATTGTAACCACCTTTTAAGCCACCCCCTGAACCCAGTTCCTAGCCTCTTCGGTACTCCTCCTACTTAAGTAGAGCATTGGTAGGAGAGAGGAAAGTGAAGAACTTACTTGCTTGATAAAACAAAACAAACTTGGTAAAAGTTTTACTATTTTAGTGGGGCAGAACGTTTGGAGCCTTGGAGGGGCGATTAATTTTAGTACCTGCCGTAGTGCTTCTGCCTTCCTAGCAATTAGAGGAAATGTAACATGTAAGGAAAAGGCTGTATCTTTTTTATATTCAAATACCAGAGGACTAGGGCTAAGATCAGGCTATAAATTAAAGAACAAGGGTCTAGATTCTAAGTTGCTATAAAAGTTTTCTGTTCCAATGTAGGCATAAACGTGCTGCTGTCTAGATAAAGACTTGAATTTTAAAAATCCTGACCTTACGAATGTATGTTTAATCAAAGGTAATGAAAAATAATTTAAAGTAACGCTGATCTATCTGTAGGAAGTTTTGTGATGTGAGCCATTTTGTAGAGAGCGGTATTCTTGAAGATAACCTCAGCAGACTGAATTATTTGACAGATACTATTTGGCCAAAGAAATTTATATGGGGTCTTTCCACCATTACTTGTACCCTCTTCACCCTTCAGCTGCTCCTCAGATTAGATCAGCACAACAGCAGCCAACTTCACATGTGATCAAAGTGCCTTACAAATACAGATATTTGTAAAAATCTTAGATGAAATGGAAAAAGACCATTAGAGTATAATGTGTATGGAATATTTAAGGTTAACGGCCCATGTGTGGCCTTGGTTTTTCACATTAGTACTGTGACTTGATTTGAGTTAATGAGCTCAGATAACTGAGCAGTGATAGCTTTAAGGTTTATTAGAATGAGCACTGGTTAGGGAGTTAGATGATCTGGGTTCTAATACTGCTTCTGCCTTTAACAGCTTTGGAACTTTGAGCTAATTGCTTAACATTTAGGAATTAACTTTTGAATCTGTAAAATAAGATTATGTTGTGTAACATTTAAAACTGCTTCCATCTCTATAATTATTTGAATCTCTAAAACTGAATTTAAGATTTTATTTATTTGAGAGAGAGAGAGAGATTGTGCACAAGTGGGGGGAGGAGCAGAGGGAGAGGGACAAACAGGCTATGCGCTGAGCACAAGCTTTGGCCAGTGGGGAAGCTCAGTCCCACCACTCTGAGATCATGACGTGAGATCATGATCATGACCTGACCCGAGATGGACACTTAAGCAACTGAGTCACCCAGATGCCCCTCTGAAACTAAATTTCAAAGGATCTCTATTAAAATACCCAGCAGTGCTGAAAAAACACTTGTATTTTTCTTTTGGAAGTCACATAAGATATAAGGGGAAGAAAAGCTAAACTCTCATTGTAGAACCATTCCATTCACAGGAAAATGTAAATAAAAAGATCATAAAATCAGTTTCATGGTTTATAATGGAGAATACCATGGGTTAAAAGTCA
This sequence comes from Martes martes, assembly GCF_963455335.1. Taxonomy (NCBI): domain Eukaryota; kingdom Metazoa; phylum Chordata; class Mammalia; order Carnivora; family Mustelidae; genus Martes; species Martes martes. The sequence continues at coordinate 120,365,986 of NC_137888.1, forward strand.
GATCTGGTTTTCCAGAGCTGCCTTGGCATATCATTTAACCTCATTGTAAATAAGTATAAGAACATTTGCCCCAACTATGTCAGGCACACGTGAACATAAGTGAAGGTGCTGTAAAACTTAAAAATTTAGTATAACATTTAGGTTTAGGTGAATTGGGTAAAATTATAAGCTGTGGTTAACTGACATACTCACAGATTATCAATTAAAGTTAGTATATTTTTTAAAGATTTTATTTATTTATTTGACAGACAGAAATCACAAGTAGGCAAGAGAGGCAGGCAGAGAAAGAGAAGAGGAAGCAGGCTCCCTGCTGAGCAGAGAGCCCGACTTGTGGCTTGATCCCAGGACCCTGAGATCATGACCAGAGCCGAAGGCAGAGGCTTTAACCCACTGAGCCACCTCGGTGTCCTAAAGTTAGTATTTTTTTAAAGCTATGAAACCATTACATTTTGTATGTAAGTAACCTAAATGTGAAAAGCACTGCACTGAATATGGTGGAAGAGAAACAGGAAAACATGTATTTTTATTATAAAGATTTAGGTACTTTAGAATTTTATTGTGAAGATGTTCAAACGCTATAGAAAACTTGAAAGAATCTTGCGATGAACACCTCTGTACATCTAGCTTCTATAATCAGTGATTTGCTGTATTTACTGTTACTATTACCACATATCCCTCTCTCAATATAGTCATCAATTCACTTTTTTTTTTTTTTAAGATTTTATTTATTTATTTGGGAGAGAGAGAGAGACATCACGGTGGAGGGGGGCAGGTAGGAGGAGAGAGAGAAGCAGACTCCCTGCTGAGCAGGGAGCCTATAGGGGGCTCCATCCCCGGACCCTGGAATCATGACCTGAACCATAGGCAGAGGCTTAGCTGACTGAGCCACAAAGGCGCCCTGCCTTTTTATTTTATTTTACTATTTTTAAAAGATTTTTTTTATTTTTAAGATTTATTTTTATTCATAAGAGATGGAGGTGGAGGCAGAGGGAGAAACAAGCTCTCCATGGAGCAGGGAGCCTGATGTAGGACTAGATCCTAGGACCCTAGGATCAAGACCCAAGCTGAAGGCAAACGCTTAACCAACTGAGCCACCATGCCCCGCCTTTTTATTTTTTTGATGCATTTCAAAATAGGTTGCAAACATCCATATCACTCCTAAACATGTCACTATTCATATCATTTACTGTAGTTCAATATTTGCTCACATTCATTCTATAAAATTTGTATGCGGTGAAATGCACTAATCTTAAGCACACCGTTCTTTTAACATTTACATATACCTCTATTAACAGAGAGTAATACCGTCACCCTCAAAAGTTTCTCATGCCCCTTCCCAGTCAATCCCTGCCCATATATCCCTCCTCCTCCCTTCTTAGAACTACTTTCCTGATTTTTTTCCATGTGCATGTTTTAAAGCTTAAGAATTTTTAAGTTATTTTAAGTTTTTACAATTTTTATTTTTCTGTTATAAAAGTTGGACTTAATACTCCTGGAAAACGTACTGTTTCTAAAATGACATAAAAATCCACAAAACGTTGTTTAAAATTGAGTTTCTGGGATTCCACTTGAACACTCATTTAGCAAGAATTTATTGGATATTGTATTAGTCTCCTAGGGCTGCCATAACAAATTCCACAAACTGGGTGGTTTAAACAACAAATTCATTTTTTCACAGTTCCGTTCCAGAGGCTCAAAGTCCAAGATCAAAGTCCTTTCAGAGTTGGTTTCTGGTTCACGGTCTCTTCCTGGCTTGCATATTGCAGCCTCATTGCTGTGTTCTCATATGGCCTCTGTGCACAGAGAGAGAGAGAGAGATGGCTGGTGTCTCTTCCTCTTATATGGACACCAGTTCTGTAGGATTAGGGCTCCACCCTTATGACCTCATTTAACCTTAATTACCTTCCTATAGGCCCTGTCTCCAAACACAGTCATTTTGGGGGTTAGGGCTTCAATATATGAATCTGGTGTGGGGAGGGGACACATGTCTGTTCATAACAGATACTGTTAGGTACCAGGCACTTGGGAAGACTTAGTGGACAGAATATAAAATAAGGAATGTAATGCAAGCAAGGATACAAAACATGTAGAAGATACTGAGAATGTGAATAAAGTGCTCTAACAGGTCAGGGAGAAATAAATCAAGAGGTGGCAATTAAGTTGGGCCTTAGGTGGGCAGGACCAGGGGAATTCTAGATAGAAGGAATAGTATGTAGGCAGAAAATTTTACATATTTTACGTATTTGGGGCATTCTTTGAAGTACATTTTTATTTTACTGTCGTGTAATAGACCTTTTACCACCCTAGAAGCTGCCCAAAATAACAAAAGGCATTTACCTGAGGATTAACCCTAGGGGTAGTGTTGTAGTATAATTATAGGGGCAATAGAAAGTTTTCTCTACCCCTCCCTACTAAATATGGACACTCCTTTGATACCAAAATTGGCTTCTCAGTGGATGAGATTTTCACCCCACAATGACAGGTAAGACATAAAATGCAATTCTAAGATAAGTGTCTGAATAATTTTTAAGGGCCAGCCTAAAATTAGAGATTCATGATTTATCAGAATCTGGTTTATTGTGTATGGTGTCTACTCAGGGGTGTTTTCTTGTTTTCTTTATATTTTCTTAGTGAATTTGTGAGGGAAAGGGAGGGGAGGGTGCCATTGGAGCCAGGCATCAGATAGGTAATCAGTAATTCCTTATGAATAATAACACATGATTTAATGGCGGCATTGTGGTGTCAGCGTTAACCTTCATTCACTCTCAGTCTGTGAGGGCCACTCAAGCTTTTCTTTAGACCCTTCTGCAGCTGCCTTAACAGCTCTGGCACTTTTTACACTGTTAAAAAATGTGTACCTAGTGAAGTGGTTTATAGTTCTTTTCCTTCTCCCTTAGTGGTTTTGAAAGAAATTCCTTTCTGAATCTTACCTACCCCCCTTTCCCCTTTATTTTTTGGGTATCTTTTCTGAGACATTTAAGAATAGCTTATAGTTTTCAGCAATCCCTGAACAACTGCATTATCAGTTCAGAAATTGTCATTCTATTTTCTTGAATTCTGCACTGTCCACTACAACTGTGGTGGTGGAAATTTGTGCCATCCACCAGCAATATACGGCTCTTGAGCACTTGAAATGTGGCAAGTGCAACTGAGGAACTAAATTTTAATTTATTTAATTTTAATTAAAATAACCTCATAGCTAGTGTCTGCCATATTAAAAGTCAATCTCTAGATCATATATTGATGGTTCTCTAGAACACTGAGAATTGGTATATTTGAAAATCCACAGTTGTAGGTTCCATTGGTATGACTGTGAAATTACCTAGTTTAATGCAGATAAATTCCCGTTGCTGTATAAAGGAACTTAACAGTTATGTCCACATTGTTTTAATGGAGAGGAATTTGGCTATATAGCCAGTGTTCAGACTCAAAACTGGTTAAAGTTCTGAGTAAATAAAAATCCCGTGAAATGTCAAGCTTTATAATCTTTTACCTGGATTGCTGTATTCATCTCCTAACTGATCCTTTTGCATTTACTCTTGTTCCTATCTAATTCATTTTCTGTATTTTAATACTTTAACCTAAGCAATCATTTCAGAGTACAAACTTGATCATATAACCCCACCATACTTAAACACTTATTTGGTTCTGCATTCTCTCAGGAAAAAGATTAAAATCCTATAATGTGACCTATAATGGTGGGCTTCATTTTATACCCTGTTTTCTCTTACTCTCTGTACATAAGCCACATTAACTTTCAGTCCATTAAACATTCTATTCAGATGACTCTTATTACGATCACCCAGGTTTCCATGCTGCTAAATCTGAAAGTTAATTTCTGTTCTCATTATTCTTTAACTTCCTTGTAACCATTCAACACAGGTGACCATTCCCTCCTTGCAGCCTTTCTTCTGACTTGTTTGATATCACAGTTTTTCTCCTGTACTTTAATTGCTAGAGTTCTTTCTTGACACCCGCCTCCCATCCCTACAGTCTCCCTCCGTGATCTCTTCTCATCACGTGGCTTTTAATAATATCAGTGTGTTAATGTAACTCTAGCCTGGTTCAGTGTCACACTGGTATTTTCAGCTTTTTCTTCAACTTGTCAACCAGATATTTAATAAGCATCTCAAACTTAAGATGTCCAGAACAGAACCTTTAAAAAAAGAAACAAAAACTTTTTTGTGTGCAAAATTTCAGTCCTGTCCAAAAGGAGAGTTTCTGCCATGAATCTCTATGTACCCAACCCTTAGCTTCAACAATCAATTCATGGCCACTCTTGTTTTCATTTATATTCTACCACTCACCCCATTCTATCCAGATTATTTTGCAGCACACCCCAGATATCTTATCTTTTTTCTGTAAATAGTTTTAGTCTGTATCTCTAAAAGATTGTAATTTTGAACACAATACCAGTATCACATACAATTAACAGTAATCCTAAGTATCATCAAATATCCTGTGCGTCATGACAACCTTGATCTTCTCTTTCCTTACAAATCTTTTCCTCCTCCAGTCTCTCCCCAACATATGTTAACGGCACTACCATCCATTCAGTTGCTCAGGCCTCATAGCTAACAGTTATCTTGTTTTCTTTTCTCATTCCCCACCGCCAGTTCATCAACAAGTCCTATCTACTCTTATTTTCAAAATACATCTAGAATCCAGCTTCCTCTCCCTAACTCTACTGCTACCTCCCAAACTATCTTTATCTCTTGCCTAGACCACCATATTAATATAGTCACCGTATTTCCATTCTCCTCTCTATAGTCCATTCTCCACATAGAGGCGAAGTTATCTTTTAAAGAATTAATCATGTTAACAGCATTCCCTTGCCTAAAAGCCTGTTTCCTTTAGAACAGAATCCTTAATTGTTTTCTTGGTCTCTGTTATTCCTCATTTTCTGGTCTTTCCGACCTCAGCTAACACCACTTTCTCCCAGATTCACTCCCAATCCATTTGCCTTGTTTTAGTTCTTCATAGACCCCAGTTTGTTCTTGCCTCATTGTGACTTACTTCCCCAGATGTTATTCTAAGTTGGCTCATTCCTATCATTCAGTTCTCAGCTCAGATGCTGCATCCTCAGGCCTTTCTTGATCTCCTTGTCTTAAGTGCTAGCCTCTCAGCCCCACTGCCATTCTTTATCCCATTACCTCAGTTTGTTTTCTTTTTCATAGCATTATTCAGTACTAAAACTATCTTGTTTATTGAGGTACTTGCTTATTGTCTGTCTCCCTATTTGAGAATTTTGTTTCCAGAGAGTAAGGACCTTTTCTGTTTTAGTCACCACTGTGGCCCTGGTGTTTAGAATGGTGTCTGACACATACTAGACATTACCAAATGTTTTTTGAATAAAGTGTGAGTTAGTAAACGAATTGTGCTATAATCTAACTGCTGCATATGTTTAAAGAAGAAAGATTGCAAGGACTCTCAGCCAAGGAAAGCTTTATCTGGAAAGTGTAACTTAAACCTCAGTCTCAGAAGATCATTTCTATTTATCTAGGGGAAAAGAGATTTTTAAAAGAGGTGGCACAGCAGCTACTGCTGCTGCTGCTGCTGCTTTTTGAATAGTCAAGTTGTAGGTGCTGAAGTTTCAAGGAAGGTCCCTGTCTGCTAATACTGCTACTTACCTGGTTTTTGACACCAAATGGTGGTGCTGCCACTGTTTGTTTGGAATTTGCCACTCAGACACATGTATCCTCCACTGTACAAAAAACAATTAATGTGGTGGTTTCTTAAGGAGTACGTTGAGATTATCCCTTCAGAATTCCATTTTACAGAGAATAATACTACTATTGACAAAAATAGAAGGACACGGGAAGAGGGGGTAAGATAGTGAAATTGGTTTTAGATCTGACATTTGCATATGTTTATTAGTCTAAATTATGAGCCTTCTATAAGCTGTTTAACTTCTAAATTGAGATCTAAAAAAGGCCATTAAATTACTAATTAAAGATTAATAGACTGATAGGAACAGAATCTAAACTGCAGATTTAGACTGGCTGGCTTAAATAGTTATTATAATTGGAAACACTTAAGTATTCGTTATTGGGGAAGTCGTCTTACAGGTTGTGACACCTCCATAGGATGTTCATGCAACTATTAAAAATGTCTTCATGGCACTTTTAGTAAGAAAGGCAAAATGCTAATGGCATAATGTCATTAAGCAGGACTTTAGAGTGTTACAAAGGACCTCAAGTTTATAAAAATATAAATATGTACAGAAAAAACTAAAGGTACATCTTATAATATTAATAATGGTTAACTGTGGATGATCTTTATTTGTAAGTTTTTCTAATTTTCCTAAAATGACTGTGTAATAGTTTAATCATAATAAAAGGGTTTATTTTAACAAACGGATGAAGAAAGAAATGAAGAAGTTGGTTTCAGTCGTGGATTTCAGTTTGGCAAAGGAAAGAAATGGTTTGGTATGTTGAAGGAGGTGAGGCAGAGGTTCAAGCAAAGTTGCTTTTAATACACTTCAATATTGAAGTTGGAGCTTTTTAATAGATATATTTCTAGCATTATATACTTCAGTTTTCCTTATGATTTTTAGTCATTATGTTTTGCTGGGCTCAGAGGCAGAGAGAACAAAAAGAAAAGAAAAGGGTATACTCGTAGAAACTGGTTGTAGAGTTTGTGTTTTCTGGAGACAGAGGGTAGCTGATGCCCAGCCTTTCTCTAGTGACAAGTGAAAAGAAGTACCCTAATCAAAATGGAGAGCAAAGGGACTAGCCTGTGTAGGTATACTTACCAGAGTCTTTCCAAGTCCTCTGTCCTTTCGGTATTATTTTTCTTTTGGTTGGTTTTTTGAGAGTTTGAGCCTTTTCAGGAGTGGGAGATCCTTGGGAAATCTGAGTAGGGTCATTAAGAAAAGGTAAAACTAATTGCTGTTTGTTCTGAGAACAAGAAAGCCATGAAGAGATTTGATTCATTCTCAAGCAGCATGCTTTGTTTTACTTATTTTTGTTACAAAAATAATACACAATCATAGTAAAAAATTAAAAAAAAACAAAAAGACTGAAAGGTTATAGGTTAATTTCTACAAGTGAACCACAACTGAGTTTTCTTATATATCTTTACAGAATTTTTCTATCTACCACCACATTTTAGAACAATAGACAAAGAGGGAATAGAGCAAGCAATTATGCTGGATTATCTGGGACAATTTGAGGTAATTGAGTTCAGTAGAACCCTTTCTGTGTGCTGGGAATGGAAAGAGCACACACAGTTTGGGAAGCACTGTGTTAGCAGGTGGGGTTTAAAAGTGAATAAAACAATCTTGACCCTTGAGATGGTCACATTTGAGCTGAGGAAACAGTGTTGGTGCCCATTCTTAGAATTACTATTACATAACGTACCTATTCTTGTAATAAAGATTTTCCTGTGGTTGCACTAAATTAAGCATGGTTTCTCTACTCCTAACTTAGAAAGTTGTAAAATATCCAAGAGCTTTATAATTTTTTTTTTGTTTAAATGTTTCTTTTTTATCACTTAACTTTCCATTCAGGTTATTATTCTTTTATTTTAAACATATATAGGAATTACTCAAGGTGATGAGGACGATTGATGACAGAATAGTACATGAATTAAACACTACGGTTCCAACAGCTTCCTTTGCAGGGAAAATTGATGCAAGCCAAACCTGTAAACAACTTTATGAGTCTGTAAGTGTATCTTTTGAGTCTTTTGTGCTTCCTTTATGCCTTTCTTTGCAGGCAAAATAAGAAACCAACTGACCTATAATTAAACTGGATAAAAGTATGACATCTTCATGTTTTCTTGCCTACATCTGGGGGTGTGTATAAGTTTTGATCTGGTTGCTACAAACTTAAAGAAAGTGTGTGATCTTATGCACAAGTCTGTGAAGAGACCATTCTAAGGAATGAGAGCAGTAGTTGTTTTGGCCCCATCCAGGGTGGCCTTTAACTTAAGGAAATCTTATGCACCAGGCAGTGAAGGAGAGAGTGAAATAGTCAAGTAAAGCAGTGAAACAAGAGCAAGGGCTTTGAATGAATCAATCCTAGGAACCCAGACACCTGATACAATGAAGAATTAAAATGTTTCACACTTTCCATATCTTTTTTCTTCCCTCAATCATCAGGAAGGGGAATAGAAGCACTTAGCAGTTGGGAGAGAAGACACTGATAAATTGTCCTTTCCTGAGGCTTTGGTTTCTCAAGTACATATTTTTTCATTGCCTCTTAAAGATCCCCTTTATGTCTCTTTATAATTTCCAAAAGCAGAAGGAAATAGTAATGTAGCTAAGTTTTTTTTTTTGTAATTTACTTATATCTTTTCGTTAACTTGGAAGCTAATGTTCAAATGGCATTTGCTTCTTTAGCACAAGATTACTATTTGGATTCTTGTAAAGAAGGTATTACATAAACATAAATTTTTTATTTGTCAGTTATGAAAAAAAAGTTTTGGATAAGCTTAATCATATCAGTTAAATTCAAAGCATTAATAATTGCTGATATTTTTACTCTGCTTTTATGTGAAAGTGTGTTACTTCATTGAGTAGTCAGGTAATTCTTGTAGCTTGAAAATTCCAGGGTTGTAGGTTTTAATAAGTAGAATCCAGCATTGGAAGTAGGGAGCCAGAGTCCAAACCCTGGTTTATTTTGAGGTTGTTTTGACACTTCACTTAGTTTCTTTGGGTAGCTCTGTCTGAAGAATGGGAAATTTATGATCTCACTAACTATATAATCTCTGTAATCTATTCAGTTGTTTCCATTTACAGTCTTTTTATTAACTTGAAAATTTGTAGTGTAGGGATTAACAACATGGATTCTGCATCTAGATTAAATCCTACCTACCTTCCTAGCTGGTAACCTTGAACATGTTACATAACTTTTTGCCTCAGCTTCCTTATTTGTAAAATAATATCATAATAGTCCCTAGTTCATAGGGTTGTTAGAGGCCTAACTGAGGTAATGTGAAGTGCTTACTGTACTAAATGTCTTACATATAAATGTTTGCTGCTTCTATTACTGTTGTTGTTATTTCTTATCGCTTTGTTGGACGAGGATAATCTTGCACACTAGAACCTTTTGTTTTGGATATTTAGGATCTTTCTGTTTTGGATATTATGTATGTGTTTGGATTTTGCTCTGTCTGAACCCTAAAGGCCTCCAGTGACATGACCATCAGAGAAAGGATTGTTTATCTAGTAGTTTTGTGCCTGTGATCGAGCCTGCAGCAGAGTGCCCATGCTAAGAAGTCTCACTGAGTTCCCTTAAATATTGTCGCAGTTAAGAATTGAACTCTGTGAAATGTCCAGGTTACTTAGGGCTACCTTGACTTTCTTTAACCCCAGCCCTTCCTTCCATAGCTAAGGAAGGAATGTTTGAACTCTCTAATGATAATACTTCTTCATAGCAGATGATCAGCAAAGTTATTATGAAGCACTAATTGTAGAAATTCCACATCTTAAAAGTATACTCTTAATAAAAATAATTTTAGTGAGATATCCCTATTAGAGCATATTCCCTTGAATTTATGAAGTTTTTCTAGTTGTACATTGTTTATTGTTTATTCTCAAGTTAAATATAAAATTCAGTACTGAGCCTTAAAAAGTCTATGAACTTGGAACAGTGCTTTACAAATGCAAAACTATTATTAGTGTCACAGTGATTGATTTAGGGTAATTCTTAAAGGTATCTCTTTAATATAATGAATTTTTGGAACTATGTTTAAATGGTATGTTTCCTCTCGCATCTTTTTGTCAGAAGTTCTAGAGGAAGATTTAAAACAAAGTGCCATGACAAAAACTTAGTAGTTTTTATTTTGTTTTTAATGATAGTTAAAGGATCATTGTCAGGGTTCTAAAACAAATGATGTTCGGGAAATTAGAATTTAGTGCAGAGTTAATTTAGAATCAACCTTTGTTCTGGAAAGAAAAACACCAAAAAAACTACAGTCAGAAAAACTCTAGGCATTGTTTCCCTTAAAGGCAAAAGGCATTGTTATAAAATAGTGGTTAAAAGATATAATAGGTGAAAATTTGACTAAAAGAAGTTCTTAGCATTTTGGTAAAGTAAAATAAAACTGGGAAGTCCTAGGTAGACCCCTGTTACTAGTTTTGAATCATTTTCCTGCCCCATCCCAAATGCCTTCATTTCAGAATTGCTTACCCCAAATCAAAGGAAGTTTGGTTATGATAATGGTTATCATTCAGGAATTTTCTCCTCTAACCAAAGGCCTTGCCTTTTACCTTACCAAGTTTCTTGATAAATTTTATCTTCGTTCCTTTGACAAGCACTTTGCATATCAGAAACAATTCTCATGTGACCCAACTTCTGAAACATCTGAATTACTAATGAGCTAGTAAGTCTGATTTTGTGCTGTTTTTCTCTGGTAGGTTTATGTCACACAGTCTTAATACTAGTTATCAAGCGTCCTCATTTCTTTGACATATGTGCACAGAAGTCCATGCATAATCCTCTTGCCAATGGCTCTTAATTCTGAATTTTGTTGAAGGATGGTCATGACCACTAGACTAAAATAATTGATAATACTGAGTAAAAGATGATTTGATCAGTAACTTCTGTCCACAGGGGAGTGGCTTCACAGTGGGGCTAATCTGAAGGAAAACTATGCAGGTGAGGGTAGGAGGGTGGTCTTCAGCTAGAAGTGTATCCACAGGAAAGGGGCCAAGTTAAAGACGGGAACAGTGGATGAAAGCCCAGCTAAGGGAGGAAGCTCTGTGGTGAGAGAGACTAGAAGGAAAACCTTGAACATTCTAACAAAATGTACACAATTTGAATTTGATTTTAAAATGCAGATAGAAAAATGAAAGTACTGTGACAGACTCCTAGTTGGTGTTAATGTAACTTTACCAGTTGTTGGGGGTTTGGACAAAATATCAGTCATCTGAGCAGTGTATTGAGTTGAATTACCCTTAAATTTTAGGGGTAGAAAAGATGTTAGTGATGATTTACTCATAATCCATAGTTTTGCAAAAGAGGAAGCTGAAGCCTGGAAATACTAATCATTTAGCCAGTCTCACACGGGAAGAGCGTCTTAACTCTAATGATGGTTCTTCTTACTCTATTTAGGGAAGTTTCCTACCCTCAATGGCTCCTTTCATTTTCTGGAATTATACCTGAAGGAGGAAACAAGTAACAGAAGCAGCATATTAGCCAGTGAAATATAGGCCTTGGGCTGTCCTTGTGAATCCTAACTATTATGATGAAAAAAATTAGCATATTAGAGAAATTTACTGTGGGGCTAATGTCTATTGTTTTAATTTCCTTCTCTTCACATAAGTATGGTTTATAACCAACACACTTTTAGTACTATTGCACTCTAAAAATGCAAAGATGTATTTTTTTTCTGGTGCATATTAGACCAGTAATTCTTAACTTCAGGGTCCTGAGATGATCATTTAAGAGATGTGTTTCAGCTAACTTATGAAGAATGCTTATAGAATGGTTTAGTCCTAAATTTTGTATAAATATATACATAATGGTTAGGTTATCCCTAGTATAACTGTCACTAGGGTAGCATTAAGATATTCTCTCGTAAGAGGGAAGGAGGAATGATTTAACATGATTACTTGGAGCAAGTTAATACCTAAATTTTAGTTGGTGGTGAATCACCTTTTTTAATGCTCCATTAGTTATAATGGCAGTTATATACATTTTATTACTTGGTTATTCCTCCCCCCCAGATTATTGGGGTGTTGTCATCAGAATTTGGTTATGATCATGGGAATGTATTTGAGTCATGGCCATCATATTTTGTGAATCAAGGAAGAAAATAGATGCAAATTGATGTATTGGATTTTTTATATAAAGATGAAAGTTTAGTAAAGAATTGCCCTGCCAGATGTCCTTTCATGAAACCAGTAGTCTGCCCCTCATACACAGTTTTTCCATATTAATACTTGAACTTTGAAATCTTGGAAAGGGCTCTGTCTTACATAGGTAAATGTAGCATTCTTTGTTTTTCTTCATTGTAGTGAACTGCTTCTCTACATCACCTACTGTATAATTTCTTGCACCTAGTGACAGTGTAGGGCTGAAAAAAAACCATGAAGGGACAAAAAAAAGAGGAAGAATAGCAGTAATGGCCCTGAAAGTGTGTGGGGGTGGGTGGAGGGTAGAAGAACACAACACAGGGTTGGAAAACTGGGGAGAGAAATGTAGGGAGAAAGGACTGACATGAAAAGCCCCTTGGGGAGTGATAAGTTGCGGAAGCATATTGAGGAAGAAGGCAACCTGACCACATACTTTCCACCAGGAGAGGTGCTTCCTTTGATCTGTTTTTAGGTGTTTAGCTGGTTCAGCAAAATCTTCGCTTCAAAAGATTGAATTTTTAAAAATTGCTTAGAAAGTAATACATTTCTGTAACCTAAAAATAGGATTTTTTAAAAAAAACTAAAATGTGAAAAATTGATGTGATTTTTCTCTTGTGTTCCTTTGTTCTTTTAGTTGAGGGAGGCTCATGCCAGCAGGGACAGAGTCATAAAAAATTGTATAGCTCAGACCTCATCAGTAGTAAAACAGCTCCGAGAAGAAAGAGAAAAGAATTTGGATGATTTAACGTTATTAAAGCAACTTAGAAAAGAACAGACAAAGGTAAGTTGAACAAGATTATATTTCTGATTTCCAAATTTAATAAAGTCAGGGTTTTTTTAAAGATTTTATAAAGGCAGTTTTTAATATGAAAATTTTAGAGTAAGAAATGGTCATTACTTTTTTTTTACAAAAGTGACTGGGAGAGTAATACTTCATTTTTAGTGGGCTTTATTTTATTACATTTAGGTATTAGTTGGTAAGTTAATGTGCATTTCATGCATATATGCTGTGTAGTAGCTTTAGCTTAAGGAAGCATGTAGTCATATTTTCTTTCCATTTCTTTATATGTTATACTGTTAAAGATAAAAGGATTAGTATTGACCCAACACTACATCAGAAAATCTAGGGAAATACATCTGTATCAATGTTTGAAGGATTGACTTGAGAATAAACTTTTAAAAATATATTTATATTTTGAGATAGTTTTGAGGTTTCATGTGTAGGAATTTGCTGAAATGGAATACAGATATTTCAGAATAGTACCCTCTTCAGCCATAAAAATATAGTACTATTTGAATATAACCAGATATACTAGAACCTCATTATAATTTATTTCCCTACTGCAGAGAAGTTGCTGTGGGTCTTTGGCCCTTTTTGGACACTTTTTTGTTTCCACTTCATCTCCCATCCCTGCAGTTTTTGCTTTTAAGAAAACAAGTGTCCACTGAGTGATGTGTCAGAGGAAGCCATATTTTCCCAAAGTCAGCTAATGTAGATAGGGTGTAGACAGACCTCAGAGTATGGTAAATGGAAAAGAACAGTTTGTTTATAGCTCTTAATGATGACATATCAAAACAGTTGAGATGTGTACCATATTTTATTAAGTGGAATGCATTGCTGTCTTCCTTTTGGGGGTGGTGCTTAAAGAGTAACTTTCTATTTTGGTATAATTTCAAATTTACAGAAAAGTTGCAGGAATAGTACAAGGAGCTCACATGTACCCTTTACCTATATTCACCCATTGTTTACATTTTGCCCCACCTGCTTTGCAATACATTCTCTCTACGCCTCCTTCTCCCTCCTCCTTCTGTCCTTTCCCAGTTTTCAGCCACTTCCTACTACAGGTAGGCATTTTTTTTCCTGAACCATTTGGCAAGAATGTTGGATACAGGCTTCCTTTGCCCCTTACATATGTTGGTCATTACCTAAGAAGAGGGGCTTTTTTCTGCATGACCACTGAGCAATTATCAAAATGATGTCTGTGTTTTAAATGGCACAATAGGGGGCACCTGGGTGGCTCAGTGGGTTAAAACCTCTGCCTTCAGCTCAGGTTATGATCCCAGGGTCCTGGGATCGAGCCCCACATCGGGTTCTCTGCTCAGCAGATAGCCTGCTTCCCTCTCTTTCTCTCTGCCTGCCTCTCTGCCTACTTGTGATCTCTGTCTGTCAAATAAATACATAAAATCTTTAAATAAATAAATAAATAAATAAATAAATGGCACAATAGGTGACTTACTGATCCTTGCATGTAGTCACCTTTCAGGTGATTGAAAATCCAGTATTTATCATTACTAAACAGTCATGAAGTCTGCCCCTTGTTTAGTAATGTAGCCAAACTTTGAAAAGGGGACCTTATCTTCTCTCTTAAGCCTTTACTCTTGTAACTGCCCACCAGTGAGTATGCATGCTTGCTCAGTCGTCCAACTGATACAGCATGTCTTGCTGGGTGTGGGATTCATCCCCAGTCTTCACTGTTCTTTGTTCATGATGTCTGCTTCAGTCCTGTATTCCATTCACCAGGCAGTGGAGGGTTCCTCATGTGAACTTATGCTGTAATGGTCATCTTAATCAGTGTTTATGAAGTCTTACAGATGATTTATATAAAGCAGGATAAAATCTAGTTATTTTGGATTTTGTATTTTAACAGACTTTTGAAGGTATTGACAAAGGAAACACCAGGGCAGGCCTATTATATCTGAAACGGAAAACTGATTATTTGCATGTTAAGTTAAACAAAGACTAGAATGACTCTTGTTAGTGGAGAGCAAAGTTCAGAAACCATTGAGTACTTGGGAGTGATATATCACATAATATCATTCTGCCCTTTAGACTTTAGGGCCCAGAGAGAATCACCAGGATGACCATTGCAAGGAGTAGTTTTAAAAACCAGTTAGCAGGGCGCCTGGGTGGCTCAGTGGGTTAAAGCCGCTGCCTTCGGCTCAGGTCATGATCCCAGGGTCCTGGGATCGAGCCCCGCATCGGGCTCTCTGCTCGGCAGGGAGCCTGCTTCCCCTCTCTCTCTTCCTGCCTCTCTGCCTACTTGTGATCTCTGTCTGCCAAGTAAATAAAAAAAAAAAAAAAAAAAAAAACCAGTTAGCAAGTTATAAAAGGTAGCTTTCTAGACTGATAACTTTATAGAACTAGAGGATGACTATGAATAGTACTTAGCCAAATAAGGAAGCTTGAATTATTTTTTTAAATTTTCAAGTTTGTCATGAAGCTTAAGGAATCAGAAAGAGAACTCTTAGAGATGATCCAGCTCTACCTCTTCCTTTTCTGAATGGGAAAACTGAGACTCAGAGATACTGACATCCCCAAAGTGATAGAGCTGGGACTTTAACCCACCTCTTCTGACTCTGGATTCCTGTTTGTACATTAAATTGTTACTGATAGTCAAATTCTCATTCTTTTTTTTTTTTTTTAAAGATTTTATTTATTTATTTGACAGACAGAGATCACACGTAGGCAGAGAGGCAGGCAGAGAGAGAGGAGGAAGCAGGCTCCCTGCTGAGCAGAGAGCCGACGCGGGGCTCGATCCCAGGACCCTGAGATCATGATCTGAGCTGAAGACAGAGGCTTTAACCCACTGAGCCACCCAGGCACCCCTCAAATTCTCATTCTTAAGTGAACATATTTATGTGCAGAAACACCAGTCTAAAAGTCCCAGTTCTTTCCCTGAGTTCTTAATGCAGAAAAAATACATTCCTTGCTGAAACTATGTAACTGTTGTCACCTGTTAGTGGCCTTTGAAAGGAAGTTTACCAGTTTAAGACCTAGAGCCTCAAAAACAATCCTCTCAGAGGTAACATTATGTCAGTAGCACTAAAATTATATTAGATGTTGGTTGTAATATCTGCAGCATTCAAGAATAGAAAAAACATGGGTTATAAAGGCAGATAGCTCAAAGGAAATAAATCCCATTCACCACGTGGTGGCTTTGTACACTTATAAATTAATTGCCCTGAAGTAATCAGATTTTTAGTTTGTAAAATGCAATTGGGACTTTTACATTTTCATTTTTAGGGTTTAGGATTAAATTATATAATGTGTGTAAGCGCTCACATATCCCTGATACACTTAGTAGTTGCTTTCCTTTCCTTTTTTAGTCTCTGGGATCCATGTTTGTTATATTAATCCTCCTTACAGTATCTCCCAACCAGTGGTTTCTACCTTATGTTTAGCTACTACTTAAGGGGGCAGGGGAGGAGGAATACTGGAATCTTCTGTAGCAGTGTATTCCCTTTTTGGATGGTTGTAATTATTCAGAGATTTTCTTATATATTGTGAAAATCTGCCTCTCTGTAACATGTGATTACTGCTCCTTAATCTTCCCTCTGCGGGTATATAGGATAAGTTGAAATGCATTTCTGTATGACCTCTCTTTAAATATTTGAGAGCAGTTATGAAGACTGCCCTAGTGGCATGTGGTAAACTTTTTTTTTTTAAAGATTTATTTTATTATTTATTTGAGAGAAAGAGCATGAGCAGGAGGGGCAGAGAGAGCGAGGGAAAGAGAATCCCAAGCAGACTCGGCGCTGAGTGCAGAGCCTGATGTGGAGCTCGATCTCACGCCCCTGACTTCATGACTTGAGCCAAAACCAAGAGTCAGAGGAGGCTTAACCAACTATGCCACCCAGGTGTCCCATGACCCTGTTTTTTGACTGAGCTTGTTAATTTTTTTTGCATTCAGTTCGGGCTTTAACAGAGAGCAGTGAAGCTTTACTGATTTCTGGTCCATGTAGCTGATCCCAGTCTGAAACTGCGGTTGCTTTGATATAAGCAGGGGGGCTTCTTCAGGTGCGTTACTATTTTATAGCATGATACTGGTTGTCAGAAATGCAGTTCTTCCTCTCATTCTCGTTTGAGTCTTTTATGCCTGTCTATACTCCGGCACTGCTTCTGAGTCTAGCAAGGGAATTTACAAAGAGCCACTGGATCAGTACCAAGTTCCTGTCTAATTAGTGTTATATGCTCATTGCTTAAATGTCCCCTGAGCTCTGCTCCTGACTTGTCAGGTCCTTTGGTCTGGGTGCCTAACTCATGGTTGCCTAGATCTTGTCTATTTCTCTGGCATTTTGTTCCCAAGTCTCCTGGCCTGAGTCTTGAGCCTAAGGAGACCATCCTGGTTTTAATCTCTTGGCTGCTTTGACCTATAGCTCATGCTTTTTCCCTCCTTATTTTCCTGAATATTTTCAAGCCTCCTTCCTGGAACTAGCTAGCTTCTTTTAAGTTTTTGTGACTAGAAGAGGCTATGAGTATGATGGACCCTGCCATCTGGGCCTGGCAGTGGAATTAGCTACTTTTCTGATGGTGTAATTAGGTTGCCAGTTATCAAGAAGGTTAGAAAGACTTTAGCATCTTTAGCCTCAGACCTCTGCCTGTATGCTCAAGGTGTGGAAAGCTCATGCCTTTCTAGATCTTTTGGGCCTTATGTTCTCCCCTTCTCTTCTCTTTCTTCCTGGTTCTTTTTTTCTTCATCCAAATTAGATTGCCACCTCCTTCTTTTTATTCCTCTGTGCTGTCTTTGCAAATCACTATTATAGGATCAGTAACTAGAACTGAAATTATTGAGTTCAAGGACATGTGAATTTATGTTTTTATAAATCTTACCAAATTGCCTTCCATGCTAAAAATGTGTATGTGTATCTTTTTCCATACCCTCACTAGTAGTAGGGTTTTTGTTTTTTTTGTTTTTTTTTTTTTATTTTTATTTATTTGACAGACAGAGATCACAAGTAGTCAGAGGGGCAGGCAGAGAGAGAGAGAGGAGGAAGCAGGCTCCCCGCTGAGCAGAAAGCCCGATGCGGGGCTCGATCCCAGGACACTGAGACCATGACCCGAGCCGAAGGCAGAGGCTTTAACCAACTGAGCCACCCAGGCGCCCTACTAGTAGTAGGTTTTATCAGAAGTACTCATTTTTAAAAATTTTTGTCATATTGTGGCTTAATTTGTGTTTCTTTATATACAAGTAAGATTGTACATTTAAAAAACGTTTATTGGCCATTTGTATTTTTTGTGAACTACCTGGACATCTGATTTTTTTTTAATGACCCTTCAAGGTGATTATAATATGCTTGAGAACCATGGCTTCAGAAGGTTTAACAGCTGATTAGATATGGGGAGAATGGGCTGTATCCAAGATCTAGCCCAGGTGATACCATTAACAAAGAATGTAGCAGCAGGAGCTCCTTTTATTAGGAAACTATAAATAGAATTTGGTTTTAGTTCTTTAATTTGAATTTTCCTAACTCTGACTTTTTTCTTTTCCTTTTTGCAGTTGAAATGGATGCAGTCAGAACTAAATGTTGAAGAAGTTGTAAATGACAGGAGCTGGAAGGTATAAAATAATGCTGGCTCTTGGAGAGAACTATGACTGAACTAGCAAAGGGAAACCAAGGGAGGGGGAGTAAGGAGTGCCTTGGGCCTCTTTAGAAAAGACATGTTTCATTTATAAGTAACTGAAGGTTTTAACTTTGAGAAGGGGCACAGTTGGCATCTGAATAGAGCCAACTTATAAAAACCAGCTTTACAGTCATATGGTAGATTGTATGACCTGTCATGGTAACAGAACTGGAGGCATTCTGTATGTTTCTTAATACTAAATGGGCTTGTTATTAGGGTTATTACTAGTTAACTTAGAACCTTCAGTGGTGTTATTTGTTAAAATTAAACTTTTTGAACCCTATTACTTTGCATAAATTTTCATATCATTAGCTACCCTTTGCAGTTGCTTGCTTTCTAACATATTGATCATGAGACTTGTTTGCATATAACTTTTCTCATATCTGACAGTAGGGCTTCTTATGGCTCCCAGGTACACATGTTCCTTATTACCACCTGCATAGTTCTGAATAGGAATGAGATCGGGGGACCAGGATTCCAGGATTTTACTTGTAGTTAAATATCATAAAATGCTGACTTTAATTGTATGAAATGGTGTATTTTTATACCCTTCTCTAAAAGTTCAGAGATTTCCGAAGGGAAATAATCTATTAAATCTGAAGGAATAAATGGGAAATTCTGTTTCATCCTTTGAAATTGACCAGTGGAATGAGGTTAAACACAGACAGAGGTTAACTGAACACAAACTAGAATGACTCAACTTGCAGAGCTATAAATTGCAAAGTACAAATTGATTTTCTTTGCCTTATCACTTTTCTTTATTCCGTCCACTTTGCCAGTGTTTCCTATTTCTGCCCTTTCTACCAATGTGAGGAGGTGTTTGCTACTTGAAAGATTCTGGTGTTACTTGTTCATTTATGTTCTCCAGAGAGAGAATATTTACTCATGGGATGGGATAGGGGAGGAGTACAATGAATATCTGGTTTGAAAAGCCCAATGGAGGGCGCCTGGGTGGCTCAGTGGCTTAAGCCTCTGCCTTCAGCTCAGGTCATGATCTCAGGGTCCTGAGATTGAGCCCCGCATTGGGCTCTCTGCTCAGCGGGGAGCCTGCTTCCCTTCCTCTCTCTCTGCCTGCCTCTCTGCCTACTTGTGATCTCTGTCTGTCAAATAAATAAATAAATAAATCTTTAAAAAAAAAAAAAAAGAAAAGAAAAGCCCAATGGAGAGGTTGATACATGTCAAATGTAGTGGGACAAGGGAAGCATTTTTATTTTTTTATTATTATTTTTAAAAATTATTTTTAAGTAGCCTCTGTGACTAGTGTGGAGCCCAAAGTGGGGCTTGAGCTCACAACCCTGAGCTAAGGACCTGAGCTGAAATTAAGAGTTGGCCACTTAACTGACTCAGCCACCCAGGCACCCCAAGTGAAGCATTTTTAGATTTGATCTAGTTTTAAAGAAAATATGCTTCATCCAGTCTACAAAAATTCAGGTTCCCTACCTGATAGTATAAAAAGAAAATGTGACTATGGTACACTAGGTCAGCAAAAGTGGTTAGGAAGGAATTTAGGAAAAGGATTTGGAGAAGTTTGGCCAAGTCATATGTACCATGCCACCCAGGGTTCCAAGGCCACTAATCTGAAGCCTTCCCCAGTTTGAGCACTGGGAACTTAAGGGAGATATCAGGGCTGGGAACTGACAAGAGATGAGCTATAAGATAGAAGGGCCAGAAAGAGTCTTGTATAATTTCTACACTCTTTTCTTTTAATTATGAGATAGCACATATCAAAGAGTATGCAACATATAGAATTTAAGGAATATTAAGCTCCCTGTGTAGATTTTTCTTTTATTTTCTTATGATAGTTCACAGTGACCAATATAGTTTGTTTTTTGTGTTTTGTTTTTTATCCTTAAAAATGATTTGTTCCTTATGTCAGTGAAGTATGAGGGTAAATTCTAAGAAGAAATTCTTTCAGATTTTTATTTTGAACACTTAAAATTTTTTAGGAATGATTAAAAATTTTTTTAAATATTAAAATGTAAAAATTCTACTTCTCACTCCTCCCTCTCAGCCACCTCCTTCCCCTTACTTCTAAAACGATGGTACATGCTTTTTTAGATATTTGCACCTTTTCTGATTTTATATATGTGTGTTTCCCATTTATCACATCTACGAAAGTATACTATCCACATTTTTTTTTTCTTTAATATATCTTGGAGAGCTTTCTAAATCAGAACATACAGAGCTTCCTTATTCTTTTATGTTTACATTATATTCCATTGAAGGGCTATACCAAAATTTTTATTTAACACAGTCCCATACTGACAGACACTGAATAATAGAATGTTCTTTTAACATTTATGTTATTTGTTTAGATTTTTAGGAAGCAAGATATATAGCACAAAACATTTTACAAATTTACACAGTTTAACAAAGACCTGATCTCTCTTCAAGTATACCTACTTGTGAAAAGGATCCAATACTCATTTAGAAAATCACAACAGATAGCTAAATAAAAAACACATTATAAAAAGAGGGAAAAAAGCTTTATCTTAAACCATTTTAGATATTTTTGTCTAACTCTCCAGAATATGTAATGAAAATGTTTGTTAGTTACTATTACTAAATAAGCTAGCTTATGATGATTTTTTCCTTGAATAATATAAATCTTATTAAAAAATCAAAATTGTCTTATAAATAGATATCAAAGTCTTCTGTATTCTTAGTGCCTGTAAGTCAGTTTGAACTCCTGAGGAAAAATCTCTGTTCCCTAAATCTGTTGACTTGGGATAAAAATAGTTATATCCTCCTGAACCATGCTAAATTTAGTTTAGTTCCAGGCTCGATTTATATAAGATGACTCAACAACATTTATTTCTGTTTAAATACCTTAGGTGTTTAATGAACGCTGTCGAATTCACTTCAAGCCTCCAAAGAATGAATAAAAAGATACTTTTTTTACAAAAAAAAAAAAAAGGACCGGGACATCTCATAAGAGCTAAGCATGACAGACATCAACAAGGTGGGCTTCCTAGGATGATTTCTGAGCCAACAGTCCAAGACCTTTTGTTGATTTCAGCCCCACTTAGCCAAGACCTTAAGTACAAATAATTCTGATAATTATGGAGAAATCAACTGCTATTTTATACTGATTCTGTAAAAAAAAAAAAAAAAAGATGTTTTGTAACTATTAAAATAATTTTCTGACTCAGTGTACATATTTATTTGATTGTTTTCCAAGTTGAGATAATAAGTTCTTATAACAGAATTTGAATATAGTTTCAGTATCTGATTTGATTTGTATTACAGCTTTTTGATTTTTACACATTTATTGGTAGGAACATGGACCTTTTTGGGTCACTGATGATTTTATCCTTTCATTTATCTTTGTGGGGTTTATTGATCCTAATAAGTAGGACGGTAATATGATAAGCTGGTTACTGTCCAAAGAAACTTTCTCTTGATACCTTAATTTATCTTGTTTTCATATGCAAAAACTAATTTTGGGTGGAATTTTCCTGGACAATATTTCCATGGACAGTGAAAAAGAAAACAGTAAAATAAATTTGGGAAAGGCAGAGGAGGGCTTGATGATAGTATTCAGATGAGTCTGTAAAAAACATATCATTGCAGAATTCTGTCATTGCAGAGAAAGTACTTTCTAGTACAGGATGATCATATTAGTTTTCTATTGCTGCTTAACAAATTATCACAGTTGAGCAGCTTAAAATCACACCTTTATTGTTTTACAGTTCTGTAGGTCAGAAGTCCAAGACTGGGTTCTCTGTTTGGGGTCTCATAAGCTGAAATCAGGTCAGCGAGGCTGGGCTCTTGTCTGGCACCTCAATAGAAAGAATGTGCTTCTTGGCTTATTCAGTTTGTTGGCAGAATTCCGATCCTTGTGGTTGTAGGACTGATGTGCCCATTCCTTTGCTGTTAATCAGAGGCCACTCTAAATTAGAAGCTACTCACATTTCTTGGCGCATGGCCCCCTCCTTTTAGCTAGCAGCAGTGTATTGAATTCTCATGCTTGGTAACTGACTTCCTTTTCTGCTATAAACCAGACAAATTCTGCTTTCAAACGGTCTGTGTGATCAGATTTGGCCTACCATGACAGTCTTCCTTTTGATGAACTCAGAGTCAAATGATGATAACCTTAATTACATCTGCAAATCCCTTTTGCCGGGTAAGGTAACATCAGAGATATAATGTCGCCTAGTCACAGTCTAAGGGATTACAGTGGGACATTTTAGGATTCTGCCTACCATGATGATTTAAACAAGCCACCAGGCTCTGGCACAGTTAGATTGACCACCTGGGTCATAGGTTGGCCTATGTTTCAGTATGTGAACTCACCAGATTATGCACTTAGAAGTGAGCAATAAAAATATAAAATGTACACCATTCTTTCAACAGATCTTTTGAGCACTTACTGTGGTCAAGTATTGTCTTAGTTGTTGGGGATATTGATACATAAAACCTACTTCCGTGGAGATTATAATTTAGTCTTCTTAAAAGAGGGAAAATCTCTTAGGGCGAGCAGAAAAAAAGATTTTCTATAGGACTTAAAGTGAATGGTGCCTGACAGAAAGTTGATATTTTTTTTTTCTTGCATGTGTCCTTTCGCTGAAAGGACTCAATAAAAAAAAAAGACTCAATAAATAAAGATCTTCCTGATGATCAAGAGGAAATTGAGAAACAGTCGTTGGAAAGGATTTGTAACAGCTTTTCCAGAATTTCAGGTGTGCTAAAATACTGTCTAGCTAATCCAATTATGGTAGTAGGATGCCTGAATCATCCCAATGTAACATGAAAAAGGTGCGATTGCAGCAATCAGTGACTTTTAGTATAATGAATATTAGTATGTTTAGTTTGTGATGAATAGAATTTAAATCCTCACATATGAAGAGAAAGGGAGGGCATGCTATTGAAAGTTGATTCTGGAAAGTGTCTTGCATATACTTGCTGCCTTAACAATAATTGTCGATTTTGTTGGCTTGAAGGATGGTCAGGGAGAGAGGGAGAAGAAGCAGAATACAAAAGTTCAGAGGTGAGTTTGGCTCTTCCTTGGCAGGACAGAAGATAGCCATAGAAGAAACACTGATTTTTAACAAGCGTTTGAGTGTCTCCCATGTTCTAGGCACTGTTACCCAATACTAATACATCACTGAACAAAACATTAAAAAAAAAAATCTACTCTTGAAGAACTTATATGTGGTGAAGAGAGACAGTAGTAAAGAAGTAAAGCATATAGTATGCTAAAAGGTAATAAAGCTACGCGCCAAAAAGAGAATCTGGAATGGGGACTGGAGAGTAGGTGGCCAATGACTAATTTCAGTTGATTAGAGAATATTATAATGCCCTCGCCTTTGAAAAACCCTAAATAGAGACAAATATACAAAATAAATGCAGTAATAAAAAGGAAGTGTCCTAGTAAGTCATTCTCTCTCTCTCTCTCTTTTTTTTAAAGTAGTCGGTATACCCAACGGGCTCAAAACCCCAAGATCAAGAGCCGCATGGTCTACCAACTGAGCCAGCGCCAGTGAGGCGCTGTGGTCATTCTCTTTTTCTAAGTCATGCTTCAAAGATAACAGTTTAGGAAATGGTGCAATATTGTACCCAATATCTCCCTATTTAACTATCCATTGACATTTGGACATTTTTCCTCATCCAGTATCTCCTCATGTCATTTAAAGCAACAGCTATGTGCTTGGATAGTTCCTTGGGAAAAACTCCCCACTGTGTCTGAACCAAGTTCCAGCAGGAAGCCTCGGAAGCCTCCACGGTCCAGGATGAGTCTTTGGCTCTCTCCTAAAATAAGAAACCAGGCAGAAAATCATAGATTCACTCCCTCAGGCAAGTGAAGAAACCTGTTTCCCAAGACAGAACAGAAAAGGCCTTGCCTACAACCCTGAGCAGAATCACACCCTCTGAGTTGTCACTTGGCCAAATACTGCTCATTTAGAAACAGTCTGTGGCAGAGAATTTGGGAGGGCTTGACAGACAGCTGGGGTTGAGTCCTTCACCCTTGCAAGGCAAGGGTACATTCTCTCAGTTTTTCTCTTGGGTTAAACAAGACAATTTTTGCCGTAGAGTACAATTCTTGCTCCCAGATTCCATTTCAAATTTGATGGGGGAAATGCTTCAGAAATGCAATATTGCCTTTGGTTGCAATGGTACTGTAAAGGAAGGCAAGGATTTTTTGTTTGGTGTTTCTGTTTTTGTTTGGAGAAATTGCTCCTTTATCTGGATAAGCCCTCAATGACCAATAAACTTTTAAACACCCTTTCCATCAACAGGATGGCCTACAATTATCCAGTTCTAGACCTATTTTTTGTTTTTCTTGGAATCCCAACAGTTCTTGGAAAACAAGTCTAATTGTTCAAATACCACTTCCTTATTTTTAAAAATAAGTCACTCCCTTTAAAAAGTTGTCTTCTATGTTAAAATTGTTTTTAAAAGGAATAATTTAATTTTTCAACATAGTGTAAATCTTCAACAATAGTGTAATTTTCCAATAACATTTAGTAAATGAAAAATTATTTTCACACTTTATATTTTACCGGGACTAAACAGATTTGGGTTACATTTTCTGACATGCATTTTTTGTTTTATTTTGTTTTCATCATCTTGTTTTAGGCTGGTTTCAGCCTAAAAATAACCAATGTGGCTGGATCAGCACTTGCAGTTCTTATTATGAATGCAAGACACCCTTCAGCCCTTCAGCAATAACTCAAGAAATGTTGGAAGAGAAGCA
Organism: Martes martes; assembly: GCF_963455335.1. Classification (NCBI taxonomy): domain Eukaryota; kingdom Metazoa; phylum Chordata; class Mammalia; order Carnivora; family Mustelidae; genus Martes; species Martes martes. The sequence goes on from NC_137888.1 coordinate 120,390,889, forward strand.
TTATTACTTACAAGACCTGGACATTACAAAGCACACCTGAGGCCACAAAGTGAAGTCGCAAGGAGAGAGAAAGAGATTGTACCGGCCAGGAGTTCTGCTTTTATTGGGGTAGAGGGTGGGGGAACCTAGGGTTTTGCAGGCTCACTCTTTATTGGTGAATTTAAAATGTAAGAGTGGAAATTTAAAGCATGGGAAGAGAGAAAGAAAGGAAGTGGCCCAGATGGTTAGTTACCTAAATTAACCGAGATCTCTAAAACAAGGGAGCCCACATTTGGGGGAGGTGACTTGGTTCTTCACTTGGTCTGTGGGTGGCGCTGTGTTTATTTGAGATCGTTATCTGCAAAGAGGATAGGTCTTTGAAGTGGATGCCTCACCAAAGCTTAAATGAGGCACTTGTATTACAAAAGCAAAGCAAACAAACAACTGTCGGGGTTTACCCTACACACCTATTCTGTTTTTAACCTACTATCAGAATTTTTTTATAATATTTTAAGCTTTGAAATATATTTTCAATTCTATTAGGGCAAGTATTTCCATTAAACTTTTTCCCCTTTCCTTTATATCACTCTAGTACTCAACCCTGGGTGACATTAGAATCATCTGGAATCTATTTCAGATTCTTATTCAATTAATCTGTGTGGGGCCTGACTTGGGACTTTTTATTTTAAAGATTTTATTTCTTTGAGAGAGAGCATGAGCGGGGGTTGGGGGGGGCACAGAGAGGGAGAAGCAGACTCCCCACTGAGCAGGGAGCCCAACTCAGGGCTCCATTTCGGGACTCCTGGATCATAACCTGAGCCAAAGGCAAATGCTTAACGGATGGAGTCACCCAGATGCCCCCTGACTTGGGACATCTAAAAAATTTATAAATTAAGTGACCCTAATATGCAGGGATGATTGAGAATCACTGCACACATTACTTGATCTTCTTTCCTACTTATTCCTATTTGTTACTATGTTCTCGCTAATAGGAAGTCTGCTTAACCAGTGATGAGATGTGTTTATCCATTTATTTAAGTCTTTTATTTCTGACAATGAAGTGCTGTAATTGTCTTTGCATATGTTCTGTATGTCCCTTATTAGATTAATTTTTTTATTTTAAAGATTTTATTTATTTGAGAGAGAGAGAGAGAGAGGTCATAGGTAGGCAGAGAGAGAGGGGGAAGCAGGCTCCCCACTGAGCAGAGAGCCCGATGTGGGCCTCGATCCCAGGACCCTGAGATCATGACCTGAGCCGAAGGCAGAGTCTTAACCCACTGAGCCACCCAGGGGCCCTATTAGATTAATTCTTAAATATGTGTTATATTCAGTCTTCTATACCAAAATCAGGATAAAGTACAAATAAATCTAATCAATCTGATTATAGAGTTTTAGGTATCCTGCTCTGAGTTTATAACTACAGATGTTTGTGTCCATGTTTGCATTGCTCAGAAAAGGATTCTTTTTATTAGGCGGTGAGATAATTTCTGGTAGTCTCTGTTACCTAAGAGCCCTATGGCATTAATATTAGCCATTTAGTGGAGATCTTTTAGTTCATTGATTGAACTTAATATCTATGTGCTAGGAGCTGAAGGCAGATGAATAGGACAGTTTCCTTATTATGAAGCATCTAGCAGGGGTCATTACATACATATATATCACTACACTATTTCAAGCTCTCCCTTGCCTCCTCCAGGGGTCAGAATAGCTGAGCAAATGAATTCTGAGCTTGTGTTAGTAGAGTGTAGGGGTGAAGAACATTGGTCCTGGAGGCAAATAGCCTGGGTTATATCTTCACTTTATTAGCTAGCCATGAGGCCCGGGGCAGTAACTTAACCTCTCTACACTCAGTCTTCTGTAAAGAGGGGATAATAACAATGTTTACTCATGAGGTTGTTATGGGAATTAAATGAGTTGTATGTGTAAAGTCTTTACTACCTGGTATATAATAAGCACTTAATATATACTATTACTATTTGGGCAGGGAAATTAACAAGTGGCACTATTAGGGTGATGAACATAGTGCAGAACACAGAGGGAGACATTATTTAGGGCATCTTTAAAACGAATTTCTTTTCCCTCCTCTCATTTCTCCGTCCCATTCCTTCTACTTCTTCCTTATACTCCTTCCTAACAATTCAGTCCAAAATCCATTAGGTAGGCCCAAGGAAGGAATACAATGAACAATTATATGCCAATAAATTAGATAATACAGATGAAATGGATGAATTTTTAGAAAGACAATACCAAAACCATCTTAAGAAGAATCTAAATAGACCTACAACAAGTGAAGAGATTAAAATTGTAATCAAAAACTTCCCATAAAAAAAAGCCCAGGCCCAGATAGCTCCACTGCTGAATTCTACCAAACATTTAAAGAAGAGTAAATACCAATTCTATACAAACTCTTCCAAAAAGTAGAAGAGGAAGACTTTCCTACTCATTCAATGAGACCAGTATTACATAGATACCAAAGCCAAAGACATCATAAGAAAACTACAGATCAATATCTCTCATGAATATGGATGTAAAAATCCTCAACAAAATGCTAGCAAACCAAATCTAGCACATAAAAAATAATTACACACCATGACCACATGGGATTCATTCTAGGAATGTGAAGTTGGTTTAACATTCAAAAACCAATTAATGTAAAGCACTATAGTGAAAGAATAAAAACAAAACCACATGAACATCTTAAAAGACATAGAAAAAAAGGCATTTGACAAAATCCAATAGCCTTGGGTGCCTGGGTGGCTCAGTGGGTTGGGCCTCGGCCTTCGGCTCAGGTCATGATCTCAGGATCCTGGGATCAAGTCCCCTGTTGGGCTCTCTGCTCAGCGGGGAGCCTGCTTCCCCCCACCCCTCTCTGCCTGCTGCTCTGCCTACTTGTGATCTCTCTCTCTGTCCAATAAATAATTAAAATCTTTTAAAAAATCCATAGCTTTTCATAATAATGATTAAAAAAAAAACCCAAAAGAAAATGTCATCAACTTGATAAACGGCATCTACAAAACCCCACAGCTAATAGCATATTAAATAGTGAATGACTGGATAAGATCCTGTTCCCTAAGAATCCCTTAGGGATCCTGATTCCTAAGATCAGGAACAAGACAACAATGCACACTCTCACCACTTCTATTTAACTTTATACCAGAGGTTCTAGACAGTAAAGATGAAATAAAAGATACTCAGATTGGAAAGGAAGAAGTAAAACTATCTCTCTTCGTAGATGGCATGACCTTGTTGTATAGGAAAATCCTGAGAAATCTACCAATAAACAAGTTCAGCAAGATTGAAGAATACAAGACCAATATACAAAAATTGATTGCCTTTCTATACACATGCAATTAACAAGCCAAATGAAATTAAGAAAATGATTTCATTTACAATAGCATCCATAAGAATAAAATCCTTAGAAATAAGTTTAACAAATATGTGCAAAACATACTCTGAAAAGTATAGGACACTGTCTAAAGAAATTACAGAAAATGTAAATATTTGAGGAAATATCCCATGTTCATGGTTTAATGTTGTTAAAATGGCATTACTCCTCAAATCTACAGATTCAACATAATCCCTATCAGAATCCTAGCTGACTTCTTTGTAGAAACTTAGAAGCTGATTCAAAAATTCATACAGAATTTCAAAGGGCCAGAAGAACCAAAACATTCTTGAAAAAGAAGAACAAAGTTGGAGGATTCCAACTTGTTGATTTCAAAACTTACCACGAAGCAACAGTTATCAAGAAAAGTGTGGTACTGGGCACCTGGGTGACTCACTCAGTTAAACATCTGCCTAGGTCATGTTCGGGTCATGATCCCAGGGTCCTGGGATTAAGTCCCAAATTGGGCTCCTTGCTTAGTAGGGAGTCTGCTTCTCCCTCTTCCTCTGCCCGCCCCCCCTGCTCATGCTCGTGCTCTGTCTCAAATAAATAAAATTAAAAAAAAAAAAAAAAGCATGGTACAGGCTAAAGAAAGACATGTAGATTAATGGAATAGAAATGAGGGTCCAGAAATGAATTTATGTGACTGTGATGTTTTGACAAGGGTGCCAAGACCATTCAATGTGGAAATGAATAGACTTTTCAACAAATGGTGGTGGAACAACTAGATAGCCACTTACAAAATAATCGGGTTGGATCCTTACCTCGTACTATTTATAAAAATAAACTAAAAAAAAAATTAACTCAAAAGGGATCAAGCGCCTAAAGGTAAATATTAAAACTACACAACTCCTGATGATTCACAGACCTGTACCCCTGGGGCAAATAATACATTTTATGTTAATTTTTAAAAAGCATTAAAATGTTTTTAAAAATGAAAAAAAAAACCAACTCTCTAAGTTTTCTTAAAAAGTAAAACTACGCAACTCTTAAAAAAACATAGGAGTAAATCATTATGTGCTTGGATTTGGTAAAGGATCCTTAAATCTGACACAACTTAAGAGAAAGCACAACTTAAGAGAAAAAAAACATAATTTGGATTTCATTAAAATCAAAAACTTTTACACTTCAAAGGACAGCATCAAAAAGTAAAAAGAACCACAGAAGAGGAGAAAATAATTACAAATCATATATCTGATGAGGGACTTGTATCCCAAATATTGCAAAGAAATCTTATAACTCAATAATAAAGACAAAATGATATAAAAATGGGCAAAGGATCTGAATAGATATTTCTCCAACTAGGAAGATATGCAAATGGATATTAAGATCATGAGGGGTACTTGACATCATTTGTCATCAGGGAAATGCAAATCAAAACCATAATATGATACCACTTCATGCCCACTTTGATGGCTAGATTCAGAAAGGCAGATAATAACAAGTGTTCAGGATGGGGAGAAATCCAAACCCTCCTATCCTACACTGCTGATGGGAATGTAAAATGGTGCAGCTACTTTAGAAAACAGTCTGTAAGTTCCTTGAACAATTAAACATACAGAGTTGCCATATGAAACAACAATTTCACTCTTAGGTATCAACCCAAGAGAAATGAAAACATGTACGGGCAAAAAAAAAAAAAAAGTATGCAAATGTTTATACATTGTCCATAATAGTCAAAAGGTGAAAGCAACCCAAATATCCACCAACTGATAAGTGGATGAGCAAAATATCCATAAAACTGAATATTACTTGACCATAAAATGGAATAAAATATCGGCACATGCTTCAACATAGATGAATCTCCAAAACATGCCAAGTGGAAGGAGCCAGTTGCAAAAACCCATATGTAATTTCATACATATGGAATGTCTAGAATAGGCAAATTTACAGAGACACATAGAAAGTAAGTAAATTAGTGGTTGCTTAGGGGTGAAGATGTGCAGGAGGATGGGGGATGATAGCTAAAAGGTGTGGGGGGTTTCTTTTTGAGGTGATGGAAATGTTCTCAAATTATCTATGCGACAGTCACACACATTTTTAAATATACGAAAAACTATTGAATTGTATAGTTTAATTGGGTGAATTATATGGTATATAAATTATTTCTCAATGGAGTGTTAGAAAAAAGAAAAATGGCAATTAAATGAAACATGTGGTTTTGGACTGGAGTCCTTAGCAATTAAAGACATTTTGGGAACGACTGGGGAAACTGAATGGTGTCTGGGGACTAAATGTTAGTAAATGTATCAGTGTTAATTTCCTGATTTTGATGGTTGTATTTCAGCTATTCAGGAGAAAATGCTGGTTTGTAGGAAATGCACTCTAAAGTATTTGTTAGTGATGGGTCATCACTGTAGGTAACTTACTCTCAATGTCTGGGAAAAAAGTTTTTTTGCCACTTATCTGTAATTTTGAAGGCATTTCAAAATATAAATATCTTTTGTAAAATTCCTGATTTAATTTTAAAATGTGAGGCTAGGGGATGGAATATTGGATTCTCCTCAACCACGGGGCACTGCTAGCCCATGATCTAGCCTGCCTATGGTGTGTGGGAATGGTCGTGGTGGTGGTCTTATCCTTTAGCAGGTAGCATTGGGCCTGACCAGTTTCTGTAAGATTTCCAATTGACATTAAGTTGTATAGAATTTCTTCTCTAAAACAATAACATTGACTTTGAGAAAGAAAAGGTAAATACTATTTAGTACAATAAAAGAGAAATGGTTGAAGAAATCAATTTATTTGAAAAGGAATGCTTCTTTATTGATAGTTACATTTATTAGCAGGGAACATAATCAGTAGCCAGTGGAAAATATCAGACCACTTCGGGAACATGCTGCTAAAAGCCTGTGATCTCATCGTCCTTGCTTTTGTCAGTCTGGTAAGCAGTAAGTGTCAAAGTTGAATTTTGTTGAGGAAGGCCTTTGAATACTTTCATGTGAATATAACTATTATCACCTACTCGCACCTAAAAGATAAAAAAAGAAAAAAATGAAAAGGAGATTCATTCAGATGGATCTATGTCAAGTGAAATAAGCTTTTCAGGAACAGTATTTCTAGATCAGAATTCTTAGACCTTGATTTTCATAAACCTACCACCTTATTTTATGAGAAAGGACAGGCTAGAGGCATAAGCCCTTATTTTATTTCATTATTTTATTTTATTTTATAATTTCCTACTGCTTGGGCACAATGAAAGTGCATTTCATTTTCAAAGATGCACAAAGCAAGAAAACAAGTGACAGTCTCCTTATTGATTCTGTTTTCTGACTTCCAAACTGAGGTACTTTATTAGCCACATGATTTGAAAAGGGAGGAGAAAGTCAGAATTGTCCTAGAAAATTTGGGAGGTGTGGTTCCCATATCTATATTAGCACCTACATTATAAAAGCCCACTGATAGGACTGAGCAGACAGCAGGGGATGGACAGTCTAGTGTCCCTTTAAAGTAAAGGGATTTTGCTGGTTAGTCATTGGTGTGAAAATTGAAATGGTAGTATGGGCATGAATCTGAAACCTAGAAAATCATGGTAAGAATTTCTACCTTTGTTTTGGTTGGGACAATAAAATTTTTGTCTTAGAATAATATTTTTTATGTTCTGATGTCCCTTCCTAATTAACAAATACCATTCAGCAAATGTTTACTATGATTTGAAGGCTATGATGAACATTGTATATACTTCTTACTATAGGCCTGAACAAAGGTAGAACAATGACAGTTTTACAGATGGAGAAGCAGATTAGGAGAGATTAAATAATTTTCCATAAATCTCTCAACTAATAATCGACAGAGTCAAAACCTAAATCTAGAGTCCAACATCTATGTTCTTTTCACTCTATAGTGTAACCACATTTTTTTTTCATGTAGGTTCCACACCCAGCATGGAACCCAGTGCAGGGCCTGAACTCACAACCCTGAGATCAAGACCTGAGCTGAGAGCAAGAGTTGGATGCTCAACGAACTGAGCCACCCAGATTCCCTTACTGTTTAACATTTTAAAAGTATTCTGCGTTTCGGGGCGCCTGGGTGGCTCAGTGGGTTAAAGCCTCTGCCTTCGGCTCAGGTTGTGATCCCAGGGTCCTGGAATCGAGCCTCGCTCGGGCTCTCTGCACTCAGCAGGGAGCCTGCTTCCTCCTCTCTCTCTCTCTCTTCCTGCCTCTCTGCCTACTTGTGATCTCTGTCTGTCAAATAAATAAATAAAATCTTAAAAAAAAAAAAAAAGTATTCTGCGTTTGGACAGGACATCAGCCTTTGCAGACATTATTAGAAGCAGCATAGCCAGTACATAAGAATCAGACCACCTGGGTTCAAATCCTGGCTCTGCTCTTATAATTGTATGACCTTTGTTAGTTACCTCATCTCCCTGAGGCTCCATTTTTTCATCAGTGACACAAGGGAAATGATCATACTTATCTCATAGATTTGTTGAGAGGATTAAAAGAGATAATACATGCTCAACTCTTAGAGCCTGGCACGTTGTTAAGTGTTCAGTAAATTTCTAGCTCATTTATTTCACATAACACCTGGCAAAGTAGGGTTTTTTTTTAAAATTTTTACTTTTTTTTTTTTTTTTAGATTTTATTTATTTATTTGACAGACAGAGATCACAAATAGGCTGAGAGACAGGCAGAGAGAGAGAGGAGGAAGCAGGCTCCCTGCTGAGCAGAGAGCCCGGTGCGGGCTCTATCCCAGGACCCTGGGATCACGACCTGAGCCAAAGGCAGAGGCTTTAACCCACTGAGCCACCCAGGCGCCCCACAAAGTAGGTTTTTATCTGCATCGTGCAGATAAGGGCATTGAGGCTCAGGGAAGATGAGGGGCTGTGATCACCCAGGCACTGCCTAGTGGAACAAGTTGAATAAGGGTTCCAACCCGGAACTGTCTGACACCAGAAAGCCTGCAGCCCTTCCATTCCTCCACCTGCCTCTTGATAGACAGATACTTGGGAAAGAACACAGAAGGTCACTTCACCAGAAAGACCTTAAATGTAGAGAGCGGTTCAGAGCAGAGATCAACTAGACAGCCAGGAAATAATGAAGGAACTGGAGTTAGGAGTTGTAATCCAGTAGGAGAAATTTGACAAGGCAGGTGGTCTCTCTCTCTCTCTCTTTTTTAATCCTTTCAGGCAAGTGGTCTTAAGGGATGAAAAATTTTAAGTTTTCTGATGAGTTTTTTAAGAAATGCATCAGCTGGTTACTATATGAAATTTATGAACTTGGACTAATTGTAAATTATTAAAATAATGATCCCAATTTTGGTGGAATGTTTCTTGTCTTTGAACAAAATCATTTTTAACTGGAAATACATTTTTCAGCTGTGAAGAAAGCAGATTGAGAAAGGGGGAAACAATGTCGCTGCTTTCGGAGTATCAGGCGGGATCTCATTCATGTGAGCCACCCCAGGACCTGTCATATACTAGGAGCTCAAATTTGGTAGGACTGGGCTGATCCATTTACATGACCCAATGTTGTAGTTTTCCTATGCTGAGGTGGTTAGGACCTCTTATTTTATTTTATTTTATTTTTTGCTGAAAACATTTTTAAAAAAGATTTTATTTATTTATTTATTTATTTATCTATCTGAGAGAGAGAGAGGGAAAGAGAGTATACAAGCAGGGGGAGCAGCAGGCAGAGGGAGAAGCAGGCTCCCCACTGAGCAAGGAGCCTGATGCGGGACTCGATCTTAGGACCCTGAGATCATGACTGGAGACCATGGCAGACGCCAACAGCAGACATGAGCCACCCAGGCGTCCCTGAAAACATTTTTTTAACATTTTATTTCTTAAGTAGCTAATTGTTAAAGAGGAATAAGCCAGACTGTGCCTTGGTCCAATGGTTTTGTAAATCTCAAGTACATGTGTTTGAATGTCTGTTGTTATTATTTATTTATCTGATTTATTAAATCGGAATTATCATCTCAGTGCGAAAGAATGAAGATGGTTCTCAAATATAGATGGTTGACTAGTTGAATTGGTTCCCTCTCAACTTCGCAACCATTTTCTTCAATTAGAACTGCATAGTGCATCATTTAGTTTAATGATATAGTTATAAAATGAATCTTAAAATTATTTTAAATGCTCCACTGTTTTAAACTATACCTACAGTGCCACAAATTGAATCCACTTACTTGAATTGCCAAATTATTTAAATTTTATTAATCAAAATGCTGTGTAAAGAACAACAGTAGCTTCAGCTATTTTCCCATCTAAAATTACTTTAAATCATTCCTAAAATCCATTTAATTTAGACACATAGATTCACAAGGATTCCATAAAAGTGGAATAAGTTTCAAGATAGCATCTGGTCCAGCTCCAGGCCTTCAGGCAACCGAGATATCTTCTCATTTCACATAAAAAGTGCCATGGCCACAAACTAAGCGTCCTTGGAAACGTTATGAAATTTCTTTCTATACAATTTCCAAAAATTGTAATTTGTAAATTGTAATGGTAATTTGGAAGGAGTCAATTTGGAAAGCTTTCTAAATTCACAGGAAACAGATGGTGGAAATATATCATCATCTGCCAAATTTGAAAGTCTAACACTTGGGAAATTTCATGCTAGGGAAGCACCTTCATTTAGGACAACCAGAAGGGACAAAATATATGGTCGGGGTAACAGGGAACATCACACAAAGTGGGAAATGCAGTGTCTTTTAGTACCAATGTGAACCCAACAAGGATGTTGAACTCTAACCTTAATGTAGTAATTTATTCCAGCAACTACTTGAGTTTTATACTCTACAGCTTCAAATTCTTCGTAAGTCTCATTTGTTTTTTCTTCAAGCTGAGGTTTAACCTTAGGAGGAGAAAAAAGGAAACACATTATATCAAAGCTATAATGGACCCCACTTATGTGATTTTCAGGTCTGGGAAACTCGTGCTTTTAAAGGTCCTCAAACATCATAATAAGAGCTATTTACAGTATTTCAAGGAAAAGAAAAGATCTGCCTTTAATAAGATTACATGAGCTAACTAAAATGTTAAATTTTGTGGCTTTAGGCTGAATTTGCATCAAGTCAGTGTGGTAATATGGCAACATGGTAATGTTTTCACTAGTAGAACTCTGATATATATGTCTTTGAGTAATAAAAATGGGAGAGCAATAATTACTATTTCACCTAATTTTTTTTATTTTAAAGTAATTTCAGACTCAAAGTTACAAAAGTAGTATAGTATACCTCAAGATCCTTGATCTAATCACATCTGTAATTTCCTTTGCCATGTAAGATAGCACATTTACAAGACTCAGGGATTAGGATGTTGGCCACCATTCTGTCTACCACAGAGGGATTATAAACTTTGGTGGCAGCATGCCTAAACCTGACATGACAAGGGAATGGTGTGCCTCAAATTCAATATGTGAACTTTTACTGGATCTATCAGTTTTCAGTATCGGTCCTTCATTCCTTCTCTCAGCTGAGCCTGATATGCTACTTTCCACTGTGTTCTCTCTGACTCACTTTCTGTGAAGAGTAGGGCTCCAGAATTCTGCCAGAGCTTGGAAGAAATGAAAGGGAAAGATCTCGGGGTGGCCTAACTGCTCCTCAAACAGATCTGCTCTCAGTTTTCCTGGCTTTAGCCCCATGCCTCACTCTCATTGTCATACATTTCTGGCATTGCTCGTGTTTGAGCCATTTTGGAATTCTGCACCACGAATCCGCTTGCTGCTGGCTTATCACTCCCATCTGGTATTGGGCTCCACCTAAGTGGCCAGTCATTTTCCATTGTTCATCTGTTTCCCATCTTCCAAGGTTTGGTCAGTATCTTTGAGGTGGTGTTTGCCTATCTCTGTTGTCTTTCTATGTGTGGGTTTGTGCCCTTTCCCCCCTTATTTTTTCCTGTCATCTAGAGGGAAAAGAAAATAGATGTGTATGTTCAATATACCTTGTTTATTGGGAAGTTGTCTCCCTGCTCTTCACTAAAGCATTTTACGTTTTTCAGGCAGGCCTCCCACGCATCTAGTTCTCCCAAGGCCATTCAGGCCTTCCCATCAGTGGGCGGACATATTGAATTCCTTTTCTATCGGCCCTGTGGTTTGGGTGCCAGAATTGGTTTTCAAAGATGTAAATGTTTTCCAACTTTTTGAGTTCTTAGACCACTTTTGAGGGTAAAACACTCACGGACCACCACCCATTTCTCCTGTGACCTTCAGAATAGATGGAAAGAATGTGATATTGCTTTCTTGAGATGGAAAATGAAGCTTCAGAGTGGAGAAAAGAAGAAGACAAATTGTAAGGGGGAAAAATCAGAAATGGGAAGAGGTGGGTGCAAGAGAGAGAGGAAAAATGGTAGACAGAAGTGCAGAGAGAAGTCAAGTAAGGAGAAGAGTTACTGTCTTCTTGCTTCTCCTATCTAACACTTCTGCATCAATGCTGGGTACTGGTCAAGTTAGAAGCTGAGTTGGAAAGGGTTAATCTCCAAACCCAAAATTATCTAGTTAAACCTCATTTTACAAATGAGGGACCCGAGGCTATGAGGAGACTATGACTGCTTAAGGCTGAAAAATTATTAATTACAGTTATTTAAGGTTTTTAATCCCTTGCCTGGTAGCTTAAGTATCTGATTTATCTGTTGTAATGATCTGTATTCCTTCTGGTTTCCAGTCTTTTGGTCATTTTTTTTTAACCACATATCAGAAAATTTTATTTCTATTTGTCCTTGTCTTAAAAAACAGACAAAATCTCTAACCTTTTCATTGCATCTGTGCAGTTTACAAGTCCAGAATTTTCCATAAGAGAGCTGATTTCCAATGTCCTGGTTTGTTTTGGTAAGTGCGCTGACACCTTCAGACTGTGTGCTGTGATTTCAGGTTTACTGTACCTAGAGCCTGTAGCCTTGCTCTCTCTTCTGAGTAGAACAGGCTGGTATTCTTCTAATGTTGGATGCTATGAACTGGGTGTGGGAGGGGTGGAGGTTGAGGTCTAAGCTGAGGAGCAGGAAAGGGGGCAGAATAAGAAGGAACTGGTCAGTGAAACCTTAATTTTCAGAAGGCAAGCTTGGTATTGAAAGACTACCCCAGGGATGGGTGCTGGGAGGGTGGATGTCAGCTGGGAGTGGTGGTCTGGGACCTGCTGGAATACAGACAGACCTTGGACTGAACACAGTTGGTGTTCACCTTCCCCATCCTGCCATATTCAGTTGTGGCTGAGATGATGGAAGAAACAGTATGGGCCTAGCCACTGTCACTCGGGCCCCAGCCCGGAAAAGGATGCTCTCAGGGAGGAGCAGCTGGTAAAATACAATTACCCTAGGGCTGTTCATATATTTTTATTGTTGTAGAGCATGAATCTTGGTGAGTTGTTAGTCCTCTGAGATCTGAGGATTTGAGCCACGTTGCACCCAACACACCTAGGCATTTTCCCTATCTAAAATCATTCTGCAGAAACTTTGGACTATGCATAAAATAGGGAAGAATGGATAGAAAGTTAATAGTGGCAACATGGGTAGGCCATATTTTGGCATGTTTTACAGAGTAAGGAAGGAGAGTTTGGGTATAGCATGAAAGTATAGTAGGACTGATGAGAAGTGACCTACAGACATTTGTCATCTGACTATGTTTTTGAGGGAAGGCCAAGTGTGGGGCAAGGCACCTACTATGCAAGAAATGATGGCACCCCACATAAGAGAGGAAGGGCAGAGTCTTCGACTGGATGGAGGAATGAGATCCAGCAAGGGATAAGGAAATTGGGAGTATTTTCTTGTACCAGTTGACTGCAATCTTTAAGAGATGGAACTGAGGCACAGGCTGGAGGGGCCATGGGGATGGGAGAGAGTGAGAAGCCAAGAAGAGAGAAGGCCCAGGTCCACCTCTCTGGGGCTTCTAGAAAAGGGTCAACAGGATATGACTGAAAGGATGTTCCGGCAGCCCTAGGTTCCTGTTGCAGTTGTTTGCTGGCATACATTCATAAATTTGTACTGAGTTTCTGTGGTTCTGCAACTTCCTTGAGCAAAGTTCTCTGAACCTGAGCAGAAGCTGAAGAGGAAGTGGTGGCAATGGGAGTGATCTCTAATTGAGGACTGGAATGCCAGAATTTCACAGGGTCAACAGAAATCAAGGGTGGAAGAATGCATGAAGCCAATCACGGTCCAGGCTGGATGAGCCCTCAAGTGGGCCTGAGCATGTTCTGATGATGAAGATGGGAGGGTGAGGGCCTGAAAAATTGTGGTGTGGCTGAATGGCAGGTTCTCTGGGTGTGGGGCAGTGGGAGAGGTGATTGATGGGGAGGCTGTTGGTCAGAGAGGAGAACACAAATATGTGGGTGAGTGACAGCGGTGACATGCTAAGCTCTGGGTGTGGTATCCATGATGGTATGCAGAGGGGGTGTTTGTATGATGTTATGGTCTGTGTGGATGACAGGAATGGCATTCAGCAATTAGGTTTGACGTAGGGGTGTGTGCACGTGTGCATGTGCGTGTTGTCTGTATCTACCTGTGAGTACGTAACAGTACCCTTCATTTCCAAGAGTAATTATTGAAATAACAGTTTTTTCCTGCAATGAACATACTCAGAATTCTCATCCCAATTCTCAGGTCAAATATAGTCCTTATTTCCTTGAGTGTATCCCCTTTGTAAACTTTTCTGAAGGCAAGAACCATCTTTGTGTCCCTTCTGTCCCTATAGCAATTCACACAGTACTGTGTACATAATGTTTTCTGAATGAAGAAACCAGGGCTGTTTTTCTTCATGGCACCTTGTCTTCCTAGAAAGGATAAGAGGATAGAAGGGGATAGCAGAGACACTCAACTAATATAGAGAATCCTGGAAAAGGGGATTTCTTCCATGTGTACTTGGGACCCAAGCTCTATTTGCATCCTTTAGTGATCCATGATACATAACTACCATTCAGTCTCCTTCATCTTCAGAATGGGGACTCTTTTCTCCTGCCTTCAGAAATGTTCAAGTCTCCTCAACCTGGAACTCTTTGTTTGATTTTCTTCTCTTTCTGACCTCACCCAACACCCCTCTTTCAATTTTTTTTTTTAAAGTAAGCTATTTATTTATTTATTTATCAGGGGGAGAGAGAGAGAGAGAGACAAAGTGGGAGCATAAGCAGGGGAATTGAAATGGCAGGCAGAGGGAGAAACAGGCTTCCTGCTGAGCAGGGAGCCTGATGTGGGACTCGATCCCATGACCCAAGCTGAAGGCAGATACTTAACTGACTGAGCCATGTAGGCATCCCTTCCTTTTTCATTTTGATGTCAAATTCCTTAAACCTGCAGTTCTCATTTTTTCTTTGATGCTTCACCTCTCTGAGATGGCTTTCCCCTCCTTCCCTTCTCTCCCAAATGGAGTTCTTCCTTCAGCTGGCATTCCACTAAGAAAACTCTCTGTTAAGGAGAGTGAGAGCTGATAAACTTAAGCTCCTCTAAGAATACCTGCATTTTAAAAAGTGATTTTTTAAAAAATTAGAATATATTAAAAAACAAAGGGATAAAATTACAAGGTAAACGACAGGTAGTGGTGGTCTTCCCTAGGACCACCTCAGATCATACTAAGCGTATGACTACCAAAACTTACTCATTTGTCTGACTCTGACTGGGCCCCTAACTAACTCTGTAATCTTGGAGAAGGTGTTTGATTATATTTCTTCACCTACAGGTGGTTTTGGTAATACCTGCCTCTTGAGGTTGTTTGTGGGGAGATTAATTTTATCCTTCATGGGAAAGTGCTTCCTAAACTGCCAATTCTTCTGCCTTCTAATAGTTATTTGGGAATTGCCCCCCTAAGGTTCTCCTGGGAGAGGGAAGCCAAATGATAACTGGGAGCTTAATACCTGAGAAGCTGAACTACTACACAGTAATTATTCACTTGAAAGTTAGGAGCTTTGATGGGCAAACTCTAATGTCCTTCCTGGTCCCAAACCTATGATTTAAACAGTGTTCCTAATTGGAGGTTGTTTTATTATGTCCCAGTTATCTTGGCTTCTCTAAATGGACTCTAAACCCCTTGAGGAAGGGGGCCATGTCTTAAAGTCCTTATGTGTCTTCTGTAACATTTAACACAATGCTGGACACCTAAGAGATAGTCAA
The DNA here is from genome assembly GCF_963455335.1 of Martes martes. Lineage (NCBI taxonomy): Eukaryota > Metazoa > Chordata > Mammalia > Carnivora > Mustelidae > Martes > Martes martes. The sequence continues at coordinate 120,406,281 of NC_137888.1, forward strand.
GAAATGATTCATTGATATTCATTTCTCAAATTGATTGAAATCTGAGCCTGGCTGCTCACACAAATAAGGCAATTTGCCATACCACATATTTCCCTCAACCCCCATGCTTCTCGATGCTCCTGCCACTGTATAGTGGAAAAGGCAAGTGGTCAAAAATCTGAAGATAGGCTAGCTTCTTAACTAGGCAGATATTAACCTCTTTGAATCTCAGTTTGAAATCTCATCTGAGATATGGACATGATGATTTCCTTCCCTGTGCCCGGGGTTATAAAGACCAAATGAGAGGTCAAATGGAGGACAAGGCTTTTAAAACTGCAATGCACCTTTCTAGAGTGATATAACTATTGTTCATACCTATCTCTCATTCTGCCTTCTTGATGGGGCTGGAGCCTGAGGTAAGCAGCAAGAAACACACTTTCAAATTAATTTCATAATTTAAGATGTGGCTCACAGATGGTTTTTTTTTTAATGCAAGGCCTTCTTATAGCTTCTTACTAAAAAAATTATTCTTGCTAACCAAGATAGGCTTTTTAAAAATCATTGAAATTTTCTGCACACTCTCTCTATGTGGAATCTCTGTTATTCCCCCATTTCCCTTATAGCTCTGTTTCCTAGAAAGTCTCAGGGGGGATTTTCCAGGGTCACGGGTAACTTTGGGCAAAGATTTGAAGCAAATAACTGTGAAGACTCACCTATGCATATTTTTTTCTTGTTTCCAGGTCATTTTATGCACATCACCTTATGTAGTCCTTACAGCTCTGAGATCAGCAGAGCAAGAGGTGTGATCTTCATCTCACAAATAGAATTAAGAATTTTTTTTTGCAGTGCTCTGCTTTTATTTTTTATTTATTTTTTAAAAAGATTTATCTATCTATTTGAAAGAGAGAGAGAGCAGGGAGTGGGGCAGAGGGAGAGGGAGAGAGTCTTAAGCAGACTGTGTGCTGAGCGCAGAGCCTGACGCAGGGCTTGATCTCAGACCCTGTGATCATGACCTGAGCTGAAACCAAGATTCAGAGGCTCAACAGACTGCACCACCCAGGTGCCCCCAGTGTTCTGCTTTTAGAAAACCCATCTCCCATAGGCCTCTTGGATTTATGTATCTCCAGATCTGTAGCCAGTGAGGTCATGGACAGCAGCCTGGATATCACCAGGGAGCGGGCTAGAAATTCAGGCTCTCAGACCCACCCTACCCCAGATTCTGAGTCAGAATCTCCATTTTAACAAGACTCCCCAGGTAATATATGTATACATTGAAGTTTGCGAATACTGACCTGTACATTGAAGATTGAGAATTCTGACCTCAAATAAAGGTACTAATGACTTAACATTATCTTTTGGAAGAAGAAAAGCTACAAAAGTATCTTTTTTCAAAAAGAACTCTTGAAAGGGAAACATTTATCCCCAAAGAATGAGTTGACAGAAATCTAGGCATCGCATCTCTAGAGAGCATTCCAGAGCCCTAACATAGAAATCCTATCTCTTTCACTTACACAAGAAGCCAGTCTTATTTGCCAGGGTCATAGAAGTTTCAGAGAGAAAAAACAAGGAATGATACAAGAAAATAGGGAAACAATTTACAAACCTAAAATGGTAATTTATATATATTTTCTTTTCATAAAATAAACAGTATAATAAAATTTTATCATATAGCTGATAGCTAATCAAACATGTAAAAAATGTATCAACTTGCTAAAAACATTGATTCTGTTTTCACCATCATCAGTTTCCAAATCAGCATAGACTATGCCACTCCTCTTCCCTTCTAGTTTAATCATATTCTAAATATGATAAGACTATAATTTTTTTCTATGTAGTCAAATTGGCAGGAAGTGTGTAAGTGGATTGTCTTTGCAATGTTGTTCTTCATTTAACCCATTTAAAAAAAATTTCCCCACAGAGCGTGTGAAGTCTAGTTTGTCAAATTGTTAAAAAGCTGACTTTAATTACATGTTGGCTCCATTTGGTAAGATTAGAAGCTTCATCAGAAACTGAATTAATAATCCTAGTATCATACATTGTAAGCCTATAAAGATGACCCAATATAAATTCTTTTATAAATGGGGAAACCGAGGCTCTGAGAAGGGGTGTTACATGTTCAAGATCACTCTCATGGTTGGGATTATTAGAGGTTTCAGCTGAAAAGGTTTTTAGTTGTAAGGAAGCCCGAACAAAACCGCACATTTCCCAATGTTCTGCTGGTTTTCATGTTCACCCACACACTTAACACGGCCCCCCTAGGAACCAAGATTTTGGATCAATCCTCTTCATGAGATATACCAACTCACCTCATTAGCAATCTCCTGGATTTCTGGAGTGGCCGGTTTGGCTTCAGTTAAGCCTCCAGGTATCATTTTGGCTAATTGCTTCTTTGCTAGGCAGGATGCTGGAACTGAAGTGATCAAGGAAGCGTGGCGACTCTGGTTTTTAAAGAGGGTGTTGCTCAACAAGCTCCGCCTCCAGAAAGTTCTCTTTTTCACAAAGAGCAAAAAGGCACAGGGAAAATGAATAATTCTCAAAGCAAGCCATGCTGTTTCCTCAACAGAATATGCCAGTAGGAATTGGGGAGATTGAGGGCTGAGGATGAACAAATGGGTGTGCCCAGCGAGTCACATCCTCACAGGGAGTCAGACTTCCCCGTGTTCTCTTCGACATTGGTTCCATCCTGTTGCATCTGAAGAATGAAATCTGGAGCAATGACCAGAGTTTCCCAATGTTTAAAACTTCTAATACAAAGTTTTATACTTTAAAGGTACGTGTATTAATAATGTCAAGGTTGATTGTTTAGAATTTACTTGACTTTATAAAGAAAGCAAAAGGGTCTGTCTGGAGAACCTTGGCTGGATACTTGAATTTTACTGTTTGTTTGTTTGTTTTATACTTCTAGAACTATAGAAAAACACAAAGGGTAAAACAACAATCACCTATATTCCTATCACCCAGATTTAAAACTTTTAACATTTTATCTTACCTACTTTCCCTGTTTTCTTTCCTTCCTTCTTCCCTTTCTCCCTCTCTTTTTCTCTCTCTCTTTCTCCCTCCCTTCCTTCCTTCCTTCCTTCTTCTTTCGTAGTTGTTGTTAGGAAATACAGTATTACCAGTCTCCCACTCCCACCCCCGACCCCCCAACTTTGCCCTCTGCAGAGATAAACTATACTGTGAGTTTGGTATCCTTCTAGGCCATTTCATACATTTACTTAGTGTGTTTTTTTAAAAAATTTGCATATGTTATATGATAAACATGTACTCTATATATACTTTTTTCTGTCCAGCATGTTTTTGAGATGTTCTGTGTTGACACACAGATAGATCAATCTGGCTTATTTCCTTTAATTGTTACTTGATGATTGATTGATCTCTATCTATTTACCTACCTACCTACCATCATCTATTCTATCTAACTGCTATATGCTATTCCACATTTTACATACTTATTCCCCTACTGATGAAGACTTTGGTTGTTTCTAGTTTTTTACCCTTATAAACAATATTGCGGGATGCCTGGGTGGCTCAGTGGGTTAAAGCCTCTGCCTTCGGCTCAGGTCATGATCCCAGGGTCCTGGGATCGAGCCCCTCGTCGAGCTCTCTGCTCAGCGGTGAGCCTGCTTCCCTTCCTCTCTCTCTGCCTACCTCTCTGCCTGCCTCTCTGCCTGCTTGTGATCTCTGTCTGTCAAATAAATAAATAAAATCTTTTTAAAAAAAACCCAATATTGCATCTTTCCCTTTTGTACATATGTAACAGCTTCTGGAGGGAAATTATCTTGAAGCAAAATTGCTGTTTTGGGTGAATATTTATCTGCATTATTTTATTCAGTTTTTAGAGTGTATAACACACACACATGATAAAAATGTTCAAAAGGAATGAAAGAGTTTCCAGTATAAGGAATTCTTCACCCACTCCATTCCTCAGCCACCCTTCTATTCTCTGTCATCAGCTTCTGTATCCTTCAGAGTTATTCTTTATACGTATAAATATGTAAATAATTAACTACACACATACATATATGTGTGTATATACTTTTCTTCTATAAATGGTACAAATGGTACCCTACCGCATCATCTATTATATGCTTTGCTTTATCCCTAACAATATATTTTGGAGGTTGTTTTATATTATTATACTATACATTGATACTTTCATATTATAATTGATGTGTAATATATTATATAAATTATATATTAGAAAGGTGCTTCATTCTTTATAAAGTTTGGCAGGTGCTTGACAAATTTTTGGAGATAGGTGGGTGTCTTACAGGATAATCTAAGTCTTGCTATGCAGATGGATGTCCACGGAATGCCCTCATCCATGTATTGAGAGAAAGAGCAAATGTGAATGACATGGTGCTCACTCAAGAGGCCACGGGTCATCTGAAGACTTAGCTCTGGCCATAGATAATCCTTCACATCTTCCTGTGACCTTTCTAAGTCAGGTCCTCTCATATCTAGGCCTTCAACTTTTTCTCAAGGCCACGTCCATTTCTGCCTCTCTGTTTACCAACTGGCTCAGGAGATACTTATCTAATCTCCCCGGTGGTCAGGCATGGGGTAAGCAGCATATCTTCTGTTCTCTTTCTATGCTTGTTACTCTTGGGTATTCCCCGTTGAGTCTCAAAAATTTCTTTTAGAAGAAAAAACTGACTCAAAGTAAATACTCCTTTTGTCTTTGCATTTCTACTATGTCCTAGCTCTTCTCAAGGGAGTATGGATGCCTCTGATAGGGAAGAGTCATACACATGGAAGTGCAGAAAAGAAAAGCACAAAAATTAATATCTCTGTTAATAAAAATTAAAGTGACAAAAACAGATCAGAGGTTGCCTCTGGCTGGAAGTGGGAGAAAGGATATAATGCAAAGAGGCACAGGAAATATTTTCAGGAGATGGTACTGTTCTATATCTGGATAGTGGTGGTGGTTATGCAATGGTATACAGTTACCCAAATTCATGAAATTGTACACTTAAAATGGGTGGACTTTATTGTATGTAAGTTACACCCCCCCCCAAAAAAAAGCTGAGGTAAAAAAGCACTACCTTTTAAACACCTTGTTTATGTGTCTCTTGTTCTTGCTTTTATATATATATGTATATATATATATATATATATATATATTTTAATATTTTATTTATTTATTTGACAGAGAGAGACACAGTGAGAAAGGGAACACAAGCAGGGGAGTGGGAGTTGAGAAGGAGGCTTCCCACTGAGCAGGGAGCCTGACGTGTTGCTTGATCCTAGGACCCTGGGATCATGACCTGAACCAAAGGAGATGCATAACAACTGAGCCACCCAGGCGCCCCTCGCTTTTATATTTTATACTGCTTCCTCTAATATCTTCCATTAGAGTCTCAGCTACCACCGTATCAACATGTTGCCTTAAAAATGGTTGTAAAGACCCCATTTGAAGTGTGTGCCCCAAAGGAGGACAAAGTTATTCCTCCTGGCAATGCTCATGGTGAGGCGAAAAGTAAGAGGTAAGGTTGATTGAAGATAGGTCATAGAAACAGGTGAAAGTTTTTAAACTTTAGTTGTCAGGTAACAGAGTTCACTAAAATTTTTGAACTGTACAGAAACCATGTGTGCTTTAGAAAGATAAAATTGGAAGCAATGTGTAGGCTGAATTGAGGGACAAGATCTTAAAGACAGAAAGATTGATCAGAGAGTTTTCGAAGTGGAACAATGAAAAGTTAATCCTGATCCAATGTTGTGTTGAATGAATTGGAGAGGAATGGGTATGACAATTTATAAAAAAGAGTATTGGGAGGGAAGCGGGGACAAGAAAAAAGGGAATCAGTGTTTGATGTAGGTATTTTGTTTGGATGACTAGGAAGATAACTGTACCATTAAATAGAATTTGGATATATAGGAATGAAAACATATTTAAACAAGTTGGTCAATACTGAATATATAAGTGTATAACTGGGAAAAGAAAACCACCTCTCCCCCTTTTCCAGGCAAATCCTAGGGAGAATGAAGACCTTGGCAAAAGAATTTAGTCAAAGGATTGTTAATGTAATGCAGAAATCAGAAATAATGAGTCTTGATATTTCAGAGGCCTTAGTTATAAAAATTTGATTTTCAATCATATTTCATAAAAAGTCTTGTGGAATAAAAAAAAATGCTAGACTGGACATTCTAACTCCGTGAAAATGAGAAAGGAGAGAAGGCTAGGGAACATTAACATACCAATGATCTCTGGGGCAAAACAGGAGTGCTGGGTATATGAAGTTCTTGCTTAATTTGAATTTATTCCATCTTAGTAAGTCACCAAAAATTTGAACTTCTGTCTTATTACTTCATTAAGAAGCACAAGAGTCTCTCCCATAGTAGCCAGATGTTAGCTACCATGAAATACAATTATTTTTCAAATATGGTCTAGGACAGAACTTTCTTTGTATTATATAATTTATTTATATATTTGTATTATATAATTATATAATTTATAATCTCTTTCTGAGAAGAAATTAGCTTTCTTGATAACATACTTAAACAAATTTCTGATGAACTTTGACAGGGATAAGACTTGTTTGGCAAACCCAATTATTTTCTCATAAAATAGCTACTTTTTATAAATGATACGAATAAGTTTCTCATACTTTTCAGAGGACTACGAAGCTCAGGCTTCCCTTGTCATCATTAGGGTTGGACAAAGGCCTTGCGGAGAACTGCAGAGAACTGCAGAACCAGCCTTCAAGGAGGTGTTGGCCAACACTGGAACTGAGGAAAGCCATGCCAGTCCTGCCAACTGAAATCATGGTAGACCTGGAGGAGGGGCTAAGACAGTGGGAGGTGGGAGTAAGAGCCCAGAGGAAGGTGAGGAAGCATCAGTGGAGGGGAGGAGAGTTGGGGGTCAACAGCCCCTGTTCAGCAGATAATATGTTAGAGATGCACGTGGGCTGTTGAGACAGTTGGTGGGTGGCAGCCTGTGACCATGGCAGACCTCAAAGGGCCCAGTGCCATCAACACTCATGGAACTAGAATCTCTGCTCTTGCTCTACTCCAACTCCATACTCAGGAGAAAGGGCTCCTTTCTCAAACTCAACTTTTGTCAGTCTTTCCTCCCCCCACATTAGTACAGTAGTTTTCAAATTGCCCTCAAGGGCTCTAAAGGTTTCTCAGAGCTCCCCCAGGGCTTGGAGGGGAGGGGGAGAAGAAATGGGGGAGGGGAAAAGAGCACTTAGCTACAAAGCTTTGTCTCCGTTCTTTGCTTCAGCCAGAGTGGTATGGCTAAGCACAGAGAAGAGGGAGATCTCTGAAAGAATTCCTTTCAGAAGGAGAGCTCTATTCTTATGAAAGAACTTCCTTGTCCAGGCCTTTTGGGGAGAAAGCTGTGACTCTGTGATCTGGGTGTGAAAGTTGGCATCTTGTCTTGAGAAAAGCAGTTTTTATTCTGCATTTGGAGAGAAGGGGAGACCATTCAGCTAGCCAGGTTTCAAGAGGGCCAGCCTGTGCTTTAAGATGAGACTGTTCTCTGTGACTTTGAACCTCGAGCTTAAAAAAGTTGACTAAACTTACAAAATGCTTGGTAGGAGTGGATTTTTTTTTTTTTTTTTAAACAGAGCTCGTTGTCAGAGTTTCATGCCTGAATTGCTGCGTAGCAAAATAGAGCAGATAGGAGGGAATAAGTAGAGTGAGCCCTTAGAGCTCCGCCAAACTCCTGGGGAGGCATAGAACTTCCTCCTCTCCAAACTGGTCTCTTTGGCTGGGCAGTTCCCAGTTCCCATCTGGATGGCATATATTTGGGGTTCCATGTGGGATTCTTCCCCCTCCCACACTTCTTTTAAATTGAGGTACAATTTATATGTGGCAAGATGAACACATTTTTAATGTATACCTCAATAATAGGTGCTTAAGTTTTTATAGTTGTATACATCCACATAATGTTATAGAATAGTTTCATCATCTCAGAAAGTTCCCTCATATCCCTTCCCAGTCACTACAGTCTGCTCAACCAGTACTTTTCCAGGTTTTAAATTTTATATAAGTGGGCTCATACTATAGATTTTCTTTTTTTAAATTTAAATCCAATTTAGTTAACATGTAGAGTATTATAAGTTTCAGAGGTAGAATTTAGTGACCCGTCAGTTGCATATAACACCCAACGCTCCTTATATCACATGCCCTCCTTAATGCCCATCACCCAATTATCCCTTCCCCTTACTCACCTCCCATCCAGCAACTTTCAGTTTGTTCTCTATAGTTAAGAGTCTCTTCCGGTTTGCCTTCCTCCGTGTTTTTATCTTATTTTATTTTTCCTTCCCTTCCCCTATGTTCATCTGTTTTGTTTCTTAAATTCCACATATGAGAGAAATCTCATACTATAGATATTCTTTTGTGTTTGGCTTCTTCAGCTCAGCAAAATGATTTTGACATTCACCCATGCTGTTGCTTTTATCAAATAGTTTACTCCTTTATTTCTGTATGCTATTCCATTATATGCATAAGCCATGTTTGTTTATTCTACTGATGGGCATTTGGGTTATTTCTATTTTTGCTTATTTTGAATAAATCTTCTATAAATAAGTCATTTCTCTTGAGTATATACCTAGGAGTGGAAATCCTGGGATATAAGGAAGGTGTATGTTTAACTTTATTAGAAACTGCCAAAAAATTTCCAATGTAGTTTTACCATTTCAAACTCCAATCAACAGTTCATGAAAGTTCTGGTTTCACTATCCACTTCAAAAATTGGTATTGTTATGTTAGCCTTTTTAATTTTAGACATTTCTGTGAATATATAGTGTATCTCCCTGTGATTTTAATTCGCATCTCCTTGATGAGTAATAATTTTTAGCACCTTTTCATGTGCTTATCAATCACTTGGATATTTTCCTTTTTTATTTTAATTCCAGTTAGTTAACATACAGTGTTATGTTAGTTTCATTTGTATGATATAGCGATTCAACAGTTCCATATATCACCCATTATGCATCACAAGTGCACTCCTTAATACCCATCACCTACTTAAGTGATGTTTCTGGTTAACATCACTTTGTTCCCTATAAGTAAGAGTCTGTTTCTTGATTTCTCTCTCTCCCTTTTTTCTGCTTGCTCATTTGTTTTGTTTCTTAAAGTCCACATATGAGTGAAATCATATGGCATTTGTCTTACTCTGACTGACTGATTTTGCTTAGCACAATACTCTCTAGCTCCATTCATGTTGTTGCAAATGGAGAGATTTCATTCTTTTTTATGGGTGAATAATCTTCTATCATATATATATACCACATCTTCTTTATCCATTTAACAATCAGTGGATACTGGGCTACTTCCAAATGCCTTTGAATTAGTGCTTTTGTATTCTTTGGGTAAATACCAAGTAGTACCAGTACTACTATGATTGTAGGGTAGTTCTATTTTTAACTTTTTGAGGCACCTCCATATTGTATTCCAGAGTAGCTACACCGGTTTGCATTCCCACCAACAGCGCATGAGAGTTCCCCTTTCTCCACATCCTGGTAACACCTGTTGTTTCCTATGTTCGTAATTTTAGCTATTCTGACAGGTGTGAGGTGAGATCTCATTGTAGTTTTGATTTGCATTTCCCTCATGGTAAGTGATGATGAACATATTTTCATGTATCTGTTGGCATCTGTATGTCTTTGGAGAAATGTCAGTTCATGTCTTCAGTCCATTTTTTAATTGGATTATGTATATTTTGAATGTTGAGTTGTATAAGTTCTTTATACATTTTGGATACTAACCATTTATCAGATAATGTCATTTGCAAATGACATTCTCCCATTCTGTAGAGTGTCTTTTAGTTTTGTTGATTGTTTCCTTTGCTATGCAGAAGCTTTTTATTTTTAGATAGTCCCAATAGTTTATTTTTGCTCTTGTTTCCCTTGCCCTTAAGAGACATATCTAGAAAAAAAGTTGCTATGGCTGATGTCAAAAGGTTTCTGCCTATCCTCTCTTGGAGGAGTTTTAGTTTTCTGTCTCACATTTAGGTCTTCCATCTATTTTGTATGTGGTGTAAGAATCATTTCGATATTTTCTTTCATGAAGCCTCTCTTCAAGTCTTGCCTCCTCCTTCTTTTTCTCTATGGAAAAGTTCTTTATGTATTTTGGATGTGAGTTCTTCATCACACATGTATATATTTATATTGCGAATTTTCTTCCAGTCTATAGCTTGTCTTTTTTACTTTCATAATGGGTGTTTTTGATGAGTAGGTGTTTTTAATTTTGATGAAGTCCACTTTTTTTCATGGTTATTGCCTATGTCATGTTTAAAAAATATTCACTGACATTAAGATTCAGTAATATATCTTTTTATATTTCCTTTTAGACATTTTATGATTTTAGCTTTTACATTTAAATGTATGATCCATCTCAAATTTATTTTTGTATGGTGTGTGAGGGAGGTCAAATTTCCTTTGTTTTTCTTTATGGATAGCTAGTTGTTCCAATATCACTTATTGGGGGGAAAATCCATCTTTCTTTCACATTGAATTTTCTTGATATCTTATGCAAATAAGTTGACTATGTAAACGTGGGTTTATGCACTTATTATTAAGGCCTTTTCCCTGTCAGGGCCTGGTAAGCCAAGAGAATGGGGGAAGGCAGCAAATATCAGGTATCTTGCCAAGGAAATCTAGATCCAAAGAGTAAGAAATGTGGAAGGAAATGGTATATGGTTGTTAACTTTATTCTATTGCCCCTAAGAACAATGTTCCTATTGTGTATATAGGTCTGCTGTTGGTAAAGGCCCTAAATGCCAACTGCTTGTAACCAGTTACATGAACTTAAGAAGTGCTGTAGCCAAAATTGTGAGACTCTCAGATTTCCGTCCCTCCCCCAATACCCTTACGGGTTACTGTACTCACCTATTTTTCCTATCTCATCTATTAAAACTTACTCTTGCAAAAGAATCTGCAAATCTTTCACAAAAAAAAAGTATAGATGACTAACAAAAATCACCCATGAGTGTTGACATTTGGCTGAGATGAAGAAATGTAATGGTGAAGTTTTATGCATGCAATGAACAAATAAATTATAGGAAGTAGAGTGTTCATAGTACCTATTGATCACACCAGTTTGGTGTTCACCTACCTTGTTGACATGTTAAAGCTGGTGTTTCCCTGCTTCAAAAACTTGTTCTAACTTGTTAGACCCCAAATGTTTCTTCTACCTCCATCCTTCCCCAGGGACCCATCTCTAACCATTCCAACAGTCTAAAGTTGGCAAAAGTTGCTCACAAGGAGGGAGGTAGTTTTATATTATGGAAAAAAACAACGTTGGATTAAATAATTTTAGAGAATAGTTGAAAACTTAATGAAAAATATATCTAATTGTCCCCAGGTGTTTATATTTACTTACATATTCTCTAGATTATAAACTTTATTTAAATATACAATTTAGTGACTGGTAAGTGTCTGCACTAAATCTTCTTTAATGATTCTTTTAGCCTTGTTGAGGTATAATTGACAAAATTATAATATTTTTAAAGTGTACATCGCATTGTGGCTTTGATTTGTATTTCCCTGATGACATGATGTTGAGCATTTTTCACTTGTCTGTTGGCCATTTGTGTGTCTCCTTTGGATAAATGTCTGTTCATGTCTTCTACCAAATCCATGACTGGATCATTTGTCATCAAGGAAATACAAATCAAAACCACAAAGAGATATCACTTTACACCAGTCAGAATGGCTAAAATGAACAAGAACAGGAAACAACAAATGTTGGTGAGGATGTGGAGAAAGGGGAACCCTCTTACACTGTTAGTGGGAATGCAAGTTGGTGCAGCCACTCTGGAAAACAGTATGGAGATTCCTCAAGAAGTTAAAAAATAGAGCTATCTTATGACCCAGCAATTGTACTACTAGGTATTTACTTCAAGGATACAGATGTAGTGAAAAGAAGGGGCACCTGCACCCTAATGTTCATATCAGCAATGTCCACAATAGCCAAACTGTGGAAGGAGCCAAGATGTCCATTGACAGATGAATGGATAGAGAAGATGTGGTCCATATATACAATGGACATCAGAAAGGATGAATACTTAACATTTATATCGACGTGGATGGAACTGGAGAGTATTAGGCTAAGTGAAATAAGTTAATCAGAGGAAGACAATTGTATGGTTTCACTCATATATGAAATATAAGAAATAGCACAGAGGATCATAAAGGAAGGGAGAGAAACTGAATGGGAAGAAATCAAAAAGGGAGACAAACCATGAGAGACTCTTAACTCTGGGAAACAAACTGAGTATTGCTGAAGGGGAGATGAGTGGGGAGATGGGATAAACTGGTGGGTGGGGATTAAGGAGGGCACGTGATGTGAAGAGTACTGGGTGTTATATGCAACTGATGAATTATGGAACACTACATCTGAAACTCATGATGCACTGTATGTTGCCCAATTGAATTTAAATAAACAAAAAAGTGTATATCACTATGATTTGATGTACGTATACATTGTGAAAGAATTCTCACAGAGGTAATGAATACATCTATGTCTCCATCACCTCACATAGTTACCTTTGTGTGTAAGACAACACTTAAGTTCTATTCTCTTAGCAAATTTCAATTATATAGTAAGAATTATCAACTATAGTTACCATGTTATTCATTAGATCCTCAGATCTTATTTGTATTTTAACTGAAAATTTATACCCTTTACCAGCCTTTCCCTATTTTTCCCAGTCCCAAATTCTAACAACCACCATTTTTTAAAAAGATTTGCTTATTTCTTTTAGTGAAAGGAGAGACAGATCGAGCAGGGGTGGGGGGCAGAGGGAGAGGAAGAGAGAGAATCTCAAGCAGACTTGCCACTAATTATTGGGTTCAGGGCCTGGTCCTACAACCCTGAGATCATGACCTGAGCCTAAATCAAGAGCTGGATACTTAACCAACTGAGCCACTCAAGTGTCCCATCTAGCAACCATCCTTTTGCTCTGTTTTTGCATGTTAGACTTTTTGTTGTTGTTAGATTCCTCATATAAGTGATACTCTGCAGTATCTGTTTTTCTCTGTCTGGCTTATTTCATTTATCACAATGCCTTCCAAATTCAGCCATGTGCAGGGGTTCCTTCTTTTTTAAGGCAGAATAATATTCCTGTGTGTGTTCACATTTTCTTTGTCCATTCAGTTGTCAACCGACACAGATTTTTTCCATACTTTGGCTATTGTGAATATTATTGCAATGAACATGGGAACATAGGTATCTCTTCAAGATAGTGATTTGTTTTCTTTGGATATATATCTAGAAGTTGGACTGCAGAATGATATGGTAGTTCTATTTTTAATCTCCTGAGGAACCTCCTACTGTTTTCCATAGTGGCTGTACCTTCCTACTAACTGATAGTTTACCTTCCTACCAACTGTGCAGGGTTCCTTTTCTTCACATCCTAGACAGGATTTGTTATCTCTTCTCTTTTTTCTCTCAGCTTTATTGAGATATTATTGACATATAATATTGTGTAAGTTTAAGGTGTGATGATTTGACATATATACATATTTCAAAATGAGTATCACAGTAAGGTTAACACAACCATAACCTCTCATAGTTACTTCTTTTTTATGGTGACAATTTTAAACATTTACTCTCAGCAACTTTCAAGTATATTATTAACTATAGTCACCATGCTGTACATTACATTCCCAGAACTTACTAATCTCATAACTGGAATTTTATACCTTTTAACTACTCTCACCCATCCATCCACCCCTTCCCCCAGCAACCACCAAATCACTGTTTCTAATGAGTTCCATTTTTTTAAGTTTACACATATATTGTCTCTCTCTGTCTGACTTATTTCACTTAGTGAAATAATGCTCTTGAAATCCATCCATGTTGTCACAAATGGCAGGAGTTCCTTCTTTTTTATGGCTGAATCATATCCTATTGTATCTATTGTCTTTAAATTTTTTTTTAAAATAAGCTCTATGCCCAACATGAGGCTTGAACTCATGACCCCAAGATCAGGAGTCACATGCTCTACTGACTGAGCCAGCTGGGTACCTCTCTCTCTCTTTTTTTTTTTTTTTTTTGATAGTAGACATCCTAACAGGTGTGAGATGTTCTCATTGTAGTTTTGATTTGCATTTCTCTCATGATTTGTGATCTTGAGTACCTTTTTGAGTACCTGTTGGCTATTTGTATGTCTTCTTTGATCATTTGCCCTTTAAAAAAAATTTTTTTTTTTTTTTTGCTATTAAGTTGTGTGAGTTCCTTGTGTATTTTGGTTATTAGCTCCTTACTGGATGTGTGGTTTGCAAATATTTTCTCTCATTCTTTAGGTTACCTTTTCATTTTGATAACGGTTTCATTTGCTGTGCAGAAGCTTTTTAGTTTGATGCAGTCTTACTTGTTTATTTTTGCTTTCTTAACCTTTGTTTTTGGTGTGAAATCTAAAAAAAATCATCACTCAGACCAATGTCAAGGAGTTTACCCACTGTGTTTTCTTCTGGAAGTTTTACAGCTGAAGGTCTTATATTCAAGACTTTAACACATTTTGATTTGATTTACACATATGGTAAGAGATAGGGATCCAATTTCATTCTTTTGCATGTGGCTCTCCAGTTTTTCCAACACCGTTCATTGAAGAGAATATTTTCCCCATTGTATATTTTGGATCCTTTGTCAAAAATTAATTGACCATATACATCTGAAACTAATATTATACTGTATGTTAAATAACTAGAATTAATAAAAACTTAAAAAACAAATTGAGCATATTTCTGTGGGTTTATTTCTGAGCTCTCTATTCTGTTCCATTGATCTGTGTGTCTGTTTTTATGCCAATCCCATACTGTTTTGATTATTAGCCTTGCAATATAGCCTTTAATTAGGAAATATGATGCCTCCAGCTTTGTTCTTCTTTTTCAAGATTGCTTTGGCTATTTGGGGTCTTTTGTGGTTCCATACAAATTTTAGGATTAAAAAAATTCTGTGAAAAATGCCATTGGATTATTGATAGGGATTGCATTGAATCTGTGGATTACTGTGGATAGCATGGGCATTTTGATAATATTAATTCTTCCAGTCCATCAAAACAAGATATCTTTCCATTTGTGTCTTCCTCAATTTCTTTCATCAATGTTTTATACTTTTCAGGGTGCAGATCTTTCACTTCCTTGGTTAAATCATTACCTAAGTATTTTATTCTGTGTGATACTATTGTAAATGGGATTGTTTCCTTAAATTCTGAGAGTTCATTGGTAGTGTATAGAAATGCAACTGATTTTTGTATATTGGTGCTAAATCCTGCAACTTTTCTGAATTTATTAATTGTAACACATTTTTGATGGGGTCTTAAGAATTTTCCCTATATATTATATCATCTGCTCATTCTCAAAGAGAGACAATTTTACTTCTTCCATTCCAATTTGGATGCCTTCAGCCCACCACCCTGCTAATTTCTTTGGCTAGGACTTCCAAGATTATATTGAATAAAAATTGGTGAGATTATATTGAATAAAAAAACTGATCTTAGAGGAAAGCTTTCAGCTTTTCACCACTAAGTATGATGTTAAAGGATTATCATTAATTGAGCGGATAGTAACTCTTTTAAAAAGTAGAAGGTACAGGGACACCTGGGTGGCTCAGTCAGTTAAGTGTCTGCCTTTGGCTCAGGTCTTGATTCTGGAGTCCCAGGATCGAGTCCCAGGATCATAAGCCTCCTGGTCAGCGAGGGAGTCTGCTTCTCCCTCTCTCTCTTGCTCAATCACTCTCTCAAAGAAACAAATAAAATAATTTTTAAAAAAGAAGAGGGTACATGGGGTGCCTGGGTGGTTCAGTGGGCTGGGCCTCTGCCTTTGGCTCGGGTTGTGGTTTCAGGGTCCTGGGATTGAGCCCCGCGTCGGGCTCTCTGCTTGGTGGGGAGACTGCTTCCCCTCTCTCTCTGCCTGCTGCTCTATGTGTGATCTCTCTCTCTCTGTCAAATAAATAAATAAAATCTTTAAAAAAAATAAAAAAGAAGAAGGTACATATGAAAGCATTTCTTAGCCAATCACATCCTAATTATTGGATTCATGGCATTCTAGCTTCTTGGAGTTTCCTCAACGTCCCTGTCTTCTCTGTCCATGGAAAATCCTTGAAACTGCAAGAAAAATCTTTCCATTGCAAAAGATAACAAAAATTCTAGCCAAGACAAGGCAAAGGAAAAAAAAATTCTGGCCATAGAGGACTTTGGCTATCCATTGGTGGTGGTTGCCAGTAATGAGCAGAGAGTGAAGCCCCCAAGGAGATCCCCTGTAGAGAGCTAGATGGAGTCACTAGGGTCAAGCAGGGAGCTGTGTTAAGCAATGACTCAAGCAGCTAAGGGCATTGCAGCTAACACCAGATATCTCCGAGACCAGCATTAGCTGATGATACTCTCAGAACTTATAACCAGCTGAAACAGAGGAGGTCTGCAAAGGCCCAAGACTGATTAAGTCCTTTTAAAAAGAGAGGTTTTTTACAAGTCAGTCTCCTCAGACACTAATCCCTCTGTGTCTGACCACTTCAGAAAGGGAGCTGCTGCTGAAGGCTCTGCCTGATCAATTTCTGAAAAGAACAAAGGTCTTTCACCGCTTGAACATTAGAAGCAGTAAGTGCCAAGACCTGATCCGTACAGGACCGAGGTCTTACCTCAACTGCATGTTCACAGACTGACTTTGCGTTTGATTTGTTAACCTCCTACCCTCTGCTTTATCTTGTTTGTTGTGTGACTTGTCTTGTGCTTTGCTTTGTGTGACATGTAGGAAGCCAAGTTAAACACGTAGTGAAATGTCCCTGAGTTTAGAATCCTGACCTGCTTTATCATTCTGTCAGCTTTGCTTTATGACTAAATAAAGTGGACATTGTGGAGAGACACAACTCATGTGTGTGCCTTCATAGAGTGTTCATGATGTTCCCAAAAGGTGAGTTCTGAACTTCATGAGTTAGAGGTGCATACCTTGCGGTGGTTAGGCATGGAGACGCACTAGGGGTAGGGAAGGCTGGGATGGGGATATAAGGTGGCTTTTAACCCACAGCTGCTTTAATGGTCCCTGACTTGCCTAACTTTGAGATTTATCCATGTATGCTGAGAATGAAGGTGAGACTAATGTACTTAAAGCCAACAAGTCTGAGTGCCATGCTGGCCCTAGAGCACCCCTCTTGGTGCCAGGACATTAGGTGAGGTTGGGAACATAGTTTGGAGGGTTGTAGAAACAACCAGGTTGTCATCCTTCAAGAATAAATCTTTCAGGAACCTACAGTTTTTCTTAATTCTAAAGTGAGTGTAACAGCAATCATTCGCCTCCTACTCCACAGGATAAAGTAACTGGTGTTCTCAGCAACCCTGGTAGCTTTTGGGTAGTCTCCAAAACAATGCAGAAAAGCTTGTATGACCTTGGGGATCATTCAGACTTTTGCTCAGTAGCCTGGTCTATGAGTTGGGTTGCACGTTTACTCTGAGTGGAGAGGGAAGTGAATTGTAGGGTCTACCCACTGTGAATGCTCGTAAAACAAACTGGCAATACTGGAGTTGGCTCGGTCAATTTATATGACTAATAATAAAAGCCAGGGTGGAGTAATATTAAGCAATCAGTGTTGCTGCACCTCTCCCTAGGGAGAAAATTCTGCCCCTGCCCAAACACACACTGGGATCACAGGCATCTCCCAACACGACTTTGTGTCAGTTTACGCCCTGGGAAAAATCGACTCATGCATAAGCATAGGGCCATGCTCTCAAAGGATTCTTGGGAAATGGTAATTTATGAGTTTTAGCTTTGTGGATTGTATTGCTGGGTTCAACTTAGTAGTACTTCCCAACATATGATCTGAATCCCCTGGGATGCTTTCTGAGCTCTATCCCATATTTATTAAATTCATATCCCATGGGAGTGAGTCTTAGAAACTGCATTTTAAAGAAGCTCCCTAGATGATTCTTGCACGTACTAAATTTAGAGGCCTAGCAACTTATAATGTTGGTGTCCTGAGTTTGTGGATACATTAGGGAGGTGCACAGTTGGAAATCTGGAAGAGCAGTTCATTGCTGGAAGGCAGCCATTTTTACAAAGAGAAAACAAACGAAAACAGCCCAAGGAAAGAGTTAAGGCAAATGCTGGTAACGCATGGTATTTACTTCAATTACGTGCACGGGTTCTGGGTTTGTGTTGTGGAACATCCAATGCAGGCCATGTAATGGGCTGGTACTTAAAAGTGTTTGTCTTAACTCAGTGACCACACCCCCCGTTGTAGCTGAGGATTGTGTCCCTGGGCAGGTGGAGCTCTTTAATCAGAAGGGGACAGATGGTAAGTATAACACTACCACATCATTTATTGAAAACCAAGCTGAGCAATATTTCTCCACAACCTGTGGAGTCCCTTTGCTTTCTGTGTCGTTTCCGTTTGTTTTTGTGCCCTATAGATAACCAATGTGTGGCCGGACCAGCCTTGTGGTTGGTTTTCTTTTTCTTTCTTTTTCTTTTTTCTTTACTTTTTTTTCAGCCTGTGGTTTTTATTATGATTGCAGGACACCTTCAGCAACAGTATACTTTGGGGGGTGGGGAGTATACTCTTCACATGTCCTGGAAGTTACGTGATGCATGTGGGGCCACACAGTGACGTCACAGGTAGAGAGGTAGGAGAGGGAGCCTGAGAGAGTGCAAGCGTGTGCCTGCGGATCTGCTTTTATTAAGGTCGAGGGTGAGGTTTTGCAGGGTTATTCTTTACTGGTGAATTTAAAACATAAGAGCAGGAATTTAAAGTGTGGTAAGAGAAAAAATAAATTGCCCACTCAGTTGTTAAAACCGACCAAGATCTCTAAAACAGAGGAGCCCTGGTGCGGGTGAGAGGGGGAGGAGTGGCCTGGCTCTTTGTCTAGTCTTGTAGCTGGCAATGAATTTATTCAAGATAGCCATCTCTGAAGTGGATGCTTCTTTGAAGTGGATGTCCCAGCAATCAAAGCTTCTGTCATGCATTTGCATTACAGAAAAGAAAAACCTACCTTGGGCTTACATTACACCATTTTAACCTTTCCTGTGTTCCTTTTCCCTTCCACGGAACTAGCCACCCTGGGAAGGAAGGGAAGGCAGAGTTAAACTTTAAAACTCTTATGTCAAATTCATTGATATTTGGAAATACTCTATTTTTATAGAGGGACCTTCTAAAGACTGAAATAGAATATTAGTAATATAAACCTTACACTAAACTGAATAAATGAGTTCTTGGCATTATACTTCGGAGATACTAAAAAACTCTATCCTCAAGGCTCAGTGTATAGAAGTCCAGGGGCAATATCGCTAGGAACCACTCAGATGTACTGCAGTTCTGATTTCACAAGTCTCTCAAATTCACCCTTCCTTGCTGTTTCACAGGTGCCACTTCAACAAAGCTTTCATCACACCCTTACCAGATTATTGCTGACACTTCCTGGCTGGATCCCACCCTTCCAGCTCCTCCGGAAAACCAAACTCTTTCTCAAATACTTAAAAAAAAAATGTTGCTCCACAACTTGGGAACTTCCCGTGGTTTATCCAGTCAATCACTTTGCCAATAGGTTGGAACTCCTTCTGGTGTCCATCTGCATATGTGTGTCTCTCTAGTGATAAAACACAATTTCACAGATGCGAGAATGGGAAGGGTCACATTTTTCTTTTCTTTCCCGGCTTTTCTTTTCTTTCTACAGATAAGCTGGGCTTATACTTTCCAGATAAGTGGAGAAATATTTTCTGTATTTTCAGACAGAAAATGGCTGTGCTCCAGAGAGACAAGCAGCTTCCAGGCAAGAAAGGCAGGGCACCCCTGCCAATGGTCGGTAGCCAGAACCTTGGCAGTCTCTGTTATGGGCAACAACTGTGGACAAGCCAGGGACCTGGCCAGAATTGAGAAACCTGTGAAACAACTAAAGAGGGGTTTATAGTTGCAAACAGAATGATTATTTGGCACTGGTTATTTTCTTTAATGTCTGGGTTTAAATATAATTCACACAACCCTAGACTCTCTGTCTTGAAAGAATTTTCTATTTTTACCCTGCAATATTCTAAAAAGGATTTGAATCAGCATGCCTAGGTGCTTCCGACAAAGCAACAAAATGAACTTGTACTGTATGCAATTGGGGAAATCGGGAATGGAGGAGAGAAAGAAAATAAAAGAAGAAAAGAAATTGAAGCCAAGGTGTGGTTTTTTACACGAAATGGTGGCTTTTCTAAGGTAGGGCTAGTTGTCCAGGCAAGCCACAGATTTGGATTTTAAAGTCCTTGAAGCCAAAGCAGAGAGGGAAAACAAGATTAGTTAAACAATTCATGGAGAAGAGAAAATAAAAACAAACCAGTTTCTTTTGATAAGCACAGCTATTCCCTGAGGGCAAGGCCTGATGGACATTTCCTCCATAGTCCTACAGGAGGAGAGATGAAAAGCAGTGACAGAGCTGCCTTCACCATATCCCTATGCTACACGCAAGTTCCACAAGACTTAGAAATCCTGTTTCTTTTATATTGGCTGAAGGGCAGTTCAGCAAAAGCAATTTTGAGTAATAAAATGATCAGCATGAAAATCCCTTGAGCTCACTTAATTCAAAGTTAAAATCTAAAGTATCCAGAACACTAGATTCATTGGATCTCCTTTAAACATTCTTCCATAATCATTTTTCACAGATGGGCAGCCTTGACAATCAGCTGGGCTTCAGATTCTCTGCTCTGCTGGCCAAGGGCTGGTCCAGATGTTTCGACAGTTTGCTCATCTAATCTGTTCTTATAAATGAGTTGCTTGGCAGTCTGTATGCCTGCTCTGAATTTAAGCTGAAGGCCTCATAGTTTGATCTAAGCTGGTATAGATATGAGGATGTTAGGTTACACAATTCCAGGGGTGTTCTTTGCACTATATTCTAAAGTGGAGCTCCAGTCTGTGGGATGTTTTTACTAAGGACAGTTTCTTATTTTTCAGTAAAAATGTACATAATGGGCAAGAAGGCTTTTATGAGATGGCTTTAAAGTCATCCATGTTTTCAAAGGAGAGGTCACTGGAGGTAGAAAGCACAGTGGTTAAATGGGCTTTGGAGTCAGAGATGGCTGGGCTCAAGAATCTGTCTGGTTCTGTAACCCTGGGTATGTGACTTTGCCTTTTTGAGCACCAGTTTAATTGTCTGTGAAATATAAATAATAACCACCTCACAGGGCTGTGAAGGTTCAATAGAGAATGCGTGTGGAGCATTTCTCCCCGTGTCCGGCATATGTAGTGTCCCATAAATGGAAGCTAGTTGTATTTTCATTTCCAGATAGCCTAGCAAGCATCCTTACATTTTGCATCCTCAACTGCATCTTTGAAGGATCTAGAAATATACAGAGAGATAAAGAAAATAAAACATATTGGAAGAATGCATTTGGGGTTTGGATTAATTTTTTTTTTTTTAAATTTTGTTTATTGTTTATTATTGAGAGAGATCACAAGTAGGCAGAGAGGCAGGCAGAGAGGAGGAAGCAGACTCCCTGCTGAGCAGAGAGCCCGATGTGTGGCTCAATCCCAGGACCCTGAGATCATGACCTGAGCTGAAGGCAGAGGCTTAACCCACTGAGCCACCCAGGCGCCCCTGGATTAATTTTTTATATTTGAGATTGGCGAGATTAAAAAGCCTCATCATTATCATTAACCATATCAGGCTGAATACTTAAGTATTTTTTTTTCTTCTTTCTTTTTCTGATATAATGTGTGGTCCTTAGTGGAGTTATTGGGTAGGTAATGATGGATGGTCTCTTGGTTGCAGGGTCTATCTACCTCTGATGACCCCCTTCGTTTTCTGTTTCTTCTCCTTCTGTGTCCCACGTCTTGGTCCTCTCATTTCCCAACTTGGAAAGATGGGTGTCACTCTTCACTCTTTGCCCACTCTCAGCCCCCTCTTGAAGTGATCACCATCTACTGTCGGTTACAATGGACTCCATCTACTTCCTTCCATCTGGATTGCACCACCCACATTCGGGCCATGATTATGTCTCTCTTGAATAACTGCCGTAGCTTCTCCAGTCTTCCCCTTTTGACAATGCTCCATCCTTACACAACAGCCAAATATGTCTTCTAAAAAGCAAATCCGATCATATTGTTTCCTTAGTTAAAATAACATTCTATTGTTCTCAGGGTACACTTGTCTCCCTTTAACATGGCTTATATGAACTTTCTGATTTGGTTCTTGCTAAATTCTCCTAAGGTACCCTTCTCTTTGCCTCTTTGCTTATGCTGGGAACCCCTCTCTGTGCTTCCATTTGCCTGTCTGACTCCTCTTTATCTGTCAGGTCTGTTATGGGCTACATTATGTCCCTTCCTCCCAATTCATGTTGAAGCCCTAATGTCCAGTACCTCAGAATGGGACTTATTTGAAGATTGGGCCTTTAAAGATGTGATTAATTTAAAATGAGGTCACTAGGGTGGGCCCTAATTCAATATGACTGGTGTCCTTATAAGAAGAGGAAATTAGGACACAAACATACTGACAGAAGACCATGGAAAGACAAAGGGAGAAGATGACCATAGAAAGGATGGAGGCCTCAGTAGAAATCAACCCTGCTGACACCTTGATCTCAAACTTCCAAACTATTACCTACTCCTGTAGCACTTTGTAATTTCTCTATCAGACCTTTTACTACGGTGTATTAGGATGGCCTGTTTTTCTTTTCTTTTCTGTTTTTTAAATCATTTATGTTGCTTTTATGTTTTTGGTCTGTACTGTCTAAACCTAAAGTTTCATAGGCAGGAACTGTATCTGTTTTGTTCAAGATTTTATCCCTGGTGCCTCACATAGTCTTAAACTTCCTGGCATTCAATACATAGTTGAATGAAAGGAATGAATGAATTGAGGATAATTAAAATCCTGGAGGTTAAACTAATGTTTATCAAACGTCAACTAGACCTAAATATCCAGGATGTAATTTTGAGTGTCGGAGTTGATTAAAAGAATGTTAACCATGGTACAGCTCTCAGCACAAAGATAGAAACCATCCCCTTTATACCACTCTAGTTACAAAGCAATGCTAAACCCAAACAAAACAGCGGAAGATGACATCGCTGAATGAAGCAAACCATTTTATGACTCCAAAGGGAGCTAAAGATAACTGACTCAGATATAAGAAGAAAAATAAAGTGGCTGTAGGTTGAAATCAGACCCAGATTCAGGGTGACAGGTGGGTTCTTATCCTTCACATTCATAATTCTTCACTAGACATGCTTGGATCAAGTTCCAATCCTCCTTCTAAATACCATTGCTCCTCCTCATCTAACCTGCAAGCCTATGTGAGTAGGTGGGGCTGTGGGACAGCCAGAGCAGAGCCTGGAGACAAAGGGTGGAGTCAGGAGTTATGAAGTCCAAGACAAGTCGTCAGACCAGAATTTTACTCAACGGATTCTTGGTGACTCACTTAACCTGTGAACCAGCACACTGGAAATCTGTATGACATATTCAAGTTACTTCCTAGTTCTGAAGTGTACTGTGGAGAGACAGTACTCTTGTAGTACAATCTCTTTGGATCAGCAATTAGTGTGCCCACGAATTGCAAAATGGTTTTACTAAGCATATTAATACTTGAGAATTTAAAAAAATCAGTACTATATTTTCTATGGGCTAGCTAAGAAATTTAATTACTGTAAAACATTTCTTTAGTGAGCAAGGAACCTAACCAGGGCTGAGATTATCTCAGCAAATGTTTCTTTTCTTTCTTATTATTGTTATTGAAGATCTCTGCTCTTGTTTATTTACTTATTTTTTAAAAATATTATATTTATTTGAGAGAGAGAGAGTGCATGAGTTGGGAAGGAGCAGAGGGAGAGCGACAAGGAGATGCTGTGCTGAGTGCAGAGCTCCAGGTTTGATCCCACGATCCTGAGACCATGACCTAAGCTGAAATCAAAGAGTTGGATGTTTTACCCACTGAGCCACCCAGGTGCCCCTGCTCTTATTTATTTTTTAAAAAATCCTTTTGTAGGGGCACCTGGGTGGCTCAGTCAGTTAAGCATCTGCCTTCAGCTCAGGTCATGATCTCGGGGTCCTGGGATCCAGTCCCAAGTCGGGCTCCCTGCTCAGCTGGGGAGTCTGCTTCTCCCTCTTCCTCTGCTCATGTGCCTCTCTCTTGCTCACTCACTCTCTCAAATAAAATCTTCCAAAAAAAAAAATCCTTTTGTTGAGGTATAGCATATAGACGGTGCACAAATTATAATCTCAATAAATTCCTTTGGTTTTTCAAATAACACTATTTCTCTGATTATGAAAAAATACATGCACATTGTAGAGATATTTTAAGATATGGAAAGAAAATAATTATCACTTAATAATCTCACTCATAATACCACCACACAAGGATCATTTTTAACATTCTGGTAAGGAAATTTCCAACCTTTTTCTATAGGTGCTATTCAAATATGTACTTTATAAAGTTGTAATTGCATTGATTGTACTAGCTTTATTATTTTTATTGTGAATATTTTCCTATATCATCAGATATTCTTTCACATTTTGGCATTTAACAGCTGCATAAAATTTTATCCTGTGATCTCACACTATTTAAGCAATTCCAGGGGCGCCTGGGTAGCTGAAATGGTTAAGCATCTGCCTTACGCTCCAGTCATGATGCCAGGGTTTGGGATTGAGCCCTGCGTTGAGCCCTGCATTGAGCCCCACATTGGGCTCCCTTCTCAGTGGGGAGCATACTTCTCCCTTTCACTCTACTGCTCCCCTTGCTTGTGCTCTCTCGCTCTGTCAAATAAGTAAAATCCTAAAAAAACCCCAACAAACCACAATTCTCTATAATTGGACATTCAAGTTGTTTCTAATTTTTTGCTAATATAAATAATGCGGCAAAAGCATTCTAGGCTCCTGCCCACCTCTATGATAAATCAATAAATGATTAGAAGATGTTACTATTCCCAGTTTCCTTAGTGCAGATGATCAGATGCCCTGATTTTGTGGGTCAGGTTTAATTTATCTTTTCAAGTCTTATGATTCTTGGTAGTATGGAAACATAGGGACACAGCAGAGAAATACTCAATTTGAGGGAAGTGGGGTTAGAAGTAAAAATGAATTTATTTATTTTAATAAGGATGCTAATAACAGATACAAAAATGTTTCAGAAAGGTATCTGAGAACCCATGTAAATACTGAAAAATAAAAGTGTGGCCAGATAATATTTCAGGTACTTACTTATATTTTTAATTTTCTTCTACTTTTCCCCTGCCTATTTAAGCTAGTGGTCACCCTGCGCTTATAGTTTGAGATTTATACCCACTAGAATTTCTCTATTTTCTGTAGAAATTAACAAAATTTTCAAAAATCCTAACAAGAGTACTAATGGGAAACGGTGTCATTCTCAGTTACATTGCTTCAAATTCAGGTATATATTTTTATGAGGCATAAAGCTTTATGGGGCAGAGTTGTAGGATATAATTCATGCAAATTCTGATAGTATCATGGAATTATTTAGAAATATCTGAAATTTCTTCATACTGTTTCAAAGGAATGAAGTAGTGAATTGGGCACTTTAGGAATTGATTTATAGTATTTAGGAACTTAAGATTTTGCTTGAGAACTTTAAAAGTAGACTTTAGCTTTTTATATTAACTTTCAGTGCAGATTAATGACGTCACATGTTTTACAATTCAGTAAAGTCAAACAGAGGCTTAGAGTCTCTAATGCTCTGGCTTAATCTAAGAGTTAAGGTTGTAGTATTTAGAGCATGAGCTCTATTGTCTCTGGGTATCCTTCAAAAATCACATTTCCCATAACTGGATTTGTGCTAAGGATTAGACAGAAAACACTGCAGGTTATTTTACCTGGTAAATTCTCAGTGGGCAATTTCACTTTCAAGCCTTTCAATCTAATTTGATTGGCCAACTGAATCTCAGGGGACTTTAATTATTCAAACATAAGTGACCTAATGCTTTATAGGGAGGGAAATCTGGAAGTGAGACAGGAATAGAGATAGGAGAGGCAGAGATACAGACAAACAGAATGAATGGATAAATGGATAACTGCTTTTCTAGGGAGGTCTGAATTAGAGTCCTAGCTTTACCTTGGTATCTAAGGGACTTAAGAGACCTGGGGTAAGTGGATTAAACTTCTAGGCCCCGATTCCTCATATACCCCAAGGGTGTGAATAGTCTCTAGTGACTTCAGAGGGTGGATAGGAACTTCCTTTTTTCTTCTGAGCCTCCTTATCAGCGAAATACTTCTATATGGGAGATGGGCAATTTTACAATCCCCGTCTCCTCCCAGAAGTGTGTTTTTTTGTTGTTATTTTTCACCTTTTTTATGTGGCAGAAAGATACTTTATTGAGCCTCCTCAATCCTATTCATGTTCTCCTGCATAGTCTTGGTTTCTCTGAGATGCCCAGTCCCCTGGGCAGTGATGAGACCCACTTTGCAGCCGGTGGGGGCATCTCTGAGGATGGTACCAGGTTTGCTCATAAGCTGGTGGTTACCACCTCTGAGGAGACGCTCCACAGGGTTCATGGTCACATCCTGCATGTGTGGTGCATCTTTATACTTGTGGTAGGCACAGTGGCCTTCAGGATGGGCTTTTAAGTGCAGCCACCTCAGGCCACTACACAGACCACAGCTCTGCTGGCTGAGGAGATGACCTTCTTGGAGCCCAATGGCAGCTTCATTCTTCATTCTTCATTCTTCCCTCAGCCGGGAAGAGCAGCTCTGTTTCTCACAGGGTAGGGATCCTGGAGGACCCCCTTTAGCATCAAGTGTGCCCCAGCCTGCAGTGTGGATGACGTCCTTCCTGATGACCTTCTTGTACAAGTGTGGCGCAGCGAAGGAGGTGCGCAGGCGCACAGCGCCCTTCAGAGCTACGCACATGTGTCACGTGGGCCAGACAGAGCCTTTCTGGTTCCCCGCAGACATATGCTGCTCGGCATGGCTTGGGGGTGCTTCACGGGTATTCCCGGCCGCCCAGGCACCCCGCTGTGGCCCAGGGACCGTTGCTGTTCCTCTGGAGACGTTTCAAGGCTTCTTCTAGTCATGTATGGATTTAAAAGCAGGTAGCTTCTTTCTTTCCTTCTCTATACAGTTTGAAGATATGGTTTTTAAAGATTTTATTTATTTGAGAAAGAAGGAGACAGAGCATGGGGGGGAGGTGTAAAGGGAGAAGGGCAGGGAGAAGCAGACTCTTGCTGAGCCCGGAGCCCAAGGTGGCTGATCGCAGGACCTTGAAATCCTGAGCTGATCCGAAGTCAGACGCTTAACGACTGAGCCACACAGGCACCGCCAGTTTCAAGGTGTTTTGCACAGACTGACCATACTGAAAGTCCCTAAGTTTTGTTCTTGGAGCTATTGTAACCAATTATATAGTTTCAAGTTGATCATATCTGGTCTCATGATCTTGGGTGGACAGGGGAGAAGGACAAATACAGGAATTCTTATTCCCTCTCATACTTTGGTTTCTGACCAGGTGGAAGAAAGGACTGAGAGGAAGTCAAGTGGAGGTAATACCTGGAATTGGTAGTTCCATGAAGTAAGTGTTACCTTTAGCCACCATTCTTTAGTGTTCGTGGAAAACTGATGTTCTTTATTAGCAGAAAGGAGAAGTGAGGTTTTTGGAGGGCTTTCCAACTTGGAATTTTCAAGTCTAAGCATCTAAAAGGCAGTGATCTTCAGATGTGTGAAGACAAGTCTGGGAACCTCTTTGTGGTAAGAGGAGGAGAAGGACATGTAAAGTTTGAAAACGCATGTTTGTATATATGTTTGGAACACCAAGCATTATTATTTTAAATAATATGAGTTTCATAAGAGAGGTAGTATTTTTTTTTAATAGATCTTTTTTTCAGTGTTCCAAGACTCATTGTCTGTGCACCACACCCAGTGCTCCATGCAATACGTGCCTTCCTTAATTAATTCTTATTTAATGGGTATGTGAGTAAATACAGCTTGAGAAAATGCTTTAGGCTGTAAAAGAAGGTGCCAAAAGGTGTAAACGAAGTTTAACCCCAGAGTTAGGTTAAAATAGGGAATCAATAGAAGTTTAATTAATAGAAACCTAGCCAGACCTAAGGGACAGACCGTCCAGCTCAGGGATTGCCAAAACCATAGCTCCAGCCGAGTCCAGGCTGGCAGCTGATTTTTTAATGACCTGCTAGCTAATAATGGTTTTAACATTCTTAAATGGTTGAAAACAAAAGGATATTTCATGACATGTCGAAAGTATGTGAAATTAAAATTTCAGTGTCCATAAAGTTTTATTGGAACAGAACAAAGCTTAATTATTTATGTATTCTAATTTGCTGCTTTTATGCTGCAGGGACAGAGTTGAGCAGTTGTGACAATGTATAGCCCATGAAGCTTAAAGCATTTATTATCTGACACCTCACAGAAAATATTTGCTGACCCTCTTGATCTTGCTCAGAAAGAAATTAAGTCTCTGTAAAAGTAACTGGCTTGCTCAAACTCAGATGGTTAAACAGTAGTAGGTTCTTAATATTCCTCATATCTCTTTTCAGCATATCTTTTTAGTTATCATTACTATGTCAACACTTCTCCTCCTCTCACCCTTTTCTACCACCAAAGATCTTTCCTAACAATTTTCTATATCATATCCACAACTATATTTTTGACAAACACAGGACATGTTTTGCTTTGCTTCTAATGCCCTTTTAAAGGAATTCAGCATTCAGCTGACCTCTCCAAATAAGTCAATTTGTGACCTGCCTGAAATGTCTTTATAAATTAGATTCTAAATCAATTAGAAAGCTGTTTGTACCTTTTAAGAACTTTGCAGGCAGTTAGGAGTCTGTTGCCACCAAGTGGCCAATGGCATATTGATTATGCTTGCCAAACTGAGCAATCATAGAATTATCAGTGTCACAGGTTCTCATCGCTGGAGGAGACCTGAAATTCCAACCACTTAGCAACAAATTGTTAAGGAGATCATAACGCTGTCCAGTCAACTGTTAGAAATAAACGTAGTTTTTTAAAAAAGGTAAGCATACATACTTACTTACTCACTTTTTAAATAAATTTTTTATATTTTTAAAATTTTATTTATTTATTTATTTTTACTTACTCACTTTTTAAAAAAAAGATTTTATTCATTTGACAGACAGAGATCACAAGTAGGCAGAGAGGAAGGGAGTTGAGGGAGTTGCAGGGAGCCTGCTGTGGGGCGTGATCCCAGGACCCTGGGATCATGACCTGAGCCGAAAGCAGAGGCTTAACCCACTAAGCCACCCAGGTGCCCCTACTTACTCACTTTTAAAGCCAGATATAAAGACTTGCAAAATGCAGATGTACTTTGGTGCTATCCTCAGTCCTCAGTTGTCATTAATCATAGATAAAACTGACCCTTCTATTAGACTAATGACAACTTTCTAATTCATTCTATTATTTTTAATTAAATGGCCCTTAGAGGTGTTTTAAAACAGCCTGATATTTAAAGCAACCCTTGTGGCTTGCTAGTATTTATCCTCTTTTAAAAGAGAAGTTGGTGGCTTCTGTAACTGCGTATGGCCAACAGAACAGGAACCTGTTTACCTTCACAGCCTTTTCCTCTAGCACATGATGGTGAATTATGTATTCATACTTTTTGCCCATTTTTTATATTGGGTTTTTGGTCTGTTTCTTTTGATTTATAAAAATAATTTACATGTAAGGAGTATTGCCCATTATCTGTGATACATGTTGCAGATATTTTTCTTGCAGTGAGTTGTCATTTGACTTTACTTTTGGTGTTCTCTTGTGATAGTTTTTAGTTTTTTTGTGGTCAACTTTATCAGTATTTTCTTTTACTGAATCTGGATTTTGAATCAGGAAAAGCCTTTTCCCATATTGAAGTTATAAAGGAATTTTCCATTGATTTCATATAGTATTTATATGATCCCCTCCTTTTTAAAATAAAATTTTATTTATTTATTTGAGGGAGAGAGTGAGAGAGAAGTGAGGGAGAAGCAGGCTTCCCCCTGAGCAGGGAGCTCAATGTGGGGCTTGATCCCAGGACCCTGGGATCATGACCTGAATCGAAGGCAGACTCTTGACCGACTGAGCCACCCAGGCTCGCCTGATCTTATTTCTTAGTTTTAGAACTTCTGATCCATTTAGAGTTATTTTTGTGTATGATTTGAGCTATGGATCAATTTTATCTTTTTCAAAATGGTTATCAAGTTGTCCTCACACCCTATATATGCCCCGGTGATTTTTTTGATACCACTTTGATCACATTCCAAATTTCCATATGTTCTGGACTTTGTGTTCCATTACATAGATCTGTCTATTTATGTCCAGTACCAAACTATAATTATAGAAGTTTTATATTTTGTTATCTAGTACAGTTACTTTTCCCTTTTAGCTCTTCCTTTTCATTTTTTAAAAAAGCTACTCTTGCGTATTTATTTTTCCATATGAAATTTAGTATCAGCTTTCTAATTCTAGAAAAAAGCTTATTGGTATACTTATAAAGAATCTTATTTAATTTTTAAGTTATCTTAGGAAGAACAGACATCTTTTTAATATGAGTGATCATATTTAAGGACATAAAATGTCTTTCCATTTGTTCAAGTCTATTTGTGGGTGTTTCAAGAATGTTTCAAAGTTCTCCTCATGTTGATTTTGCATATTTTTTGTTATGTTTATACCTTAGAATTTATCTTTTTTGGTTGCTGTTGTAAATAGAGCCTTTTTCCCCTCAATTATGTCTTGAAACTGATTATTGTTAGTATATCTAAAGTATATAATCATGTTGATTTTGCATATTTTTTGTTATGTTTATACCTTAGAATTTATCTTTTTTGGTTGCTGCTGTAAATAAAGCCTTTTTCCTTCAATTATGTCTTGAAACTGATTATTGCTACTATATCTATTGCTAGTATATCTGTATGTTAGTTTTATATCTTGCTAACTTTAGAATTCTTTTATTATTTGGTTAGTTTTACCATGGATTCTGTAAGATTTTGTGCATATGTAATAATGTCACCTGTAGGATGCTGGGCTCAGGACTGAGATGTATACATTTTATTATCTGAAGGAAATATCCATTAATTCCTATACTTTAAGGTTATTTTTTAATTTAAGGAATAGATTTTGAGTTTTGTCAAATTTTTTTTCGGCTTTTGTGGGATCATCATGTGATTTTCCTTCTTAGATCTATTAATATGGTTAACTATAGTAATTGATTTTCTAATAATGAACCACTCTTGTAGTTCCTAAAATAAATCCACTGGACATGATATCTTATTTTCTTAACGTGGCATTGGATTCTTTATTTTAGAATTTTTGCATCAATATACATAAGTTGTATTTTTCTGTCATTTTCTTTTTTTTAAGATTTTTAAAATTTTTATTTTTAAGTAATCTGTACACCCAACATGGGGCTCAAACCTACAACCCCGAGATCAAGAGTCACATGCTCTACCCACTAAACCAGTTAGGCACCCAGTTCTTTCATTTTTAAAAAATATAGATTTTATTTATTTATTTGAGAGAGTGAGCAAGAGAGGACACAAGCAGGGAGGGGCAGAGGGAGAAGGAGAAGCAGGCTCTCCGCTGAGCAGGAGGCCAAGGCAAAACTCAGTCCCAGGACCCTGGGATCATGACCTGAGCTGAAGGAAGATGCTAAAACAACCGAGCCACCCAGGTGCAACTCTTATTTTCTTTATGCAATTTTTTGTCAGGTTTAGGAGTCACTGTTATGCTTCAGCTCACGAAAATTATTTGGATGTTTCTCTTCTTTAGAACAATTTATGTTGTATTAAGATTATTTGGTCTTAGAAGACCTATACAATTTTTCTTTGAAACTGAGCCTGAGGGGTGGGAGAGAGAAATGGTGCCACCCAGCTCCCTTGTGTCTGGCCCAAGGCACCTCCATGTACACTGCCTCTCAGCGAAGCACTTTGAGAAAAACAAATAATCTCCCCATATGTGTCCCAGGTAATTTTCAGATTGCTGTTTCTTGGTCTGAGGTGTTTGCCAGCATTTCTGTAGGAGCAGCACAGTGCCCTCTGGGCTCTGCCCTGGCCAAGCTGGTGACTTTTAAAAGAAGATATGCAGATGGCCAACAGCCACATGAAAAGATGCTCAACATCACTCATCATCAGGGAAATGCAAATCAAAACTACAAGGAGATTACCTCACATCAGTCAGAATGGCTAAAATTAACAACACAGGAAACAAGCGTTGGTAAGGATGTGGACAAAGGGGAAACCTCTTATACTGTTGCTGGGAATGTAAACTGGTGCAGCCACTCTGGAAAACAGTGTGGAGGCTCCTCAAAAAGTTAAAAATAGAACTACCCTGTGGTCCAGCAATTACACTACTAGGTATTTACCCAAAGGATACAGAAACACTAATTTGAAGGGGGTACATGCACCCTGATGTTTATAGCAGCATTATCAACAATAGTTAAATTATGGAAAGAGCCCAAATGTCCATTGACTGATGAATGGATAATATTCCACACACACAGTGGAATATTACTCAGCTATAAAAAGAATGAAATCTTACCATTTGCAGCAGCATGGTTGGAGCTAGAGAGTGTTATGCTAAGTGAAATAAGTCAGAGAAAGACAAATAACATGGTTTCACTAATGTGGAATTTAAGAAACAAAACAACAGATTATAGGGGAAAACAAGAGAAAGGCAAACTAAGAAACAGATTATTAATTATTGAGAACAAACTAACTGATGGTTACTAGAGGGGAGGTGGTGGGGGATTGGGTTAAATAGGTAATGGGTATTGAGGAGGGCACTTACTGTGATGAGCACTGGGTGATGTATGGAAGTATGAATCACTATATTGTACACTTGAAACTAACATTACACTGTATGTTAACTAACTGGAATTAAAATAAATACTAAAGAAAGAAAAAGAGAAACAGAACCTAGTACTTTTTTGTGAGTACTTTAGCAACTTTCTCTTTTTTAAAATGTGGACATTGGTCTGTTAAAGCTTTTTGTCTCTGCTGGAGTCAATTTTGATAGACGGTATTTTAGTAGGAAATTTCTCCATTTCATCCAGCTTTTGAAATGTATTTGCATAGTGAGGTACAAAATATAGCTTATGATTTAAAATATTTTCTGTTTTAATGGTTATTTCCCTTCTGGTAATTTATTATTACTTTTTCTGATATTTAAAAATTTTCAGAGAACCAGAATTTTGATTTATTACTTTTGTAGTTTTTTTGTTCTTTACCTTATTAATTTTGGTTTTTAGATTTATTAGTTCCTTCTTTATCCTTTCTTTTGGTTACTGTTTATATTTTTCTAGTTTTTTTAGTGTGAATTTAATTCACTTATTGTCATTCTTTAATTGTAATTACTGTAAGTGTTTAAGACTATGAATTTTCCTCAGATCACTTTTAAGTAGATCTCATAGATACTAGTATGTAGTGTTTCAGTCTTGTTATTTTTTGCAAACTCAGTAAATTTCAGGGAAAACTATTAATATTTTTCCTTCCACCCAAAAGGTGTTTAATAGAAAGTTTCTTTTCTTTTTTCAAACATACAGTGTTATATCAGTTTCAGGTATACAACATAATAATTCAACAATTCTACACATTACTTAGTGCTCAAGGTTAGTATATTCTTGATGTCCTTTATTTCACTCTTTTTCCCACCCACCTTGCCTCTGGCAACCACCAGTTTGTTTTCTGTATTTAGGAGTTTTTTGTTTGTCTCCTTTTTTCTTTGTAAATTTGTTTCTTAGATTCCACATATTAATGAAATCATATGGTATTTGTCTTTCTCTGAATGAGTTATTTCATTTTCATTCTCTAGCTCTAGCCATGTTGCAAATGGCAAGACTGCATTTTTTTATGGCTGAATATGTATATATATACATATATATATATACATATATGTATGTATATATGACACATTATCTTCATCTACTCATTGACACTTGGGTTGCTTCTGTATCTTGGCTATTGTAAATAATGCTACAGTAAACATAGGGGTACATATCTTTTCAAATTAGTGTTTCTGTTTTCTTTGGGTAAATACCCAGTATTGGAATTATTTGATCATATGGTAATTCTCTTTTTAATTTTTTGAGGAAATGCCCTACTGTTTTCCACAGTGGCTATACCAGTTTGCATTCCCACCAACAGTGCACAAAGATTTCTTTTTCTCCACATCCTCACCAACACTTCTTATTCCTTGTGTTTCTTATTTTAGTCATTCTGACAGATGTAAGGTGATATCTCACTGTGGTTTTGATTTGCATTTCCTGGATAAGTGATATTGAGTATTTTTTAAAAAGATTTTATTTATTTATTTGACAGACAGAGATCACAAGTAGGCAGAGAGAGAGAGAGAGAGGAGGAAGCAGGCTCCCCACCAAGCAGAGAGCCCGATGCGGGGCTCGATCCCAGGACCCTGGGATCATGACCTGAGCCAAAGGCAGAGGCTTTAACCCACTGAGCCACCCAGGCACCCCTTGAGTATCTTTTCTTGTGGCTGTTGGTCATCTGGATGTCCTCTTTGGAGAAGTATTTATTCATGTCCTCTGCCCATTTTAATCAGATTATTTGTGTTTTTTCAGTGTTGAGTTTTGTTAAGTTTTTTTTATATGCTTTGGATATTAATCCCTTATCAGATTTATCATTTGCAAATATCTTCTCCCATTTTGTTTTCTTAATAGTTTCTTTTGCTGTGCAAAATCTTTTTATTTTGGTGTAGTTCCAATAGTTTAATTGTGCTTTTGTTTCCTTTCCTCAAGGAGACATCTAGAAAAATGTTTCTATGACCAATGTTAAAGAAATTACTGCCTGTGCTTTCTTCTGAATGTTTTATGGCTTCAGGTCTTGAATTTAGGTCTTTAATTCATTTTGAGTGTATTTGTGTGTATGGTGTAAGAAAGTAATGTACACAATGGTGTACATTGTTTTCCATGTAGCTATTCAGTTTCCCCAGCACCATTTGTTGAAGAGACTATCTTTTCCCTATTGTATAGTCTTGCCTCCTTTGTCATAGGTAAATTGGCCATGAGTGTGAGTTTATTTCTGGGTTCTCTATTCTCTTCTATTGACCTGTGTGTCTGTTGTTGTGCCAGTACCATGATTTTTTGGTTATTACAGCTTTGTAGTGTGTCTTGAGATCTGGGAGTGTAATACATCCAGCTGTGTTCTTCTTTGTCAAAATTGCTTTGGCTGTTTGGGGTCTTTTGTGGTTCCATATAAATTTTATTATTCTTTGTTTTAGTTCTGTGCAAAATGTTGTTTTGACTCTGTAGATTGCTTTGGGTATTATGGACATTTTAACAATATTGGTTCTTCTAATCTATGAACATAGTATATCTTTCTATTTGTTTGTATCCATCTTCATTGTCCTTCATCAGTGTTTTATGATTTTTGGAGTACAGGTCTTTCCCTTCCTTGGATAAGTTTATTCCTAAGTATTTTATTATTTTTGGTACAATTGTAAATGGGTTTGTTAATTTCTCTTTCTGCTCTGTTTAATAAAAGGCTTCTTAACTTAAAGGTGGAATGGCCTTTTTATATTTGGTTTTGCCATTAATGTCTAGTTTTTTTTACATTGTGATTATTTTAAATCTCTTTTCAAATAGTATCCTTCTTTTTCTCCATTGATTTATTGGACAAACCAGGTCATTTATCTCATATGATGTTACATATCTTGGATTTGGCTGCACACTGCCTCATATTGTCATTTAACCTACTTTCTTATATTCCATATTTTCTGTAAATTGCTAATTACACCTCAGACTTGATTAGATTGGGTTCAATGTTTTATGCAGTAATACTTCATGGGGATGCTATATACTTCCCATTGCAATAGATCATGAAGCATGTAATGTCTTGTTCCACTTCAGTGATACAGACATTATTCTCTGGGTTTAGGTGAGTAAGCCTGGTCCTCCATTAGAAACCTGTCAAGCTTTAGTGTAATAGTTTTAACATTCACTGATGTCGTACCCTTGACCTATTAATTTATTGGGTGTAGGGAAATGATAATTTTCTTCTCATTTCTTTTGCTATTTTTGGTTGTGGTTATGTTTATTTTTTGATAGCTTTATTGAGGTATAATTGATTTATCATAAAATGTATATTTTTGAGGTATACAATTTAATTAGTTTTGATGTACTTATATACTTACACTGATGATTATATAATGCATTATTATATATTGATAACTAAATTGTTCTATAAAGAAGAATTTTTCAGTAACTATTTTTCACTAACTATTAGATTACCCTGAAATTCAGTTGGTTCATATAGGAAAAGTCAAACTAAATGCTTGATTCTTTCCCTTATCAGTTAACAGATAATGATTTGATGCCCTGGAAACTTCCACTGGTAACAATTAGTTTGTTTTTTTTTTTCCAATGCCTTTTTTGGGGGGAGGGGTAGGTTGGAAGGGTATTATTATGAACTCATGCATTTTTATGTATCTGAAATGTTTCAGTCAGTAACCGTCATTGTCTTTTTATTGGTGCTTGTGTTATGCCACTGTAGGCTATTGGGAGCCTCTTTGAGTAGGCATTTATATCTTTTTGATGGAATTTCAGTAGTCTTTAATAGTTTCTTTGCTTTTTTGGCACAAAAAGATGTCATAGATTGATCTTGTATATTTTCTACCACAGACCTGGAATCAACCATTTTTCTATAAGCTTTTCTTTATGTTTTCATTTTTAATCTTTCTAAAATGATATATTGGTTCATTACTATTGGTATACATTAATGACATACATTATTTAATGTTTTTTATATTGTTTAGGCTAATAGTGTTTAATTAGTCTTGTTTTTTAAATATCAGAGCTAAGAAATAATCTATGGTTATTTAAAGTAACATTATTATATCTTGCCTGTTATCTTCCTCATGTAGTCAGATTTTTAAAGAGATTTTATTTATCTATCTATCTATTTAGAGTGTGTGGGTGGAAGGAGCAGAGGGAGAGGGAGAGAGATAATCCCAAACAGAGTGTAGAACCCTATGGGGTGCTTGCTCTCATGACCCTGAGATCATGACTTGAGTTGAAATCAAGAGTTGGACGCTTAACCAACTGAGCCACCTAGGTACCCCTGTGGTCAGATTGTACTTACCACAAAAAACTATTTAAAAAGGGCCCTGGTACCAACAAGTTGGGAGACCTGGGGACTCATGCTCACTCTATGGGTCGTATGAACTTTAATGAATCACCAGCTCTCTTAAATTTCTGACTCCTCTTTACCTATGCAGGGACAAAGACAATGGCTTGCCTCTGAGGACAGCTGATGGCTCTAAATGCTATTGGTATATATTACCCACTTATTGACATTGACAGTCACTTTAGCCAGATAAGTGAAGGCAGCCAAGAGAGGATGATACGATTGGCCAGATAAGTTAGAGACACTTGTTACTTTTCACTTTGCAGACCAAGAAGAGGGAGAGGGGTAGGAGTGAAAGAACAGACCATAGCTATTTCTCATTCTCAGTCTCTCAAGCCAAGGTTGGCCTGCTGATGGGATGAGGAAAAGGTGTGATCATTAAATTGGATTTGAAATTCAAATTTTACTAATACTAAAATTTTTTATAAGTAAAAGTGACTGGATAGACAGATTCTGCCCAAAATGTTGTTAAGGGACAGGAAAAAAAGATTCAGCAAAGCCTGGTCAAAGATAGTGAGGGATGGGAGAAAAGCAAAGCTATTTGAGTGTGTAGCCTATTGTGTTCAGAATGTGCAATAAACCGGGTCTATTTGGTAAACATAATGGGAGAAGTTAAATTTTTTTGTGCGTCAATATAAGAAACAGAGATTCTGGAATAGAAAATTTAGAAGGATTTTTCATGCTTTAAGCTAGATATTGGTAATCTCCCCACCTACTTATCGCAGGGTTTTCCTGTAATTCAGTCATTTCTCCACTAGGTGACAGCAGATATCTTGGTTATGCTATCCATGAGCTCAAATTTTAATTTTCTGCTCAGATTTCATTGTAGATTTTAGCTGTCCATTTTTCAAATAAAAATTAACAACATCATGGGGCACCTGGGTGGCTCAGTGGGTTAAGCCTCTGCCTTCGGCTCAGGTCATGATCTCAGGGTCCTGGGATCGAGCCCCACATTGGGCTCTCTGCTTGGCAGGGAGCCTGCTTCCCTTCCTCTCTCTCTGCCTGCTTCTCTGCCTACTTGTGATCTCTGTCTGTCAAATAAATAAATAAAATCTTTTAAAAAAATTAACAACATCATTTGAGTATTTTTTTTAAGGAAAGACCCCCCCCTTTTTTTTTTAAGATTTTATTCATTTATTTGGAGAGAAAGAGAGCACACGTGAGAGAGCAACAGAGGGAGAGGGAAAAGCAGACTCCCCAGAGAAGGGAGCTGGATATGGGGCTCGATTCCAGGACTCCAGGATCATGACCCCAGCCGAGCTGAAGGTAGCCATTTAACCAACTGAGCCATCCTGGTGCCCCTCATTTGAGAATTTCAATAAAAACTTTTATTGCTTTAATACAAATAGGAAATGTTTATCAATCGTATTTTTAAATAAAGTGTAAGAGACAAACTACATAGAAGTATTTTTCGTTGTATTGCTAACTAATCCTGTACTTACCTCTACACTGACTAGAATGGTATTTCTTAATTCTCTCTGATGTCGTTTTATAGTAATATGTCAATAGGAAATGGCTGGCACAGTTCTGAGACTTCAGTTAAATCGGATAACACAAATTTATTGTAGTTTCCCTCTGCTACTGGTTCTAGGATGTTGGGTTTAGGGAATAATTTTTGTGTTTGTCTTTTTTTTTTTTTAACTTTCCATAAGTTTCCATTTCTTATTTTCAGAGTTTCATTTTTATCCCTTGTCTTGGCAAAAGCAAGAAATGAAAATCTCTGACCTGCTAAGAACAAAAATCCCCATTCTACCAGGTTACTTTCTTCAATTACAGGGCAGTAATTTTCCACTGATTCATAGAATGACATCACTTTTTTCCCATCAGCTTTCTAACTGGAAACTCATTTAAACTACTTTACATATGATAGTACTTATCTTGCCATAGCCTAGCCACAACTCTAAGTTCCTACAAATAATTTTAGAAAGTTCTATGCACAAAAGGCATGTTAAGATAAAATGTAAAGTTTCTGAGCAATAGTTCAACAAACATTTATAAGCAGTTCTAAAAAATAAATTCCAAAAAAATTCCCAGCTTTTTATTACAAAGTTGTTAAACATTCAGGAAAATTGTGCAATAAATACCTGCATACCACCACTCAGATTAAATAATTAATATTTTGCCACGTATTTAAATATATATCTCTTTTTGGTGAAACATTTTAAAATTACAGATACTGTGATCACTTACTTACCCCTAAAGAGTATCCCCTGAAAAAGAGGACATTCTCTGACATAACTGTATTATTATCCCTGAGAAAATTAATAGTACTTCCTTAATTTTATCTTATAACCAGTCCATATTTATACTTCCCAAATTTCCCTCAGGTTCAAATTTAACACATTACTTTAGGCGCTGTTTAGAATATTATAATTTAGAAAGATTTAAAAAAATTTTTTGTGTGTGTGGAAGATAAAGTTTTATTTATTTATTTATTTAATTATGTTATGTTAGTGACCATACAGTATAGTTTTCGATGTAGTGTTCCATGGTTCATTGTTTGTGTATAACACCCAGAGCTCCATGCAATATATGCCCTCCTTAATACCGCTCACGGGGCTGACCCATACCCCACCCCTCCTCCTCTAAAACCCTCATTTTGTTTCTCAGAGTCCATATTCTCTCACGGTTCCTCTCCCCCTCCGAATTCCTCCCCATCATTTTCCCCTTCCTTCTCCTAATGTCCTCCATGCTATTCCTTATACAAATAAGTGAAACCACATGATAATTGGCTTTCTCTGCTTGACTTATTTCACTTAGCATAATCTCCTCCAGTCCCATCCATGTTGATGCAAAAGCTGGGTATTCATCCTTTCTAATGGCTGAGAAATATTCCATTGTATATATGGAGCATATCTTTGTCCATTCATCTGTTGAAGGATATCTTGGCTCTTTCCACAGTTTGGCTATTGTGGACATTGCTGCTGTGAACATTGGGGTGCATATGGCCCTTTTCCCACTACATTTGTATCTCTGGGGTTAATATCCAGTAGTGCAATTTCTGGGTCATAGGTTAGCTCCATTTTTAATTTTTTGAGGAACCTCCACACTGTTTTCCAAAGAAGCTGTACCAACTTACATTCCCACCAGCAGTGTAAGAGGGTTCCTTTTCTCCACAGCTTCTCTAACATTTGTTGTTTCTTGCCTTGTCAATTTTTGCCATTCTAACTGGTATAAGGTGGCATCTCAATGTGGTTTTGATTTGAATTTCCCTAATAGCTAATGATGAACATTTTTTCATATGTCTATTAGCCATTTGTGTGTCTTCTTCGGAAAAGTGTCTGTTCATGTCTTCTGCCCATTTTTTGTCTTGAATATTTGTTTTTTGGGTGTAGAGTTTGAGAAGTTGTTTATAGATCTTGGGTATCAGCCCTTTGTAGTGTCATTTGCAGATATCTTCTCCCATTCAGTGTGTTGCCTCTTTATTTTGTTGATTGTTTCCTTTGCTGTGCAGAAGGCTTTTATCGTGATGAAGTCCTGAAAGTTCATTTTTGCTTTTGTTTCCCTTGCTTTTGGAGATGTGTCTTGAAAGAAGTTGCTGTGGCCAGTGTGGAAGAGGTTACTGCCTATGTTCTCCCCTAGGATTTTGATGGATTCCCTGTCTCATTCTGAGGTCTTAAATCCATTTTGGGTTAATCTTTGTGTATGGTGTAAGAGAACGGTCCAGTTTCATTCTTCTGCATATAGCTGTCCAATTTTCCCAGCACCATTTATTGAAGAGACTGTCTTTTCCATTGGATATTTTTTCCTGCCTTGTCGAAGATTAGTTGACCAAAGGGTTGAGAGTCCATATCTGGGCTGTCTATTCTGTTCCACTGATGAATGTGTCTGTTTTTGTGCCAGTACCATGCTGTCTTGGTGATCATAGCTTTGTAATAGAGCTTGAAATCAGGCAACGTGATGCCCCCAACTTTGTTTTTCTTCTTCAACATTTCCTTGGCGATTTGGGGTCTTTTTTGGTTCCATACAAATTTTAAGATTGTTTGTTCCAGCACTTTGAAAAATGCCAGTGGTATTTTGATCAGGGTGACGTTGAAAGTGTAGATTGTTCTGGGCAGCATAGACATTTTAACAATGTTTATTCTTCTGCTCCATGAGCATGAAATATTTTTCCATCTTTTTTGTCTTCTTCCATTTCTTTCATGAGTGTTCTGTGGTTCCTAGAATATAGATCCTTTACCTTTTTGGTTAGGTTTATTCTAGGGTATCTTATGGTTTTTGGTGCTATTGTAAATGGAATCGATTCTCTAATTTCTCTTTCTACAGTTACATTGTCGGTGTATAAGAAAACAACTGATTTCTGTGCATTGAATTTGTATCCTGCCACATTACTGAATTGCTATATGAGGTCTAGTAATTTGGGACTGGAGTCTTTTGGGTTTTCCACATAAAGTATCATGTCACCTGTGAAGAGAAAAATTTGACTTCTTCTTTGCCAGTTTGAATACGTTTTCTTTCTTTTTGTTACCTGATTGCTGTTGCTAGGACTTGTAGTACTGTGTTGAATAATAGTGGTGAGAGTGGGCATCCTTGTCGTGTTCCTGATCTTAAGAGAAAGGCTCTCAGCTTTTCCGCATTGAGAATGGTATTTGCTGTGGGTTTTTCATAGATGGATTTTATGAAATTGAGAATGTTCCTTCTATCCCTATACTCTGAAGAGTTTTAATCAGGAAAGGATGCTGTGTTTTTGTCAAATGCTTTTTCTGCATCAATTGAGAGGACCATGTGGTTCTTCTCTCTTCTCTTATTAATGTGATCTACCACATTGATTGATTTGCGAATGTTGAATCACCCTTGCGTTCCAGGAATAAATCCCACCTGGTCGTGGTGGATAATCTTTTTAATGTACTGTTGGATCCTGTTAGCTAGGAACTTTTTGAGAATTTGACATCCATATTCACCAAGGAAATTCTCCTTTTTGATAGGGTCTTTGCCTGGTTTGGGGATCAAGGTAATGCAGACCTCATAGAAAGAGTCTGGAAGTTTTCCTTCTGTTTCTAATTTTTGAAACAGCTTCAGGAAAATAAGTATTATTTCTTCTTCGAATGTTCAGTAGAATTCCCCAGGGAATCCATCAGGCCCAGGACTTTTGTTTTCTGGGAGGTTTTTTTTTTTTTAATCATTGCTTCAATCTCATTACTGGCTATTGGTCTATTCAGGTTGTCAATTTCTTCCTCTTTCAGACTTAGAAGTTTATAGGTTTCCAAGAAGGCATCCATTTCTTCTAGGTTGCTTAACTTATTGGCATATAATTGTTGATAATAATTTCTGATGATTGTTTCTGTATCCTTAATGTTAGTAGTTATTTCTCCCCTTTCATTCATAATTTTATTAATTTGGGTCCTTTCTCTTTTCTATTGGGTAAGTCTAGCCAATAGACTAGGTTTATTGATCTTATTAATTCTTTCAAAGAACCAACTTCTAGTTTTGTTGATGTGTTCTACTGTATTTCTGGTTTCTTTCTTTCTTTTTGTATTTCTGGTTTCTAATTCTTTGATCTCTGCTCCAATCTTAATTATTTCCCTTCTCATGTGTGGGTTAGGCTTAATTTGTTGTTGATTCTCCAGTTCTTTAAGGTATAAAGATAGTTAGTGTATTCGGGATTTTTCTAGTTATTTGAGTGAGGCTTGGATGGCTATGTATTTCCCACTTAGGACCACCTTTTCAGTATCCCATAGGTTTTGGACCAATGTGTTTTGGTTCTCATTGGTTTCCATGAATTGTTTAAGTTCATCTTTGACTTTCTGGTTGACCCACACATTCTTGACCAGAAAGGTTTTTAGATTCCCAGTGTTTGAATTTCTTCCAAACTTTTTCTTGTGATTGAGTTTTAGTTTCAAAGCATTGTGGTCTGAAAATATGCAGGGAATAATCTTAGTCTTTTGGTATCAGTTGAGACCTGATTTGTGACCCAGTATGTGGACAATTCTGGAGACAGTTCCATGTGCACTTGAGAAGAATGAGTATTCTATTGTTTTAGAGTGGAATGTTCTGTATATGTCTATGAGGTCCATCTGGTCCAGTGTGTCATTCAAAGCTCTTGTTTCTTTGTTGATTTTCTGCTTAAGTGATCTGTCCATTGCTGAGAGTGGAGTGTTGAGGTCTCCTACAATTAATGTATTATTATCAATATGTCTCTATTTTGGTTAATATTGTTGGCTTATGTAGTTGGCTGCTCCCATGTTGGGGGCATAGTATTAATAATTGTTAGATCTTCTTGTTGGGTATACCCTTTAAGAATGATATAGTATCCTTCTGTATCTCTGACTACAATCTTTGGCTTAAAATCTAATTTGTCTGATATGAGAATTGCTACCCCAGCTTTCTTTTGTGGTCTGTTGGCACAAAAGATGGTTCTCCATCCCTTCACTTTCAGTCTAGATGTATCTTTAGGTTCAGAATGAGTCTCTTGTAGACTGTATATAGATGGGTTCAGTCTTTTTTTTAAAATTAATTAATTTATTTTAATAAACGTATAATGTATTTTTATCCCCAGGGGTACAGGTCTGTGAATCGCCAGGTTTACACATTTCACAGCACTCCTCATAGCACATACCCTCCCCAATGTCCATATCCCCACCACCATCTCCCGTCCCCCCTCCCCCCAGCAACCCTCAGTCTGTTTTTTGAGATTGAGTCGTTTATGGTTTATCTCCCTCCCAATCCCATCTTTTCATTTTTTCTTTTCCTACCTCCCCCCAATCCCCCCACATTGCATCTCCACTTCCTCATATCAAAGAGATCATATGATAGTTGTCTTTCTCCGATTGACTTATTTCGCTAAGCATAATACCCTCTAGTTCCATCCACGTCATCGCAAATGGCAAGATTTCATGTCTTTTGATGGCTGCATAGTATTCCATTGTGTATATATACCACATCTTCTTTATCCATTCATCTGTTGATGGACATTTAGGGTCTTTCCACAGTTTGGCTATTGTGGACATTGCTGCTATAAATATTCAGGTGCACGTGCCCGTTCGGAGCACCACGTTTGTATCTTTAGGATACATACCCAGTAGTGCAATTGCTGGGTCATAGGGTAGCTCTATTTTCAGTTTTTAGAGGAACCTCCACACTGTTTTCCAGAGTGGTTGCACCAGCTTGCATTCCCACCAGCAGTGTAGGAGGGTTCCCCTCTCTCCGCATCCTCGCCAGCATCTGTCATTTCTTGTCTTGTTAATTTTAGCCATTCTGACTGGTGTGAGGTGGTATCTCATTGTGGTTTAGATTTGTATTTCCCTGATGCCGAGTGATGTAGAGCATTTTTTCATGTGTCTGTTGGCCATCTGGATGTCTTCTTTGCAGAAATGTCTGTTCATGTCCTCTGCCCTTTTCTTGATTGGATTATTTGTTCTCTGGGTGTTGAGTTTGATAAGCTCTTTATAGATTTTTGCATACTAGCCCTTTATCTGATATGTCGTTTGCAAATATTTTCTCCCATTCTGTCAGTTGTCTTTTGGTTTTGTTAACTGTTTCCTTTGCTGTGCAAAAGCTTTTGATCTTGATGAAATCCCAATAGTTCATTTTTGCCCTTGCTTCCGTTGCCTTTGGCGATGTTCCTAGGAAGAAGTTGCTGCGGTTGATGTCAAAGAGGTTGCTGCCTGCGTTCTCCTCAATGATTTTGATGGATTCCTTTCTCACATTGAGGTCCTTCATCCATTTTGAGTCTATTTTCGTGTGTGGTGTAAGGAAATAGTCCAATTTCATTTTTCTGCATATGGCTGTCCAATTTTCCCAGTACCATTTGTTGAAGAGGTTTTTTTCCATTGGACATTCCTTCCTGCTTTGTCGAAGATTAGTTGACCATAGAGTTGAGGGTCTATTTCTGGGCTCTCTATTCTGTTCCATTGATCTATGTGTCTGTTTTTGTGCCAGTACCATACTGTCTTGATGATGACAGCTTTGTAATAGAGCTTGAAGTCTGGAATTGTGATGCCACCGACTTTGGCTTTCTTTTTCAATATTCCTTTGGCTATTCGAGGTCT
This sequence comes from Martes martes, assembly GCF_963455335.1. NCBI lineage: Eukaryota > Metazoa > Chordata > Mammalia > Carnivora > Mustelidae > Martes > Martes martes. The sequence continues at coordinate 120,451,244 of NC_137888.1, forward strand.
TTTCTGGTTCCATATAAATTTTAGGATTATTTGTTCTATTTCTTTAAAAAAAATGGATGGGATTTTGATAGGGATTGCATTAAATGCATAGATTGCTTTAGGTAGAATAGACATTTTCACAATATTTGTTCTTCCAATCCATGAGCATGGAATATTTTTCCATTTCTTTGTGTCTTCCTCAATTTCTTTCATGAGTACTTTATAGTTTTCTGAGTATAGATTCTTTGTCTCTTTGGTTAGATTTATTCCTATGTATCTTATGGTTTTGGGTGCAATTGTAAATGGGACTGACTCCTCAATTTCTCTTTCTTCTGTCTTGTTGTTAGTGTAAAGAAATGCGACTGATTTCTGTGCATTGACTTTATATCCCGACACTTTACTGAATTCCTGTACAAGTTCTAGTAGTTTTGGAGTGGAGCCTTTTGGGTTTTCCACATATACTATCATATCGTCTGCAAAGAGTGATAGTTTGTCTTCTTCTTTGCCAATTTGGATGCCTTTAATTTCTTTTTGTTGTCTGATTGCTGAGGCTAGGACTTCTAGTACTATGTTGAACAGCAGTGGTGATAACGGACATCCTTGCCGTGTTCCTGACCTTAGCGGAAAAGCTTTCAGTTTTTCTCCATTGAGAATGATATTTGCAGTGGGTTTTTCATAGATGGCTTTGATAATATTGAGGTATGTGCCCTCTATCCCTACACTTTGAAGAGTTTTAATCAGGAAGGGATGCTGCACTTTGTCAAACGCTTTTTCAGCATCTATTGAGAGTATCATATGGTTCTTATTCTTTCTTTTATTAATGTATTGTATCACATTGATGGATTTGCGGATGTTGAACCAACCTTGCAGCCCTGGAATAAATCCCACTTGGTCGTGGTGAATAATCCTTTTAATGTACTGTTGGATCCTATTGGCCAGTATTTTGGTGAGAATTTTCGCATCTGTGTTCATCAGGGATATTGGTCTGTAATTGTCTTTTTTGGTGGGATCTTGTCTGGTTTTGGGATCAAGGTGATGCTGGCCTCATAGAATGAGTTTGGAAGTTTTCCTTCCATTTCTATTTTTTGGAACAGTTTCAGGAGAATAGGAATTAATTCTTCTTTAAATGTTTGGTAGAATTTCCCTGGGAAGCCGTCTGGTCCTGGACTTTTGTTTGTTTGGAGATTTTTGATGACTGTTTCAATCTCCTTACTAGTTATGGGTCTGTTCAGGTTATCTATTTCTTCCTGGTTCAATTGTGGTAGTTTATACGTCTCTAGAAATGTATCCATTTCTTCCAGATTGTCAAATTTGTTGGCGTATAGTTGCTCGTAGTATGTTCTTATAATTGTTTGTATTTCTTTGGTGTTGGTTGTGATCTCTCCTCTTTCATTCATGATTTTATTTATTTGGGTCCTTTCTCTTTTCTTTTTGATAAGTCTGGCCAGGGGTTTGTCAATCTTATTAATTCTTTCAAAGAACCAGCTCCTAGTTTCGTTGATTTTTTCTATTGTTTTTTTTAGTTTCTATTTCATTGATTTCTGCTCTGATCTTTATGATTTCTCTTTTCCTGCTGGGTTTAGGCTTTCTTTGTTGTTCTCTCTCCAGCTCCTTTAGGTGTAGGGTTAGGTTGTGTATTTGAGACCTTTTTTGTTTCTTGAGAAAGGCTTGTACCGCTATATATTTTCCTCTCAGGACTGCCTTTGTTGTGTCCTACAAATTTTGAACCATTGTGTTTTCATTATCATTTGTTTCCATGAATTTTTTCAATTCTTCTTTAATTTCCTGGTTGACCCATTCATTTTTTTTGAAGGATGCTGTGTAGTCTCCATGTATTTGTGTTCTTTCCAAATTTCCTCTTGTGATTGAGTTCTAGCTTCAGAGCATTGTGGTCTGTAAATATGCAGGGAATGATCCCAATCTTTTGATACCGGTTGAGACCTGATTTATAACCCAGGATGTGGTCTATTCTGGAGAATGTTCCATGTGCACTAGAGAAGAATGTATATTCTGTTGCTTTGGGATGGAATGTTCTGAATATATCTGTGATGTCCATCTGGTCCAATGTGTCATTTAAGGCCTTTATTTCCTTGTTGATCTTTTGCTTAGATGATCTGTCCATTTCAGTGAGGGGAGTGTTAAAGTCCCCTGCTATTATTGTATTACTGTTGATGTATTTCTTTGATTTTGTTATTAATTGGTTTATATAGTTGGCTGCTCCCATGTTAGGGGCACAGATATTTAAGTTTGTTAGGACTTCTTGTTGGACAGACCCTTTGAGTATGATATAGTGTCCTTCCTCATCTCCTATTAGAGTCTTTGGCTTAAAATCTAATTGATCTGATATAAGGATTGCCACCCCAGCTTTCTTCTGATGTCCATTAGCATGGTACATTGTTTTCCACCCCCTCACTTTAAATCTGGAGGTGTCTTCGGGTCTAAAATGAGTTTCTTGCAGGCAGCATATTGATGGGTTTTGTTTTTTTTATCCATTCTGATACCCTGTGTCTTTTGATTGGGGCATTTAGCCCATTAACATTCAGGGTAACTATTGAGAGAGATGAATTTATTTCCATTGTATTGCCTGTAAGGTGACTGTTACTGTATATTGTCTCTGTTTCTTTCTGATTTACTACTTTTAGGGTCTCTCTTTGCTTAGAGGACCTCTTTCAATATTTCCTGTAGAGCTGGTTTGGTGTTTGCAAATTCTTTCAGCTTTTGTTTGTCCTGGAAGCTCTTTATCTCTCCTATTTTCAATGATAGGCCAGCCGGATATAGTATTCTTGGCTGCATGTTTTTCTCGTTTAGTGCTCTGAATCCAGGTCTCTGTGGATAGGTCTGCTGCCAATCTAATGTTTTTACCCTTGTATGTTACAGACTTTTCCCGGGCTGCTTTCAGGATTTTCTCTTTGTCGCTAAGACTTGTAAATTTTACTATCAGGTGACGAGGTGTGGACCTATTTTTATTGATTTTGAGGTGCGTTCTTAGCATTTCCTGGATTTTGATGTTTGTTCCCTTTGCCATATTAGGGACATTCTCTCCAATAATTGTCTCCAATATACCTTCTGCTCCCCTCTCTCTTTCTTCTTCTTCTGGAATCCCAATTATTCTAATGTTGTGTCGTCTTATGGTGTCGTTTATCTCTCGAATTCTCTCCTCGTGGTCCAGTATTTGTTTGTCTCTCTTTTGCTCAGCTTCTTTATTCTCTGTCATTTGGTCTTCTATGTCACTAATTCTTTCTTCTGCCTCATTTATCCTAGCAGTGAGAGCTTCCATTTTTGATTGCACCTCATTAATAGCTTTTTTGATTTCAACTTGGTTAGATTTTAGTTCTTTTATTTCTCCAGAAAGGGCTTTTATCTCTCCGGAGAGGGTTTCTCTAATATCTTCTATGCCTTTTTCGAGCCCGGCTAGAATCTTGAGAATCGTCATTCTGAACTCTAGATCTGTCATATTACCAATGTCCGTATTGATTAGGTCCCCAGCCTTCGGTACTGCCTCTTGTTTTTTATTTGTGGTGAGTTTTTCCGCCTTGTCATTTTGTCCAGATAAGTTTTGCTTTCTCCTCCTCTAGAATTCCGCTGTTCTTGGTGAGCGAAGATGTTCTTGGCTGGGTTTCTTGTTGATCTTCTGGGGGAGGGGCCTGTTGTAGTGATTCTCAAGTGTCTTTGCCTGAGGCGGAATTGCACTGCCCTTAGCAGTGGCCAGGCTAAGTAATCTGCTCAGGTTCGCTTTCAGGAGCTTTTGTTCCCTGAGCGCTTTCCGTAGAGTTCCAGAGGACGGGAATGAAGATGGTGGCCTCCCAATCTCCGGCCTGGAGGAGCCGCGAGCTTGGGGTCCCGCTCCTCAGTGCACCCTCAGAGAAAAGCGCCCAACCGCCCCACCTCCCTGGCCTGCGGTTGCGCCTGGAGGAAAGCAGTCAATTGCTGGTACTTGGAGAAAAGTGCCCGGTCACTTCCGTCTCCGTGGCCTCTGGCCATGCTCCGAGCCCACCCAGCCTGCAACTGGCACAAGGTAACCCTGGGCTGAGAGCTCAGGCCTCGGCTTTGTCGCTGTAGCCGGCTTCCCCACTCTAATACCTGTGAGCTCTGCAGCACTCAGACACCCCCGGTCCTTCTGTGACCCCGCGGGACCTGGGGTTACGCTGACCCCCCCGGGCTTTCCCCCGGTTTAGCCTCTGGAGCAATGTCCCTCCGTGGAGCAGACTTTTAAAAGTCCCGATTTTGTGCTCCGTTGCTCTGCCGCTTGCCGGGAGCCGGCCCCTCCCCCCGTGGTCTGTCTTCCCGTTGCTTTGGATTCACTTCCCCGCAGGTCCTACCTTTCAGAAAGTGATCGATTTTCTGTTTCTAGAATTGTTGCTCTTCTCTTCGATTTCCCGTTGGATTTGTAGGTGTTCGCAATGGTTAGGTAAGCTATCTAGCTGATCTCCTGCGTCTCAGCCTGCTGCTTCTCCACCACCTTGACTCCTCCCCCCTCCAGGTTCGGTCTTTTTATCCAATCTGGAAACCTGTGTCCTTTTATGGGAGCATTTAGGCCATTGACGTTGGAAGTGATTACTGAAAGATACGATTTTATTGTCATCATGTTGCTTGTGAAATCCTTGTTTCTATAGATTGTCTCTGTAAATTTCTGTTCTGCATCACTCTTGGGGTTTTTCTCCTTTTATAGACCCCCCCCCCTTAATATTTCTTGCAGGGGTATTTTAGTGGTCATATATTCTTTCAGTTTTTGCCAGTCTTGGAAGCTTTTAATCTCTGTCCATTCTAAATGAGAGTGTTGCCAATAAAGTATTCTTGGCTGCATGTTCTCATTTAGTGCCCTGAATATGTCTTGCCAGCCCTTTCTGGCTTGCCAGGTCTCTGTGGACAGATCTGACATTATTCTGATGTTCCTCCCTCTGTACATAAGGAATCTCTTCCCCCAACTGCCCTTAATATGGTTCCCTTGGTTTTAAGATTCATGAGTTTTACTACTACCTGCTGGGGCATTGGTTTATTTTCCTTCATTTTGGAAGGGGTTCTCTCTGCCTCTAGGACACAAATGCTTGTTTCATTCCCCAGATTAGGGAAGTTCTCAGCTAGGATTTGCTCAAACATATCTTCTAGACACCTCCGCCCCCCCCCCACCCCGCCCCCGAGATCCCAATATTCTGATATTGGATTATTTCATGGTGTCATTCATTTCTCTAATTCTGTTTTCATGGATTCTAAACTGTTTGTTTCAGGCCTCCTCCTGTTCCTTCTTTTCTATCAGTTTGTCTTCTGGATCCCTAATTTGTTCTTCTGCCTCGTTTACCCTAGCTGTTAGAGTAACTAGATGAGATTGGATCTCGTTGATAGCATTTTTAAGGTCTGCTGGATCAGCTCTCTGCCCTTAGGATCAGCTCTATGTTGCTGTTTATGGTTTTCTCCATCCTAGCTATTGTTGCTGCATAACTGTTACCCTGAAGTCTATTTCCGACATCTTGCTTATATCCATATCTGTTAGTTCTGTGGCAGAGGTCACAGTCTCTGAATTTTTACTGTGTTGGGGGTTCCTCCCTTTAGTCATTCTGTTGAGGGGTGGTTGAGGAAATGTACAGATTACAGATTATAAATTATTGACCACAACTTTTATAAGGACTTATAAAACTTTTATAAGTTTTATAAGGACCTTAGGGTTGTTGGCCTCTTATTCTTTCAGCCTGTCTTCTGGGGGAGGGGTCTGCCGTGCTGTTGCTCAGGCAACCTTGTTTGGGCAGAGTTGCCCTGCCCCTGTTGTGAGGGGGAGATGAGCTCAGTGAAAACCGGTCTGGGGGGACTTTTGTTCTCTGGCAGCTTTTCCTGGTGGCTTTCCATGTTTCTTCTGAGAGTCAGAGCAGAAATGGCCATATCCAAACCTCTGTCTCAGAACAGAGAGATCACAGCCTGTTCTTCAGTAAGCACTATAAGCTGCACTGTCTCTGCTTTTGTCTGTGCTGCTAAAAACTGCAGTGTCCTGGGTTGTGCACCTCATGGCAGCACTCCCAGCCCTTGCTTCTAGGTCCAGGCACATTGCTGCCTTTTGTGCTTCTAAAACTGCCAGCTGCCCCCAGTTCACACACATACCCCTGCAGCTTCCAGTTTCAGTCTGGGGAGCTGCCCTAAAGTCCTTTCCCTGCTACTACCCATCTGTGAGTCTGTACCCAGTCCCCAGCATGGGAGACTTTGCCCTCCAGGAGTGCAGGATCCTAGAGGCTCTCTCCCCTTTCCGTTTATCTTCCAATATCTGCCCTCAGAATTACGGCTCCCCGCTTCGTACATCGAAACCAACTGCTGGAGATATTCTGTTTGTAGAGATCCAGATATACCTTCTTACATCTCAGGCTAATTTTCTGGGTATTCAGAGTGGTCTGGTAGATATCCAGCTCAATTCAAGGGACCAGTTGAAATAGCGTCCCCTACTCCTTCACCACTTGCCCCATCCCTAAAAATTTAAAAAAAAAATAATGATACTAATGTTTTGAAGAGACCAGGACAGTTGTCTTATAGAATGTCCAATATTTTCAATTTGTCTAACTTTTCTTTATAGTGTCACTTGAATTTAAGAGTATATAGTCAAATTAATTTGATGACAACCAATTCCTATTATCATGTGAAGGTTTTCAGAAGTTGCAGTGGTTTGAAGCCACAAAATGATTTTTCTGTCTCTTCTATCATTCTGGAAGCCTTGTAACCAGAGAATGTCAGAGCAGGAGAGCCAATCCCAACTGACATGTTAAAAAGGCTAAATATAATAGACTTCTATTGCTCCTGTAATAAGTTACCACAAATATGGTGGCTTCAAACAGCACAGATTTGTTATCTTACAGTTCTGGAGGTCAGAAGTCCAACATGGGTCTTGGCTAAAATCAAGGTGTTGGCAGGACTGCATTCCTTTCTGAAGACTAAGGGAAGCTTTGTTCCTCACTTTTTCCAGCTTCTCTAGGCCATGCCTTGGCTTCTGGTCCCTTCCTTCATCTTCAAGATGTTACCAGTAGTGTGACATCTTCAGATATCTCTCAGACACTGACTTTGACTTTCCTGCTTCCCTCTTCCATTTATAAAAACTACTGTGATTACACTGGGTCCACCTGAATATAATTCAGGATATTCTTCCTTTTTCAAGGTTGGCTACTAAGAATCTTAGTTCCGTATATAACAATTCTTTCTTGCTATGTAACATAACATATTCAAAGGTTCCAGGGGTTAGGATGAAGACATTATTTGGGGCCACAATTCTGTGACAGGTGGTGACCTGACAAGAATTTTTAGTTACTCTCAAGAGTCTTTCCAATGCACTGCAACCTTATATGTTTGTTTTGCATTGGAATTCAGTAAAAGGCAATGCTGTATTGAACCCTGATATATCTGAAGTCAGATAGTTTCATTCGCTAGTTTTCTTTTATTTTGATAAGGAAGTTAAGTGTTTTCTCTGATTATAATTGGAGGATCTAAATGGCTCAAATCTTGTAATTCACCTCAACTCAACCTCTTAAATTCTAGTTTTCTTTTTCTGTCACTTGAAGGTATGGTGAAAGAATCCATAAACATAGGTGGGTCACACATACCTGGTTCTGAGTTATCTGTTCAAATGAGAACATCCAGACTCATGTAGTGTCAAGACTTCATACTTTATAAAAATGTGAAGTTCTGGTGTGGTGTATAGCCACTTAGCATCTATAGGTCCCTCTGGGTGCTGACTTCTTATTTTGATAATTTTTATAGCTCTTAATGCAATGGAAATTGTTTCTGGCTCAGCTATTTTTCTCAGACTTAAGAAAAATCAGACTTATTGGTGTCTCATTAAATACAATACAATCTGTCCCACTCACATTGGTGGGGTTTTTCTGAAATGGCAAATGAAAATTGTTGGATATTATTGATTAGGTAGGGAAATCTAGGGAAAGGAAAATGATGAGATTTTAGTTAGTAGAGTGAAATGTTTTAAATTAGTGAGTTTAGGTGGATTTGGGGGGCAGTCAGACAAAATAAGAAGGAAAAAAACCTGTAGAATCTTGGGTATACAATAGTTTGTTGAACCAAGAAAATATCTACAGTTGAACCAGGTGTATTAGAGGCTTCAGTTTAAGTCAAAATCTCTACTCTTGAGGCCTACTCTAAGTTAATGATGTTATAATGGGAAAATCTGCAACCTCCACCTTGGAGAAGGTCTGGAAGGAGATTGGGAGGGGCTTGTGCAGTAGACCAAGAAGTGATTTTGAAGGCATGGTCTTGAATTCCAAATAACAGTTATTATAGAAGCCTGTGAGCTTAAGAACATCTTGGGAACCTCAGCTATGTGGTTGTGCCAAGTTTTAGCAAACTAGTGCTTTTGCATATCCACACTGTGTTATTTATTCTTCCCAGTGGCCATTGCTACTTAGGAAGGAACCTCAGGGCAATGGGAACCTAGAGCTTATCTTCAGCGTGTTCTTAGATCCTGACTAAGAGGGCCACCTGTGTGAGAAAACAGAGAAACTAGAGATACTTTGGAATATTTGGGAGTGAGGAGAGTGCATCACCCACATTAAGGAACCTGCAGGAGAGGGGACCCCAGCAATGGAGGGGGTCTCTAAGGAACACATGGAAATACTCATGAGCAAGAGTAATCTGTAAACACCTGCTGGGTATGAATCAGTATGGGGACTTTCCTGCCCAGTTTACTTTTTCTTTCTCTCTGTGCCCCATTCTTGAGAGGATAGCCATATATGTAAAGAGGAGAGGGCATAGCACTTGTGGGATAAATAGGGAAATGGCTGACCAGAGCCCCTTCCCTGACTAATGGCTTCTCTCTCTGCAGGAAGCTGGAGCTGAGGGAGTGGGAGGGGAACTAAATTAAACCAAGAGTTTGACTATAACAAGAAACTAGACATTTGAACTACTGAATAGGATCTTGTATCACCTAATAGTTACCAGAAAAGTCATATCCAAGTTTTTCACTTAGGGAAAAGAGAATTAGGCCCAAGGAGCAGATTTAGGTAGATAGGGAAACAAAAATAAAGTTACTTTAGGATTATATCCCCTGAGTTTTGTTTTTTTGTTAGGACTGCTACAGTTGTGAAAGATCAGCACATAGATGTCTGGTGCCATAACTAAAAGAAAAGGTCAAGAGACTAGAAAAGAGATTGAGAGATGCTAATAATGTTTTGTTTGTTTTATATTTTGGTTAAATTTACTTACTACATCTTTGTAACAAAGATGTGTGTTTTAAAATTATTCTTTGATACCGAAATAAATTGAATGGAAAAGGCCATTAAAAAAATAAAAATTATTCTTTGAATGTTTTATCTTCCACTTAAAACTTTTAAAAAAGCTTAGAAGTTTTTTCTTTTTTTTTTTTTTAATTTATTTATTTATCTTTAGAGAGAGAGAGCAAGAGCACACATACAAGCAGGAGGGGCATAGGGAGAAGGAGAGAGGATGCCCAGCAGACTCTGCTGTGAACATGGAGCCTGACATGGGGCTTGATCCCATGACCCTGACATCATGACCCAAGCTGAAACCAAGAGTGAGGCGCTTAACAGACTGCGCCACTCAGGCACCCCAATCTTTCACTTTATTTAAGGTCACTTAATATAGGCCAGGATGTAGGAAAATGGATTAACACGGTCCATAGCGTATCCAATCAAGAATTCTGATGGATTTAGCTCAAGAACTCACAAATGGTTTCTTCTCATCTGCTGTCCATTATAATCTTGGCTTTATTCATCCTTAAATTGTAGATAAAATACTACATGTAGTCTCATTTCTTTCTTTTTCCCTCCTTCCTTTTTTCTTTCTCTCCCTCTTTTCAATGATGTTATATAACATTGAAAAAGAAAGAAGCAAGCAGACAGTACTCTGTTTTCCTTCCTGTATTTTCTCTTCTTCCTTTTCAATGAAACTTCATTTGTGTTATTCTGCTTTCCCTCTTAACCTTACTTTTAAACTTGATGATGTGTTTTGATATAGTATACACGCTTGTCCTATCTGTTGTTTGTGGGCTCTCCTGCAGTGGGATTATAGTGTAATTTCCTTAGCCATGCCCTGGATGTTGGGCATCTGTATTCTTTCTTCTTTGTATCCCAGAACCTCAGTAGTGTGTTAGTGCTCCCTTGGGTGCAGGCTCCGGGCATGTGGCTCAGGTGGGTTCTCATGTAGCTGGAATATGGTGCTGCTTAATTAATTGTTTCTTGTTGGATTATTTTCTTAGGGGTGTATACATAAAAGAGAAACTATTGGCACAAAGGCTGAGAAGGATCTTTATAAAAACTTTTTTTTAAAAAGATTTTATTTATTTATTTGACAGAGATCACAAGCAGGCAGAGAGGCAGGCAGAGAGAGAGAGAGGTGGAAGCAGGCTCCCTGCTGAGCAGAGAGCCCGATGCGGGGCTCGATCCCAGGACCCTGGGATCATGACCTGAGCTGAAGGCAGAGGCTTTAACCCACTGAGCCTCCCAGGCGCCCCGGATCTTTATAAAAACTTTAAACCTTTTGCCAAAGGACAATCCAGAAAACGAAACCAGCCTGAAGTTAATTTACCTAAGGATAGATCCTAAGAGAGGATGTCAGAAGATCCAGAGGGACTGGTCTTCATCAGCCTCTAAGAAGGCCTTTCTGATATGCTTCAAAGAATTACTTTTTGAAATTTGTTATAAATATCTTAATTTTATTTAAATATTTTTGCTTTTCAACTAACATTTTAGCTGCTTGGCAGACTTTCAGGTTCTTGTTTGAGTGTTTGATGGACTGACTTCTCTTGTGACAAACTGGGACAAGTCAAATCACTGAATTTCTATTGTGTGATCTTTTTGGCTGATGAATTCTCATTTTTTGGGACGATTTTTAAAAACATCTTCTATTATGGAAATTTTAAAATAGAAAAGTAGAAGGAGTAGAAATATAGAGCCGCATGTACTCATTACCCAGCTTCGCCAACCATTAACTGTTGTTCTTTCTTTTCTTCCTATATACTTATTTCTTTCTTACATTATGATATTTTATTTTATTTATTTATTTTTAAAGATTTATTTTGGAGAGAAAGCGCACATGAGTGTGGGGGCTGAGGAGGGGCAGAGGGAGAGAGAGTCTTAAGCAGGCTCTGTGCTGAGTGCAGAGCCCAATGCAGGGGATTACTCTCATGACCCTGAGATCCAAACTGAGTTGCAACCAGTGGGTTGGATGCTTAATGAACTGCACCACCCAGGTGCCCCAACACATTGTGATATTTTAAAGCAAATCCCAGACATCATATGATTTCACCCATAAATACTTCACCCTACATCACGTCTTATTAACTGACCACAGTACATATGGCAAAGCCAATAGAGTAAAACGTTAACAGTAAATGAATTTGAGTAAAGGGTTATATGTGTGGTTTTGTAGTACTTACTTTTACAAATTTTCTCTAAGTTTAAAATTATTTCTAAATAAAAAGTAAAACAAATGAAAGAAAAAAAAAAACCCAGTCAAACAAAAACATGACCATGATAATATCACATCTGATAATCCCAGAACAGTTTTTTCTAGTTTTACTACAAACCATGATTTTAGAAAGAAATTAACGGAAAAACCCAAATAAATATTAAAAGGAAAATAAGAGTCACTCATAATTCTAACACCCAGCACAATCACTATTTAATGATTATGTATTTTTCTCCAGGCTATTAAATAGACGCAGATACACACAGACAGAAAGGCACAAAATATGCCTATCATTTAGAAAGTCAAATAGTACTAATGGGCTTATGATCAAGCACATAATTCCCATCATCCCATCCCTTCCAGTATCCCCACCTGAAGTACTTCCCACGTGCTCTCTCTTATCTGCTGGCAGCTTCTAATGGCAAAATGCCAGCTGCAGCTCTATTTTCAGGGTAGTACCTTTTTATCTATCATAGCTGTTAAGATGAAAGGGAATCCTATTTTTCTTGCTTTTTCTCAGAAGAATGTATTTTTCATTTTCTGTTTGATCTTAAAAATGCCTTGTTTGTGAGCATGGTGTACTGCAAATTGGCTTGTCCATCATCCTCTTGACCTTGTCCTAGCAGGTCTTCCTATACTGTAGAGGCTGGATAGCAAAAGCCACATTTCCAGACTCCCAGAGCCAGTGGGAGGCCTGAAAGGTTAGGTGAATGGGGCCAAGCACAGTGGCAGAAGAGTTTGGTTCCTCCAACTGCAATGAAGAGTCCAGTGTCCACTTCCCTGTGCCATGGGTGCTAAGTGGAAGGCAGGGGAAATAGGCTTTTGCTAAAAGAACCCCGTGGAGGGATTAGGTATTTCTCCTGGCTGCATTGTTCCTGATTGTGTAGCATCCAAGCTTGGATGATCATAATTTTATAAGCATTTTAATATCCTATAACAGATTTTTTTTTTGCTTAGACTAGCTAGAATTTATTTTATTGTGTCCAACTAAGAAACTTGATAGAAGACATTATTGAACTCTTTGGGATTCTAAAAGCAAAACTTCTAAACTTCAGTCATCTGTGGTTTTAATGATTTTCTATCTTTTTCCTATACTCCTGAAGGGGGGAGGGATACTTTTACGTCAGTTATTTTATTTGCCAAATAAACAATTATGGCAGGTAATAGTGTATCCTCTTTACATAAGAAACTGAGACAAATGAATTGGGTACTTCGCCTAAGGACATATATAGTTTATCTGTTATGCTGTTTAGAATCCCACTCCTGGGTTTCACTACTCCAGTACTCGACCTATTCATGACTAACAGTAAAAAATAGTCCCGAAGAGTCCTCGAACTAATTATAGCCTGAGCAAAACTTTATAGGGTGGCAATTGACCTAATTGGATAATTCTTATCTAATATAGTTTGCTTATCTGTTTTAAACTTCACTCATGGCAATTTTAAATTCTTTTCTTAATTTTTCTGATACAATTTTGTGCTTAATATACAAAACTTGGGAACTATAGATAATTCTAAAGAGGTGGAAATGATTGGTCCACCACAAGCAGCAATGTCTAAAAACATCTGAATATTTTTATAGGTCAGATAGAAACAAAACATCTAAAAAAAATTGGGAGATTTTGAGCAATAACCACATCTTTGGGTTGATGTCAAGAATCACGTTCTTCCAGAAACGTTTCCTGATAATTCTATCAGGGATCAAATCCTATTTGATTTGATTTGAGGGTTATTCTTGGGCTTTGATCCATTATACTCACAAATATTTGCACTCCATCTGCTGGGAAATCAGTCCTAGAGTTAATTGTTTTATTGGTTCTAGCCTCCCACTCTAGCTAGTTATCCAGGTAGCTAATGCCCCAGTTTCAGAGGGAGATTGCTGGTAATAATTTCTGTTGCTCCCCTCCCACTTCCTCTAATTCAGCTCTTGGTATAAACAGGTATCCTTACCTCCATTCCAAACTCTCCCCACTCTTGTGCATGATTCAGGCGAGGGGACAAATATGGTGGTCATTTCAGCACAAGAGGTGGTCCTCCTTGCCCACTCGATGCCTGGGTCACAGTTGTCCCGCTAGTCCCTAAATACACTTTCTGCTTGTTCTGCCCAGTCTCCTGCCCCTATTTGGTCTTTTCTAATTGTTCTCCACTTATATCACTAGCTGAGCAGCTCCCCTCAATGCTAAAATTCTTCTCTCTGTCCTTGGAATTCACCTTTGTTCCGTGACTCATCCAACCCTGTACTTGTATTCCTGACCCCTACCTCATTCCTTGCAATGATAGCAAACTTCTCACTACAACTGCTGGTATCTCCCCATGATCCAGGACAGGAGAGCCAGGGTATCCTGGAAAACAGTGATCTCATCACAATAACTTTCTTCCATCTACGCCAATTCCACCCACCTTCAAGATACACCTTTATCTCCAGTGGACTCCTAAAATGACTGTCCAGGCTCAGACCAGGGGTGATTAACCAGCACCTGACTGGTGTTCCTTTGCTCTGCTAGCCCAGATGTGTTCAAGTACAGGAGGTAACAGAGGAAAACTGGCTCTATGCAGAGCTAACCCACAGCTATTCTATGACTTTAGCCAGTCCCAAAGGAAAAATAACATTGGTCGGAAATGCAACTTCCGAAAGGAGAAAGATGGAGGGAAGTCTGATTTCCTCAGAATTGAAACTAATGCAGTTAGATTTTTGGTGATCATAGGGACTTTCAGAGTGATAATGTCACATGCTGATTGTTACCTGTGAAGTTCTAATGTAAATTCTTAAAATCTTCTGGGAAATGCTTTCATTTGAGTGAAAATCCTTCATAACTATATAATCCATTTTTATTTTCAAAAGAAAGATAAACAGTTTTCCATTGCCAATGGATTCTAAAGAATCTTTAAAAAAAAACTCTTGACTGACTTTATACAAGAGAGGAAACAGACCCTTGTTTGTTGAAGTTACTGTTTTTTAGCTTTCTGCTACTAACAGATGAGACTGAGGGCAAATGGCTGTTAATTATCTAAAACTGAAACCCAGAAAGACTAAGAACATAAGTTTTATACTTCCCAAATAGATTTGAAGGAATAGAATATGGGGTAGAACTTTCTTTTGGGAGGAGAGAGAAAAAACTGGTGGCGAGAGCACTAGAGTGAGAGCAGATGGATCTCTGAGAAAACCCTGACCTGTTCCCTGAGCCCAAAAAACTCAGGAAAGGGAGGACAGTAAAAATGTATCAGTTTCCCATTGCTTCTGTAACAGTACCACAAACTTACTGGTTTAAAACAACATAAATTTATTATATTACAGTTCTGGAGACCAACAGCCCAAAAAGGCCCCTACTGGACTAAAATCAATGTTTTGACAGGGCTGGTTCCTCCTGGAAGCTCTGGGGAGAATTTGGGTTTTTTGTTTGTTTGTTTGTTTTTGTTGTTGTTTTTGTTTTTTTGGGTTTTTTTGCCTTTTCAGCTTCTAGAAGCTGCCTGTGTCTCTTGGCTGTCCTTCCCCTCCGTATTCAAAAGTAGCAATGATCTGCGGAGTCTTTCCCACATCACATTATTCTGATGCTGATTCTCTGCTTTCCTCTTCCACTTTTGAGGAGCTGGTGATGATATTGGGCCCACATGAATAATTCAAAATAATCTCCCCATCAAGGTGGACAGATTAGCAACCTTAATCCCATCTACAACCTTAATTCACTCTTGCCACATAATTTGTCATTGTAGGTTTTGGGGATTAGGATGTGGGCATCTTTGGGGAGCTGTTATTCAGCCTTCAACCAATTCCTGTACAGATCTGGAGACACGTGCCCTCTCTTCCCTCTGGTGCCTTTGCGGAGGCAGCAACGAAGTAGAGATGAGGAGGGAAGGGCCTGGGAGCTGCCTGGCAGTTCCCAGGCCCCAGTGTTCTCTATTCATGAGAAAGCTGGCAGGCCTGGGAGGATACTAGTGGCTGGGACAAAGTAATGCAGCTGTGAAAATCACCATGGATCCCATGACTGGCGACCATGTGGGGATGCAAGGCCTCAGAGGATGCCGGTGTGGAGGTGTAACAGTTACGGAGGGCCCAAGAAGAATGTTCTCAGAGATGTCAGTTGGAGTTGCTGATGTTTGATGAACACCACCTCCCTTTTCACTAAAAGCCCTCATGGAAGGGGGAGGCCTCTGAATCGATTCAGAAAACTCTGAAGTTATTGAGAAAACCCCAATTTAATTAAGATAAATTAGGCTGTCACTAGGCTGAATGGGAATTTGAGATAGAAACTAGGTTGTTACAGAAAAATAAAGTTCATGTTTTACCCGGCTGATTTTGTCTGAGGGTTGTGCCTGCAGCATGTAAATGAGGACAATGATGTCGAGTCTACCATTCTGACAAGAATATTGGGAAATACTGTTTTATTTGTAAGCACTTGGTGAAATGGAGCTTAATGTAAACGTTGCGTGTTTTCTTGATGAGCCCCCTCCAGATCAGCAACATGGGTGAGCTGCATGTTGAAGGATGAAGAGGTGACGTTTTGCACAGCGAAGTGTGTTTCTGCATGGCTATTTTGATGCATAAAAACCAAGCCCTCAAACTTTTCAGTTACCTTTTGTTTGTTTGTTTGTTTTTGTTTTTGTTTTAAGGTGAAGTAAAATGTCAAATGTAAATCTTCACTCAGCTCTGTGCCTTGCTCAGTGGTATGACGAGGGCAGGAGCAGCAGGTGGGGCCTGTGGCCGGTGCCCTTCCTGGCTTGGGGAGCAGATACCTCACCAACATCTTCCAGTCAATGCACCCACACAGTGCCCTAGAATGTGTCAGAGGAAGAAGTCATCAAGAGCTGTGAAGTTGAGGACTCACATAGATTTAGTTGCTATGTTTTGGCTTTCCTTAAGAGCAGCATTTAGAGTGATCTAAGAAACTACTGCCAAACTGGTGACAGTCTTCCCTTGGTGCTGGAACCATAGAAGCAGAGCATGGGGACCTCTGGGGGTCTGACTGACTTTTTGGCTTTGCCACCCAGAGCTAGTGTTGCTAGGACTGACCCAATCCCTTAAACCAGGTCCCAGAATTCTTGGGGGTTATTATGAAGGAAGTTTTTGTCATCAGTGGACTTGTCATTAAAATCTGAATGGTAAACAAATAAGGTTTGTTTTATATTCTAAGCAAGTGAAAAAAATAATTGCGATATCAGTAATAATATTAACTAATATTTATTGAGTGTTTATTATGTGCTAGGCACCATGCTAAAGTACTTTACATACATTATCTCATTTAATTCACATAAGTGCTCTGTGGGGAAAGAATGATTATTACCTTTATTTTAGAGACAAAGAAATTGGGGCTCAGTGAAATTAAGGTTCCCTGCCTGTGGTCACCCAACTTGTAAGTGACTGGCTTGAACCCAGGTCTCTCTGACTCCAGAGCCTGAATGCTCAGAAGAAGCTGTGCCATTCAATCACTTTAACCACCCATGGGCAGATCCCCATTTCTGGAGGGAATACAGGTATGGTATTTGGTGTGTGTGTGGAGGGGGAGTGCCAGGCTAAGGTTCTATGAGAGATCTCTTGGAATCACACTTTCTTACCCCAGCAACTGGTAGAGGCTAATGATTGGAAGCTTATTCTCCACAGGGTCAGGTGTGGATCTGGCTTCAGAAAGCCTTGGGGGCAGGATGGGGGGGAATTTCTGGATCCCTGGGACTCACTTGGTCTTAGCTCATGGAGGTGAAGGTGGTGGGGTGGGCAAGGGTGGGCAAGGAGCTCAATAATACTGCCTTTTATTAACCAGACTGTGACATTTTTTTCAGTTTATATTGTCCATGAACTATTATAACAGAAACATTTTCTTAAAGATAAAACTACATGTTAGGAATATTAATTACAGATACAGCTCATTGGATTCATGCAGTCCCTTCCCAGCAATCTGAGGTGATTCTTGTGATCCTGGAATCTAAACATGGCATCATTATCATATTCTTGACCAAATGCAGTTCGTACAGGAGGGATGCTAACCTTCTAGATGTTACATGATAGCAGCAGCAAGTAGGAGACCAAATATCTTACAGTTTTCATAAATAGGAGGGGACATGTTCACCTTATGGTTTTGAGCATTTGAAGTTCTTCCCATTGTCTAGGTGCTGGGCAGCACTGGTGACGTTCTGTCTTTCAGACTCTTAAATTTAGTGGTGGCCAGCCTGATGTTTTGTCACTCTGCACACTTTTGTCTCTGGGCCAGGGTGTCTGCAATGTTCAGAGTAGGCATTTCAGTGTTAAGGAAAAAAGAAGGGAATAGGTGGGTTGCTTACAGCCTTCGTTTCATCTCTCGGCTTTTGGGTGCAATAGAACAGAGGACAAGAGCAGAGAAGAGACGTGAAGAGCAAATCTGATTATGGTGTTCTCAATACTCTGACATATCCAACCACAAAGTCACATGGCTCCTCTTCTTTTTTTAATTTTAAAGGGAACATGAGTCAATTCACTGTTATTTCAAACAGTTCAACAAAGTTTGAGGTGTTTGGTGTGTTTTATTCCTCCTTCCACAAAGGAAAGGAGTCTGGGGTGATTCCTCGTCCCTGTCAGAGAATGTGCTCCCAGGAAACCCCTCTGGATCCTCCCTGACTGGCCACCTTCTTCCGTTTTACGAATGCAGTATGTTTTCTGTGACAGTGCTGCCTCCACTGCTGATGACAAAGCTTTGTGAACTGGACACTACAAGTGCCGGGGACATCTCCTCGGGGTCTTCCGTCTCTGGTCGATGGTCCCCACCCACAGGCCCTTGCAGGCCTGTCTCCTGCACAGTCAGTTCTGAGTCTGTCTCTCCACACTGCAGCGGGAGCAATGCCTGGTGTCTGCTCAGGGTCTCGTTGCTTCTCTGGGCCTCCAGGGAGTTCTGGTGCGTGGAATTCCTGTGGGCCATGGCACTCTTCTGAGGCTCGTCAAAGCTCAGTGAGAAGGTGACAGTGCCACTGCCGAAGATGACCTTCTGCTTGCACCTGGGCTGCGGCTGTGGCTGCTGCTGGAGGGTCAAGGGTTGCTGTGGCTGCTGCTCTTGCTGGGTCAGGGCCAGTGGCTGCTGCTGCTGCTTCTGCCCCTCGGGCTGTGGGAAGGGGTCTTCACTGTTGCTCTTGCTGCTGATGGAGGAGGAGGGCGTGGAGCCCGTGGAGCCCCCGAGGCTGCTGGACCGCTTGCGGGAAACGTTGCTGCGGCGCAGGGTGGCCCGGGCCGCCACCTTGAAAGCATGAGCAGCAGTGCTGCAGCGCACCTCCTCAATGGTGTTACGGGATGGCTTGAAGAGGATGATGTAGACCTTGTTGAAGAAGATGCAGGCCAGCAAGCCAAAGCTGGCTGCCAGGATAGCGATCACTTCCACGGCAGAGACAAACTTGCCGTAGGTGCTGGCGTAGGCTGGAATGAAGGAGATCCAGACGATGAAGAAGATGAGCATGCTGAAGGTGATGAACTTGGCTTCATTGAAGTTCTCTGGCAGCTTCCGGGACTTGAAGGCAAAGAAGAAGCAGATGGCAGCCAGCAGGCAGGTGTAGCCGATCAAGAAGCCCAGTGCCATAAGTGAGCCCTCATGGCATGTGATAAAAATGATCTCATCCTCCAGCTCATGGTTGCGGTAGCTTGAGGGTGGGGCGGTATAGAGCCAGATGACACAGATGACAATCTGCATGAAAGTGCAGAGGAAGACCAGCAGGAACTGCAGGTTGAGCCCCCACCACTTGCGGTGGAAGCTCGTGGGGATTTTGGCTTCAAACACCAGCAGGACACGATTGGTTTTCACCAGGATGCATGATATGCAGAGCACGAAGCTGATGCCAAAGGCTGGCTGGCGCAGGCGGCATGTCCAGTCCTGGGGCTCACCAATGAAGAACAGGGAGCTAGAGAAGCAGCAGAGCAAGGAGAAGAGGAGGAGGTAGGAGAGCTCTCGGTTGGTGGCCTTGACGATGGGTGTGTTACGGAACTTGATGAAGACACCCAGCACGAAGGCTGTCAGGAAGATCCCCAGCACGGCAAAGAGAGTGAGTGCAATCCCAAAGGGCTCTGTCCAGGACAGAAACTCAATCTCTTTGGCAATGCAGGAAGTGTGGTTTTCATTGGACCAGAAGTCATCGGGGCACTTATCACAGGCACTTGCATCTGTAAATTATTCCAGGAAAGAGTTAGATACTGTATGGCATAAACTGTAATTTGTGAGTTT
This sequence comes from Martes martes, assembly GCF_963455335.1. Classification (NCBI taxonomy): domain Eukaryota; kingdom Metazoa; phylum Chordata; class Mammalia; order Carnivora; family Mustelidae; genus Martes; species Martes martes. Next base: position 120,470,793 of record NC_137888.1, read on the forward strand.
GAGTGTGGTGGTAAGGGTATACAGGTTATTGGATGTGGTCACTTTAAATTTTCTTTGTTGATGAAATAATTGTGATTTTTACATTACAAACACATTGAACTCTGACTTATGTTTAATAATATACTTATTTAATTTCATGTATTTATAATAGTTCTGTTATTTTTTCCTTTATACACAGTGGGGGGTCATGCCACATGTTTTCTTTAGCACTACTTGCTGATGGCTTATAGCAGGGAATGATCCATCTTGCCAGACAGGTGGCTACCTACACACTAGATGTCTAGCATAGTTCATCAACTTTCTATAGTGACTTGCACTCAGCCTGACTCATTTTGCATATATGGATGGGCTTTGTGGACATGTCAGAATAGACTTCCTCTTAGAGCAAGGGAGAGTATCCCACACAAAAGACCTGTGCCTTCCTTTCTCCATATCCATGCGTTTCCAGTGAGGGAGACTGCAGACTCATTCAGACAATAGACATTTATTAAGTCTCTTCTATGTCCCAAACAGCATGCAGTTTTGGGGAGTGAAAGGAGCATGGGCTTTCAGTCAGAGATTTGGATGGGAATCCTGGCTCTGCCATTTACTAGCTCTGCAGCTTTGGTCAGGCTCCTTAACCTCTCTGAGCCTCAGTTTCATCTCTGAGTCATCTCTGTAATGGAAACAATAATCCCATTATTGTGGTGAGGATAAAATGAAATAATAACAATAATAACGATTATAGTTAATATTTACAGGGTGCCTCCAATATTTCAGGTAAGGTTTTTATTTAATATTTATCTAGAACTTACCATTTGCTAAACTAACATTAACTCATTTAATTTCCCAAACTCTATAAAATGGGCTCATTATTCCCATGTTATAGATGAAGAAACTAAGGCAGAGGAAAAGCATAAGTAGACAGCAAATGCAATGTCAGGCACCCAGCAGGCAATATATCATGGCCTATGAACTCTGTAGTCTGAAACAGACAGAACTTTGTCTATTCAGGGCTCCTGAGCTGTAAGAAAAGGAATACAATATTGAAGAGTGGTATCAAAGTAAAAGAAAGACGTCTAAGCTTTTATAGTATTACAAGACATCTAATATTTCTTTTCTATCCCCCTCAGTGCTCAGTCCGATGTGACTTTCAGACATACCTTGTTCAGTGAGAAACTGAGAAACTGAGAATGCGTAACCCTTTCAGGGACATCACTGACCCCAGGGCCCCAAAGTGGACAAAGCTTTGCGTGGTGTCCATGAGGGCATGTTCCTTTACCTGTTTCATCGCTGTATTCCCCATCAGGACACTCCACACACTCAAAGCAGCAAGTGGGCTCCCCCTCAATGATTCCTTTCCTGGTCCCTGCCAGGCAGTCTCGGCTGCAGTTGGAAAATGGCACCTGGAGAACCGAGAGCACAAAAGTGAAGGGCGGCAGCTGTGGGATCAGGTTCACAGCTCCTTTGCCGTAAGTACAGGGGAGGAGTTTGTGCACAAGGACCAGTACAACAGACTTCAGGCGCATTCCAGACAGAGGAAGCTCCAGAGATCCTTGTTCCTGTTATCTATGAAAAGGAGAGATGTCCATGGGCAAGTGCCTGCACATGTGTGCACATACACACTCACTTACTCACTCACTCACTCACTCATGGGATTCTGGAAAGATTAGTTGTTGAGACTCCACACAGTGACCAAAATCCACTTTAAATAATCCCCTGTTCCATTCCCTCCAAGTCCCAGAATGGGACACCTGTTTACTTTCCATGGAAACAGTAGTTTAAGAAAAACTAAAAGATACAGGGACATGGACCTACACACAATAGGACAATGACAAGGGGAGATGCTGAGATGAGAAATTTGTTTGAAAATGAGAGTTTGAACGTTGCAGTGAATTGTAATTCCTGCAATTTTATTTTAGGCTTTATAGGGAGACTTCTGAGATACTTGTAACCATTCAGCAAGGAAGGCAGGACAGGCATAGAGGGGTCAAGAGTAAATTGATCAGAAAGATATGTCAGGCAATTACTATCCAAAAGAAATCTGCAATAGCTGTATTAATTTCAGGTAACAGAGATTTTATTTATTTATTTCCCTAGTGGACTAAGAGTGCATGGAATTTGATTGATCATAATCCTTGTTTTTTTTCCCCCATCATTATTTATTCATGTTTCAATATCTTTTAATCATTTTTAATGATTACCACCCAAAACAAAACCTCGGACCAGGACAATAACCTACACCTAACTGTATGCTTTCCTCCACCCCTTGCTTCCTCCCCAACCACATATTCATAACCGAGATGACCACTATTCTATGTTTACCACAGGCAAATAACACTAAACTTTCAAGGAACAGATGAACTTAATCTTACGTAAACTCTACCAAAGGTTTTAAAAAAAAAAAGGGAAGGAAGGAACACCTAACTCATTCTTATAAGAGCAGTGTAACCCTGATTCCAAAACTGGACAAGAGCAGTATGAAAAAGAAAAAAAGAAATTACAGGCTCATCTCACTACTTTGTCTTCAGAAGCAGACCTGAGTTGAGAATCTGTGTACAAGTAGTTTATAAAGAAAGTTCTCTCAAGGGAACCAGGAAGAGAATGGAGCAAGTCAGACACAGAAGGGAAGAAGACAACAAGGGTGTGATCTTGAGCAAAGACCTTCAAAGATTAGCTTCTGCCTGATCCCACAGGAGAACCCTGGACTCTAAGTTATTCCTCAGAGCTCTCCTGACCTGAGGAAAAGGGAGCCAGGGCTTTCATACTTCCACACCACTCATTTTTAAGGGTCATCTTAAGGAAATGTAAATTCCTAGACTCTTCTACCTCTCTGAGCCTGTGGGTAAAGTGGGTTCCATTAGCCTGCTGGTTGTCTCCTGGAAAAGAGTGGTGAGTTCTGGTTATTGGAAGCAAAAATACACAGAAGTCTGGAGCTATATACTAAGTATAAGGAATCTGAAAGGATCTGGAAAGAATGTAACTGTTTTTCACCACTTGAAAAAAGATGAAAAGTACTAAAACAATTAACAAACTCAAAGGACATAAGAAACAATATATATCATGATCATGTTGGGTTTATGCCAGGAATGCAAACAAGTTTATCATTAGAAAAATCTATAAATGTCATCCCCCGCCTTAATAAGTTAATGCAGAAAAATCATATGATCATCAATAGATGAAGAAAAAACATTTGATGAAATTCAACACGAACTCATGATTAGAAACTTAACTGAGAAAGGAGTTAGGAAGAAATATCTTTTTTTTTTTTTTTTAAAGATTTTGTTTATTTATTTGACAGACAAAGATCACAAGTAGGCAGAGAGGCAGGCAGAGAGAGAGGAGGAAGCAGGCTTCCCGCCGAGCAGAGAGCCCGACGCGGGGCTCGATCCCAGGACCCCGGGATCATGACCTGAGCTGAAGGCAGAGGCTTTAACCCACTGAGCCACCCAGGTGTCCCAGGAAGAAATATCTTTAACTTGTAAAGGATAATATAGAAAATTCTTAGGTAAACATCATTCTATATGAGAAAATATTAGAAGCATTTCTTTTAAAACAAGAATGCCCACTATCACCACTATTATTAAACATTGTGGAGTTCATAGCTAGTGGAATAAGACAAGAAAAATAAGGGCATAAATATTGGAAATAACTCAATAAAACTTATTATTTGGAGATGATATGATTGTCCACATAGAAAACTTAAAAGAAACAGCAACCAGATTGTTAGAAATAATTGGGGAGCTGCCTGAAGCTAAAATGCTAGACTTCTCATATCTGAATTTCATTAGTTTTTCTTAAAAAGACACTTCACCTTTTGTTTGCTTTTGGTTGACTGCCAGATCCTTAAATGGTTGTTTTTGACAGTTTTGTCTAATTTATTGCTTCACCATTTCAGAAGCTCTACTTCTGCCTCATTCCATTTGATCATGTCAGATAACATGGAAGGGCTCATGCTATTTTCAGAGTGTCTCTTTAATAAGACTCTTTCCTTCTCTTCCCACCTATCTGCCTGGTTTGGAGACATCTTACAAAGTTAAACACATGGAAAACAATAAAATAATTTCTTTGTTCTAACAGAAAAGAAATAACTGGTTTGACAAGAAGTTTTTAAAAAAACTCAATAGATGATGATTGGCATTATCCTCTAATGAAAGAGGGATAGAAAGGGCAGTATTGGACCTGAGAATTTCTAAGTTTCCTGGGACCCTGGGGAGGGAAAGAAAGGAAAAGAAATAGTGAAAGATGGTACACATTAGCACTCTCAAACATAGTAACACAGTACTCTCAGAGATTTTCTCTTTCCCAAGTTACCAACCCATATTATCTTCTAAGAAATTGTCCTTTTGATTTATAAGTCAGTCTTGAGCTATTTGGATGACAGGGAACTAACTCTGAATAGTCCAGGCTCTGCCTTGAATGATGTTTATGTTTGCTTAAATATTTTGCACTAGTTGGGGAAAGTTTTAGGCAAGAAAATTGTTAGCTTGGGGCGCCTGGGTGGCTCAGTGGGTTAAAGCCTTTGCCTTCAGCTCAGGTCATGATCCCAGGGTCCTGGGATCGAGCTCCGCATCGGGCTCTCTGCTTGGTGGGGAGCCTGCTTCCTCCTCTCTCTCTGCTTGCCTCTCTGCCTACTTGTGATCTCCATCTGTCAAATAAATAAAATCTTAAAAAAAGAAAGAAAATTGTTAGCTATTTAGCCAAGGAGTCAGATTTATAAAGAATAACAAACTTTCCAATATAGTAGGTTTGGGGCTCAGGTTCTGAGGATTCTCCTCTTTAGTGTACTAAACACTGAGAGATTTCACAGAGAACCTTGGCTGTGCATAGTTAATGAGTTCAAGGAAGTGGACTGACCATTTTTCAAGTCCAGTGGTGAAGCCCAACCCCCTTTCCCCCAAGGCCAAGCACAATTTCCTGCCCATGGTACAACAACATCTGTTGTTCTGATGGAGAGCACATACCTCCCTGGAGAACCCACTCCACAGGATTTTCTCCTCATTGATGAAGAGCCTTTCTCCTTTCTTGGCATAGACGTTGTAATAGCCGACTTCCTTAAACACTATGGAACCATCCTCTGGGGAGAGGTGCCAGTTGATGATGGAATAGTTCCCCATCAGGTCACCACATTCATCGAAAGTCACCTGCTCCCCCATATTGTTGGTAAAGTTTAGGTGCCGTAGGTGCTTCAGGACCTAAAGAGGAATGAAGATTCTGAGTATAAGCCACAAGGCTGCCATGTATGGTTAAATATTTTGGCAAGAGACACTTTTTCTAATTTACACTAAGGTACTTGCATGTGTTAGCAACAGCCCTGGTAAGCCATGGGCTTTACTTGGTATTCAAATTGTAACTGGGGTAGGAAACACTTTCTTGAAGTCAGGCAAATAGTACTGTCACCCCCATTTTTTTGATGGGGAAAGTGAGGCATAGAAATGGAAGTATCTTGTTTAGGGTCGCACAGTTAGCAAATGGTGCAAAGCCTGCGTTCTTAACAGCTGTGCTCTGTTGTAGCATCATTAGGCTTCTGGCTTTGCTTCCCGTGTGCCCCTGACATGGCTCGGAGGAGGCAGTGGACACACAGCCCCTTTCATGTGGGACATACCAGGGGTCACTGAGCCACCAAGAGAGATTAAGACACAGTCCTGCCTATGAATGTAGGGATGCTTGCTTTTGCTGCACTTCACAAGTCACTGGGCTTTATCATTCTCTAACTCTGAGCACGTTTCTTCACTTTTGTAAGGAGAGTGCTGGGCCAGAGAGGCTACAGGGTCTCTACAAACCTTGGTATGGACTTCTTCTATTATGTGGTTTGGTGGTTCCAGAAGTACATCTAGAGGCACTTCTCCCTTTTATCATAAAAACCAGCATCTAATTTGACACTGGGAATAAGTTTGGGTTGAATTTGTCTAGTGGATGGCCTGCCTGGGGCCTAGCACCCATTATCCATATTGATGTGCATGACAAACTGAGCTGATTGAGCTAGACCTTAAGTGTTCCACTACTTGAGGGCCGCTTTAATGTTCCATTCCATTCCAGAATTGACACTGCTTTTTAATACATCGGCAATGAGATTATTTTCAAATAAACACTTATTATAAGGAAAATTAAATGGGGAAAAGGAGTTACCTGAATTTTCTCAAAACAACTCTGGGACAAGTCTGGGGACAGAGTCTATGGCAGACCACATATACACACAAACATAGCACCCTGGGTGCCTCACCTAACCTTCTCTGTGTCATTTACTCCTTTAGTGTCCTCATTGCTGTCCTGCTAGACTCTGGCTGCCCTGACTTTTGTCCAGACCTACGGAGGAAAGGGGGTGCCTCACTCCTTGCTACCTGTTCTTCTGCTCTGCAACCAGAACTGCTAAGCTATCCTCAAAAAGATGGAGAATGAATCCTACTAAGGATTCATACCACCTGTGTTCTCCAGAGCTTTCCTCAATGGTCATCAGTCTTATATTTTTTCCTTCATTTTTACTGAGCTCTTAATCCTGTCTGCAGAGAGGTACCCCAGATTTGCTCCTTTCTTATTCGTTCAGCTCTCCTTCTTTTTCCTCCTTGCTCTTGGAATGATCTGGCCTCCTATAAAGAGTGGTGTCTGTGGTGTCACTTTTGTCTCTACCCCAACACAACCCTGTCCTGACACAGCTTTCTTCCCCTGAGAGGAATATACAGTCCTTCTACTCTGTGAGGCTGACACTCTCTTGCAGCACTTAGAACCTCATTCCTCCCACCCGCCCTGGAAACTTTCTGACATGGTCAGTCTATCTGTCTCCATTCCATAATCATTCTCTTCCTACAACCTGCTGGAGATCTCTCATGTCTCAGATGAAATATGCTTCAAACTTCTCTAGGTAGCTTCCAAAACCTTCTATACTTTCATCCCACATACCCACCATTACTTTTCAGTGCAAGGGTTTTATCCTAATTGTACAGTGTCCATGGTCATTTCCACAATTGTGCTAACTCAGTCTTTGCTCTGTCATGTGTAAAAGGAGATGGAAAGAGTGGAGAGGCAGGGAACTACCTCTTGTTTATACTTCCTATGTGTCAGGCACTGTATTAATGCTTTACACAATATCTCTTTTAATCCTCACAACTCTGTTATTATATTTATTTTATAGATGAGGAAACAGGAATAGAGAGGTCAAGAAACTTGCCAGTCATAAGCTAGGAAGTTCTTGAGCTATGATTGAAATATGAGCTTTTCCTACCGCACCATCCTGCCTCCAATATAAATTGTTTAGAGGGTCCATGGCAAGTATTTGTCAGTAATATTTCCTCATTAAATATATTTTTCAGAAAGCATCACTCTTATTTGGAGAATAATCTTAAAAACATATATAGCGGTAAAGCTAGAGTATTTAGTATAAATTTACTTTTTATTCAGGTTTAATTCCTTGGTTCTCAATTATGCCAGGCATCAAGCTCCCTTTATCCTTTTTTCTGTCATAGGTTCTCTGCAGTGAAACTCTCCAGGCATCAGTGGGTGAATAGGAAAAGGAAAAGGGACAATCATTTTATAATTAAATGGTTTTCTTCTACATTGGTCAAATTGGGCAGAAAATTGACTCAAAGATCATCACTGGCTATAACCTTTTGCATTTCTATTGGCCTGGGATGGAGATTTCTACCATAATCTTAATTTGAATGAAGAAGGAGCTAATCAAAAACCATTTTCTTAAAGTTTCCCCTAAAAAACTCATTTTAAATATAAGGGGAGATTTGTATGCTGTTAGGATGAATCAACAATAAATATTTATAGAGTATCTACCATGAGTTCTGAACTAGGCTACAGTAGTATAAGACAGTAATATAGTCCTCTTGGAGTTTACAAATGGGTTAGAGAGATAAGGAATAAGACATAAATATTGGATGAAATAACAAACCATGTGAGATAAAATATAGTTAAGGGCTAACTTATGGGGTATCAGCTCTAAATACAGTTAAATTCAGGAGAGATGGAAATTAAAAAGGGCTACTAAAAATCTCAATGCAGGGTTGAGGCATGGTAGAAATTTGGATTGGCAGAGGACAGAAGGAAGGATGGTGTTAAGAACAGTGGGAATAGCATGGGCAAAGAACAAGTTAGGAATAAATATGAAGTGGTATGGGGGCAATAAAGAAACCAGCTTCTAAAAATTTGTGTATGTGCTAGAGAACAAAGGGAAATAAAGTAGATAGGTAAAGAGGAGCCAAGGCACAGAGGCTAGATTTCATAATAAAAGGCATAGGACTAGATAATAACGGGTTGATGAGAATGTAGAGAAATCAGAATCCTCCATACACTGCTGGTGGGGATGTAAAATGGTACAGACACTTTGGAAAACATTCTGACACTTCTTCAAAAAGTTAAAAATAGAGTTACCACTCAACCCAGAAATTCTACTCTTATGTGCCATCCCAAGAAAAATGAAACCCTATATCCACAGAAAAACTTGAACTCAGCTGCAGCAACTTCTTCCAAGACACATCTCTAAAGACAAGGGGAACAAAACCAAACATGAGCTATTGGGTTCATTGATGAACATTATCAAGATAAAAACTTCTGCATAGTAAAGGAAGCAGTCAACAAAACTAAAAGACAACCTATGGAATGAGAGAAGATATTTGCAAATGACATATCAGATAAAGGGCTGGTATCCAAGATCTATAAAGAACTTATCAAACTCAACACCCAGAAAAACCCAAATAACCCAGTCAAGAAATGGACAGAACACACGAACAGACATTCTTCCAAAGAAGACATACAAATTGCCAATAGACGCGTGAAAAAATGCTCTTTGTCATCAGAAATACAAATTAAAATCACAATGAGATACCACCTTAAACCAGTTAGAATGGCTAACTAGTGTTAGCCATTAAGTTAGAATGAACAAGACAGGAAACAACAAATGTTGGTGAGGATGTGGAGAAAGGGGAACCCCCTTACACTGTTGGTGGGAGTGCAAGCTAATATAGCTACTCTGGAAAACAATATGGAGGTTCCTCAAGAAGTTAAAAATAGAGCTAGCCTATAACCCAGCAATTGCATTACTTAGTATTTACCCCAAAGATACAGATGTAGTGATCTGAAGGGCACCTGCACCCCAATGTTCATAGTAGCAATGTCCGCAATAATCAAACTGCAGAAGAAGCCAAGATGTCCTTCAACAGATGAACAGATGTAGTTTATATATACAATGGAGTACTCAGCCATCAGAAAGGATGAATACCTACCATTTACACTGATGTGGATGGAACTGCCGGGTATTATATGCTAAGTGAAATAAGCCAAAGGATGACAATATTCATATGGTTTCACTCATATGCAGAATATAAGAAATCATGCAGAGGATCAGAGGGGAAGGGAGGGAAGATTGAATGAGAAGAAATCAGAGAGAGAGAGAAACTATGAGAGACTCTTGACTCTGAGAAACCAGCTGAGGGTTGTGGTAGGAGAATTGGGTGGGGAGGTGGGTTAACTGGGTGGTGGGCATTAAGAAGGGCATGTAATGTGATGAGCACTAGGTGTTATACGCAAGTGATGAATCATTGAACACTACATCTGAAAATGATGATGTGCTATATGTTGGATAATTGAATTAAAAAAAACTTGAACACAAATGTTTATAGTAGCACTATTCATAATAATCAAAAAGTGGAAACAAGCTAAATGTCCTTCAGTTGGATTAAAGGACAAATTATTATATCCATATAATGGTATACTATTCAGCCATAAAAAAGAATGAAGTACTAATATATGCTACAACATGTATGAACCTTGAAAACATGATAAGTGGAAGAAGTCAGTCACACAGACCACATATTTTATGATTCCATTTATATGAAGTGTCCAGAAATATCCAAATATATAGAGACAGAAAGTAGATTTGTTGTTATTTACTAATGGGGGAGTGGACGGTGGGGGAGTGATAGCTAAAGATATGAAGTTTTTTTTTAATGTGGTGAAAATGTTCTAAATTGATTATGGTTATGGTTATGATTATCAACTCTGCAGATATATTAAAAACCACTTTAATAGGTGAACTGTATGGTATGTGAATTATATCTTTAAAAAGCTGTTTAAAAGAGGAAGTATCGAAAGGGATTTCACATATCCAAATATGACTTCCCTGGTGGGGCTGATATATAGCAGCAGGTAGAGACCTTGACAACAAGGTAACCTTGAGCATACTTGATGTTGAGAATTTACTAATGAGACATAGCAATTCTAACCTCAAATGGGACAGGGAAAAAAGGGTAGGCAGAAGGTAAGAACAGTACAAACATCTTATCCAGAAAAGGAAGCACTCGGAATTTTTGTGGCTAGAAATTTTATACCTAAGATTATACACATTTCCTCTAAAGAAGATTTATTCCTTTCTCTATCCCCAGTGTTTTGTAGAGGGCCTGAATTTTAATGGATACTCAAACTATGTCTGTTGAATGTTTGGTTAATAGTATGGGCATTAAACTAATACTGTTGCATTTGTCAGGTAATGTCAAACCATGATGAGGCTTTCACTAGTCTGAGGATAAATAAGAAAAATAAGGTCAACATAGTTTCTGTATTAGTTAAAAGAGCAAGTAGGTAGAAAATCAATAAGGATGTAAAAGACTTGAATAATACTTGATCAACAGATTTGATCTAATTGAGATTTATAGAACACTGAACCCAATAGCAGCAGAATACACATTCTGTTTAAGGGCACATAGAGTATTTACCAAGATAAACCATATTCTGGATCATAAAACAAGTTTCCATAAATTTAAAAATATTCAAACCAAGTCTATTTTTTTGACTCCAGAGGATTTAAATTAGAAATGAACAACAGAAAGATATTTGGAAAATCCAGATACTCAGATACCAGTAACACTCTTCTAAATAAGCTATGGGTTTCAGAAGGAATGAAAAGGAAAGTTAGAATATATTTTTGAATTAAATGAAAATGAAAACATAGCATATAAAAATTGAGGGGGCTATAGCTACTGCAACATTTAGAGGGAAATTTGTAACACTAAAATTACTATATTAGAAGAGAAAAAGGGTCTCAAAACAGTGACCCCACTTTCCAAGTTAAGAAACTAGAAAAAGAAAAGCAAGGTAAATTCAAATAAAGCAGGAGAAAGGAAATAATAAAGATCAGAACAAAAATCAGTGGAACAGAAAACAGGAAAATAGAAAGCCACTGAAACATAAACTGGTTCCTTAGGAAGATCTGTAAAATCAGTCGATCTCTGCCCAGATAGATCAGAAAAAAAGGAGAAGATGCATAATTCCAAAAAAATAATGAAAGGAGTGGGATCACTAAAGATTTTGCAGATAGTCTGAGAATATTAATAACAACTTAATAAACAATAATCTAAATAAATTTATGTCAATATATTTAACAATTTAGATACAGTCTTTGGAAGACACAAACTATCAAAGCTGTCTTCAGAGGTAACCAGAATAGCCCTATAAGTGTTGTTTGTTTTTTAGGAGAGAGAGCGAGTATGCGTGTGTACATGGAGAGCTGTGGGGGAGGGACAGAGAGAGAGGGAGAGAGAGAGAATTTAAGCAGGATCCACACCTAATGAGATCCTAAAACAGCTTGATCTCATGACCCCAAAATCATGACCTGAGACAAAATCAAGAGTCAGATGCTTAACTGACTGAGCCAGCCAAGTGCCCCAGCATTGTAAGTTTTAAAGAAATTGAATTTACAGTTCAGAATTTTTCCCACAAAGAAAACTGGCCCAAGCTAGCTTCACTGATGAATTTTGCTGCATATTTCAGGAAGAAGTAATACCAATTCCACAGAAACTCTTTCAGAACATTGAAAAGGAGGCAGTACTTGCTAACTCATTCTTTGAAGCCAGTATTACTCAGATACCAAAACCAGATAAAGATAGTACTTGAAAATAAAACTACTGAACAATATCTCTCATGAATGTAGAAGCAAAATTTCTTAACCAAATGTTAACTATCTGCAAAAAGGAAAATACACTGTGACCAAGTAGAGTTTATCATAGGAATGCAAGGTTGGTTTAACATTTGACTACATTAACATACTACAAAAGGGAAACCATCTGATCATCTCAATAAATATAGAAAAAGTAGTTGATAACATCCAATCTCCATTCCTAATAAACACTCTCCATAATCTAGGAGTAAAAAGGAGCTTTTTGAATCCTAAAGAGGACATCTACGAAAAACCTACAATTAACATTATGCTTAGTGGTGAGAGAATGAACGTTTTTCCTCTAAGATCAGGATCAAAACACAGAATGTGCATTCTCACTGTGGCTATACAGTGTAGCTATAGAATGGAGGTTCTAGGCAGTACAGTTGGCTGAATTCTGCTGACTCAGACTGAAAAGATAAAGTTCTAAGTTCTATATACAAACGAAAACAAATAAGCAAACAAAAGAACTTTCAAATAAGGTGAAAAGACTTAGGATTCACTTTTTGAAAAACTTCATTGAAAACCATAAAAATTAAGGCTTTTATATAAGCAGTTGTAACTTAAACCTGTTTTTAAAAGCAAAATACTTAAAATTATACTATAGGATTAAAAGCCAACACAATTTTTCCCTTTGAGATATAACTGTAACTTAAGTTCATACATTCTGAATTAAAAGGAAAAACATCCTGGATTTAAAAAAGGGTAAGTCCCCCAAACAACTGTTCCATGTAAGATTGATGACAGAGTGTGCCAGAAGGTGAAGGGAGTAGGCAACACCTAAAATGTAGGACTGGCAGTCCCTTAATAGAGAGAGAACCAGAATTATTCAGTTAGCTGTGGTAAATTAATTCACACTATTTGCAGGAAGGACAACCCCCCCCCCTTTAAAAATTTAAAAGAAAATGTGAAAATGGATTTTTTTAAAAAGTGTCTTTTCTCCTTTTAAGGAGATTCATTGGTACAAATCAGGCTAAAAAATTGTTCCCGATTCTTAGGATGCCTGTGTCAATTAAAAATAAGAATAAAATTTAATTGTTTCTGTATCTTCATGTATCAATAATCCTGTTTGTACTCTTTTTTTATACTCTTAAAATCCTTACTGGGGCACCTGGGTGGCTCAGTGGGTTAAAGCCTCTGCCTTCAGCTCAGGTCATGATCCCAGGGTCCTGGGATCAAGCCCCGCATCAGGCTCTCTGCTCAGCGGGGAGCCTGCTTCTCCCTCTCTCTCTGCCTGCCTCTCTGCCTGCTTGTGATCTCTGTCTGTCAAATAAATAAATAAAATCTTAAAAAACAAAAACAAAAACAGAACAGTCCTTCTCAGGTTTAAAAAAAAAAATCCTTACTGAAGTGGTATTTTTCCCATCATTTATCTCATTGATAATGAAGAGGTAAATTTCAGCACAAATTTATGAAGTCCGAGTTATTGTGGGGTTTTTTGCATGAGCATTTTCTGCTAACTTCTTTCAGACCACTCACTTTCTTTTTTCTGTGCCTGTGTCTCTATACTGTTTTGTAGTTATACACTTAACCACCGTCTTCTCTCAGTATTTACCATTGTCCCATTCTCTTTCTTTCCTTATTTGTTCATTCAACAAGTATTTATTAAGCACCTAATATGGGCCAAACAGGGACTTTTTTAGTGATAAGAGATACAGTTATATTCAAGATGGACAAAGGGATGTTTGGTATTCTCTAATTTGGTCCATTGTGTCCACTCTTACTAATTTGCACACTGTACTTTGTCTTTGTCTCTCTCTATGAATCAGTTTCAGGATGGTGATCTGCTGATCACCCAGGTTTAAGGTATGGACCACTGTCTTCATTGTGAAGCCATTCGCTGACCCAGCAGTCACTTAGGAGCTAGAAAGCCTGTGCCTAGAGGGACAATTGGGTACATGGTTCTTTTAACAGTAGCGATCTTGGTGTTATCAGGAAAACAGACTGCCTAGGGCAGATGTGGGCTTTCTTATTGGCTAGACATATGGCTTTGGGCAAATCATTTTGGTTTCTTTGGGTCTTACTTTCCTCACCTCCTCACCTCCAAAAGAATAATACTCAAGACTAATATTTAATCTAACATGAACACTTACGTATAGGTAGTATCCTAAGCACGTTTTACATATTAACTAGTGTCATCCTTATAATGAACTTATATATTTCATTATCTCCATTTTTCAGGTGAGGAAGGTGAGACACAGGCACATTAAGTGACTGCCCAAGGTCATACAACTGTTAAGTAGCAATTGGGATTTAGATCTAGTTAGTTTGGCTCTAGTGTCCAAACTGTCAACTAGATACTCAATCTATTACATTGTCTATTGCTAGTTACAACAGGTTAAATAGTATAAAATTTAAGTTGAGAAGATGGGTTTATTTTTAAAATGGGATCATGGAGAGGTGCATAATGCTGGTGGCAACACAAAAGGCCTTAATCGGAAAAGGAGTCTATACCGAACAACATCCATCTCCATGCATGGCTTGATCTTGACCATTCCAGGGACTTTTCATTGTTTTATATTTTTAATGAACTATATTGAAGTATAGTTTACACAGGATAAAATATGTCTATTTTAAAAGTAGAGTTCTGGGTTTTGTAAATATGCCAGTATAACCACCACTGCTATCACCCCAAAAGTTTCCTGGATGTCGCTTCCGAGTTAGTCCCCACCCCCACTTGGAGCCCTAGGCCACTGTGGATCTGTTTTCTCTCTATCATTAGAGAAAATGGTTCTTTTTTTCTATCGTTAGAGAAAGGATATCATATAAGTATAGTAATAAAAAGAGTATGACTGCTTTTTAAGTCTGGATTTTTTCGGTCAACATGATGTTTTGGGGATTTACCTATGTGGTTGTACATTTGCCTTTGAATTTGACATTTTCTCCAAGGAATAGACCCTTTCCAAAAATCCGGTCCATCCTTCAAGGCCTATCTCAGATGATATCTTTTGTTTTGTCCTTATTTCAAATCCTAACCAGCATGGTATTGTAGTGTTTCATCCTCATAGGTGGTGTATAAATAAAATCATGCATATTGAATTTTTCTGGTCAAAATTGGTACCTTGTCCACTAACAGTCAGTTATTTGTTTTCTAAGTCATATGTCTAAGTTGTCTTTTTAGACATCTTCAATGTTTCTTTTAACATGTTGACTTTCAAGTTTTGCCTTTGAACCCCTAATTTTCTACATTAATACCTTGCATAATAGGGAAGATTGAGATGGAAACTGTTTCACCCTTAAAAGCAATGATAGGGAATCTTTAAAGTGATATTCATCGATCCACAAAAGAGAAAATACATTACAAAATAATTTAAGTATTTTCCTCAAAGTACTCTACTTCTGGAATTTTAAAAGAAGGGACTAATAATTCCATTAAAAAAGAAAATATAAAATTTTACTTAAGATTATAATCGAGTATAATATGCTTCTAAATTATTTTACTTGGGGAGAAATATGAGGGAAATAAGAATAAATGTAGGGGAAGAGAAAGAAAAACAGGTAGTGGGAAGACTTAAACATAGAAGATAATATACAGACGAAATTGATGGGCTCATAAAACTAAACAGTGCGTAAAGGACAAAGTACAATGTGTAAACCCTGAGATGGTCATATACTGTCTTTTATGTGGTACTATTTCCATCTTGTGGCCTTTTAGGGTATTTCCTTTCAAGGATTTTAAAGTCAAACTTGCTCATTATAAGCATAAATGGGAACCACCTCTTGGCACATACTCTAATGTTTAATTGAACTAAACCAAAGGCTAGAGACTAGAACACCCCCACTGTCATCTAGGATTTCCAGCTCTTATACTTGGCATCATAGCACAGAGGGAAAAATGGGATAGGATGGTACAAAGCACCCCATCCACACAGGGGTGAATGGGGGATGGTTTACACAGATAAAGAGACTATTGTTTCTTGCCCACTTCCTGTACTAAGAGTGTTGGAAAGATCCAGGACCAGTTCCCCTCTCTAATCTCAGCCGTATTTCCTTATATACCCCCATCTTTTCTGGTTAAAATTCACCCCCCTCTCCAAATTCCAATAGTACTAGCAATTCCTGGAATGATCAATTCCATTTGACTTCTGCTATCACCGTGGTTCTGTCATTATGCATACCTATTTTTTGACTAGTGAGTGGTTGGTTTAAGGTGGGGGAAAGTATGCCTTATGTACAATCATCCTGGGAGAAAGAAGAAGGTGGTTCCATATTTCCTTACATAATGTTCCATACAAATTTGATTATTGGGCAATGTGACACAGGCTTATCCAATCAGAGTCTAGAGTACTTGGACTAGAGTGATTGATTCAGGGATGGGTTGTTGGATTGAACAGTTTTCTGCAAGGCCAAATTAACTAGGTTTCTATTCTTTCTTTCATTTATTCTACACATACTCAGGTGTCAGGTGTTCTGGACATAGTTCCGAGCAGTACATTAGAGGAGTCAGAGTGAAGAGAGAGAGGAGCAGTCGAGAATAACTTGGCATCTCCAAGGAGATCAGGAGGGAATTGTATGTTGTGTGTTCATAAATTATCTGTTAGTGATACTTTAAGGCATATGAATTGATTGACAAATTTCAGGGGGAGCAAAGATCAACAAAAGAAAAAAATTTGTGATTGACCCAATTTAATGAGAAATTTAATTAATAAGAATTTATTTCAGTCAACTGAAGAGTTATAGAAGCTTAAGTTGAGTATATAAATGGCAAAAATGAGGAAGAAGGAGTGGCCATAAAGAGTGTGTGTGGGAGTATGACTTGCAAAGACTTCTAGGAGAAAGTTTTGAAAAAGGGTTAAAAGTTTGTGGTGGACAGTGGATACAGGAAATGAAAATGGATGGCCCTTCAGGTATGGGATACGATCTAAGCAAAAATGCTATGAAAAAACCTCTTAGATGCTTTTGTGGGGATGTGTCAGGCTGTTTGGCTTATAAGAGAATTGAGAGAGATGGGGGTGGAATTCCAGGCTGAGATCTTTGGATGAGATTATGTATACCGATCAGGTGATAGGTTTTCATGTAGGTCTTCATAATGAGAGTGAATAATTGTTGAGTCCATCTCTTGATAGATACAGACATGGCCAATATCTTAAATCCCAGAATGCCCACCCAACTGCGTGGGTTCCTGAGGCTTAAAGGAGACTTACAGCAAGTACATGGACGTTTTGGCCAATGACCACGTTATTCCTCCCTAGAGCTGTGCCCCTATTTCCTGTCTGTCTCCTCTGCTGGATGAATTGTGCTAGGCAGGCTGTGTGTGAGCCAGGAGTGCACATCTTAACCTGTACTTAACCTGTTGGCCAAGGTGTCTGTGTGATGGCTCTTTATTTTGCCTACTTTGTCTCTCCTTTTTTCCCTCCTTTTGGTAACAGCATCCTGATTTCCCCTTGGGGATCCACTCCCCCTCTTACTCTCAGTTTATATAATTTGAAAGGATTCCACTCCTAGCTTCAGGGATGGATGTGTGTTCAATCAACGTGGCTTCCGGGAATTTCACAAGAGATCCTGGGAAGTAAGAGCCTAACAGTAAAGACTTTATGAGCCTGAAGCTACTGTAGAGACTGAAAACTGCTAACCATGGGGAATAAGGAACATAGACAGAGATGAAAACATCTACTTGTATCTGGAATACTTCTTCACTTTTCAGTATTATGAGCCTCTAATAATATGAGTTTCTTCTGATTAAGCCAATTTGGTTTGGGTTTTCCACTGTATGGAACAAAAACTCTTGACTATAGCCTCCTTCTTACAGTTTTTTTCACATATGCCTAAGCTTTGATTTTAACCATCTGGATCTTACTTCCTTGTTTGGAGAGGAGCCATTGAAGAACAGAACTGTCAAATTACTTACTGGAAGCCTCTTCCCCCTTCAACCTCACCTTTGTCCTATAGGCTTTTCAAGGACTGGAGTCTTCCTTTCAGGGGACATGGAAGGGAAGGGAGGAAAGACAACAGTATTAAGTAAAATATTGTCCCTTTATTCCTCCTTTTTAAAACTCCACTGCTTATCATTATGGCTCCTCAAGTCTTTTTTGTTTTTGACTGTCATTAGAATTCCTGGCTTTTTTTTTTCTTTTCTTTTTTTTTTGGCCAGAGTACAGGAAGGGGGTGGTGCAGTGTAAGGAAAGAAACTTTTAAGTACCTCATAGAGATGAGAAAGTTTAGCCAACAATGACATCTGAGTGAGATTTTCTCTATACAAGAAGGACTAAGAAGTACTTGCAGTCCTGGCTCATTCTGTCACCCTAGACAGTCACTCCTGATCCCATGAGAGTCTCTAAAATGACTGACATAGGTTATACATTCTTTGTTTCTTGGTATGTTTTTCCAAGGCTCTGTGGTAGTTGGTTTCTACATACACAGTTGTTTTAGTTACCATTTTTAACCTAACTGTAGCTTAATTAGAGGCATAATACTACTATAATAATCACCATCCATTTAGAGTTTGAAAATTTATAAATTGCTTTCACATATGTCATCACATTTCACCTTCAAAAGAACCTTGGGTGGAAAGTAGGCTAAATATTAGGGCCATCTTACAGATGAAGAGACTGACTTAAAGCAGTGGCTTGCTAGGGATGATACAGCTAGTAGATGGGGGAGCTGGAGCTGAAGCTGGAGGCTGGGTGATTCAACTCATATTCAGGAATGTCCCTTTCCCTTCCCCTTAATGATCATGCACTCTCTGATAGGTCAGTCTGGAACTGAGGAAAATACAAAGAGGATAAAATGAGGTTTGGTTGAAAAATCAAGGTATGCAAGACATAACAGCTATGTAGGATTTAAGTCAGTCAGACTTTTGTCTTCAGAATTTCTATGAAATGAAAAAGATTATGATGTCTCTTTATGGGTAATTCAAATAAAAAATACAAAACAAGACTAAACCATAAAATAAGTATAGAAATTCCACCTTCATCTAATCATTTTCTATGATAACTACTTCAGTGTTTCTTTTTGAAATATCCAATATCAAATCTTTTTAAGAAGAGTTTTTTTTCCTATGCCCTTGATTTGCTAGTGTCCTAAACTTAGTTGGCTTACTGGATGTTCCAGCACATTATATTGTGAATAATATTATGGTAAAAGTGGTGGCTAAACACAGTAACACTAGTTTTATGTCCCTTAGTACATGGAATATAATAGGTACTCAACAAATACTTGCTAAAAAGGAACAATATTTATAATTTAAGCATTTAAAAAATACTTGACACAGTATTAAATCTGTTCCAGGATATTTAAAAACTTTTAGAGGCCACATTCTAGGTATTCTGAACCTCTGGACTAAAGAACAGTTGAGTCAAGTCTTTAAACAGATAGTCAAATTAAATGACTATTAATTTTGTGTAAGCCAGTTGCTCAGATGTTTGAAAAGGCAATTTGAATCCAAAGCTATGTATAGCAACGTCGTTTAAATACTGCCTTTCTGAGGTAACCACTTTATCTGTCTTGCCTGGATCCACCCAACTCTGCCTTAATACACAGTGAACTATCTAAGTGAAGGATGTACCTGCCAAGCCTCAACCTTCTTGATATCTGCACAGGAACCGTTGGTGAAGAGCCCTCTTCCAGGTAAGCATGTGTATATATCTTGTAGGGCATGAGCAATGGAATAGACTGCTAAATAGACATTGTAGGATATCCGTAAGTGTGTATAATCCATGTAAGGGGTCTCCACGCTGCTGATGTTCTCATCCCCTGTGCAAAGAGGTCGGAAGGCAGTGGAACTGTTACTTATCCTGCCACCACCTTCTTCATGACCTCTCATAAAAGTGTCCATGGACAAAGGCCCTTTAGCACCTTCCTGGAGGTGGCAGTTAAATGTTTCTTCCCAAAACTCCTTGGCAAAACCATTGTGGACAGACTTTCTGGGATGGACTTTCTGCAGGAATTCCCGGAAACCTGGGATCTGCCCAGCCTTCAGAGCGAATCCAATGGTGCCTCCAACCACATGGAAGTACTCAGGCATGGCAATCAAGGAAGAGCTGGCCCAGGCCTCACTGGCCAGCCAGATCCTCCCTGTAATATTACGCCGGACAATCTCCTTGATGAGGGGTTCAAGGTCTGGGCCACTGGAGAAAACAACAATGACTTTGGCTGTGGAATTCTGGATCACCTCTACCACTTGCTGGATCTCTTCCTCATCAGAATACTGAGAGATGAGTTCACTGAAGTCAATGCAGATGTCCCTCTCCTCTGCTTCCTCTCGAAACTTCTCAATCCCTGGCCGGCCATAGTCATCATCCGCTGCAATTGTGCCCACCCAGTTCCAGCGGAAATACTCAATAATGTCTGCCATGGCGGTGGCCTGGTGTTCATCATTGGGGATGGTACGGAGGAAGGACTTGAACTGATTCTTGTTGCTGAGGAGTCTGCTGGAGGAGGCATAGCTGACCTGGAAAGAACACAGGACATATGAGTGAGTGAGGTACCAGTGAATGAGGCTGTGCAGAGGTGGTTTTTTGAACATTCATTAATTTAATTTGTCAAACATGCTGTTCATGGTAGACAGGATGAAAGGGTGAAGACAGCCAGTATCTGTTCCTCTCCAGTGTGAGCCCTCAAACATCTGTCTTTCAGGGAGCATTCTAATTCGCAGTGGGTGATTCTTTAGAATGATACCTTCAGAAATGGGTCTGGCCATAAAGTCAACCCAGCACTAGTGAAATCTACTTATCCTATCAAGGAAAGTCTTCTATACACTGTTTCATAGTTGCTCCTAACTTCCTCTGTGCTGCCTCATTGGTTATAATATATCCATGTTCTGATCTAAATGTTTTAACTTCCCCTTCACTATGAGGAACACTTTGTCCATGACTCACTTCTGGAAGGAATGAGGTTCCCTGTGGGTTATAAACCCAGAGCTCTTCAGAGGAGCTCCAAGGAAGCTCCTCTTTCCTATTCTGCCTAGTTTCTCTCTCCCTCCATTTGTTCTCTTTTGGTAGTGAAAGAGTGTTTAATATCTCTTGTTCTCTAGTTTTCTAGGGAGGTTTTAAAGGAAGCCAAGTTGAAAAAATTGGGGGGAATGTCCTTTTAATAATTCTCACCAGTTGAAACAATTAGTTTTCTATGTTCAATGTTTTAAAATGAATTTTCCTTTTTTTAGATCTTTTTTTAAAATTTAAATTCCATTAGCCAACATCCAGTACACCATTAATTTTTGATGTAGTGTTCAGTGATTTATTAGTTGCATATAACACCCAGTGCTTATCACATCATGTGCCCTCCTTGAATATCCCAATATATTCCTTCTTGTCAATGAATAGTTTCTACATCAAAACATGAAAGACATTGATACGAAAGATCAGAGCCAGGGCACCTGGGTGGCTCAGTCAGTTGAGCGTCCCACTCGATTTCTGCTAAGGTCACGATCTCAGGGTGGTGAGATTGAGTCCTGTGTCAGGCTCTGTGCTGGGCATGGCGCCTGCTTAAGATTCTCACTCACCCTCTCCCTCTGCCCAGACCAGGGCCATCTTTACTAAAGGGGCATGATTTTTCTGATAAGAGCTTTGATTATGGAAGTTATAATAGGAAATCGACATTTTTTCCTTTTATCAGAATAAGCTCCTTCTTGCTGTTACGAGAGTTCATGACATATGGGTAGTTAGGTTAAGTAATTTGTTGAGATGTTACTGTTTTTACAGAGCTCTACTTGCAGACATAAAGAGCAAGCTTCTGAATCAGATGTTTGCAGATAAAAAACCTACTCAGGCATTTTGTAAATTCATCCATTATTGTTTACTGCTTCTTTTGAAAAGTGGATTTACAAGCACTTTAAAAGGATTAAAATTACAAACAAATATATCTACTATGGATATGTTTCTCTTAAAATGCATTTATAATATTTGTCCAGTTTTTTAAAAGGAACCAGAAAAGTGGGCATAAATACTAGTTCATTACTTGTTCTCCCCACCAAAATACAAAAACAAAACAGAACAAAAAACCCTTAAAAACACACAAAACTTTTTTTTATTGTAAGAGGGGAGAAGTTCATGAATGATTCAGAAAACTTCTAACCACAACTGTTCCAGATGGTCTGCCTGTTGCATCCACTTGGTGGCATGAGTGGCATAAGAAATACCCCTGGGCCTCTGCCCCCACCCTGCAGAGAAGCGGTTTCCAACTCTGCTGCAGAGAAGGATTACCTCGGGAGCTTTCAAAATTCCTGCCGCCCAGGCTGCTTCTCTTGTCAGCTAAACCGGGACCTCTGGGGTGTGAGACCCAAGCATCTGCATTTTTAAAGCTTCCCGTGTGATTCCAATATGCAGTCACAGCAGAGAACCACTGCTGTAGATACACTTAACATTGTTTTGACTGAGAATTATTATAGTTTTTACTTTAATAATTCCAATTTAGCTTAACGTCGTCTTTCATCCAAACCACAAAGAATTAAAACCTTTACTTTGGGTTCTTTATTTATTCGGTGGTGATTATATCTTATGCCTTTTGACTACAAGAACTCATTTTGTGTATTTTTAAAAGATTTTGTACAATATGCCAAAATTATAAGATGCATATTTGCATATTGCCCAGCACATTTACTGATAAGGGCATTGTTAGATCATTTTTCGTGAAAGTTATAGTCAGGGCTTCCCCATGGGAAGCACCTTTAATTCCCTGAAGTAAGGATTTGGGAAATGATGACAAGACTTTTTGAGTTGCCACATGTATATAAAAGGATAACGTCTATCACTAAAGAAATGGAGACTCCCAACATGTAAATGTGAATTTATGAAAGGTACTTTTACAAATTTTATATATTAGACATTGGAAATGTTAAGTTCAATTATCATTTATAATTTGATTTGAAAATTATCATAAAGGATGTTACATTTGAGTTGATTCTCCCATCCATGGACATTTAGGTTGTTTCCAATTTTTCATGCTTATAAAATGATGTCATAGATCTATGAATATTAACATGCAAAAAGGTGTACTTCACAGGGGAAAAATATGCAACTCTGAATAAATGTTTATGATAGCTCTTGTTTCAGTGAACTATTTACTAGTATTTCAAAATATAGACATCTCTCCACCTAGGCTGAGTTCCTGCAGGGTGGATACTATTTATTCATATATGTTCTATAAATATTTGTTGAATGAAATAGAATATTTTCCATTTCTAGAATGAAATGAAATAGAATGAATGAAATAGAATATTTTCCATTTCTAGAATGTGCAAGATAATGAGTAAGTTCCTGTTCTGTGAGAAAGTATACTCTGCTTCCCCCTGAGCTAAAACCTCAACCAGAAGATAGAGAGGTAGACTTTTAAGGGAATAGGATTAGGGACGGATATTTTAAGTTTGAAAGGTGGGATTTATATCACATGGTCTCATTCCTCATTCCTCAGAAGAGTGGGCATTTACTGAAGGAAGGGAGTGAAAAGTAAATAAACACTCTCATAAAAAAAAGACAAAGTTTTATACACGGTATTTTTAAAAGAATTTTGGAAGAGTTGTGAAGGTTTAGTTGACATGATTGATGTTGGGGTCTCAGAAATCCCAAATGGTGATGGTACAGTGCCCTGACTAATTAAAAGGCCTTCTATGCTAATGTAAACCAGAGGTAGGAAAATAGCAAGCTGTATGGACAGTGGGCATGGCAGCTCTTTGAGTCCCGATCACAGCTTACCCTGCTGCCCCACCTGAGAAGGCACGTGTACCTGGGGGATGTAGAAGAGGCCCAGCAGGTTTGCCACCGCCGTGGAGATGCCCGAGCCAGTCGCTCCCACTACAGCAATGGTAGAGGGGATATGCTCTGAGCAGTTGCAGAACTCGTCAAGGTTCAGAGAATCAATTTTATTCTGTGCCACAAAACTCAGGGTAGCCTCCAAGGCTTTAGAAACGGTGTTGCAGGTGTCAAATATTCTGTATCCCAGTGTCA
This sequence comes from Martes martes, assembly GCF_963455335.1. Lineage (NCBI taxonomy): Eukaryota > Metazoa > Chordata > Mammalia > Carnivora > Mustelidae > Martes > Martes martes. The sequence goes on from NC_137888.1 coordinate 120,494,583, forward strand.
TGTTGGGAAGAAGGGCTGGGCTGCTGTTGATTTCCTCGATGGCAAATATCATTGCTTGTAACCAACGAAACCCACGGAAGTTGTACCTGGAAGAAAGAAGAAATGGAAGAAAATGGGAGGCTTTCTGGTCAATCCCTTGAGAGTAGGGACTGGGCAAAGCTGGGCTTGAATCATGCATGGCTCTGTTACTCTTTGGTTTCATGATGTGTTCTTTGAGACTCAGAGTCCTCTCTGTAAAATGGGTACAGTGCCTACCTTTTATATGGTGGCTGTGAACATGAGATAATTATGTAAAATTCTCACTCTGGTCCTTACACAGAGGGAGTAATGATAGCAAAGATTGTAGTAATAGAATGAATTATTTGTTTCTGCTTCATCCAGCAAAGAGTTTGAAGTTGATAATGTGAAGTATTAAAAAATAATACAGAGATTTAAAAAAGATTAGAGAAAGTATAAATAAGATTAGGATTTTAATAGGTTGGAGCCTAAAAATTACTTGAGGTTTGCAGGGTCACAAATTTAGATTATGACATTACTGGAGGTCAAAGGGGAAAGGGAAATGATGAGTCTCATCTTTGTAAACTAACAAACATATCTAGAAGGGCTGTTTACAAACTGGTTATTTCTGGGTGGTGGAGGGATGGTTTTAAAATTGTGGGCTTTTGCTTTATTTATATATTCTGTTTTTAAAAATAAGGGTGCATTGCTTTTCAAAGAACATTATTTTAAATAAATATCAAGCAAATTTAACAAAGAGAAGTAGGGTCAGTGACCTAGTTTTCATCTCTTTTGGCCCAGAGTAACAGCTAGAAGTTTATGTAGCATCAGTGTATCAGTACCCAAAGGAAGAAATGTAACAACTCTGCAGGTTCTCCCTTTATGTGGTAGATTACAGGAACTCAATGACAGGCGGTAAAAAATACAATTTGCTATATACTCTGCTGTATTGTTTAGGTTCCTAACTTTTAACGTGACATTTTCTCCTAGTCATTTTCCTTATGTTTCCATCATTTATTTTTTTAGTTATTTGTTTTAAACCTGCAAAATTAGAGAGGTTATAGACTATTTCTTTACATAAAACAGTTATACTGCTTTTATTGTCTTTCTTAAATAAAATTTAAAAAATATGGTATTTCAGGGTTTCTTACTTGATCTTAAGTATGTATGTAGCACACACACAACTCTGTCCAGTAGGGCACAACAAAGAGGGTATATGTCCACATAGGTTATGTGAGGTATATAATCAGCATAATTGAAATTCTGTACTTAGTTTTTCTGTATTCATGAGAAAAATGTGAAAATTTTATCTAATTTTCCAGCTTTCATTAGAAACATGAACAGAAATCCAGTTTTGTTGGAGCAATTGTAGTTTTCATTTTCATTTTCCAGCAATCAGGAAGAGTAGGAAAAAAATGCGGGATCCCTCTTGAGCATTCCAAGTCTTAGAGAGAAAGTGGTATTTTCTCTTAAAAGCTGGGTAAAAACTTGGGGTGCATTCCTGGTCTCTGATACCCTTGTGAAGGGAAGTGATACACAGTCCATTCTACTCTGCAGAAGTCAGATCTTGTTTGAAAGAATTGTGCCTAATTCTAGATGCCATATCATAGTCATGATAAATTAGGGAACATTAGATGGAGGGCAGTGAAAATGGTGAGGGGTCTGGAAATCATGTCATGAAGTAATTGTTCAGAAAACCAAGACTCAGGCGTGGGAAAGAAGTGATTCAATGGGACAGGATAGCTGTCTTCCAATGGCTGAAGAGAGAGTTCAGTGAGACACTTAGATAGATTCTGTGTTTTCTCCATTGGTGTTAGGTGTATTCCGTGTTAAGTAGCAGGATTTCAGCCTTCTACTAGAAGGACTTTCAAAATCCTGCGGTCTGCATTTTGAAGATGCCTGGATCATATCAACCACTGAAGTTTCTTTCAACTTTAAAATCCTTTTTAATAAAAAGTGAGAGTGAGGCGGCCAACACTCAGGTATTACTGACTTTAATACCCGGGGCACTTAAGGTAAATGGGAGATTTTACTACTCAGGCTTGCAAGACCTATAATTTCCATCTAGGTACTTAGTCTTTCATTCAGCAACACTGCTGCCAGATGAACAATGACGATTCATTTACCAAGTGATTGGACACATACCCCCAACAGGCCATGGATTTTTTTACTCAATATTTTTGACATTCTACTTTTTGAAAAATTTCTTTTAAAAAGAAAATGGAGTGATTTCAGCATGACTACCAATTACCATCTTTGAAAAGAGAGAACCAAGTTTGAAAATAATTACTTTGGGTTGGTACAGTTTTTCTACAATAGAAGAGAGTCTTTGACTTGGCTCATTTCCTTACCTGATACATTCCACAGACTCCGGCCTTGATTTTAGATCTTGATCTTTGGCTGCTACTCCAAAATGAATAGGAAAGAGCCCCCCGAGGATAATGTCCCCCTTCTTCTGGGCTCGTTGGTCAGGCCCATAGGCAGAAGTGCACCAGGTACTTGCCAAGAGGATGAAACAGCAGCTATAAAACGCCATAGTTCTGCTTTCTCTCCAGGGGGAGAAACGAGTGCTGGTGGTTTGGGGGCCCCTGGAACTTTCCCCCTTGGCACAGTTCACTCCTTACAGTGGGGGCACATGTCTACTACAGAGTAATTTAACAACAGAACGGAGGCTGTGGTGTTTGAATATCCATTTCTGCCTTTGCCTTTGCAGACTACTAGGTGGGTGGTCCTTGAGTCTTTAGAAGCCACATCACGTAAAGGGTGTCTGTGAGGCTTTCTAAAAGAAAAGAGATAAAATGAATTCAGCTAAGCCTAAATCCCATCTTGTTATGATGAGTGCAACTAACATGGCTTAGAATTTCCATTTAGAGAGGCTGATGGGTAACAGGAGGGTAAGGCATGACTGAGAGTCTCATTTTTATAGCACTCTGTGTAAGATACAGAAACCTTTACTTGCCCATATTGGAGAAGGACTGTGTTCAGTTGCGAGGCCACATTTTGAAGAGGTAATTGATAAGCTAAGGCCTCCACTGATGTCATTGCTGGATTTTAATTCATTCATTCTTCTGCGTTAACAATGCATAGAATTTTCTTAGTAGAAGTAGTTCCTTGCATTATTGTTATATAAATGATATTTTATTCAGCACCTATGTTCTTATAGAAAATACAGAATGAGTCATATTTAAGTTTAAATTTGGCTTTAAATCAATCAAAAATGTGAGAAAAGGCCATTTTTAAAATTCTTTATTATGGTAGATTCCCATTTTTGTACCTTATCACAGATTTCTGGTTTCAGTTTATAATATAATACTCTGTAAACCTTTGAGGAATGGTTCTTGTAGAAGATGCATATGAATCAAAGGTTAGATTATGTTGATAAGGCTTAACAGCTGGATCTAGGGAAAAGTCCTTCTGCTAGGAAATCTTTGTTCTTCTCTACACCCTATCACCCACTTTCTGGGTCAATTACCAATTATATGTTCATGTTGGGTAACTATACAGCTTCTCCTGAGGTTCAGGGCCTGTACTGAACTGTCACGTGGCCATCTCCACCTGGATGATAGGTGCTTCCAACTTGGCAGGCTCTAAACTCACCTTTCTCCCAAGGTTGCTGGTTGCTACTTCATTGTTTTTTAATCTCAGCAAATGGTGTACCACCCACAAAGACACAAAATAAGGAGTCATCCTAGCCTCCTCCCTCTTCTCATCATTGCCTTTCATATTCAAACAACCACCAAGTCCTGTAGATTGTGCTTCCTAAATCTCTGAAATCATCTCCTCCTTTCTATTTCCAAGGCCGTCTTAAGTCTGCCAGCATTTCGTATCTGGATTTCTGCAACTATTTCCTCATAGACTTTCCTGCCTAAAGTTTCATTCCTTTGCAATCTGCTTTTGCAAATCTTTGGATGCCATGGAACGTGTGGTTTGGAGCACAGGGTCTGAAGTTAAACATGACTTTGAATCATGGTTTCACTGTTTTCTAACATATGACTTCGGTAAAGTCATTTTCTGTGATCTGAATAAATATGAAGGGTCATTACCATAGTGTAACTAGTAAACTCACGGAAAATGCTAGCTGTGATCCAATTTCACTCTGGGTGGTCTTCTCTTTGAACTCCACGCTCCATCATCCCCAAATGCCTTCAGTTCCTAAAGTACACCAGGCTTTTTGTAGAATTCTCAGACCTCACGTATGCCATTCCCCCTTTTTGGTCCCTCTGGCCTAAACTTTGCCTTGAAAACATCTAATCTTTCCGTTTTTAGGTGCTCATATCCACGGGGTGTAGCTTGGCAAACTGGGGCCTTTGTGTGAATGGAGAAAAGAACTCCTCTGGGCCAGACACGGCCCCACACTGAGGCATCCAGCTTGGGGGTGGAACACAGCCTGGATTTCCCACGCCACATGCTGCCTCTTGCCCTTTAGGAACCCTACCTCCTCCAATAGCCATTCTAGCAGATGCTGGGTCCCACGTGGAAGGAGTACCCACACGGACACTCAGCATTCATGGAATTGTCTCCCATAATGTCTGTGCTTCTCCATGACCTCATGTCTGAACATCCATGATCCATCCAGAACTACCATAGTTCTCTGACTCCAGTCCTGCACTTAGATTTTTGGTTTCATTTCTTGGACCTTGGTCATGCATTCATTCATACATTTAATAAGTACGTTTGCTGAGGACTGGGAATATAAAGGTAACAAATGTACACATGTTCCCTGCTCTCAGGAACTCCCAGTCCAGTAGGCAGGCACATTGGTATAGGGGATCAGAATTTATCTCAACATTCGGAAGTGAAAAAAAAAATGATAACTTTGGTTTCAAGAACTAAATTCAGCTGTGTTCCCTAGCATTTAGCCATGTCTGCAATAGTAAGTGCTGAATAAATGTTGAATGAATGCATTTAAAAAAAAAAAAAAGCACTTTGGAAGGAGACAAAAACTAGCATTTATTGAACCAGGCATTGTGTCACGTCCTTTAAACATCCAGTGTATTTTAAATTTCACAACTGCAATACCAACTTTATTTTCTAGATGGGGGAATAGATTCTCCATATATTCAACTTACTCAAGTGAGAAATTCTGGCACTTGAATTAAGAATACCTCAAGAACTAAGAATTTTAAAGAGTCCGGAGTAGTGTACTGAATTAGGAGAGTGAACATTATTACTGATTAAGGTAGGTCACTAAGACCTGTTAAACTTTCCCTGTGAAAGATTAACTACTTGGAGAAGTTTATTAACTTCATTAGTCCGTTCAAAAGAAAATTCATGGTGAGAAGTAATAGATCAAGGAGAAATTTCGGGTCAATTTGTAGCAGTTAACTCCACCAGTCTAATGCAGTCTCCAAACTGCCCTTTTTAGTCCAATTCCTAGGGTCTAATTTGTTTGAAAGCTAAATCATTCTAAATCCTCCCTCTTCCCTTCCTCCAATATCCAACCACTTTGTCCCGCTGACTCTACCGTCTTTCCCCACCCTGTCTGCCCCTTTCGATGGCTATTGCCATCGCTGTTGCTGCCGCCTTTCCCAGATTCCCACTGCCCCCCCCCCCAGTTTCCTTACTGCAAAAGCTTTCTTTTCCTTCTCCCCCAGTCCTGCTGTCATTGATAGTGACAATCAGAGCAGTATCAACTGTGATCATAGCACAGCAAATTAACACTTAGAGTTCATTGTGACTTCAGCTTGCAGGAACCAAAGTACAGAAGTCCTTAGTCACTAACACTTCAGTCGCAGTATCTGCAGTAAAGACATCTGATTGTATCCCTCCTGTCTGTACTCCTTTTATGCCACACTAAAATCGTTTTTAGCTGGACATGTGGTTACCCGAAATAAAAACCACTTCCCTCAACTTCCTTTATGACCAGTGGGATGTCAGCTGAGGTGCCTGTGGTAGCCTCCAAGAAGCTGCTTAAGAGTTCGTGTTTGTCCTTTGTCTTTTCATCCCTCTTCCTTCCTTCTGCTGCATTGGAGGTCTAGGTGACAGCTGGAGCCCATCTTGACCCAGGCACCCTATCTTAGGGAATGATGGTGTCATGAGCTGATGATTTCATGGAGCAGAACCTCTGTATGAGACTGTTTCCAGACTTTTACATGACAGATAGAAAATGCTTCTAGCTCGTTTAAGCCGTTGTTATTGTATTTCTTCTTTCTGTAGCTATATTAACAGTATCCATCCAAGAGTCACAAGTGAACCCATTTGTTTTCCTTACTATAAGTTCATTTCATTTAAATCATATATAATCATGTTTGTCCTCCTGTAAAAAAGTATTGTAAACACAAGCTGAAGCTAGTATTTGTTCTTTATCTCAAAGGCAAATATATTTGGAAGAGGAAATGACCCGTGTACCAGCTGGTTTTATGTTTAGAAGGTCCTTGAAATCATGATGAGTGTTTCAGTACTAACAGATGACTGATTGGTGAGTTCCTAATCCAAGAGATGTGGGATGGGAGGTCAGGCAGATTGGTCTATGGCTCCATAGGCTCATTAATTTGTAAATTCATGGAATTATTGATTCATTCAAAAACAGTTATCGAGCCCCCCCCCCCAGTGGGTTAAACACTAGGGGATGTGAAGAACCTAGGAGAGAAAGTTGAGATTGTTGCCTTCAAGGTACTCATGGTTTAAAAGGAGATAAAGATACGTATTATAAGTAGTGATGCAAATGCTAGAAAGAGGCATGAAGTAGATGTTGAGAAAGTACAGAGGCAGAAGATACTTCAAGGAGGATTAATTCAAAGTGGGGACCAGAAACTTCTTGAGGGTATGGCCTATTTCTTCTCATCCCTGTAGCTTGGCACCAAGCATAATGCCTAGAATTTAATATGTGCTCCACAAATATTTGCTGAATGAATGAATGAAACACGACCAGTAAAAATGAGCAGTTGTCTGGGGGGAATTGTAGGACAGAATAGAGAGGGGTCATCCCACAAGACCAAAGGTTCCTGAGGGGAGGATCTTCATCATGATCACAGTTGCCTTCTCAGTACTGAACATGGTACCTAATACTGAAAAGTGTCAATATCTCTTGAACTTGCATTTGTCCAAAAAGTTCCAGAGTCAGGGGTGAATGAACAGAGGATAGAAGGGCAAGGTTAGAAGATAACATTGCAACATTTCAATTTCCATCAAAGTAAAAACCACCTTGGTTCTTGCTCCCTTGGCTTTAACATTTCCAGAAACTGTGTAACTCTAGAGAAGAATGATTTTGTCTACATTTCAGCTAGACAAAACCAAAGCATAGATCTCTAAACATAGAATGACTCAGAAATAAATAAATAAATTAAACAATAAATAAATAAAACCACTCAGTAAATTAGAGGCATAACAAGCTCAAAAACTATAATTTGTTGATTCCTAACATGCAGACATAAAAATTCTAGGTTGCCTAGAGAAAAGGTGGTTATGAAACCAAAATTGATTTCCAGTAGAAATCATTTATCTACATATGGTGAATGCATTGATTTGTTTGTGATTTATTGTACTATAATCTTTGGCCTCTTTTGTCATACTGATCATAAAGAACACTAACAGTAAGGTGTGAAGCCACCATTGCAGAAAGGTGAAACGTGTACACTTTAATGAGGGTGAATAGGGAAAAACCTGAAAAAGTTCAACCGATAATCACAAAACCCACGTACCTGACTCTGGTTACAGCTTTTTTTACCTCTAGCTGAGGACACATCCACAGTGTGGGTTTTTATACGCACCTGGGGTACATTTGTTAAAAAATTAGAGACATCTTATCTGTCATCATTAATGTGACCATCCTCAGGTCTGTGTCAGACTTCATTCCTTCTGTATTAAAGCAAGGGACATTTTGTTTTAAAATGAGGGCCCTCTTTCAGCACTGGGGGAACACAAGCTGCCGAGTCACACTCGGCTGCCTCCCTCCAGCCTGGCTTGCTGTTCGCCCGCCAGCTGCACAGGTTCTTACCCTCCATCTCCCTGACAACAGGTGTGACTTTTGGAGAGTCCATGCCTCATTTAGCCCTGGTAATGGCTTAATTGAGTTGGAAAAATGCAAAGACAGGAGCGTGATAAAAACCAGCTGAGCTGGGTTCCTGTTAGTCACTGGAAAAAGCTATCAAGGAAGGGAGGAGAAAGGATGAACAAGAGTGTGGAGGAACAGCATAGAGTGTCAAGCAAAATGGGGAGAAAGAGCCAAGACAAAGCAAATAAAGGAGATAAGTAGGAGAGGAAATGAACATTCATTAATGTTGTACTATGAGCTCTGGGACAACATGGCCTGGTCTTTCCCATTTGTGGCCCTGAATCCAGGGGGTCACCATAAATGATTAGGTGAATGAATATATATGTAGGCTACCCACATCACAGTAAACCATCTTAGGAGTTTATAAAGCTATTTGAAGAAGAAGGAAAAAGACAAAAAAAAAAAAAAAAGAAATGGAATGGGAGTTGAAGGAAGGTGAAAAAAGTCAAGGTTAAAAAATGATGAGAAATGCTCATTCTCTGCTATAGAGTCTTAGAAGTTGAAATGTGTGCTGGCTTTGGGCTTTGACATTGCCAATGCCTGGTTTCCACAACAGAACAGAGTGAGTTCCTGGGGACACAGGCTATGAGTTAAGAAATTTCTTGTCCTAAAATGATTCCCTTCATGCCTTAAGTAAGCTCTGCTGATGGATGTGTGGACACCTATGGGCATAATTAAATGGTTCAGGTGAAAAGCAAAGATATGCAACTCATGTCTTTATAAAGAAAAATGTCAGAGCTTCAAGTCCTATATGAAAAAAATATTTCTGTGGAAAAATGTCCTGGTACTACTTCTCAAAACCACAAGGAACCCTGATGAGCCAGGTGTTTTTTAAGTCTGGTGTCCCAAGATGTGCTACTACAGTGTCCTCGGGTAAAGTAAGTTTGGGAATTGATGTACACTCTGTGCCACAAGGACACATTTGCCTCCCAAAGGCTTTGAGAAGTCCTGCATTAAAGATAACTTTAACCCACTCATTCTGAAATTTATTTCAGCATGGGACTCTTATTAACAATGCTGTGAAACACAGTCTTGGGAAATGTTAACCTCATGAAAAGCATAATATCCTTCCCTGGGGCCTCCCCAGTCTCTCTGGATGCATTTTTGAATGGGGAGGTATGTCCATCCCTCCTGGGCGTAGCATTCCTTATAATTCCAGGAATGAAATTCCAAAGGGTGGTATTGGAAAGAGGGGGTGGGGTCCAGTCATTCTCTGATTTTGGGCGTAGATGTTCCTCCTCTCTTGTCCTGCAGGATGTTTCCATGGCATTCAACAAGCTTGTACACCAAACCTTTCTCCCTCCCACTTGCAGCAACTCTGACCTAGACTAGTGTTCCCCTACAAGGACCTTTGGAAAATGCAGGGTGTGCTAGTAAACTGGCTCTCTGGAGGCAAAAATAAAATAGGGAAAGAAAAGGGAAAAAATGAAAGAAAAAATGACCTGATTTGTAGTGTTTGCTGAATGTTCCCACCTTGGCAGATTTCAAGCTACTAATGATTTAACAACCAACTTGGAAAAATCCTTGCTATTTAACTGTTGGCTTTCACGGCCCGATAGCAGAAGCCTGTAGAAACATACTGCTGGGACACAGCTCTAAGCAAATGGAAATGCAGCCTTTGGAAAAACTGGCTCCAATTTTATGGGCATTATGAAATCTCTTTCCTCCTGTTTGCTTCTCTGCTCTGCCTGCTAGGAAACTGAAGCCAAATTTGAGTTCCAGCTCTAGAGAATATAGAAATCAAAGAGTGCATTTTTGTGTTCTAACATTACTCAACATACTGCTTTTTCTTTCTGTGCTTATTTCATCCCATTTCGTCACCCTATTAAATCTTTCATTTTTATAAGGAATGATAGGGATATAAACACAGAAACAAATATGTATCGGGGGTTCTGCTATGGGGAATAAGAAGTGCCCCCGGGGACGACTGCAGTCAGGAGGAGGGAGTCTGGGGAAGCCATTCTTGCCTCAGGAACTGAGTGGGTAGATTTAAGCTGCTGTTTTGGGAGACCAGGTCATTAATCAACACTGGGTGTTATATGCAACTAGTGAATCGTTGAACACTACTTCAAAAACTAATAATGCACTGTATTTTGGCTCACTGAACATAATAAAAAAAAATAGAATGCAGAATTTTAGAGGTGGAAGGGACCTGGGAAGAATAACTGGTTCACCCTGAAACCTTCTGACACCTCAATGTTTGGATCATGGTGGCCACTCTTACCCAGTGTGGGAGTTGGAATTCAGAACCCATGGGGAAAACTGTGAGATTCAGCAACAAAAGGGAAGGGAAGTCATTCTCTTTTTTCCCCTGTTTGTCTGGGCACCCAAATGTATCTTAGTAATAGCATTTTAGGTTTTTAGGAGACTAAGCTACTTTCATTTTCAGCATAAAATCTATTATGGGAATTCCTAGAGTTTTGACTGGCCCTTAGGTGCATAGAGTTGGATTAATCATAATCCTTGGTTGGTGATACACCCTCACCATTGGTCCATACCTGCTCTGTTTTTATTTATTAAATTATTTTTATTTTTATTTATGGAAAAATTTTTCTGTTCATTTATCTTTCCCATTATTCTATCAGAGTTTTGGGTTTTTCCCCTCAAAATTTGAGAGATATTTATATATTATGGATATTAGTCCTTAAGCTAATATAATACCTTAAGTTGTGGGATATGCTACAAATATTTTCTTTTTTTAAGATTTTATTTATTCATTTGACAGAGGGAGAGAGGCAGCAAGAGAGGGAACATGAGCAGGGGGAGTGGGAGAGGGAGAAGCAGGCTTCCCACAGAGTGGGGAGCCCAATGTGGGGCTCGATCCCAGGACTCTGAGATCATGACCTGAGCCAAAGGCAGATGCTTAACTACTGAGCCACCCAGGTGCCCCATTACAAATATTTTCATCTAATTTGGCAGTTCTTTGACTTTATTTTACCATGCAACTTTAAAATACATTTTATGTGGTCAAATTTATGAATTATTTCCCTTATTGCCTCTGGATTTTAAATTAATATTAGAAAGATTTTCCCTACACTGAGTTTATAGAGGAGCTCACCATATTTTTTTCCATTCTAATTTGTTAATTTATTTTCTATCTAATTTTTTTATTTTACAGTTAGTTTACTGATCAGTGTGGAGTTTATTTTTGTGTTTAATATGAGATATGGGTCTGATTTGACCTTTGTTTCCAAGTGACTGCCTAGTAGTGCCAGCAACATTTATTAAAAAGCTCATCTAAAATAAATAAGTAAATAAATAGCCCATCTTTGCTCTATGGTTGAAGATACCAGTTTTATCTCTTCTATCCTTGTCTGTATGGCTATTCTTATGGCAGTGGCAGTAGCTGTTTTTGTTTTTGTTTTTAAGTAGGCTTGTGCCCAGCATGAAGCCCAACATGGGGCTTGAACTCATGTACCCTGAGATCAAGACCTATGCGGAGACAAGAGTCGCAGTCTTAACCTACCGAACCACACAGGTGCCACAGTAGCACCTTGTTTTAATTAGGGGTATTCACAGTACAGTTTATTACCCGGTAGGACTAGTCTACATTTATAGCTTTTATTTCTTAGTGTGTTCTAGGCTATTCCTGCATGCTTGTTCTTCCTTATAAACTTTGGCATCAACTTGTCCATCTTCATAAAAAAAGCTTGTAGATATTTTTATGGGGATTGTGTTACATTGACATCTTTATGGTGTTGAGTTGTCTATCCAAGAACTTCAGGGATGTCTTTCCTTTTGTTTCAAGTGTAATTTCATGTCTTTCAAGAATGTTTCCTCTCATTGGTTTTGCACATTTTTCTTAAATTTATTCCTAAGTATTTAATTATTTTTGTTGCTATTATAAATGGCACTTTCTTTACCATTATGTTCTCTAGCTATTATTTGTGTTTATGGAAGCTGTTGACTTTTGTATGTTAATTACATATGTTGATAACTAACTGAATTCTTTTATTATTTAAATTACTTCCATTGTTCATTGATTCTCTAGTATTGTCTGGAGATTTTCTTTTATTGAGATAGAATCGACATATAACATTATATTAGTTTCAGGTGCACAGCATAATGATTCAATATTTGTGTGTATCGTGAAATGATCACCACAAAAAGTCTAGTTGACATCCACCACCACACATTGTTAAAAATTTTTTTTCTTGTGATGAAAAATTTTAAAATCTAATCTCTCAGCAACTTTCAAATATACAACGTGGTATTATTAACTATATAATCACCATGTTGTACATTACATCTGATGACTTACTTTTTTTGTAACTGGAAGTTTATATCTTTTTTATTTTTTTAAAGATTTTATTTATTTATTTGATGGAAGAGATCACAAGTAGGCAGAGAGGCAGAGAGTGAGAGGAAGGGAAGCAGGCTTCCTGCCGAGCCGAGAGAGCCCGATGTGGGGCTCAATCCCAGGACCCTGGGATCATGACCTGAGCCGAAGGCAGAGGCTTTAACCCACTGAGCCACCTAGGCGCCCCGGAAGTTTATATCTTTTGACCACCTTTACTCACTTTTATTTCTTTATTTTTAAGTTATTTTTAATAATGAATAAGCACCCCAAAGAACATTAGTGGTACCCTCCCTATAGGTTCCCCTCCTGCATCCTGTGCTCCTATGTCTTTCCCACCAAAGAAACCATCATCCTGAACCACACATCCATCATTTCTTTGCTTTCCCCTCCACCCCACCAACCCAGGCTTTAAAAGTTTTTGTTTTTTTTTTTTAAATCATAATGAAGACTGGGAAGATATACATCAAAATGTTGAGTGATTTGTTCTCAGTGGTAGAATTATGGATTTCTCCCGTTTTGCTTTTTGTTTTTGAAACTTAAAAAAATGTATAATTTTTTAAATCAGAAAACATGTTACTGTAAAATGTTATTTAAAAGTTTGGGATAGGCATATTTGAGTTTTCCTTATCCCACATAAATTCATAATAAAAATAGGTTCAATAAAAATTAAAAAAAAAAAGGTTGCCTAAGGAAAAAAAAAGATGGCTATGTAAATAGATATAAACATTAAATATGAAGGAAAAACACTGCAAAAATGATTTTACTATCTAGTCATACTATATATACTTTGAAATATATTTTGAAGAATATGCTTAACCCATAAGCATACTACTTCTTCATTCTTTTTATTTCCATTTTTACTCCCATTTTAGTTCTTTTTACTTCCATTTTTACATCCATTCCACTTTTTACTTCATATCTCCCATTCTTTTTAAATAAAAATTTTACCTTCCTTTTCTCTCTTCTCTGTCTCTCAAACTTTTAATTGAAATATAAGACATCAAGACATATACACAAATCGTAAGTGAATTTTCACAATGTAACACATCCATGAAAGCAGAATCCAAGAAACTAGATTGAGAAATAGAACCAGAACCCCAGAGACCTCACTCATGCTTCTTCGTTGTCATTATTCTCATCCAAAGTAAGCAGTAGCCTGACCTTTACTATCACAAATCAGTTTTTCATGTTTTTGAACTTTATATACATGGAATTATGTAGTATATACTCTTTTGTGTCTGGCTTCTTTTTTCCAATGTTACGTATAGCATTTTTATATGGCTATATTGCACATTATACCCATTCCCCTGTTATGAACAGTTTTATTTAAAGATTTTATTTATTCATTTTGAGAGAGAGAGCACGCAAGCAGGGGGAGGGGCCGAGAGAAAGAGAGAGAGAGAGAGAGAATCAAGCTGACTCCACGCTGAGCACAGAGCCCAATGCAGGGCTCGATCCCACGACCCTGAGTCTGTGACCTGACCTGAAATCAAGAGTCGGACATTTAACCGACTGAGCCACCCAGATGCCCCACAGTTTGGGGTTTTAGTGAGTAGTGCTGCTGTGAACATTATTGAATATGTCTTTTTGAGAAATACGTTGAGTACATGCCTGAAGTGGAATTGCTGGGTCATAGAGTTTGTGTATGACTAACTTAGTAGGTAATACCAAAAAGTTTTTCAAATGGTTGTAACCAGTTTATCTTCCCATCAGCAGTAAATGAGAATTTCCACTGACCCATATCCTTGCCCACCGGTGATATTGCCAGTCTTTCTCACTGTAGCCATCTCTTGTTTTCCTTTTATATGGTTATGTTGTATTTACATGTGTTCCTAAGAAGCATTAAAATTATTTTAATTGTTTTAAACATTTTAAAAGAGCATCATGCTACATGTAATCTTCTGAGACTTTTTTCACTTAATGTTATATTAATAAGATTCAATTATTATGTGTTACTATATAGTTCATCATTTTGACTGCTTTATAATAGCCCATTGTGTGAATATATCACAATTTATTCATGCACTTTCCCACTGGTGGGCATTTGGGCTATTTCAGTGATAATGACAATTGCTTCCTTCAGGTTTGCTCCTGTCTGTGCAGGAATCGTGGAAGAGTTCTGTGAAATTCCCAGCTGCTATTAGCTTCTTGCAAAATCTAAGGCCCAAAAAGACATACCCCCATCATCCTATTTTAAAGAACATTTTGCCTTAAAGTTAACCAAAATCACATATATTTAAAAACTTAGGGCCATTTCCTTTAGCTTACATTATCACTGCAGCAAAAGCCCAGAGGCAGAAAACTCTAATTCATTTAAAGGTACAGTAGAGTTGCCTTCCTTTTTTTCCAGGCTTAACAATCCAAATTTCTTTCAAACATTTCCGCTTAGGGCTATTTCATATTTTTCTAGAGATATATGCTAATATCCTGTGAACTTTTCCTAACTTCTTCATGTCAGTCTTTAGAGTATGCTGACAAAAATGCAATCATGCTTGAGACTGACTTGAGGTTGACAGGCATTGTGACCTTGCCCTTTTGTGACGGATCTCAGGACATGTTTGCTGCCTTTTGTCCACACACTATAATTTGGGTGACTCGCATCAACATTCTGGTCATCTAGGTTCTCCTTGTTTTTCTAATATACATTTGTTTCACAGTCTTGTCAGAATCTATACTGGTATTTTTAAAAATCTCCAGATATATCACATTGCAGTTGTTCAAACTGAATTTTATTTCGGAAGAACTATCGCCCCCTGTTAAATTCATTTTGAATTTTGTTTCCATTTTTGAAGGAACGTCCCCCTGGCAAGAAATACCAGGAAATAACTGACATCTCCAAATTTGTACTTGTTGGAGGATCATGAGTTGTCATTTAAAAACATGGTATATTAAAAACATGGAACATGCTACATTCATTTGCCCCCATGAGAAGACTCTCCACTAGACACCTGAAGCTGTTTTGGAGAAGACGATCTCAAAGTATAGTAACACTTTCCCCAAATAAAGCCACATATGTTTCCATAAGCCTGACTTTGAAGCTGGATTATCCAGCATAGCCTCACATGTGTTAGAAACCCATCCAACTGATTTCCTGCAATGTGGTAAATCTCAGGCAGAAATGTAATATTGAATAGATTCTCATATCTGTCAGGTGCTGGGCTGGGGGCAGGGAAGGGGGTCTCAAAGTAAAGTCCCTGGACTACCAGATCAGCCACAGCATCACCTGGGAAGTTGTTAGAAAAAGAAATTCGTGCATCCTACCCCAACCTAGTGAGTTAGATACTCTGGGAGGGGGTCCAGCAATCTGGTTTTTTAATAAGTTCTGTATCCAGTGTATACTCAAGTTTGAGAACTGCTGCTAGACTATCTTAAACAATTCTTTTTTATCTGCCTTAGCATAGGTTAGTAGTCTGTTCTTGGCTCTGGAAAATCTAGTTCCTAAGAATAATTTCAAAATGAACCTTTTTTCCCCAACATTATAACTTTTTTTTCTTAAGCATAACCTAACAAGGCAGAAATGCATTGGAGCACACACACAGTAGTTTCCTGTCAGTGTCAAATTATTCTTCAGTTTCTCTGAAATTTTTCTCACGTAATAATTGTTAACATCTTACGACACCAGTATTCCAGGAAACTTACTTCATAAATCACCGCTCAGTAGCTAGGGTGACTTTCTGCATCTATAAAAAGTATGCATGATTTGTGAACTATAGAAAAGGGCCATTAACCACAGATTGGCCACTTCTTGCCTTCTCTCCCGGCCAGGGGATTTACCTCTCTGGTGATCCTTCTCTTCTACCTTTCTCTGGCAGAATCTTGGGAGCTCTAATTTTAAACTTAATTCTTTCATTATTAAATTCCTCTTTCAGATTTGCCAAATGGATATATATTCCTCAAACCAGTGGATTAGCTCCAGATAGGAAGGCCCAGGATCCTGTTTACATGTGGCCATTAGAAGTCACTTTCACAGGGACACCAGGGTGGCTCAGTCTGTTAAGTGTCTGCCTCCAGCTCAGGTCATGATCTCAGTGTCCTGGGATTGAGCCCTACATTGGGCTCCCTGCTCAGCAGGGAGTCTGCTTCTCCCTCTGCCTCTGGCCCTCCCCCTCCTCGTGCTTGCATGCTCTCTCTCTCAAATAAATAAAATCTTAAAAGAAGAAAAGTCGGGGCACCTGGGTGGCTCAGTGGGTTAAGCCTCTGCCTTCGGCTAAGGTCATGGTCTCAGGGTCCTGGGATCGAGCCCCGCATCGGGCTCTCTGCTCGGCAGGGAGCCTGCTTCCCCCTCTCTCTCTGCCTGCCTCTCTGCCTACTTGTGATCTCTCTCTCTCTGTCAAATAAATAAATAAAATCTTTTAAAAAAAAAAAGAAGAAAAGTCACGTTCACAAATCCCCTCTGTCCCGTACCCCCTGCTGTCTTCTGCTTACTCTGTGAGCCCTTCTGGGGGCTCAGAAAGGCCTCTCCTTCAGGAGCTGGAACGGTCCTGAACATTCAACAGTCTGTGGCTATCCAGGGCACTATCAGTGTCTCTGCTTGCTCCTGAGCCTGTGAGAGGCTCCCGAAGACCTGTCGGGGTAAGAGGAGGCCACAGAGACCTTACAAAGATCTCCTTCCACTTTGATGCCTCCATTTCTCTTTTGAAATAAAATCCTATTTTATTTTGATTTTCTTCTCTCTTCTTTGCCTCTTTTGCTTTCTTTTGTCTTTCTGAAGTTTCCAAACTGGGTTATAAGACTTCTCCCAGTCTCTCTGATGAGAAATAGCTCTTTTAAAAGTAATGGTAAAGGTTATTATTTCTGTTCCTATTCAGCTATGCCCCTGTGCTGACTATATTAGACCAAGGGGCCAACTGTGGCCAGATTTGGCCCTTCTCTTTTTGTAAACATTTTATTTAAATATATGCAGGCCTATTCACTTGCATATTATCTATGGTTGGTTTGGTGCTACAAGGGCAGATTTGAGTGGTTACAACAGACATTGGCCCACAAAGCCTAAAATATTTACTGTTTGGTCCTCTACACAGAGAGTTTGCTGCTCCCTGAAGTAAACTGAACACAGAGAAGACTCCATCTTTGCTATGACTGTAGGCTGACGGCGTTGGAAATAGTTATGTGCCTGGTATGCACGATGGTTTCTGCAAGTTCAAAGGAGCTGATTCCATTAGCCTTTTGAATTAGGGCAATGAGTCCAACAGCCTGTTTTGTGACCAGAGAAACAGGCCACTTCTTCTCCCTGGTTGCCATCTGACTCACGCAGGAGACATCAGGGGTCTTGTTTGTTTGCCATTTTCTCACATGAAGAGAATGGAGTGGGTTGTGTGGTGGGGACTCCCCCCAGTGAAAAAACTGTAGCTAAAGATGGGAAGTCCAAGCTGAGACACTGAATCACCAGCAGCAACAATTTTTACCCCCTTTGATGCTGCCAAATGAGTCAGTTCCCTGGGAACCAGCTACCTTCCTATGAAGATGACCTTAAGGGAGGGTATGATTGGTGTGGTTTGGTTGGGAAACAGAAATACCACTACCTCCCATGTAGCCCATGCCTGGTCTTGGCAGGGTGGAGGCCTGAAAGGAGGAGGCCCAGCACTTCAAGTGAGGGAAGAAATGTTTGCTCTGGAGATCACTTTCATTCTGCTTTTATCATTGATGGATGCAAATTCCCTTGTGAAGCTGTCCTCTTGCATTTCTCTCATTTTCTTCTCCTCCTCATCACAGCTCCACTTCCCAAGACCCTGAGGCTCAGAGTAGGGCTCTTGATGGGAGATTAGAGAACACTGGAAGGGGAAGGGACTTATGTCAATGCCCTGCAGCCAGACACCACCAGGACAAGAGGGAAGGGAGGCACCTAGGGTGCAGAATGGGAGAGGCACTGGTTGTGATGGCTGGCCCTCGTCCTGGCCCTTTTGGAGGCACAGCCCTATGGTTGGACAAAGTGTGGTTTGTTACTCACTGTGGAGAAGCAGAACTGTGGGTCATCTCAGAGAAGGTAGTAGGAAGAACTACAGGGCTGAGGCTTATGTGAGGGGAATTTGGGGAAGGCATCTTAGTGACTCTTGTCTAAAGGGAAGGAAGACTAGAGTGAGGCTGAAGCTGCAGTTGTAAAGATGCAGTAGTCATCTGAGCCAGGATAGGGCGATATTTGGTTGTTTTTGTGGTTTGGATAATGTTAACTTTTTTTTTTAAAAATCTGTGCTCAGACATGATTGTGGAGTGCTTTTATTTCTGTTTCTGTCCTTCACAGTCACAGACTGGCCTTGTTTGATGGTGATGTTCTATGAAGTTGCTTATGTTCGGCAGGAAAGCATCAAGGCCTTACTGATAGTACCACCCATCTCCCTAGTATCAGGGGCCAGTTTTCTCTTTCTCACTGACCAGTTAGTCTCACTGACTCACTCTTTTTCACTTCCTTAAAGTCACAAAAGTCACAGGACAGTGGAGCCAGACAGGACTTTAGAAGCTATCTAGTTCGAACCTTGCATGTTTAAGTTAAGGAAATGGAAGATCAGAGATGTTGCCTGCCTTACTAACATGACACAGCCAGTTAGGACTCCCTCTCTCTCTCTCTCTCTCTCTCTCTCACACACACACACACACACACACACAGCATCACACAGCTGGTTCTGGGACCCATGTTTCTTGACTCCAGGAGCCCTGCATACGCTGGTCCTGCCTCCTTCAGCAGCCTCGTTGTAGGTATGGGGACAGCCTATACCATTCTCCTTCCTGTGCTCTAGTCCGCCCAGCCCTTCACTTCCTTCAAAGGGCCAGGTTCTTTATTGTCTCAGGTTCTTCCCACAAACTGTTTCCTCTGCTTCGGATGCTCTTCCCCCACCCTGACTTGTACATCTGGCTTAATTCGTTCCTACTCATTCTTCAGGGTTGGCTCAAATTCCATCACCTCTCAAGGAAGCCCCTCCTGCCTCTCTAGGCCTCACTTTTCCTAGTGCTCTCCATCTTCCTAGCATTTCCCTGCTAGTCCCTCTGAATCTCCAGGCAGTCAGGCATCTGGTCTTTCACTGCCCTATGCTCTGGACATTGCAGGTCGTCAATAATGAATGGACAGTTTACCCCAAGCCTGGTGGAGTTTCCACCACTAGAATTCTTTTTATAGTATAATTAAAAAAGATTCTGAAATCTTTTCTTGGTGCCTCTATATAAATTTAGAGTCTGGTTGCAAGTAACGAATACAACAGGCTAAAGCAAAAATGCTGAGGTGTTGCAAATAGGTAGAGGATGAATTTGATGATCCCATCCCAATGTCGTCCTTCCTGTGATCACTATCTGGACATGCGGGTGTGCTGGAAAGGCCAGCATGAAGCCAGGAGCCCTTCACATCCCTGAACCAGAGAGGGGTCCTGGAGTCTGAAGCTGCTATTGCATCATTATTTAAAATGTTATAAGACAGTGTAGAGCAGGCTGTTTGGCAAGAAAAAGGCTATAAAGATGAGATAGTCCAGACCACTTATTTATATGGATCTCTCTGAAATGCCGATGCAACTATGTTTGCTCTTCCCAGAAAAAATGCACATCTGCACATAATTCTGTATGTTTCAGGTGTTTCATATACCCTAACGGCAAGGTTATATGATTGGAGGTTTTTCTTCCTGTGGAGAGGTACTACTCTCTTACCTCTGTGAAGAAGCAGGGCAAGAATGGAAGCTAAATTTCCTTATTCCCCATCTGCTATCCTTTCCCTTAAAATCAAAATGTTCATTCCATCATGAAAGACAACAGGGCATGACAGTTGAAGGCACAGGCTCTGAATGAACCCAGGGTTCTAATGTCTGCTTTGAGAATGACTAGTTGGTGACTTGGGGCAAAATGTATAATTTTTGTGCTTTTGTTTCCTCTTTTGTAACACAGGAATAACGATGGTGGGGTTGCTGTAAGGATTACATTAAAATAACCTTGTAAGAACTTATCACAGAGCCTAGCACGCAGTTGATACTTCATAAATATTACTTCTTAACATGGTGATAGCAATGCCAATTCCCCCCTTACTTTAATTGAGCAGAGAGGTCACTTTGCTGTTTCTCTCTGGTCCCAGAATACACCGGGTTGAGCTCACCCACGGTACAACTACCTTCAGATAGCAAGTGTATGATGATGAGACAGGACTGGAGCAGAAAGTCAGACATGCCACCCAGCAGCTGGGTTAGAGATGCAGTTAGCATCCTGTCCACAGGGTGGATATTAGCTATGTGACACACTCTAACAGTGGGATCATGATCAGGACGTTTTCTCATGTCTCCCAGGGTGACCATAGGCCAGAGGATGACAGTGAGAAAGCTGCAGAAGTTCTGAGCTTATGGCAAGTAGAACAAGCAAGGAAGGTTTGCTGTAGATCCCAAAGGGAGAGATGGATTTCAGGTTTCAACTGCGCAAATCTCTGATGCTTTATGTATCAGTCTGATAGGTCAGTGCAACAACTTGGAAGCATGTTTGTGGAGAAACCAAGAAAAAGCCCTTTGGCTGGGAGACCCTGTTGGTGACAGAGAACTAGAAGGGGTCAGGAGACCCTGGTTCTAGCCTCGGCTCTGCCACTCCCCCTGATTAAGTTGAACAGCACCGATTTGGTGAGTCCTGCGGGCGGAGCCTCAGCAGAGGGCTGGCCACTCTGCCTGTCCCCTCCCCTCGCCTTCCACGGGTGAGAGGGTCTCCCTCCTCCCTTCGCCCAGCCCCCTGGGCTCAGCAACTGTCCTGGGTTGGGGGGATAGTGGGCAGGAGAGGATGCCCCTCGCGGAAGCCGGTTCCTTTCTCCGCCGTCAGCAGCCCCCGCCCGTCGCTCTGGCGCAACTCCCCGCCGTTTCGCCCGCGCGTCCACGCGCCCGCATGGGCCAGGGGCCCGGCTGTGCTGGAGCAGAAAGATCGCAGATCGATTTCCAGCCTCAGCCTGGCCGTGGCGTCAGCAAGGAAGTGAGGTTGTTTTGACTTGTAATGCGTGGAGCTGAGAGGCCCTCTATGGCCTCGGGCGCCGGCCCCTGCCCCGCGGCGAGAGGTGACACTGCCTTTGCACTTTCCTGCTCCTGGCAGGGGACTCACGCAAACGGTCGCCCCTACGCGCCTCGGGCCAGCTTGGGGGATCGCCTCCCAAGGCCTTAGTCTCCTTTGGGAATTATTGATAATTTAAGACCAGAGACACACTCTGAGCAAAATGAATGCATAATTGGAATCCAGTAAAATCCAGGCGTCATGTCTATGTTTAGTCTGAGTCTGTCATTTACAAACGGGTTAACTGAGGCTCGGGGAGGGGAGACAACTTGCCAAAGGCACATGGCCAGACTTTGGCAGTGCCAGGAATAGAATGTGAATGTTCATTCTGTCACTTCATCGCTTAGGTAAGGAATGGAAGCCGAAATGCCAACAAACCTTAAAAACGCACTCCAGTAGGGAAGTAGGAAATTTTGGTTCTAGTGTGCATCCTGATTTTGAGGGTGGGATGGAACTGGGAGAGAGAAATAGAGAGGCTGGCAAAAAATGTTTAGCAGACTCAAAGTGTATATTTTAAATTTGAGACTGTTCACAATAAAACAAGCATTTGGCATAGATTATCTTCACTGTATTGTGGGATTATTAAATTTTAACAATACTTTCAGAAAAACAGGTGTTTTTCTATCTTGTAGGCCCTTTATTGCACACAGGCAAGGCTATGTTAATCAACTGTGGTAACCCAAAGGATCTGAGAGTTAGATCATTTATAATAAAATGCTAAATATGTGATTGGGAATTCCGGATAGGATAAGTCAGTGGATATCTGGGGGGTGTACCAGAGAGGAGTAGGGCATTGGGGGATGGAACATGTAGATGGGGGAGGGAAGGGAGGATACCTGCTGGGGAGTAGAGAGGGTGAAGGCACAGGAGCAGGTAGTTCTGGTCCCCTCTTAGCTTCCCCTCTAACACTGGTAGCCAGGAGCGCACATTCAGTTCACCCTTGCTAGGGCGGCCTAGCTAATGCCCCTAGAAAATGCGGGACAACCCTTATCTCATAGGGTTGTTCTAACAGACATACAAGCATCTGGTACCTCAATTCCCAATAAACAGATGGCATATAGCTCCTGCCCTGTTGTCCTGAGCCTCTTCCTCTCCTCTAAGTGACCAGTCCTCCAGTCCTTTCTGTCCTTGGGATCTCAATTCCAGCCAGAGATAGATGAGTCTGTGTAAGTAGCCCATGAGAGATCGGATCTCGATTAGAGAAGACCAGATTCTTTCCTTTACTCTGCACTTGGCAATACTATTCCTTTTTTTCTTTCCTTCTTCTCCCTTCCTCTCCTCAATTCAACGCCCCCTCCCTCCCCACTGAGTGAGGAGGAGCCCAATGTGGGACTCAATCCCAGGATGCTGGGATCATGACTTGAGCCAAAGGCAGAGACTCAACTGATTGAGCCATGCAGGTATCCCAATACTATTTATTTCTAACAGCAAAAATGGAACTCCATGTCCCACAAGTGAGGATTGGCATGCCAAGATGGTACAATCTCAGAAGACTGTGCAGTCCTTAAAAACAGGTAATAAAACCACCTAAAGGCATGTTACAATTCTCATAATATGTTGTTAAATAAATTAAAAACAAATTTACAGAACAGCATATACAGTGAAACTAACTGGTTTTAAAAATATGCATAGACATAGAAAGAAAAAAATGGAGCATTATTAACGTCTCTGTGAGCTAGACAGGGAAGTGATTCCTAGTGTTAGGCCCATAATGCTGAAAACAAACAAACAAACAGAGCCACAACAAGATTACCCGAGACTGAGGGGGTTTGAGAGATTTGCCCAATATCACACAGCTGGTAACTGGCAAAGCTTCAGCTGGAACCAGATTCCAGATTCCCGATTCAGTGTTCTTCCACTGGACCATTCTAATCCACTCCTTCCTCAGACTGCTGGTGTCCCTTGTAGGTATGTATATTTCAGGAAGGACTTGTTACTTTGAAGTGGTCACATTAACCTGGCCAGAGAGTCATTTAGATGCCAATAGAAAACCGTTTTGTTTTTGTTTGCTTTAAGAAATGATACAGTAATGTGCTCAACAGACATCCTCCTTGCTTCCTGAGCCTCTCATGGGCAAGTGGTACAGGCAAGCTGCCAGGCACCTTATGCACACACCCTGGGTACGTGGACTATCAGCGCTGGTGGGAACTTTGGGAATCACTTAGCAAATGAGAAAACCAAGGGTCTAGACAAAGTGAATTGTCTTTATCTCCAGCTGGGCATGGATCCTCCCAAGGGCCTCCATTACCTCACTCTGTAGTATCTGTTCTGAAATAATGACGTTGTCTTTTAGAGGCTTTCTCAGAGAAAGCCCAACCCCACTTCAGTCCTAGAAGAAGGTAGCCAGCCCTGTTCTCCCTTTCTGGTAGAATTCTCAGCTAATGTGTCTGTGGCAGGAAGGAGTGGTCTGAATAGCTGTGATTCAGGTGTTTGTGTGGAAAATGTGCTAGCTTCATGGATCTAAAAGGAAGTGGGAGAAGATGGGAGTTAAATGACAGATAAGACAGAGGTGAGTAAAAGGTATTTTATATTTGCCATAGTTGTTCATTAAGATTCATTGAGTTCAGGGTTCAGTTCTCAAGGTGGCTTAATAAAAACTGCAGAAATAGAGCCTTTTCCGTACCACCAGCTTCATTCTTCATATTCATTGAATGAAAGGTTAATGAATTCAGAGTTCCCTCTGAACTCCTTTTAGATCCCCATTCTGTACCATGTAGACCATCTAGGTGAAAATTTGCTGTGGGTTGAGATGTCCTAAAGCTGTAGGGAGAGGCTGGGGATGGAGCTAAGACAAGAGAGACTTTATAGCACCAAGATGGCAGCTGGAATGGTGAGCTTTGATGATTCTCCAAGGAAGAAAATGAGGGGAGAAAAATAAATGATAACCTTAGATTCCCAAAACGTTCTTGATCAAATATATAAGGAAACACTGTGTAAAATAAGAGTAAACATGTCTGTTGACTATAGGGCTTATCAGTGCCTTCAATAGTCTAATGTGAATTGTAGAATCTTCAAGAAAAGGACACAGTAAATAAAGTTGAAAGGCAAGACAAATATAATTTCATTCTGTTGATTTTCTTGTTCTTATTGTTTTTCTTCTCCAGGATTTCAAGTTAATAGTGCTGTAAATCCTTGGTATTCTATGATTGTTCTGTTTATTTGTATTTAACTGTGATCATCAGAGATACTGATGATGACTAACAGGGATGCTGCTTTGGATTTGTCTAGAAATTTTCAATCTGTGTCTCGCTGAATTCCCGATAGTTGGAAATAATCAGTACTGTCTGACACTTCACTGGACCTGGATTATTAGCATAAATTGCCAACTTTTCTATATGTGGCTGGGTAGCATTAACATTGGCTAGGGATTGAGACTGGAAGCAGGGTGGGAAGGAGAAGTCAGATGCCAGCAAGCTCTGAGAGGAGACACACTGCTACTCCTTTGGATTGTTGCTATTGACCATCCTTTTGTCTTATGTGCTTTGGGTTCAGATATCTCTTCTATTTCTCTCTCTAATAAAAACGTTTTTATTGAGCATAACTTAATGAAGTTCACAAATTATGAAACTACAACTTGGTGAATTTTTACAAATGTACAACAGCCATATAAACACCATCTAGATCAAGACATAGAATATTCCCAGCACACCAGAAAACTCCCTCATGACTTCTCCCAATTACACCCTCAAATGCTATTCTGATTTCTATCACTCTAGATTAGTTTTACTTATTCTTTAACTTCGTAGCAAGCATGGAGATGCTTGTTGCTCTGCAGGTTAAGGCACCTAGATGTAGCTATTCCTCACGCCCCAGCCTCCACACTTGCTCATCATGGTTGACCCAATGTGTGTATATACATATGTACATGCAGACAGAGCAGTATGGCAATACTGAACTGAAACTTCTCACAGAATTCTGAATATTTTACGTTATGTGCACAACGTTGAGATGGAGAGAAACAGAATGGGATCGGAAAGGCAAGTAGATTCCTAGGGAGGCTGCCCAAAGGCCTCACACTCTAAATAAACCAAGTCTTTAAGGCAGGAGCTCCTCTTGTCTAAATCACAAGAAGCTAAACAACATTGAGTTCATAGTATTTGGTATTCTACAATAGAGCTCACATGTCTGAATCATCCACTAAATGTCTCATCAAACTGGTATCATAGATGGTACCTCTTCATCCCTCTAACCTTGAACTGGTGGGTTTGCCACTCTAACCTTCATTGCTGGCCTAGCCCTGACCCAGGTTTTGAACCAGTTCCCACTCCGGCTCCAGGAAGACACCGCTTGTAGGCATAAGTATTTGTTTACTGCTTGTTGCCTTCATCGTAAGCTCCATGGGGATGAGAGTGATGTCTGTTTGGTTCACTGCTGTATCTTCAATGGATGGCACAATGCCTTATATATAGTAAATAATAAATACATGTTATGTTAAATGAATACAATATAAATTGTAAAACAATCCAAATGGTGAAATTAAATCTGTATATATAAGTAACATCAGCTCATTATTGCTGAGGTATTCTTTCACGTGCCAAAATTTGCTGATAGCATGTCCTGACGTCTTTATAACTTAAAAGTCTATAAATTCCAATCTTTGTATTAATAATAACACCAAAAATACTAGCTAACATTTATTGAGCACTTTTTATGTGCCAGACTGTATTGGCTACATAAATAGTGCCTAAAATTTAGTCCTCAAGGGGTGCCTGGGTGGCTCAGTGGGTTAAGCCCCAGCCTTCTGCTCAGATCATGATCTCAGGGTCCTGGGATAGAGCCCTGCATCGGGCTGTCCACTCAGTGGGGAGCTTGCTTCCCCCCCTTCTCTCTGCCTGCTGCTCTGCCTACTTGTGATCTTGATCTCTCTCTCTCTCAAATAAATAAATAAAATCTTTAAAAAATTAAGTCCTTGACTTATTTCACTCAGCATAATCTCTTCCAGTCCCGTCCATGTTGATACAAAAGTTGGGTATTCATCCTTTCTGATGGAGGCATAATACTCCATAGTGTATAAGGACCACATCTTCCTTACCCATTCGCCCAGTGAAATAAGTCAAGCAAAGAGAGCCAATTATCATATGGTTTCACTTATTTGTGGAGCATAACAAATAACATGGAGGACATGGGGAGATGGAGAGGAGAAGGAAGTTGAGGGAAACTGGAAGGGGAGGTGAACCATGAGAGACTACAGACTCTGAAAAACAACCTGAGGGTTTTGAAGGGGCAGGGGATGGGAGGTTGGGGGAGCCAGGTGGTAGGTATTAAGGAGGGCACGTATTGCATGGAGCACTGGGTGTGGTACAAACACAATGAATACTGTTACGCTGAAAAGAAATAAATAATAAAAAAAATTTAGTCCTCCCAGCCAACTATTAAGATGGTACAGTTATTATGCCCATTTTTGAGGATGTGATAACCATAGTTTTTGGTTTCTTGCCCTTTTTAATGCATCATGGGAACTCCTAACTGTTTTCAGATTCCCTTGTTCTGTGAGAGATAATGTCAAAAAAATCTTTCAGGTAAATGATAAATTGACCAGATCCTTTTAAAATTCCAAAACAGGCATCCCAGACTGAGATCATTTACCACTCCCTTCCCCCCAGGCTTCTGAAAGCTAGAAATGCCAGTGGTGGTGATTTAAACTATGTCTCACCAGTTCTTCTCTGATTTCCCTTGCCTATGCTCAGGTACTGGAAAAATCAGGTAAAATGATCATGAGGTCAAGGGCAAGGCAGCCTTGAAGGGATAAACCTGCAGCTGAGGGAAACTAGAAGGGAAGAGAATAGTCCTACCCACTTACGTTTTGATGATGTGGCCGTCCATGGAGACTGTGTGTGTAGGAGGTGTGCCCATCGAGAAAAAAGATTAATTTGACACACATAGTTAAATAATAGTGCCTTACATTTGTACAGGGCTGGACAGTTTGCAAAAGTGCTTTCATGTCCATGATTGAATTAGATTCTCATAACTGCTCATGAAAAGTGGATATTATGAACATCCCATTAAAGATGAGCAAACAGAGGCTTCTCATGGGTAAGGATCGAGGCCCACCGCTTACATGGAACTCAGTCCTGGCTTGGTTCCAGAGCTTATGGTTCCCAAGGCTTCTGCCACCCCATATATATATCCTGCAGAGACAGCCCCTCAGAGGATAGCTCTTGGAGTTCAGAGCACTTCTGACACGGGTGCCTCTCTGTCCAAGAAAACCAATTACACCTGACTTGGCACCAAAATCTTGTCACTCAGGTAAATCATTACCTTATTCACCAGACTTAGCTGGCTCCTGACAACTTTGACCTATTTCCAAAAATCAAATAAAAAACTTTCTCAAAGGTAGAAACTTTGTCAATTGACAAACTGATGAAATTCAAAAGAATGGCATATACAGAGAAATTCCTGGAATTTACACCAAATATTAATGATGGACCTTGAGGTGTTTAAAAAACCTTTCAATTTTTGTTCTTGTCTGCATACTTGAAATCTCTATAATAAGCCATGTTTTGCTTTAATGAGAAACAATAGAAACAGATTTCTTAAAGAAAAATGTCGAAAGCAAATATAGCAAAATATTAGCAGCTATTTCTAACCTGTAAATATAAATGATTGTCATTTGTGTGCAAGTGTGTTTTCCTGCACCCAAATCCTCCCAAATCTTTTGAGCAATAGAACCATCATGCAATAAGTGGAAAGCCTTTCAGGGGGCTTTACTTAAAAGGAGACCACACTAATTTGTCTGTGCACACATCATCAGTATGTTGATTTAAAATAAATTTGTAGTTCATTTTATGCCTCATTCATAGCCCAACTGTCAGTTGTGACTTTGGCTACTCTTGGAGTCAGGGGGCTTTAATCATAGCATGGCTCAGCTTTCTCATATGTTTGGTTGAAGACTCTCTATCCATCAGTTATTCAGGGTAGTGAGGCGGCCATATTTGGGAGAACACCAAAAGCAAGGATAAACCTACTTCCTTTCTACCCTCCCCCTTAGTGGTCCAGAAAACTCTGGTTTATGTCCTTCCAGTGGCAAATATTAGTCTCTTGGTGATGCATTCCACAATCCTGAGGTTAATAAATGACTTGGAAGAAAAGCAAGTCATTTATCATGGACTTTGGTGTGACCCTTAGACCAGTCATTGAAAAAATACTGTGCTATGGGTGCTTTCAAACAAAGAACCGATCTTACTGCTCTGTTGCCACGTGTCCAGTTAGGGGACATGGTCTTTTCTTTGTTATTTTCACTCCAAGGACTCCTTAGCAGCCAAAAGAGATTTTATTTGGCTAAATTCTCACCATTAGAGTCCAGACTATAAAACATTCCTGTGCAATCCAAGTACAGAGTGAATGACAACTGAGTTTACCTGAATAATAGTACGTCTTTCTCTATTGGGCCAGAGTTGGGACTTAGTCGTGTTCAGCATGTGTCATTTGATGATCTTAATGTTCCCAGTCCACTCTCACCCTTTTTATCTAGTCCACTATCTCCCTGGGGTTTTTGAACATTCTGAACTAAGAGAGAACAGTAAGGTTGTGTCTGCATCCTCTTTTCTTAGTCATCCAAGTGAGAGATTGGAGAACTTGATTCTCCTCCAGCTCTGAAACTGCTTGTCTGTACCCTCTTTTAAGATACCATAAAGTTACTGTAGCATATTTTTAGAGAAGTTCTGAAGAAAACTTTTTTTTAGAAGCCAGCGCAAATCAAAGACTTTAATGAGCAAAGTAGACATTCCCCATTAAAGACTCTTAAAAGGATCTTTAAGTGGATACTGTAGGCAGAAAAAAAGAGAGCAGAGTCATAAAGTAGAATCGACAAACTTAAAAGAGCAAATGAAAGAATCTGGTAAATGAAATTTCAGAGGGACAAAAGAAATAAGGAAATAGTATACTACAACAACAAATATGCAAGTACTTCCAAGAGTCACCTTGGAGTTTTCAAGAAGAGGGGATAACACAGGGTCAGGTGTTGAGGAGCTAATATGGGTAGAAAATGCACTGATAAAGGTCCAGGGCAGTTGGCAGAATTTGGCCAAGAGAAGGAAGCACATGGAAGAAATGACAAAGGTATCTTCAAGTGGAGGGCTTGCACCTCTTAGAAACCACAGATGAAATAGTCAGGAACCAGCTTGTGCAAGTCCTCTTAAATTATCTTTGACCTCTCTTTGCTATGGTTGTCCAACTGATGGATAAAAAAATGAGTGTTGATTTGAGTAATTTAGATAGGTGTTTTGATACTGGCTCAGCAACTATACTCATATAGTAAGAAAAAAGATAGAAGGAGTCTATAGTGTTTATAGCCAATACATGAGTCACAGGGTCAGGTGACTACTAAAGCAGTGGGTTGTTAACAAGGACCAGGAGGACCAAGAACCCTATCATACCTACCCTTGGCCTACACTTGCTATGCCACACTGTGTTCAGGTATGTATATTTCAGTCTTAGAGAAGGGGATCCAGACAAGCTGGCTTCTGTCTAGAGAAGGCAAATAGGACAATAAAAGCTTGAAAATGAAGTGATAGGGCATTTGGTTCACTCAGTCGGATAAGCATCCAATCTCTGGTTTCTACTCAGGTCCTGATCTCAGGGTCATGTGATGGAGCCCTGTGTTGTCAGGCTCTGAGCTTGGTGGGGAGTCTGCTTGTCCTTCTCCCTCTGCTCCCCCTGAAATCATGCTCTTTCTCTCTAATAAATGAATAAATTCTTAAAAAAAAAAAAAGGAAATAAAGTGAAGCCATGAGGAGGAAACAGTTGTGGGAACTAACACTGATGGTTTGTTGGGAGGAAAGAACTCTTAGTTGGGACACGATTGGAGTCCTCAGGATGCTGAAAGAGGTCTTGGGTTTTTTCTCGGTGGGTACAAAGAATAGGACTGGACAGAGAGGCAGATATTCCAGGGAGACAGATTTTGGTGTGAAGTAAGAAAGAATTTTCTAACTATCAAAACTGTACAAGGTATAAACCTAGTAGGTTTATACCTACTAGGCATGGGAAAAGTTTCCTATTACAACCGTTAGGAGAATGCAACAATGGAAATATATGCCTCCCAAAGTGAGGGTGTGAAAGTGTTCAAGAAAAGGCTGGAGGAGCCGGTGTGAGGGAAGCAGAGGGGACATCGGGCCGTGGGTGAGTGTGGACAGATGATCTCCATGTCCCACTAAAAGAATCTACAATGCTAAGAACTACCTTGAATTTATACTGCACCTTTCTTTCTTAGAAACTAAAGTGCTTTTACTTCTAGCCTCACAAGAGCAATGAATCACAGAGTAATGAAACAACTTGCTTAAAAATTGTTTGAACTAATTTGGGATAAAAATCCTTCATAAGCATATAATTCTCAATGGTTTTTATACACTTATACACATGAAACTACTTGAGTTTACCTAGAGGCAACATGCTGCATATATCCAAGGCAAGCTTTTCAGATCTTATAGGGTAAATATGGAGATACTGATTTATATGTTTTAATATGTAAATAAGTTGAATCAAAGAGTCCTAATGCCAAATATGTAAAATAAAGTAAACAAATGCATTTACTCACATTGACTTTTGGTTAGTCACTCCTGCCATATGGGCCCAGCAGATGAGGACCACCTTTGTGATTCCTTCTAGCTATGAGATGTTGTATACTAACTAGCAAAGCCAGAGACAGCTTTCAAACATGATGTCCCAGAGAGGCAGCTAGCCCTTGACAGGAAGTTGGCTGGTAGCAGGTATCGAAGGGGAATGGAGAACTTAACACCCTACCTATTTTTTATCTGTCGCTTATTTACACTGTAGGTGAGTAAAAACCCAGTATCAAAAAGCATCGTTTGATTCTAGTCCTATGTGCAGTTAGTCTTTGGCTCTCTCTGGCACCTCTGGTATTGTTTTCCCTCCACTAGGGCAATGAATCCAGCTTCTTCCTTTTCCCTGTCCCACCCCTGGGCCCGAGTCCAAGTAAAAGCGACTTTGGTAGGGACTGCAGCTCCTGAAGTAACGAACATGACTTTAAGGCTTGTCTGCTTGAGGTACTTTAGATTTTCTTAATTACTTTAAGAATAAATCCAGTTTATCTGCTTAAATCTGTTACTTCCTGGGGCTTAGGTTTCTGATTTATCCAGCACTTACTATCTTAGCTGGCAGGGGCCCATCTCTTTGTGGAACAGATCTTAGCAAAGAATTTTCACTTAAATGGCCATCCATCACTGCCCTTCCCAAAAGCTACGCAGGTCTCACTGTCTTCCTTCCCCTCCATGTCCTTTGTTGGATGCAGACTGAATAATCAGCACCCCCTGATTTATTTGCTTATTTGTGGTCTCCTTCAGACTTTCCTATGAGTTCTTTCATTGTTCTGTCCCAAATCTCCCATTTCCTCCTGTGTTTCCCCCTTCTTTCATTTCTCCCATGTTTGGACTGACCATCTGTCATCCTCCAGTCATGAAGTCCAGGGCTGGTATTCATGGTTACAGCCTCCCTCCTTCTTTCTCAGGCACTTTAATAATTTTGTTTCCTTGTCTCTTGATGGTCACTGTTGGTATGTTTTAAGGAGATGGTATTAGGACAGTGTTTTGTTTTTGTTTTTAAGTAGGGTCCATGCCCAAGTTAGGTTTGAACTTACAATGCTGAGATCAAGACATGCGCTCAGACCAAGACCAAGATATGAGCTGAGATTGACAGTTGGATGCTTAACCAACTGAGTCACCCAGGTGCCCCAGGACAGTGTTTTCTAGGTGTGGTTCATGGACCTTCAACATCAGCATCACCTGGGAACTTCTTAGAAATGCAAATTCTCAGGCCCCACTCCAGGCCTGCTGAGTCATAAACTTTGGGGTGGGGCCCACCAACATTTGATTCTGATACTCATCCACTGCATTAGGAAGTGGTTTTGGCTGGGACTCAGAATACTCAAATCCTGCCCTCAAGGTCTCAGAGGAAAACGTTTGTACAGAGAATATAGGGCTTTGGCTCCAAACGCCAGTGTCAAATTCTAGTGGGCCACATAGAAAATCCTTTTTCTATACCACATTAGCCTAAGTAATCTAGATCTAAGGCATATGATTTTGCCTCTTGTTCCAAGTCTAAACTTGAGTTGAGCTCTTCCTAATCAAGTATGAAAAAAGTGTGCTCCAACATAGAAGGCATCTCTGTGCTAGAGATGTCAAGCACTGTATATAATGATGAAATGTTAAAAGCCATCCTTTTAAAATTAGAAATAAGACAAGGATGTCCCATCATCATTTTTCTTTAACATTTTCTCAGAGGTTTTAGACAATTTACTAATATAATAGGAATGTATCAGAAATGTAAGATTTAGAAAAGAAAGATAAAATATCAATTATAGACAATATGACAATCTTAGAATCTACATACATATAACTAGAATTCATAAGAGAATTTGGCAAAGTTGCCAGTTATATAGTAGAGAAAAGCCAATTTCATTTCTATTAACCATCAACAACAAATATATGCTTTATAAATAGATACCATTTATAATAGAAAAAAGTTAGTTTCTTCAGAAGAGAATGAACTAAACATGTGCAAGAACCTTTGGGAGAAAATTTCACATTATTGAAAGGCACTGAAGAAAGTCTAAATAAATTGAGTCTCTCCTGTATTCCTGGAAGATTCAATATTGTTATCATGTCAGTTCTCCCCAGATTGATCTATAGATTCACTACATTCTAATTAAAATCTCAACAGATATGTGTTTGTGTGTTGCATGTACACACCTTGACAAACTGCTTCTATAATTTATATGGATGAACAAAGGCCTAAAATAGTCAATGGTCCCAAAGAAGAAGAAAGGGGAAGGGAGGCTCATCTTACCGGCTGGCCAAAACAATATTATGCTGGAATAATTGAGATAGTTGATAATGGCAGGGAAGACAAATAGTATAGAACAGAGAACACAGAAAGAGACTCATGGATACACAGAACCTTGATAATTAAGATGATATTGTATTGGTGGGAGAAGGAGTGGACTGTACCTAAAAAGTGTTGAGACAAGTAGTTGCCTGTGTGGAAAGAGTGAATTTGGATCTGTACTCAGATCATACACAAAAATCAACTGCAAATGGCTTGAAGATTTAAGTGTGATAGGCAAAGGATGCAAGGCAGCTGAGTCCCACACACACACTCCTCCTCCCACCCCCACCTGTACTCCTACTTCACCTGCCATTATTAAACCCCACTCATTCCGAGTTTCCAGGCAGGCAGATGCACAGTTGAATCTCAAGCCAGAGTAACCTTGAACTCGTGGAATCTTAAGAAATGAAAGCAAATCCTGCCATCATGATGCAGCTCAATACCATGTAAATCCACTTTTAAAAAAATGTGACTTTCTCTGCCATTTTTAAGACAAGATTTCCATTAATAAGCCATTCCATTTTCCATTAACAAAGTTTATGGTTTGCACAAAAAATTTTTAGAAGAAAATGTCGAATGTCTTATAACCCAAGTATGGAAAGATTTCTTAAGCAAGTTTAAAAAAACACAAATAATACAAGAAAGATGACAAATTAACTTAGTTAATGTAGTTTTAGTTAGTGTAGTTTAGCTACATTAAACTAAGAACTGCTCATAAAAAGATCCTGTAAAGTGAAAAGACAGACTGCAAACAGGAAGGGGATAGTTGCAGCAATGTAACTGAAAAAGGAGTAGTAGTCAGAATGTACAACATTCCTATTGAAAGGAAAACAGAAGCCTCCCAATGGAAAAGCAATGGGCAAAAGACATGAACAGGCATTTCTGAGGGAAAAACTTATGAATAGACAAAGAAAAAAATACATACACATCGGTAATCAAATTAAAACCATAGGGGTGCCTGGGTGGCTCAGTGGGTTAAAGCCTCTGCCTTCAGCTCAGGTCATGATCCCGGGGTCCTGGGATTGAGCCCCACATCAGGCTCTCTGCTCAGCAGGGAGCCTGCTTCCCCCCACAACCTCTCTCTCTGCCTGCCTCTCTGCCTACTTGTGATCTCTGTCAAATAAATAAAATCTTTAAAAAAAATTAAAACCATAACAATTTGGGAACCACTCAACTGTTGGCAAAGATGTAGATAAATGATAACTCTCATACGATAATTGTGGAAGTTTAAGTTGGTAAAATCACTTTGGAAATCTATTTCACATTGTCTAGGAAACATGAAGATGTGCATACCCTAAACCTAGTATTTTTATTCCTAGATAGAATGAACTAGAGACTCTTGCATATGTGCCAAGGAGTCATGTACAAAACTGTTTATAACATTTTAAAAATAACACCAGAGAACTGCAAATACCAACTGCTGATCAACAGGAGAATAGATAAACTTTGTTACCCCTTTAGAGTGAAATTCTATACAGCAGTGAAAATGGATGAAGCACAGCTATAGCCATTAACATGGATTACTCTCACAAATATAATATTTTTAGAAGTGCACATTAAAGTATGCAATTAGGATGATTCCATTTGTACAAAATTCAAAACAATGCAAATTAAACAATAGTGTTAAAGGATACAATGTGTCTCTGATATAATATATATACTAAAAAGCCACTCATTCTGTAAAATCATGCATTAACAATAACAGAGATTATGGACTATTTTCCTCTGGAAAAAAATAGAAAAAATTCCAGATAACTTTGTAAACAGAATATTAATAAAACCAATAAAAATCCTAGTAAAAACATTAGTATGGTTAGAAGACATATTACATTCTTAGTAAATAAAGATGTCTGCAAATATTAGAATTAATCTTACAGAAAAGAGGAAAATAGCTTCTTAGAAGGCTGAAGGAAGGTTGAGGAAGCTGATTTGGGACAAAGATTCTAAGCCTGAAGTTCAGGAAGAACTGTGTAATAAGCATTTCCTAGACAGGTGCAAGCACTTCCCAGAGAGAGTGAGGCTAAAATGAGCCAAGAGAAGAACTTGGGGTGGGTAAGTTTTGTGTACAGAAATTCTCAGCTTGCTGCATTCAGCCTTGTGAGTATACTTTGCAGTTAGCTACTGCTCCTTAGTAGTACAGAACATATATGTGGGGAGAAAAATATTAAATAAACAATGTGACTTTTGTGTATATTGACATAATTCCCTTTTTTACTCATTGCATATGAACTAGTGTGCATTAAAGTAACACAAGTTGTAGCATAGTCAACTGAACATACACATATATTTCATAAAACTATTAGGTAAGAGAATGTGAAATACAAATTCCTTCCTTTTTCGAGGAAGGAACAGGATGGGCTTGATTAGAGGTATAGATGGGTTCCAAAGGATTAATTTTCTTAAACTGATTATTTTATTATTACTCTTTAAACCATACACGTATATTACATAGCTCTAGTATGAATGACATACTTCATAATTAAGCAGTGTTTGATATTTTCACTGTAAAATGTTAGGAAAATATAAAAGGAAGAATCAAAAATTGAAGTTAGTTATGTAATGTACTAAGAAAAGAAACTAGGGTTTTTTTGGTTTAAAAACAATATTTACTAACTGAAATATATATAAGCAATGTACAAAGGTATAAAGAAGACATCAAAATAAACAAAATTAAAAATCACCCAAAGAGTCCATCACCAGGAGCCCTCCTTCTGGTGACTATATATACACATACATGTATAATTTTACAGAAAGGGATCATGTTATACATTCTGGACTGCAACCCAGTTTTTTTTTCATTCAACAAATGTGTTTGTTTCCATAAATATGTAACAATCATATTTAACAGCTTCATAGTGATTAATGGTGTAACTAGTCATCTATTGCAGGGCATTTAAGATATTTCTTCTTTTTCTCCTATTACAAACAATATTTCAGTTAACTTATCTTCAAATACTTCTTTAACACTTGTCTGATTATCTCTTTAGGATTAATTCCTAGAGGTGGAAATACTGTGTCATGAACTTTTTTGGCCAAGGATGATTTGCTCTTCTCAAAGATTACTTGCTTTAAAAAAAAAACAAAACACCCAATATATACATTTTTTAAAATACAGAGAGTGCCAGCTGATGTTTTGTTTTAGTATTTTCTTTTCTAAGGTGAAACTAGTCCTTCTACAATTGATTATGCTCTAAAGAAAAAGGCACGATTCAGAAAGCTCCACATCCCCTTCAGGAGCCTGAGTGGTGAACTTGTTTTAAAAATATCTGAAAAAACACTTCAGAGAAGGTCCAAATGAAAGGCTGAAATGATTAGACTAAGGATTACCAGCTAAATGGAGGCTATAAATAGATGAGAGGCAGATAGATACATTCTCTAGAAGCAGAAATGGGGACTGCTGAACGGTCAATGAAGGAAGTCAGCAGAGAGATGATCAAAGCGATGAGAGCAGGAAGCAAGAATGGGAGGTGCTTTCCAAAGACACCCAGAGACCTGAAAGAAGGGGAGACAATGTGATAAGTATAGGAGATGTATATGAGTCAGCGGCAAGAGGCAGTTGGGAGGTGTCTCTTGGTTAGGAAACCAAGGTGCCCTGAGTCTAAGTAAAAAACGAATGAAAACCTGCATTAAGAAAAAAAGTTATTAAGGAAGCTGAGAAGATGGAGCTCAACGGTCTATAGAAAAGGTTGTTTGTGGAGGAAATTATAAATATAAACAGAGCACTGGCAAATATGAACCACAGTCAAAGATCTTGTAATAAAAGAAAAAGAGTGAAATTTTCTTCACAGTGTAAGTGAAGGTGAGGAAAGGTGGTTGCTGGCTCCTGCTCTACAGGAGACATAAGGGTTGCCGGGCACAGAACCAGGCAGCAGAAGGAAGGGGAGACAGCATTTAGTTCATTTAGACCAGGAAAAGGATTTGGTTCAAACAAGCTATAAATTTGCTACCTGAACCACAAGGTACAAAATACCAGACAAGAGCTTAGCTTCATGCAAACATTTCCAGCCCAGCTCAGCTCTGCACGGGGATGGGCCAAAAGAACAATCCAAGAAGTCTTTAGCATAAAAACACAAAACAGAGGGAATGAGCAAGATGCAGTTCCAAAGACTCCATGTCTTCAAACAACACACAGGCATTTTTCCAATTAAAGAAGGAAAATAAGTTTTTTTTTAAAAGATTTTATTTATTTATTTGACAGAGAGAGATCACAAGTAGGCAGAGAGGCAGGCAGAGAGAGAGAGGGAGGAAGCAGGCTCCCTGCTGAGCAGAGAGCCCGATGCGGGGCTCGATCCCAGGACCCTGGGATCAGGACCTGAGCTGAAGGCAGAGGCTTTAACCCACTGAGCCGCCCAGGCGCCCCAAGAAGGAAAATAAGTTTTAAAAAATGTCAGTGTCAATTTAAAAAGTACACAGATAAAAGAAGAAAATAAAAATTAGTCTGAATTCTATTCTATTAATCTCACAACTCTTCACATTTTTTATATATATTACATATCTGTGTCTCTAGCTCTGTGTCATTTCTCTTTGACTCTATTGTATCATATCTGCTTTTACAAAAATGTATGTAATCTGAAATCCTATACTGGTTACTATATCATGAACACATTTCTATGCCACTGAATATTCTTTTTCCAAATAATTTATAATGGCTACTTAGTATTTCATTACCTCTGTGTATCACAGTTAATTCCCTTCTGTTGGACATGGAACGTATTTCAAATTTTTCATATTATTAATATTGCCACCCTAAGCTTCCTTAGGGTTAAATCTTTGCACATATTAATTATTCTTTCCTTAGTATAAATTCAGGTATGGAAATTCCTAGATTAAAAGAAAAGAACATTTTAAAAGCTTATAATATTGTTGCCAAATTGCCTTCAAATAAGGGTGTTTCCATTTATACTGTCATGGTAATACACAAGAGAGCTTTTGGCAAAATCATCATTTTTTTTTAAGGATTTTATTTATTTATTTGACAGACAGAGATCACAAGTAGGCTGAGAGGCAGGCAGAGAGAGAGGAGGAAGCAGGCTCCCTGCTGAGCAGAGAGCCCGATGCGGGGCTCAATCCCAGGACCCTGGGATCAGGACCTGAGCCGAAGGCAGAGGCTTTAACCCACTGAGCCACCCAGGCGCCCCAAAATTATCATATTTTTTGAAGAATGGAACAAAGCTCCCAGAAACTAAATTTTGACTATGGGCTTTGGAATTATGTGACATAGGTTTGAATCTAGGCTGTTCTACTTACTGGCCATGAGACCTCAGGCAAGCCATTTAACCTCACTAAACCTCAGTTTTTTCATTGTATTGGGGTAATATCTAACTAAAGTTTTTGATGGGGTTAAACAAAGCAAGGTATAAAAAATGCTTAGCGCAATGTCTGATACATTATGAACACTAAAGAAACAGTAAATGGTATTCCTTAGAATTTTTTTTTCCAAATGAATGGGTCCCACCATCTGGCCTAATAGATTTCATTAAAGGGGAAGGAGCTCCACAGATGTACAAACTGGGAGCGGGCAGTTGAGAACTCCTGACACACTTGGGTAAAGACATTCAATGAAGGATGCAGAATGAAATTGGGAAGTAAAATAATAGAAATGGAATTTGAGGAAATATGGAAGGAGAGGAGGGTGTCTGGAAACCCTCAAAAAGAACCAGGTGTTACAGGGCATTGCTAGTGCTTCTCTGCCAAACACAAGGTCTCATAGAAAAGTTCCTTCTCATGATACTGTGCAACAACAGGGGAAACATTAGCAAGTCACCCATAGCTGCAACGCAAGGGAGGGGAAAGAAGGGTTAAGGTTGGCTTATTTTTTGACTTCTTGTTGATGTGTCTTGATTTCACCAAATTAGGAAGGGATAAGGTAGAGATGGGGGATAGGAAAGGAGAAGAATAGGAGGGGGGGTGTGGGTAAGGGAAGCAATCGGTCCCCACAATGGCTACTCCACAAGGGATCCAAAGATGCAGGAGATGTGCCCTGCTTTCAAGGAGTTCCAGATTCAGTTAGGAAGACAAAAATGCCTTAATATGAAAATGCAAACACATATGATAAATGTCAGGTAGGAACACAAGATGTGGTGGGTTGTTGGCTGTGGGCAGGTGTAGCTGAGAAAGCTTCCTGGTATAGAAGGCCTGCATGGGATCTGGATAGATGATGATGAGAGAGGAGGTTCTCGACTGGGGACTCGGCAGGAGCTAGGCAGCTGAGGCAGGACTGAGAAGCCATTGTTGACTGGTAACATGTACCACCACGGACAGGACAGTGAAATGGAAAGGGTTTGGGCTTTGGGGCCAAGAGGACTTGTACTTCTCACTTACTAGGAGTCCTAGTACCTCGGTTTTCTCACCTCTAAAATGAGGATGGTTGAAAGGATGAAAAAAATACTATGAATAAAGCACTACACAGTTACTGGAGCATCGTAAGTGCTTGGAAAGTGATAGAAAATTTTAGTATATGACTACTTCTGGAGATAAAAGCACAGCATAGGAAGGAGAGGATAGGAGAACAGTAACATGAAAAACAAGTTGAAGATTTCCAGAAATGTAAATGTTCAAATAAGAAAGGTACAATGTAAAGGGTGATTAAAAATTAAAGACGGAATGGATCTGAGCAGGGCTACCTAAAGTGTGGTCCATGGATCAGCATCCCTAGTATCACCTTGGGAACTGGTGAGAATTACAGACATTTGGCTCTACTCCAAAGCTACTTAATCAGAATTTCTGGGGGGTGGAACTCAGAAATCTACATGTGAAGAATATTCCCAACCTTAAAGTTTAAAAGTCCTGGGCTGGGGGCGCCTGGGTGGCTCAGTGGGTTAAAGCCGCTGCCTTCAGCTCAGGTCATGATCCCAGCGTCCTGGGATCGAGCCCCGCATCGGGCTCTCTGCTCAGCAGGGAGCCTGCTTCCTCCCTTCTCTCTCTGCCTGCTTCTCTGCCTACTTGTGATCTGTCTGTCAAAAAAAAAAAAAAAAAAAAAAATCTTTAAAAGTCCTGGGCTGGAGGAATTGGAAAAATTTCTTGGCCAAGAGATTGGCTCAAAGTAGATACACCTGATTCCAGTTAGCTTTGACCTTAAAGTTAATCTTTCCACAAATGCATGAAGGTTATTAATTTATAAAGAACTTTAGAGATTCTGCATGGAATGTAAAACTATGGGAAATGGTTAAGATAGATGATAGTTACAGAATATGAGTACAGTAAGTGGGATTAAGTTATGTCAGTTTATGTCAGTTCATTTATGCTTTGTTGGTAATAAAGTTATAAAAAAAAAACAAAAACACAACATTAGCCCCAAAGGTTTTCAGGGCTTTTCAGGGCCTTGAGGATTTTGGAGTTGTAAATGCCACAAAACAAAACAAAACAAATGCTACAAAACAAAAATGCCAAAAAACAAGCCTGTGTGGTAGGTACCCTTGTCATCCTCTTTGTGTAGATGAGAAAAGTAAGGCATGGAGAGGTTTCCAAGGTTACATGCTAATATGTGGCAGAGCCAGAATTTGAACCCAGGTGGTGAGACTCAAGAATCCATGTTTTTAGCTGCTAGACTATGTTGCTTTCCCCCGCCCCCGTCTATAACTGATATAACCATTCCCTTTCTATTGGACATATAGGTTGTCTCTAGCATTTCACTTTCATAAATAAACGCTGTAGAGGACCTCTTCAGATATAAGACTCTAACCATATTCCT
Source organism: Martes martes (assembly GCF_963455335.1). Lineage (NCBI taxonomy): Eukaryota > Metazoa > Chordata > Mammalia > Carnivora > Mustelidae > Martes > Martes martes. Next base: position 120,535,389 of record NC_137888.1, read on the forward strand.
GATATTTTGTTTAGGACGCAGTCCCAGAAACTGAAATCCTTGGTCAAGATCCACAAAAATTTTAAGACAATTGTTTTCCAGATAATGTGTTACGAGGGTAGCCATTTCATCCCACTCCACCTATATTATCTTTAGAGTCTTAGTATCTTTAATAAACAAACTAGCATACCATTTTAAAAAATTCTTATTTCTTTTATTCATGTAACGTTAAAATATTTGTATATACTTACCAACCACATGCTTTTCTTTATTTGAAAACTGTTAAATCCTTTGCCCACTTTTTTGAAACCACAGTTTTAATGTTCTTTCTATTAAGTTCTATGCGCTCTTTAGATACTGAAACTTTTAACCTTTTGGCATATTTGGCCTGATTTGTTTTAGTTTGTTTTCCTTTTAATTATGACTTTTATACATAGTATTTTAAATGTTTAAGTAATAAAATCTATTAATATTTTCCTTCATGATTCTCTGCTACTTTCACACTTAAAAAGAATTTCCTCATCCCCATAAAAAATCCTCTTTTCCTCCTCATACCTCCAAAAAGAAACTTTCCAAACTTCAAGTTTAGCTTGAACTTACAATTTGAGGGAATATATTTACAGTAAGAAGTTCATTTCTTCAGAAAGCTGTAAGAGCTATGTGTGTTCACTCTTGCTAATAGATATCCGTGGAGTTGAGTTCCATGAAACCTGCATACAATCAAGAGACAGTCAGCTAGTGGGAAGAGTCGAGGGCTAGAAATAAATGTACTCAGGAGCGTTAATCCTCTCTGTCATCTATAGTCATGTTTCCTCTGGCAAGTTATTCCACCTCTCAGTGCCCTGTTTTTCTCATTTGTAAGATGATGATGCCTATCTTGCGCATCTCCCTTATTGACCTCCTGAGATGTTCTGAGGATCATATGAGTTAATATTAGGAAAGTGCTTTATCAACACCGAGTGCTATAGCAGTCTACATCTTGAGATTCGTTCCTTCATTCAGCTCCTCCAATGGACTCTGGGGTTTCAACACCAAGCAAGACCTGTTGTCTGTGCTGGATAAGGTTGAACAATGTGTGTTAGCTCTTTTAGATCTTTTAACAACCAACGAGTGGGCGAAATGAGGTGGGTGAAATGGGTGAAGGGCTTCAAAAGGTACGAACTTCCAGTTATAAAAATAAGTCACAGGGATGTCATGAACAGCATGGTGACTGTAGTGCATATTTGAAAGTTGCTAAGAGAGTAGATCTTAGTTCTCATCACAAGAAAAAAATTGTTCATGGTGATGGATATTAACTAGACATTGTGGTGATCATTTTGCGATATATGCAAATATCAAATCATTATGTTGTATACTTGAAACTAATATAATGTATCTCAATTATAACTCAATAAAACACCCCAATGAAGTAGGTGATATTAATAATCCCAGTTTATAGATAAGGAAACTGGAGCACAGAGAGGTTAAATAACTCACCCAAGGTCACACAGCTAGAAAGCTGTAGAGCTGGGACACAGGCCCAGGCAGTGTAACTCCAAAGTCTGGACTTTAAGCCATGAGGCTGTGCTGCTTCCCAAAAGATGAAGGTGATAATTAGATAACTGCAGAGTGAAACTTTATTTGGAATATTTTCATTTTTAAGAATAAAGAAAGAGAAGGCCATATGGCCTCCTCACTACCTTTATCTCTTGAACTCTCCATTGACAAACAGTGCAAAAGGGCTCCCTTGGACGGGGGTTTTGAGTATAGGGAAGAGCAGACTAGGATCCTGACCTGAAGGAGCTCTGATGGACTGGGGGTCTGAATCTGTGGTGAAGAACCTTGGTCTGATGGTTCCACTCTCACTGACTCTCTCTGATCAGCTGGCACGTCCCCTCCTCTCCCTACCCATCCTCTCCCACAAGGGCTACCGGACTGGAGATCTGGGTATCAAGACTGGCCTATCTGAGTGTGTAGAACTAACTGAATGCCTGACATGCAGCTGGAGCTCAAACAATGCTGTGGAACTAAACTAAAGGCTTATGTCGGATTTCAGAAAATTTAGAAGGACTAAATGGAGGACATGATAATTTTTTCAACCATCAACTTCCGTTAAGAGGAGAAAAACAACTTTTTTCCAAAGGACAACAGCTCACAATTAATGTTGGGGGGTGGGGGAAACAATAACAGTGCCTTTGAGCCTGCTTCTTTCTTTCTACATGAAAAATAGCAAGTAAACAAGAAACATGCTTGGGGGCACCTGGGTGGCTCAGTGGGTTAAAGCCTCTGCCTTCAGCTCAGGTCATGATCCCAGGGTCCTGGGATCGAGCCCTGCATCGGGCTCTCTGCTTCTCCTCTCTCTCTGCCTGCCTCTCTCCCTACTTGTGATCTCTGTCTGTCAAATAAATAAATAAATTAAAAAAAAAAAAAACATGCTTGTTAGGAACTCCACCAACAAAAGACATGGGAGGAAGAAGTCAAATCACTTCATTTTCTTACTGTTAGTAATTTTGCTTGTGTGTATGTGAATGACTTGTTGAAAGAGTAGCTAAAATTAGTTTTCTCCCTGCAGGTATCACATTACCTTTGCCCCCATCATACTGATAAGCATTTCCCGAGGGTGGAGGAAAACAGGTTTCCACCCCAGTTCCTAGGGAAAAAAATCAATTATAGATGAGAAACACATAAAAGCCAATTAATTCAGGTTACTTAACTGAAGAAATCATCATTCTTCCTGCTTTATCAGTGTAAGGAAAGATCTCAGACAGGAGCTGAGCCAAAGGATGTGGACCAGTTAGGCAGCTACCATATGCCAGGCATTGTGGTAAGCACTTTCCCTATATAGTTCATATAAACCTCACAACCACCCTTTCAAGGAGCCATTACCTCTGTTTTACAAATATCTAAAGGAATATCCCCCAGAGAGGTGAGGTATGTTGCCCAAAGTCACAGAGATGGACAGTCCACTTTCATCCAAATTCTAGACTGTCTAGGGCAGAGGCAGACCTTATTTTTCCTCATTTTACACTTTACCACCTCACTCATTGGCCCTGCCTAATTATAATGTCTGTTCATTTCTGCGGCTTCAAGTAATGATACAGTTGTTCAAGCAAGTGAATCCAACATTCAGTCAGCATTTCCTAGGGTCCACGTTTGGGGGAAACAGGCACAAAATTCCCAGCAACAGTTCACCAAACACTACCACACACATCTGGATAATTTTCCATCTTATGCAATGGATGATGTGGTTACCAAGACTACATTGCATTATAAAATAGGGATGATCTAAATCCCCTGATTCTCACTGGCTTTAATAGAGGCACCTTAGCTTGTGCATATTGAATTGTGAGAGAGCATTTGAGAAAAAATGAGAAAAACTTCAATCAGGTTACTGTCAGGCAAGAGTGAAAAACAAAACTACCAGGCATGAGTGAGTGTTGTATGTGCCACTTTATGACAGTGGCAAACGGATGAGATCTAATGTTCACTCACCTTGAACTAAAAGCCTCCCAGAGATGAGAGAGACAGAGAGAGAGAGAGAGAGATAATGGCTTTTATTTGTTATGGATCAACTAAGCCTTCCTGATATTATTTTATGTTGTAACATAGAAGTTGTCAAGGAGTCTTCTCAATTGCAAAGACAGCTTTTTTTTTTTTTTTTTTTTTTTTTTTTTTTTGGTTCCAATCATTAAGTCCTCTGCACAGAAGCACTTCCTAGATACCTGATCCCTAGTCCTTATTGATACCTGGTTTCCTTTTGTTATCCTAAAGTCATTTAGATGACAAAACCAAAAAATGACAGACTAGAATCCCACTCCCCACAAGTAATGAGTAATTGAGTTTTGTGGACTTTACCTTGCTGACATCTCAAGCTTTGGTTCCTTTTCTCCATGGCCACTGCCAGGGGCACCATGGTTCAGGCTATCATCATCATCATCTGAATGGGTATAATTTCTGTAAGTGGTTTCTCTGTTCCAAACTTGTCCCCCCTTTAACTCAGCATTCTTATGCAGCCAGAATGATTATGGTCTAAATAAAAATGCTCATTAAGTCACTCATCTACTTAAAAGCCTATAGTGGCTTCCTTTGTGTTAGGATAAATAATGAAAAAAAAAAGCACGCCAATAATAACCAGATGCATAATCTGTGCTGGGTACTACATGACTTATCCTCCGTTCTTGCAAGAACCCAATAAGGGAGGTACAACCTTCATTACCATTACTATTGAGGTCAAGTTACTTAACCAAAGCCTCACAGCTAGAAAGTGACAGAGCTGTGACTCAAACTTGGGTCTGTGTGCTTTCACTGTGCATATTTTAAAACCTGCATCTACCCATGTGATGGCACAGCGGTTCTCCGTGACCTGGTCTGCTCACCACTCCGGCCTCATCCCTTCATGAGCCCCTTTTTGCTCTTTATGCTTCAGCTCTTTGAGCCACTTGCATGTCCTGGACCTTGGCATGCTGTTCCACACTTCTGTTTTTGTTTGTTTTTCCACACAAATCCCTTCTTTTATAATGCCCTCTTCCCTTTGTTTATCTTGAGGAATGTCTCATCTTTCAAGATTCATCTCAAGTGTTAACTCATCCATGAACCTTTCCTCAACTCCTCTTCTCCTTGGTGAAATAGACCCCTTGGCTCCCTGTGTATCACGTTCCCTAATTATGCTTTCGTTATGGCAACCACAGGGCTTTCCCATCCTTACATAAGTAAGTATGAGTCCCCCGTCTTAAACTTCTATGAATTCCTTAAATGCTGGGACTATGTCTTACTAATCCATTTTTTCTATAGTATCTAGCACAGTGCTGGGCATATAGAAGATTTACAGCAAATATTGTTGGATGAATGAAAATATTTGTTCACATGTGAAGTATGTTGCTTGGTCAGAGCACCCCATGTTAATACATTGTGAAATTTATATTGCTTTTACTTAGAGCATCAATGCAATTAGTAATTGTTTTTCTTTACTAAAGGACTGAATATGAAACTCTGAAGAGGTACTTGCAGCTTTAGAGTAACTGAACATTTTGACATCCTACCAATTACAGCAGTGGATAAAAGTGGAGAGAAGATATTATAGTCTATCTGCCACACTTCTTTTCACTGGGAAAGTGATAACAATGAATTGTCACTGTACAAGTCAAATTTTGTATGGCAGATACATGCATATCTACCTTAGCAATGGGAATATAGATGATTCATATTTGAACCACAATGCACATATTTTATTATGCATAGTAAAATAAACTGATAAGAATGAAATTAAACACTTAATTAAACACTTAATTTAAAAGCAATGGAAAACCATGACCAACTCAAGAGAGCACAGATGATACTGTGACAGCAAGGAATCCTTTTCCAGAATTTCAGAAATGCCAGTTCTACATGTATACACATGCTGTATGGCAAACACTACGTGGCAGCCAGACTTCTTGATTACCAACAGCCAAATGCAATTTCTAGCTGATACATTCTGCTCCTATCTCAAAACCATATATATCTTCAATATTTCCACCTACTCTAGAATCTCAGCTGAAGGGAAACCTCCTTGAGAAACCCTTCCTTGGTCTTGCAGTACAATCTGTATACACCCTCAAAGAACTTTATTTCTTTACTTTAGGGAACTTGTTTTAGTTTGTAATTACATATTCAATACTTTGTTATTTTACTGTCAGTTGCCTCCCTGAAGCATCTATAAGCTCCAGGAGATCAGAGATCTTCCCTCATTTTATTCACCATTTTTTCCTCCAGTGACTGACACGTAGCCAGGCACTCTATAAACGTTATGAATGAGTGAATGAATGAATGAATGAATCACTGCCATGTTCTCTTAAGAATTTTACCTGAATCCTTATGAGACTCAAGCTGGTAGTCAATTCATTCCTCCTCATTATTTCCCTACTCTACCACAAGGATCAGTCCTTATTTTCAAATCTACTCCCTTACTAACCTCCATTCAAAAAGACTTATGGGGCACCTGGGTGGCCCAGTGGATTAAGCCTCTGCCCTCAGCTCAGGTTATGATCTCCGGGTCCTGGGATCGAGCCCCATATTGGGCTCTCTGCTCAACGGGGAGCCTGCTTCCCCCACTCTCTCTGCCTACTTGTGATCTCTCTCTCTCTGTCAAATAAATAAATAAAATCTTAAAAAAAAAAAAAAGGATTCTTACAAGTGGCAGCTTCTCCCCAACCTGAACTTTCTGACACGTGTGGGATCCAGGTCTAAGTAATGCAACATGAATCAAATGAACAAAATAAAGGAAATGTAGTGACTTAGAGTACTTATTAGGTTATTTTATTTACTTATTTATTATTTTTTAAAAGATTTATATATTTATTTCAGAGAGAGAGAGAGTAGGATGGAGGGGGAGAGGGAGAGGGAGAGAGGGTCTTAAGAAGACACTGCCCAGGGCACCTGGGTGGCTCAATGGGTTAAAGCCTCTGCCTTCAGCTCAGGTCATGATCCCAGAGTCCTGGGATTGAGCCCGCATCGGGCTTTCTGCTCCTCAGGGAGCCTGCTTCCTCCTCCTCTCTCTCTGCCTCCCTCTCTGCCTGCTTGCGATCTCTGTCAAATAAATAAATAAATAAAATCTTAAAAAAGAAGAAGAAGAAGAAGAAGAAGAAGAAGAAGAAGAAGACGACACTGCCCTGAGCACAGAGCCTCACTAGGGGTTCCATTCCACAACACTGAGATCATGACCTAACCTGAAGCCAAGACTCGACCACTTAACTGACTGTGCCACCCAGGTGCCCCTAACATAACTCCTAAAAAACCTATTAGTTCTTAAAAATAATTTAAACTACTTCTATTTTGTCATATAGATAAAAATGAGTTTATCTGTTGATTATTTTTTCATTTCTCAATGTATTTTGGCCTTGCCTAGTAAAAGCGTTGGAACAGAGTTGATTGTGCTGATTGTTAACAAGAAGTTACGCCACATGTGCGGTCTCATAGCAAAATTATCTGGAGATTATTCCTAAATGACAGGGCCCTATGCTTCAGGATTCTTCTCTTCTCAAGAATCTTGGCCTGCTCCTCCCTTCCTACTTCTGTGTTCCTCTCTGACCCTTCTTCAACATCTCTCCCCACAACCTCCCCACCTCCGTTGTCTGCCACAGAGCTATGTCCCTGAGCCCCCTCACAAGTATAAAACATCCATCTTTTGAGGTTCTTTCGGAGAAGGGATCCTCTGCCTGCCACTCTGTTGGGCCTGGGTGGAGAAGGGAGAAGTTACTAAGAGCCATAATTGGCAAAGTTGTGTTTTCAGGAATAGGAACTCCTGAGGTGTTAATTCCTGGAAATCAAGCGCATTTTAGGAAATACCCTTCATCAATTCCCCTCAGTACCAGACTCTACTTAAGTCACACTTGGAAATTCTAGTTTAAGGGAAAGAACATAGTTTAGCACTCATCATGGACTCTTCCCTAAGGCTGGGAGAGTTAAGGAAAGTAAATGAAGTGTCCTCTCAGTAGTGGGCTCCCTACCCCAAAGGGCTACCCCAGTGAAAGACTTTGAAGACAGCAGGGGCGGTGCCAGTGGGGAACACTGGCGATTATGAGATGCAGGCAGTGGCAGTGATGTCATTTTCTTCTGGTACTTTCATTAGGCAGGAGGTAGGATAAAAAATCGAAAGGAGGGGACAGAGCAAGAATAAGACAGGACGTGAGTAAAAAAAAAAATAAGCTACAAACTAGAAGACAATATTTTTGCAATATTTGATTTTAAAAACCAGGGGTATGTGTTACCTGTTAAAATTACAGTTTTAAAATAATCTAAAAAATAATAAAAGATCCCCAGCTGTCTGGTACCTTTTATTTTTCTCCACAGGGAAGGTGGCAGCTGGTGATCAGGTCTGACACCCTAATTTGGTGCCACAGAGGCAGTGTCCTCAAGGCACCTGGAGGCTTTGGCTAAAGAGGCTGGATGGTGACACGGTGGCCCTCCCTTTCCATTGTGAACATACTAGAAAGCTGCCCGGTCCCTTGTTAAGACACAGGGAAAGGGAGTTCTTTCTGACAACGTCACAGGCAGAAACAAGGCGCAGGCATAGCACACTACCCACAGCTCGTGTCTTGGTACGCACTCCCATTCAACCGAAAGGGCGACCCCCAGCAGCTTCTGCGGGTAACTGAACAGTCGGTCCTGCGCCTGGAAGTCTTTGGTCTTGACTTCCCTCAAGCCACGCACCCGGTGTTCCCGGGGCTGAGCTGCTCCGACGGGCGCCCTTCGTTTGCTCCTGAGCCCATGCGGTCCCTGGACCCCTCCACTGTCCATCCTGCCTTGTGGTACTTTCCGCCCGCCCCCCTTGCGTACCTTGGTCCTACCTGCAGCCCTGGCCCGGGCTCCCTCACCAGGGGCAGCGCCGGCCCGTTGGCTGTGGATCTTCTACATGAAGATGGGCAGGAACTTGAGCTCAGGACGCCAGGTGGGCCCAGCTCCCACGGTCTCGGTCAAGGTCTCGGAGAGGCGCCAGCTGTCGGGGCGGCCACCGCAGCCCCCGCAGACCCTCTGGGCAGCCGCCGCGGCTCCGGCCTCGGAGCTCCGCCCCTCTCCCGCTCCCCGCCCGCCTGCCCACTGGGGATCCCAGACTGCGGAGCCCAGCTCCCTTCGGAGCCCACTCGCTCACTGCTCCGTAACCTCGCACCCCTGGTAACCCCAGCACCCTCACGGTCTTCCCAGCCCAGATCCAGCTGCGCTAACTCCTTTGGGGCCCGGCGCCCAGGGCGCCTCTTCTCTCTCCCGGGGGCCACCCGTTGGGTCTGGTTCCCGAGAACAGCGGGCCCCACGCTCAGGTCCTCCCCTGTCCTCTCCGCGCCAGGAATTTCCCGGACCCCAGATCCTGCTCCTGCAGTCGGAGAGAACTCCTTCCCTCCTCCTCGAAAATGGAAAGAGGCTTTAAGACATTGGGGGCTTACGACTCCACCAACGTTCTCTGTGCCAACAGTGGGAAACGTGTGTGTGTGTGTGTGTGTGTGTGTGTGTGTGTGTGTGTGTGTGTGTGTTTTGGTAAAAGGCCAGAGAGCCACAGTAAAATAAATACAAATCCCATGCCCAAACTTACTCATTCTGCAAGACTCGGGTCAAGCGCTGCCTACGCTGCGAGACTCTCGGTGCTCGAAAACAGCTCCCTCCTTGCTTCTGTCAACGCTCCTGCTCCGAAGGACTCGCGGTCCTGCTCCGCCAGACGCAGGCACCTGTAGCTTGTGGTTTCCTGCACCGACCCGACCCTGCGCTCCTCATAGACCGGGACCGATGCCTTGCTCATTCTAGTCCCGGGCGCCTGGCATAGCGCCCGCCACCTATCAGACGCTCGAATATTTTTTCAGTAGGGAAAATTAATTTCTTTTATAGAAAACCCTCAAACAACACATACCCCTTTGGGTGGGCAGTTTGCTAGCATCTATAAAGAATGACAAAAGTTATTATCCCTTTGATGCAGTAATTTCATTCTTGGGGAAATTTCCAAAACAAAATAATGTTCATGTGTAGATGTTTGTAGCAAGATTATTATCTTTTTACATAAATTAATGGTAATAAAAAACACAAAAAGCAAACAAACAAAGCCAAACTGTCAACAATAGGAAATCGGTTAAATAAATTATGGGAGGATAACTGAATGAGATATTGCACAATCCTTAAAATGAAAAACATCAAGGCATGTGTGCCTCAAAATGTTTTTAGACCAAGAGGGGAATAGTTATTTTTAAAGGAAAAGATGAAGTCACATGGTGAAGTGTTTACAAAATAACATTAAGCCAAAAGAGTAAAAAGTTGCATAGTTACTAAGCTTAACAACTTCAAGTAAAAAAAATCAGATTTCTTCTCTGTAAAATGGGGCTAACACCTTGAGGGATTCTTGGAGCATTAAATGTAGTTAAGTATTTGGGGAAAATGCCAGATACCTAGTGGTTACTCAACAAAAACTTTCCATTTTCTTGATTCAAAGGAGCAGAGACTCAATGTAGTCTCCCAAATACAACCTCATCACAGCCAAGTTCTGCCCATTGACTTACTTCCCCTTGAAGGCAGCATAAGGGGAGTTGCATAAATGTTCAAGCACCAGGATAAAGTGAAGAGGAGAATCTAGTTAATAAGAATAAATGCCAAGTCCTCCTTCAGGCCCAAATGCCCAGCAATGCAAGTTCACAGTGGGGGATTTGGCTCAGCAGGCGTCCATATCAAGATGTCTTAAAGACTGTAGTTGGCTACAAGCACAATGTAGTCAGTGCCCAAAAGCTGAAATAATTCCGCCCCAAAACTGAATGACACTGCAGCCTTAGGCTGAATTAATACTTTTCTGTCATCAACTCACACCAGGGCATAACGTTTAAACGTCTTTAATTAAGAAAGCATCACTCTGAAGAGCTTTTATTACATTTTAAAGAAGAAGAAACTGAAGCTTACAGCAATTAGGAGGTGGCAGAAGCATGACCTGAAATCTGATTAGTTTGACCACAGCCACGGTGTTTGACCCCTTTGCCAGTGAGTTCCAGTGTGTACATCTCCCACTGGGGATGTAGTAGATGGTTTTGAGTGCTATACAGGTGAGGAAGTTAAATAACAGTGGATCACATGGTGAAAGAAGTTATGTCCTTTTCAGTTCTCTGGATTCTATGGATTATGCCTAAAAAAGAACAATCATTTTTGTGATTCTTTGTCTTTACACCTCTCTAACACTTGCTAATCTGTTTTTAACAAAGAGAAAGCCTGCCTCAGGCTCAACACCTTTGCTAAGCAACAGTTCCTAAGTAGAATTTAATACCATTGCTTTCTCTATCTTCTGATATTATTCCTTACACTGTTAATTTCTGACTGATACAGGTTTTCCACTTACAAGGTGTTGTAGTTTTCATTTAAGGTAAATTTACTTACCTAAGAAAATTGGGTAACTTCAAAGAAAGATATTAAAGAATGTATAAGACCAGAGATATTTGGATATGGTAGAAATGGCCAAATGATGAAGGTGGTACACAGATGCCTGTCCTTTGGGAAATACTGCCTTCACACTACATTATGACCAGTGGATGAAAGGTATGGTGGGACAGATTTCAGTTCAAAATGAACGGAAACTTTCTGACAATCAGAGCTGGGTGAGAAGATTTGAAAGGGCTGCCATGGCAGTATTTACCACATTGCCCTCCCTCCAGGAATTGAAGCGGAATTTAGATGCCTGCTTGTCACTAGTGATGGCATGGGAAGGCAAACACACGAGATAATCTATAAACTCTGAAGTTCCTGCCAACCAGGAGAATCTGAGATTCTTGATAGCAGAGCTTCCCAGAGACCTGACCACTGGAAAAACTGCATTTTGAAAAAAGTCACATTAACTCCCGTTGAGGACAAATTCCCAAAGAAGGGTTCCAGGTGAACTTTGAGCAACAGCAGCACCAATGTGACAATTGTATTATGTATGAAACACTGGTAGATTACTCTGAAGGTAATTGCTTTGAAAGAGATAGCACTTGGGGGAGGGGGTTTGAAAATGTTAGGGTGTTTGTTTACAATTCAATCATTTGCTCTTTAACTGCACTTTCTTCTGGTAGAGTCTGTATTCATAATGATTTCCAAAGGCCAGGAGGACAAGGCTGCTCTTCCTTCTTTCAAATATCAGTATCTGCCAGTCTCACGCTTGTGTGGTGTCTGCTTGCCCCAAAGCAGCTGTCTCTGCTGTTCATTTTGACCAATTTTTCCATAAAAATGCGTATGTGTGAAAAAGGTACACAGCAGTTAAAAAGTTACTTTGGTGTAGGAAATTTACTTTGCAACTGTATGGGCTAAAAATTCATCAAGTACAGGATCATGATCGGACTGCCTTAAAGCTCCAGAGTATTTGGCACTTGGAATATCTTTAGAGGTCACTGGGGCCTTTTGCCTCTAAAGGCAGGAATCCTCTTAGGATCTTATAGGACAGGCAAGCTAGAGGGAAAAGAGCAAACAGATCGAATGAGTAACTGCCCCCATTAGAGTAACTGCTTTCAGAGAAGCTCATTCAATAGACAGCTCTTTAGGTTAGAAAGTTCTTCCCTAAGGCTTCCCTGAAAGACCTCTCTTTCCCTCTCATTCCATACCCAATCCATCTGCAAGTCATGCTGGATCTAATTTCAAAATACAGCCAGAATCAACCTCTTTTCTCCACCTCCAGCACTACCAGCTTCATCTAAGCCAGTGTCCCTTAGAAAACCTCCTAATTTTTCCTGCATCCTTCCTTGCCTCTCTGCAATCTGTTCTTCCCTTGGCAACTGGAAGGATACGTTTGACACAACTTGGATTATGTCATTTCTTTGTTCAAAACCCTGTCTGTAATGACTTCCTATCTCACTCAGACTAAAATCCAGTAAAATTCATGGCCCAGAAAAGCCAGCGTCATCTGGCTATTTCTCTGATCTCATCTCCTATAATCCTCCTTGGCTCCCATACACTGGTTTCCTTGTTGGGTTTTGAATGTGCTCAGCAGATCCTGCCTCAGAGACTTTCATTTACTTTTCCCAGTCTGGAACATTCTTTTTGATCTCTATTCGAGTGTTACCTTTTCAGAGATGCCTTCCTCTGGGATTCCTATCCACTAATAGCATAGTCCTTTTTTCTCCCCACATCATCCGTTTCTTTATTCTGCTTTACCATTTTTTAGGGTGTTGTGATCTTTATATATGGCTTGAGGGAAATAAAGTTGAAGGGGGAGAGGTGATGGGGTCAGAGAAGTTGGAGCAAATCGCAGCCCAGAACACAACTTAAAAAATGAATATGTAATACTCTGTTCTTTACAAACACGTAGGAATCTAGCTGCCATGAATTTCTCCTTGGCTGTCTTTCCTCCTGGATTCCTAGTTTCCTGTCTTATTGCTAGAGGATGTTCTTACACTCTCATTTCTAGCCCATGTCCTCTTTTCACCCTGATCCCTCTTAAGATGCGCTAAGAAACTCAGATGGGACCTAATCATTTTGTTTTTGTTTTATTGAAGTGGAACACATGTTTAGAAATATGTGCAACTTGACCAGCACTTGTACCTTTTTCCATTTGGTAAAAACCCCAGAAAGTAACCGTTGTCCTGATTTATAACACCATTATTTATATTTATATTAATGGAATCATTGAGTAAATACTCTTTTATATTTAACTTTTTTCACTCAACAACTTGTGACATTCAACCATATTGTGCAGTACTTTGTTCCTTTTCATTGCTGTGGAGTATTTTCATATGACTGTATCACAATTTATTGATCCATTTTACTTGATGGGCATTGAGTTGTTTCGAGTTTTTAGCTATTACAAATGATGCTGTCATGGATATTTTGTGGTGTACATGTGCTTGCATTTCTGTTGAGCAATACATCAGAGTAGAATTACTGGGTTAATAAGATAACTAAGAACTCTCATTTACATTATTATTTATTATATATTATTTATATATATTTATAATATTATTATATTTATTATTTATTATTATTTATTATTATTATTTACATTATTATTTCATTTTGGTGGAAATAGAAATTACTCTGACCACTTTAGAACATTCTTTGACAATCTCTTCTGGCGCTAAACATTTGCATACCTTTTATAGTCTAGTTCTTTGCAATTATTGGTATGAAAAATGTCTTTTCCAATTTTGTGGTTTGCCTTTTAATGAACAGAAGTTTTATTTTTAATGTGGTCTTTTCCTGGGGCTCCTGGGTGGCTCAGTTGGTTAAACGTCTGCCTTCGGTTCAGGTCATGACCCAGGGTCCTGGGATCAAATCCTACATCTGGCTCCTTGCTCAGCGGGGAGTCTGCTTCTCCCTCTCCCTGCTGCTCCTCCTGTTTGTGCGCGCTCTCTCTCTTTCTGACAGGTAAATAAATAAAATCTTTAAAAAAAAATGTAGTCTTGGGGCGCCTGGGTGGCTCAGTGGGTTAAAGCCTCTGCCTTCAGCTCAGGTCATGGTCTCAGGGTCCTGGGATCGAGCCCCGCATCGGGCTCCCTGCTCAGTGGGGAACCTGCTTCCCTTCCTCTCTCTCTGCCTGCCTCTCTGTCTACTTGTGATCTCTGTCTGTCAAATAAATTAAAAAAAAAAAATGTAGTCTTTTCCTTTATGATTAGCGTGTTTGGTCCTGCTTAAGAAAGCTTTGCCTACACCAAGTCATGAATATATCCTCCAGTGTTATCTCTGGAAGCCTTGTTGTTTTCCTTTTACTCTAAGATCTATGATCCTCCTGGAATTGATTTTTTAATGGTCAACTTTCTTTTTTTCCCCAGTGAATATCCAATTGACTTGGCACTATTACTGAAAAGATCAACATTTCCCTTCTGTTCTGTGTGTCATCTCTGTCATAAAATACCCAATTACGTGTGGGTCTGCTTCTGGACTCTTTGTGTCCCATTATGTATTTGCTTATTGTTTTGCTGAGATACCAAACTGCATTTTTTATTGTGGCTTTATAGTAAGTTTTGAAATTTGGTAAAGTTCTCTAAGTTTATTCCTCTCTCAGATCATGTGGGCGGTGATTTGTCCTTTGTATTTCCATATACATTTTAGAATCAAGTTGTCAACACACACACACATACACACAGCTCTAGACTTTTTACTGGAATTACATTGAATTTATAGATCAATTTGGGAGAAAATTAACATCTCATAGACTTGCAATCCATAAACATGAATATTCTCCTACTTATTTAAGTCTTCTTTAATTACTCTCATTAATAACTTAGAGTTTTCTGTGTATAAGTTTTGCACAAATTTTCCTAGATTTATTCCTAGGCATTTGAGGGAATCCTTTATTTTTAAAGATTTATTTATTTAATTTTTAGAGAGGGAGTAGGTGAGCAAGTCGGGGGAAGGGACAGAAGAAGAGGAAGAAAATCTTCCAGCAGGCTCCCCGCTAAGTGCAGAGCTCCCAGTGGGGCTCGATCCCAGAACCCTGAGATCACGACCTGACCTGAAATCAAGAGTTGGCTACTTAACCTGCTGAGACACCCAGGCACCTCTTGATGGTTTTTTGATACAATTGTATTTGGCATCATTTTAAAACTTCATTCTTAATTGGTTGTCACTGATACTTTGCTTTATTTATCTTCTTAGGATACATTATCACCTCATCACCTGACGTATTTGTGTGTTATTGTCTATCTCTTATAAAATGTAAATTCTTTGATAATAGAGATTTTGACCACTACTTTATTCCCAGTGCCTCAAACAATTCCTGACATATAATAGGTACCTTAAATATTTGTTGAGTTGAATTGACTTATATCGAACTAACATCTTCTAGCAATTCATACTTCCTTCCTCTGGACAATACAGAATAAGTCTTTTTTTTTTTTTTTTAAGATTTTATTTACTCAGAGAGAGAGAGAGAGAGAGCACAAGCAAGGGGAGAAACAAAGGGAGAAGGAGAAACAGACTCTGCTGAGCTGCGGCTAGATCCCAGGACCTGGAGATCATGACCTGAGCAAAAGGCATACATACACTTAACCATCTGAACCATCCAAACATCCCTAACAAGTTTTCTTCTAGTATGTGCTGGCTCTTCAGTTATTCCCCAGCAGCACTCCCTTCTCTGAGCCATGTGCTTCAATTCCGTTAGCAGTTCCTCAAAGACAGGTTTTAAGACTTTCTCATATTGTCTTCTTTCCTTAGTATGAGCTCTAGTTTACTAAAGTTCTCTTTCAGTCTGGGCTCCCAGACTGATTTGACTGATGCATATGGTAAATTTAGAATATTACTTGCCTGAGTTGGCTCTTTCTAAAATTTTCTCTCTCACAGTATTGATGCACAGTAAGATTGTGGTCAAACAATATCTCCAACCATTCTCTGAAACTAATATTACACTATATGTCAACTAACTGGAAAAGAAATACTAAGTGTAGTCCTTTAGGTTCAAATGAAAAGACACCAGACAGTAACTCAAAACCACATGAAGAAATAAAAAGCACAGTAAAGGTAATTACAAAGATAAATAAAAGAGAGGATATACATGTACTTTTGGTTTGTAACCTTAAAATAAGCCTCAATTGGGGCGTCTGGGTGGCTCAGTGGGTTAAGCCTCTGCTTTCGGCTCAGGACATGATCTCAGGGTCCTGGGATCAAGCCCAGCATCGGGCTCTCTGCTCAGCAGGGAGCCTGCTTTCCCTCCTCACCACCTACTTGTGATCTCTCTGTCAAATAAATAAATAAAATCTTAAAAAATAAGTCTCAATTAATTTAAAAGGATTGAAATAATACAAACCATGCTTTCTGGCCACAATAGAATGAAATTAGAAATTAATTACATGAAGAAATTTGGGAATTCATAAATATGTAGATATTAAAACACACTCTTAAATAACAACTATGTCAAAGGAAAAGTTATAAGCTAGATTAGAAATTTTTTGAGATGAAAACCACACCAAGCTTATGGGATGCAAGTAAACTAGTGCTTAGAAATTTATAGCTGCAAACATCTATATGGAAAAGAATGAAAGATCTTAAGTCAATAATCTAGTCTTCCATTAAAAGAAACAAACAGAAAAAGATGGGTATTCTAAACACATAACTAGCAGAAGGAAGGAAAAAAGGACTAGAGTGGAAATAAGTGAAATAGAGAATAGAAAACTAATAAAATCAATAAATCAATGAATCAAAAAAATTTAGTTCTTTGAAAAGACCAACAAAATTAACAAACCTTTAGCTAGCTTAACTAGAAAAAAGAAACCACAGATTACTAAAATAAAGGAATGAAAGAGGCGCATAACTACTTACTTTACAAAAGTAAAAAGCATTATAAGAGAATATAATGAAAAGTTATATGTCAACAAATTAGAGAATCATACATAAAAGTGAAAGACTAGTTCTTTGGGTAAAGAACGAGGTGAGTATGTCTGCTCTACCACTTCTATTCAACATTGTACTGGAGAGTTTAACAAGGGTGTTTAGGCAAGAAA
The DNA here is from genome assembly GCF_963455335.1 of Martes martes. NCBI lineage: Eukaryota > Metazoa > Chordata > Mammalia > Carnivora > Mustelidae > Martes > Martes martes. The sequence goes on from NC_137888.1 coordinate 120,552,245, forward strand.
AATAAATTTTAAAAGTCTGTATTGGAAAGAAAAAAGTAAAACTATCTTGTGACTTTATCTATATAAAAACAAAATTAAGAAATCTGTAAAAATTATAAGAATGAATAAATGAGTTCAGCAAGGTTGCAGAATACATAATCAAAAGGCAAAATCAGATATGTTTCTATATACAAAATATGAACAATCTGAAAATGAAATTAAGAAAAAATTTCACTTTTTCAATAGGATCAAAAAAAAGAAATACTTAGCATAAATTTCAGCAAAACAAGTGTACTCTGAAAATAACAAAACAGTTGAAAAAATTAAAGAAAACCTCAATACATGGAAAGACACCTCATGTTCATAATTCAGAAGAGCTAATATTATTAGGGGAGCCTGATGGTGGGTATTAAGGTGGACACATATTGTATGGAGCACTGGGTGTGGCACATAAACAATGAATCTTGGAACACTGAAAAAATAAAATTAAGTTAAAAAAAAGATGGTAATACTCCCCAAATTGTTCTACAGAGGCAATGTAATCCTTATCAGAATCCTAGCTGACTTTTTATAGAAATTGATGAGTTGATTCTAAAATTCATATGGAATTGCAAGTCACTAAGATAGCCAAAACAATTTTGAAAAAGAAGAACAAAGTTGAGGACTCACATTTTTTAAAATTTCAAAGCCTACTACAAAACTATGGTCATCAAGATCATGAACTAACTACTGGCATAAGAATAGACATACAAATCAATGGAATAGAATGGAGAGTTCAGAAAAAAACCCCATGAATCTGTGGCCAACAGATTTTTTTCTTTTTCAGTTTTTTATTTAAATGCTGGTTAGTTAACATACAGTGTAGTATTAGTTTGCATCTGTAGAATTTAGTGATTCATTGCTTACATACAATATCCAGTGCTCATCACACGTGCTCTCCTTAATATCCATCACCCATTAACCCATCTCCCCACCCACCTATCCTTCCAATAGAGTCTGTTTCCTGGTTTGCCTCTCTTTTTTCCCTTATGTTCATCTGTTTTGTTTCTTAAATTCCACATGTGAGTGGAATCATATGATATTTGTCTTTCTCTGGGTGATTTATTTTGCTTAGTATAATACTCTCTAGCTCTATCCATGTTATTGCAAATGGCAAGATTTCATTCCTTTTTATGGTTGAGTAATACTCCAGTGTGTGTGTGTGTGTGTGTGTGTGTGTAACATATTTTCTTTATCCATTCATCAGTTGATGGACATTTTGGTTCTTTCCATAATTTGCCTGTTGTAGATAATGCCATAAACATTGGGGATACACATATCCCTTTAAATCAGTATTTTTGTATCCTTTGGGTAAATATTATCCTTCTGGGTAAATACCTAGTAGTCAACTGATTTTTGACAAGGGTGCCAAGACCATTCAGTGGGTGAAAGAATAGTCTTCTTTTTAAAATTTAATTTAATTTAATTTTTCACTGTTCCAAGATTTATTGTTTATGCACCACACCCAGTGCTCCATGCAATACATGCCCTCCTTAATAGCTGTCACCAGGCTCATGGAACCCCCTACACTTTTCCCCTCCAAAACCCTCAATTTGTTTCTCAGAGTGCACAGTCTCTCATGGTTCATCTCCCCCTCCAATTTCCCCCAACTCACTTCTCCTCTCCTTCTTCCAATGTCCTCTGTGTTATTCCTTATGCTCCACAAGTAAGTGAAACCATATGATAATTGACTCTCTCTGCTTGACTTATTTCAGTCAGCATAATCTCCTCCAGTCCCGTCCGTATTGATACAAAAGTTAGGTATTCATCCTTTCTGATGGAGGCATAATACCCCATTGTATGTATGGACCATATCTTCTTTATCCATTCGCCTGTTGAAGGGCATCTTGGTTCTTTCCACAGTTTGACAACGGTGGCCATTGCTGCTATGAGCACTGGGGTACAGATGGCCCTCCCTTTCACTACATCAGTATCTTTGGGGGTAAATACCCAGTAGTGCAATTGCAGGGTCATAGGGTAGCTTTATTTTTAATTTCTTAAGGAATCTCCACACTGTTTTCCAAAGTGGCTGCACCAACTTGCATTCCCACCAACAGCATAAGAGAGTTCCCCTTTCTCCACATCCTCTCCAATACTTGTTGTTTACTGTCTTGTCAATTTTGGCCATTCTAACTGGTGTAAGGTGGTATCTCAATGTGGTTTTGATTTGAATCTCCCTGATGGCTAATGACGATGAACATTTTTTCGTGTGTCTGTTAGCCATTTGTATGTCTTCTTTGGAGTAGTGTCTGTTCATGTCTTCAGCCCATTTTTTTTTCTTTTTCTTTTTTTAAATTTCTTTTCAGTGTAACAGTATTCATTGTTTTTGCACCACACCCAGTGCTCCATACAATACGTGCCCTCCCCAATACCTACCATCTGGTTCCCCCAACCTCTCACCCCCCGCCCCTTCAAAACCCTCAGGTTGTTTTTCAGTGTCCATAGTCTCTCATGGTTCTCCTCCCCTTCCAATTTCCCTCAACTCCCTTCTCCTCTCCATCTCCCCATATCCTCCATGTTATTTGTTATGCTCCACAAATAAGTGAAACCATATGATAATTGGCTCTCTCTGCTTGACTTATTTCACTCAGCATAATCTCTTCCAGTCCCATCCATGTTGCTACAAAAGTTGGGTATTCATCCTTTCTGATGGAGGCATAATACTCCATAGTGTATGTGGACCACATCTTCCTTATCCATTAGTCAGTTGAAGGGCATCTTGGTTCTTTCCACAATTTGGCGACCGTGGCCATTGCTGCTATAAACATTGGGGTAGAGATGGCTCTTCTTTTCACTACATCTGTATCTTTGGGGTAAATACCCTGTAATGCAATTGCAGGGTCATAGGGAAGCTCTATTTTTAATTTCTTGAGGAATCTCCACACGGTTCTCCAAAGTGTTCAGCCCATTTTTTTGATGTGTTTATCTGTTTGTTGAGGGTTGAGTTTAAGGAGTTCTTTATAGATCTTGGATATCAGCCCTTTGTCTGTATTGTCATTTGCTAATATCTTCTCCCATCCCATGGATTGCCTCTTTGTTTTGTTGACTGTTTCCTTTGCTGTGCAGAAGCTTTTGATCTTGATGAAGTCGCAAAATTCATTTTTGCTTTTGTTTCCTTTGCCTTTGGAGACATGTCTTGAAAGAAGTTGCTGTGGCTTATGTCAAAGAGGTTACTGCCTATGTTCTCCTCTAGGATTTTGATAGATTCCTGCCTCACGTTGAGGTCTTTTACGGTGTAAAAGAATGGTTGAGTTTCATTCTTCTGCATATAGCTGTCCAATTTTCCCAGCACCATTTATTGAAGAGACTGACTTTTTTCCACTGTATATTTTTTCCTGATTTTTCAAAGATTATTTGACCATAGAGTTGCAAGTCCATATCTGGGCTCTCTACTCGGTTCCACTGGTCTATGTGTCTGTTTTTGTGCAAGTACCATGCTGTCTTGGTGATCACAACTTTGTAGTAAAGCTTGAAATCAGGCAGATGGTGATGCCCCCTGTTTTGTTTTTCTTTTTCAACATTTCCTTAGCAATTCGGGGTCTCTTCTCGTTCCATACAAATTTTAGGATTATTTGTTCCAGCACTTTGAAAAATGCCGGTGGAATTTTGATTGGGATAACATTGAAAGTATAGATTGCTCTGGACAGTATAGACATTTTAACAATGGTTATTTTTCTGATCCATGAACACGGAAAGCTTTTCCATCTTTTTGTGTCTTCTTCAGTTTCTTTCATGAGTGTTCTGTAGTTCCTTGAGTACAGATCCTTTACCTCTTTGGCTAGGTTTAAGCATAGTCTTTTTTTTTTTTTTTTAAAGATTTTAGTTATTTATTTGACAGAGATCACAAGTAGGCAGAGAGGCAGGCAGAGAGAGAGAGAGGAGGAAGCAGGTTCCCTGCCGAGCAGAGAGCCCAATGCAGGACTCGATCCCAGGACCCTGAGATCATGACCTGAGTTGAAGGCAGAGGCTTAACCCACTGAGCCACCCAGGCACCCAAGAGTAGTCTTCTTAATAAATGTTGCTGAGGGGTGCCTCACTTTGAAACACAGTTTGGCAATTCCTCAAAATGTTAGAGAGTTATCATATGATCTAGTACTTTCAAGTATGTTTAATTGTATATACCTATAGCCTACGTATATGCCCAAGAGAATTGAAAACATATGTCCACCAAAAACTTACATATAAATATTCATAGCAGCATTATCATAATAATCAAAAGTGGAAACACCCCAAATATCCATCAGCTGATGTATCGATAAATGACATATGGTATCTCCAATTAATGGAGTTTGACATAAAATGGAGTTCAGTTCTGATAACATTCTGCAACATAGATGAACACTGAAGTCATTATAGTAAGTGAAAAAAGCCAGACACAAATGGCCATGCATTGTGTAATTCAACTTATATGAAATGTCCAGGATAGGCAAATCCATAAGACATAAGGTAGATTAGTACTTGCCAGGGGCTATGTGGAAGAAAGAAATGATGAGTGACTGTTAATGGATATGGAGCTTCCATTAGGGGTGATAAAAATCTTCAGGAATCATATAGTGATGATCAGTGCAAAACTCTGTTAATATAGTAAATATCACTGAATTACACACTTTAGAAAGATGGACTTTATGGCGTGTGAATTGTATCTCAATGAACTTGTTATAAAAAGATAAGACAAAGTGAAGAATTTGAAGATATCAATAAAAATAGACCAGAAAAGTAGTCCAATAAATAAATAAGTGGAGATTGACTCACCATACAACAGTCCCAAGGCCATCTACACTCATGCACCTGTTTCCCCATTCCCTGCCCACTTGTCTGCAGGATTCTCTTGTGTCTGCCTCTTTCTGAGTTTATCCACTCTGCAGCCTGCCTCTCTACTCTTTCCTGGCTTCTACCATTTCTTTCAGCATCTGTGATCCTCTCTTCCTTGTGCTTCATTTCACATAGGCACCATCCTTCTTCCTCCATTCCCCAAAGGCTGCAGGGATATTAAGGTGGTTGTCTATATTGGATTCTGACTGAGGAGTTAGGGAGCTCTGAGGGGAATTTGAAAGTAACACTGAAAAAAGAAAAAAGCATCAGAAGAATGTACAAGAGAACTAGTTGTTCTCTTCCCTTAGTAGAATTCCATGCTAACTGTTGAAATAGTAACGTGTTTTCCTTTCCTGGTGAAAAAATAATATGCACTGTTGAACTGAGGAAATATATGATGGTTTTAATCACACATGCCTACTCTTGTTAGTGGGGCTGCCAAGACTTCTGTATTCTGAGGTTGGGCTTAAGTTCAGTGAGAAGGATTAGTGCTGCTGTCTGCCATGGCCCAGGGAGGTCCTCCAGTCGGCATCTTAGTCTGCTTAGTATTATCAATCTGTGATTAAATAGGGTCAGATATGGAGCCCATTTCCACAAACAGAGGAAATCAAATTCTCTAGCCTTAGAATAGGGACAGCTTGTGCTGTCCCAGAAGCACATTAAACAATGTAAAACAAAATTGTGCTTTCCTGTGAGATGGTGCTGCCCTCATATCCGTATGCTGGAAGATAGATGAATCATGGCCCTGTGCCCTGGTCAGCCATGTCCACAGGCTGCTGCCGGGAGTCAAGAGCAGGGCAGGAAATGACTCTGAGTTGCTTACCACAGTTTGTTGCTAGAGAGGAATGTCTTCAGGATATTTAAAGGGGGATGCAATCTTATTAAGCTCCTGTTAATAAGCCCAACTTCCTTATTTATCAGGATAATGTGGTCTGGGATTAGAGAGAAAGCCTAGTCTTTAGTTTTCAGGAAATAAATTATCTTTTTTTTTTTCTGTTTTACTGAACAGCTATAAGCCCATGATTAACCATTTTACTGTCACAGGATTGACCTTAACTGTGATGTATCAAACTCATATCTGAGTGTTTAATTTTGTCTCCATTCTTGATTTATAAAATTGTTGCCAGCTGATTACTAAGAAACCCATAATTATAAATATCAAACGTCCTTTCCAAAGAATAGCTTAGGTTCTTTTGAGAAGAAAAATTCTGACCTTATTTTTCTTTGTGGTAGGAGCAAATCTCCTTGAATTTTAGATGATTTATTGATTAGGTCCATCAAATTTTCTAAGGTGAACTTGACCCTTTCAGGTGGGGAGCCCTGCAGACTGTCTCTCCTTCCCTGAGAATACCTTCTTTTTCCGTGCCACAGACTGGTTTGGGACCAAGTGTAGTTCCAAGAGAGTCTCCTTATACCCCAGGTACCAGGGCCTTAACAACAAAGTTTCCTGTAGAGCTTAAGTTTCCATTAAATATTCAGGGAGACAGCCAGAGGTGGTGACCTTGCAGGCAGCTCCTGCCCCATCTTCTGACAGTTCATGATTTGCCATTTCGTAACTATGGAGCTGAAGCAGGTGACAGAACAAAGAAGATAATTTCTGCTGCTTCATGGGGAAAGTTAAAACATATGAGCTGACCGAAGACCACCAGGGTGTGGGCTAGAACTCTGGTCAGGAAAGAGGTGTAGGGCCTGGGACTGTGTCAGTGGTCTTCTTGTAAAGCTAAATCCATGCAACTGTTAGTGGTTTGGAGAGTCTACATTATGTGAATGGAGTTCTTGGTTCTTGGATTCTCCATGAAAGATTTACATGAGGATTCATGCTTGAATAAAGACAGCCAGAAGGAAAGTAGTAAGCACAAAGCAATTTATTAAGGACAGTACACCCTCAAGAAGGGAGAGTGGGCAGGCCCCTCAGGTGTGCCCTGAGGCTACAGAGGTCTTTTCTTTTTATGTGAGCTGGGTCTTGGGTCATGGAGGGTGGTCTCTAATGAAGGGCTTCCAAACATTTGGCACATTTTTCTCACAAGTTGGGAGGGGGAGTTTTTGACCGTACAAGGTTTGTACCAAAACAGTCATGGCAGCATTCCCTATGGCGGGACTAAAATCACAGTGCATGTGCATTATAATGAGTCTATGGGTTATACTGAGGCAGAAATAGAAGGGTAGGGTGCTTGTGCTGCATAGGTGGCTCTTGGTCTGTTAGTCCTGGGGCCTTGAAAGCTGAAAGGCCAGTATGTTGAGGGGTCTTGAAAGCCACAAAGTCAAGATGCTGTGCCCCCAGTCTTCTAATGTGCAACCTATTATCAGTGTTCTTGCCTGCAGCTCATGTCTAACTAACTGCCTACTCTACCACAACCTTGTATGTTGAGCAGGTGGTTGGCAAAGCTCCTCTAGTCAGTTTGAGTTTTCATTTTAGCTCAGCTAGACTAAGAATGTTTATAATCATTACCCAGTGTTATTTATTTATTTATTTAAATAAAGAATATGCGAATTGTTCTGTTTCTGTGACCATGTCTACCTAAGGAGGTGGAAGGTCTAGGTCAAGCAAAGCACCTGGCCTAGGTAAATGGAAAAATTATTTTCCTTTCTGTGCTTGGGGGGGGGGGGGCTTAGCTGGGTGAATGTGTCTTGGAGTACCTTTGTGTCACTCTTTGTCGATCTGGTCACCAGACGTCTGAAAGCCTTTGTGGGGCTGCAGATACCACCTACTCATTTATCTTAGAGATGTAGCCTCACTATTTGAGGGAGGCTTCAATAACAAAAGTACATCTCATAGAACAACCAAACATTTATTGAGCATTTAATATGTGCTCGGCATGGAGCTGGATGCTGAAAAAATTATATATTATAAAATTATAATGCCTATCATATGTTAAGTATCAAAACCCCCTAGAAGGCCCATTATTATTCACATTTTATGATGAGGAATTGAGCTCAAAGTGAATAAGACTTAACAGTCTCCCTAAGACTATGTAGCTGGTGGAGCAGCGATTTGATGGTAATGCCCTTAGCTCAAGGAAGACACTGGTAGGAAATTTCCTATCATTTTAGGACTTCTTTTAAAATCCTGAAACCCTGAGAATTTAATGGTTTATTTTCCAGACTCTGGTGTTAGGGAAAATGTGGATTCATTGACTGCATGTTTGGTTTTCTGTTTTTTCACAGTCTAAATATTTAGGTTTGGTTTTGTCATGAGATCTCTATTACTGTGAGGGTTTTTCTCAAGGCACAGGAGGTATTTATGTGCCACTGTTCCATACAGTACTCAAAATGTACTTTTATTTACTTCTCTATCTGTTTGCTCATCTAAGCACAGAGTATTTTATCTGGATCAGGTTCATCTGACAACTCCAGGGTGATTTTTCCACCCCTACATGCTCCAAATCCCTTACGCTAGGAGTTTTATTTTTCTGTCACCTCTTCATTGGCTCAGTTTTCTCAGAACTTTGTTTCTCAGAGCAAGACTGACTCATGCCATGCTAGGTCAGCAGGGCAGCCAGGGGAAAGAGAAGCAGAGTCAGACTTGGGTGTATCCCTATTAGGGATGATGGCTCAGAGAGGAATAGTGCCAGACAAAAGATGAGTTGGTAGCCAAGGAATAGCCACAAGTATCAGACAATTAGAATAAATCATGATGCGAGCTTTCGTGAAAGTAAAAGAGGCACAGTGGAAACTCCAACACCCATTTCCTCTCCCAATATTTTGTTCTTCTCTTTCATCATATTTACTACAATATGAATGAGTGTGCATGTTTAAGTACCTCCTAAATGTATGTTCTTTCTACTAGACTGTGAGCTCCATGAGGGCAGGGGTCTTGTCTGCTTTATTCACTACTATATATCCAAGTTTATTCATCCACTGTGCCTGAAACATAGTAAGTACTCAGTGTTAATTGAATGAATGAATGAATGAATGACAACCATTTTATTTTGAGAGGGACCAAGAATTGCATCTCACAGTAGATGAAATGTAGAAATGTTTAACAACAAATTAGATATAGGTAAAGATATAGTTAGTGAATTACAAGATAAGGTAGGAAAAAATGTCTAGAGGAAAAAACCCTGGAGAACACATACAAAAAGTTAAGAGGCAAGGAGGATAGTATGGGAAGACCTGAATAAATTAATCAGAACTCTAGTATGAGAAGAAAGAGAAATGTGGAAAAGCAATATATGAAGAAATAATGGATCAAAATTTATTGGAAATGAAAAAAGAAATATCAATACAGCAATTTAAGAAGCTTAATGAAACCCAAGCAACATAAATAAAAAGAAATCTATATCTAGACACATCATAATGAAACTTCAGAACTTCAAAGATAAAGAGATTTTAAAAGAAGGCAGAAAGGGCAAAAAAAAAAAATAGATTGCTTTCAAAGGAGTGACGGGTTGTCAGTTGACTTCTCCATATAACAAGGAGAGCTACAAAACAGTGGGGTAATATCTTCATTGGACTTAAAAAAAATTGCCAACATAGAATTTTATATCTGTCAAGAATAAGGGTTAGTGGGGCGCCCGGGTGGCTCAGTGGGTTAAAGCCTCTGCCTTCAGCTCAGGTCATGATCCCAGGGTCCTGGGATTGAGCCCTGCATCAGGCTCTCTGCTCAGCAGGGAGCCTGCTTCCTCCTCTCTCTCTCTCTGCCTACGAATGATGTCTGTCAAATAAATAAATAAAAATCTTTAAAAAAAAAGTAGGCAGTCAATATAAAAAAAAAAGAATAAGGGTTAGTAATCAAAACAGAGTTTTTCAGCAGCAAACCCTCACTGACAGAAGGCTTAATGCATATATCTTAGATAGACTGAAAATGATCCTAGAGGGATACTTAGAAGGAATGCCTAGAGTTTAAGGAGAAATAAAGAACAGTAAAAGTAGTAAACATGTGGGTAAATTGACTATATAAAACAGTAATGATGTCTATGGTATTAAAAAAAAAGAAAAAATATGGTTAAAGTACATAAAAAATCATTTGTAAGTTGGAAGGGGTTTAAATGGTATTAAAAGTGTAGTTGGGCCTTGTATTTTCCAAGAGGAAATGGTAGTTAATTGTACACTTTGAGAATTTTGTATTTTTAATTTTGTTTATTTTTAATTTTTTAAATTTAATTAATTTTTAGTTTTGTTATTTTTATAGAAGTCTTTAAAATAATGGAAACAAAATATTTAATTTCACACTTAGTAGAGAATAAAAGTAGAATACTGGAAAATATTTAATCTAAGAGAAGGCAAGAAAGAAGAGAAAAATTCACATAGAACAGATGGAACAAATAAAAAGCACCAAAAAAGTGATATATTTAAGCAAAATATATCAACAATTACAATAAATAAAATAATAATTGATAAACTGGATTTATAAAAACTAAGAATAACTGTTTAGGCACATCTATAACATAAAGACACTAAGAGGTATCTTAAAAAGATGAAAAAAGATACAGTATGCAAATACTAACCAACAAATGTATGGTTAATTACATAACACAAAGTATACTTAAAGACAAAAAGAATTACCATATGTAGTGAGAATCACTCTATAACAATAAAAGGCTTAATTCACCAGGAAAACATTACGATTTAAAATTTACAATGCATCTGATTATATAGCCTCAAAATATACAAAGCAAAAATTGACAGAATTATAAGAAATGGAAAAATTCACAGCTATCATGGGAGAGTTAAAATGTTTCTCTCAGTAGTTGATAGGATAACAATACAAAAAAAGATCAATAAGGATTTAAATGATTTTACTACATTAATGGATTTGACACAATGAATTTATATAGGACACTGTACCCAACAACTACAAAAGTACTTCCATTTCAAACTCATAAGGAACAAACTAAAAAATCTGACAACATACTGAGCTATAAAGAACAACAACAACAAAAAATCACAGACTAGGAATCATGCAGATCATGTTCTCTGATTATGATGTAAAATTAATCTAAAAATTGGTAAAAACAAAGCAACAAAACCAAAAAACTCCTAGAAAATCCCTAAATATTTAGATAATGAGAAGAACATTTAAAAGTAACCCATGAGTTATATAAGAAATCACAATAGAATTTAGAAAATATCTTGAACTGAACAATAATATAAATGCTGCATGGCATAGTATTGAGATATAATTAAAACAGTTTTTAGATGGAATTTATAGCCTTATATAAGTAGATCAGAAAGGAAATCACCTTAAGATCAATGGATGAATTCTCTATTTAAAGAAGTTAGGAAAAGCATGACAAACTAAGCCAAAAGAAAGTAGAAGGAAAGAAATAACAAATATAAGAGCAAAAATGAATGAAGTAGGAAACAGTATAAAATAGAAAGGATCAACAAAGCCAAAAGGTAATTTGTTGGAAAGACTAATAAAATTGACAAATCACTGGTGACATTGAGTTCATGTATGGGAGAAAGGTTGGCATGGAAAGAGAGAAAGGGAAAATAAAGGTACAAATAACTAATATTAGGAATAACAAAGGAGCCATCACTACAGATCTTGCACACCTCAATAATCACACCAAGAAGATTTTATAAATAATTTTATGCCAATAAATTTGAAAAGTTACATAGATTGGACCATTTCCCAGAAAAATATAGCGAACAAAACTGATTCAAAGAGAAAAAGTAAACTTGAATAGTGCTATACTACTAAAGAAATGGAATCAGTAGTCAAAATCTCCTTACAGGAAACTCCTGGCACAGATGGCTTTACCAGCAATGTCTGTCAAACATTCTAAATAGAAATAATTCTAGGGACTCCTGGGTGGCTCACTTGGTTAAGCTTCTGCCTTTGGCTCAGGTCATGATCCCACAGTCCTGGGATTGAGCTCCGTATGAGGCTCCTCGCTCAAGGGGGAGTCTGCTTCTCCCTCTGTTTGCCACTCCCCGTGCTTATGCTCTCTCTCTCTCTGACAAATAAATAAATAAAATCTAAAAAGACCAAAAAAACAAAAAGAAATAATTCTAGTATGAGACAAACTCTTAGAAAATAGAAAAGGAGTAACATTTCTCTAACTCATTTTGGAGACTAATATACTTTTGATACCAAAACTGGACTAGCACTAGAACACTGGATAGGAAAGGAAAATTACCAGACATCTGACTCATGAAAATGGGTACAAAAATCTGAAGCCAAATATTTAGCAAGCCAAATCTAGTCATGTATATACAAAAGATCAAGACTAAATTGCATTTATCCCAGAAATATAAAATCAAATAACTTTGGAAATACTATGAACATAATTAACCACATTAATGGAATGGTACAGAAAAATTGTATTATTGTCCCAAAGGATACAGAAAACCATTTGATAACATTAAATATCCATTTATAATTATAGGATAAAAAATCTCTTAAACTAAGAATAAAAATATATTTAAGCTGATAATGAATATGTACAAAAACCTACGGCAAACATTCTTAATGGTGAAACACTAGAGAGCATCTCCTTTGAGGTAAAAAATAAAATAATGCCTGCTAATTAGAATGCCTTCTAATCAGTGCTGTACTGAAAATCCTAGGAAATACAGTAAGGCAAGGAAAGAAATAGATGGTATAAAGATTGGAAAGGAAATAAAAATATCACTAGTCTCAGATGAAATGACTGTGTAAGTAGAAAACCTGAAAGAATCTACAGATAAATTAGTAGAATTAACAAGAGCATTTAGGGAGTTTTCTGGATACAAAAATCAATGTACAAAAATAAATTGTAGTTCTCGATAATGGCAACAGTTCATTAGACATGAAAGAAAACTAAAAATATCACATTAAGTGCCAAGGATCATTTCTATCAAAAGATGGACAAATGAACGTGGCTACCATGAAGAAAATTTAAGCATTTTATTGAAAGACATCAAAGAAGACATAAGTGATTAGAGAGTTCTACCATATTCATAGGATAGAAAACATGACTTTGTGAAGATGTCCATTCTTTACAAATTGATTCATAGATTTAATGTAGTAACAGTCAAAATTCAAAAAGACCCATTTGTGGAATTTGGTAAACAAATTTTAAAACATATATGAAAGTGCTAATGGCTAAGACTAGTCAAGATAGAAGGTGGAATAACTTGTTTACTAGACTTTAGCTTAAGACTTCTTGGTAAGCCCTAACCAGACAGTGTGGTGGTATTGGTGTAAGGATGGAAAAATAGATAAATAGCTAAAACAGATATCCCCCCAACGAATCCACGCATATCTGGACAAGTGACTTATGACAGAGGTAGTATATCAGAGCAGTGGTAAAAGGGTGGATTTTTTTAGTAAACAATGCTGGGAATATTGGGTATCCAAATTGAAGAAAAAATTATTTGGGATATATACTTTGTATGATACAAAAAAATAAATTGTAGATAGTACTTACATGTGAAAGGAAAAGACAAAAATATTTTAGAGGATAACACAGGAGGAGAATATCTTAATGATTTGCATGTAGGGACTGATTTCTTAAGATATAAAAAGTATTGATCATGAAGGAAAAGATTGATGCTTTTGTTTACATTAAAATGAGGAACTTCTGTTAATCAAAAGGTACAATAAAAAGAATGAAAAGACAAGTTATGGAAGAGGAGAGGATATTTGTAACATATAAACTGATAGAAAAACTCGCTAGTAATCAAAATATATAAAGAACTCCTATGAATCAAAAAGAAAAAGTTAGATCTAATATAAAAACTGTATAAATGGGTACCTCATAATACAGCAAAATTTAATTAGCCAATAAGAATATGAAATGATGTAATCAGGGAAATGCAAATTAAAACCAACCAACCACAAATGAAATGTCATCACACACCCACTAGATTGGCAAAAGTCAAATGGACTGATACCACCAAGATTTGACAAGGATATAGAGTAGGGAAAACTGTCATATATGTTGGTGGGAATTTAAACTGGAATGACAACTTTGGAAGAGGTTGGCTTTATCTAATAAAATAGAAACTAACCATGGCCCAGGACCTTATGTGTGAACACTGGAGACACTTGTTCACAGGTGCACCAGGTCACGTGTGTGAGAAAGTCAACAATGGTATTTTCCATAACAGCTATACTTGGGAAAAATTCAACTGTCCGTCAAGATTAAGTAGATTTTTCAAAACAGTGCTGAGTTAAAAAAGCCAGTCACAAAGGAATAATACATACTAGTTATAGAATCACTGTTGTACACCTGAAACTAATCTACCATTGTATATCAACTATACTTCCATAAAATGTTTTAATTAAAAAAAAGAATACATATTGTATGGTTTCATTTATGTAAAATTCTTGAAAATCAACCTGTCATCTGTAAAACAATCTATAATGACAAAAAGCAGATCAGTGGTTGTCTGGGGGCCAGGATGGAGGGAAGAGTGGACTGCAAAGGACATTAGGAATCTTTTGGGAAATGTTCTGAATCTTGGTTTTGGCAGAAGCTTCATGGGTGTATAAATATGTCAAACCCAACTAATTATACATTTTTAAAGCTTTATTTATTTATTTTAGAGAGGGGGGCAGGGAGAGGCAGAGGGAGAGAGAAACTTAAGCAGATCCTGAGTGTAGAGCCCCACACAGGGCTCCATCTGATGACCCTGAGAGATCACAACCTGAGCCAAAACCAAGAGCCAAAAGCTCAACTGACTGTACTATCCAGGAGCCCCTAATTATGCACTTTTATATGGGTACAATTTTTAAGGTTTGCAAATTGATTTAAATAATAATGGACAAACAAACTATAGCATCAGGGCTGGCCACATCATTTGCCAGGCCCAGTGCCAAATGAAAACGTGGGCACCTTCCGAAAGCAAGAAGAAAGCTTTTCCCTCTCTTCTGTGGTTTCTCTCGACTTGTCATGGTGGTTATGATTTGCTATCTAATGTATGCTTTACTGGATTCAGGGACATTCATGGAGCAAGTACAGATCCTCTGGTGCAGACACAAAACCCACCAACTGCTGGGTTACTCTTCCCACCAGCTTCCAGAACTGGCCCCCAAAGTTGAGGCAGTCCTCTCCCCTTCTAATCCACAAAGTATTGAAACTTCCTGAATCAACTGCCTGAAAGTGCTACGTTCCTGGACATGGGTGGATGAGAGGTTCGTCTCCATCAAGTTACCTCTAAATTCACCATGGCATTCCCAGCCTAGAGGGATGATTGCCACCATACTCCACCCCCTGCCCACACCCAGATACTGTAGGACACTCTCCTGACCCTCTCTGGGCCCTTGTCCAGACCTCTGATAGGGTGTTAACCATTGCTGAATGGGGCAGGGCCAGGAAGCCTGGGAGAACTGGGGTTGGGAGTGGTTGGCTGAAACCTACTCCAGGAAGGTAGGAGGTAGGATCATTCTTGAGCCAAGACTTCAAGCCTGCACCACATCCTGCATGGTTCCATCAAACTTCCCTTACAAAACTAAAATTCAAAGATAAAATTATTAAACCAAGAACAGGTCCTGCTGAGTGTGAGAGCCTGTATGACTACCCTGGTTGCATGTCCCACAAAACAGAACTTGTATAGGATATTCATACAATGGAATAACATGGAGCACACACGTGATACATATAAATCTCACAAACATAATATAGAATGAAGGAAATTAATCACACCTAAAAAACTGTATAGTATAATTTTATTTATATAAAAGTTGGAAACTGAGGGAAACTAAATTATGTTGTTTAGGGTACCTACATAGGCTATAAAATAATAAATCAAACAAGAAAATTTTATCACAAAGATAAAGATTACCTCCAGAAGTGGGGTGATGGTGGGCTTGTGACTTCAGTTTTCTTATCTGTTCTGATCCTTTTTGGTTACATATGTTAAACAGGACCTCTGAGGGTGGCCCATTTCCTTGCCCCGAGGGGTACCATTTTTAGGAGTCATCTCTAGGGATCAGTGAGGTCCCCTACCTACTGTTCCAGTCTTGCTGCCCATCACATTAACTACACCCATTACCTCTGAGGTTTAAGAGCTGCCCCTGCCCTCTAGTATTCCAGCCTTCTGAGGCTTTCTCCACACTTCGCCATCACAGTTCTGACACCTCTACTTCATTTACAATGGGCCATGTTTTTCTCCAATCTTCAAGTACCATTTCAGTAATATATTAGAAGTTGTCACACAGGATCCTCTTAGGGCCATGTGTTAAATCCTTTGTCTAGATATTCATTCCTCCTCCCTTTACCCAGCACCTCAGGATTCACTCCCAGGAGTACTTTCCCAGTTCCTGCCAGTACATGCCAGCCAGGTCCTTAGCCCTTTTGGTATATTTTCTCTCCTGTTCCTTTAGCAAGCGTCAGACTTCCCAGTCAGGTTTTACCTAGACCTGATATTAATGATGCGTCCCGTAGCCAGATGGAAGTGGGGGCAGACCATGAAGAGGGCAAAAATTGCCTTAAAAATAGGATTGCCAGTGGTGCCGGGTGGCTCAGTCAGTTAAACGTCCTGCTCTTGGTTTTGGCTCAGGTCATAATCTCCTTGGTCATGACATTGAGCACCGCTTCAGGCTCTTGGGCTGGATGTGGAGCCTGCTTGATGATTTTCTCCCTCTGCCCCTCCCGCCCCAAATGAATAAATAAATCTTGAAAAAAATGGTGTTGCCAGCTTTAGCAAGTAACAATACAGGATACAGGAGACTGGGATACTAAAAGATTATTCACTGTATATCTGAAATTCAAATTTAGCTGAGCATTCTGCATCTTATCTGGGAACTCTACTTGTAAAGCACTACCTCCTCGAGATCTCCTTATAGCCTTTAAGCAGCAGGAGAGCAGTATCTTTCAACAGGGGAGACAGCTGGTCAGTTTTATAGGCCTAGAGTGTCAGACAATTTGAAGTTCTCGATATAGCCTCAGCCTAGTCTCCAGCCATGTCTCCCCTCCAGCTGTAGTAAAGAGTGTCTCTTGACATGTTGTCAAAGAGATACTCTGACGTTTTACTGTTTAAAATTGTTCCTTAATAAAATTGTGATTTTTCTCTCTGCAAAGAATTAGTGAGTTCCAAGAGCTGATTCCACAGTACTTTTTTGCAGTCACTATTGCTCCCATACCCCTCAACTGCCTGAGACAGTAGATCCTAAACTTGTCAGCACATTGACATCACCTGGAAGCTTCTAAAAAGATTGGTGCCTGTGTCCTTCCTCCGAGGAAATTGTGATGTAATTATCTTTTACATGGTCTGGACTTAGGAATTTTTTAGAGATTCTAGGTGACTTTAATGCTAGGACATTTTACCAGTTAATGCATCTTCTTGTGTCTGGATCCCATAATAGCTCACTGCAGTAAGTTTTAATAATCTACTGCCACAGCATCCAGGCAGTATCAAAACATAGTTCTCATTGTTATCCAGCTGGTGAATAACTGAACTACAGAAACTCACCTTCAGTTTCTACTTTCTAGAACTGTTCTGGGTAGCAACTGTTTTAAGTAGGGTTCCCTGAAGACAGGCATTCTTATCCATATAACTTGCAGGGAATGCTCTCAGAAAAAGAAAGGAAGGCAGAAATGAGGCAGGAATAAAAACCAGCAAGACTGCGGTCCTAGCTGGAAACTAACTGTAGGATCTAATCCTCTGGGAAGCTCCTCCTGCAGAGTTAGCACTGTCTTGAGGCAATGGGGCCCGACCTTTTGTACCCTTACATCAGTTAATCGTTGACTGAGGTCTGTCCCCAGAGGGGATGGTGGAGGGCTGGCCATAGCTTCTCAGCTGGGGCCAGGACTAGGGTGAGGGGATGAGGGGAGCAGGGCAAAATTTGAAGGATGGCAAAGAGTCAGTAATGAAGATGAACACCATTTTAATGCAACATTTTAAGTTATTAATCAAAATTAATTAAAAATCATAATGAATAAAATGAAATTTCAAAGATAGAATTAGGGGAGGAAGTTCTTATTTGGCCAAGGGCAAGTCTCAGAGAGAGAGAGAAGGCGGTTTATGGGTTGTTTAGCGTCAACATTCACAGCTCCGGGGGATGGGTGCATTGTCCAGATAAAGGGAACCTGGATGGGGCACCAACATTCATTACACCACTTCTCCCCCATATAACATTATACTGTATTCCACTTTGAGTTGACTGCACTCCCCTGGGATTTTGGGGAGGGAGAAGTGAGCAATATTTGGACCTATTTAATAAAGTCGGAAATCCCAGGCCATGGTGATTGGTTCAGGGATGAACTTGTGACCCAAGCAAACCCAATCAACATTCTCTCAAGAATATTTCTGCTGTGGCTGACAAAAAAGATTCTCCAGACAACAGAAGCTGGAACTTCTTCTGACCATCTTTCCTAGCTGTATTGAAAGAATCTTCCTATGATAGGAGAGGAGGTCAAAATGCAAAGAAAATCCAAGCCAAAAGGAAGCAGGAGCGAGGATGGAAGTAGCTTGAAGATATTGATTGTACCTTTGGACTCAGCTGAACCAAGACTTTCCATTCTGTGATATATCAATTAAGAATTGAAAGTCTGACTTAAGAAATAAAAGCAACTTGAGGGATAAGAAAGGGTGGGAGGAGAGAAGAAGGGGGAGGGAGAGAGAAAAACTATTGGCTCACTTAACCAAAGGTGTGGCTGGAAACAGGGTCTGCATGACGTCACAATGATCTAGCCATCTCTTGGATCTGCTTTCTTGGGACTGGCTCCATCTTCAGGTTAAGCATGAATCAAACAATAAGCTGGGGGGAGAAATACTCTCGTTTCCTCAAAATCCCTTTTGAGGGTACCCTTTTGGCAGTAGTTCCATGATTCCTAGATACTCTTCTCTGAATTCTTTCTTTAGAAATTATTTCATAGTATTCTCGGTTTTCTTTGCCAATTCTGTCCTCGTGATCACTTATACCTGTCTCTTAATGTAGGACTACACCTCCCCATCCTGTCCCAATACAGTAAAATACTTGTTCATTGCTGTGCTCATACTTTTCCCCCCTTCTCTAAACTCAGATACTACCTTGGTTCACCATGCTTTCCTCTTGGTGTTCCCTTCTCAAACAAGTTCTTAAACTTCTGCAAAATGATGCAGCCTTTCTTTCTTCTTCCCAAGGTGGTTAACATAGTGCCAGACATATGATATGCTCAGTAAATAGCTATGATAATGATGATGACGGTGATGACAATGATAGCAATGATGCAACATCCCTTCCTTACACTGTTTTGGGATGATTTGACCAAACCAATGTTTAAGACCCCGAAGCAATGTTTTCTTATAACTTACCTGTACTTCTGCTACAAATAAACTACATCTAGTAAGTTCTGAATATAAGCAATTACTCAAGAAGAACAAAATTCTTAAAATTTTCATTGACATGTCACCTTGTTTCTATAAGTCTTGCTACAATATTTTTTTTCTGGTCAAGACTCTTTGAAGCCTAAGAACACTGACAGATGTTAATATGCATGCCTGGTTTCAGCACAGGAATAGAATTTATTTTTAGCATTAAAAAAAGCATTCCTTTTTTTTTCTTTCTAAATTGACAATGAGAGTCTCAAACTCTGAGATTATGACTCTAAGAGGATTCAACAAATAAATTGAAAAGTAGAGGAAAAAGTAAATCAGTAAAGAAACCCACCATGTTTTGATTATTTGGGTTTGGTTTTTTGGGGGTTTTTTGTTTGTTTTTTTTTTAATGGAATAGACTTGATGTTTTCCCATCAAGTCGATACAGCTCAACTGTTCTATAAAGGTTGTGAGGCTTGAAGCCTAAGGGCACATACTTGATGGGTGCAGTTAAAAAGTGGCAGGTGGACTGGTGAAAACAGCATGTAACTAGTTTGTGTTGCCAGTCAGCATGGCAAACCTACCCTGGCATGTTCTAGTAAGAACCTGCAGGTATATGCTGTGAGTTGCAAATATGAACCTAAAGAGTTCATACTAATTATTTGGTAGCCAGTGCTCTGGAAGCAAAGAGCCTCTGCTTCCTGCTCCCATGTCTTTTGTGTCTCATTTCTGAAATTACTTTTGCTCAACCCCCGTACTGGATCTGTGAAATAGAAAAGGATCTTTTCATCTTGGTGACTGTATTGAAGACTGTGATTTATATATTTATTAATTTTTTGAAAGATAACAGTATTATTACTG
Source organism: Martes martes (assembly GCF_963455335.1). Lineage (NCBI taxonomy): Eukaryota > Metazoa > Chordata > Mammalia > Carnivora > Mustelidae > Martes > Martes martes. The sequence continues at coordinate 120,572,108 of NC_137888.1, forward strand.
AATATTTAAAGTTTCCATTTTATTAAAGAATCTAGGTCTTTTTCCTTCCTTAAATTTTAATTCTAGTGTAGTTAACATACAGTGTTAAATCAGTTGCAGGTGTACAACAGAGTGACTCAACATTTCCATATGTTATTCAATGCTTGTCAAGGTAAGTATATATTTTTTTCATTTTATTTTGTTTTATTTCTTTTCAGTGTTCCAAAATTCATTGTTTATGCACCACACCCAGTGCTCCATGCAATAGGTAAGTGTGCTCTTAATCTCCTTCACCTATTTCATCCCTTCCCTACCTCCCCTCTGGTAACCATCTATTCTCTATAGTTAAGGGTTTGTTTTTTGGTTTGTCTCTTTTTTTTTCCTTTGTTCATTTGTTTTTTAAATTCCACATATGAGTGAACTCATGTATTTGTCTTTCTCTGATTGGCCAATTTCATTTAGCATTATCCTCTCTAGCTCCATCCATGTCATTGCAAATGACAAGATTTCATTCATTTTTATGGCTCAATAATATTCCATTACATATAATAGAATATTATATAATGGAATATATATATGTATATATATATCACATCTTCTTTATTCATCTATCAATGGACATGGGCTGCTTCCATTATTTGGCTATTGTAAATAATGCTGCAATAAATAAGCATCCATCTTTTTGAATTAGTGTTTTCATTTCCTTTATGTAAATATCCAGTAGTGGAATTACTGGATCATATGGTAGATCTACTTTTAATTTTTTGTGGAACTTCCATACTGTTTTCCACAGTGACTATACCAGTTACCAGTTTGCATTCTCACCAACAGTGCATGAGTGTTCTTTTCTCTCTACATCCTCACCAACTTGCTTCTTGTGTTTGGGATGTTAGCCATTCTGACAGGTGTGGGGTGATATATCATGGTAGGTTTTTTTTTTTTAAGATTTTATTATTTATTTGACAGAGATCACAAGTAGACAGAGAGGCAGGCAGAGAGAGAGGGGGGGAAGAAGGCTCCTTGCTGAGCAGAGAGCCCAATGTGGGGCTTGATCCCAGGACCCTGGGATCATGACCTGAGCTGAAGGCAGAGGCTTTAACCCACTGAGCCACCCAGGCACCCCACTCATTGTAGTTTTGATTTGTATTTCCCTGATGATGAGTGATGTCGAACATCTTTTTGTGTGTCTGTTGGTCATCTGTATGTCTTCTTTGGAGAAATTTCTGTTCATATCTTCTGCCTATTTTTGAAAAAAGATTTTATTTATTTATTTATTTATTTGAGAAAGAGAGAGTGGAGAGAGGGACAGAGGGAGAGGGAGAGTGAAAATCTAAAGAAGACTCCACACTGTGTGCAGAGCACAACATGGGGCTCCAACTCACGACCCTGAGATTGTGACCTGAGCTGAAATCAAGAGTCAGATACTTAATGCAATGAGCCATGCAGGTGTCCCTCTTCTGCCCATTTTTAAATTGGATTTTTTTTTGGTGTTGAGTTTTAGAAGTTCTATATTTTGATACTAATGCTTTATCACATACATCGTTTGCAAATATCTTCTCATTCCATAGATTGTCTTTTAGTTTTGTTGATTGTTTCCTTCACTGTGCAGAAGATTTATATTTTGATGTAGTCCCAATAGTTTATTTGCTTTCTATATTTTTTCCATGTCTAATAGACTATTAGGACAATTTAGTGACTTTTTACTTTGTACTCTCTATACTTTGGAAACACAGTGTGTAATCTCAGGAGCAGTGTTATACAATCAGATCATGGGAAAAGAAGCCACTTTGCCTCATGCAGTGGGTAGGAGTAAACTGGCACTTCTGCCATGGTGGAGAGCTCCTTTCTGAAATAACTTCACATGTATTTTTAAAGGGCTTCTTTTCACAATAAAACATTTAAAAAGTAGTAAGTACTCTAATCTTTGTCATGTTACACTTGTTTATAAAAAATACTACATTGTTCTTGTGTATATGTGAATAGGGAACAATGTAAATGGTGCCAGGATGAAGAAGGCACGGTACTTAGTTTTCTCTGAAGACATCATTAATAAACAGCCTTGACCCAAGCCACATGATCTATTGTTCCCCCAACTCTGTGATTCTGACTTAGACTTTACAGGTGTAGGGTCCTACAAAAACTGAGATGTATTCTGCTCATTCACTTAAGACAATTTATTGATTGCTATAGCAGAAGTATAAGTTAATAGGAAATAATTTGAGAAGAGGGAAATCTTATGTGCTTTATAAGACGTGTAAACTACTGATTCTGATCTCTTTGCCATTTCATTCATCATCTGTGCCTTTTATCCTTAATGCTTGTTAATGCGCTGTTTGCAGACAAATATTTTCTTAGGAAATGTATAAGGAACAGACAACAATAACTGCTCACATAAATTAGAAGTGTTTTATTACCTGCTAGCAAACTTAGAGTAGCAAGTCTCAGAAATGTTGCTGTAAACAGAAAGTTTTCCTTTTCTATTCGTTTTAGCCTTGCCACCACCCTACCCATCTCTGAGTTAGTCTTTGTTTTCTGTTTCCATATCTCTCTAGACCCTGCTTCTCAATTCCTGTGGTATCCGGCTTCCACCTCCCATGAGGGCCAAGAACTATTTGAGTTCTTCTAAGCTCTAAAATTATATGATTCCATGAAATGAGAGGTTTTACTTAAGTTAATGAGGATGTCTACTAAAATTAAGGAGTAGATACAGGGCACACCTTTACCTCCTGTGTAGGGCCATGTGACTGTAATCCTGCTTCCTGTTGGCTGGGAAGATCTGGTCTGGTGTGACTGCTCTGAAATAATGGGCTCAGAAGGCTGAGATGGGTCAAGGGATGATTATCCTGGGTGGCCAGAGGCAGCTTTTTTAGGGAGTGAATCCAAGTCATACTTAAACTGAGGAAACTAAGATTTTAACCTGGGAGAAGGAAATGATTGTCAGGTCTAAGTGGTATGGCAAGGACAGGAGGCAATCAGGTGGTCAAAAGCCAAATCTGGGATGGTTAGGAGAAGTTGGCATGTAGAGCATGAAACTACCTGGACCGAGTGGTTTAAGACTAAGGCTGTGTGTAACAAAATAACACTTGCTTATTTGGTGGTTTGAAGTCCTCCTGGGAAACTTGCAGTTCCTCCAGGTATTGGCCAATGACCAGAATCATGGAGCTTGGTAAGGAAGGAAAGTTTTAGGATAGGAATGAATTATTGCTGGAAGGGGTATTCTGTGATCCAAGGATATGTGTAGTCGTTAGGTATGTGGCCCAGCAGAGGTAGTGGTATTTGAGCCAGGCTTTAATGATGAACAAGAGTCCAATAAACAGAGGAAGATGGGGATAAATATTCCAGAGATACAGAATAGCATAAATGGAAACAGCCTGGATAATACAGGGTGTATTTCAGAAATTATTAGTAGCTAAATCTGGCAGTATCATGGTTTTCCAATATGATGAGAAAAGGGGAAAAATAAAATTGGTAAAGGGTTGGGTTAGTTTCAAGTCACATTGTTGATGACTTGGATATTAGACAGAAAGCGCTCAATGGTAGAGTCCTAGAATAGTGGAGTTCCAGGTACAATGGTAGATTAAATATACACATCTAATTCCATTACTTTCTGAAATTCCACTAAAATTAAAGAAAAATTATTTTTTAAATTTAAGTGGAAAAATTTAACAGTACAATAATAGGAAAGGAGATGACAGTTTGGAATCTGAAAAATAGATGGATGAGTGATAACTAACTTAATAAGGCCGGACAGCCAAGTCTTATCTCTCAGTACAGAAACCCAAGAAACAATCCAGTTTATACTCCAGAATCATCAAAAGCCTCAGGAACTGGCAGGATTGAGAACAAATTGAGGGTGAAGTTTGGGTGGAAAGATAAGGGCTACAATAAGGAAGACTGGGTAAAATTTGTTTGATAGTAAGTTAAGGCTGAGCTCTCCTTTCTCACTACACACCACGGGGTAACTGCCCTCTCCCACCCTGGCAGAAGACTAGAGTCTCATTCTCTGGAAAGGGTAAAGCAGAAAGTGTTTCAACTGGGAAATATCTCACACATTTGAAGATGGAGTTGCCATACTGAAAGCATATAGATTAAGTACATTTATTCATACTGAATAAAGACTGCAGAAACCCACCACTATCACGTGCGCAAGTGCGCGCGCACACATACACACACATCTCTTTTCTTTCACTTGGCTCCCAAAGTGCTGACAGCCAAACTACTACCTTCCAGGCAAGATATTGGAAAACTACCAGCAGAAGAGGAAAGATTTAAATATGGTTTCCCAGCCAAGGCTCACCTAGGTCCGTTTACTCTAATGCTAAAGGTAACAAGTTCATCCACAGACTTAGATCCTCCAAACAAATTTTTAATTCCTTACACTTAATCGTGAACAGACACTCAAGCATCGTCAGGCATCTGAAGAATCCTCCAACATGGATGATAGAGACCAAAGCAAACAAACCGCAAGAAACAGAGATAAGGTAGGAGAAATAGACTTAAACAACCTGTCATTAACATCTTCAGAGAGTCAAAAGATGATATGCAACAATTAAGAACAGACTCTTTGCAGAAACATTCAGAGAACAAAGAAGAGCTCTTGAAAATTAAAATATGATAGCAGAATACAACAGAAGGTTTGGAAGATAAGCTTGAGGAAATCTTTAAGAAATAGAACAAAAGACAGAAAGATGGAAAAGAGGAGAGAAAGATAAGAAAATGGGAGGAGATCCAATATTGGACTCCATGTCTTAGAATGAGAGACCAGTGAAATACAGGAGAAAAATTAATCAGCAAAATAATTCAGGAAAATTTCCCTAGAGTGAAGGACATACGTTTTCAAATACAAAGACCACCTCAGTGTAAATCACAGTAGATGAATAGGCATATCATTACAAAATTTAAGAACACTGAACATAGAGAGAAGATCTTAAAAGGTACCACATAAGAAGATAAGGAGTCAGAATTTCTATAGCTTTTTCAAGAACAACACTAGAAACTAGAAATAGTGGAAATAATTTCCAATCAAAAATTCCATATTAAGACAAATGATTAATTAAGTGGGAAAGTAGGATAAAGACGTTTTCAGATACACAAAATCTCATTAAATTAATTTCCCATATGTCCTTTTTCACAAAGTTACTGGCATATTGTACCAGCAAGTGAGGGAGTAAATAAAGAAAGACAAAAAAAAATGATACACAGGAAATGGGAGATCCAGTTCAGGGTGACTGTTGTTGACCAGAACTAGGGTATAATTTGTTCAAATTGGAGAGGCTTAAAAATTTGTGTCTAAAGGGATGCCCGGGTGGCTTAGCTGGTTAAGCATCCAACTGTCGGTTTCTGCTAGGGTCATGATCTCAGGGTTGTGAAATTGAGCCCCGTGTTGGGCTCCTATGCTGGGTTTGGAGCCAGCTTGAGATTTGGTCTCTCCCTCTGCCCCTGCCCCTGGGCCCTCCCCAACTGCTTGCACATGTTCTCTCTTAAGAAAATGTGTCTAAAACAAGAGAAAAAACAATATTCCAAAACCTATGGGATGCAACAAAAACAGATGTTAGGGTGAAATTTATGCCATAAATGCTTTCATTAAGAAAAGAATTTCGAGCAAATAACATTATATCACAAATTAGAATAAGAAGAAACTTGGCTGAAATTTAGTAGAGGAAGGAAAAACAAAGAAAAACCAGAAATAACATAATGACTAGAATAAACAATAACACTGAAAGTAATGACCAATTTTTCCAAAACTATAAACAAAATTAGCAATGCTTTAACTATATTAAATAAGAAAAAAAATCAAAAATAAAAAGAGAAAGCAATACAACAGATAACCACAGAAATACATAGGTAATTATTATTTATAAAGTTAAATTGGTATCTTGCTGCTGATAATGTACATTGATATGGCTAATATATAGCAATATTGCAGTATATCAAGGGCCTTAAGAAGGTTAATTCTCCTTGACCCACTAATTCTAATTCTTTTTTTTTCTGTTTGATTTCTTATTTGGTCCATTGCTTGAGTAGTATGTTTAATATTTACATATTAAATATTTAATATTTACATTGTAGATTTTCCAGCTTTATTATTTTTAATAAATATTAAAATATTTCCAATGTGATTGGAAAATAGACTTGGTAGGATTTTAGTCTTCTTAAATTTCCAATACTTGGTATGTCTCTTTTCATATGATTTAACCAGGGGATTCTTCCATGTGTACTTGAAGAAAATGTGTATTCTATTTTTCTTGGAAATATATCTCCAAGAAAAAATATATATATAATATATAATATATATTATATATAAATTACATATATTATATTATATATATTATATTATATATATTATATATATATAAGAATCATGTATCCTGAAGTATGCTTCAAATAAAGAAATAACTTCAACTGAGGGTACTTGCTTAAAATAAAGTATATCAGAGGGGAGGTTAGTGGAAGAATGGATGAAAGGGGTGAAGAGGACTATCATGATGAACACTGAATAATGATGTATAGCATTGTTGAATCACTGTATTGTACACCTGAAACTAATATAACACTGTATGGTAATGATATTGAAATTATAATTAACTTGATAAAAATAGGAAATAAAAATTGTCACTTTCATTATGGAAAACACAAATAAAATGGAAAATAGATATAAAAAAATGCGTCTAAAAATAGTGCAAGACTCCACATCTGTAAGTATTTTTTCTTATGGAGTGAACAGGCAGACATGGTGAAAGCCAACAGAATCTCACTTTTATTTTAAGATGCACAATAATGCTGGTATATGGGTGATACTAAAAACTGATACAATAATATTATTAATATGAAGGATTATATTGAAGGCTGGTTTCTCTCTTAGCAGAAGTCTTAAGTTTAGGCTGTTTAGTTAGGTGTAGAATAAAACCAAATCTACCTGAATAAGGGAGAAAATGTGTACACACATATACACATGCACACACACGTTTATCTATGTATATGTATATATGTATGTTCACTATTTTTATGTATGTATATGTACACACACACACACACACACACACACACAGAGGCATAGTGTGTCTATGGAAAGATACATAAGAACCTGGAGATCATAGTTGCCTCTGTGTGGCTAGGGAAAAGGAATGTGAGGCAACCTTTTTTCTTCACATTTATCTGCTTGTTCCTTTTGATGACTTGGACAGAAGGCAGGATAAGAGAGACAGTACACTGGGATCAGTTGGGTAGCGATAGCCATGCTCTTATACTCTTATATTGAGGAAATAAGAACCCAAATGACAAAAGAAACAGTAGTTGCTTAAGTCAGAGGAATATTTGCTTGGTCTTGTGTTAACCAAATGTGGCAGGGAGGTGGGGTGGCAGTGGGTCCTGAGGGAGTGGCTGGAGGGAAGTAGTCAGAGATGACTCTTTGCTTTCTAGCCCAGGTTAACAAATGTGAGAACAGTGAGTGGATGAAACTGACTTCACAATGTCAGAGGCAGGAGGGTGGATTGCAAAAGAGTAAGTGGTAGGGGTGGAGGGGGAAGAGTTGGAGGCAGCAGTTGTAGTTCCCTTTCCCCCTGAGCACAAACTTATTTATTTATTATTTATTTATTTATTTATTTGGTTTGCCAGTTCTTTAATGATGAATATAAAAACTTTTCACATCTAAACTTTCAGCATGGCAAATAGTTTCTTCTTAAATTTATTGTCTTAAAGTCCATTTAGTTTCTCAACCCTTTGGGGAGAGTGGGAGAAATATGATTAAAATTTCCCCATCTACACAAATTTTGCTGTGTTCTTTTTTTAATTTAAATTCAACTAATTAATTAATAATGTATTATTAGTTTCAGAGGTAGATGTCAGTGATTCATCGGTCTTTTTTTAAAAAAATATTTTATTTATTTATTTGACAGAGATTACAAGTAGGCAGAGAGGCAGGCAGAGAGAGAGGAGGAAGCAGGCTCCCTGCGGAGCAGAGAGTCCGATGTGGGGCTCGATCCCAGGACCCTGGGATCATGACCTGAGCCGAAGGCAGAGGCCTTAACCCACTGAGCCACCCAGGCACCCCTCATCGGTCTTATATGATACCCAGTGCTTATTACATCACGTGCCAAAAACTCATTTCTGTTGACCATATCATGTGCCTTATCACCCACAGCTTCTGGCCTTATGAGATGATGAAATGGCTTCTGGAAAACTCAGTGATGCCTTCTCTGGAGGCACCACCTCAGAGGGCTGGTGGTGGGGACTGCAGTGCAGGGTGTGGTATAGGCGCTTAATCTGCAACCAGCCAAAGTGTTGTCTCTTCTATGGCTGGGAAACAAAGGAGTAGAGAGAGTGAGGCTTTTGCAAACCTTTCCCCAGCTCTGTCACTTACTAAGTTAGTGACCTTGGGTTAATTACTTTGACCTGTCCGTGGCTAGGTTTCCTCATCAGCGAAATGATCATACTATCCCCATACCTGCATTACAGGGTCATTTTGAGGAATAAATGGGATAATGAGTTTAACAGTTTAGAAGAGTCCCTGATACAAGGTGAGTACCAGGAATGTTAACTTTGATAACCTTTCTTGGCTTTTCTTTCCCCGGATTTGGAACATAGAAAATCTAGAGAATTTAACATACAAAGGAGGGATGTTTTCACCAGAAGCACATTATATTTCATTCAATCTTTGAACAAATAGCTTTGAAGTACTCTTAGGTGCCCAGGATTCATTGTTAAAGAAATTAGATATCTTGGTGCCCTCACAGAGCCTGGAGTTTTCTTTTTTCCAGAATTTTCCTGGGTCTTCTCACATGCCATATATATGCGCTACATGTAGCAATATATGTTAAGTGCATGCTATATGCTAAGTGCATATATATATGTATATACATGTATTTACTTTTAGTCCAGGTATAATAGGCATATAACATTGTATGAATTTTAAGTGTACAACATAATAATTTGATATATGTGTATATTGTGAAATGATCGACACAGTAAGTTTAGATAACATCCATCACCACACATAGGTACAAACTTTTTTTTTTCTTATGATGAGAACTTTTAAGATTTACTTTTTTGGCAACTTTAGAAATATACAGTATAGTTATATGCATTCATTTTATAATCAGGGTATTTTAAGGAATATTTTACATTAAGCTTTTGTTTAATGCACATATGAGAACATAATTTAAAATTATAGAATTTAAAAAGTTACAAACTGAAAAGCAAGTATCGCTTTCTTAACTCCAAATTTCCCAGTTATCTCCAGAAAGAACCTCCTTTGTTTGATTTTTTATGTCTCATAACTAAGATAAACATTTAGAATCATATAAGCCCCTCTTTCTTATGTAATAGGTAAGGGAAAAGGGAAGAGGAGAGGGTTTGGGATGAGCCAGAGGCCTTTTGCCAGGGTGACCGGAGAATGAGGCTTCCATGGAGAAGTTAAGAGGGAGGAAGTACATTAGGAGGACAGAAGAGGTAATGTCAGACTATAAGGGTTGAGTAGTTCTGTTGAAGTAAAAGCAGAAAATGGAGACTTTTAAATCAATTTAAGAAAAATTTATTAAGAGCTCACTGTAAAACATGTTAGGAACCAACAAGATGCTTAGAGCCTAATGAAAGCAGAGGCAAGGCACAACACACAAATGGTAATATTAAAAGGCAAGCATGGCTAGCACAGCTGTCTACAATCTTCTAGGTTCCCTTATGTAGAATAAGAAGAAATATTTCTGTGGGTTGGGCCTCCCAAAGTTCTTTCTGGGTTTGGACTGAGACTGCTCCATCCATTAGTGATGCTGCCCTAGAGCCAGGATTACCCAACTCATTTCTACTGGGCTAGCATAGTCCTCTTGTCCACCCAGTTTTCCCATCGTTGAGAATGACATAGACAGTCCTCAGACACAAATTTGTGAGCCCTGCTCTGGGCCAGTTGATCCCTTCCTAGGACACCTGCCAACTATGTTGGCCTCTGGATGATTTGCATCTTGGTCCTCCTAATTCCACTCTAGCTCCTTCTCTCTCAGCCATGAGTTGGAAGAGTCCTAAGCCTCCTTCCATTTATCCCATATCAAGATGATAGCTCCTCCTCCCCAGCTCCGCCTCCAGCCAGATGGAACATCACAATAATTGAATATTATCCAAACTTCTCACCAAACACCAGGGATGGTGCTGTCTTAAGTCCTTTTGGACAGTCTGTTCACTTGTTGTTTGCTGGAGCTAGACAGATAGGCCATTCATGTGCATCTCTGTTGGTTAAGAGCTTTACTTTCCTTTCCTTTTTTTTTTTTTTTTTTTTCTTTCTCTCTTTTGAGTATTGTGATCTCTCAATTGGCTCTTGAACAGTTGGTTGCCCTGGGCCATCATCTCAGTCATTTCTTTCAAGAAGAGAAGTAGGGTTCACAGTGCATGGTGCTTTCCTGCTTTAGCTCTCTGCTAAGACTTACCAGTAGCTGCTGGGCAGCTGGATCCTCCTCAGATTAGCAGCAGCCCAGATAGAAGTGGCTCCAGGGTTCAGAGCGGGTTCTATCTCCATCGTTCCTAATTTTCCAAATTTTGAATTGGTCTGCTCATTGTTGTCAGCCCACCAAAACACCATTTTCCTACTGATCCTCACAGAGCACTGGATAGACTTTTCTCAAGGCATAGTAATTAAAGTACACAAGATTAAGGTACACATCTCTTTATGTTTCAAAATATTACTAGCAACACAACAATATGTAAAGCCATAACATATATAACTCCCACCCAGACTGAAGAGGTAGTCACAAATATACAAGATGGAATGAGGTGCTGTTTTAGAATTAAGCACAGATAAAAGCCATTATTCTAGTAATGAGAGAGTTCTACATAAAATACAATTTATAAAATTAAGAAAAGAAGGCTGAATTTGAAACAGGAGGTGTTAGTCTTAAACATTAGTCCTGAGCCAGGAGCCAGTCAGGTGAGCTTGGGCCACAAGTGTGCTCTGAAATGAAAAGAAGCAGTTAAAATCTGCTCCTGGCATAGGGAGCAGAACTGGCATTGTAGGGAGGCTCTCTCCCTCAGAGAGAGTCCTGGAGCCCCAGCTATTTTTAATGGTAATAATAACAGTAATGGACAAGAAAAAAGACAAGCCAAAATTTGAAAGTGAAGGCACATAAACAACGGATGGTCGGACTTTAATTAAAAATGCGTAGTACTTTGGTCGCCTGAGGTTGTCTTCGAAATGTTAACACACTGGGCCTCATCAGATCTTTCAGGTACATGGTATTGTACTCTGGAAAAACAATAACAGAAAAGGAATTGGGTAAGATTTCATAATAGAGCCACTTCCTTTTTCTAGATTTCAGTGAGAGGACAGAATACAGGAGCCATTGAAATAGCAACCGGAGAAACAAACTGTTGAAGAGAGAGTTAGAGATGTGCTGTTCATGCTTCCTTCAATTAACTACCCTTTATTTTCGTCTGGATCTGCCCCTGCCGTATGTTGATTACTTGCTGCCTTCTCCCTGCGGGCTCTTCTGGACTATATCTGAACTGAGTCTAGGAGGGCAGGCAAGATCTCAGCACTTGAGCTCACCATCCAGGATTCCTAGACTCAGCAGCGTGTGTATTCAGGTAGACGCTGGGCACTCTGGGGCTGTTAACCCTGGGGTTGTGGCTGTATCTTTGTGACCAAGCTTTTGACTTCGGTTTGCCTGACCCTATGGCTGTGTGTCCAGAGCCCTGATATTCTAGAGAGCCCTGCTCCTCAGGGAGGATGGAGGTACAGATAATCTACTTTCATCATCTTCTGAAAGGACTGATTGCCAGGAATTTTTATGTATTCCTTCATGCATACATTCATTCTTTCAACAAATATTTATTACAATAGCCAAGGTATGGAAACAGCCTAAGTGTCCATTGACAGATGAATGGATAAAAAAATTGTGACATATACATATAATGGAATACGATTCAGCCATAAAAATGAACGAGATTTCACCATTTGTATCATCATGGATGGACTTTGAGAACATTATGATAAGGGAAATAAGTCAGACAGAGAGAGACAAACACCGTATGATTTCTCTTATATGTGGAATCTAAAAATAAATAATAAAAACCTACTTCATAGACAAAAGAGGAGATTGGTGGTTGCCAGAACTGGGGGGTGAGGGGTAGGAGAATGGGTAAACTTTTTTTGTTTTTAGTCTGAATAAATTGAATTTAAAAACAACTAAAACTTGAACTCTTAAAGAAAAGCACCTCATCACATTTTGTCTAGTAGTGGACAAAAGAGAATATAAAGAAAAGGATATACATATTTCCCCTGTGCCATATTTGGGATTGTTTATTTGGATTTGATTAGGTAAAGAATCTACAAAGTAAGTAAATAAATGAAAAATAAAAATCAAACAACTTATAATATTGCTCAGCTGAAAGCAAACGTAAGAGAAGCTAAACCTTAATACATTATATGTTTATTAAAATAAAAAAATTTAAAAAAGAGAAGCTAAACCTTGATGAATAGCACTTATGTTTCCATGAAACTCTTTTCAACGTGTTATATATTTATCAAACCATTACAGTGCAAATTTTCTGAATAAGTCCTGTTATCTGTAAACCAGTAGATGCCATGAAATTACACCTACAGAAAATTGTTAGTATTATAAAAAGACTACTTTCTATGGATTAAAAAATATCTGCTGCTACAATTTCACAGTAGAAGAAAATTTATTAAGCTCCTACTATATGCCAGGCACTGTGCTAGGTGCTGACAGCACAATGATAAGCTTAACTGATATGATCTCTACTCTCTATAAAGTTTGGTATAGTTCATAGAGTTTAATGGATAAACTGTATGGATAAACTTTTGTGTAACTGTAATTACACAAAAATGTAAATATTACCTCGTGTTATGGAGAAAAAGCAGAGGAATCCATATGACACAATAACAGGCTAACATATTCTAGTTTAAGAAAGGGTTTTGTGTTTTTTTTTTTAGATGTGCAGCTTGAACCAAGATCTGAAGAATGAGGTAAAGAAGTAGCCAAAGAACATTCTAAGCAGAGGATGCAGCAGATGCAAAGACACTGAAGCTAAAGGGAACATGTTATCACTCCTCTCTTACTTATTTGTTCATTGCACACAGGTAGGATTCCCACGAGTCCAGGCACCAGGATAGGTACTGGGGTTACCATGGTGAATAATATACAGCTCATACACACAACACAGACCCATTTGGTATTAAATTTTTAATTTTCCTTGACTCAGCTTGCCGTGCCACTTGAGCCTTGTGTATTGGACATCCTGCCATCCATTTATAGCTAGAACATTTCCTTCCAGATCCTAGCTTTCCTTTCCTTCTCCCTTAGTTCATGTTTGCTGAGGTGTCAGCATGCCTCAGACTTAACTGATGGTCAAGTTATAGATCCTCTGGAGATGGTACCTCTTTCAGCAGTGTTGTAAGGTCAGGACTCACCTTTCCTTGGTCTGTTTGCTCTCTTTTCTCCCCACTTTGTTGGTTTCTGAAAGAGACCAAAATAACTTCAGAAAATGTATTGCCTGTAGATAATAAAAGAGGGGAAGTTTGAAGAGAATTCAAAATCCTAGGACTCAGAGAGAAATCATTGTGTCCTTATGTGTGAAACAGATGCTGCCTGATGCAACTGAGGTTTTTGGCATCCAAAAATCAAATGCCTTCCTTTATTCACTGTGGAAATTGGTTTTTCACTTACAGCTCTATTCTTTACTAAAATAAAAATACTTCTGGGAGGGGTAACACACTTAGTTTTAGCTATCATTTAGTGACTGAAAAAGTTTTCAGTCCTTTTCTGAAAGTAAGGTCTAGAAGGAGGAAGGAAAGTAAATCTTGGAAATGTTTATGCCTAAATGGGTGAGTCAGCTGGCACTACCAGTATAACACGGGGTGGCACGGATGGGCCCAAGTGGGAAATCTCTAACTGGCTAGACCTCTCAAAGCCCGAGTTGCTATCGGTATGGGCTTACCACTGAAGCAGCTTGGGGTTTAAATTCTTTTGGTTGACTGTTGTGATGATGGTTTTGTCCAACTCAGAGCCTTGCCACGAGGGTTGTTAACCTGGGTGTCCATGCAGGACTTTAGGGAGCGAAACAACACCCTTGATGGTTTTGAACACTTACTACCATTGGCAGTTTTCAGGTGTGTGCACATGTGTGTGCTTAAGAATAATCAGCTTTATTGAGGTATAATTAATACACAATAATTTCCTGTATAGATTTTGGTGAGTTTAGCAAATGTATACCCTCATGTAACTACCACCATCACCAAGATATAGAACATTTCTATAAGCCCCAAAAGTTCCCTCCTGCCCCCTTTCAGTCAGTATCTTTCCCCATCCCATCCCCTGATAACTACTGATCTGGTTAATGTCACAGTAGTTTTGCATTTTTTAGAATTTTATAATTCTAAATGATCACATTTGTGTGGTCGTGTGGTCTTTTTGTGCCTGGTGTCTTTCTCCTAGTATACTGCTTTTTTTTTTTTCACCATAGAGATACTTTAATGAAGTGTTTTCAAAAATTTTAAATATTATCTGATTTATACAAGTTTAAAACCTATTGGTAACACAAAACAAGAAACAACTATATTAAAAATTTAGACAAAATGCTCAGAAAATGCACCATTTCCTGTTATATTCTTCAGGGAAATGCAGTTATTAACTTTATGTTTGATATTTGATATCACAATGTAATTCTTGACTTAATATTTACCAAAAAAATCACTTTGATTGATTGTCCTCTTCTAAGCTAAGTAAATCCAAAGGGCTAGGATCCAAGATTGGTAAAGAACTTAACAAACTCAACACCCAAAAGATGAATAATCCAGTCAAGAAATGGGCAGAAGATATGAACAGACATTTCTCCAAAGAAGACATACAAATGACCAACAGGCACATGAAAAAGTGCTCAATATCACTCATCATAAGGGAAATACAAATCAAAACCACAATGAGATAACACCTCCCACAGGTCAGAATGGCTAAAATTAACAATACAGGAAACAACAGATGTTGACGAGGATGTAGAGAAAGGGGAACCCTCTTAACACCGTTGGTGGGAATGCAAGCTAGTACAGCCATTCTTGAAGACAGTATGGAGGTAGCATACTGCTTTTGAAATTCATTATCTTGTTGCATGTTACTAGTAGTCTTTCTAGAGCTCGGCAGAATTTCCTTATATGAATACACTACTGTTTGTTTATCCTTTCATCAACGGATGAAAATTTAGAATGCCAGGCTTTCAGTATTATGAAGAAAGCTGCTATGAACATTGGTGTGTATCTCTGTGAGGACATATGTTTTTATTTCTCATGAGCGAATATCTGAGATTGCTGGGTTGTATAGCAGTGCGTGAGAGTTTCAATTGTGTCACATCCTCTCCAGCACTTGATATTTACCAGTCCTTTTAATTTTAGTCATGTTAGTGGGAGTGTAGTGGTCTCTCATTATAGCTTTAACTTGTATTTCCCTAATGACTAATGATGTTGTGACTGTGTGACTGTGCTTATTGGCCATTTGTATATTTTACTCTATGAAGTATGTGTTCGAGTCTTTTGCTCCCAGCCTTTTGTTAAATGGATTGTCTTCTTTACTGAGTAGTAGTATATAATTATATCTTATGGATGTAAATCCTATTGAGATACATATTTTGCAAACATTTTCTCCTAGTCTGTGGCTGGCTTGACTTTAAATTTTCTTAACAAAGTCAAAGGGCAAACGTTTTCAATTTAGATGAAGTTCAGTTTATCAATTTTTATTTTTTATGCTATGCTTTATGTTTACTGTGTCCTAAGATCTGCCCAAGCTAAGATCACAAAGATTTTCTCCAATTTTTTTTAAAATCTTTTAATTTTAGCTCTTATTTTTAGGTCTGACACCCACTTCAAGTTGTTTTTTTGTGTGTCGAGGTTCATATTTTTCCATGTGCATATCTAATTGTCCCAAAACCATTGTTGAAAAGACTAGCCTTTTCTCCATGGAATTACCTTGGCTCCTCTGTCCATATCAGTTCACCATGTGAGTTTCCTTTTGATTATCCATCTAGTTCCCTTGGTTGGTATGTCTGTGCTTTCACCAATATCACACTGTCTTGGTTATGTAGCTATTTAATAAATCTTTTCTTTTTAAATTTTTATTTACTTTTAAAATTTCTTTTCAGTGTTCCAAAATTCATTGTTTATGCACCACACCCAGGGCTCCATGCAATCTGAGGGTTTTGGGGAGTGGGGGGGTGAGGTTGGTTGGTGAGCCTGGTGGTGGGTATTTAATAAATCTTGAAGTTAGTGGTATAAGTTGTCTGTGTCTGTTCTTGTTTTTCAGAATTGTTTGGCAATTGTATGTCTTTTGCATTTCCATATAACTTTTAGAATTAGCTTTTTAATTTACACTGAAGAGCCTGCCAGTGTTCTGATTGGTATCTCATTGAATCCATAGATCAGGTTGGGCTGAATTGATATCATTTTCTAAAGAGATTTTATTTGTTTATTTGACAGAATGAGAAAGAGAGCAGAAGCAGGGGGAAGGGGCGGAGGGAGAGGGAGAAGCAACTCTGGCCGAGCAGGGAGCCTGAGAGCCAGACTCAGGGCTTGGGGCTTGATCCCAGGACCCTGAGATAATGACTTGAGCTGAAGGCAGATGTTTAACCAACTCAGCCACCCAAGTGTCCCTGGGCTGAACTGATATCTTAATATCTACTCCTCTGGGGGCCCTGGGTGGCTCAGTGGGTTAAAGTCTCTGCCTTTGCCTCAGGTCATGATCCCAGGGTCCTGGGATTGAGTCCCTCATCGGGCTCTCTGCTTGGTGGGGATCCTGCTTCCCCCTCTCTCTCTGCCTGCCTCTCTGCCTACTTGTGATCTCTGTCAAATAAATAAATAAAATCTTTAAAAAAAAATTCTACTCCTCTGATCCATGAACATGGTATATACTTCTCCATTTATTTAGGCCTACTCTAATTTCTGTCAACAGTAATGTCTTTTAGTTTGTAGTGTATAGGTATTTTACTTGTTTTTAAAAACTTACTCCCAAGGTTTTAATATCATTTGATGCTACTATAAATGGTATTTAAACTTTTTTCTGTGTCCAAACTGCTTGTGGTGAGTATATAGAAATATAACTGATTTTGTTTTTGTATTTTTTTAATTTGCAACTATTTTTTTAGGAAGGAGGCTGAATATATTTTTGACTTTCCTAGCCATTTACTTCAGATATGCAAATTGTTTTTGCAAATGCATTGCTTTTATGTCCTGGGACCTGTATGTTTTTATTGCGTTTGATCCCATTGTTTCAAGGAAAGAATGGCAATTTTTTTCATGAAATATAACTGATTTTGCTTTTGTGTATTGACCACAATTGTACCTGGAGACTTAGCTACATGCAGTTAGTTCTCTTTTTTTAAAGAGTTATTTATTTATTTATTTATTTATTTATTTATTTATTTGACACAGAGAGAGAGAGAGAGAGAGCATAAGCAGCGAGAGTGGCAGGCAAAGGGAGAGGGAGAAGCAGGCTCCTTACTGAGCAGGGAACCTGATGTGGGACTTCATCCCAGGTCATGACCTGAGCTGAAGGCAAATACTTAATGAACTGAGACACCCAGGCACCCACACAGTTAGTTCTAATAGTTTTTTTGGATGCCTTGGGCTTTACTACAAACATGGTCATGTTATCTGTGGGCAAAAAAAAGCTTTACTTCTTCCCTTCCACTATGCATGCCTTTTAGTTTTTTTCCTAGACTGCTTCACTGCCTAGAACCTCCAGTACAATGTTGAAGAAATATAGTGAGAGTGATATCCTTGCCTCCTTCTTGATCTTATGGGGAAAGCAGTCAGTCTTTTATCATTATATATATTGCTAACTGAAGGATTTGGGTATATGTCCTTTGTCAGTTGAGGAAATTCCTCTATAGTCCAACTTTTATGAGAATTTTTCTTTCTTTTTTAAAATTATGAATGGGTATTAATTTTGCCAAATGCTTTTTTTGTATCCGCTGATGTGATTACTTGTTTTTGCTTTTTGGTTTGCCAATATGGTGAATTTTACAGTTTGGCTTTTGTATATTGAACCTAGCTCATATTCCTGGAATAAACCCCACTTGATCATGATGTGTCACACTTTCAATAGATTGCTAGCTTGTGGCTGGTAATTTTGTTAGGATTTTGCCATCTATTTTCACAAGATATATGTATAGCATTCTTTTCTTGTAATGTCTTTTTCCAGTTTTGGTATCAGGGCTCCCCCCTACTTTTAGGGCAGTCTGGAAACTGACTCCAGGCAGTAAGTTGGGGGCAATCATAGGCTCATCTCATCTTTTTCCTTCTTTCAAGGACTACAGTTTTCTACAACGTATTGTCCAATGTCTGAAAACAGCTGTTTCATATTTTGCCTGATTTCTAGTTGTTTACAATAGGAGGGACATTCCTGTAGCAGGTAATCCTTTGTGGGAGGAAGAAGATTTTGTCTTCTATGTAATTTTAAAAGAGCCTTAACCGTTGCAAAACTCAGCCTTTTCCTTTAAATCTTCTCATAACGTTCATGCATTGAGATGCCCTTTAGAGCCATAGTTAAGTACGATCTTTGTATCCTATAGCAGCTCTTCACATACTTGAAGGGAACACTTTTCTCCTCCCCAAGACTTCTTTTCTGGTTATGCATTCTCAGTTACTTCAACTATTTCTTATTTAACTGAGCTTCTAGACACTTTATAAATCTGGTTAGGTTCTATTTTTTTCAAACTTTCTCCTAAAAAAGGCTTACTTCACTGAAAAAATAAAATTAAATAAAAAAATACTACTTATAACTGAATATAGTATTTCAGGTGTCTGTAGACCAACATAGAATATTTAAATTGTCTTTTCATACTAATGACAAAATCATCACCATTTCAAAAAAAAAGTTTCTATTTTAAAATGAAGGCGGACAATAAAAGGTAGATTCTAAACTTGTGGGTCTGATTACAAATTTAACATTTTGAAGGCCAGATGTGATGATATAATCAACTTCCAGTTTTTAAGTCCTGTGAAGGTCTCTGTCTAAATAGTGGTTAAAATTACTTATTTCAGAAAAAAAACACTTGCCCTTTAAGAAACCATTCCTGAAAGAGCTGAGACTCTTCCAGGTTTGGTGGAGGGCAGCAAACTGTAAAAACTGTTGGTTGCTAGGGCTCTATTACATACAGATTTCAGTCACACAAGACCCAAATGAGGAAGTAAAATCTCAGGAGGAGCTATTTTAGTTTCTCTCCCTGATGGGTAAGCTGATAGGGTAACTTCTGATTGGGAAAAGACTGTAATTCAAGGTTATAATTTCTCATGCCTAATTTGCCCTATTTGACAAATCAAAAAAGAGAAGAGAGATTAGAAACCAGCTAGAATAACTGTGGCATTTCCCTTTTATTCATTTAACAGCCTAACCAGAGTAAATGTGGATGGTTGGGGCATTGAAAAACTGTAATTACTGAACAAACACTGGAAAGGACTTTTGATGCCAAGTTAGTTTGAGGGCTCTCTCCTCTGAGAACCAGATTAATATTGGGCTGGGGGGAAGCTCCGTTTTTGGAGAAATTCCTACTGGTTATCAGTAAGCTTGTATCTCTGTGGATGGATCCTGACTGCTTCCATGTCTGTTTTAAAGCAGAATTTAGTTCCTTGTGGTTGTATGATTGAGATCCGCATTTCCTGGCTGGCTCTCAGCTGAGGGCCCGTCGCAGATTCTAGAGGCCACCCACATTCCTTGTCCCATGGCCCCTTCCTCCATCTTCGAAGCCAGCAGTGGTGGGTTAAGTCTGCCTCAAGATTTGGATCTCTCCTCCTTCCATGTCTTCTCTCTAACCCAGCCTGGGGAAGGTTCTCTGACTCCTGTGATTAGATGGGACCCACCTGGGTAATCCAGGATAATCTCATCATCTTAAAATCAGTTCCTTAAGCACATATGCAAAGTCCCTCTCACCATGTGAGATAACATCTACTAGGTTCTGTGAACAGGCGATGGATATCTTGGTGGGGACATTATGCAGTACCTCATAGAGAAAATGCCAGAGGTATCCACAAAGCAAGTGCCGACACTGCTGAATTACAGAACCCATATTTACAAACATATCTACATGGCAGGCTTACTTGGTACATCTTCCTGCTCCAGTGATATCCAGATTCTTCTCTTTAACCAAACTCACTAGCAAAAGAGACTCTCTGACCAAACTTTCCTAGCAATATTCTTTATCACATTCTTGGGGGGGAGGAGTTCTTATGCTACACTGTCTTGTTAGGGTCTGCCTTTTACCACTCCTAACTCAGTTTGACCATTTCCTATACATACACACAGCTTCTTGAGCCCCCTTTCAGCTTCTTCCCTGGGTACACACACATCTTCTGTAACTCTCTCTCCTGAATTTTTCTGATTGCCTCTGGAGGAAGAAACATTCTTCCTCTCTCTCCATCCCTTATCCTGTTTCATTTGTAAGCTAATCATTCCAATGTGAAAGCAAATTAGGAAACAGCTTATTTCCAAGCTGAAGGTGCTTCTGCGCAGTTAGCTAATTCTAAATGGCAATGAGATTGAAAGAAACAGCTTGAAATTCTCACCTTAAAAAGTCAAAGCTTCAATAAACATAATCTGTACATCTTGCCCTGTGCTCTGAATTTTTACACTTTTTAAAAAAAATTTTTTTAAAGATTTTATTTATTTAACAGAGAGAGAGAGAGAGAGATCCCAAGTGGGTAGAGAGGCAGGCAGAGAGAGAGGGGGAAGGAGGCTCCCTGCTGAGCGGAGAGCCCGATGCGGGGCTCGATCCCAGGACCCTGAGATCGTGACCTGAGCCGAAGGCAGAGGCTTAACCCACTGAGCCACCCTGGTGCCCCTGAATTTTTACACTTTTATATCATAGAAATCTATTATTATATCAGCACACCCCATATTTTGGCAGTTTGAATATGACTCTACCAGAAGCTTTGTATTCATTTCTTGAAACTGGATAATCTCACCCCAGTTTCTTGTTTTTAAAATATAGCAGGATGAAATAAATGACTGCTAATGCCGTCCATCTATTTTCTAGTGGATCTTAAAATCAGTACACTGATCAAAAGCATTACTCATATGGTGCTTTTTACCAAAGTGAGTAAGATGATCACCTTAATTATTAGCACCAACCAAACTTCTACTACAGGCATTACCTTACCTTGCGACTTTGCCCAGACCAGCCCAAACCACAAAGAGGCATAAAATTATTTTAAAGTCAGAGACCCTTTTGTCCCCCATTGAGCACAGTACCACTTTTATGAGAGTCAGTGAGGAGGCTGCTCAGTGCAGTGCTATTTACAATAGCAAAACTATGGGAACAACCCAAGTGTTCTACAATGTGGAGTTGGTTAAATAAACCCAGGTGTATCCACAAAATGGAATATCTCACAGCCATTTAAAATGATGCTATAGAATGATAATTGATGGCACTGACAATTTTCTTACTATGCTTAGTACAAATAACTTAGAAAACAGTACATGTGATAGTATCTAAACTGTGAAAAATAGTCCTTATAATATAACTCCACTTATGGAAAATAACAGATTCCAGAAAAACCTGGAAGATATACACCAAAATGTTGTCTGTATAACCATTTCTTTCTTACTAGTGGAACTATAAATTTTTTTTCAGCATATTTGGTAATGGGTATGTAATATTTGGTAATCAATAAAAGTTAATTATAATTTTTAAAATGTCAGTGGGGAACAATTCACCCCACTCTTTTTTTCTCAGAAACCCAGATTTTAGAAATGAGAAAGTAAGTCTTATGGCCATCTAATCCTCCCCCCACCCCTGCCTCCCCAAGCTTCCCTGCTTGAACACTGCCAGGTCTGTAGCCATTAACATTTAGAAGTGTTTTCATGATTTTACTTCATTGAATTTAGTAACTTCATGACGTGAGGTAGCTAAAGCAAGGAATAATCAGTTTCGTCTGGAAACCAGAAGTACATTTGTAGACCTTAGCTTAGAAATACTATCTCTCCTAGAAATCTAGAACAATGTTGAGTCCCATCTATACGGACTCCAAACCCCGAGGGAAAACCTTTTCCTCCAACCACTTGCTGATTTTTTGCTAATCTGAGCTCAGCCAATGAGCTCTGGAAGGCAGCTGACCGGAGGTAGGTACAAAATGGCAGTCTGCAGAGGGGACAAGCACTGACTCACCACATTCATGAGAGGGGCCAGGCTGCTTCTTCTTCCTTTTCCTTAGTGTTAGAAAGAACACCAACACCATCCCACACAAAATGACCAACATTACAAGTAGAGCGGCAATCCAGAGGATGGGGTCTCGGGCAGGGGGGGGTTTCGTATGTGCATCTAGAAATGACCACAAGTTTTTAATCAGCCAGGAAGATTGATTATAAAAGGTTTATAATTACTGTCATCTTCATTTATAAGTCTGCATGTCCCCAGAGCTCTACTGCCAGAGGAGCTTGAAATCCACAATATGAGGCCATAGAAGCCCCAGGCTTAGGGCCTTAGCAGCTTAGAACCAGTGCTTCTGGCCAAATGCCTGGACTAAGCTGTCTTCCCTTCCCAGAGGGTGGGATGACAATGACTGTGATCTAGAAGAAGAAAGCCAACCTGGCCCTTGGTTCTGCATGTGGGTGTGGTACCCAGGCGGAAGCTTTGAATGTACAGTCATCTGTGCAACACCCTGCTTCCTCAGCCCATGTATAGCCAGGCCCGGGGTCCTGAAGTTTCCCTTGTAATAATTTCTCCATCCACTATCATCTCTAGATCAGGCTCCAGATACACCCCCTTGAACAAATATAACAGCTGCCTACCTCCAGTTTTGCTTGTTTGTTTTTTCCACTGAGGTCACAGTGGAAGAAACAGGGCTTTCAGAATGTATCACTTACTAGAAAACCTTTGGTATCTCTTCATGCCCTGAGGAATCAGGGTTAGAATCAGTTCCTGAGAGGTCAGGACTTTCTTCCTTGCACGGGGACTTCTAAGTTTCCAGGAAGTTGAAAACAGACTTTGGGGGGAAAGCTTAGAGCTGAGTCCATTTTAAAGACATTTGTGGGACTCATTCTGATCGTTAATCTCGAATTATAGGAAAATAATACCAGTTGACCTATTAGTTTAGCTGCAATTTGTGGGCACATACCCAGTTCCTGGGACATTAGGAAAGGAGTTGCTGCATTGCAGGCCATATTCAACCCTCTTTGAGTCTGTCCCAGTTTTATCCCACTTGAGCCTGTTTGACATACCCAGCAAATGGGGGTTATATTTGATAACATGGAGATTGCTACCTTTTGACACCCAAAAAGTAACCTTGCTTCAGGTTCTATACTCTCTCTGGTCAAGCCATAGAATAGGGATACAGAGAGGCAAGCCCTGGCTTCCTGAGGCAGCTGGAACTGAAATATTTCTGAAGTTGGTGGGAGCTGGGAAGGTTTGGGCAGTAGTTGAGAAGCAACAGAAAGGTGAGCCATGATGAAGCTGCAGGGATGGAAAGGCCCTATTCATTTGTAGACTGTAGGAGCCAGGGCAGAGGAAACCATGGCAGAAGGTCCCAGGGCATGTCATGTGTGGTGCTGTTGCTGGCTCCAAACAGGATCTGAGCCTCAGGGATAGCTTGAGAGAGAGAGGCTTCTTCTTCTTTTCTTTCTCTTTTTTTTTTTTTTTGGAGAGAGTCTTCTATTAAGCCAAGGGAGGCCACAGTAGAAGCAATCAGGCTTCTGTGTAGCCTAACTATTTACTGGGCTCTCAGAGGCAGAGATGTCTTAGCAGAAGGAAATCAGTACCAAGAGTAGAGATTGGCCCACTGTTCAAGCTTACTGAGAGGGACTGGCTCCAGGGGCTGCCTACAAGAATGTGTCCATAGACCAAGTTATGTTTGAACAATGAGAGAGCAGGAGAAAGAAAGCTGCGAGGATGAAGCAAGGAGTGGGCTCGATGCCTTAGGAGAGGGAAAACCAAAGGACCAGAATTAGAGAAGGGGCCAAGGTAAGCAGAAGTCACATGTGTAGGAAGAGAGGGGTCAGGATCAATAGAAGCAGTGATAGAGGCAGTGTGGGTGCAGAGTGCCTTTATTCCAGGAGAGAAATTTGCAGTTCCTTCTCCTCAAATGTGGGGTTTCAAACATGGATGTTCTCCCAGGGTAAAGCCAGGACTTTAAAATGTTAGGCTTCTACAATGTCCACAATAGCCAAACTATGGAAAGAACCTAGATTTCCATCAACAGATGAATGGATAAGGAAGATGTGGTATATATATACACAATGGAATACTATGCAGCCATCAAAAGAAATGAAATCTTGCCATTTGCAACGACGTGGTTGGAACTAGAGGGTATTATGCTTAGCGAAATAACTCTATCGGAGAAAGACAACTATCATATGATCTCCCTGATACGAGGAAGTGGAAATGCAATGTGGGGGTTTGGAGGGTAGGAAAAGAACAAATGAAACAAGATGGAGTCGGGAGGGAGACAAACCATAAGAGACTCTTAATCTCACAAAACAAACTGAGGGTTGCCGGGGGGAGGGGGCGAGGGAGAAGGTGGTGGGGTTATGGACATTGGGGAGGGTATGTGCTATGGTGAGTGCTGTGAAGTGTGTAAACCTGGCGATTCACAGACCTGTACCCCTGGGGCTAATAATGCATTATATGTTTATAAAAAAAATTTAAAAAAATTTTTTTAAATGTTAGGCTTCTATTAGTGGACGCTGTTTAGTTTCAACCCCTTCCTCCAACTGAACTGGACCCTGTACTATACTATCAACATGCTGTAAGAATTTCTGCTTCTTAGTCTTTCCTTGATACATATGCCCACCACCACCACCACCTGTGCCCATATCAAATACTGTTCATTGATTTTAGTCCTCCCACCTTCTAGGCCAGGATGCTGTCTGAGAATTTTTCTTTCTGTTCAGGAAACCACAAGTCTGATACCTGTCATCTCTTCACCATACTTTTATGTATTTTTTTTAACTTTTTAAAAAGATTTTATTTATTTGAGAGAGAGTGAGTGAGCGGAAGAGAGAGAGCACAAGTGGGGGTAGGAGCAGAAAGAGAGGGAAAAGCAGGTTCTCTGGCTGGGCGGGGAGCTGGAATGGGGCTTGATCCCAGGATCCTGAGATCATGACCTGAGCTGAAAGCAGACACTTAACTCAGTGAGCCATCCAGGTGGCCCTTCATGCTTTTAAAGCCCAGTTATCTTTTATGATGTTTTAAGGTCCCATTTCCTTTAGTAAGGCTTCTCTGGCCCTCAAGGAACCTACCTATCTCCAAATGTCTATAAAACTTATTATCAGTCACTCTTGTTTTTAAAGTTAGTTGCATATTTCTGTGGGATATGCTTTAGATCCTAATTCAATCTTTTAAAAATCCAGTTTTTCATGTGTGCACATTCTGTTGGAAGGTACTTGAGGGCAGAGAGCATGTCTTATACATTTTAGGATTCACGTCTACAGCCAACAACATCTGGAGTGACTCTGTACTCAAAGCATGTACCGTATGTATGAATGGATGGATGGAAGGATGAATGATGATGACGGTGTGTGTGTGTGTGTATGAATGGAAGAATTCTAGCTGGAGGAATCTTGCATTTTCTGACTTAAACTTCAGAATCTTCTATCCAAAGGTAGCCCCAAAGACTGGGTCAGTTTCGGGGCTAAGAGCAGAGTTCCTTAAGTGCAGCATATGTTCATAGTCTTTGGGACTCTATAGCAACACTCAGATGAAGAGAGGAGCCCTCCATCTTGTTCCTTCCTAATAGTACCACAAAATGGCCCTGTTGGAGGCTTCCCGGCAAGCAGGACACATTGAATGCTCTGCCTCAACCATTTGGGTATAATACCTGATGAAAGAAATAGACTTGGGAAGCAGCTTTACCTATATTGTAAGGTAGGGAGTGAAGCTCCATCGTCTCAAGTTTCAGGACACAGGTGATGCTCACATTGCTTGCTTCAGGGACTGAAAAAGACAAGCTGATAGAAACGTTGTAGAGTTCTGTGACATTGTTTTGAGATTTTTTCATGGCAGTATCATACTTAGTAGTCGAGTTCTCGGTTTTTAGCTTAAAATACATTTCCTTAGGTTCTGGGTAACCTTGTACAGATGAGCAGGTCAAATTTATGATGCCAGAATTTTCGGTTCTATTAGAAGTTACCATTATTTCAGGTTGACTGAAGTTAGCTGAAAGCAGAATAAAGATACAAAAAAAAGAAGTTAGTCTAAATTTAGATGTGTCTAGAAGACAACTGCAAATAACTGGCTCTGATCTGGGAACTTCCTGGGGGCACACTTGGGAGCTTCTGGGTATCTAAAGTGTGGGCCTCAGCCCATGGCGAGAGCCACATACAGACCCCACATTTATTTTTCAGGAATGGAGTTTTGGGCCATGCTTATTTCCTGCTTACCCCAGTCGGGGTGGGGAGTGCTCTCTGAGTGACAGGAGGGCTGAAATTGAGTCACCAAAGATTCACAGTGAAGTTATTGTTCTGAGGAGTGGAGTTTGGGGACAGAGAAGTAGTCTGACATTAGAATCCAGCTGTCTCATGGGGTACATTGCAGCTTGCCAGACTAAGGAAGCAGAAAGGGACCGACACTAACAGAGTTCATGGTGTTGGCCTGCTCTGGGTCAGATCTTCTAGAAACCCAAACAGGATAGTGATAAGTGAGTGGATGGGGATTTTGGATTTAGAAATTCAAAATACTGGTTTTGGGCATGACTGTCAAGCTTTCTTCATCATGTACTATAAGATGAAGGCCAAATCCAGCCTTTTTTAGGGAAAATATATGACCTTGATAAACACAGAGCTCTTCATGCCTTAGTTTGCCATTCAGATTTGATGGCTGTTGGAGATCACTGACACCTAGCCCCTTCTGCTAGCCAAAATCCTTGCAACTCTTCAAGAGTTACTGTAGTTTTCAGGTTCTAGATACTAATTTCTAATTTACTTTATTATCTCTAAAACCAATGATTTGCCTGTCACTTTTCTAAGTTTTGCTCTATCAACACACTAATTAAGTGCTCTGCTTGTACTTTACGTGGTTTATAGAAAGTGTTACCTCCTTTGGCATCCTTAACAATATCTGTGAAATCACAGGTTGGATAAGTTAGTTATTGTTTTTCCTAATATGTTAAAATACATATAAAATTGTTAAAATAAAAAAATGATCATGTCCCACCTAAAACATACCATGTTCCTCAATGGTATCTGGCCATACCTTGAACACACTTATTTATCACTTGGTTAAATGTTCCAAAAGTCCTGCAGCCTAGTTTGAATCATACAAGGCTTAAAGGGAGGACTCCTCATTCTATTTCTACTTTTGCCTTTTATTTATTCTATGGCTTCATAATCATTGTTGATCTGCCTTTTCCAGTTTCATCAAAAGTTAATATGAATCTAGTAATCACACACCTGGGTATCTACCTTAAAGAAATGAAAACTTAGGTTCACACTTGTATATCTTTACAGCAGCTATTTATAATAACCCCAAACTGAAAAAAAAAATCCCAATGTCTTTCTATGGGTTGAGTCAATAAAATAGAATGCTCTTCAGTGATAACAAGGAACAGGTTTTTGATACATGCGACAACTTAGATAAATCTCAAAGGCATTATGTTGAATAAAAGAAGCCAATCTTGGGGCGCCTGGGTGGCTCAGTGGGTTAAAGCCTCTGCCTTCGGCTCAGGTCATGATCCCAGGGTCCTAGGATCAAGCCCCACATCGGGCTCTCTGCTCAGCGGGGAGCCTGCTTCCCCCCCATCCCCGCCTGCCTCTCTGCCTACTTGTGATCTCTGTCTGTCAAATAAATAAATAAATAAAATCTTTAAAAAAAAAAAAAAAGAAGCCAATCTTAAAAGGTGGCTCCATTTATGTGATGTTCTCAAAAAAGATAAGACTCTAGGATGCAAAACAGGGCTTATGGGTATGAAGAGGGCATGATTACAAAACAATAGCATGAAGAAATTTTTTTAGGGTGATGGAAATGTTTTGTATCCTATTTATTGTAGTGGTTACATGAATCTATGCATACGTTAACAGAACTGTGCATTAAAATAAAAAATAATTTTACTGTATTTTAATTAAGTCTGTAGTGATACTTAGGCTTTTCAAGGCCGGAAAAAAAGAGGAGCCGATTGTCAGTTTGTGGATTATGTGTGCTGGGTTATTTCCCTTCTGTCTCCCGGGCTCTTGTTGGGCAACAAACAACTCATAAGTAACCTCCAGGAGGTTGAAGGAAAAACCCAAATCAATCAGCTGTCACCTTTGCTAGGAGCTCTAGGCAAAGACTTAGTGGGTAAGAAATCTTGGACCAAAGGGAAAAGATGAATGTAGAAGAGATCTGAAGCCTGCATATTTATATAAATTTAGTAATGGCCAAATTACCCTTGGTTTTCCCTTAGACACTTTAACTTTGTTCAGTTAGCTTTAGTTTGTACCCAAAGCAAATTCTTACTGATCCTTCAGAAGCAAACTATAAAAAGTACAAAAGATTTTCAGTTCCCTATCACCAAACCCTGCATTCCCTTCAAATGGATTTCCCAGAAATGGCTGTTTCCTGCTTTCTCTCTACAGGTACCCCCCACAACTCCTCCTCCGCCTCCCCCAACATTTCTCTGCTCATTGCAGTCCCATCGGAGAAGGCCAGGGATCTGAACGTGCCATTGACTACATACCAAGCACTGATAGGTCAGAACTCATGTGATACAAGGGAACCAGTCCTTTGGGCCCTTTACGATGAATGAAACATTGATATGAGCCCTTGTCCTTGATCTGAATGTTGTGGAGTTTCAGGGTCCAATTGTCCTTGTCAAACGTTGTGCGGCCTTTATACTTGGGATGAACATTTTGCGGGTTCTCTTTGCCTCTGAATAGCTCATACAGAACCAGCTTATCCTGGTCCTGCCAAAATACTACCAACTCATCCACGCTGATGTTTTCAGAGTTTATCGAGTGGCATGGCAGTTCTCCAGTCTTGTTGAAATATGCTTGACTCTTCACAGAAGCAGCACCTAACAAAGGAAAGGTAGAGGTTAGGGAAGGAGAGACAAGAAGGAAGAAGAAAAAAACAACCCCGTTTCTCTTTATACAATACCCAGATGTTATCTTACCGGTAATGATACTGAAGAACTAGGTATTAAACTCTGGAAAGTGCATATGTACTGGCATCTGGAGAATGGGACTTTTGTCCTCACTCTGCTGCTAACTAAATGTGGGCCTTGTGCAAACTGCAACTACCATGAGGCTCAGTTTCCTTAATCAGTTTAATGAAGGGGTGGACTAAGGGTTCCAAAAATCTTCTAGTACTATGGTTCTGTGAATTTAAATCCCATACCAGGGGAAAACAGCAGAGTTAGACAAGGAATCCACCCACCTGTTAACCTTCCCATAACCTGAATACCGATTGTCTTCACTGTAGCTGTTTCAAGCTCCATTACTTCTACGCCATTACCAAAAGCTCTCCCTTCCCCTACCCACCCCCTTAATTCCTTGGCCTGTTATACTGAAAAGATTTCTGATAATGGTAACAAATTTAATATCTGCCCCCCTCGTTATGCCTCACTAGTTGGGTATCACATTGAGTAATATATTTGAAATCCACATAGTTCCTGTTACAGAGTTTTCCTCATGAATGCTGCTTCCATGGCCAGCTTGCCCAAGGATGTAAAACAGTTTGGAAATGACAGAGTCAACCAAAGCCTCTATTTTCAGTGACCTCTCTAAGCTCTTTCAGGGATCAGAAGGAGAACTGGGCCTTCTGATGGTTGTTTTGGGATTGTGGTGGTCAAAGACCATTTAGCGTACATGAATGAAATGCTGGAAATGATTCATAGATGAGAAGGTGAGGATGTGCTTTGGAGTATTGGGGAAACCCCAGGTACGAGACATTTGCTCTTCCCAGTATGCATTGCCAATGGAAATTTTTACCACCCCTGGAGGACATGCTGGGAGAGTTCAAAGAAAGGCCTTCACCCCTGAGGACATATTGAAGTTTGTGGAAGGGATGTGTGCCACGTAACTCCTTAAATGTGATTGATTATAAGGTTTTGTAGGACCTGTTCTGGGTCACAGAAATACTTGAGAGTTGGCCAAGAAATTAAATAGTGGTGGGTGAGAAGAGCAGGGTTAGTGGGAAATGTTGCTTCTTAGTTAATATAAAGTTAAATGTTGCCCTGGGGAAAATGTTAGGGTGGGTTTTGAATAAAGCTTCATCATTCCAGAATTCAGTGAAGAGTCTTAACATTAAGGGGGAAAGGGGAGTTAGGTTGGTGAGAGAGATGAGAGGAGTTTCCTTTGAGGTGTTCTTTGAGGGCGGTAGGAGAAATTAAATTGATCTGATCAATGTTTTTCTCTTCTTAGAGGGAGTAGGACAAATAACAGTGACATGCACCAGGCAAAATTGAACTGTCCACAGAGTGGCCCAGTGAGAACACATAATCAAGAAGGTTGGTGGTGGTTTGAATTCTAAGGGAAGAGGACTCAGGCAACTGTGAGAGTCAGCACAAGTTCAAATCACTGCCTATTGCATAGTGCTTGCTAGAAGCCTATAAAGCACTTGGCAAGTATAAAATGCAGCCTATGTGTAGGATGTGTTCCGATATTGGAGGACGGTGGGAAAATTTACTGAGTACCTGGAACTCTGAAAAGGGAACAGAGGGAAGGTTTACTGTAGTCAGCAATTGCCTTGCAAGGCAATCCTGTGGCTCCTGCTACTTCTTTGCTAAACTCTGAATGATAACGTAAGAGTGCCACCTGCTGTAAAAGGTTCTAGCGGCTTCCTCTCTGGGGAATCTCATTCTGGTTTTAGAGCAGATGACCTAAGGGAGAAACCAAACTCATAGCTGAAAATTCTGCCAGTTCACAGGTCAATGTTATATTATTGCTTACTGGTCAGTTGTACCTTCTGGGACCGGAAATGACTTCACCTTCGGCTTCTTCTCTCTTCTTGATTTATGACTATTTCTCTGCAGAACCTTACAGTATCTTCTTTCCTTCCCACCAACTTTTTCCAGTAACAGACCAGTCCCAAATCTCTGACTTAGGTTCCTCCACCCAAAGATTATAAGGGCTTTTCCTTACACCCATCTGACTGCCCCACTCCTCACCTACCAGTCAAAAGTGTGGTTTGTGTTCTAAAGGCATGGGCATCACCAGGGAGCTGGTCAGAAATGTGGAATTTCTGCCTCTCCCCCCCCCCCCCAGCACACCTGCTGTTCAGAATCAGCATTTTAACAATAGCTCAGTTTGAGAAGCTGCAAGACAGGGTCTCTACCTCTATTTCCAGAGTAGAATAGAGAAAGTAATGATCGGAAAAAATTTGTTCCTATCTGTCTCTTCTCCTTCTACCCTCACTCTGGGGTGGAAATATCACTGAGGTCCATTTTGAGTGGAACTGAAAGTATTTCACAATTTATACTCTTTAGTTCCTCACCAACCACGGCCTTCCATGACATCACTCAGAGCTATACATGGTGCACATCATGCTGATTCCTGATGATGTAGGGAAGATTTATCTCAAGGAGGCTTCAGTCCTCCCCTGTGATGACACCACATCTTAGGTCACCCAGCTCCTGGAATCACTGGGACTCCATTGGTGGGTACCTATTGAGATTCTCTCCCTTGCCCAGGATTTGGGTAATAGAGAAGGTCTGGGTCTAATTATAACTGATTGGTTGCTATGATGATGTCAGGAGCCAGGCGCACAAGATTCGTCTAGACAACTCCCTAATCAGATAGAGAAGTTTGTTCCTAAACAATATACTGTTTGAATGTTACACAAAAACTATAGTCTTCTAACCTTGTGAGATCTCTGACTACCCCTGGGACTTCAGTCTTCCCTGGCCATTACCCCAAATGCACATCTTATAAATTCAAGAACCATCTTTTCCTCAAGTTACTACAGTCATCTGTACTCATAAATTTTTCCTCTTTTACTAAACTTTCTTCAAAGCTTTACTAGGTCTTCTGGAAATCTTGTTCCATTATAATAAACTCCTCTGTATCTTCAACCTCTCCATCAAATATGCTCCGTAAGATTATGCTTTCGTTGAAATCTGGCCCTACCTAAAGGACAACCCTTGTCCTCAGACACTGCCTGTTTTACCACATTTCACAGAGAACTTGAGTAACAACATCCTTCCCATTTTGAGGTGCCCACCTCTCTCACCACTGGTCGCTACTAATCATTTGTAATTACTTCTTTGTTCACTGAGGATTTTGGTAGTCGACATAAGGTTCTTCTTTCCAACCAACTATTACTGTCAGTTTGAGCTATTTCAGCATGGATAAATTCACCAACAACCTTGCTTCAAAGTTCTTTGGTCTTTACCATTTCAAAGATCTTCATCCACAGGCTATTTCAGCAGCTCCTGTCCCATGACATAACCTTGAACCTTTTCACCAAGAACAGCTCTAATCCTAAAATCTTAAACCTCAATGTACCCTATCTCTGTCCACAAGATGTCTCCCTCCAAGATTTGCCCTTTATTATTCCACCAACATTTGTTCTTTGACTTCATCAAGACTTCAGCTCTAGTCAGTTTAGCCCCTGCAGTGCAGTGCTTTTCAAAAGGCTTCTCTGCAATATTGGAAATGTTCTATATTTGTGCTGACCAACGTGAGAGTCACCAGACACTGTAGCCATTGAGCACTTGATATGTAGCCAATGTGACTGGGAAGGTGTTTTAATCTTTTAAATTTTTAATTAATTTACATTTAAATGGGCCCATGGAACTACTGGGATTCATATTAGATAGCATAGCAATAGTATACCTTTCCAATCATTCTGTTGCCAATAAACTTGCCCCTTTGTGCACAATTCATCCTAAAAACACTTCACTTTTGATCTACATGCTAATTCTTATAACTAAATGTTTGAGCAATACTGGAGGAACTTATTCAATTGTTCAGACTGATGATATCACAAATCTGTTCCCATCCCATTTAATTTGTTCTGTGGGCTGGTTACCCTGCTTACTACCCTCTCCCTTCCTCATCGTAGTTACTTCAACAATTCCCTTTGCTAATGCTTTTAGTTTCTTTTTCTCTTATAGTCAAACTCCCTGAAAGAATAAGTAGCAATTGCTGCCTCCACCCCCAGCCTCTGTACCCAACTTCGGTGCCAAAACTTCCCTCACAAAGGTTGTCAGTGACTTCCCACCAGTGTCAAATTAGAGCTCTTTTCAGACCTCCTGTCATTTGACCACTCTGTTGAATGTCACAGTGTTGGTCTTACCTACTTCTGGAAACTCTCTTCGTTCCCATTCTCTGGTCAGTTTTCTCTGATCACTCCTTAAATGCTATCTCAAGTATCTGTTCTTGATCTTCTCCTTACTCTCCGCTTTCTTTGGTTTTTCTCTTCTATCCCCCTGGATTCAACTGCTAACTATAAGCTAATAATTCACAGATGCTTATTTCTAGCCAATCACTCTCCCTAGAGCTCCAGATATCCATATTCAGCGTTTTGCTGGATACTGCTGTTTATATAGCAACAGATACTCTCTTCCTCCCCTGTCCTCCATCTCAGTGAGATGTTGCCCCACTTGCTGCTGTCAGTACTTATCTGAACCATCTGTAGAAAGGGTCTGCACAGATGTGGCTGAGGAGATGTAAAACTATGATAACCAGAGCTAAACTCTAATATGGGTAAGAAAAGGGTGAGGAGACAATATGAAGCAAAGAAAAGGACACCAGAGAAAAGGGGTTTTGTGTTTATCCAGCGATCTTGCAGACATTGTCTTTTAGGTATGACAAAAACTTTCTGCTTGATCTAACTTTATTCAGGCTCCTAATCCACTCTTTAGTCGATCTGTGCACATCCTTGTAAAACCCAGTTTTAGTAGGAACCCTGCTAAGAACCCGGTTTAACCAGAATCCCCAACCTTGCTACCTGATTATGCTTGAATCTGATCGGTTCCTCATCCTCCACAATCCCCCAGGTAATGTCTGTTTGCCCTGGCCTGTCCTTAGCAAGAATTAAGTGGGTTTGGGCAGAATCCCTCCTTACCCTTATTTCCCCTTAGTAATTTTCCATCCATTGACCACCCCCCATCCTGCCCCACCTTTCTTCTTGGTTATAAATTCCCACCTGCCCATGCTATATTTGGAGTTGAGCCAAATATCTCTCCCTCACTGTAAAATCCCTTTGCAGTGGTCCCCATGCCTATCTCAATAGCACTCCTACCCCTTAGATAAAGTCTTCTTTACTGTCCTTTAACAAGAGTCATCCAGTATTTTTTTTCATTAACAGTAAACTAAAGAGAGATCCTGTATTGTAGAACAGGGATGGTTCTTCAGATTTCGTGGCCTGCATGACATTTCTGTTAAAACTAGCTTTGCTTTCAAGTTTACCATGTATCCTATTATCTACATAAACATATGGATAATTACATATATATTCACATATTATACACAATATCTGTATATATTTTGTAAAATTCTAAAAAATACTATGTTTTATGAAATATGATCTATTAAAATTTACTAACCATCATATAATGTAAAATGGAAAGCACCTCACCTTATCACCACCACCTCCCATCTTTTTATTTAATTCCTCTTTAATTAATACCACCACTCCATCAATTCTTTTGCCTCACTGAGACTGATTATGAATTGGAATATTTTTCACTGGGTCCGCAGATAGTAACCTTGGCCAACCCTCCATTACCGCTTGATTGGATAACTGCAATTGCTTCCTAATTGTCCACTTTCATCCTTGCCCCCACGTCTAGTTCCTCAAGCCAAAATCACCCTTTAGATGACATAATTCTCCTGTTCAGAAGTCCCTGATGACCTCCCACCACAATAAAAATTAAATCCAAATCCTTTCCCATCACACTGAGAACTAAATCCAAAATCCTTCCCTGGCCTACAACGTTTCATGTAATCTGATCCCTGGTATCTTCCAAAGCCCTTTCCCTGGCTCAGCTCCAGCCACACTGGCTTCTTTGTTACTCCTCCCAAAGGCAGGCACACTCTATCTCAAGGCCTTTTCTCATATTAGTCCCTCTGCCTAGAAGGCCCTTCCTCCATATAATCTCATAGTTATTTCTCCATTTCATATAAGTCTTTCATAAAATGCTACCCACTCGGGAGAGTTCTCTGACCATCCTGTTGAAGACAGCATCCTTGTCACTCCTTGTTCCTTACACTGAATTATTTTTTATCAGAGTACTTATTATGACCTGACATGATGTGGTATGTTGGTTACTGTCTGTTTCTCCTGAGTAATCTAACTTCTAGTTAAAAACGCATGTTAATTTTTTTAGTTCTGACCCTAGGCAATTACAAAGGTTTTACCTGGCAGGCTTCATGGGGGAAAACTGTCCTCCCCACACCAGATTTAGTGCACAGGTCATGCACAGCAGTCTCTAATGGGAGTTGTAGTCAAAACTCAAGATCTGTGGCTAGTCATGCTTATTCACATATTTACATTCATAGCCCAGGCACCTTTATTCCTAGATTTCTTTATCTGAGGCCTCAGGTAGAGGTCTGCTTCAGGTGCCTCTGCTGAGGGCTCCTTATATTGGGGAGGAGGGAGAGCCTTGAAGACACTTTCTCCATGATGACTCATTATGTCCACCCCCCACCTTTCCCCTCATCTTTCTTCCCTACGCCTGCCCCAGGGTCCATACACTGCTGGAGCCTTTTGCTCTGGGCTCCCTCAACAATGAGAAGCATCCCCTCCATCTATTCTGATCCATCGGACCCTTGGTTGGCATGCTGTACACAGAGAGAAAGAAGTAAAAATGTGGAAGAACAGATTAATAAGAGTCATGAAGAGTTAGTCTGAGAAGCTCTAGAGTTTCTTGAGAAGAGAATGGAAGGAATGGTAGATAAACAATAGCTGAAGAGATAGATTGTAAATATTCATATTGAGCAGGACCTGAGTCCTTAGATCAAAAGGACATCCTAAGTACCAAGCAAGATAAATGAAAATAAATCCACACCTAGAAATATTGTGGTAAAGCTGCTGAACATAAAGCATAAAATATTTTTTCAAACTTACAAGCCCATTCTTTAAAAACTAGAGAAAGAATACCTATAAAACAATGACAATTAGACTGAAAGCTCTTTAGCAACCAAAGACAGTGGGGCCATAACTTCTAAATGAATAAAATACACATGTGCACACACACAAAATAAAGCAAATTGTATTTTCAATTCAATGGACTAATACAATCTCAAAAATTATAAAAATGAAAACAATTGGGGTGCCTGGGTGACTCAGTGGGTTAAGCCGCTGCCTTCGGCTCAGGTCATGATCTCAGAGTCCTGGGATCGAGTCCCGCATCGGGCTCTCTGCTCAGCAGGGAGCCTGCTTCCCTCTCTCTCTCTCTCTCTCTGCCTGCCTCTCTGCCTACTCGTGATCTCTCTCTGTCAAATAAATAAATAAAATCTTTTTAAAAAAATGAAAACAATTTAGAAGCTTTAGAAAGTATGTATGAAAGAATATTGAGTAAAACATATTCAGAGATTTGCATATATATTGTGATCATAATTATATATAACTATTTTTACTCTCTTGTCTGTTGTTTTATAGTAAGAGCCAGAAAAGTGATTTTTAAAGGGAGAAAAGTGACCAGGTGATGAGCATTAAGGAGGGTGTGTGTGGTGATGAGCACTGGGTATAATAAGCAACTAATGGATTGTTGAACACTGCAACAAAAACTTATGATGTACCATATGCTGGCTAACTGAACATAATGAAAAATTTAAAAATTTAAAAATTAAAAAAATAAATAAATAAATGGAGAAAAGAGTTGAATAGTTTTTAATAGAGACCTCTGTAAGATGAAGAAATGAAAGAAACTGAAAATGAAACTAAGAATGGGTAAATACTCTTAGAGGGGGTTAAAATTATTTTCACAGCTTTGAGGTCCTGGAACTTGGCCCAGTGGCCTGGCAATATGAGACGGGTCACCTCCGTGGAATCGATCAGCTCCAGCAGTAAAATCTTGCTTATAGAGTAAGGCCTACAAGTGTTTGTTTTTGTTTCCATAAATAACAGTCCCAGTGTGGAGAGTGGGGGGCAAAATCCAGAGTTACATATTCTGGAAATGGTAATAAGATCTCTCACAAAGGGGGCGCCTGGGTGGCTCAGTGGGTTAAAGCCTCTGCCTTCGGCTCAGGTCATGATCCCAGGGTCCTGGGATCGAGCACCACATCTGGCTCTCTGCTCAGCAGGGAGCCTGCTTCCTCCTCTCTCTCTCTCTCTCTCTCTCTCTCTCTCTGACTGCCTCTCTGCCTACTTGTGATCTGTCTGTCAAATAAATAAATAAAATCTTAAAAAAAAAAAAAAGATCTCTCACAAAGGAAAAACAAACCACAGTCTGTCAAACTCCTGCTCCTTTCTGAAGGAGTCTATCTACTACCATTGCAGCCTCCCTATTCCCTATTCAAATGGAGCAGGACATGGGTCCTCAGATCAAAAGTGCATTCATTCTAAGTACCAAGCAAGATAAATGAAAATAAATCCACACCTAGAAAAAGTCTCTGTTCCCACTTTCATTCTTGTTTTCAAACAACCCTATACTTACCCTATTCAGTGACTATCTTCCACTAAATTATCATGACTGACAGCCCATACTCTTTGGAACTTACTGAGCACACTACTAGAATGATTAATTACATTGGGGGTAAGATACTCCCTACTGGGTAGTGTAATGTATTTCAAAAGACCCTGAAACAGTAGCTTACCATGAAGGAATGACTCCAATAGGAGAACTATTAGGCTTCATGACAATTCTTTGGGAATTTTGGAATTAAGTCTGAATTATCTGTTCACCTCCAGGTGGTAATTTTAGTGACCACTATCAACAGTAGCAGGAAACAGAAGTAAAAGTAACCATATAAACATAATTCCCATGCAGTCATCCATTAGGAACCTGCAAGAATCTGGGATTGGGGGAACAGTGGACCTTTCCATATGATGTGGGATGAGGGTTTGAGCTAATTTTATGTAAATTTTAAAGTGAATAAAGATTTTCCGCCATACTCCGGGTTCATTCCTTGAACCTGAGGTATTGTTCAAGAGAAATGGGAAGCACTATGACCCAGAGAACCCCCAGCCAGTAAGAGAGCCACCATCAAAAGTCAAACTGGGAAGAAATTTCCTTCTGACCTGTGAACTAGTGATTTTCCAAATACCACTCTGGCTCCAGCGTAAAGAGTTACAGAGGTGCTGGGCTAGCAGCAAACAGAACTTGACAGTTAAAGGTGCCTTGCAAGTTGCACTTAGAAATTTCTTTATCTTTATAAATACAAAGCACAAATTGTAACCTAATTCTGCAAAGCCCTCCTGCCCTTTTCAGTCTTAAACTCTCATCTAGTTTTCACCGCAAGGGCAGGGGCAGCAACTCTAATGTCTAATTTCCCTGACTAGGGGAGGACACAGAACATATGGGAGAGAGGAAAAACAGAATTATTTTGCTGCACTGTTTTCCCTCTGCCATCAAATAAATTATTCAACCCTGCATTTTTGCTGTGGATTAACCTGGCCAATTGCATCTCCTTTCTTCCCTTGGATGCCTGCCTGTGGCCAGGTCAGTGCTCACCAGCCCAGTACACAGAGATGCGTCCTGAGAAGAAAGATAAAATTCAAGTTGACTTTTTTTTCTTTCTTTAAAAAATAATGGTATCTGGTTTGTTTTGGTTTGTTTTGTTTTTCTTGTTGTTGCTGTTTTTAATAGCATGTGAAGTATTGGCAATGTGATATTCTGATCTGGTGTCACCATTTCCTATCTCGGCGTTGAAATTTATACCTCCAAATATATAATCACTGATTCTTTTACTGCGATAAAACTTAAGCAGTTACCATTTGGGGAGGTTACTTTTAGGGTTTCAATATTGGTAATTCTCTTTTCTGAGGCTAAGAAGTATCCAAGCAGTGTACTTTGAAACTTCAAAAGCAAGGCAAGGGCAAAAGTGACATCTGGACTCAGTTTTGATAGGGCTTCTCAGCTTTATTCTCACTTTCAGTGTGCAAAGTCAGAAAGTTTGGGGGGAAATGGTATCAAACTTTTCTAAAAATTTGTTTCTAGGCCCCTTTTTCTTCATTTTTTCCCAAGTCATAAGAGCTAGGCTGGTCACTGCAATGAGAAGGGTGGGGCCCAAGCATTAGGAATAGATGAGGTGTTGGCTGCAGGGAAGGTGATGGACGTGCTCCTGAGAAGCTTATGAACTTGGCTGAGGGATAAGTGACATTATCCACCAAAGTTGTTTGGGTCTCCACGGAACAAATCCTACCACTTATGAATAGTTCATGGGAAAGAGTTGGAAGAAGCAGTATAATGTCAAGGTTAAGTGAATAGATGCTGAATCTATACATGTGGGGTGAATTCAAGCCTTGCCACTCCTTACCTATGTTGATCTTAGACAATTTACTTGATCTTAGACAAATTACTTAATCTCTCTGGGCTTTAGCTTCCACATCTATATGCAAGTTATTGTGATGTTTAAATAAGTTATCATTTACAAAACTCTTAGAACAGTACCTGGCACAAAGTAACTGCTATATCTAAGTATTTGTCAAGTAAATAGAATAAGAAGTGGATGGGAAGGGCTTTCTGCTGGGTAATGTTCTTCAGAGCCTTGTCTTACGCCCTTCCTCACAGTTAGCAGGCCCTGGGAAGTAGAAGGTTCTGCTCTGACCTATAGTACTGGAGTGGTCAGTTAGCACATATATAGACCTCACAGTGGACTCAACAGTTTCCAAGGGGCTAGGCAGAACACAGAAATCCCAAAAGGCCCGTCCCAGCAAGTGTCATTCTGAGGGAGCAACTCTCCCTAGCGTCTTGACTCCTTGTCACACACAGCAGGCAGGAGGACATCGGCCAAGGGCCTGGTGCAGAGCCGTCTGGAGGATGTGAACTCATGGGCAGGCCAGTTAGTTAAGGGCGGCTGCCTGCTGCTGTGGCCAAGCTCAGGCTCAGCTCACCACCCTTCTCCCGCTCCTGCCACTGTGTGCCCCACATCAAGACTGGGATGGCTATTCTCTCAGTACAGAGGGTGGGGAAGATGTGCCGCAGGAAGGGGCAGCGGGAGAGGAGAAACTGAAGTCGCCCAGTCACAGGATGTGTGGCAGGAACCTCAGCCAACCCCAGGTTATAGATGAAGAAACTGAAACTCAGAGAGGAGCAGCAAACAGGGAAGATCTGAGTCTTGTGAGGCTGACTCTTCTAAAACTTCTTCTTTGGGGGGGGAGGGGTGGAGTGCTCTTGAAGAGACAGAATATAGATTTCAAATACAAAATGCCCATGGCCACTACACTGCCAGCCAACAGAAGGAGAACATGATGGAGGGGAAAGTCGCAGTGGAAAGAGACAGTGGTCTTAACTATTGTGGTTAAAATAACATACTTAGGAAGATTTTACCAAAGAATAAGACATGTGACCACACTGCTAGGGCCCCTAACAGACGCTTGGAGGGGACTTCGGGAAAGGCTTGTATAAGTGAGAAACCCTGAAGATCAGCTTCATTCACTTCACGGTGACTCAGTTGCTGTAACTAGCTGAAGGTCACTGAAGGAGGGAGTAGCAGAGCTGGGCTTCTGGATCCTCCCAGTAAGCAGGGGCCACTGTGATCTATGGGCATCAACTGCTAGAGCAGGCTGTGGAGGAGGAGAGGGAAGGCAGGGAACATGGAAACCAATGTCCCCTAATAGAAGGCTTTTAGAAGCCCATTGGCTGTTTTCTAAAAGCCTGAGAATGCCAGGAATGGGAATAGAGAAGACCAAAAGGAAATATGTATGGAGCAAAAGAGTTAAGCCTTGGGGGTGTCGGAGCAGGGGTCTTCCCCTAGTTCCCTGGGTGCTGCTGCATAGGCCAGTGTACCCTACTTTGTGCATCCAGTACCATGGGAGGAAGATGGCAGAGGGAGAGGATGTACAGAGGGGTGGGGCACCATCCCAGGCTAGACCTTCTATAACATGATGCCTCTTTCTTCTCCAGGAAAGTTTTTTTTCTTTTTCTTTTTTTTTCCCATATGGTATTATGCAACACTGGATAGAAAGAAGTAAAACCCACCAAGTCTCAGGCTTAGTCTTGCAGTGGCCAGTTCATCAGAAGACATAGCAGGATTCTAGGACTTTAAAAAGCCGAAAGGTTCTTACCATAGAGCAGGAGGGCCATCACAAGGAGAGTGTTACTCAGTCCCATAGTGCTAGAATTAAAAAAGAAAAGATAGAACTTGATTAGAAAATGACTAAAAACCAAAACATGACAAGTGGAGCTTGGGGTTTGCTTGGGCCCATGCATGTAGCAGAGACCACGCTATGTGTTCATGAAGGCCATTTCCTTTTCCTTCTAGCTCCACAGATAAGCCCTACCTCCCAGCATCCCTGAAGTTCGATGGGTCATGTGATTGGGTTCTGGCCAATGAATTGTGGGCAGAAAAGACCGGTGTTACTTCCAGACCTGCCACTAAAGCATCTCTCTCTTTCCTCCTTCTCCTGCCTTCTTGATGCAGAGAATTCAGAGAGTCCAAGGTCCTAGAAGATGGCAAAGCCTCACTATTAAAGGAAGCTGGATCAGTGAACAAATTAATAAAGCAGCTCTTTCCACCCTAAAGCGATCCATATTGGACTGTGACATGAGCAAAACATAAACTTCAATTGTGTCAAGCTAATGAAACTTGGGAGATTGTTTATTGGAATAGCTAGCATTACTTACCTTGACCAAGACAATGGCTATGATGGGACAAATGAAGGGTATTTATGTTTAGAAATCGACTTGCCTTTGGTTTCCCTGTAATTCTCAAACTTTACTGTGCATAAAAATGATCTGGAAGATCTTGTTAAAGCTGTTATCTGGGCCTTGTCCATGGAGATTCTGATTTAGTAGGCTCTGTGAAAGCCACATCAAGAAACTCACAGGTGATACTGTGCTGCTGGCCTAAGGACCCCACTTTGAGAACATGATGAGCCAAGGAAAACAGCACGCATTGCTTTGTAACTTCTAACCTCTCTTTCTTCCTCTCCCTCCCTCCTTTCCTCTTCACTCACCCACTTATTCCAACTTAGACCAAAAAGGCCGTAGGGTGGCTTACAGTGTAGCACAGAATAGTGGAGAATGACCAAAACTAGAAATAGCTAAAAAGCCAACCAAATGCAAGTATATAAAATGGATCCTGGTACAAGTCCAGTGCTAAATGTTTACCATTTAGAAATCTGCCTACCCTGTATGGTTCAGGTCACAAGTTTGGCCTATATCCTTTTAACAGTTGATGTGAAAATGAAAACCTAATCGGTGAATTTACAGATCTGCCCATGAGGATAAAACAAACCAATGCTCAGGAGAAGATGCGCAACTATTTGTGATCCAATAGCAGAAATTTCATCCTTGGGCGTGGTGTGTCTAGAAGCCATTCCTGGTCTCTTTGGGCTATGCTAGACACCCTTCCTCTCTGTTCCCATAGCACTCAGCATGGGGCTTTGGGCTAAAATTGTCTGTTAAGTTTCTTTCCTTCTAGACTATAACCTATCTTTTTAGTTAAAAATTTTTGATTAGATCATACTTGCACGTAGTACTAAATTTAAAAAGTACAGGGGATAAATAGTGGAAACCAAGTCTTTCTCCTAACCCTGTCCACGAGCTATCAAGTTTTCTCCCACAGACATGACTGGAGAGACCACTGTTACCTGTTAACAGCTTCTTGCCTCTACTTGCAGTTATTTTAGGCAAAACAAAATGAAAACATAGACCCATATTCTTTTTTCATTTTCTTTTTAAACACAAATGGTAGCACTTTATACACAATTTTGCACACTGGCCACTACTTTAGAGATTCTGTATTAACATGTACAGGGTATCTTCATTCTAACAGTTGCATAGTCTGTTATATTCTATTGAGTGACAATAATTTATTTTACCAGCCTCTATCAAGGGACATTTAGGTGTTTGCAATATTCTGCTGCAATGAAAAACCTTGATCATATGCCAAAACACATATGTGGGAGTAAGCTATCTTCCTTGAAGTAGAAATGGTTTGACCAAAGGGTCAAAGGGTAAATGTAATTTTAATCTTCAAAGACACTGAAAAATTGTTCTCCCCTAAAATTAAATATTTATGCTCCCCCACAACAAAAAAACAAGCACACCTATTTTCACAGAGCATGTTTTCTATCCTGTGATCTTTACCAGTAGGGAGAGTTAAAATGACATCTCATTGTCATTTTTAAAAATTATTTTTCATTGTGGTAAAATGCACGTAATATAAAATTTATCATCTTACTCAATTTTTATGTGTACAGTGGTGTTAAGCACAATGTTGTGCAACCATCACCACTATCCATCTCTAGAACTCTTCATCCTGCAAAACTGAAACTCCTTACTTTATTAAACACTAACTCCCTGTTCTCTCCTCCACCCAGGCCCTGGAAACCACCATTTCATCATCTGTCTCCATGAATTTAACTACTCTAGCTACCTAACTGGAATCGTACAGTGTTTGTCTTTTTGTGACTGGCTAATTTCACTTAGCATAATTTATTTGAGGTTCATCCATGTTGTAGTGTATGTCAAAATTTCCTTCATTTTTAAAGCTGAATAATATCTCCACTGCATGTATACCCCATTTTGTATATCCATTCATCTGTTGATGGATATTTGAGTTGCTTCCACCTTTTGGCTATTGTGAATAATGCTGTTGTGAACATGGATGTACAAATATCTCTTTGAGGCCTTGCTTTCATTTCTTTTGGGTGTATATTCAGAAGT
Source organism: Martes martes (assembly GCF_963455335.1). Classification (NCBI taxonomy): domain Eukaryota; kingdom Metazoa; phylum Chordata; class Mammalia; order Carnivora; family Mustelidae; genus Martes; species Martes martes. Next base: position 120,615,753 of record NC_137888.1, read on the forward strand.
GGAATTACTGGATCATATGGCAATTCTATTTTTAATTTTTGAGGAACTGACATTCTGTTTTCCACAGCAGCTGCATAATGTTATATTCCCATTAACAGTGCACAATTGCCCTGTTGCAATTTCTCCACATTTTTGTCAACACCTGTTATTTTTGTTTCCTTATGGTATCCATCCTAATGGATGTGAGGTGGTGCTTACTATAATTTTAAAATTAATTTCTTTTATTATGACTTAGAACATCTTTTCAAATGTATTAGAGATAATCTTTCTTTCTTTCTTTCTTTCTTTCTTTCTTTCTTTCTTTTTTACAGAGAGGTAGAGAGAGATGGGGGGAGTGGCAGAGGGAGAGGGTGAGAGGGAATCCCAGGTGGGCTCCAAGCCCAGGGTGGAGCTGGATGCAGGCTTGATCTCACAACCCTGAGATCATGACCCAAGATGAAATCAAAAGCTGGACGCCCAACTGACTGAGCCACCCATGCCCCAAGAGACAACATTTCTTGTTCCATGTACTGTGCATACATTTCTTCTACTACTTTTAATTAGAGTCTTTGGGCTTTTTATAAATTTTTCTTAACTTGCAGGAGCTCTTTAATATTAAAAAAAATAGTGTTAATTAGTAAATAGTTAGAAAGGTAGTGCTTTGTGACGATGAGTTACACATATATTCAGTTACTGAAGGACACAGTGGGTATTCAGTATATGAACCTCACACTTGCTCCTGATTACTCTCTTTTCTCCCTCCCAACAATTTCAGTAGGTTACAGAGCTTGGGCATTAACTCTTGGGCCAAAGCTGACACCACTCAATGGTAGAGCCTGGAAAGAGATTTCTCTATTTGATTCCTATGGACTTCCTCATACTAAATCACCACCAGCACCCTGTTTGTCATAGAATCTGAGGACTAGGAATCCTTTAAATCTGAATCCCCATCTAATATAGGAATCTCCTACTGTTTACAAACCAAAAATCAGCATGCCTGACCCAACCAAAGATTTGTTTTTCCTTGGGGCAATGTATTGAGCAGGGACACAAAATCAAATTATATTTCACTATAAATTTAACAAATACTTTTGATTCAAATTATTACATGATTCAGTATGGCCCACAGTATTTTGGACAAATTATCTCTATAATTCATGCACTGGGGAGAAGCACTGTGTATGACAAGGAAATCAATACCATTTAACTTCTCTATTTGGAAATTCTCTCTTCCCCTGAGCAAGAAATGGCCTCTCCTTCACTTCCTCTCATTAATACTGGTGTCATTCTCTGGAGCTATGCAGAGAAACCTTAATATACTTCTGGCAAAGCCCTTTAAGAATTTGGGGACAGAGATCGCTTCCCCCCTCAAAATCCTGGCCCAGCAGCGAGTCTTTCCAATCAACTTTACTAACACTAATTTGAAGATTGGATCCTGTCCTGGATAACACTTTGGACACTTCATTTGTCAAAGACCCTAATAAAATACAGTGTTAAAATGCTTGAGACTGACATGTTCCTCTACATGCCGTGTGAAGAACTTCTCTCAACTCTAGCCATGGAATATTTGTGAGGATGGGGGCTTAGGCTAGGGAACCAGTTTCTTCAATGTTGTTGTTTCTGAAGAAGAGCAGAAATGCCACTGTTTCCTCAGGAATGAACTCTCAACCACAACCACGAGTCATTGCTTTCTCCAGAGGGCCTGAGAAGTAGAAACACTGGCTTTTGAAGGGAGGGAGCAAAAAGGGGAATGGGAGAGGAAAGAACCTAAGAATTTACGGGGGGGATTCTCTGAGAAGAGATTTCTGTCAGCTGTGTTCAGAATAAGGTCTGTAGGTCGGTGAACTAGACAATAATTTAAAACATGTAGCCTCCATGTAGCTGAATGTTCACCACAGAAACCAAAGAGCTCCTACTGTACAGCACTTTTCCTTACTATATATATGCCTGACCCATCATGGACCGTGAGTGAGAGGCAGCTGAATGACTAGTTACAGTCTTATTCCTCATAACAAAGTGGGATTACTTACCGCACCCCCCACATTGCAGATGAATAAATGGAGCCTCAGAGAGGATAGGGAACTTGCCCTAGCCACCCAGTAGTAAGTGATAGAGTTGAGGTTTAAACCCACACAGCTTCGTTGTGTTCTTTTTAATACTGGTACAGTTCCTTTAAAAGTTCCAGCCAGTTTCAGTGGGGCTGTGGGAGCAAGGAGAGAGGATTCTGATTCTACCTACTCTTAGTGTACTGGGGGAGCAGCACATTCAAAAGGCCAGGTGTGAGGGTAGCTCCTGGGATCAGAGTGCACATTCACGAGAGACAGGCTGTGATGGGGGCCGGAGGAGCCAAAGGGTCCCTCCCTATCAGGAGAGTTTTATCCTAAGCTTCCATTCATCCCACAAATATTACTTGAGCACCCTTTATGTGTCAGGCAGAGAATGCATCTCTCCACTCCAGCCCTGGACAGGTTATCAGTTTTCTAGCATGGACCTAGCTCCAGGCACACTTTAGTGTGTTTCAGCAAGTCTCACCTAGAAGAACTCTAGGGAAATACATGTATTTGAGTGGAAAGAGAAGGGGATAAAGAAAGGATCTTTTGTATCTCAGATCTGAAGAAACATATGGGATCTAGTTCAGGCAGAAGACTCTATGAAGGGATGTGGGGTGGTGGTGGCCAGCCAGATGGTGGGACAGGAGTACAGATATGGTGACACAGGAAGGGAAAGAAGAATTCAAGGTAGAAGTTGGGGATCAACGGAGAAAAATGTTCTCTGTTTCACAACTTGACTAGAATATTAGTGGTGATCAGGGTGTCAGGAAAGGTGCTAAGTTTGCTGGTGTCTAAGGAAAATTGTTCATTGAGACTGTCTCTCATGAAAACATTTACTGAATATACTCAGTGACAGGCTCGTTCTAGAGCTTGTGGGGGAAATAAGGATGTGTGGACCTTGCTCCCTCACTCAGTACTAAAAAGAAAGATAGGGTGTACCCATATAACTACAATTTAAGCTCTAGGATCAGTGTGCAAGGTGGCAATGCATACCTTGTCCTGGCACATACAAGAGTCCTTGCTTTAAGCAAAGCAGGAGATGATGCTACAGCCTCTGAGGAAGGTAAATTAGGTCAGCCTCAGCCCAGTGCTCAGGGCCTTCTGTCAGTTCATCCTGTCATTGGACAAGACAAGCTTGTGGACTGGCATTGTGAGTGAGGTCCAGGAGGACCACAAGCTGCCTGGGGCCTTGGCTTGCCTCTGGCTTGACATGCTGCATGAATTACTTCTCAGAGCACCAGAACCTGAAGCTATACTGTTAGAGCAGCTATTACTACCTTTGAGGTACTGGGAGGAATAGGGTAGGCTTATTTCCTTTTTTATAAAGTTTCTGAACTACAAAATAATAAGGTTGCTGGGATTGAAATGTGTCTGACTTTTAACAAGGCTTCTGACAGGGTGTTTTGTGATATGTTTGAGAGGTATGCGGAGAATGTGGGATTGAGATTAGTACCATTAATAGCTAAAAAGCTGTGCTCTAATATCATTCAACAAATATTTATTGAGCCAGACATAGTGCTAAGTGCTTGGAATATAATGATGAAAAATACCAGGAATAGCTCTTCATCATTTGGCTGCTTATAGTTTAGTCAGGGAGCAAGATAATCACACAATTAAGTGTAAAATTGTAATGATGACAAGTGCTGCAAAGGAGAGGTTTGTGGTACTTTGAATGCCTATTATAGGACTAGTCTAAACTGAGATTTGAAGAATGATGAGACAGATTAAAGATGGACATGTGTTCTTTGCTATTCCTCCCATGAGGAGGTGAAGTCTAAATTCCTCTCCCTAAATCTGGGCTGGCCATAGAGACTTGTTTAACCAACAGAATGCGACAGAAAGGATGTTTGGGACTTGGCAGGGTATATCATAAGAAGGATTACAGCTTCTATCTTTCTTGGAATACTCTTTCTTGGGCTTTAAAACATCATAAAAGATGTCCCACTACACTGAGACCACCATATCAAAGAGGTCATGTGTAGGTGTTTGGGTCAACAGTCCCAGCTGAGGCCTGCCTTCCAGCCATTTCTACCAAGCCACAAGACACTGGAATAAAATCTTCGATCCTCTAGATCCAAGGTCAGTGAACTACAGCCTACAGACCAAATATGGCCACCACCTATTTTTACAAATAAAGTTTTGTTGGAGTGCAACTATACCCATTTATTTAATTATTGTCTATGGCTGCTTTTCCATTATACTTGTAGAAATGAGTAGCTGTGTTAGGAACGATACGGCCTGTTATAGAAAAAAATGCTGACCCGTGCTCTAGGTTAGTACTCTCCAATAGAAATATAACACAATCACATATGTAATTTGAGAATTTTGAGTAGTCACATTAAAAAATTAGAAAAAAATAGGTAAAAATCAATTTTAATGATATATTTTATTTAATTCAGTATATCTAAAATATTATAATCTCAACATATAATTAATATAAAATTATTAATGGATATTTTACATTTTTTTCTGTATAAAATCTTATAGGTATTTTACACTTATAGCACTTAGATAAGCTACATTTCGAGTGATCAGTAGCCACATGTGGCTAGTGACTACTGAATTGGACAGTGCAGCTCTAGAGCAGCCCATTCACTAGATTAATACCAACCACGAACTGGCTTCAGTTGATGCCATGAGGACTAGAAAAATCACTCAAAAGCTTGCCCAAATTTCTGGACCACAACATTGTGAGGCAAAGTAAATATTAGTTCTTTTAAGCTGCTAAGTTTGGGGACAGTTTGTTAGGCATTAATAGGTAAACAGAACAGATTGAATTAGTGTTATATAGGTGAAGTGAAGTGGCTTGGAAGGATTCTAGGCAAAAGGAACAGCAGGTACAAAGGCACTGAGGCAAGAAGGAGAATGAGGGAAGGTTGATGTGGCTTAAATGACTAGACAAGTGGGGAGAGAAGCCTGCAGAGGTCAGCAGGCAACAGACCATGCTTATCTTAGGGGTCAGCAAAGGATTTTGGTGTTTATTCTGAGTACAACATGAATCACTGAAGAAATTAGAGGAGTGACATAATGAGTTTTGCATTTTGAAAAGATGCCTTGGCTACTGTGTAGCAAATGGATGGTAGGGAAGTCAGAACAGATGCCAGAAGACCAATCAGTTGGCTACCGCAGTCATTTAAATGAAAGAAGATGGCCGCTTGGTCTAGAGTGGTAGTAGCAGATGTAGAAGTGGATAGGTTCAAGCAATATTTAGGATTATAATCAACTGGAAGTGAAGATGAGGGTGACTGATTGATTGATTGATTGATTGATTCATTCATTCAACAACTGAGTGCCAAGAATCACTCTTGTTTAATAGACTAACATGATGGATGCTACAGGGCTTTTTTACTTCTTCACTTGCACAAATAATGTGAAATTCTTTTCTATAAGTAGAGTAGGATAGCTTAATGGAGTCTGGAATGTCAGATGAGTTTGTATTTGACGTGATAGAAAATTGAGAGTTTGAGATTAATGGTCTGGGAGCAGGAAAATTATGTAAGGGAAGTTTAAAAAAATAAACCTATCAGTGACCTGAGGAAGGAGGTGAGGGCTGGTGTTAGGGTGGTCAAGAAAGCCAGGATTAAAGTCTCATAGACCTGAGATGAAGAGGCTGAACCAGCATAGGGACAGTGGGTATGACAAGAAAGAGGATGAGCATGAATGTCACCTTGATGAAAACATGAACACTTCTTGGTGTCTTGTAGACACAGGAGATGATGACTGGCTATGGACGTGCATCACCCATCTTGAGCTTAACTGAGCTCCCCTACCAGACATGTCTCTCACTAGCTCAGGCTGGATCATATGTCGGACTTGGTTTCTAATCTCTTCTTGGAGAAAATCTTTCTGGACCCCATTTGTGGAGAGTTTTTCAGACTTAACACTGACTTACTTTGATTAGCTGTCCCTCCCTTCACCCATTTGGGAGCATGGTGTTTCCACACAGATATGAGGGGAGCAGCATCAAAGATGCATACGTACAAAGAAGAAATGTCTATGTAGACTCATAAGACTCATAAGGAGGAAAGGCTGCTTTTATTCATTCCCTGATATATTAGGTAACTAAGTATTAAAATCAAAAGTCCATTCCCTCACTTACCCAAAAGAAGTAGCGTAACATGATGAAAGCATTTAGCTTTTCCAGTCTCCTTATAGCAAGTTTATGTACAAGACAGATGTCCAGTTCTCAGTCATATCTAGAATCAGATCTTTCTAAGTCAAGGTGCATCACTTTTCCAAATTATCAATGGTTTTGGAAACCATTTTTTCCTTTTTTTGTCAAAAAGTGCCTATGGGTGAGCATCATGCAAAGTTTACAGGCAACTCTGTGCACGTCTGGTCGAGGGTTCCACCTACCACAAATAAGACCCACAGAACTCCCTAAAAGGCATTTATGCCAATCCTGGCATAAAAAAGTAAGAGGGCCCCTTCCTGTTCTCTCAGAACCAGAATCATGGTCAAAGAGAGAAAGCCAATGTTTCAAGAGCACAAATTGAGGGACGTCCCCTCTCCCTATTCTGTATACCAACCCTACCCTGGTGCTTGGAATTCCCAAATTACTCATTCCTTGGGTAAAGGCATTTTTGAAAGCCCCTATTAAAATACAAATGCTAGCTAGGAGGGAGCAATATTTTTTGTTTTTAGCCATTAAGAGTTAAGTGCCAGTTAATTTATCTAAATGGGAAAAGGAACTCAGAAAGGAACCATACTCTTAAAAAGAAGGAGAATAGTGAATGGGAACCTTCCTATTCTGATGGGGAGACGGAAAGTGCTGAAGACACATTTTTCTTCTACACATATTCAAAATGGCGTCTATTTCCCAAACCTCACCCTGAGTATACTCCGATCTACGGTTCAGAAACAAGTCTGTATATGAGGTTAGAGATGAGGATAAAGGTCAAATAAAGGATTGTGTGCCCAACCTATGGCCCTATCCTTCTGTCTTGCCCCCTAAATACCCTTATTTGCCTGACCAAGAAAGGTGAATTGTCAACACTTCCTTGGACTCTGGATAACTACTCGGGAACTTTCCCACCACCTTCTTTGCTTGTTTCAGACATGTTTTGTTCTTGCTCTATTTCTTCACAGCTTTAGTCTCCTGGTCAGAGACCCCTAGACTTACCTCCTACCTCTATCCAATTTTTGAAACTTGGTATTTGAATCTTGATTTTCTCCCAAAGAATCTGGCTTGGCTTAACTTTTCACCTTTTACGTTCTTTCCTCTCCCACCTTAGCCTCAACTCCATAACATCTGATCCTCATCTCCACCAAGAAGAGATATCTGATATCCAGGGATATTAGAGTAATGAAAATATCAAGCTCAAAGACCTAGTTAAACAGTGCAATCACAAGGAGCCATTTCCTTGCCTTCAAAGCATGGTTGCCATACGATAATTTTAGTGTGACTATCTAATTAGTACTGTTTTCCCACTAGACTAAAATGTTCAAAAGTATAAGGACCATGTCTTTTATGCTCCCTGTTAAATACCCACTACCTGTGACATCGTTAAGCACTCAATAAATATATTTAGGACACACCAATTAACAGATATTTATAAAAGCTTATACACAGGATAGCTCATTTAAATAGCATTAATGGTACCTGCAACAGCAAACAGATGAAATAATAGAGAACTATGAACTTGTGCACATAGTTAGACTCATTTAAGTCCAGAGCCTTAGTCCCAAGAGGTTGGATGTCAGAGGAATAGACCATCTCCTTAGTTATTACCATTTGAGAGGAGTGGGAAGTTCCCTTGGCCAAAAATTATTTTCACCTGTCTCTCCTTAAATAACTATTAGTGGAGGCACTATTTTAAGCCTATTTGCAAATGCAAATATGTTCATGGTATACAGAACACGAGCCCACTGCCTGGGCTCTTTTTGACCTAAGACTTTCTTTTCAAATGAGCTGTTGGTCTCTAGTGCCAAGAGGAGCCAATATTGTGATGGGGCATTTAGAGGGGAAGAAGAAATGGAGAAAAGAGAGAAAAAAGAGAGAGAGAGAGAGAGAGAGAGACAGGAAGAGAAAGACCAAATAAGAAAACAGAGACCACTGCAGAGGCTGTGGGTTTTGCTCCAGATCTCTGGACTTCTCACTGGCACAAGGGTCTCAGGCAGGGCCAGGATCCTTGGATAGTTTCTCCAGCAGAGCTACTTGGAGCCCCCAGCACCCTGATGCCAGGGGTGGCTGCTGGTCGTTTGGTAAGTGGCCCCTTCTGTTTCCTGCCTGTCCTGTCTCTTAGCTCACCAAAGCAGACAAAGGTTTCTGGCTGGAAGAGAAACGTTTTTGTAATGTCCTACCTCCAATGTAGCCAGTCTCCACATCAAGCCTGAGGCTCACAAGTTTTATGCATGTACTCCACAAACCTACTTACCCACTCCCTTGCCAGTCGTCAGCCCCACCTCTGAGCATTCTGCCCCAGACGCAGCTTTATCTAACACCACGTTCCCCAGGCATATGAGCTTCATAAGAACATACCTGTCACCAATGCCCATCTACTGCAGCTCCCAGAGACCAGATGCATAAGCCCAGTGGCATTCCCGAGGAACACAGAAGCAAGGTATTTGGAACAAACGAAAAGGAGCCTTTGTGAGCTCCCCCAAACCTCCTAACACTCCTTGTAGAGAAAGAAATAATGTCAGGGCTGAGGCTAGAACTCAAATGCAGAAAGGGGAACTGACAAGAAAGAAATAGCACCACAGACAGGGGCTGGTTCCAGATAACTTCTGATGGCAGGTGGGCATTTCCACCGATGAAAATGACTACAAATGCACTAGCGGAGAGTGAGTGAATGTAAAGCCCTGAGGAAACTCCCCAAAGACAGCCCAGCCACAAACATGACAAACACTGACAGAGATCCAGGAGTGCAACCTTTGAGACCTAAAGGTAAGGGTTCAGCTCAGTGTAACAACAGTTTTACTGGGCTGCCATGTACCCCGGACTGTTTCTGGCTTGGCAGAGCTGCAGGAGACAGTCTGCAGCCAGAAAACCCAGAGACTGGGTATTTCTCTTCTCACTCCCCACCCCCAAACCATTCTTTGAGTATACCTCCATGGATCCCGTTAGAAGCCAATTAACATCCACAGCCCGTTTTTAAATTATCCTGATCTAATCCTAATTGTCGTGATCTACAATGTTTCTATTACCTTGGCTCCTATTTCTGGAAGTGGGTGGTACTCTTGAGCCTGGAAACAAGTCCCAAGCAGAAGACTGAAAGCTGTGTGAATGCCAAGTCAGATTTTTCCAAACCTAGTGCTTCCTCAGGGTCAGGGTTCACACATATAATAATCTTGCCTCAAATGTATGGTTTCTTTTTCTGACCCAGTCAGTCCTTGAGAAGGCCTCTGCTCAATGTTTGGAGGCATTTATGTGCCTCTGAGCCTGCAGCATTTGCACTCAGGAGGGGAGCAGCTCCCTCTGAGCATGTCTCCTCCACTCTCTCGGAGGCTAGTTGTGCCCTGTAGGACTGGAGAAATTAAAAGTAACAAAGAGAAAGCTGTGTGTTGTCTGGGTTGAGAAGGAGCATCCAGGCAAGGACGTGTAATGCAGGGGAAGTAGCATAGCATGGTTTTGGAACTGGTGGCTAAGGTCAAATCCTGGCTTGACCCCTGGGCTCTGAACCCATTACTGAACATCTCCTCATCTCAGTCTTCTCATGCAAGAAAGGTGACCAGCATCCTTGCTGCATTGTTCTGCAAGACAGGTGGGATCTTGCATGCAAATCACCCGGCACAGAGCAGGCTATGCAGCTACCTAGTCTTTATTCATACTTTTCTGTCTTCCTTTCAGACTTTCCGGTTCTCACTTTGACCTTTTTTGACCACAAAAATTATCCTTAACCACGGGAAAGGTGATGGTCATTCTTCCCCAAACTGACCTGTCAACTCCTTCACCTTCCTTCCAGGGCCTCCCAAAGCCAAAGGGCTCCTGCGTGAGTCCTGGCCCCTGACTCATAGGGTCTTCACTTCCTCTCAGCCATTCTGTGTGCATACCTTGGAAACTTCATCCTTTATTTGGATAGGCCCCACCTGGGGTTTTCCTCTGGATTTTACAATCATATATATATATTTTTTTGAAAGGGTCCATTTAGTTTCCTTATTGTAACACATGAAATTACCCATGTATCAGGGCACAGGAGTATTAATTTACATTCCACTCAGTTTTCAAGTTTCCTTCTTTTCCTTGTACTCAGCAGTCATATAAAATAGACTAAATTGGAAAGTCTTGCTGTCAAAATATTTGGAATTAGTGCTTCCCAAACTTTAGCCATTCTAGCTACTAGTACCACTTCATATCATTGTCAAATCTGTGTTATTTTTTATATACTTATTTTTCTCTTGACTTACTTTGAATCGGTATATTTTAGAAGGAATCTTTATACCAAATGAAAATTTTTAAAAACCAGTATCATTTACCATAAATAAAGGATGAATAAAAATAACACCTCACACAGGGCTTTGGAATTACAGAGAACTGGGTTCAAATCTGGCTCCACCAGCTGATACGTGTGTGTTCTTGGGGAAGTCACTTAACTTCTCTGAACCCTAGTTTCATCACAGAAGTAATACTAAATATCTCATGAGCTTGTTGTGAGGATCAAATAAGAAGACATATAGATGGTGCCTCACACAGATCCTGATATGCAGCAGGTTCTTTTAAAAAAAGTTGTTTTATTGTTTTCTCTACCATTTCTTCTCTTATCTCCTCATTCATCTCCTGCTTAGAGCAGTGTCCAAATGCACTACAACACTGAATTAATGGCAGATAAGGGGTGAGGCTGGCAGCAGAAATAGAAGACATCATGTTGTCATGGAGTTCTCTCACTTTAAGACTTCATTAGCTTTGCAGGGTCATCCCAGTCTCTCAGAAGTCATCCTAGTCTCTCACTGTGAAGCAAAGACCCCTTCGATGTTCTCTCTAGTAGATGGATGTCTAGTCTTTGCTTTCTCACTTATGTTAGAAAACTCACTACCTAATAAGACAGTTAAAAGAGAAAGGTCTCCTGTATAATAATCTCCTACCTCTCCCTCCCCAGCCGTATAGGTACTATATAGCTGTCCGTGTCCCGTTTTCTAAAACTATTGGTATATGTATTTTTAACCCCTTTACATTGAACCCTCCACGTAGTTGAAAGCTTTTATCATAAATTTCCTTAATAGTCTCTTTTCTTGGCTAAAAAGTATCAGTGTCCTCAACTGTTCCTCATATGATGTGGTCTCTAGAACCCTAATCAACTTGGTGCTTCTCCCACTGGCACCTAACTCCCTGAATTTATCAACATACCTCTTTGCAGAGAGGGCTCATGGAATGGAATGGAATGGACAGTGATAAGATGACTTTCACTAATGAGTCAGAGAGCACATAAGCCTATAAACAGTTGTATTGGACAGATTACACCTCCTGACCCCATCTTATTTATGTGTCAGTGTTCAGCCAATCAAAATTATTCTGAATCCCATACATGTCTTTCATTGTACTAGTCATCACTCTAAGCCTTGTGCCACTCAAAAATTTGATAAGGAGGACTTACCTAAGGGTCATCAGAGCCAAGGATGGACAGGGTTCAGCACTGATGGCGTTCAACAGTATGACATGCTGAGATGAGGTTAAGCAAAATGAAGAAGATCAGTTCCTTGTGTTTATTAAGGAGGAAGTTACCAGTAACCTCAGAAAGCTGCTTTCTGTGTGGGGCTGCTTCCTCCATGCCTTACTCCCAGATGTCCTCGTGTCTGAGGAGGTCAAGGCTACAAGAAAAAGCAGCAGGAGGGGAGTGGCCATGGATGGTAGCTGAGACAGGGAAATAGATACCTTCCCGATATTTTTGCTCAACTGTGTCCAAGAGATATTCCTCTGGCACCACACAGTTAGGATCTACTCTGGAGGTGGGGAAGGACAGAACTAGAATCTTGTAGACATTTGGAAAGATCAGACACTTAGCCAAATTTTCCAATTCCAGCCATATATGTGTTTGCTATACATAAATGGCTTCCTGTGGTCACTGGTCAAGAGGCAATGTAAAAATATTCTAGGTTGTGGTGGTTCCAATGTAAGACAAGATCGTTTCTACAAATAATTGTAGCAGCATTATTTTTTGAAATGTTGGTATTTGTTTTCTGAGATTTCTTTTTTCCAAGATTTTACTTATTTATTTGACAGAGAAAGAGAGGGAGCACAAGCAGAGGGAGGTACAGAGGGAGAGGGAGAAGCAGGCTCCCTGCTGAGCAGAGAGCCCAAACTGGGACTCCATCCCAAGACCCTGGGATCATGACCTGAGCAAAAGGCAGATGCTTAACCAACTGAGTTATCCAGGCACCTCTGTTTTCTGAAATTTCTTAACACATAGATTTTTTGCAGGGGATAAAGCAGAAGAGACCTAAAGTCAAGACACATTTAGACTCTGGTGAAAGCCCATGGAAGAGATATAGGTGTCCTAGAAGAGAAAGAGAGTGCTTTTGAGATACAAGAGGAAGGAAGGGCAGACGTGTTTGGGTCCTGTGAGCAGTGGGATCCAAGCACCTCCTTCTCAGTGCTCCCAAGGGGATAAAAGCTTTGGGAGTATGGTTCTTGCCTACAGAGACAGTACACCTGGCTCCTAGGCGTCAGTTGATAACCTCACTCCCCATTATAATGTGGGGGCAGAGCTGCCAGAATTCATAGACTACCATGTTTCAGATGGTAAGCTTGCCTAAGACAACGAAGGCAGACTTGGGATTTGAAGCCCTTCCTCCATTTCCAGGCATTAAGTAAGCTTCCTGAATTCTGGCTGGGCTGCAGGAAGGGAAGGGCACCCCTGTATGATCAAGATGGAATCCCTTATCAACTGGCAGGATGGGTCTCACAGGTGAGATTCAGTTGAATGAAAGGAAATATGGAAAGTGATTATTTCTTAAATACTTGGATTCATGGACAGAAATTCAGACTGTACACATAGTTCCCAAACTGCTTTTAGTTTAGAAGTCACGTAGCTCAGGATGGTTCTGTTCTTGTTCCCAGCCCTGCTGCACAAACTCACAATGCAGAATAGCCAGCCACCACTCCCAGGACCTGACTCTTCCCTTTTACTGAAACTCTTCTGGGTTCACAGACAAGGTTCCCTTGTACTGATTAAAAGAGAGTGTAAAACACTTGCTATAAATTGTTTCTTTTACTGCTGTTGTAAAATGCATTTCTAAAACCCTTCCTCCTAAAAGCATAAACCCAGTAACTGCTGAGAGAATGCAAAGACAAACCACAAAGTGGGAAAAAAATATTTGCAAAACACATACCTTGTAAAGGACTGATATCCAAAATGTATACAGAACTCTTAAAACTCAATAAAAAGAATAAGTTAGTCTAAAAATAGGCCAAAGATTGGATTATACACCTTACCAAAGGAGATATACAGATGGATGGTAGATAAGCATATTAAAAAATGCTCAGTATCATATGTCATTAGGGAATCATTAATTAAAACAATAATGATCTACTACTACACACCTATTAGAATGGCTAAAATAAAATAAAAACACCCGACAATATCAAATGCTGACAGGGATATGGAACAATGGGAACTTGCATTCATTGCTGGTGGGAATGCAAAATGATATAGGCACTTTGGAACTCATCGTGGCAGTTTCTTACACCACTTAACCTAAGCCTACCATGTTACCCATCAGTCAGACTCATAGGTATTTACCCACATGAGTTGAAAATTTATGTCCACACAAAAACCTGTATATGAATATTTATAACAGATTTATTCATAGTTGTCCCAAACTGGAAGTGACTAAGATGTCCTTCAGTAAGTGAATAGATAGACAAACTGTGGTATATCCAGAAATGGGATATTCTTTGGTGATGAATAGAGATGAGCTATCAAGCCATGAAAAGACATGGACAAACTTTAAATGCATATTGTTTAATGAAAGAAACCAACCCCAAAAGCCTCTGTACTTTCAAATGGATGTCATTCTGGAAAAGGCAAAACCACTGAGACAGTAAAAAGATCAATGGCTGCCAGGGATCGTGAGGAGGGATGAATTAGTGGAGAACAGGGAAATTTTTAGGGCAGTAAAACTATCTGCATGATACTATAATAATGGATACTTGCTTTAAATTTGTCAAAGCCCAAACTTAATATAAGTGTGAGTTTTAATTAACAATATTGGTTCATTAATTGTAGCAAATATACTACACTAATGCGAGATGGTAATAATAGGGGAAACTGTGTGCAGGGGAGAGAGTAAATGGGAATTCTCTGTACTGTTTGCTCAATTTTTCTGTAAATCTAAAACTGTTCTAAAAATAAAGTCTCTTACTTACACACACACACACACACACGCACACACACACACACTAACCACATGCCCCGATTTCTGGTAAAGCAACTAAGTTAATGACATGATATTTTAGAGGGCTTCTCCACTAGTGGGTAAGAAAATAAGCATCCATTTCACAGTCCACTGTTCACTTCTCCATGTTGCACACTTGTAATCAAATACCATACATAAAATATTGCTGCAAAACATCTCTAGTTTTGTATTTCTGCCCTCTATTTTGCCATTTTCTGCATCTTTCTGGTGCAGAATCATAAGTTTTTATGTCAGTTCCTTAGGTACATTAAAAAGCCCCATTGTTTTCTAAGGGCCAAATCAATAAAAAATAGCTTTCAGTTCCATGTTTCTGGAGGAACATTCTTAGAAACGTAGTAAGTTTCTTTTTTCTTTGAGGGGGAGATAGTGTTGGCATACATTTAAAAGCAATTTTATACAGTTAAGCACTGGAGGTTGAATCTTCTTTTTCTCTGCCAAAGTTTTGCAGCCTCCATACTTATATCCTAGAAGAAGGTTACTATGGTAGGGAGAGACCCTCACTCTTACAATCTCTAGCTCAGGCTCCTCTCTAGTCCTGGGCTGGTGTCCCTAGCTGCCCTGGGGTGTCTTATTTTATTCACTTTCTCATGATGCAAATTCACTCCATCATTCATGCGTGCTAAGAAAGAGGGAACATGTATTGTTTCTAATTTATATTTGATCAACTTCTTAGCACAGAAACTAGGACTCAATGACACACTTTTGCCTAGGTGTCCTCTAAGGAGAAGTCAGAAAGGCAAAGGACACCAAGTGATTTATAAGATCCTATCAGGTGAATGCAACAGATCCTTGTCTGCACTTTCTCTCAAAACCAAATGTTGGCATAATAAAGCATATCCGAACTTTAGCAACAAGATACATTTATTTGGACTGAAGATTATATTAGCATTTAGTAAAAGGTAGGATAAGGAAAAATTTTTAAAGGCCAGTATCAGGATGCGCACATTTAGAAAAAGTACTGTTGTACCCAGGACGGGTGTGGTCTTTGGACGAACTGTTCCTTTAGCAGTATGGGCAAGTGGGGAGATGAAGGTCATGGCATCACGTAGAGCTCAGGCTAAGGGCAGCCAGCCCAGCTGATAAAGAGCCAGCCATCCCAAACCCAGGCTCTGGGAAGTGTTGGGGGTCTGGCGGAGACATGGCAGAGTGGGGTAGAGGTGTGCTGTTGCGCCCCCAGAATTGGGAGTTTCTGGGAAGCGTGATATCTAAAGTGTGGTGGGTGGAAACACTTGGTTGTTTCTCCCCGTGGAACAAGGCCCATCACTGGCGGAGAGGCCGCAGGGGCCAATGGGGAACTGGACCCAGATCAGGAAACCAAGCCAGAGAAGGACTGCAGCTTGGGGAACTGAGGGACTCACAACTCATCCCCTGGACACTAGAAATCCGAATTATAGTAGCAAGACCACAACCAGAGCACCCCTCCCACTGTGCCTGCCTGCTTGGTGTACAAACACATCAAAAAAGGGATGGGGCAGAGTTCCAGGATGGTTCCAGGGTGTCCAGGGGAACTGGCAGTAACTATAGACTCTCATGACAAACAAATACACATATTGTATGCTTCACATTTGTTTCTACCCATCTTTGTATCTTAATAATATCTCCCGTTTTCCAACAATACTTCAAAATCACTGACATAATTGCACCACTTGGAATTTCTACTTTTAATTTGCCGTCTTCCATTCAATAAATGCTTCACCAGCTTTAATAGAGTGTAGACCTTGGGCTGGTCCTAGGATACAAGATGAGCAAAAGCAGAGGGTCTCTGCTAGGGCCTGCAGGTGAGTACAGGAGACCTAGACCCATCTAATAATGTCAAGGGACTACCACCGAGTGATTTTCAACATAAACAACTTCAGTTTCTCAGTTTCGTAGGGCGTACTAGTGATTAAATAACTCCTTAAGAGCACGTGGTAGATTCTAACTAGGTTGTATAGGTCACAATTAAGAAAAAGTCAAGCAGAGGGCGCCTGGGTGGCTGAGTGGGTTAAGCCTCTGCCTTCAGCTCAGGTCATGATCCCAGGGTCCTGGGATCAAGCCCCACATAGGCTCTCTGCTCAGCAGGGAGCCTGCTTCCTCCTCTCTCTCTGCCTGCCTCTCTGCCTACTTTTGATCTCTGTCAAATAAATAAATAAATAAATATTTGAGGGGGGAAAAAAAAGTCAAGCAGAGAAAGTCAATTATCATACGGTTTCACTTACTTGTGGAACATAAGGAATAACATGGAGTAAGAGAGGAAAGAAAAAGTGAATTGGGGCAAATCAGAGGGGAAGATGAACCATGAGAGACTGTGGACTCTGAGAAACAAACTGGGTTCTAGAGGGGAGGCGGTGGGGGATGGGTGGGCCTGGTGGTGGGTATTGTGGAGGGCACGTATTTCATGGAGCACTGGGTGTGGTGCATAAACAATGAATCTTGGAACACTGCATCAAAAACTAATGATGTATTTTAGAGTGACTAACATAACACAATAAAAAAAGTAGTAAATAATAATGAGTTTTAAATACCAAAAAAAAAAAGAAAGAAAGAAAGAAAAGAAAAGAAAAAGAAAAAGGAGTAGGCTTCTCTAAGAAATATTGGTTCTTCTTCAGTTCATATTTTAAATGGTCCCTGTGTCTGCATGACCATCAGTCATGGACGGCACAGTAGAGAACTCACTCGACAGAAGGGTAAACTAAAGTGATACTTAACTTTTAACTTAATAGTTCTATCTATTAATGTTTACAATACATACAATACACACAGCTATCTAGTAATGTTTACAATACAATCGTAGAATCTCCGAACTTCCGAGAGTTTACACAAAAGATGACTTATTCGTTAACAAATAACAAAACTATGTAAAATCTTTCCAAGACGAATGAAACACATATAGCAGCAAGTTTAAAAAATTGATAACCAATAAACTACTAACATCAGTGATGGCACATTTCAGAATTCAACAAAGTAAACATATGATTCCAAACGTGTTATCCCTTCAATCTTTAGTGTTACCTGGGAACACTAAACCCAAATTCAGAAGATTGTGATCTCTGAATTTAAAGTGGCCCATTTGCTTAAGGGTCTGCACTTACACATTCTGAGAAACTGTCATTTCTTTCAGAAAGCATCTGACATTTGCCATTTCCTTTAAACCTTACTTAGAAGAAATAAAATGAGGTAATACTCTAAATGTAAAAGTGGCTTGAAGAGTTAGGTCCATATGCTTTTTCCTATTTATGCAGAGGAGGGAATCTAATACATAACAAAACTAACACATTTTAACAAATGGCAACATGATCTGTGAAAGCACCTGTTTATGCAAAATATTGACATAAGAGCATAAATAAAATATGCTCTACAAAGTAAAATAAAACATACTGGGGCATATAGAACACAGCCAATATGACTAAGCTTTTTAAAAAAACAAAACAAAATAAAAAACCACTGGATTTTTTAAAGCTTCCATTTCACAAGAGGGTTGAGGGAGGGGAGCACTGCACACTCAAAGGCTCACTTCCCTGTGGCGTTTCTGTAACCAAAAGCAATGCACGTAACACTTCTGGGAACCCTTAAAATATGCATTTATTAAGCTGGATTTGCAATTTTCAAGTTGATGGTGCAGAAACATTGAGATGTAATTTTGCAGCTCCCTTCACATGCCTTTATCTGGAAGAGTCTAAGGGTCCATCACCACACAGACACGTTGCTACTTGGAAGAAATTTTCCAGTAAAACAAGATGTCACTCTTCCTACTCTTCAGCTATAGGAGTAAAAGATAGCTTCTTTTGAAGAGTGTCTTAAATAGCTTTCCTCAAATCTGGTTTAAGATGGGAAATAATCTCAAATAAGCCTTGTACTGGTTGGCTAAAATTTTAATGCAAGGGGTTGGCGTTCTCAAGAAGGACAGCATTTGTAAACCAATCTTTGCGATTCATGTATTGGAAACAAAATATTGTATTTGTCATCATACTTGAGTTGCACTTTCACTGTGCATGGCCTATTTGCATACAAACAAAAGAGATTATTTTTAAAAGAGGTTTTCTGTGTTTTTGTTTTGGTCCTTTGGGATGACTGTGGTAAGTAAGGAGCAAGCCATTTTCATACCTTGGATTTCACACATTGTGTTTATGTCATCCTTCACTTCCTCTTCCTCACCACCCACTTCCAATTCATTGGTGGCCAGTTTTGGGGTCTCTGTCACCTCTTATCTGGACTACTGAAATAGCCTCCTGGCTGTTTCCCTTTCACTATTCTTTACCCTATCATTACCCTTCACCAAAAGCAATCTGATGATGAAACTTCCTTGCTTTGAAGACTTGCTCCCTTTTCCCTCAGGGGCTAGTGGCTGAGCTTCTTAGGAAGACACAGAAAGCCATTCAGAGCCAGAATCCAGCTTCTCTCTTCTGCTTTTTTTTTTTTTTTAAGATTCTTATTTATTTATTTGACAGACAGATCACAAGTAGACAGAGAGGTAGGCAGAGAGAGACAGAGAGAGAGAGAGGAGGAAGCAGGCTCCCCGCTGAGCAGAGAGCCTGATGCAGGGCTTGATTCCAGGACCCTGGGACCATAACCTAAGCCGAAGGCAGAGGCTTTAACCCACTGAGCCACCCAGGCACCCCCTTTCTTCTGCTTTTATCAGTCAACCCACCTAACTTACCTTGTAGTCACACTTGAACTGTTTCACTGTCCCTTGGCCCTCCTAGACCTTTCAGGACTTTCTGCATTCTTTGCCTTTGCACAAGCTATTCCTTCTGCCTGGGATGCCTTTCTTGCTTTTTCTGTATGAAAAACTCCCCTGTTACTTTGAGAGCCAGATCACTCCATAGTTCACAGCTGGAACTTCCCTGCCATCCTTCCCTCTTTTTTCACCATATCAGTATTTTCCTCCCTCTCAAATCATGTCATTTATTCTTTCATTAGAACAGCTTCCTCCTTGTGTTTAAATTTCACTGCTCATAGAGATGTCCTGTCCTGACTTCCACAAGGGCAGGAAACATGTTTAATTCCTTTTGCATTCCTGATACTTAGTGCTGGTCTAGTAAATATTAAAGTTAATATCTGTTAACTGATCACTTATTTTTTTTTAAGATTTTATTTTTATTTATTTACTTGAAAGAGAGAGAGACAGATAGTGACAGAGAGAGAGAGAGAGAGAGAACACAAGTGAGGAGGAGAGGGAGAAGCAGGCTCCTGCTCAGCCGGGAGCCCAACGTAGGGCTCCACCCCAGGACCCTGGGGTCAGGACCTAAGCCAAAGGCAGGTGCTTAACTGACTGAGCCACCCATTCACCCCTAACTGATCACTTATAAACTAGCTATTCTGCTAAGTACTTTTTGTGCATTACTTCATTTAATCTATACAATAAATGTACAAAGGGACGCCTGGGTGGCTCAGTTGGTTAAGCAGCTGCCTTCGGCTCGGGTCATGATCCCAGCGTCCTGGGATCGAGTCCCGCATCGGGCTCCTTGCTCGGCAGGGAGCCTGCTTCTCCCTCTGACTCTGCCTGCCACTCTGTCTCCCTGTGCTCTCTCGCTCTTTCTCTCTCTGACAAATAAATAAATAAAATCTTAAAAAAAAAAAAAATAAATGTACAAAGTTTTACAGATAAGGAAACTGAGTTTCAGAGAAGTTAGGCCACTTGCCTAGGGACATAGTGCTGGTGATCTCAAGGTTTTAACAGGATATAGAATTGAATCTATTTTCATTTCTAGCTGATAACACTATATGACTATCATTAGAATGTCAGTGTACTTTTTTGATGTGGTTTGGCTCTTTTTAAGTAAATCTCTCCACTCTACCTTTTACTAATTTTGCAACCTTGAGTAAGTTACTAAACCTCTCTAAACCTCAATTTCCTCATTTTTTTCAATGGGGAAAATAATACCTAATTTATATGGTTATTGTAAAGATTCAGGGACAACACCTATATAAGGTTCCCAGCCCCACCCCTGCCCATCACAGCAATCACTTATTCCTTCCTGCTCTCAGCTGTGTATTTCGTATTCCTCCATTCACTCACTTAATCCTTACCCTCTGAAAATGGGGAACTATTAAACCTTCTAACAGATGAAGAAACAGGCTTAGAGAAGTAAGTAACCTGCCCAATTTCCTTTAATCCAAGGAGATGTTTTTCCTGAGGTATCCCAGAACTAAATAGGACCCTCAGATCAATACCTAAGTGATGTGTAAAGGGACCACTCTGCCTGTATGTGTGAAAACACAACTAGAGGCGTTATAGAGACTGAGTTTGCATTTGTTTTCTTTTTCTTTTTTTTTCTTTTTTCTAACTTTTTTCCCCCTGGCAACCATGAACACTTAATAAGCCAGAGAATTCTCTTGAAAACAGAATCTTGGGTGAGCCGCCGCATGGACATATTAACTTCTCTGCTCCCTGCTGTCTAAATTCTCTATGTCCCTCAAATTTCCACTTCTCTACTGAGCCTTCAATCCAGTTCCCCTCTCTCTACCAATCCACTTCCTTCCAATCCCCAAGCAAAGATCTTGGGACGACTTCCAGCCCAGTCAGAAGGGAAAAGGTCAAGGCTCTCTGCCATAGGATCTGGCGTCCTGGGGGAAGTGTCTTGCTGAGTTCACGTTCTCAAAACCCCTAGCTTCTGTAACTCCCAGCTCTCTCCTATCTTATTCTACTTGGTTATTCCTTCCCACCTGCTGATGTCTCACTGACTAGGCCAAGGCTTTTAGACTCAAGTGCCTGCAGGGTCCTGGCAGGTAATGGAAATCAATGAGCAAAGTAGACCACATAGTAGAAGGAGAACTTATACCCCAATGGCAGTTGAGCACCTCTTCCAGATTCACCAGTTCTTAAAAACATGGGAATGTGGGCCCAACGTTACCAGATATTCTGATTTATGTGAATTCTCTAGATTTTTAAAATATAGGTAACTAATTATAATTTAGTTTTTTAATTTAATTTTTAAATTTATTTTTGTATTTTAAATTAATTAATTTATTTTTATTATGTTCAATTAGCCAACATATAGTACATCATTAGTTTTTGATATAGTGTTCGAGGATTCCTTAGTTGCGTATAACACCCAGTGCTCATCACCACTTGTGCCCTCCTTAGTACCCACCACCCCTTTACTCTATCTCCCACCCCCCTCCCTTCTGTAACTCTCAGTTTGGTTTCCAGAGTCCAGAGTCCATCATGGTTTGTCTCCCTCTCTGATTTCTTCCCATTCAGTTCTCTCTCCCTTCTGGTCCTCTAGGCTATTCCTTATATTCCACATATAAGTGAAACCATATGATAATTGTCTTTCTCTACTTGACTTATTTCACTTAGCATAATCCCCTCCAGTTCCAACCATGTTGCTGCAAATGGCAGGTATTCATCCTTTCTGATGGTTGAGTACTAATTTTTAAAGATTATAGTCTATGTGTATACTATTTTTGGCCTACCAACCTTTAGTTTTCACCCACTGTGCCAGACCCATTGCTCCCTAATCCTCAGCTTTATTACTTGGTTGCCAGAGCTTGTTTTGGACCCTGACACAAATACAGCTCTCTCTGAGCACAAATCTTTCCACCCACAGATCTGTCTTGCTGCTAAGGGAAATCTCATCCTCCCCTGATCTCCCATAATATATGCTCTCGTAATGCTTGTGCAGAGCTTTCATCTAGAATTAGACTGGGGTCCTGAATCTTGACTCTGTATCTGTTATGTGACCTGGACAAATTATTTAACATCTCTAAAATTTAGTTTTCACTTGTGGAAAATGGGGGATAATAATATTACCTACTTCCTGGATTTGTAAGGATTAAATGAAATATTACATGATGTGGTGGTGTAGTATGCCATAATGCCTGCCATGTGGTAAGAAATGTTAGCTATGGTGAGACCTTCTCCCTTAGTAGCTGCCAGGTAGGATCTCTATCTGATTCATCTTCATTTTCTCAACTTTAAATAAAACTTTATTGAATAAATGAAAAAGCTAATAGTCTTGGCTTCCTCTTTTCTAGCTCTGATTCAGTACAACCTGGAATGTGATATGTTCTTAAGCCCTCCCATCCACAGTGATCTCACTCTCCTCTCAACCTCTGTTGCACTAACAGAGGTCAGAGGTCAAAACTGGTGGCCTGAGCCAAACCCACACCTCCAGACAATGTGTAAAAAAATCAGGAGATTTCACCTATAAGTCTACCTTCCTAACTCCTGTCAAACAATAAGATTAGGTTGTATTGGACCAGACTCCTGCACACAGGACAACAGAATGGTGACCAGTAGTATTGCTCAACATGGGGCTCATCTGCTTGTGTAATGAAGTTTCCACCATTCATGTGCCACAAGGGTCTAATAAACTATAGGCCTGCTTCACACTTCTGTTCTCTGAGGGTCTCTGTAGGCATTCCACATTTGCCACTCCTGACTTAGAGACTATACCTCACCACTAGATTGCTTTTTAACTTGATTTCATCCTGCTTAGCAGAGCCATATAAATTCACTGTAGATTTAGCAATTCCAAAGAAAAAAAACTTATTTCTGCAATCTCACCAATCTAGAGGTAACCACTATGACTATTTTGACATACTTGCTTGCTATGCTGTTTCTATGCATTATTTTCTTTATGATTCCATAGCCTTATGAGTCCTTCTATCATTAAAAAGTCATCAACGCGCTCGTGCACGCACACGCGCACACACACACACACACACATCATCATCATCGTCATCACCAACTTCATTTTTAATTTACTTAACTGTTCACCTACTATGAAAAATTTAGGTTGATTCTTATTTTTCATCATATTAAATAATGCTATAATAAACATTTTTGTACATAAATCTTTTCCATGTCTCTTATTATTTATCTGTATCCTTAAAGGTGAAATTATTATAGAAGAGGAATAAGCATTTTTACGATAAACAAAAGTGGTAGTTTATATATCTTCTAGAATTAGAAGTGCAAATTTGAATACGTTACCCATGATGACTAATAAGCAAAGAAGTCTTTATAAATTAAGAGCAGACATTAGCAGATGTAACATATTTGAAGTCCAGAAGACTAAAACAGGGCTTTCATAGCTTTGTGAAGACATAGGTAATTACCAGCTATGGAACAGGATTATATTTTAATGTTTTTGGCATCCTACTTAAATAAAATATATTTTAGGTGGCTTTGTTGTTTGGCTTTCACCTTATTCACCTGCACTGAGCCTGTCCTTCTTTTATCTATAATTAGAGATTTACTTTAGTGACCTCTGGGTTTTAAGGAAAAATCCATTTGCTAGAAGTGAATCAGAAAAGGTAAAGATAAAGAAATTTAAAACATAGAAAATAGATTTAAAGAAAAGAATGTGAAGACTGAAATATTTTATTTCCACGAGACTTCACATCCACTATAAATTCCCTAAAGCTTCATGGCATTGGTAAGTGCTCATAGCCACATTTTACAGATGAAGGCATTGAAGTTCAGGGGGTGAGGTTGCTTCCCCAAGGTGACACTGCTGGTAAACAGAGAACTACTTATTAACTACTTATTATTTGACACCAGCCAGACTGACTCAGAACTCTGGCACTTAGCCAAGACGTACTGCCTACAGACAAATGGAAAGCAGCTACCCTGTTCTGTGGAACCTCGCAGACTTCACTGTTATTTTTTTAAAAAATCATCATGTTTGATATATTTACCTTGAGAAATCATGTTACTCATTTTGGCATATTTCTAATATGTAGTCAAGGACCTGGAATAAAGGTGTTGAATGAACTGAAAAATTATTAAGAATAGAGAAATAGGCAGTTGGCCAGAATAGGTGTTTTTAAGCATTTTTAAGCTTCTTATGGTTGGCAAATTGCTTTCCAGAAGGGTTATAATGACTTATAATCCCACAATCAATAGTATATGAAAGTACTATTCTTCTTGTACACTCATTACTATTATTATTAGAGAGAGAGAGTGAACAGGGGAGGGGCAGAGGGAGAGAGAGAATCTCACAACCTTGAGATCATGCCCTGAGCTGAAATCAGGAGTCAGACACCCAGGTGCCCCCTCATTAGCATTATTATCTCTGCCCCAATGAAACATACATTGTTAATTTGATAAATAAAAATATTTGCATTAGCATTTCTTTAATATTTAGTGAAGACAAACATTTTGGGTTTCTTTAAAGTACTTTTTTAAATTAAGTTTTTAATTTTAATTCAAGTATTGTTAATATACAGTGTTATAGTAGTTTCAAGTATACAATATAGTGATTCAACAATTCTACACATATAGTGATAGTGATCATCATAAGTGTACTCTTTAATCTCCATCACCTGTTCCACCCATCCCCTTCCCATCTCCCCTCTGGTAACCATCAGCTTGTTCTCTGTAGTTAAAAATCTACTGGGTTTGTCTCTCTCTGGGTCTGTCTCTCTCTTTTTTCCCCTTTGCTCATTTGTTTTTTTCCTTAAATTCCACATATGAGTGACATCACATGGAATTCATCTTTCTCCGACTTATTTCACTCACCATAATCCTCTCCAACTCCATCCATGTTGTTGCAAATGTCAAGATTTAATTTTTTTTATTATGGCTGAGTAATATTCCAATGTATACATATATACACCACATCTTTATCCATTCATCTATCACGGGCACTTGGGCTGCTTCCATAATTTCGCTATTGCAAATAATGCTGCAATAAGCAGGGGTGCGTGTATCTCTTTGAATTAGCTTTTTTGTATATCGGAGGTAAATACCCAGTAGTGCAATTACTGGATCATAGGGAGGTTCTATTTTTAACTTTTTGAGGAACTTCCATACTGTTTTCTACAGTGGCTGCACCAGTTTGCTTTCTCGCTAAACGGTCCACAAGGGTTCCTTTTTCTCCACATTTTTGCTAACACCTGTTTCTTGTGTTTTTTACTGTAGGCATTCTGACAGGTGTGAGGTGATATCTCATTGTAGTTTTGATTTGCATTTCCCTGATAAAGAGTGACATTGAGACTCTTTTCATGTGTCTGTTGGTCATTTGTACATCTTTGGAGAAGTGTCTGTTCATGTCTTCTGCCCATTTTTTAATAGGATTATTTATCTTTTGGGTGTTGAGTTGTATCTTTAAATTACTTTTTTATTTTTTTTTCGAGATTTTATTTATTTTTTCAACAGAGAGAGATCACAAGTAGGCAGAGAGGAAGACAGAGAGAGAGAGGAGGAAGCAGGCTCCCCGCCAAGGAGAGAGCCGGATGCAGGGCTTGATCCCAGGACCCTGGGATCATGACCTGAGCCGAAGGCAGAGGCTTTTAACCCTCTGAGCCACCCAGGGGCCCCTAAATTACTTTTTTAAATGTTTACATTTGAATTAATGTAAGATGCCAAGGAAGTTGGGAAAAAATGCATAAAGAAGTCTTGTGTACCCTTCACGTTTCCCCCCAAAGATAACGTCTTGTATAACTGCGATACGACAGTTAAAACCAGGAAATGGACATTTGTATAGTCCATAGAGATTACTTAGATTTCACCAGTTTTATGTCTTATGTGCATTCATCCGTGTGTGTGTGTGTGTAGTTCTATGCAATTTTATCACATGTGTAAATTCATGTAACAACTGCCATTCATGTAATAAAGAAATAGTCCCTTATCACAAGGCTCCCTTGTGCTAACCGGGGTAGCTACATACCTCCTCCTTTCTCTAGCATCCATGGCTAAACCATCAATCTGCTTTTTTTTCTTTATAATTTTGTTATTTCAAGAATGACATATAAATGGGATCATATGATATATAACATTTTGGGATTGGCATTTTCACTTTGCATAATTCTCTGGAGATTGATCCAAGTTTTTGCGTATATCAGTAGTTCTTTCCTTTTAGTGCTAAGTGGTATTCCATGGTACATGTGTACCATAGTTTATTTAACCATTCACTCAATGATGGATATTTTCCCCCCAGTTTTTGACTATTACAAATATAAGTCTGATATGAATATTGATGTATTGGTTTTTGTATGAACATAGGCTTTTTTTATTTCTCTGGGATAAATGCCCAAGACTGCAACTGCTCGGTCATATGGTAAGTGTATGTTTAGTTTTATAAGAAACTGTCAAACTGTTTTCAAGAGTGGCTATACAATTTTATACTCTCAACAGCCAAATATGAATGATCCAGTTTCCCTGCATTCTGCAAGCATTTGATGTTACCATTATTTTTTTTTATCAATCCTAATGGATGTATAGTGATATCTCACTGTGGGTTTAATTTTCATTCTCATAATGGCTAATGATGTTAAACATCTTTTCATGACTGAATTTGAATTTGTCATCTGAATATCCTCTTTGAGAAAATGTCTTTGTATATCTCTTGCCTAATATCAAATTGGATTGTTCATCTGTTTACTGTTTAATCTGATAAATGAAAACATCTCATTGGAGCTTGAATCGGCATTTCTTTAATACCTAGCAAAGAGGATCATTTTTTTTGTCATTTATATGTATTCTTTAAAATAGCTTAATTATTAATTGCATTGGATTGCTTTTGTCATTTTATTTTAATTATGTTATGTTAGTCACCATACAGTACATTGTTAGTTTTTGATATAGTGTTCCACGCTTTTGTCATTTTATAATTGTTGTTCTCTCTTCCTAATTATACTATAAAGATTACCTGTTGGCTATTTTTTCCCTGTATTTTACAGTTCCTTAAAACAATCAGGTTCTTGATAAAGATTTATTGTTTTCTTGGTATTGTTTTCTAGTTGAAAATAGTTGCAAAATGAGGGTGATGATCTAGGTTTATATTTTGGGTATTTTTTCAGATTTTATCCCATGGTTAGTTCCTGGCTGATATTGACAAATTGGTTTACTTAACTATTAATTCCTTATTATTTTTATTAGATCTTTCAGTACAGTCAAATCAGATTAATTTGATCCCTATAATATAGAACTGTGACATTAGATAGTATAAGATAGATAATATAGAACTGAGACTATAGAAAGCAAATTTTAGACTCATTTTGACTTCAGAACTTTCTAAGAGACTGCTTTAATATTTCTTTATTCAAAATCTACTATATTGTTCTGTTTAAATTATGAGTGAGCCCCCAAATTCTGCTTGTAGTTTCTTTTTTACATCACCAGATTCACTGCAGTCTTCAGCTCTGAGAAGTCTCAAATAATGACTTGCTTACAGCTTTACAAAATAGAATGGAATCTGTGTCAGTACTAAAAATCTAATTTGTAAAATAATAGCTGCAAAAATCCCTTTCTTCCTGAAAGCCTTCTCAAACCAGTTTGGTGGGAAAAAGTATCTGCTTTCCACTCCCTGTGTTTAGCAATTAAAGTAGAAGAAGGAAAACTCCAGGTCTGGCTGACTGGACTCTAGGTTGTTTCCATGTGGCTGTTACGAACAGCGGAGGTGAATTTGGTCCAGAGAGGAGGTCTCCTCTCATTGCCAAATGTTTACAGGAGTGGTCCATGTGCTGTCTCTGTATTCCCAGCTCTATGATTTATTCCTTCTACTTAGCTGGGAGATCTCTGCAAAGGTCACCAAAGGCCTCGGGACTGATATTTTCGGTCATTCTCCTACTTCACCTTTCTGCAGAATTTGACACTGTGGCTACCCTCTGCTTTGTGAAATATTTTCCTTCTCTTAGCTTAGGTGACATATCCTTTATCTTCCCTCCCTCCCTTATACACCCAGTTTCTTTCTCTGGCCATATGCACTCTTCTCACCAATGTATTATGCACACTCACCAAGTGAATTAGTTTGCTAGGGTTGTGGCAACAAAGTACCACTAACTGTGGCTTAAACAACACAAGTTTATTGTCTCACAA
The DNA here is from genome assembly GCF_963455335.1 of Martes martes. Taxonomy (NCBI): domain Eukaryota; kingdom Metazoa; phylum Chordata; class Mammalia; order Carnivora; family Mustelidae; genus Martes; species Martes martes. The sequence continues at coordinate 120,643,887 of NC_137888.1, forward strand.
TTCTGGAAGCCAGAAGTTCTAAATGAAGGTGTCAGCAGTGCTGGATCCTTCTGAGGACTGTGAGGGATGGATCTGTTCTAGGCCTCTCTCCTTAGCTTGTGAATGGCCTTCTTCTCCATGTCTCTTCACATTGTCTTCTCTCTATGCATGTTTCTCTGTCTAAATTTTCTCTTCTTTATCAGCACACCTATCATCTTGGATTAGGGCACCCTCACAACAACCATTTTCACTTGATTATTACTGTGAAGACCTTATTTCCAAATACGGTCACATTCTGAGGTACTGGGGTTAAGACTTCAACATATCAATTCTGAGGGAACACAGTTCAATCATTAACATTTAGTCATTAGATTGATTTTTTTCCATTGTAGCTCATGTGTTCCATGTAGAAGTTTGGTAAATACAGTTTGCTTTTCCCTGGGGATGTCCTGGTTTTGCTTGCATCTATCTCCTCCCTTGGTTTCTATGACATCGCTTTTTTCCTGCTTCGCTTCAATCTCTGTAGTCATTCTGTGATGTCTATTGTGGACTCTTCATCCTCATCTCTTCCTTAAATGTCAAGGTTTTCCAGGTTCCATCCTTGGCTTCTTCTCACTCTTTCATCCTCTTTGCCTAGTGATCTCACCCACAATGAGAATTTCAGCATTCAGCTGTAGTTATGATAAATACTGTTAATATCTGTTTCAACCTGTACCTCTTTTTTGAGCTTTGCACCTTTATATTCACTTGTCTACTTGGGCATCACCATCCAGCTGCTCACAGGATCTCAAATTCAGCGTGTTCAAAAATGAGCACACCTTCAGTCGTCTCTTCTCCCTGGCTCAAACCCCATCCACTTCCTATATTCCTCATTTGATGAAGGATGCCACTGTGTACTTAGATCTCTCCTTCCAAGCTCCACATCTTTCAGAAACCGAATCCTGTCAATTCTTGTGCTTAAACATCTTCTAAATAGCATCTTTTTCTCTCTGGTCCTACCATAACTGCCCTGGTTTCACATCCTCAACAACTCTCCTTGGATTATGCCAATAATTTCCTGAATGATCTCCTTATCACCTGAATCAGTTCTGTGCTCTGCTATCAGAGGAATTTTTTAGAGCGAATATTATCATATTTTTACTAGTTTATTATTCTTCAAACTTAGGCTGTAATTTTGAGATAACCACAGCTGGATACCTGGGCTCTGGGTCTCCTTGGTCTAGCCCCTCCTAGTTTCTATCTCATCCTCTGTTATTACTAGCTGTCCGGCATCCTTTCATAGCTATACTTGCAGCATCCCCCCCCCCCATCTGTCTATTTAATCACCCAGACCTTGGGTCTTTAAACCATGTTGAGCCACCTTGAAACCCACAGCTGGAGGTCTATAAAAGCCCCAGCAGATCTCTGAGCCATCTCTTCTCTTCTGCACTATCTCTGCTCCTGCCTTCACCCCTGCACCTAAATTTGACTCCCTGTTTTCCTAGCTTCACCCTCCTTTCTAGTATTTGTCTTCTCATTGGGATCAAAGTCATTCCTTGGAAGTGGCTGGCCTTGTCCTTGGGCTCTGTCTATTTCAAGTCAGTTTCACTGGAAGCCCAGCCTGTCTTAACAGGCCCAAAGGGTACTGCACACTTCTGTTGAAGAAAACCTTCCTGAATTCTAGTTCTAGCACTGCCATTGAGTAATTGTGTAATCTTGGATGAAACACTTCCCCTCTATTTCTTAATCCTAATAGTAACCATAATAAAAACAACTAATAATAATTACTAAGTACTTATCAGAGCAAGACTCTAAGCACTTTACATGGGTTATCGCTCACAACCACTTATGACTTACCACATTTATCCTCACTGTACAGGTAAGAAACTGAGGATCACAATTTTCGAGCAACTTGTCCGGGATCACACAGCCAGAAAGCAGGAGAAGGTAGGATTCAAGCCCCAGCATTCTGGTTCCAAAGCATGGCCCCTTAACCACTGCCCTGATCTTCCTTCCAATATACAGCTCACTCTAGAGCCATGCCATCACAGCTATAAACTGCAGAAGTAAGCACTCTGGTCTTTCCACATAGAACATTCTACGAAAACCAGGATCTAGTGAGTATATTTTGAAGAGGAGTCAAGTGAGAAAAAAGTTAAACACAAAAGGCCAAAACCCTAAAAACGGAATTCCACAAATTATGAGTGATCACATAGTACTGGACAGCCGTCTGCTTTTCTGAGAGAAGCCAAGTATTGATTTATTTTTTTAATTATCTAGTTTTATTTTTCTGCCTGCAGATGTGATCCAAGTTCAAAAGCACAAAGTAGAAAATAGAAATCATCTGTACTTCTGATTAACATTGTGAACATACAGGCATCATGTATAAAAGTAGTAGCACTGTAAATTCTGCTTTTTTTTCTTTAGCTAAACACATTAAAAATTGTTCTATAATAGAATTTTTAATGGTTCGTGGTATTCTGTTATGGATATTCCATAATTAACCAATTATCTATTTTAAGATATTTCAGTTGTTTCTTAGATTTTCACTATTAGAAACAACAAGAAAAATATTTATATCACTAAACTTTTACAAACATATATGATACTGTCTTTTTTTTTTAGATTTTATTTATTTGTCAGAAAGAAAGAGCAAGTGAGTGAAAGAGAGAGAGCATGAGCAGGAGTAGCTGCAGGCAGAGGGAGAAGCAGGCTCCCCACTGAGCAAGGAGCCTGATGTGGGACTCAATCCCAGGACCTTGGGATCATGACCTGAGCGAAGGCAGATGCTTAACTGACTGAGCCACCCAGATGTCCCCATGATTATGTGTTTATAATAAATTTCCTAAATTTGAACTTCTTGGTTAAAGGGCATTTACATTTTAAGGTTTTTTTTTTATTTATATCACCAAATTTTTGTCCAGAAAGATTATATTACCATAAGCAGGTAATAAGGGTATAAATATTCCCCCCTCCTTAGAAACATGTAGGCTTCTTCCTTGCATGTTAGTTACTTTTTAAAAAGAAACCTGCCATTTTGATAAAGAAAAATAATATTTCACTGTTTTAGTTAGCATTTCTTTTGTTTCTGATGAGTTTCCACATTATTTATTGGTCATTTATATTTTAAAATTTTCTGTTCATTATCACTTTTCAGGCATTGTGAAACAGTGAATCTTAACAAGAACAGTATAGACAGTGGCCTGTGGTTCTATAGATGTCTGCAGGCAGCGTTAGCATAGCACATAGCAATCAAGTGGTATCACTGCTCTATTTTCACAAAAAGGATAAATTCTGAATTTTTTCATACATGTGTATTACATCAAAATTCTACTGCAAGAAAAAAGACTCTACTTAGAAATTAAATTCTAATCTTCTGAAATAAAACCAGCAAAGCTATTTCTGGAACCAGTAAGCACTGAGCAGACGAGGGCTGCTTAGATTTTCAAAGAACAATAATAAATAATAACTGGTTCCACTGGAGGGTGGATGTGACCGCTTCCAGTAAGTCACAGCCTTGGGGGTGTGCCACACATGAGGAAAACTTGTGTCATGGAGCAAAGCAGCAAGAAAGATTTTAGTTTCACTCCTATATGAGCAGTGTGACCCTAGCAAGTTATTTAGGCTCTTTAAGTTATCTATAAAACAGAATGATATTATCTGTCTAAGTCATTGTGAACATTAAAATCCAATGACATATCATGAATAAAGTACACAATACATCATGTATGTTCAATACTGGGGAGCAAAATGAATTATTACTTTACTTTTTTCTACTACCTCATCCTGCTCAGAATCTCCCATGGCCTGTTTGTGACTCATTTTCTGGCTTCTGCATTTTCTTCTTGCACCTCTTTTTCTTCTTCCTTTGCCTTGGCTTCTCTCCACCTTCTCTAACTCATTCTTCTGCCCCGGGGCCAAACTGGCCTTGGTATACCCAAAATTTACTCTCTAGACTTTGTAATGCTTATGCACACATTTAAATTTCTGGTTCTTAAAATCAACAACTGCAACATCTAAATTATTCGAAAAACAGAGGAGCCTGCGTGTTTCAGTTGTGTTTCAGTTTTTAAGCGTCTGCCTTCCGGTCATGATCCCAGGGTCCTGGGATCGAGCCCCATGTCGGGCTCCCTGCTCAGAAGGAAGCCCGCTTCTCCCTCTCCGACTCCCCCTGCTTGTGTTCTCCCTCTCACTCTCTCTCTCTGTCAAATAAATAAATATAATCTTAAAGAAAAAGTTATTCAAAAAGTAAATTTACAAAATCAAAATTAATCACTTAAAAAAAAAACCCAAACCGTAAGCTTTCTGTGCACCCCAAGTAATTCTTAAATTTGAGTGGCAGTGAAACACGTCTTCAGTAGTAATTTCTTTAAAAGATCCCCTTCCTTGGAACTACAGGATCAACCTAGAGTGGATGATCTCGGAAGGGGAGAATGGCTTCCGGGACTTCATCTAATTTTTCACAGCACAGATTGTCCTTTATCCCAGGTGTTTGTGATTTTGGTTTGTGCATAAATATGCCCTTAATACATATTAGCATTCTTGAGCAGGAAGGACAGAAAACAAGAGTACCATCCTCAACCTCAGCCTGCTGCTGAGGTAACTTAACTCCTTTTTGTTTTTGTTTTTGTTTTTAAGATTATAGTTTTTGAGAGAGAGAGCACCGAGAGGGGGGTGAGAGGCAGAGGGAGAAGTAGACTGCCCGCCGAATAGGGAGACAGATGTGGGGCTCGATTTGGGGCTGGATCCCTGGACTCCAGGATCATGATCTGAGCCCAAGGCAGATGCTTAACCGACTGAGCCACCCAGGCGTCCCTGAGATAACAACTCTAAATTGCCTGTCAAAGAATAATAAGAATGATCACTCACCATCTGAGATACATCTTGGCTTCGCCAGCTGTTGCGCTAAGGTCTGGAAATGATTCTTCTCTGTCTGTACTAGTCTATGCTACAGTGGAAGGAGGAGCAACCCCCTCCACGCCTGTGAAAGCCTTCCTCCCGATGACTGTATATCCTGTAAGTTTCTTTAATAAAGGCTGTTCCTCTTTTTTTCTACAGATTTTGCCAACACTTGTGGAAGAAATTTAACCATTTCCTTGCATTTGAATTCACTGACCTACATCTAAATATATTTGTAAACATAATTAAGTGGCTTGGGTTCCAGACCTGACATTAAGATGAGACCGACTAAAATTCCCCCTCTAGAAATTCCCTCAAAAAATCTAGAAAATAAAATAATTAAAAAGAAAGAAAATCTCTGCATTTATAAATAGAATAAAGAATATTCTACAGTTTTAGTACGACAATAAAAAGTATGATTTATTATGGATGTGGATTGGGAGTGAGTAGCCTCTTCCTACTGATTTCCACCACAGAGATGATAGCGGTTTCACTGAACTTTGGTGGCAAAGTCTTGTGAGAGCTGCACAACTAAGGAGGGCAAACAAAAACTACTGCTTTTATTATTTCATTCTTACTAGAGGCAAAGATTAAATTGGTCCAAGAGAAGTTTCCTGAAATAGAGGCCTGAAAAAAAAAAAAGAGCAGTATCCTAATATTAAGAGATGCACTTGAGAGAGAAACATAAAATTCATCAAGTAGAAACTATTTTCAGAAGAAAAGAAATTTCTTGATGAATATGAACTGGAAGGAACACTATGAAGGAATTTAAAGGATTCAGATTGTCGAAAAAACTTTAAGAAAATGGATTTTCCACCAAATAAATCACTGTGAGCATTTTAAATTACAAAGACATTGAAAGCTAAAAGCAAAACGAAAAAGTAGGATGACTACGGAGAAAGATAAAACCATCTTGACCTCGTACTCAGCCCTAATATCAAAAAGGCACAGAACAATATCAGTAGAGTTGTTTTGTGTTTTTTTTTTTAAATCAATAGAGTTTTGAGGTAACATTCTCTACCTAGAGAAGATCCCAATTAAGTATGAAGGTCAATAGAAATACATTACCAAGCAGACAGAATAAGAAAAATACCACTACAAAGATAACCTTCCTAAATAAATTACTTGAAGATATGTTTCAGAATAGTAAGAAATGAATTAAGGTTGAAAGTATAAGGATACAGAAGCTACTGTCTTGATTTCCTGGCCGCAAAAAGGAGAAAAATGGAGAAGGAGAAAAAAGAGCACAGTGAAAGCAGATGCTAAAGTGGAAATTTACAGATGTAAACACTTACTTTAAAAATGAAGAAAGATCTCCGGGTGCCTGGGTGGCTCAGTGGGTTAAAGCCTCTGCCTTCGGCTCAGGTCATGATCCTGGGGTCCTGGGATCAAGCCCCACATAGGCTCTCTGCTCACCAGGGAGCCTGCTTCCTCCTCTCTCTCTGCCTGCCTCTCTGCCTACTTGTGATCTTAAAAATAAATAAAATCTTAAAAAAAAAAAAAGAAAATACTTTATTTAAAAAAATGAAGAAAGATCTCAAAAAAAAAAAAAAGAAGGAAAGATCTCAAATCAACAACTTAACTTTATAACTTAAGGAACTAGAAAAAGAAGAAACTAAACACAAAGATACCAGAAGGAAGGAAACTGTAAAACTTGAAACAGAGATAACTGAAATACAGAATAGAAAAACAATAGAGAAAATCAATGAAACCCAAAGTTGGTTCTTCGAAGAAATAAAAAATATTAACAAAAATTTAGCTATCAATGGACTAAGAAAATAAGAGTGAAGACTTAAATTACTGAATCAGAAGTGACCAATGAATTAAAGAAATCAAGAGGAAAATTAAAAAAAAATCTTGAGGCAGACAAAAATGAAAACAAAAATTATGAAAACTTGCGGGAGATAGCAAAAGCAGTTCTAACAGGGAAGTTCATAAAAATAAGTGCCTACATTGAGAAAATAGTAAGATCTCAAATAAACAATTTAACTTTGCACTGCAAGAGCATAGAAGAAGAACAAACTAACCCAAAAGTTAGCAGAAGGAAGGAAATAATAAAAATTAAAGCAGAAATAAATGAAATAGAGATTACAAAGACAATAGAAAGGATTATCAAAACTAATAGTTGGGTTTTTTCTTTTTAAGATTTTATTTATTTATTTGAGAGAGAGAGAGAGAGAGGGCGCATCAGCAGAGGGAGGGAAAGAGGGAGAGGGAGACTCCCTGTGGAGCAGGAAGTCGCTTATCCACTGAGCCACCCAGGCACCCTAATAGTTGGCTTTAAAAAGACAAACCTTTAACAAGATAGACAAACCTTTAACTAGATTAAGAACAAAGGTGAAAAGATTCAAATCAATAAAACTATAAATGAAAGAGGAGACATTACAATGATACCACAGAAATACAAAAGATGGTAAGAGAATATGATAAACAATTGTGTGCCCATAAGATAGGCACATGAAAAGGAGCTCAATATCACTAATCATCAAGAGAAAGCAAATCAAAACCACAATGAGATACCACCTTACACCTGTCAGAATGATTAGAATCAAAAAGACAAGAAATAATAAGTGTTGGTGAGGATGTGGAGAAAAAGAACTCCTGTGTACTATTGGCAGGAATGTAAATTGGTGTGGCCATTGTGGAAAACAGTATGGCAGTTCCTCAAAAAATTAAAAATAGAAATACCATATAATCCAGTAATTCTGCTACTGGGTATTTATACAAAAAAAGGAAAATGTTAATTTGAAAAGATACTTGCATCCCTATGTTTATTGCAGCATTATTTATTATAGCCAAGATATGGAACGAACCCAAGTGTCCATCCATAGGTGAATGGACTAAAAAAAAATACAAAATATATGCCCAAAGAGAATATTACTCAGCCATTAAAAAGGATGAGATCTTCTGATTTGTGACAACATGAATGGGCCTAGCAGGTATTATGCTAAGTGAAATAAGTCAGACTAGAAAGATGAATAACATATTCTTTCACTTATAGGCAGAATCTAAAAAATAAAACAAATGAATAAACGAACAAAAAGCAGAAACAGGCCCATAAATACAGAGAAAAAACAGATAGTTTCCAGATGGGAGGGTAGTGGAGGATTAGGTAAAATGGGTAAAGGAGAGTAGAAGATACAGTCTTCTAGTTATGGAATGAATAATTCACAGGAATAAAAGGTACAGGGTAAGGAACATATTCAGTGGTATTATAACAGTGTTGTATGGTGACAGTTGGTAGCTATACTTCTGGTAAGCATAGAGTAACATATAAACTTGTCAAATCACTATGTTGTACACCTGAAACTAAAGTAACATTGTGTGTCAACAGTACTTCAATTAAAAATGAATAAATAGAATTGTCAAAAAATATATACGGCAACAAATTGGATAACTTAGAAGAAGTGGATAAAATCCTAGAAACACATAACCTACCAAGACTGAATCACGAAGAACAGAAAATCTGAAGAGGGGCGCCTGGGTGGCTCAGTGGGTTAAAGCCTCTGCCTTCGGCTCAGGTCATGATCCCAGGGTCCTGGGATCCAGCCCCGCATAGGGCTCTGCTCAGCGGGGAGCCTGCTTCCCTTCCTCTCTCTCTGCCTGCCTCTCTGCCTGCTTGTGATCTCTGTCTGTCAAATAAATAAATAAAATCTTAAAAAAAAAAAAATCTGAAGAGACCAATAATGAGTAAGGAGATGGTAGCAGTAATCAAAAACTACAACCAAGAAAATGCCCAGGACCTGATGGCTCCACAGGTGAATTCTACCAAACATTTAAAAAGGAATAATGCCAATCCTCCTTAAACTCTTCCAAAAAATTGAAGAGTGCGGAACAATGCCAAACTCACTTTACAAGGCCAGCTTTACTCTCATTACAAAGCTAGGTAAGGGCACTATAATAAAAAAGAAAATGACAGGCTGTTACTCCTAATGAACATAGATGCAAAAACTCTTAACAAAATACTAGCAAACTAACTTCAGCAGTACATTAAAAAGATCATACACAATGAACAGGTCGAATTTACCCCTGGGTTTTGAGGATGATACAACATATGCAAATCAATAAGCACGATATACCACATTAACAGAATGAAGGGTAAATATCATATAATCATCTTAATAGAAATTCAGAAAAAGCATTTGACAAAATTTAACATCCTTTATTGGTTAGAAAAAACCAAACTCTTGACAAATTGGTATAGAATAAATGTACTTCAACATAATAAAGGCCATATACAACAAGCCCATAGCTAATATCATGCTCAACAGTAAAAAGCTTAAAGCTTTTCCCCTGAGATCAGGAATAAGATAAAGATGCCAGTTCTCACTGAAATCTTAAAATTTGTATGGAACCACAAAAGGCTGAATAGCCAAAGCCATCTTGAGAAAGAAAGACAAAGATGGAAGCATCATACTTCCCAATTTCAAAGCCTATTATAGTTTTTCTTTTAGCACTTTAAATATGTCATTCCACTGTCTTGTTACTTGCATGGTTTCTGGGATAAAAAGTCCACTGTAATTCTTAATCCTTTTTCTTCTGCAGGTATTTTTTTTCCCCTCTGTGTATTTTCAAGATTTTCCTTTGGTTTTGGTTTCCAGCAGTTTGATTTTGATATAGACTGAATTGTGTCCCTCCAAAATTCAAATGTTGAAGTCCTAACACCAAGTACCTCAAAATGAGACTGTATTTGGAGATATGGTCTTTAAAGGGGTGATTAAGTTAAAATGAGGCCAATATGGTGGCTCCTAATCCAATCTGACTGGTATCCTTATAAGAAAAGGAAGTTGGGATACAAAAAAGACACCATTGGTGACGTCCATAGACAGAGGGACAATCAATGTGAAGATACAGCAAACGGGGCCATCTGTAAGCCAAGAGGAGATGCCTCAGAAAAAACTAACACTGCCAGCACCTGAATCTTGAACTCACAGCATTCAGAACTTTGAGAAATAAATTTTGGTTGTTATAGCCACCCAGTCTATAGTATTTTGTTATGGTAGCCCTAGGAAACTAATACAAATACGATATGTCTAAGAGTGGGGTTTGTTTCAGTTTCTCTTGTTTGTTTTTGGTATTTATCCTTCATGTTGTTTTCTGAGCTTCTTAGATCTGTGGTTTGAGGTATGGCATTAATTTTAGAAAATTCATAGTCATTATTTCTTCAAATATTTCTTCTACCCCATACTTTTTCTCTGCTCTTGCTGAGATTCTAATTACATGTATATTATAATGTTCGTTATTTTCCTTCGGGTCTTGGTTGCTCTGTTCTGTTTATTTTCCCCCCATTCTGGTTTTTTCCTCTTGCTTATCAGTTTATATGATTTTTATTGACCTACTTTCAAGTTGCATGATTTATTTGCTGTGTTAGGTCTACTTATGGGTCTGTTTAAGGCATTTTCCATCTCTATTACTGCATTTTTTTTATTTCTAGCATTTCCATTTGACTCTTTTTTGTTTATAGTTTACATTTCTCTGCTAGAATTATCTGTCTGATCCTGCATGTTGTCCCTGTAAGATAGTTTCAACATATGTCATATTTGTGTCTGGTTTTTTTAAGGTTTTTTTAAAAAAGATTTTTATTTATTTGTTTGACAGAGAGCAAGCACAAGTAGGGGGAAGGGCAGAGGGAGAAGCAGACTCCCTGCCGAACAGGGAGACCCATGTAGGACTCGATCCCAGGACCCTGGGATCATGACCTGAGTTGAAGGCAGGTGCTTAACTGACTGAGCCACCTAGGTGCCTTGTGTCTGGTTCTGATGATTATTTTGTCTCTTCAGATTTTGATTTTTCTTGCCATTTTGTATTCCTCTGCTATAGATTGAATTGTATCCTCCCCAAAATTCATATGTTGAGGCTCTCTGAGTGTGATGGTATTTGGAGATGAGGCCTTTGACAGGTAATTGGGTTTAGATGAGGTCATGAGGATGGGGATTTCATGATGGGATTAGTGTTCATATAAGAGGAGATACTGGGAACTTTGTCCTTTTTCTGTCTCCACCATCTGAACACACCTTGAGAAGGCACTTATCTAAAACCCACAAAGAATTCTCACCAGAACCCAGCTATGCTGGCACCCTGATCTTGGACCTGTCAGCCTTCAGAATGCTGGGAAATAAATTTCTGCTGTGGTCTGTGGTATTTTGTTATGACAGCTTGAGCAAACTAAGACATCCTCGTCATTTTTTGTTCGAAGTCAGATGTGTTATACAAGATTATAGATACTGAGGTGTACATGTTTTATGCTCAGAGATAAGCCTGTCTTTCCTTTTGCTAGGCTCTAAGTGATTCGGGGATTTGTGTTAAATTTGTCTGGAGTTGAGTTGGACTGGAAGTTCAGTGTTGCTTTGGTTAACCTCAGTGTACCACAGGCTTTCAAATTTCTCTAGTGATACCTTGTGTGGGCTGTTTGTCAGTTTCTCTCAATGTCTGCTCTACACTTGGCTTCATCTTTCTGCTTTCCTCTGAGTCTTCCCTTTAAATTGCTTGCCCAAAATAATCTGTTTTTTGAAGCTCTTCTAGCTGTATTACATTCTTAGTTTTACTTAATGTTTATTAGAGTGGTTACGGGGAGGGGGGTAGGAAAGGCTTAGTTCTCTGATGTTCTAATTGCTTCAGTTTTCATGAGACTTTGTGAACCTGTGTTCTTGCCTTCACTAGTGTTCTTGCCTTCCACTGGACATAGTGCTGGGCCAGAACCTATCCTTGACTTAATCCCAGGGTTAAACATTTATTCTCCTGTTCCCCACCCCACCCCCCCAGTGGCAATGGGCATCAACCAGTGCCCTAAGGATACAGTTTTTGTTTCCATTATCCCTGCAGATTGAGCCTTTTGTTTCATAAAAGACATAGAACTGGGTTTGAGCCAAGTTTTGGCAATGATTTCTAGTCTCCATCATCCAGCCATCCCTGTAAGGAAAATGTCCTCAGAGTTTTCTTCAATTTTCTTTCAATTTTCTTCAGAGCTCCTGGTGAGGTTCTCACAGAAAAATCCTTCAAGAAGGGCTTGCTTCACTGTATCACACTGGCCCACACTCAGCCTTTAGAAATTGATTACAGTTTTCCAGTTATTCTTGTTACTGGCTTATATGGCATTGAGGGCATCTGCCTCAGATAATCAAATACTCTGATTTTGTTTTTCTATAAAGGAGTTGTCTCTCCCCAATTTTGGGTTATATTTTTGCCCTGTGATAGCAATTCTCCTAAGGATTCAAGAATCTATTCGTTTTGCAGTTTGTCCAGCATTTTCTTGTTGTAAGGGTGGGAACAACTCTCTTCATAGCTCTCTAAACCTCCGAGGTGAAACCAGAAGTAATATCTATATTTTTTTCATATATTTCATACAATTTCTGGGACTCAACCAAAATAACCAAACACACCAGTTTGCTGAATACAAGATCAATATACAAAATCAACTGAATGTCTATAAACCAGCCATAAACAATAGAAAATATAATTTTTAAAATGATTTTAAAATTGATATAATTTATCATCAAATTATATCAATACCTACAAATAAACGTCATAAAGATGTATGATATTTCCATCCGAAAAAAACTAAAAAAAATTTTTGAGAAATTGAAGAATATAAAAACAAATGGAGGCATATACTAAGTTCATAAATCAGAAAGCTCAAAAATATAAAAATGGCAATTCCTCTCAAACTGATCTATTGATGTAAATCAATCCCAATTAAGATCCTAGAAGATTTTTGTATAAATTAGCAAGCCGATTCTAAGATGTATATGGACATGTAAAGGACTGAGAATAGTCAAGTCATTCTTAGAGAAGAAAGTGAAGTGAAAGGACTTGCTATAGTAGGTATGAAGATCTGTTAGGAGGTTATAATAATTAAAAGAGTATAGTATTGACACAAGGGTAGTCAAACAAATAGAAAGCTCAATGAAAGAAAATAGAGAGTCCAGAATAAGATATACAAATGTATAGACACTTCACTTTTGGAAAAGCTGACATTGTTGAACAGAAGGGAAAGGAATTAATTTTCTTTCTTTCTTTCTTTCTTTCTTTCTTTCTTTCTTTCTTTCTTTCTCTCTCTCTCCCTCTTACTTTCCTTTTATAGTATACGTGCTGCCCAAGCGAACACAGGAATTAATTTTCAATAATTAGTCTTGGTCAATTGGATATCTGTACGAGAAAAAATGGAGGGGTACCTGGCTGGCTCAGTCAGTAGAACATGTGACTCTTGATCTCAGGGTCATGAGTTCAAGCCCTATGCTGGGTGTGGAGTCTGCTTTAAAAAAGAAAAATGAGAGAGAGAGAAAAGTTGAACTTAACTCCCTACTTCATATGTCAGTTCTATGTGTATTGTAGATCTAAATGTAAAAAGCAAAATATAATGGTCCTTGGAGATGACAGAGGAGAATATCTTCATGACCCTAAGAAAGGCATGTATTTCTTAAATAAGACACTAAAATCTTAAAGACATTAAAAGAAGATATTGATAACTTAAGCTTGTTGAAAATAAATATTAAAAATACCTGTTCATCAAAAAATATCATTTAGAGAGCAAAAGGCAACTCACAAATTGGAAGAAGATATTTTTAACCTGTATAATCACAGAAAGGACCATATCCAGAATACAATAAAAAACTCCTGTAAATCAAGAAAATAACAGAAAACTGGATAGAAAAAAATAAGGAAAAGATTCTGCCAAAGACAAAAAAGGATATCCCAAAGTCCTGAAGGCAGTTAAACATATGAAAAAGTGCTCAACTTCGTTAGTCATCAGGGAAATGCAAATTAAACTACAATGCAATACCATCACACACCCACCAGTAGAGCTATAATTGAAGACTGTTGATCCCACATATAGCCAAGGATGTGGAACATTAACACTTTCATACATTAGCAGTATGTATATAAATTGGGAAAAACCCAAGTTTGAACATATGCTTACTATACTGAAAATCTATTACTGCATAACAGCAATATTGTTTTAGTGGCTTAAAAATCACAAACATATATTCTCTCTCTTTCTGTGGGTCAGGAATTTGACAGTAGCTTAGTTGTGTGGATTTTGGCTCAGGGTGTCTCATGAGTTTACAGTCAAAATGTTAGCTCTTCTGAAGACTTGACTACAGCTAGAAAATTTCCTCCCAAGATCGTTCAGTCATATGACTATCGGCAGGAAGCCTTAGTTCCTCACCATATGGACTTCTCCAACGGACAGCCTTAGTGTCTTCATGATATTGCAGCTCTTCCCCCAGACTGAACAAGGAAGAAGTTGTAATGCTTATTATGACCCAGCCTTGGAGGTAATACACTGTCACTTCTGCTGTTCATTAGAAGCGAGTCACTAAGCCCAGCCTATACTTGAGGGTCATGGATTTAAGCTCCCCCCTTTTGAAGAGAGGAGGGTAAGAGAATTTGGGGATGTACATTAAAATCACCACACATACCCCATGACCAGATAATTTTACCCTGATGTACAGAAGCAAAAATAGCTCTCCAAACATTTACAACAATGTTTATAGCATCATTATTCAGAATAGCCAAATAGTAGAAACAAAATGCACATCAACAATACAACAGATAGATAAATTGTGCTATATTCTAACATTATAATACTATTCATATATAAAAATTAACAAACTTACATGCAAAACCACAGGCGAATCTTGCTAATACTAATATTGAGCAAAAGAGACAACCTTCAAAAATGTGTACTACATTATTTTCTTTATATAAATATTTAAAAAGGCAAAACCAATCTATACTATAAGAAGTTAAGATTGTGGTTACCTTTAGGGAGGAGAAGGGAGGAAAGGATTAAGAGGGGTTATAAGGAGATGACTCTGAAATTACCATTTCATTACTGATCTATAACTTGCCCAGAGTGGTAGTGGCAAAGATATGTTTACGTTGTTATAGTTCATGGAGCCATACACCTCTGATTTGTGCAGATTTCAGAACTGTCTTATACTTCAAATTTGGAAAATTTTAAAAAGATGCCAAAGAAAGAAAGTATTCTTCAGGTAAAAACACATGTCTGTGTGTTGAATTTGGTCTGCAAGTAGCCAGTTTATAATATCTGCTCTAGATCAGGTTGCTAAATATGATCTCCAGTTATGTTAGACTTTGGTGGCAGCATAAATCTATTCATATAGAATTTAGAATTGTCAGATGTTGGTTATGGAGAAATCCTTCTGGATCAGTTAATCCAGTGATTTTTCAAACCAACCTCACTTGCAGAGGCAACCCCTTAGGTACTCTACAGACTGCAAGTGCTTCTCAGAACACAGTGTAAAAACCACTGATGTAGCCTAATGCCCTTGTGTTACAAATAAAGTAACTGAGGCTTAGAAAGACTGTTATTTGTTTAGAGTTATACAACTGCTTGGTGGTAATGTCCTGAGATTCACTCCCACATGAAGGTACCATGAGTATGTTGTACTGCTCTGGTGAAGAAACCTAAAAAGGAAAAAGTTACATATCTCAGGACCTTGGTCTTTGGAGTAGCTACTCTCCAATTCAGTCATTCAAGGTGGTGGCAAAGCAGAATTATCAAAGATAAGCTGAGACCAAGAAATATGTTGGAAAGTGTTCTGTTTAGGGACTACCCAGGGGAATGCCCTATTTACTAACAAAGATGTGGGGCATTCTCTCATCCAGCTCACCCTTCAACTAGGTTCTCAACTCTGGCTGTACATTACAACCACCTGGGAACTTTTGAAAAAATACTGCTTCCTGGGTCTCCCCATAGACAAATAGAATCAGATTCTCTGGAGTGGGCTGGAAAGAACTGGATATTCTGACCCCTACTGAGATTTACTGAGATGTGTATGGACTGAGCTCATCATCTCAGAGAAGCTTTGAGTCTAAATAACAAATTGGGCCTTGCCACAAGATGAAAAAAAAAAAAACACTAGAGAAAGAAAAAAATCCCTCTGGTGGTAGCAAAACTCCAGGCTGCCCATCTTTATTAGTATGAGGACTTGGGCCTCTTCTCTGTGTCTCCAGCCTCAGGAAAGCAGCCCCCATTTGTCCCTAGTTTTTCTCCTTATAATAAAATATTGGGAACAGCAGATTCTTAGGCCTTGTGTGAAAAGTGCAGTTAAAGTACCTTGGTCCCATGTATGGCTTTGGCAGAACATGGAGTCTACACCTCTGCTTAGAATGGGTAGAGCCCATTCTCTGAGGAAGGTTGCCCTTAGAGATGCATTAGTTCTGTATTCCTCTGTCCAGTCAAGGTACACCTTACTAATCTGTATCCTTTTCACCTTTGTAGAATACTAGAAGTGGAAAGGACCAAAGAGGTTATTTCATCCAGTTTCCCATTTGATAAAAACATTCTCAGCCATAAGTAACTTACTGAAAGTCACACAGGATGTCACTGGAAATGTCATAGCACAAATACACATGGTCTGATCCTGCACCCAGTGCTCGCTCCTTTTTGTCTTGAAAGTATTTTTAGTTACAAAATATGCCAAAGATAGAGAAAAGCATATGAAATTTAATGATTTTACATTCTTAGCATATTGGTTTCAGGTATTTTTTTTTTTTTTAATAAAATGTTACAAGGGGCGCCCCGGTGGTTCAGTCGTTAAGCGTCTGCCTTCAGCTCAGGTCATGATCCTGGAGTCCTGGGATCAAGCCCCGTATCAGGCTCCATGCTCCTCAGGAACTGCTTCTCCTTCTCCTACTTCCCCTGCTTGTGTTCCCTCCTTCCCTGTGTCTGTGTCAAATAAATAAATAAAATCTTAAAAAATGGGCGCCTGGGTGGCTCAGTGGGTTAAGCCTCTGCCTTCAGCTCAGGTCATGATCTCAGGGTCCTGGGATCGAGTCCCGCATCGGGCTCTCTGCTCCGCAGGGAGCCTGCTTCCTCCTCTCTCTATCTGCCTGCCTCTCTGCCTACTTGTGATCTCTCTCTGTCAAATAAATAAATAAAAATCTTTAAATAAATTAAAAAAAATTTTTAAAAAATCTTAAAAAATAAATAAATAAAATAAAAAATAAAATAAAATGTTACAGATTCAGCTGAAGTTCCTCCTAACCTCCCATCCAAGTACTAACCAGACCTGACCCTGCTTAGCTTCTGAGATCAGACGAGATGTGGTGCATTCAGGGTGGTATGGCTGTAGACAAAGTCCCTCCTAACCTATACCTCTCTTCCCTCCCTCTCACAAGTAACATCACTCAAAGATTGGTGAATCCTATTCCCTGGAATGTTGTTGTACTTTGTTATATATATATGTGTATATATATATATATATATAGAGAGAGAGAGAGAGATATCCATTGTATAGATTAAGTTAATTCATTTTAACAGTGCCATATTATCTCATTTCATTCATAAACCCCATTTTATTTACTTATTCCTCTCTGATGAAAAGTTGTTTCCAGGTTTTGCACAAATTGTTTCACAGTCAACATCCTTGACATGTATCTCTGTGTACAAGAGTGAGAATTTCTATAGATTGGAGACCTAGAAGGGAAATCACAAGGTTCTGGAGATATGCACCTTCAACTTTATGGGATTTTGTCAAATTGTTCTCCAAAGTAGTTGAACCAGTTTATACTTCTCACATCTTTACCAGCACTTCATTTGCTCAGACTTTAACATTTAAACCCATTTGTCACAGGTGAAATAGCATTTTATTTTATTTATTTTTTATCTTTTATAGGTTTTATTTTTATTTTTTTAATTTTTATTTTTTTTATTTCTTTTCAGTGTTCCAGAATTCATTGTTTATGTACCACACCCAGTGCTCCATGCAATACATACCCTCCATAGTACCCACCACCAGGCTCACCCATCCTCCCACTCCCCGCACCTCCCAAACCCTCAGATTGCTTTTCAGAGTCCATAGTCTCTCATGGTTCATCTCCCCCTCCAATTTCCCCCAACTCCCTTCTCCTCTCCATCTCCCCATGTCCTCTGTGTTATTTCTTATCCTCCACAAATAAGTGAAACTGTATGATAATTGACTCTCTCTGCTTGACTTATGAAATAGCATTTTAAATTCACAATTTCTGATTACTAGTCAGGTTGAGCATCTTTTAATATAATTAATAGTGAATCAGGTTTCCTCTTATATGAATTGGCTTTTCATCTCCCTTACCATTGGGTTGCCTCCTTACTTTTTAGGAGTTTTTTAAAAAAATATTGGTGGTTATATTTTGTTTGCCTTTTAAATGCACAGGATATATCTTTCTCCAGTTTGTAGTTTGTTTTTCATTTTGTATATATTGTCTTTTGTTTATAGAACTTTTAAGTTTAATATAGTCTTCTGTATCAGTCTTCTTCCATGAATTATTCTTTTTGTTTTCTGTTTAAGAAATCATTTCTTTCCTCAAGGTCATATGGGTATTCTACCATTCTTTTCTTCCAAAAGCTTAAAATTTTTGCTTTTAATATTTAGATTTTAATCACTTTGGGATTTTGTATGTAATATGAAGAAAAGATTTTAACATAACAAACACTAATTGTCCTAGCATCACTTATTGAATAGTTTATAGTTATCCCATTGAATCATGCCACCTCTGTTATATATCAAGTTCCCAGCTATATGGGTATCTGTTTCCAGAATCTCTTTTATGTTCCACTTGTCTGTTTGCCTATCTATGCCGATGCCACATTTTTTAAGTGCTCTAGCTTTATCATTTAAAGAGGCAAATTCCCCTCTTCTTATTTTTTTCAAAAATTATCTTGGCTACTTACAATCCCATTCCTTTTAATCTTAGGAATAACTTGTGAAGTTCTTGGGAGATTTTTCAGGTTTGTGTTAGAAATATTTGGAATTCATTAATTTGAAAAAAATTATTGTCCTTAGTGTTATTGTTTTTATCCATGAATATGGTACATCTTTGCATTATTTACACCTTTGAAAACTATTTTCATTAACTTTTTACAATTTTCTCCACAGAGCTATTTCACATATGTTGTTAGATTTATTCCTAGTTACTTTATAGATTTACTGCTATTACAAATATATATTTTAAAGTTTTACCTTCAAAATGGATGTTACTGGTACATACAGATGCCAGTGACATTCACATATTGACCTTATTTTCAGCAACCCCTCTTGTTAGTCCTTATAGATTCTCTTCAGTAGTTTGTGTAATCATAACACTGTGAATAACAACATCTTTATTATTCATTTTCAGACTTTTAATTTTTTTATTGTGCTAATTAGAAGATTCAGCATAATGTTGAATAGGAATAGTAATAATGAGCAAATTTGTTTCCCAAAATCCTTTCACTAGATTCTACCACCTTCTGCTTTTATCCCTACTCCAAGATGAATTGTATCTTGGGTTTTATCCCACTGCCCAAAATGTAGATCTCCCAGTCCCTGCTGACCCAAACCTCCCTTACCAAGCATGCAACACCTACTAACCTCTTTCAACCAATTGCACTTAATAAAGGAGTCCATCACCCAGAGGAGTTTCATTTAGATACTCCATTATTCTCTCAGGTGCAATGTGTCTGAAATGATTCAAAAGTTTTCCACATATCTGTGTTCTTTAAGGGCATCACCAACCACACAGACTCAACAATCAGAAACCTATATTCTTCTCTCAATTCCCACATCTAATTTACCATCAGTCTTGTCAATTCCACATTCTAAATATCTGCCAAAGTATTTCCTCTTCTCCATTCTCAGCACCAATGACTGAGCTGAGCCCTCACTATTTCCATCTTGACTAACTGATCTTTCCACCTTTCATCTCAATTCTTGTTTACCATTCTTCTCATTGCTGTCTAGTTTATTTTCCTAATATGCAAGTCTGATCATGCCTCATCCAGCTTTAAACCCTTCCCTGCTTCCCCATTGTCTACTGTATGAAGTCTTAGTTCTTCAGCTGGTCATGCAGGGCCCTTTATTTACCCTGGATCTCTAACATATTTTCCTACCACTCCCCATCTTGCCCTACAAAAAATGAAGTGCTTATAGTTCAGCTGTGCTGTTCCCTCGTGCTATGATTTTTGCACATAGTCTCTTTGTTTGGATTGCTCTGGCAAAGTTGTTCACTTTCAAACCCAGCTCACATGTCACTTCTTTCAAGAACTATGGATAAAGAGCTCAACAATATTATTGAGCACTACCTATATGCCAGGTGCTATGCTAGATGCCAGCATAGAAAATGAACAAGATGTGTTCCAAAAGTTGCAGCATCAGTTATCTACTTTCATTTTTTTGTCTCCTTTTAGGTTTAACTGCCCGGAGCAGTATTTTTACCTACATGTTTATTTTCTTTCTTTCATTCTTTTTTAAAAAAATATTTTCTTTATTTGACAGAGAGAGAGTATAAGTAGAGGGAGCGGTAGGAAGAGAGAGAGGGAGAAGTAGACTCCCTGCTTAGCAGGGAGCCCAATGTGGGGCTCTATCCCAGGACCCTGGGATCATAACCTGAGCTGAAGGCATACGCTTAAAAAACTGAGCCATCCAGGTGCCCCTCTTTCTTTCATTCTTGATAAATACACAGTTAGATGTACAAATATCGCACTATGCTTAAGAAGAGATGCACCTGCATATATAGACCCAGTATTCAGTAACATTTATGGACAGTTTTAACTACAAAGTATGATTATAAATGATGAAATCATAAGTTCTGTACTTTGTGGTTAGACTCTGGACCATGAACACAAAGAAACACAGTATGGCTAGGGTAGTAATTAAGGGTGTGCTCTCTGAAGGCAGATTGCCTGAATTTGCATCTCAGCTTTGCTACCTACAAGCTTGGTGACCCTGGATAAGTAACTGGACCTTTGTGCCTCAAGTTCCTCAGCTGTAAAATGGGGACAAAAATAATCCCTGCCTCAGTGTTGTTGGGAGAATTATTGAAGTTAATACAATAGTACTGAGAATAGTGCCCTGTACAATATAATTGTTTAATAAATGGTATTTATTGTTACTTTGGGGAAACTTTTGTCTCAGTCACTATCAGTAGATCAAGTGACTTTTACTTCTATATTGAGCAATTAAAGAACTATTTGTTGTTCTGAGCCAAATGTATATTCTTATCAAATTTTTACTGAACCAAGGGCACATGCTGGCAGAATAACTGGCCCAGGAAAGCTCACAGTAGTGGAATGGAGTTTTACTTCATGGAGAGCTAAATGATCTATGTGGAAACAAACAGTAGTAGCAGATAGAGTCAAATAGCTGCAAATTAAGGTGAAGACATAGCTAGGTGAGACTGTATGGTCTAAGAATTGACAGCTGAAGGTCTGGAGTCAGACTGCCTCACTTAGATTCGTGACTCCACCGCTTACTAGCTTTGTTCCCCTGGGCAAGTCACTTCTTTGTACCTCAGCTGCCACATTATTATTAATGTAATTGATAATAGCAGAAAAACAGTCCTTATTATATGTAGTTATTCTAGAAATGTAATGAGATAATGCATATAAGGCACTTAGAACATTGCTTGGTACAGAATATAAGTGGTGAAGAAAAAAGATGCATGCGGTAGGCAGAGAAATATATAATCTGTGTGTTCACTCCAAGAAAAGCAAGGGAGGTAGATGGGCAATGGAATGAGTGATTCTAAGAAAAAATAAGGACATTTAATTCTACTGCACTTGGGATAATTTTTGTAAATGTTATATTTTGTTTCTATAGAAGCCTTCAATGTATGTCTCCAGTTACGTTGGGTTTAGACCTCCAGAACCTCCCAAAATATGTTCCATGAAGCATCTGCCCAAAGATATGTGTAAGAAAAAGGCTTTGGGGTTGAATAATGCTGAAAAATGCTATATGACTGATTTCCTTAGAAATCTCAAATGTAGGGGCGCCTGGATAGCTCTGTTGGTTAAGTGTCTAACTTTGGCTCAGGTCATGATCTCTGGGTCCTGGGATCACGTCCTGCACTGGGCTCCTTGCTCAACAGGGAGCCTGTTTCTCCCTCTGCCCTTCTCCCCTGCTTGTGCTCCCTCTGCCCTTCCCCCCTGCTTGTGCTCCCTCTGCCTGCTTGTGCTCTCTCTCTCCGTCAAATAAATACATAACATCTTAAAAAAAAGAAACTTCAAATGTATAGTAGCACTCTAAGGGGTTGAGAAATGCTGCAAAAATGTTTCATTGAGTTTAATCCAGCATTTTTTGAATTTGATCACAGAGCCTTTTCTCTATATGGTATTTATTAACATGCCATGGAATAAAAATGGAGAAATGCTGGCTTCCGATGAGTATTAAAAATTACCTTTACATCAAAACAAGGGCTGAGGGGCATGGGAGGTAGGTTTGGGAAAGAGAGGACTCATACTTTTTAAGGCTGGGATTAAAAATCTGTCTAGAGCAATTTACAAATCCAGGGGCTATACAATTCCCTCAGGGTCACAAACACTCAGATACATACAGTGTTCCTGGAAACTATGTGCACAGTCTCTGGAGGGCATTGGGTGAACACCTCTCACATTATAACCTGCTTCAGCCGCTTTGCTGAGATCCCACTGTGGAAGGTCTAAAGGCCCCTGAACATACTGTACCACCTGCCTTTGGCCATGTACTGTCTGAATTTACTTCCTACTTTTTTGAAGAGAAGAGGCTACAAGGAAAACATTTAAAGCGGAGAGGCCCGATTGGGGAACTAGAGGCCAGACTCAGGGGGAAGAGGGGAAATTGGGAGAAGGGACTCGGTTGACCTCCAATCAGTTTCCGGACAAGGATGTTCCTCTGGGAGGAAGTGAGATGGGGGACACCAGTAGCTCTAACAAAGAGAACCCTTCACAGCAGAGCAGGTTAGGAGATAATACTTAAGAGAAATAATATTGCCTTCCAAGGGCAGTGATGAGAATGGGAGCTTCCTGAAGGGCAGAAATCCTGTTTAATTCATCTTTATAATTCTTTTCTTGAGGAAAAAGGTGGTGGCTAGAAGGGAGAGCACAATGAATAATCCTAATAAGAGAGAGTTAGATAAAATAGCTTGCTATTTACATTGCCCAGTGTTTAGATGACTTTCCAAGTAAATGTTGTTGGCTGGTTCCTGAAGGTAGGTGTGTTTTGCCCCTTCCCATGGGTTGCTACCAAGAAAAGAGACACTGGATTATATCCTAGTTGGCCTGTTGCAAGGAGACCTAGAATCTCTGACTTGGGAGGGCTGACTCAGGGAGGGGCTGATGAGCCATCTTCATGCAGGATGGAAAATAAGAACAAGGAATTCATCAACACTAACAATGCCTAACTACAAGTAGTGGAAGCAGGACTTTTTTCTTGTCTCCAATAATTCATATTTTTCTGACTTTTCTATAATAAGCACCTATGACTTTTATATTTGTGGAACATTTAATGTATTTCGCTAGTTTATATGTACATCTTTAGTTTCTAGAAAACCCGAGCAGACATTATGGGCAAACTTCATATTGGAGTGTTTTTAGTGAGGAAAAAAGTTTTCCAAACATGTATGAGGGTATGGAAATATAACGTAGGAAACACATCCCAGAGAGTTATATCCACATAATTCTACAAAGAGGGGAAGAAGTTTGCTAAGGATAAGATTTCCCAAGAACCTCTGGGGAAAAATGGTAACGCTATGTCTATAGGTGGGAGGGGTGTGGCGAAAAGACCGGGTTCCAGAGGGACGAATTACACGGCAACCCGGGGAGCAGGCCATGGCAGGTAGGAAAGGTGGCCACTGTCCTCCGGGAAGGGAGGGGGGGGCGGAGCAGGAAAGGGCGGTGCGCGGGGCGGGAGGCGGAGCCGCCGGCGCGCCCAGGTGGGGATGAGCCGGGGCGGTACCTGCTCCAGGACCGCGGCCGGCCCTCCTACCGCCCCGCGCGGAGAGAAAGGAAAGCGGAGGGATTCCTTGGAGAAGTGGTCCGTCCTGGGCCGGCAGCTGTTGCAGAGAGACGCGGTGTCCGCCACGGAGCCCCTGAGCTGGCAGGGGCTAGAGAGCGGCCGGCATGGGCCCCAAGCTGCCTGCGCCTTGGCTGCTGCTCTTCACCTGGCTCCCAGCAGGTGAGCCTTGGGAAAAAGTGGGTCTCACCCTGGGTCCGGGGAGACTGGAAGCCATTGTTGCCAGGCCTTGCAGAACTGGTCACAGGCAGGCCAGTGGAGGCCTGGGCCGCGCTCTGGTAGCTCTTGGCACAGGCTCCAGGAGGTGCGGAGACTGGCTCGAGTTTCGGCCTGTGAGAACCTGTTGTTTTCCTCTTTTATTAGCCCTGCCCTTCCGAGACAGGTGCAACTAAGGAAGAAACCCAGAGCCTCTGGGCTTCCCTGCCGCAGTCTTTAGGCACTTCTTGGTCTTGAAAGCTGAGCTGATAAACGTGGAAGCACCACTCTTTTGATCCCTCACTACTTTGCCCTTTCATCTGATGCTTGCTTTTAGGATTTCAATATGGTGACAAAAGTGCATTGATGTCGCTCCTGGGGGCTTATAATGTGTCCTCAGAATCATGGGATGTTCGAGATGATTCAGAACCCATTTTACAGGACTGAACCATGTGTCTCTTTGCTCATTATGTTCAGTGTCATTTTTCTACTTTCTTTGTATACACCCACTTTCCTAACTTTATCCCTTGCTCAGTTCTCTCCCCATCAGGTGCCCAACCATCCACCCTCTCCTCCCTTCTCTTAACCTTCCCACCCTGTCTGCTTTGGAAAGCATGGTTTTTGTGTCTCAGTATATCTCTTGGAAATGTGACAGGAGTGTGTATCTGCAGGAGTAAAATCAGGTAGGAAAGGACAGCTGAGTGACTGCATTCCAGCCCTTTTCAATTAGGATGTAGGTATGACCTTGCAAACAGACCGGTGGGAGTTCCCTTGGAAATTCTGCCCTGCTGGATTTCATTTTACCATTCCCCACCCCCTCTTTAGGACTAACTGCCCTCTTACCTCTAAGTTGTCAGTGGGAAGTCTGCTCAATTTGCTCACAGACTAATGTGAGTCTTGTATTTTTCTGAGGGAAAAGATGTGATATGAAGGTATGGGCAGAATTTCATTTTTACCAGCTTAGGTATACTTAGCTTATAGGACATGAAAACCACTCGGATGTAACTAAATCTCATTAAGACAAGATTCTACAATAGCTTAAGCTTAATGCTGAGAATAAAAAGGATGGGGAATTGCAAAAGGGTGAGAAAATTGGAAAATCAATATTCCTAAGATCTGGCTCACACCAGTTTCTGCAGGATATGTGTCCTATCAGTTGTCTGAAGCTGACAAGGATAGATGCTGGACACATGGTACACAAGGAAATGGACTAAACCTCACCTAAACTGGAGTGCCCAAATTCTACCAGAGCAGTTACCCGCTTAGACTGTGACAGCAAAATCCTAAACATCCCAGCTTCTTAGTCCTTTCTCCTTTGCCTTATGTGTTTAGCTCAAATTCCATAGCAGCTAGGGATTCCTGAAGTTGCTTGAGCTGCCTTTTCAAGAAAATTGAGGTCTACTCCCACCTCTATCCCTTAGCACCCCATCCCCAGATTAGGACTTTGTAGCCAGCAGTCATCAAGGTCAAAAGAATAAGAAAAGAAGTCTTACAGACAAAAATTTTATTAGAATATAAACCCCAGTCCTTAAATCATCAGCATAATGTTTTAAAAGCGATTTGATTTTTATGAAGAATATTGAACACTGAACATTTTTCAAATACAGTGATTATGACCAAAGGGTATATCTTATAGTAAGCAGATTGCTAAATGGACAGAGACTTTTTTTTTTAGAAGAAGATTTTATTTATTTATTTATTTATTTGTCAGAGAGAGAGAGAGAGAGCATAAACAGGTGCAGCAGTGTGCAGAGGGAGAAGCAGGCTCCTTGCTGAGCAGGGAGGCAGATGTGGGACTCCATCTGAGGATCCTGGGGTCATGACCTGAGCAGAAGGCGGACACTTAACCGACTGAGCCACCCAGGCATCCCTGGACAGGGACTTCAGAAAGTGGAGTTCCAACTGTTCAGGAACCAGCTATGCAGTGTTAATACCAGGATGCTGAAGTGGTAAAACTATACAGACTGCCCTGTTTCCTGCCATTCTTTAACTGGAAACCTACCTGCATGACCCACTTTAGAACCAGAGAATGCCGAAGTCAAAAAAAGTCCTAAGTGAACATTTAATCTTACCTTTATTTCATAGGTGCAAAATTGACAGACTCCAGCACTTTGAGAGGAAATAACTATTTTAGCAGATATTTTCCCCGAATATGTGTAGGACATGCTTTAAAAAAAAAAAAAAAAAAAAAAGCTGCATTCAGCTATTTAATGTGCATTTGGATTTTACATCCAGAATGTTAGTGTGACTCTGGTCAAGTTACTGAGCTGCTGAAAGTCTGCAGTAAACAGGGATGATTATAGTACCTATCTCAAAGTTTTTGTGAGGGTTAAGTGAAATGAAGATTTTAAGGCACTTAAGACAGTGACTGAAACAAAGTGAGGGCTTCATGAATGTTAGTCATGGTGATAATAGTACTCATGATTTAGACTCAAGGAGGATTTTTTTAGAGCTAACTTTAAAGAAACAATTGAAGTGTCCCCTCCTCCTCCTTCCCCTACAGCTAAGAAACTGCAGTTAATAGTCAAGTCAGATCGACTGTTAGGTTGGAATTCAGATTCTGCCTCTTACTAGCTGTGACTCTGGAGAAATCACTTCAATTCCCTTCATCTAGAAAACAGGTAGAATTCCTGATGAGCCCCTCACACCTCCCCCCTCTCACCCCCATAAGGCCAACTTATGTTGGGTGGGTTAAGATCAAGCACAGTGTCTACAAGAGGGTCATCACTCAGGAAATACTGGGTCCCGCCTCCCCCACCTCTATTTTTAGACCAAACTTCCTAAAATTCTCTAAGATCAAACTGAAAATCAAGTTTCTTCTCTCACTTCCAGTATCTGCCAAAGCAATGCGTCTCAAACTTGTTTTTTTTTTATAGTTCTTACCAAGAAAGACAGTTTATGTTGTGACATGTGCACATACATAAGATTTATAAAACAGAAACAAAACTACATGCACACACAAACCCATTACTATGCTGGATGAAAGAATAACAAACTGACAAAATAAAATGTTATTTTAATAACATTTAAATTAGTAGAAAATAGTCTCCAAATTAACATTCAATAGAAAAGTCCAGTAAGTTGATTTTCCCAAGATCTGCTGTGAATTGCAATATGAACTTTGGAAAACCCGAGAGTATGTTCATCTTGGTCCATTGCCCTGTTCTCTCCTGTTTCTAAAGAAGATTGAACCCAAGCCTCTGGTTGGCATCCAAGTTTCTGCAGTTGTAAAGTACGGGCCATTAGAGAAATTATGTCAGATTTGGGTACTGGTTAGCTGGTCAGTGTGGCCAGAGGCCCTGACGAAGCTTCTCAGGTCAGGGAGTCCTGGGAAGTTACCACAGTCCCTGTGCTCTGAGCTGTGGACTGATCACTTGTCAGAGTTTTAGTTTCTTTGTTTTTGTACTTCTTCAAAGTTTTTTTCTTTAAAAAGAAACTTCTAGCCCACAAGTGATACTTGCTCCTTAAAACAAAACATTAAGATAATTCAAAGTAAGTACCTACAGCCTTTTGCACTATTGGCCAATGGTTCTGGTTACCTCCATCCAGCCTCAAAGTTTATTCCTGCAATAAAAATTTACTTTTCTGCCCAAATTCTAAAAGGGTGTGTCTCATTGGGACTTCTGTGGTATTAACTTATAGATTCACGCAGCTCTCAACTTATGTTATCATTCTTCAGGAAATCAGCCCACTGACTTCTAAGGGACACATTCTTAGAAAGCATCTTGGCTAGTAATTTTCCCTCGGTGGTGGGGGTAAAGTGTGGGATCACACTGAGGACTGAATGACATCTCATTCTGCAGTATAGTGGGTAGGAAAGTGGAGCTTCTCAGGCTGAGGGGGCTGCAGGTGGTGGATGGGAACTGCCCATGTGGCTCCTTCCTTACCTCCAAGGGGCCCCTGATGGACCTCCCCAGAGTCCCAGGGCTCTGCTGAAAAGAAATTATGCCCAGTCCCTGTCTGTCTTCCTCTCTGGGCCAGTTTGGCAGGCAAAGAAATCTGTGTCCAGGAAGGTCATAAGCCTTAGGCTGACACAGTGCAGTTACTTTGAGAGCTGAGACCAGAACCCTGGCATCCTTGCTTGTAGTCCATGGCTCTTTCCTCTGTTTCATACCATGGAGCAAGTTTGTTTTGTCTAATTGCATCCTGGTATGCAGAAATAGAAGTAGATTGCCTCCTGGATGTCTAACTAAATGGTATTTATTAAACATCTTGCCCCAACAAAGATGCTATGGAAATGAGATGCTGGGTAATTAATGTACTGTCTGCCTGGGTTTCTTTCAGCCCTGTGCTGTATTACATCGTGTCCCTGGGGGAGAAATAAAATGGTGTGTTTTAAGAATTAGGAAGACTTAGATCATGTGTCATCTTTCTCTCATCTTTTTTTTTTTTTTTTTTGGTGCTAAGATTTTTTTATTTATTTGAGAGACAGAGATAACTACAGGGATAGCAAGAGAGAGCAGTAACAAGGAGGAGAGGGAGAAGCAGGCTCCCTGTTGAGCGGGGACCCTGATGTGAGGCTCCATCCCAGGACCATGGGATCATGACCTAAACGGAAGGCAGATGCTCAACAGACTAAGCCACCCAGGTGCCCCTCATCTTTATTTCTATAGTTTTCAATCTTTAAATCTTAGGGTAAGGTGGGGTCAGAGGAAAGCAGTTTTGACACTTTCCTCATTTCCCAAATCCTGTTAATCACCATGTGCTGTTTCTTAATCCCAGGACCTGCCCCCTCTTTTCTATTCCAGGTGATAAACCTCACACTAGCCTATTTTAAGGATCTTAAGCATCTCCTTGCCTTGAGGCCTGCTACCGTCTCTGTCTCATTCCAGCCAGCCTCGCCCCAGATGATAGGTTACTTATCTGGGTTCCCCTTTCCCACCTTCACTCTAATCCTCCAAGCACCTCTACTGATCTCCATAGCTTATAAGACTGGGTTAAACCTCTTTGTTTAGGCTTCAAGGCTCACTCATTCTGGCCAAAGGGCAGGCTTCTCCCCAGTGACATGGGCGCCCTCTGGTACTCCCTCTCCCCTACAGCACACTTCGTTTGTTTTTTTGTCTGGCCATGCTACCAATGGCTAACTTTATTATTTTCTGTACTTTTAGGGTACTTAAAATTTGTTCTAGGCAGTTTAGTCTGTTTTGTATGAATTCGTTTGTTCTTCCGGTCAGCAAATGTTTAATGCATACCACGTACAAGGCATGCTGGCCAACACTAGCTGTGTGGCCTAAAACCAGTTACTTAACCTCCGTGAGGATTTTTCTCATCTATGAGATGGTAATAAAATAAGGCTATCTCATGGGTGTTTTACAAGGGTTAAATGAGATGCTATGTAAGAAAGCACCAGATACCATGGCTAACAACATAGCAAGTGCTCAGTCTGTCTGTTTCCTCCCCAGGGTAGCACCTCACATGCTTAGCACCAACCTGAGCCTCACACTATTGAGTAGCAAACAGCAGACCTTTGTTCAACATGAATACATAGACATAATTCCTCCCCTGCCCCAGGCCACTTCTCTTTGTTCCCTTTCCTCCTCTCCTGATTCTCTGGATCCCTTCCTTCTGGTTCACTCTCACGGCCACTCCCTCCTCCACTTGATTCCTTTCATATTTGCACTGTTATCTAAGGAAATGTAACAAGTACAGATGGCAAATATACTTGGGGAGATAGCTTGCCTAGTCATAAACTCTGATAGGATTAAACCTGTGTACTTTTTTGTTAACCTGCTTAGTGGAGCATAGGAGCCTGCATCTGTGAAAAACACTCAAGAATCGAGACTTTCTGTTAGGAGTTAGCACAAGGCCACTGCCCCTTGCCTGGGAAGACCGAGCTCCCCTGCTGCCTGCCACCCGTCTCCAGGCAGGACCCTTCATGTGTAAAGGAGGAGAAATGCCATTCAGTCCCCTGAAAACAGTTCTTAGTTTAAAAAAAAAAAAAAAAAAAGCGTTGTACCTACATCCCTGTGTTGTATGGACAAAATATTCGAG
The DNA here is from genome assembly GCF_963455335.1 of Martes martes. Lineage (NCBI taxonomy): Eukaryota > Metazoa > Chordata > Mammalia > Carnivora > Mustelidae > Martes > Martes martes. Next base: position 120,673,685 of record NC_137888.1, read on the forward strand.
AAACTGTAAAGCATCCTGCCCAATCTGATATGACACAGGGAAGACAGACTGACTAAAGATATATACAAAGATATGTATGTGTTTGGAACACATAGCATTTCATTGTAAAGCATTTAACTCTGTTGGTTTTGTGTTCTCCTTTGACAAGTTATTTTCCCACCCTTAAATGACAGGTTTCCCTCCCTCTTTCAGAGCAGACAAACTGAATGGGTTTGCCAGGGGACAAGGTGACACAGCTTTAAAAGCTTTTAATGCCAGTTTGCATTTGTATCATTTTAATTACATGCTGTTCTCAATTGATGTCAGTCTCTAAGGTGGGCAAGATAAGTACTAATGATACAAATAATAGCTAATGTTTGTTCAGCGGCTATTATGTCCCAAGCTCTTTGCTAAATGCTGGACATGTATTACTTCATTTAATCCTTTCTACAATGCTGTCAGGGGAGTTTTGTGGGTTTTTTTCAGATTTATTTATTTTTCTTTTATCTCCTTCCTATTTATTTATTTATAAATGCTTTGTTTAAGTTAATATAATTAACATATACCGTATTACTAGTTTCAGGGGCTGAATTTAGTGTTTCATGTTGCATGTAACAGTTGCATGTAACACCCAGGTCTCATTACATCAAGTGCCCTCCTTAATGCCCATCACCCAGTTACCCCATCCCCTCACCACCCTCCCCTCCAGCAACCTTCAGTTTGTTCCTTATAGTTAAGAGTCTCTTATGGTTTGCCTCCCTTTCTGTTTTCATCTTATTTTTCCTTCCCTTCCCCTATGTTCATCTCTCTTGTTTCTTAAATTCCACATGTGAGTGAAATCATATGGTATTTGTCTTTCTCTGATTGACTCATTTCATTTAGCACAATATCCTCTAGTTCCATCCACGTCATTTCAAATGGAAGATTTCCATCTTTTTGATGGCTGAGTAATATTCCACTATATATATAGGTATATATATATATAGTGTATATATACCACATCTTCTTTATCCATTCATCTGTCAATGGACATCTGGACTCTTTCCACATTTGGGGTATTGTGGACATTGCTGCTATAAACATTGAAAGATTTATTTGTTTATTTTAGAGAGAGAGAAAGAAAGAGCACAAGCACTTGTGTATGTGAGTGGGAGAAGGGGCAGAGTGAGACAAGTAGACTCCCTGCTGAGTGGGGAGCCCAATGCAGGGCTGGATCCCAGGACCCTGAGATCATGACCTGAGCCAAAATCAAGAGTTAGATGCTTAACTGACTGAGCCACCCAGACACCCCTATCAGGGAAATCTTTTGCATGTAAAGAGGCAACTATAGTTTGGAAATAACTTGTCAGGTCTTTTAGCTGGTGGGGGAGTGGAGGCAGAATGTGAACTTAGGAAGTCAGTCTCTAGAATTAAAGTTTTAAAAAGAAAATGATAGAGCTATTAGGAAATCAGATGGCAGTTAGCTGAGGGGAAGGAGATGCCAAATGTGAAGGAAATTTAAGAATAAAAAGAGGGCACTTGGTTGGCTCAGTCAAGCATCCGACTCTTGATTTCAGTTCAGGTCATGATATCACAGTTGTGAGATCGAGCCCCGAGCTTATGATTCTCTCTTTCTTTTTCCCTCTGCTCTTCCCCCCACCTCAAGAAAGAACAGAAAGAAAATATAAGAATTTGAAAACAGCTTAAAGAGCACAGATCCAAAAAAGACATCTACCTTTCTGAATCTGTTCCTCTTTTCAGCTCAGATTCTGCTGTTCTTAGTCTCTTCTTGAAAATGTTACCTGCCTAGTAGTGTGCGTGCCCAATGTGGTTAGTTTTACCGAGAAATCCAAGGCTAAAGGACAAGGAGGATAGGAGATTTTTTGCTTTTGAGATGGACTGTCCTCCTCCCAGTCTGGAAAATCCTCCTGCTTTCTGAATCTAGCACCAGACTTCCACTTTGAAAGTCAAGCTTGCCTGCGTGGGAGAGAGTAGGTTTACCCAAACCTGCAAAACCAAAACTCCAGCAAAACCAGATCCTGAAGCTGAGAGGGCTTGGCTTATTATAGTGTCTGAACCTTTGCCCATGGGTATCAGCAGGTCTGTTCCTACCCCTTGGGGGCTTGTGAGGATTAGGAACTATATGCGTATGTCACCTGGCACACAGTTGGTGCTGAGATCCAGAGCAACAGCTGAGACAAAGGGAGAGAGGGTTGCTGGTTGCTCGGCACCTTTGTCCTGGGACTCTTCCCCACTCTTCTTGTACAAGGCCAGGGGCAAAGGTCTGAGAGCTGAACTGGTTGCTGTGGGGCTGGGAGACCCCAGGAGAACATGTGAAAAAGCTCCGTATGGCCCAAATCATGGGAACCTGACATATATCAAGGCTTGAAATTCACAGAGGGATGAAATCAAAGAGAGGATGAAAGAACAGTACCCAGGTGGCAAAGGCTGTGCTGACGCTGGGGAAGGTGAGGGTGTCCCCGCAGGTGTGTACTGGCCACAATAAAGGCATTCATGGAAGGGGAGCTGGGGGAGGGCTTAGTGATGAAGGTGATCAGCCTTGTCCCCGTTCTCCTCCCTCAGAGTGTCAGATTCAGCGATCTTCAAAGCTGCCCCAGAGCAACTCCTTTCTCTGACTCCCCGCAAACTTGCTCTCCCTCCACATGTTCCACCTCTACACAAATACCGTTCACAAGCGCCCTTTGAATACATTGCTATTATGTCGAATTACCATTCAGCAAGATAAAGAGCATGTCGGTTGTTAGTTGCGGTATCAGAGTGACTGCTGCCAATTGCCGCCTGGCTCTCCATTCCGGTTATTTGCAGGCTAATGAGTACCAAACATTTTCCTTTATTTAGAGAGTAACCAGGCTGAGTGGACAGACCACCCATTCCAGGGGTGGAATCTTGACTCTGACCTCCTTAGAAAATGAATGACCACAGACAAGCCACTCATCTTTTCCAGTCTCAGATTTGTGATGTGCGAAATGGCCCTGATTGTCTCCTCCCCAGCGGGTCAGATTTAGTGTGTAAAAGACGGTATTTGAAAGTATGGCGTGAACATAGGATTTTGTTTAGTGTTTTTATCTCTATTATAATCTTTTTTTTTTTAAAGATTTTATTTATTTATTTGACAGACAGAGATCACAAGTAGGCAGAGACGCAGGCAGAGAGAGAGGAGGAAGCAGGCTCCCTGTTGAGCAGAGAGCCCGACCTATTCTAATCTTTTTATTTACCGAGCGAAATACACTAGTGTCAGCAATGCCATCTTCGTCATTTTCAAAAGCTTACCTATAGTGACTTCTCATCGGTTAAAGCTGTGTTGGGTGAAAACTCCAAGGTCTATTTCAGGCCAGTTCTGGAAAAAAACCAAGGGGGATGGTGAGAGTGGAGAAGCAAAAATAATAAGGCTGATTACAAAACAACCCACATTAGGCTTGAGATGCTAGTCACTGGCTCTTCCATTCTGACTGGACTAATTTCCAGGAATCTTACAGCTGGTGGAGACAGCAGCCATTTTCCCCCCAAACGACTGAAGCTCATTTTCAAAATGATGATCTTTATAACTGGATGAGGAAGTCAACAGTCTTCCTAAAAAACCACCTTTGCCCTATCACTCTACAGAGAAGTCTTCAGTGATTACCCATTAACTAGAAATAGATGCTTCAGTGAGATTTAGACTCTCCACCCCCAGCTACTACCACCAGCTCCGCCTCATTTATCCCTCTGTTTCCCATAAAGCCAGGGGTTGGTTCCCTCCAGACTCCCCAAGTTACTGCTCCTTCCTGATAAGGGCTTCTGCTCTCTCTTTTCTTCTGTCTTGAAACCATGAGTTTCTCTGCCTTCTTCCTATTTTTCATGTGTAATCTTAATCCTACCTGAGTGGCAGGGCCCAGCTTATATTTCTTTCTTCTGTGAAATCTTCCCTAGCCACAGGTCTCCCCCGTATTTCTGCAGACCCTCTCTCCAGCATGCCTGTCACAGGACTTCCTCATTTCAGCCCAGCCCTGGAGACAGTTTGGGTCATTCCTGGGGGTGAGGACCTGTCCTGTTCTTTCTCTGTGGATGTGAGAAAAGTGGGTGCACATGCCCATCCTAAGCCACAGTTTACTATCTTACGAGGGCTGTGTCCCAAAGGTGAGGCAGGATCCAGAGCTGTGTGGCTCTGGCCTTCGAGCCAGGCCCACCCAGCTGCTTTTTAAAGGGTGAAGATGGGGAATAAATTTTTGTATTTGTCAGAATAGCTCAGTCAACATGAGGCTTTTCCACCTGAGGGCTCCCTTGGAGAGAACCCCCACTTGAACCCTTTTCTGTTTGGCCTTCATAGTAAGAGAATGGAGGGAAAGAGACTCAGACTCAGACACTAACACAGCAGTGTATGGGCCAGGCACCACGCCAACTGCCAGAAGTGAATTATCTCATCGCATTCTTTCACGGACCTGATGAGGTTAGTACTATTATAATCTGCAGTCATAGCTACGGGAAATAAAACAAACTCAGAGTAGATAGCTTGTACCATGTCCAAATAAATAGTGAAGTTTTATTTGAACCCAATTGTATCGGAGTCCAAATCCTGTTTGTTTTTAATTTAGTCCACACTAGTGGTTCCCAAAGCGTGGTACCCAGAGCAGTTAATATCAGCATCTCCTGGAAACTTGTTAGAAATATAAGTTCTGGGGCCCTACCCAAGTGCTCCTGAATCAGAAACTCCTCCTGAAAGTGATCTGGGCCGTTACAAGTCCTCTTGGTGGCGCATGCTCAAGTTTGAGTACTGTTATTCTGCACCAAGCCTCCCACGAGGAGATCCCCTCTAACTTGGCCTAGAGACCATCTTGACGTAGGAACATTCTAAGGTGTTATGTGTGGACCTCCAACCGTGCCAAAGTCCCACCTGACTTTCTGTGCCTCCAGTTTCCTCATCAAGGCAGACCTAGAGCTGTGTGTTTGTAGCCTTGGAGGCTAGGGAGAGGGTCTTAAAAAAGAGAAAAGAAAAAATCTCAATTACTTCAAGTCTTTCTTAGTAAAATTTGTCCAGTCTGATCATTTGTATTTATTTTATGCTCATGTTGACCACCTGTACTGCCAGCTTCTACTGTTAATGTATTCTTGGTCATTCGTTCCGTTATTCAACAAATGTTTGTTGGGTGCCATGGAGGTGACAGGTACAGTGTGAGGTTGTGCTGTAACAGCAAGTCAGAGGCAGAACCAGCTGGCCTTCTCAGAGCCTGCAGTTAACTCGCCATCACCAAGGCATGTGAAACGTGCTGCCTGGAGGGGAGGAGGAACCTTGGGAAAACACAGGAGACCCTTCTCCCAGATTTGCAGTCAGGGAAGGCTTCTGGAGGAGGTGAGGGTGCTGCTGAAGACCTAAGGAATACTTAGGAATTAGCCTCGTGAAGGGAAGGGAGTGGTGGCTGGTGCTCTGGGAGAGTGCTCCAGCCAAGAGGTCCACATGTGGGAAGACCTGGGGAAGACTGTGATTCTGGCATGGCAAGGAATGAAGCCAGTTCAGGGTGGCTGACACCGTGAGTGTAAAGTGGGCTTGGAAGGGAGATGAGGCAGCAGGAAACGCTGAAGGCATGTACCCGACAGGCTTTGGAGGATTGTTGAACTTCCCTGGGGAAGTGGGGAAACATTTTAAAAGAAAGTAACATGAACAAATATGTACATGTACTGGTGAGCTCACCCTAGTACTATGTGACCTTCTTTTAATGTAATTTCTTTCTTGTTGGATGTGTTGACACTATCAACGGATCAGAGATCTGTTGTCATTCATGCCCGCTCTTCATCTCCCCCATCTACCCCAGGTGTCTACGTGGTCTCCGCCTCCCACTCTGTCTGCCATCTCCCAGCTAGGCAGCCAGTGTGTTTGCTTATTTGCATTGCTTTTATTACCCCATGAACAGAAGTAGGTCACCTCCCAGAGACATAGAGTGCCTTCAGCATTGTCTCCTGCTCTTGGCTGCAGGATGCCTGTCCTTGCTGGTGACGGTCCAGCACACGGAGCGCTATGTCACCCTGTTTGCCTCCATCGTCCTCAAGTGTGACTACACTACCTCTGCCCAGCTCCAGGATGTTGTGGTCACGTGGCGCTTCAAGTCCTTCTGCAAGGACCCCATCTTTGACTACTACTCTGCATGTGAGTCCCTCACCCTTCTAGCCATGTGCCTCTGTGAAGCATGGCCATTAGGGCATAGGAATTATTTAGGATTGCAAATCCCTGTGAGAGGGAGCCACAAAGGCCACTTAATGCAGTCCCCTCCTTTTATAGATAAATAAACAGCCCAGGCAGGTGAAGTAACTTATTTGAGGTCACATACTATTTTATTTTAAGATTTATGTCCTACCCTGTTCTAAAAAGATATGGGCAGCTCAAACATTAAGTTTTTAAAAGGCAGTGCCAGTCCTACCTCCTGTTCTGTTCCTGGTTGCTTGCCGGCACACTGGGATGAGTATACAGTCTGCCTCCATTCCTCTTACCACCTGAGAATGTGGACAAGAAGCCTCCTACATCCCCTAGGACACTGAGGAGTGGCCCTTTGTGAACCTCCCTCCTACTGCCACACTCACTTTTGTGGCCAGCCTTCCTAGTGGCTGAGGAAACTCCCCTAGTGAGTGAGAGCATACTGCCCCTAGGGAATACATTCTCAGTGCTACCCCCCCTCCCTCCCACCACACTTAGCCAAATCCTACCTCTCAGTAGTAGCCACCCCACTCATGTCAGCTCTCCTCCCTGGGACCAAAGCTCTTTCTAGCTGTCTACCTCTGCCTCTCTCAAGGAACAAAGGAACCCAGATCCTTACCGCCAGCCCTGGACAATTAACCTTGTAGAAATTTTGAGAGTACAAGTAGACATTGTCTTTGTAGGAAGGAAGTGAGCTTCCTGAAGTGAGAAAAAAGGGGAGAGCCATCAGCTTTTCCTCTTTTAGCCCTGACTAATATCTTAAAGTATGAATCTTGATACCTGAATGTTCTGCGAGTCACCCACAGAATTTGGCAGTTGTCCCCAAAAGATACATCTCTGAATCAAAGCGTAATTTCCAGGGGGTTACTCTTCAAATAAAGTCGGAAGGGAGGAGAGACTAGGACAGCAGGCATTTGCCACCAGCAAATGTATTAAAAGGGCAGGTGGATGAACCCCATAGAAACAGAATCTGGGGTGACCAAAAATGAAGCAAAGGTAGATGGAATAGGAGACAGGGGCATCGAGCCAGGATTTGGAAATGATGGCCTTTTAGAGGGTCTGGATCTTGCTTCTTTTTTTTTTTTCTTTTTTCTTTTAAAGATTTTATTTATTTATTTGACAGACTGAGATCACAAGTAGGCAGAGAGAGAGAGGAGGAAGCAGGCTCCCCACTGAGCAAAGAGCCCGATGCGGGGCTCGATCCCAGGACCCCGGGATCATGACCTGAGCCAAAGGCAAAGGCTTTAACCCACTGAGCTACCCAGGCACCCCCTGGATCTTGCTTCTTAAAGGTTCTTTTTATCACCTGAGAGTTCATAAGAAATGCAGACTCTCAGATCTCCACTCCAGACCCTCAGTATCAGAATCTTCATGTTTAGCAGGAGTAGACACACGAGCTCAGGATAAAAATGAGAAGCTTCGCTGCACCAGGGAACAGTAAGGGCTCCTTTCCTCCTGGGAATTCCCCATTGCTGTGTGACTTGACTGTGTCCTCTTTCCTCAGCATACCAGGCAGCTTTATCTCTGGGCCAGGACCCATCCAATGACTGCAACGACAGCCAGCGGGAGGTGCGCATCGTGGCTCAGAGGCGGGGGCAGAATGAGCCCGTGCTGGGGGTGGATTACCGGCAGCGCAAGATCACCATTCAGAACCGTGAGTGCGGGGGGGGCGGCAGCATCTGGGGCCCGAGGGAGGTGCAGATGCTGGGCCCAGCCAGCTGAGTCATTGTGGGGATTTCCCTCTTTTCTTTCTTTCTTTCTTTTTTCTTTTTCTTTCTTTCTTTTTTTTTTTTTTTGTTTTGTTTTGTTTGTTTGGCTTGTTTCTTTGTTTGTTTGTTTGAGGAAAGTGCCAGATATATAGAAGGCTGTTATCACCATCTGAAGTCACTCCCTTGGAAATTGGTCTCTGGATGAGATGTCCTACAGCTTTGGCTAAGAGTCTGGGAGTGGGTGGTTTCTTTTGCTTTTTCATGGCTGAGGTGTGGCTCAGGCTTGTTTGCTCCCTCCCATAAACTGCTCTCAGGGCTTGCATGAGCCCCGGGCCCCCTGAGTTTCCCTCTGGCCACTCCTCTTGTACATGTCTAAGGGGCTTCCAAGCAGATGGCCGCCTGGAAACCATCATGGCCCATTGGTAGGGGAAAGAGCATTAGCCTTAGAATCCAAAGACCTGGCCGGGTCTCTGGCTGCTTCCACCTGCTAAGTTCATGGACTAGTAACAGACATTTTCTCTGGCCCCTGTTACCTCAACTGAAAGATGGACATACTGGTCTCTGTCTCTGTACACTGAAGTAAATATCAAATGTGATATCTAAGAGCTATGTGTAAAGCATATTTATTCTTTGTGCCTAGTACAGGGACTGGTAGTTAGAGCCCTCAGTCTGCAGTCAGACTAGATGTGGGCCCCCATTCTGCACTAACAGGGTATGGGAACTTGGGCAAGTCCCTTCAATTTTTTTTAACCTCAACTTCTACAAAATGGGACATGCTGTAGTACTACCCATCTCCTGGGGAGTTGTCAGGTTTAAGTGAGATGATATGCATAAAACACTTAGCAAATATTAAGTGTGCAGTGAACTTTAGTTATGATCACTGAGCATACTTTTGGATGGATGGGCTAGTGCCCCACATTCCTATCTTGAAATCGAGGATTGCCAAGTTGGCTTATTGGCACAGAATTCAGAGCCTGTTTCAATGAGCTTCACGTAGAGTGTAAAATAAATATTTGCTGGTTAAAAGGGAAAAAAGAAGGGAGAATACATGAAGCAGGCCACTCAGGGTACCTATAACAACAATGTGAAGAAATCAGTGAATGCTCTATGACCATTTAAATGAAGATCATTTAAAGGGAGCCAATTTAACATTTTCTTCCAAAATTGTGTATAATACTTTGGCTGTAATATTTAAGTCTGATTCTTTTACATGCAATCCCTGATTTCCCCAAGCCAGCCCTTAAACTCTTGGCCTTAGGTACATCTGTCCTTTTCTGGTCTCTAGGTAATTTCTTAAAGATTCGGGATGGTTCTCTTTTTCCCAGAGCCTGCAGAATTAGCCCTCATCTGACTCCAAAATTTAAAGTCTCTTTAATCGGCAAGTCTCCTTTATAGTTTTTGAAGGATGAAAGTCCCCACAGGTGACAGTCCCCACTAATTTTTTTTCTAATTTTGAGTAATACTATCCCTATCTCTACTCCCAGTCACCTTTGGATCAAACTCTGCTTCTCCCTTATACCAGTGGGAAAGCAGTATTTCCTCTTGGTTTTTATTTCTACCTCCATAGTTGTCATGACTTCCTGGAGCCCTTGTTTTCTGACACTTTATGCCTGTGTGTGCATCATTTGAGATGACCATGTCAAGTCAGTTCTTAGATTATTTAAAATATTAACATATCTGAATGTCTCCATTATTGTGACATCCCTAGAAAAATCTTTATGTCTCTAATAAAAATTGGAGCAGATTTTTAATGCACAGTAACATTGAGAGAGAATTTCCTCTGAAGCATTTTTTACCATTCTTCCAAGTCTGGGGTAAGCTTATTTCTGGGAAAGGTAGTTTGTTTGGAAAATCATGGGTAGGAAAAAAATCATAGAGATTGACGTAGAAAGAGGAGGAAACAGAAGTTGAAGTTAGCTCCAGTGGTGCATGACCTTGCATTTTTGTTTCATTTCCTCAATCAATATTTTTTGACGAACAGATAATGAAGAATTACAGATGGGACTCCCAAGTAAGCAGGAGCAAGTCTATAATGCTAAGGGTTTTTAAAAAGGAATTCAAAGATGTCCCCTGGCACTTTACCGTGGAGGCTGCCCTAGTGCATGACTATACTTTAAGCCCTTTTAGGATGGAAATGAGTCTTGTTCCTCTGCAGATCTGACATAGAGCTGGACCCACACAAGGTCTTCAGTGACGATTCGTAGCATTTACTAAACTTGAGCATACCATTCATCTATCTTAATGAGGTAGCCCAACGCATGGTGCTCATGAAAACTGAAATTCCTTTGTTGAACATTGAGTCACATATACCCTTAAAATATTGGCATTTTATCCTTCCTTATTCAACTTCATCTCATAACCTGTCCCATCTAAGATCCAGAGGGATCTGTTCACAGCTGGTGAGGGACCCAGGCTGTGGAGTTCTCCACACACTTTGGAAAGGACATTAGAACTTCGTAGTTAAGAGCACCAGGGTTGCAGCAGAGACATGGATTGGAACCTACTTCTGCTACTCGTTAATTCTCTGTTCTTAGGCCAGTTTCTTAGCCTCCTGAAGTCTTGGTTTCCTCATCTGAAATGAAGCTAATAAGCATACTTACTGTATCGAGTTTGATTGTGAGTAAGCAAAAGCCCAAAATATTAGTGACTTAAACAGTAGAGAAGTTTATTTCTTCTCATGTATAAATTTGGAGGTAGACAGTCCAAAATTAGTGTGGCGGCTCTGTTCCATTAAGACCTCAGCGATAGGCCCAAGCTCTAGCTCCCCAAGAAAGTCTTTTTCTTACTCATTGTCCAAAATTGCAGCCATCACATTTGCTTTCCAGATAACAGAGTAAAAGAAAAGAAGAGAAGGAAAAAAATGTTCCCAAAATGTTTTAGGAGAGTTCCTGGAAGCCATCATGTGACACTTCTGCTTGCATTCTGTCCACCACAATGGAGTTGTGTGTCTATGTCCACCTTTAAGGGAAGATAGAAAATAGTAACTTTATCCTGGATGGCCACATCCATGACCAAAAGTTACATGACTGTGAGAGAAAGTTATATCCCTGGAGGCAATGTAATGTGTACCTCACCCACTCAGAGAGCTGTGGTGGAAATGAAATGAGGTGATGTCCAAAATCCATTCATGGTATCTGGTAGGGCTCACTGAATGGTCAGTTGTACCATCATTGTACTGTTTGGAGAAAGAGGAGGGTCTCAATAAAAGGACTTGAGGCTTACCTCTGCACTACGAGGGGCCCTCTTAGAATGTGGAGGGTTGGTACTGGGTCTTTAAAAGCTATAGTTCAGAAAACTGGGCCCTCTCCTTTAACCCCTGGCGCTTTCTCCCTCCCTTCCTGCAGGAGCAGATCTGGTGATTAATGAAGTGATGTGGTGGGACCATGGAGTGTATTATTGTGCCATTGAGGCTCCTGGGGACACGTCAGGAGACCCAGATAAGGAGGTGAAGCTCATTGTCCTGCGTAAGTGCTGCTGGAGCTTTCTCTTAGCCACCCCATCACTGTGGCACTTTCACACGCAGAAAAAAGAACAGAAGCAAGCAAGCCCAGGTTATTATTGGATTTCCAGCCTCTGAAGTTCCCTTTCTGCAGCTAACCTTTTTTTTTTTTTTGCCAGTATTTTGATTGAATGTAATCTGTAGGTCAAGAGCTGTATTTATTAGACCTCTAGAACATTAGACCTGGAAGATCTCACTGACATGTTTACTTAGCTTGCTGTTGGTGTCTCCCCTGCAGACTGGCTGACAGTGATCTTCATCATTCTGGGAGCCCTCCTCCTGCTCCTGCTGGTCGGGGTGTGCTGGTGCCAGTGCTGTCCTCAGTATTGCTGCTGCTACATCCGCTGCCCCTGCTGCCCTGCCCGCTGCTGCTGCCCCGAGGAAGGTGAGAGGGGATGGACGAGCCATGGGAGGGGTGATGCTGCAGACTGCTGTCTCAAATACATCAGCCTCACACACCAGGCCAACACCTTGGGTCCTTCCAGGTTCTCCTCCATGCCCTTCTCCCATCACATGTGCAGAGGTCTTTGACCTCAGCCCAGAAAATGGTGCTCCAGGAAGTTGTAGACCCAAGGGGGAAGACTTCTGCCTGACTACATCCTGGCCTGTCTAAGGTCTCCTTCCAGTTGTTCTGCCTACTGATGGCATTTCCTCAGTGGCCCTGATAAACCTGTGCTTCTGTATTTGCTCCTAGTACTCACCTTGCTTGGATAAGGAGTGGCTGGAGGGGGTGGTTTGAATGTAGTAGGGAGAGAGGAGGCCACACCTTAGAGATGGCTTGAAGAGAACAGATAGAAGAGAGAAGTACTAAAGCAGTGGTTCTTAAACTTAAGAATCACCTAGGGCTTGGTAAAACTTTGTTCCTGGCTCTACCTCCAGAGTTTCTCATTTAACTGGTTTTGGATAGGCCTGAGAATTTGTATTCTCAAAAAGTTCTCAAGTGATGTGATGCTGCTGATCTGTGGGCCACACTTTGAGAACCTCTTTTTAGATGAAGGAAGGGGGTTTAGAGGAAGGAGAGACAGAGCAGAAGATCTTGCTCTTAATGTGATCTTTCTTTTGGTTGGCTGAAATTTGACATTTTAGAACAGAATTATGTCCTAAAAAATTTGTCTGTGGAATGCCAATCTTTTTTGTAGAAAATTATTCTATAAAATTCTTTTCTTAGTAAATAGGTGGCATGGGATCAACTGCTTTAAATGGAAGGTGTTTTGTGTCCTTAAAACAACATTTTCCCCTAATATAAGTAAAGTATTACATTATAGAAAACTTGAGAAATTCAGGAAAATGTAAAGACTAATCTGAGCACTCAGAGATAATCACTTTTATCTCTCTTATCAGTCTGGTTCATTTGAACAGGAATTTTTTAAAAGAAAAGATAAGGAATTACTTCTTAAGATAGAAACAAAACTTAATCCACAATGTTAAGAAGGTCAGTGGCCTGCGTCTGGTTTTAGGCCTGTGTTCCAGAGTGTCTTACAGGAAAAGAGAACTAACTTATTGGATGTCTGCCTTGTATTGGCCCTTCGCATATATTTCCCTATATGAATCCTCACAACCCTAGAAGGCTGTATCATCTCTACTGAACAGATGAGGGGACTGAAGGTCAGAGTGGTCACAGCGAGTCAGGAGCAGTGGCAGTATGGTGTTGAATTCGGGTTCACCTGACTTATGAGTGCCTGAATCTCACACAGTAGAGGCTGCCACAGCCTCTACATGGAGACCACAATTGACTTGGCAGTGATACCAATGGCTTCCTTAAAGAGAGGAAAAATAGCAGAGAACTCAATATTGGGCTGTGGACTCCTTACCTTTCAGGAGCCTGTGGGAGAGATGCCATGGAGAAGTCACTGTCACTGGAGTAGTAATACACAAGAAGAGATGAGAAAATCACTCCCAAGATGCTTTCTTGGAATCCCTAGGTCCGTGGGGCACTAAAAACAGGCAGGGCTGGGGACAAGGCCAACACAAATGATAAATGTATCCACTGTTTCAGTAAGCTGATAAACAGGTTCTGGGGGGAGAGTGGTTTCTCCTAAGCGGTTAGAGTTCATTTAGAAGAACTGATAACGAAGAAATGCAGGCCACAAGTAAAGATCCCTGGACTTGAGCAAATGAGGTCACTTTCAGAGTGAGTCACTACGGCAGACTGTCCTGAGAATTTTGATGACAAGAGGAGAGTACATGGAGGGGGCAGAAGTTGTTAAGGAGAGGTCTTGGATGAGGAAAGAGGTGTGTATGATTGTTGGTTGGAATAAGATAACCCCAAGCATATTCATAGGCAAAGAACCAAGGCCAGTAGGAAATGACTAAAGTGAAGCTTAATGAAGTGAGACAATCACTGAGCAGGTAGAACAGGTGGGAGTGACATCAGGCATATAGAGAAAGGACTATATTTAGAAAGGAAAGGAAGGGCAGTCTGACTTCTGGAGAGAGAGAGAGAAAGTCATTAAAATGTGAGGGATGGTCCAAGTATAAGGGAGGAAGCTCAGGGATCTCATACCAGCCCGTCTCGATTTCAGCAAATCAAAATTCTAGAGGCAGAAGGGAGCTTGAGAATGACACTGGTGCTTCTTAACCTTCTCTGACCACAGCCCACCTCCCTAACTTGGTCCCACTTTCCAATGAGTTAATAGAGGACCAGCGAGGAGAAAAATGAGAATGACAACAGATTTTAGTAACCCTTGGTAATTCACTTAGTGCTGGTAAATGACCCACAGTAGAACTTAAAGATGAAAGTTATTGAAACTGAATCCTAGATCAGTTGCTGGCCATCCTTCCCACAGAACCTCTAGACATACCCTGTGGTAGGCCACAGGGACTCTGGGAATCTCTGATCTGTGCCACCCACCTCCCCATCCCCCTCACAACTGAGGGAAGTAAGGCCTAGAGGGACTTCAGCACAATCACACACAGCTTGTTGGTGGCAGATCCTGGACTGGACGTAGGTCTCTCGATTCCATGCCCAGGGCTGGTTCCTCTTTCTCAAACAAGATGATGTCATCAACTGAGAGTTCATGGAGAGGGGAAGACATGAGAAGAGGGGAATGTTTAAACTGCTCTCGAGGAGGGAAGTGGACTTGATAGATCAGTCAAAGGAAGCCATGTTGGGGAGTGCTGTTTGAGTGAGGTCAGTTGCCTGGCTGTGCTGTCAGCACTGACAGCACAGGGCCGGAAGTGAAAGCTGAAATGGTAAGAGTTCAAGCGCATGGGATTCTAGGAAGCACGTAATGGTGTCGCTGAAATGACTAGCCAGTCAAGTTAGAGGGGGCTGGTAGTATGAGAAAAAGTGAAAGGACTGTGTGATCATGGGTTGAAAGAGGGTAAAGAGTGAGTTCTGTAAGAGTGAAGAGGGCCTGGGAAGGGCTAGGAAGCAGTTACAGGCAAGTCCAGATGGAAAGCTTCGACACCATGGGTGATGCTGGCTGCAGGGAAGGAGAGGTGCGGGTCTCTGGAGGAGGGGGATGTGCTGTGCCATTTCTCTCACAAAAGAGACATCTTAAAGAATATGCCCTGGGCTTTCCTCAGAAATGAAGATAAATAGGCCTTTGGTGGTCTGGTCTCCAAATGTGTACTTTTATTTCCTGTGGGGTCTAAGGCAAAAGAAGAGACTTGTTATAACAATTTATTATGACAGTGAGAGCCACTGTCTCTTGGTTGTCTGTCATCTATTAGGCATGTCATGTGTTTTGCTTCATTTAACATCTGCAACTTTATGAAACAGGTATTTCTGTCCTTAGCTCACAGAGGAGGAGCCTGCGACCAGAGACTCTGGAAATTTACTCAAAACCACACAGCTGGTATATGCTGGGATTCATGCTAAAGTCCATCTGACCCTCAAAGCTTGTATTTAAGAAAAGTTAACCCTGAGGACCACAGTTCTCAAAAGGATGTTAAGAACTCTCAATAGTCAACTCCAGTTGGGCTTCCTGCAGTAGCATTAAGGAGCTTTTTAAAAACACAACTTGCACTTGCTTTGCACTAGACTGAAGGAGAGTATCTGGGAGTGGGATCTAGGAATCTGTATTTTTAACTAGTGCCTTAGCATGATCAAGGCAGACTTTACTCCACTGAGGTTCATAGATAACTAATTAGGAGTCTTTTGAGGCTTAGCTACTTTCTCCATGTCTCTTATTTTATTGCCTGATTCCCCATTAGGTGAACAGCAGAAAATCCTGACATCCCCATGGGACAAGAGGGCCAGGGAGAAGCTCAGAGGCTATGTTTTCCACTCAACAGTTCTATTACAACAGGGAAAGTTGGGGCCCTGGAGAAAAGGGTGTGGCAGCTAAGAAGAGAGCAGGTGGGTTAATCTCTGGAGTATGGAAAATTTTACAGGAAAGCTCATGGAGGATCTATAAGGGTCTTTATGGAGTTGTCTGTCTGTGCAGAGGATCCTATTAGTTAAAAAGTGTCATTCAGGGAACAACGTGTAAGCCCAACTTTCTCTTTGTGAACTGTGGAATTGGGGGAGTAGGAGAAGGAAGTGTCCAGGATTCAGTTAGAGGGGTAGGGAGTAGGTAGGGTTGTTCCCAACAGAGTCAGATGCCCCAGGCCTTAGAGGCAGAAACTAGTCTGGAGTGGGTTTTGAAGTGTGCAGCTGATTTGGAAAGAAATAAAGCAAGGAGGTATTGCTGTGGAAAGTGTGTTTCGTTTCATCACAGAAATAAAGGAGAGTCTGGGGACTCAGTGATTTGGCAGAAAGAGGACAGGCTTGGGCATCGGAGAGGCACCTCTGTCATCACCGGCTATGGGACCTTGAGCTGGGAAGTCAACCTCTGTGCACCCAGCTTCTTCATCTAATTCCCACATAAGACATTGCTCTGAGGATTAGTTAGCTTATGTAAAATGACTGGCACATGTGTAGTAAGCCAGGCATTATGTGTGCAGAGGGTGGCCTATGAAGGGAGCTGGGGGAGGCACTGGTTAGCAAGAGGGAGAGAAAAGTGCTGTGCATGTGGAAGGTCTGGAGTGCTGCCACCTGAAGGTGTGGCCACTGGGGGAGCTGCTCCAAGTCTGCATCTGCTTTTCTCCAGCCACGGCCGTGATGCACTGTCCCGGCTGCAGCTCTGGACATTTTTGAGGGCTCAGCAGCAACCACGTCTTGTGCTGGAAGTGTGTTTCACACTGGAGCCACCGGGTCCAGATGGCCACTCAGCTGTTGGCCTCAGCAAATCCCTGACCCTGTGCAGCAGGGGCCAGAATGCCTGTCTTCTGCCCTTCTTACTGTGCCAAGAAGAAGCCCCAGACAGAGCCCTGCTGCTTTAGAGGTGGCCACGGGGCTTGAGGAACGCAAGAAGAGGTGAAAGTGTCAAGCCGGGGGCCCGAGGCAGGCACTTCCTGCCCTGAAACACACAAGTACATTTCCTGCATGCATGGATAGACAGAGACCTTGGGAGACAGTTACCTCAGAATAGAAATTCATGAACAAAACCAACTAAATGCTTTTGTTTTTAATTTGCACTCATGGGGTGGAGGGGAGGGGACTGTGTGCTTCACACTAGCTGCACCTGGGGTACTGGAGTGACATGTCTATGGGTTCCTTGTGCTGCTTTTTTATATTCTTTTGCCCTGAAATGCTCCCTTCTATACCTTCACTGCATCCCTTAGAGATTTCCTCCTACTTAGGGAAAACCCAACACTTTCTGAGATAAGGAGAAGAGTAGAAAGGATCCACTGGGATCTACTTCAGCTTTTTGCATCTCTTGCCTCCCTCCCACTAATTCTTCCCCCCAAGGTCTAGAACACCAGCTAGAAGGTTCTTCAGTCTCCTTCCCTCTACCAGGAATTCTGCCCATTGACCTCAGTACCTACATCCTTTTTTGGTTTTTTGTTTTCCTTTTTCCACTCTGAGCAGGCAGGCCTGCAGTTCCCTGGCAGCCCTGGCCTCACAGCCCCCTCGAAGTCCTTTGTGTCTGCATCTTCTGTATTTGGCCTGTGGCTGAAGGCCTTGTTGGCCCAGGGCCTGGTATTTCATGTATTGCTCATATCCATGTATCTACCTACATCTTAGGGGAACCTGGGAATGGCAGGATGATGCGATGTTTTCAAGACTGGGAAGTCAGATATTATGTGTATACTTTCCTGGAGTACATTTCCAGCCCCTTGCCAGATGACTGATGGGTTACTGCTCCTTTAACTCTGACTCCTATACAAGATAGGTTAGAAAATGGCCTCTTAGCAAGGCCACTGGGTAGAAAGAAGTGAAGTGGGAGGTGTGGGACTTGTCCTGGCTGAGGGTCTGCATTTCTCCTTTTTCCCCTGCAGCCCTGGCCCGCCACTGCTACCTGAAGCAGGCTCAGGCCCTAGGCCCTCAGATGATGGAAAAACCCCTATACTGGGGGGTGGACAGGAGCTCCCAGGTTTCATCTTATCCAATGAACCCGCTGCTGCAGCGAGGTAAACCTTGCCTGAGATTTGGGGTGGAAGGGGGCAGAGGGCAAGGGTAGGCACTGGGTCTACATTGGGGCCTTCATGACCAATATGGTGGGTGTCTGGAATTGAGGATGGGGTCGGGATGGATGCAGGCTGATTAATGTGGCATTCTGGTGCCCTGGTTCTGAGGAGTATGTTTTGGGCCAGCAGTTCTGCATGTTCTTATCCTTGTTTCTATTCAGATTTGTCCCTGCGATCAAGCCTCCCACCGATGCCAATGACCCAGACCACCGCTCACCCTCCCATCGCAAATGGTGTCTTAGAGTATTTGGAGAAAGAGCTGCGGAACCTCAACCCAGCCCAGCCTCTGCCCCATGACCTCAAAGCCATATCTGGCCAAGCCTGCAGCATGCTGTCCTCTCTGGGCTCTGAGGTTGTGGAGCGCAGAATCATCCACCTGCCCCCACTGATCAGAGACCTGCCGTCCTCAAGGAGGACCAGCAACTCCTCCCACCAGCAATGGCCCACCCCAATTCCCCCTGGACCCTGGGATCCGAGGGAGGGGAGAAGGCAGCCCCACTATTCTGATTTCCACCACGAGCTTCAGGACCAGGAGCCTAAGCGCTGGGCGTTGGAGGCATGGGAGCTGAACCGACTTCGGAGGGGAAGACACCACCGCTCTGGGGTGCACGGGTCCCCTTTGCCCTGGTCAGACAGGGACAGCCTCAGCGATGGCCCCTCATCAAGGGAGGCCTGTTGGCGGCCCGACCACCCACCTCTCCGGAGCCGGTACCCAGACGGACCCCGCAGGCCCAGACCCCGGGAGAATGCACAGAGGCACCGGAGGCGCAGACACCGTAGCTACTCCCCTCCCTTGCCTTCTGGCCTCAGTTCCTGGAGCTCTGAGGAGGATGAGAAGGAGAGGCACCCCCAGAGCTGGGGAACCCACCGCCACCACAGCTCACACTCCTCTAACTGGCCTGAGGAGAAGCCACCCAGCTACCGCTCACTGGATGTCATGCCAGGCAAGAATGGCAGGAAAAAAGGGAGTGTGGAGAGGCGCTCGGTGAGCCTGGGGCATCCTGCTGTGGGTGGGGTGTGGGCAGAGCGGGGCTTGGCCACAGCTGACACAGGCCACCCCGCCTGCCCCTGATGAGGGTACCTCGTCCTTGAGCTTGCCCTGTAGGCGTGGTGAGACTTCTTGTCAGAGCTAGAATGGGCCTGTGCCATCCAGAGGGCAGAGGAGGGCTCCATGCTTGATGCTTGAAAAGGGCCTTCTCATCCTCAGACCAGCCCTCCTCACAGTCTCGTGAGGCAGGGTTCCCCCATTTCACAGATGAAGAAACAAGGCCCAGAATAATTCAGCGCCTCTGAGTAGTGGAGCTAAGACTTAAGTGCAGGTTTCGTGGCTAAGGCTTTACTTCCTGTCATAGCTGCCTGTCTTTACTTAGCAACCCTATTTCCATACCCCAAATTAGACCATGCAGCCTGACAGAGGACGTTTTATGCCACTTCTGGGGGCAGCAAGTCAGTGTGCAAGCCCTTGTATTCGAGGATGAGGTCCTGTGAGACCCCCTGGAAAGAATCCTTAAACTGATTAAACAAACAAACAAACAAATAAGAAACAACTTATATCCCAAATATGAGTCAAAACTTTAGGGTTCTGGAACAGGCAAAGTGCCAATGAGTGCCAGTCATAGCTTACTAACCTAAAAGGGGTGCAAAGAGGGATCATATGCCTTTTAGGTCTTCAATTTTTTTAAAGATGTGACTTTAAAAAATAATTTTATAATTGATATGCCAAAACGATGTGTTCCCTTATGTCACTTTGCAAAATTATTCTGCCATGGCTCAAAAATATTCATGAACTGCCTTCAGAGTCAACTTAAATGAAAATCTATTTCTCTATCTGACCAAAATCCTTTTCTGCTTTGCTTCCTTTGAGATAAAGGGATATGTAGTAGGCTCTGAGGGAAGTTCCCAGAGTAGAGAATATTATAGGAAGAATTTTAGTCTCCCACACACTTCCAAGGATATCTGGAATTGCAAGTTTTAAAGCAATCCCAGGCATGGAGTGTGCAAAGAAACAGGCACCTTATGGGAGCTATAGTGCTAGCCTTTCTAGATAAGAGCCGTGGTGAAAGAGTAATTCATGAGGAAGGTAGTGAAGTCCTGTAGGTAGTTCTAAAATAATGACAGTTCTCATAGATGTCCCAGGAAAGAGGCAAAGGCCAGTAACAATGAAATTTAGTAGTATCCTTACTAAGTGGTACCTAACTATGGCCATTGATGCCATATTCCATTTAACCCTCACAGCACCCTGTGAGGTTTATACTCTTGTCTTCATTTTTATAGTGGATACAACTCTTTCTTCCATGTTACCAATAAGAAAATTACATCCTGGAAGAACACCTGGAACCAGTTAAAGCCAGGACAACTGCTGCTACTTTAGTCAGAGAGTGACTAGACTGTTTCTTATCTTCATTTTAACAGAAAAAAATGTAATTTGAAAGGCAGTTTTTGGCCCCAAACCCAAACCCTATCTTTGAAGTTTTTCTTAACTTTCTCCTCTTTAAGTGAAATTATGTGGTTTCTTATAAGCGAAAGCTGGGTGAAAGGAACACCTTTTCCAAAACTTATTTATTTAATCTTTGCAACAATGTGTGAGGCTTAGTGACATTGGATATCATGCTCGACGTCACACAACCAATAGGCAGTGAAGCCAGAATGTGAACATGGATAGCCTGCTGACTCTCAAGCCTGTACCTTTTCAGTAATTTTATGCAGCCTCATTTGAAAGAAACAAGAATCATTTTGGGCAGTGATGTTTTCCTGCTATATTTCTTCCTGGTAACTTTATTTCTTCCTCATTTTCTAAAAGTCTCACAACTTCCTTTATCATTAATATGTACACACCACTAATTCTACCACAAGCAAACCAAATTTTCTATTGTAAAGTTGCTCACAAGATGCAAAGATTTCGCTTAGGATCATTTTGAAGGCCTTCATTGTTTTGGATTTCTCTGAGTTTATCTCCCAAAGAGTTATCAGTTTATCACATTGAACTGTTTACTCATACTCTGAATAAGTACAGGCCCAGGGCTATGGCTGGCTTTAGAAGATTGGTTGGTTTGAAGAGCACAGTGTTTTGTTTGTAGTCTGAATTTTGAATGCCTTCAGTGAAGCAGAGGCCTCCAGGGCCAAAGTCTTACTCTTTGCTGCTCTCCATGGTGGGGCTGGATGCTTCCCATACACTTTTCTAACCTCTGAAGGCTTCAGGAGCTTGCTGCTAACCTCAGAACTTAAACTACAATTGGGCCACTAGATGGCAATCTTTGATTATGTATAACGAAGTTTGTGTTTGCTCCTTGAGGTAATAAATGTATCATTATTTTCTTAAATCAATCTTTCAGCAGTTACAATTTCACCATAACTTTTAACAAAATGCTTATTAAA
Source organism: Martes martes (assembly GCF_963455335.1). NCBI lineage: Eukaryota > Metazoa > Chordata > Mammalia > Carnivora > Mustelidae > Martes > Martes martes. The sequence continues at coordinate 120,694,866 of NC_137888.1, forward strand.
AATACTTTACTAAATATTCAGAGCAGTATGCATTAATCAAAAAACCTCTTGGCTTACATGGAACCTTCTCTCTGAAGGATAATGTTTAGCAAGTAGATACTGAGGAACAAGGGCTTCCATCCAAAAAGGTAAGAGAAAAACAAAAACAAAAACAAAAAACCAAAAAGGTAAGAGAACTATTCTCTGCACAGTGCCCATGAGAAAATGGGAGTTATGTTGAGGAATCTCCCATTTGACTACAGAATCAGGATTCCAGCAGAGATCTGACCTCAGGTCTGGTGTTTTTTTCACTTCATCAAAGGCTACATCCTCAGAAATACAGGAAACTGTAATGTCAAGTTTTAAACTCCTGTGGTTTCAGACTGGGTTGCTCCTGTTTTCCTGTTCTCCTTCAAATGGATTATCTTTCTTTCTAATCTTGCCCTGCAAGAAAGGTCTTCCCAAGGCATTTCTGGTTTGTTACAAAGTTACCCTATACCCTCCTGTTGTAATACAAAAGAAAACTCATGCATTCCTTCCTCTCCAAGTTAAACTCAAATTTTCAGTAGAGAATCCAAGATTTTTTTTTTCATTTTTCTTGCTTGATTTAATAAATTTTTTTTTTTACTCAGTATACTTAATCTTCTACTTTTAATACAATGCCTATTCCTTGATCATGTCTAGGTTTCTCTTCAGCAAGCCCTGCGCAAGTTTCTTTTGTCCCATTTCATTGCTTTTCTTTGTATCAGAGAATATTCATCCCATAGCATTTTGATTAGAAGCCACGATCCCTAAAACTCATTTTCCTGATAAAATGGAAACAAATTTTTTATGGTAACATGAATGTATATACATATACAATACATTTAACGGTATGTTTTGGGACAGATACCTTGTTTTGCCATTTCAAATAGGATAAGAAAGGTCACATTCATGGACTATAGCTATAGATATTCAAAACCTGGAATGATCCCCAATAATACATAGTTAGAGAAATATGAGAAACATAGAAATGTAGACATTGTCCTTGCCCTGATGGAACAAGTTGAAAAAGCTGAAAGATCAAGCTGAAGAAAAGTCACTGAGTTTGGTCAGAAAAAGATAATGATCTTTGGAAAAAAACTTGAGAGAAATACTAAGGTATGAAGCTCAACTTTTTAGAAAAGGGCCAAAAAGGAATGGTTCAAGAGAATATGAAAAGGAAAAGAAGAACTGGGCCATGTCTTCATGAACAAATGGTGGGGAGATGGGCTGACGAATGGACAGGGTTCTTTTTTCAATCTAAGGGAGACTTGAAGGTGTTAAAGTCATCAGGAGGCACAGTGAAGGAGACTGTAAGAAATTTTTAAACATTAAAGGTATTTGAGGGAGGCTCCAGGAAGTTATGAAAGAAGAGAAACCTAAGCCAGGGAAGAGACTGGCTTCGTAAGGAGTCAAGAAGTATTTTTTAGGTTCAGTTATGTTGTCCCACAACTCACCTAGGATTTGCACCAGGATCAAGTGAACCTTGTATGTTGTATGCACAGACAATAAATCCCAGCTGACTGGATTCTTTTGTGTTCTATTCCCCAGGAGAGAGACAGCTCCCATAGTGGAAGGAGTGTGGTCATTTAGTCACCCAGCACAGCGCTACATCTTTGTCTACTCCTCAGCTCCCACATGTCATCAACATCACCCAGATTTCCAGCTGACTTGGGAGGGACACTGAAAGTCTCTATCTTGCAGATTCTGAGAACAAAATAGAAAAATATTAAAAACAAGAGTTTGAGGAATTAATGACTATAGTGTTAGCCTTAGCTCACGCTCTGCACATTTAGAGTATCTGACTTGTAATGGACTCCAAATGATTTGTGATCTTTCAGGAAATTAGTAGCCTGAGTCTTCAACTAGGTTACAGAGCTCAGAACTATGGCCATTCTCAAAGTGAGAACTCAGGAATCTTTAAGAAGAAATCAAACATGTTGCAGGTACAGGAAATTTATTGAATACGGAAATTTCCACGGGAACTTGTCTTTATCTCTATAACATACCTCCATTTTAGGAGTCCACCTTGCTGTACCCTTGCCCAGTCCTGAGTGCTCCTGAGGGTCAAGTTGGAGATGGTACAGGAAATACTCTCATGGGTTATTTAGGCAAGTGTGGAAGATCACTAAGAACCAGTTATGTACCAAACTTATCTCTCTCCCTTGTTTTCTCCTCCACCTCCTCCTTTTTTTTGGGGGGGGGGGCGGCTACATCTAATTTATATATCCTTACATATTATTTATCCACTAAAATCACTTTAAATGCTTCTTGGGAACAACATAGTATATAAATAAATTAGAAAGAAAATGTACTGGCCTAAGGATTCTGTCCCAAATTAATACTTACTTTGGTGCACTTGACTGAGTTTTCTTCCCTACTAAAGCTCAGAGAAGAGCCAGTTTGGCTCTTCTTGGATAGTTTGGAGTTACCTTGGACTTGGATAGTTTGGAGTCAACTTTCTCCTGGCACCACTCAGCCTTGTAGAGTTGAGATTTCCCAAGCAGAGGCATTGAGGTAGGTCTGGCCACTGAGAGAACCCCAGGAGGAGAAGACTATGCCCTCTCTATAGTAAACTCTACTACTCCCTCCCATTTTCTCCAGTCCCTTTGGCGGTTTCATGAATCCATCTGTGCTTGATGTAGAGATGCTTCTTGAGCAGATTGGAAGGAGATGGTCTGAAAGGAGGGGGGTGTGTGTGTGTGTGCGCGCGCGCACACGCCTCAACAGTATCTTTATGTATATGGCCTTATTCTCAATTTAGATTCTATTGTGTTGACACATTCATTTTTTTCCCCAGCCAGAGAAAATAGATTAAATGTGTGCATCAGGCAAAGATTTCTTTCAGATTTTTGATGTCTATAATGTAACTGGGTCTAAAATAGCAAAACAGAAACAAAAATAAAAAAATTTAACAGATAAAGAAGACATAAAATTCGGTAGGTGAGGGTCTTCTGGTCTGGACAAGATGGTATAGACTTTTTCCTTGCTCCTTCCCACTAAGCATAACTTTATAAACCCTGGAAATGGCATGAGAAACAGGCAAAGGAGAACTCTAAAGGATGCTAAGAAGAACACAGGGTGGTTTGGGAACTCAGGGTGTGAGGCATAACACAGAGGCAGGGTATCTTGAATCCCCCAACCAAAAAAAAGAGATCCCCAGAGCTGGCATTTTCCAACTTCCCACCTAGCAAAAGAAGGTAATAGCTCATTCTTCCCCCTGGATTTAGTGGGAGTCGCTCTGACAACCTCGGGCAATGGGGACTGTCTAGGAACCCTGCCACAAATAAGTGACCAGGGGAAGTATGCTCCTTCCCTGCTAGGCCAGAGACTCTTCCATGGAGAAGTACTATGGTGAGCAGGAAGAACCAGTAAGAGACTCAGATAAAGTAAGTAACCCAGCTGAGAAAGCTCTTTGTTCCCAAGGGCCAGAGACTCTCTTCCACTCCCCAGAGATAGTAGGGCTAACTTTGAAACCAGGAAAAAGGACCTGTCACAGCTAACAGCCTGAGCATGGAAGCCACTTTATTTCCATGAAACTGATACTCTCCTCCCTGGCCCAGATTAACTAGGGCAGCAGGGGAACACCAAGAGAAAGATTTCTACATACTCCTCACCAAGAGATATCTAGCAACCCAGCCAGGGGAAATTCCATCTGTCACCTCAGGCAGCAGTGACAGAGACCAGAGTGATCCTTAGCAGCACCATGTACATCATATAGACCAACATAACATCACAAATGTTCTGAATCATTAAACTGCCATTGGAATCATGGCCTGCAAAAGTAGGTGACAACTTATATGTTGAACCTAATAGTGTAACTTCCTGTAAAATAAAATATTAAAATAGGATTCAGAGTATCCTAACATAATAGACAAAATGACCAGGATACAAACCAAGAACCAAGAAAATCACAACTTGAATGAAAAACGAAATCACCTGATGCCAACCTGGTATGAATCAGATGTTGGAATCATCTGATAAGAATTTGAAGGCAGATATAAAAATGCTACAACAATCAATTACAATTCTCTTAAGAAATAGAAAATCTCAAAAAAGAAATAATTATGCAAAAAAGAAAAGGGAATTATAAAACTGAAAAATACAAAGCTCAGAAATTAAAAACTCACTCACAAGATGAGCTCAACAGAAGAGTGGAAATGGGAGGCTACGATCAGTGAATGTGAGGACAGAACAATAGAATTCACTCAATTTGAACAATAGAAAAGAAACTGGAAAAAATGAACAGAGTCTCAGGGACCTGTAAGACTACAACAGAATATCTAATATCACTGGAGTCCCAGATAGTAGAGGAGAAAAGTAGGGATGAATGAGTATTTGAAGAAATAATGGCTGGGAACTTCCCGTATTTGATGAAAGACACCAACTTAGAGATTGAATGAACCTAAAAGCTAAATGAACCCAAACAGGATAAACCTAAAGGATCCATGACAAGATACATCATAATTAAACTTTTAAAAAAAGGACAAAAGGGGCGCCTGGGTGGCTCAGTGGGTTGAGGCCTCTGCCTTCGGCTCAGGTCATGATCCCGGTGTCCTGGGATCCAGCCCCGCATCGGGCTCTCCGCGCAGCGGGGAGCCTGCTTCCCCCTCTCTCTCTGCCTGCCTCTCTGCCTACTTGTGATCTCTGTCTGTCAAATAAATAAATAAAATCTTTAAAAGAAAAAAAAAAAAGACAAAAACTCTTGAAAGGAGCCAGAGAGAAATAAGGCTTTCTCTGTAGGAAACACCAATTTAAATGGATTTGTTATGTAAAACCATGAAGATGGAAAAGGCAGACATTTTTTAAGTGCTGAAAGAAAAGTGTTAACCATAGTTCTCTATCTGGAAAAGCTATTTTTCGGGAATGAAGGGAAAATAAAGACATTCATAGATGAGTGAAAGTTAAGATTCTGTGACTAGCAGACCTACTGTGAAAAGACGGAAGTTCTCCAAGCAGAAAGGAAATGATAAGAGAAGGAAACTGAACAGCATCAGGAATCAAGAAGAAACAATAGAAAGAACAGAAATATGAGTCCATACAATAGTACATTTCCTTATGAATTTTATAAATCATATTGAAACAAAAATTATAATACTAATACTCAAAACAATGATATTTAAAGGTGGGAAAGGTAAAGAGACCTAAATGGAAGTGAAGTTTCTATACCTCATCTGAAGTGGTAAATGTTGATATCAGGACATCGTTATAATTAGCACCCACAGCAACCACCATGAAAATTATACAGAGACTGGGGCGCCTGGGTGGCTCAGTGGGTTAAAGCCTCTGCTTTCGGCTCAGGTCATGATCTCAGGGTCCTGGGATCCAGCCCTGCATCGGGCTCTCTGCTCAGCGGGAGGCCTGCTTCCTCCTCTCTCTCTGCCTGCCTCTCTGCCTACTTGTGATCTCTGTCTGTCAAATAAATAAATAAAATCTTAAAAAAAAAAAGAAAATTATACAGAGAGAAAAACTCAAAAGTATTACTCAGCCATCAGAAAGGATGAATACCTACCATTTATATCAACATGGTGGAACTGGAGGGGATTATGCTAAGTGAAATAAGTCAAGCAAAGACAATTATCGTATGGTTTCAATCATATGAGGAACAGAAGGAATAGCTTGGAGGACCATAGGGGAAGGGAAGGAAAACTGAATGGGAAGAAATGAGAGGGAGACAAACCATGGCACAAACCAGGAAACAAACTAAGGGTTATAGAAGAGAAACAAAGTAGAAGAATTGAAATCATACAGAATGTGTGCTCTGACTATAATGGAATCAAACTGGAAATCTATAACAAAGACAACAGGAAATTCTTGAAACACTTGGAAACTAAGCAAACACACTTCTAAATTATGGACAAAAAGGAAGTCTCAAAGGGAGTTTAAAAAGTACATAGAACTAAATAAAAATGAAAACACAACATATCAAAATATGTAGTATCCAGCTAAATCAGTACTGAGAGGGAAATTTATAACACTAAATGTTTACATTTAAAATGGGGAAAGGTGTCAATTTCTGTAATCTAAGTTCTTAATTCAATAAACTAGAGAAAGAGCAAAACAAACCCAAAGCAAACAAAGGTATGAACTAATATAAGAACAGAAAATAAAACTGCAAATATAAAACATTACCGGGATGCCTGGGTGGCGCAGTTGGTTAAGCAGCTGCCTTCAGCTCAGGTCATGATCCCAGTGACCTGGGACGGAGTCCCACATCAGGCTCCTTGCTCAGCAGGGAGCCTGCTTCTCCCTCTGCCTCTACCTGCCGCTTTGTCTGCCTGTGCTCTGCCTGCCACTTTGTCTGCCTGTGCTCGCTGGCTCTCTCTCTGACAGATAAATAAATAAAATCTTTAAAAAAAAAAGAAAGAAAGAAAACATTACCAAATAACTCAAGAAACAGGAAGCTTGTTCTTCAAAAATATCAATAAAATTGATAAACCTCCATTAAGATGGACAAAAACAAAATACATATTATCAATAATCAGGATGAAATAGGAAATATCATTCCAGATACTGCAGCCAGTATAAAGTAAATACAAAAGTATAAAATAAATAATAAACACAAATAATTATCATATAGTTATTAAGCAATAATTATAAATAAATAATGAGAGTACTACCTATAACTTTATGCTCATAAGTATGGTGCCTTAGAAGAAATGAAATAATTCCCTGAAAACCACAAACAGCCAAAATTCAACTAAGATGTAATAAATCATCTCAAAAGTTCTATAGCCATTAAGGAAATTGAATTTTTTTGGCTTTAAGATTTTTTTATATTCAATTTGTTCTACTTTCACATCATGTCCAGTTTACTGATATAGGTAAGTGACAACTGTAGAAGCCTGGATATCTCTCAACACAAATGAAGGAATAATGTTTGTTTCCAAAACATTATATACTCTGATGGAGGAAACTGGGTTAATGTAAAAATTTTTTAATGCTCAAATGCTTCAAATCTGTGCATATGAGATAAGAGTGTCCACATCGAACTACCTCTGTAACAGGGCTTAAGCTGGCTATATCTCCTATGGAATGACTTGATGTCCATATCTCCCCATGGAATAACCTGATGCCCATATCTTCCCATGGAATAACTTGATGCCCATGGAGCAAACCAATGTTGAACTGCCCAGCAGTTACAACTTTCTTTCTAGATAATTCAGATTCTCATCAAAGCCTCTTCTTACAATCTGAATATCATGGGCCAAAGTCTTGAGATAGTCGTAACTGGTTTTGGTCCAAAGTTTCCAGCACAGAGAATGTTGAATCTTTCCTGGCACCAGCAGTTTTTTTAGCTGGCAAACTAATATGGGATATGCGGGTCTCCTTTTACCAACACCAACATCCTGTCACTGGGCTCCGCTCAGTCACCACAAGCGCTGCCACCTCAGGAAACCGGATTTTTAATGAAAAGCTCTCTGAAATGAAATCTCCAGACCAAGACAGTCTTACTGGAGAAGTCTAGCACAACTTTAGAAGTATAATTAACACTAACTTTATACAATTTCTTCCAGAAGAGGACGACATACTCCCCGCTCATTTAAGGAAGATAGCACAAAACCATCGCAAGTCATTACAAAAAAAGAGAAAACTATGAACAAACATTCTTCCTGAACTTAGATGTAAAAATCCTTAACAGAATGTTACTAAATATTTAAATATACAAAAATAATTATACACCATGAACAAGTGGGAGTTGGTCCCTATACATAAGCCTGTTCCCAGCATAGTAAAAACAATCTTGAAAAATGAAATTGGAGGACTTATTCTTTCCAATTTTAAAATGTACTATAAAGCTATAATAGTTAAGAGAGTGTGGTACTGACGTAGTATAGACATATTGATCAGTGGAACAGAATTAAGAGTCCAGGGGCGCCTGGGTGGCTCAGTGGGTTAAGGCCTCTGCCTTTGGCTCAGGTCATGATCCCAGGTCCTGGGATCCAGCCCCGCATTGGGCTCTCTGCTCAGCATGGAGCCTGCTTCCTCCTCTCTCTCTGCTTCTCTGCCTGCTTGTGATCTCTGTCTGTCAAATAAATAAATAAAATCTTAAAAAAAAAAAAAAAAGAATTAAGAGTCCAGAAATAAATCTTTACATTTATGGTAAATTGATTTTTTACAAAGCTTTTTAGGCAATTCTGTGAGGGAAGGATTGTCTTTTCTACAAATGATGCTAGGTCATTTAGATAGCCACATGTAAAAAGATGGATTTAGAACCCTCATACATATGTAAATAATTAATTCAAAATGCATAATAGTCTAAATGTAAGAGTTAAAACTGTAAAACATTTAGAGAAAAAGAGAGAAGAAAACCTTTATGTCCTTGGATTAAGTAAAGAGTTCTTAGTATGACACCAATAGCATAATCCTTAAAAGAAAATAATTATAAATTGGACTTCATCAAAATTTAAGTTTTGTACTTCAAAAGACACCATTAAGGAAATAGAAATACAAACCACAAACTTAGAGAATATATTCACAAATCCTTGATAAAAATACTTATAACCATAATCTATAAAGAAATCTTACAACTAAATAAGACAAATGACAAAATTTTTTAAAATAGACAAGGTTTGAATAGAGATTTCACAAAGGAAAACATAAAAATGGTTAATGAGCACAAGAAAAGATGTTCTAAATAATATTACCATCATTACTATCATAATAATACTATCACTACAAATTAAAACCACAGTGAGACACCACTTCATACCCACTAGAATGACAATAAGGAAAGAGACAGACAATAATAAGTGGTAGCATAAATGTGGAAAAATGGAAACCTTCATAGTTGCTGATGGAAATGTGAAATGATGTGGCTGCTTTAAAGACTTTTGGCAATTAAAAATGCATATTAAACATAAATTTACCATACAACCCAGAAATTCCACTCCATTATTACCCAAGAGAATTTATCTACATAAAAATATATATAAATGTTCATAGAAGCCTTATTTATAATAACAAAAAAAGTAGAAAAAATCCAGATTTCCATCAACTGGTGAACAGATGAACAAAATGTGGTATAGCTATACAAAGGAATTCTATTCAGTAATAAAGAAAAACAAAACACTGATGAATACTACAACATGGATGAACTTCAAAAATGTTATGTTAAGTGAAAGAAGCCAGATACAAAAGACCACATATCATATTATTCCCATTTATATGAAATGCCAGAAAAGGCAAATCTGTACAGACAGTAAGTAAGTTAGTGGTTGCCTAGGACTGGGGTTGGAACAGGAATTGACTGCAAATGGACAGGAGGTTTCTTCCTGGGGTGACGGAAATGTTCTAAAATTGGATTGTGGTGATGGTTGCACAATTTTGTAAACTTACTAAAAATCATGAAATTGTATGCTTATAATGCGTGAATTCTATGATATATACCATATCTTAATAAAAATCTTAACTACAGTAGGTCAAACGTCATTACAAAATGTGTTTTCTGATATACAATGAGTGATAGAAATCCTTTTAAAATGTGTTCATATGAATGATAATTTTAATTTAAAAATTTTTTCTTTTCTAACAGAAAAAGGGAAATTGAAACAAAACTGGAAGAATTGTTAAACTTCAAATATTTCATTTGAAGAGATTTTATTTTTGAAAAGAGCCCTCCTGGATTTTGAAAAAAGACAAAGGAAAATGTTGAGCAGTTGGAAATCATTGTGCTTTAAAACCCCAGGTTTTGAAAGCCCTATCAGATTATGGAAAAAGACAAAGGAAAATGTTGAGTAGTTGGAGTCATTGTGCTTTAAAACCCCAGGTTTCAAATGCTAACCACTCTCACATTCCCTGTAATCTCTGCTCACCTCTTGATTTAGTTTTGTTGTCAAAGTAAACAAAGTTCCCAGTTATATTTATTTTTAAAAACCCAAAGAAGATAAAATTTTTATTCAAAGTTATTTTTCAACTTCTACAAAAAGGATACAAAGATACAGGCATCTTAAAAATCAAAACCAGCTCTGGTCTCAATTCTGTTGAGTAAAATGTTATGCTTCTTGGGGGTAATTTCATGGAGGACAAAGTTCATTTTAAGTTCAGCTACATCAAGACATGAACTAGCCATAAGAGACTCTTTTTTTTTTTTTTTTTTTACCAGTTAAATGTGTTTTATTAGGTAGATCAACCTCATCACAATGACTGTTTCTTAGATAATGAAGGTAATACACATTTTTACTAAATGGTTAAAAAGAAATTAATCATCCAAATGCTAGATTCCATGTGTCATTTTTTCATGCTTTCACTATTGTTTTTCCCAAATTATCTCCTTTCAGCATTCCCATAAATGCAGCTGGCATGTTTTCAAATCCTTCAGTGATGTATTCATGGTATTGGATTTTACCCTCCAGGACCCACTGCAGCAAGTCTTTCAGAGCCTTCTGGCGGACCTCTCCTTGCCAGCGGGTGACGATGAACCCTTCCATGCGGAGCTCCTGATAGATAACATTCTCTGGGGGTGGGCCTGGGGGAAGCGGGCGAGTACTATTGTACGTAGAGATGGCCCCACATATAGCAATTCTTCCAAATTTCTTCATCTGGGGAATAACAATGTTTGAAAACTCTCCACCTACATTATCAAAATAACAATCATAACCATCAGGAGAGGCTTTTTTCAAAGTTTCTTCTAAAGACTACTGTTTTGTAGTTAAAGGCAACATCATACCCAAGCTTTTTAAGGTAGGCAACCTTTTCATCAGACCCTGCTGCTCCAACAACTTTGCAGCCCTTGAGCTTAGCTATCTGCCCCACCACAGAGCCCACTGCTCCTGCTGCTGCATTAACCATCACTGTTTCTCCACCCTTCACACCACAGATGTCAAGTAGGCCAAAGTAGGCTGTTAGCCCTGTCATGCCCACTGTTCCCAGAGCCAAAGACACTGGGATGGTGTCCGGCCACTCTGCGGGTAGCTTTTCCAGATCTTTCCCATCAGAAATAGAGTGCATTGTCCAGCCTGAAAGAGCCACTACCAGAGCTCCCGCTGGGAAGGCTGAGTTTTTACTTTCCACAACTCTGGCCACTTGGTGCCCCATCATCACATCACCCTCCTTCAATTTTTTGGACGCCACTCTCATATAAGGATCCACAGTAAGGAACAAAGCTTCCAGCAGGACCTCTCCATTTTTTAAGGATGGGAGTTCAACTGTCTTCAGCTCGAAGTTGCTGTGAGTAGGACTGCCTTCAAAGTGCTTCTTCAGGGTCCAGCTCTTAGCACGAACCATTCTGAAGTTTCCAAGTCCACGGGTTCCACTACCTAGACAGAGAATGTGGTTGGGGTTGTGCAGCAGGGAGCCCACCGACCGCCATAAGAGACTCTTAATCTCAGGAAACAAACTGAGGGTTGCTGCCGGGGAGGGATAGGGTGACTGGGTTATGGACATTGGGGAGGGTATGTGCTATGGTGAGTGCTGTGAATTGTGCAAGACTGATGAATCACAGACCTGTACGCCTGAAGCAAATAATATATTATATGTTAATAAAAAAAAAAGATATGAACTAGCCAGTCCTTCCCTCCTCACCACCTCTACCTACTGCTCGAGCTCTCCTTCTAATAAATAAATAAAATCTTTAAAAAAAAAGAACCTCAAATTTACATATTTTATTTCTTATAGATGAGATATATTAGTTTGTTTAGATAAATGTATATTTTATCATTTTAACATTTATTTTACAATCATAATTCTCATAATTAGTATTGGTTTTTTATTTAATGCAGGTTCTCCATTCCCAAGTTATTTTTATTCATCTTTTCTTATCAGGACTTCATCATTGCATAGCTTTTGCAGGAGGTTCTCATAAAGGCAATTTTACTTGAGTCTGTTCATGTTTATAAAAGCTGTCAGGCCCCTACAATTTCAACCACATCTTGGTATAATTTTTTCTTTAGAATACTGTAGCAGTTGCCCCATTATCATTTGGTATTGAATTCTGATGTGGAAAAGACTGAAGATGGTCTGTGGGAATATTTTTTCTCTTCTCTGTAGATCATTGGCTCTTAAAATATGGTCCCAGATCGGTAGCATCAACATCATATGGGAATTTGTTAAAATGCAAATTACCAAACCCCATTTTATGGCTACTGAATTAGGAACTTTGGTATAGAGTCCAGAAATGTTTTTAAAAACCATCCAGATGTTCCTCATGCCTACTAATGTTTGAGAACTATTTCTTTTTTTCTGCCTAGATACTTGAAGATATCTTACCTTGAAATTCAATGACCTACTCCACTAATCCAGGATATTTTAGAATTGAGAGTTCTGTGTCAAAATTTCCTGAATTCCTTTCAGTGTGCACTCTGACTGATCAAGGATACAAAGCAAACAAATTAATCACTTGGCTGGTATGACTGAATGACTATACATCTCAGATTAGTTTTAATTTATGCCTATTGTCCCAGTGTATTTATGACTACAGCCTCCTTTCATTTTCAAGATTGTCCTAGTTTGGATGATAGATTATATGGTCATCCTATTTATGCCCAGTGAGCCCAGTGGCTTGCAACATATCTATGATCAAATGCGGTGTGATCTCTGGGAAAGTTCTGAGAGGAGATTCAGCATAGAGGCCCATAGTTTTGGAGCAAAAAGCTCTTGGCTTGCTATTGGGCTATGGTGGAAACTGAATACTCATTTGACTATGGATCACCGTTGCCCCACATGAATTGAGTGTTTTATCTACCAAGCCATAGAATCAGCCATTTCCAGCAATACTCCTTTATCGTGGGTATATTTGGGAGTGGGCTTGAGCAATTGTAAATTGGATGAGCTGGAGGCTCTTAATCCTGGTGTGTCTATTCCCATTGAGCTGCTATCCTGCTCTCATTCTTGACTTTAGCCACATGCAGTGCTCTTGATGGCCAGAAAAAATCTGAGTCTATTTTGCAGAGGGTTTTGCATGACAGTTGGTGATGACTTCTGCAATGCAGCAGCCCCACCAAGTTTGTGACCCTGCAAAAAAAGAAAGGTAATTCCATCCAGTGGGCAGAACCCTAAGTGTGACATCTCATTGCTCATTTAGTCCAAAGGAAAGCTGGCCTAAGGAGAAGCTCTATAGTAATACATGAATAGAAGGCTAATGATTTGGCAGCACAGTCAGGGACATGAAAGGAACAATATGAGAACTGAGAGTACCTGGGTGGCTCAGTTGGTTAAGTGTCTGCCTTCTGCTCATGTCATGATCCCAGGGTCCTCCTGGACTTTTCAAGGCATCTGCTTCTCCCTCTGACCCTCCCACAATGTGTTCTCTCAACCTCTCACTCACTCTCTCGCTCTCAAATAAATAAATAAAATCTTTAGAGAATTGATAACGAGCTGGTCTGGAGAAAAAGGTATGCGAAGGGATCTCTCAGAATGAATTCAGGGTATTAGAATGTTTGTGTCCTATATAAATGCCCACCAAAGGGCCTTTACTCCATAGATTTTCTTTGCCTAGGTAAACATGATGACCTCCCTATTTCAGCACTAGGGACCCTATAATCAATTATTTAATTCCAAATATTCCTGTGAATCGAACCATTATGACTGTCCCACCAGCACTTCTGTCTACTAAAGTAACCAGCCCAAGTTGTTCTTCTGATAATTTGGCGCTACTTACTAGTCTCTGCCACCCTGAGATGTCATATTCCTTATTGAAATCATAGAACCCATTTCAATATCAGTATTTGCCACCTTTGTCTCTGACCTACAGAAGCCAGCCGCTCTGGTGCTTTTCAAATATTTTGGTACTACCTTCATTAATGCATTTCTCAATGTTATTGTGACTGGCATGTCCTCAGGGCTGGGATGGCTGAGTTGGTAGTACATGAGAGATCCACTCTAACATACTTATCTCCCTAAATCTTTTTTTTTTTTTTCTTTTAAAGATTCATTCATTTACTTCAGAGAGAGAGAGAGAGCATGTGAGTGAGAAGGGGGGAAGGGGCCAATGAAGGAATCTCCAGCAGACTCCTCACTGCCAGGGAGCCTGATGCTGAGCTCGATCCCACGACTCTGAGACCATGACCTAAGCTGAAACCAACTGACAGAGCCACCCAGGCACCCCACTCTCTAAATCTTTTTATTCCTTCTTCTATAGAGGATTTCTGGCATTTCAACTGAGCATAAGCCAGGAATGAATATAATTTTCTGCCTATCAAAAACAAAAAGAGAAAATAATACTAATATTATGCTTTATGTTAATTAACTGGAGGTAAAATAAAAACTTGGAAAAAGAAATTAAATTTATGGTAAAAGTAAAACAGAAAAACTTATCAAAAACAGACCAACTGGGGCACCTGGGTGGCTCAGTGGGTTGAGCCTCTGCCTTCGGGTCAGGTCATGATCTCAGGGTCCTGGGATCGAGCCCCGCATTGGGCTCTCTACTCAGTGGGGCGCCTGCTTCCCCCTCTCTCTCTGCCTGCCTCTCTGCCTACTTGTGATCTCTGTCTGTCAAATACATAAATAAAATCTTAAAAAAAAAAAACAACAGACCAACTACTTTGAGGCTAAAGAGGATAATAATTAAAAAAGGAAGTTGGATTCATAAAAATATTGTTGTTATTAAACATCTGTTATAATAAACAAGAAATGATGTAATAATAAGAAAAAGCTGACCCAACAACACTGAAAATGCATGGTTGGAAAATTATAATTAGTGCCCATATAACTGTCCTTAGAAAGGCATAATTCAGCTGAAACATTGTATGTAGTCCCTATGAAAAATGTGCACTAAAGAAGACTCAACAGAATTTCTACAATTTATACATGTTCTTATTTTCCAGAACTATGCTTACCACATTTAATTTGGTTTCCAAAAATCTATTAGTCTGAAGAAAGGGGGGTTTGGGTTAGTAGATAAAATACTGTAATTATCAGAAAGATGTATTTCTTCTGTGTATTAATAAAATGTCATTTGTTTCCTACCACCTGGACTGAAAAATTTACTATGGTCTTATCAAACCTGGGTAGGTGAGAGGCCAGGCCCTGTACCAGATCGTACCATAAATACCAATTCTTGAGGTCCTGGTGAACAGTGCAGTTATGTTGCTTATGAAGAAACCTGAAATACCATTTCTGTTATTCTGCAGTTTTATCCCTGAATCAATCCCTAAAAATGTGGAGTCATCGGTTCTAAATGGCAAGTAAAGGGATTCCCATATAACTTTACATAATCCCAGAAACTAATTCAATTACACATTTGTGCTTTTAATGGCCATTTAGAGATGCTAGGCCTTCTTCAGGAATACTATACAATGTTTACAGAGTTAAGTAACTGATGGGAAGATAAAGAGTCTCAGGGGACTTGCTCTTTAATGTACTGGAATATCCAGTCCTAGAACTGCCTCTATCATGAGAGAAAAGTGGAGGAGCTCTGCTCAGATATGATGTTACTAACAAGTAGGAGAAAAAAATGCCTTAGGATGGTTGATAACCACGACCAAATCCCAGAACTGGGGTCTGGGAAGAGTCCAGGGAGCCATCAGAGCTTTGTCTTCTTGGTCTCCAGGTTGATCATGTTCCCTTGGGCATAGGGAATCTGCTTATCTGCTGGCTCCTGTAAATCCTCTGGCTTTATAGGAACATAATAGTAGCCCATGATGGAGAAGATCAGGCAGACCACCAGCAGGAGACAGGAAAACAAAATGAATTCAGCCCACTGCAGGAAGAAATAAATATAAGAGAAGAATATGAAGAAACTTTAAATGGATCTTCATAGGATGAGGACTATGGAACAAACTGACTCAGGGTCACCAACATAGGCAGAGGTTTGTTAAAAGAAGAATGGCTTCACTGGCCTCTCCTCATATGGTCTATGGCGGCCATTATTGCTGTTCTTACATGTCCATTCTCCTTGCAAAGTCTGTTTATATCTTAGCCATCTTACACACAGCACTGAGTGAAGAATGTGGGAGGCAAAGGGATGGAGGAAGAGGGAGGAAAGGAACTTGGAGGGGAAATCTTGGGTAAACACAAACTCCTGCTTCATCAGATCCATACCTGTACTAGACCACTGAACTGTGCCACAACAAGCACGATGATATTCCCAACTGCGACCGTCAACAACCAGGCTGCCTGAAGTACAGATTTCATACTAGTGGGAGCCTAAAGAGGACACAGGTTTGTGAGTAAACAATCTCCCCAAACCACCCTATGACTCAAGCATCTATCCAGAAAACTTTTCCCACAAAAGTTTCTAAATTTGAACTCCTCCTCCTCCAACTTTAGCTATCATGTTGATTTAAGGGGTGATAGTAATGTGAACAGTAATAATAAGATGGACCTCTTAATTGAATACTTCAATTCATTATATCACATAATCTTCATTATACCCTAAGAGATCAATTCTATCAGTATTCTTACTTTACACATAAAGAAAAATAGCATTAGAGAGATAATTAACTTGCTCAAGTTTTACACGATAAGTTGTACAATCAAAATTTGAACATGGGTAATTTGACTCCTCAGTCCTTATTCTTAAAGTACCATTTCCTAGATCCCAAACAGCATCAGTTACTATGCTGCACTGTCATGATCCTGGGAGTCAAGATGACTCCCTCTTCAGGGTCATATATAAAAAATCTAAGGCCAAAAAAATATAGAGGTCTTGGCCAGGATCACATACTATTTAAAGCAGTGTTATGATTAAAATTCATCCTTCTCCAAGCAATATATCTGCCTCCACTTTTCACTTGCAAAAACCTACCTGAGAATAGGAAAACTCAAGTCCTGTGACAGAGAACATGACCTCCCCAGCTGTAACCAGGGCGTACTGTGGTAGCTGCCATGCAATGGAGAGTTTGGTGGTAGGCATGTCTTCCATCTTCCAGGCCTGAGGATCCTGACTGGTGCGCTTAGTGAGGAAAAGAAGAAAGGGGTTCATCAGCAGTCTCAAGTAAATATTTCTGATCTACAGCATTCTATGATCTTATACCCATCCCCTCTTTGTATTTTCATCCTTCAAGAGACTCAGCAAATTCTATAAATTTCAGTTTTTTGAAATTCCTTTTGGTAACACCGCACTCACTTACCTGGGTTCAGTCAGTCAGATACCATTATTGACAGAGTCCCTAAATGGCAGAATATTTTGATATTGTTGTTGTTTGGATTTCCACCTTTTGACCTACAGGTATTCTGATCCTGGCCAACATTTTAAATATAAAATGGCATCTGAATTATACAAACACAATGAATTTTCAGAAAGCACATTCTTCTTTTTTTTTTTTTTTAAAGATTTCTTTTATTTATTTGACAGAGAGAAACACAGTGAGAGAGGAAACATAAGCAGGGGGAGTGGGAGAGGGAGAAGCAGGCTTCCTGCTGAGCAGGGAGCCCAATGTGGGGCTGGATTCCAGGATCTGAGCTGAAGGCAGATGCTTAACAACTGAGCTACCCAGACACCACCAGAAAGCTTTATTCTTGAGAAAAGTTTAACTCCTTGTCCAGTTTTCTATGTTAAGTACAAAGTGTTTTGAACATTTTCCATTATTTTACTAAAATTACTTTTATCAAAATGAATTATTTTCTTGGTAAACATTACATTAAAGATTTTGTTGATCAATTTTTAAAAATCTATATCAAATACTGCCTGCTATTTTAAATTCTATTTATTGGTCATCATTTCTGAACTCAAATCTTACACATTTAAATTATGTCAAAAAGGCAGTTTTTCTGCAGAATTTTAGTCAAAAAGTACTCTTTCGGGGTCAATTTTTTTTGTTACTAATCTTACCAAATATACATGACTATTTAATCTTTATTTCTTTGTCTAGAAATACTTTTACTATGCAGGTTTCTAGCTATGGTTGGTTTTATTTTATATAGGTTATATCTACTAATATTTGTTATGAACTGGATAAAAACTCTAAAATTGTATGTATTTCTTAAAGTGAAACCATTATTAGGTAGTAGGTGTAATATCTAAAATATAATATGATTAAAATGACAGTTAAAACATCAAGATCAGGGACGCCTGGGTGGCTCAGTTGGTTAAGCGACTGTCTTCGGCTCCGGTCATGATCCTAGAGTCCCGGGATGGAGTCCCACATCGGGCTTCCTGCTCAGCAGGAAGTCTGCTTCTCCCACTGACCTCTCCCCTCTCATGTTCTCTCTTTCTCTCTCAAATAAATAAACAAAATCTTAAAAAAAAAAATCAAGATCAAAAGTCTTGAAATCAAAAGTCTCTAGTATCCAAATGTCCTTGATTCTCTGAGTCATAGGGCCATTGGTTCAAAATAGTTGATTTATCAGTTGATATTGTGAACAATACACGGGCATATGTTTGCATTTTCTTAGGCTAAGGAAAGACCATGACCTGAGCTTCTAAATCAAGGTCACATACTCAAATAGCCATGGGCAGATAATTAAGTAAATGAAGCAGGCTGAGTGGAAATGATGGGAGCTGTGGTGAAGTGGATAGCACAGGCCCCATCTAAAGTGTAAAGTCAGTACAGCCTCAGCCAACTGACATGGTAATACCTGTTATTAAATCTTCTGATTTTGTTTTTAAGAAATGTTAAGAATCTAGCTTCTTAGGTGAAATCTCCTGAATTTTAAGTATTGTCAATTACTAATGATTATCATTACTTTTGTCAGTAGTGTGCAGGCCAAACAAAGCAGGACTATGGAAAAAACTGGGCCCCCGGGCTCCAATTTATGATCTCTACTCCAAATGATTATTAGATCTGGGCATTCAGAAACAATATATAAGACTTCAATCTTGAGTAGCACACAAAAGACAGAACAAATGATTAGTGGGATAACACCAGGAATACAAGTGTTATGGGTTGCGTTGTGTCTCCTTTAAACTCATATGTTGAAGTCCTAACCCTAACTGAGTCCTAACTGAGAATGTGACCTTATTTGGATATAGAGTTGTTGCAGATATAATTAGTTGTGTTAAAATGGGGGCATTAGGGTGGGCTCTAATCCAATATAACCAGTATCTTGGTAAAAAAAGAAGAAAACTGGACACAGATAAGCATATAAGAAGAATTCCATATGAAGATGAATGCAGAGATTGGGGTGATTCTTCTACATATCAAGGAATACCAAATGTTACCAGAAGACCACTAGAAGTAAGGGAAAAGCATGGGAAATATTCTTCTTCACAGCCCTCAGAAGGACCAACACATTGGTCTTGGACTCCTTGCTTTCATGACTGTAAAACAATAAACTCCTATTTTTAAGCCACTCTACTTGTGGAACCTGGTTACAGCAGCCCTGGAAAACTATCACTAGGTTGTTTTATCATCTGGACATTAATTAAGGTAATATACCATATCAATAGGATAAAGGACAAAAACCACATAAGTCTCTCAATAGACATAGAACAAGCATTTAACAAAACTCAACCCCCTTTCATGGTAAAAAACAAACAAAAACCTCAACAAACTAAGAATAGAAGGAAACTTAACCTACTAACTGACTATGGGCATTAAGGAGGGCATATGATATAACGAGCACTGGGTGTTATATGCAATTGATGAATAATTGAACTCTACATCTGAAACTAATGATATACTACCTGTTAATTAATTGAATTCAAATAAAGTAAGAAAAAAATAAATGGCATCTATGAAAAACCCACAGCTAACATACATAATGATAAAAAACTGATTACTTTCCCCACCAGGAGAATGTCTGTTCTCACTACTTCTAGTCAACATTATACTGGAGCTTCAAATCCCAGCAATCAGTCAAGAAAAAGAAATAAAAGGCATCCATATTGAAAAGGAAGAAGTAAAGCTATCTCTATATAGATGACATAGTCTTGTATGTAAAAATCTCTAAGGGATCCACTAGAAAAACTATTAAAACTAATAAATGAATTCAGTAAGGTTGCAGGATAAAAGATCAACATACAAAATCAATTGGTTTTTCTACAGGCTTGCAGTGAACAATCTGAAATTGAAATTAGAAGAGTAACTCCATTAACAACAATATCATGGGGCACCTGGGTGGCTCAGTTGGTTAAGTGCTCAACTCTCAATTTCGGCTCAGGTCATGATCTCAAGGTTGTGATATCCAGCCCCAAGTACAGCTCTGCATTGGGCTGGGCATGGAGCCTGTTTAAGATTCTTTCTCTCTCTCTTTCTTTCCCTGCCCTCCCAACTGCTCTCTCTCTCTCTAAAACCAAAACAAACAAAACCCTCAATAGCATCATAAAGAATAAATACTTACAAATATCCTTATGCCCCTCCCACTGCTCTCTCTCTCTAAAACAAAAACAACCAAGAAAATCCCAATAGCATCATAAAGAGTAAAATGCTTATGAATAAATTTAACAAAGTAAATGTAAAACCTATACTCTAAAAAATACACTGTTGAAAAAGTTAGATGTTAAGGAAGATCTGAAAAAATGGAAAGAGATCTCATGTTCACTGATCAGAAGACTTAATATTGTTAAGATAGCAATATTCCTCAAAATCACCTACAGATTAAATGCAATCCCCATCCAAATCCCAGCTAGCTTCTGATTCTAAACTGATCCAAAAATTTATATGGAAATCCCTGAGAGGCCCAGAATAGCCAAACTAATCTTGAAAATGAAGTATAAAGTTGGATGACCTATACTTTCTGATTTTAAAATTTTCTACAAAGTAACAACAATCGAAACAGTGTGGTACTGGCACAACTACAAACATATAGATCAATGGAATAGAATTGAGAATCTAGAAATAAGCCCTCACATCTATGGTCAACTGATTTTTGACAAGAGTACCGAGGCCATTTAATGGGAGAAGAATAGTATTTTCAATAAATTGTGCTGGGACAACTGAATATTCACATATAAAGGAATAAAGTTAATCTCCTAATTCTCACCATATGCAAAAATTAACTCGAAATGGATTAAGGATCTAAATATAAGAGCTAAAACTATAAAGCTCTTAGAAGAAAACATAGGCAGGGGTCCCTGGGTGGCTCAGTGGGTTGGGCCTCTGCCTTCAGCTCAGATCATGATCTCAGGGTCCTGGGATCGAGTTCCGCATTGGACTCTCTGTTCGGCGGGGAGCCTGCTTCCTCTTCTCTCTCTGCCTGCCTCTCTGCCTACTTGTGAGCTCTCTCTGTCAAATAAATGAATAAAATCTTTTTTTTTTTTTAAGAAGTAAACATAGGCATAAATCCTCATGACTTTGGATTATGCAATTGTTTCTTTGATACGACTTCAAAAGCATAAGCAACCAAAGAAAAAGAGATAAACTGAACATCATAAAAATTAAAAATGCCTGTGCTTCAATGGACAACATCAAGAAAGTTAAAAAACATATTGAACAGGGAAATATTTTTAAATCATATATTTGATAACAGACGTATCTAAAATATATAAAAAATGCTTACAACTCAATAATTAATAACCCAATTAGAAATTTGACAAAGGATCTGAATAGGCATTTCTCCAAAGCAGATATGCAAATCTCCAATAAGCACACGAAAAGATGCTCAACAACAGGAGCCATTAAGAAAATACATATCAAAACCACAATGAGCTACCATTTCATACCTACTATAGCCTACTAGGATGGCTATAAAAAAAAACCAAAAACGGAAAAACAAATATTGGTGAAGATGTGGAAAAATTGCAACCCTCATACACTATTGGTGGGAATGTAAAATGGAATTCATTTTGGAAAAGTTCCCAGTGGTTCCTCAAATGTTTAAACATAGAACTACTATGTGACCCAGCAATTCCACTCCCAGATATATACCCAAGAGATGTGAAAATGTATGGCCACACAAAAAGTTGTACATGATGTTCCTAACAACATTATTTATAATAGTGAAAAGGTAGGAAAAACCCAAATGTCCATTAACTGATGAATTGACAAATAAAATATGTTACATCTATACAGTGGAATATTATTTGGTAATAACAAGAAATGAAGCACTGATACATGTCTCAATATGAATGAACCCTGAAAAATATGCCAAATGAAAGAATCCAGACACAAAGGGCCACATATTATATCATTCTGTATTTCTATTATATGCGTGCTACCAACGTTATCTCTTTTAACATCCCTTCTAGAGACCTTAGTAGGTTTGCTAAAGTCATGATAGAACCTATCACTTTATACTAGAAATAAGTATGTGATCGCAGGATAAATTCAGATCCAGACATAGACATATATATACAAATACAGATAAAATTATATGGAAGGAGAGAGTAGGGGTGGCCATGAGCTACTTACATTAATAATAACAAACAGATAAGCTGCACCAGGGTCTAGTAGACCCATATTCAGTGAAAAGTTCTTATCTTCTGTTCTACAATGCACCACAGGGTATCTGCAACAGGACAATTTTAGTTAAAACAAACACCACAGCCTAGAAAAGCACTCCCATCTCCAGGGAAAGACTGATCTCATCTCTCTACTCAGGGTGAGTCAAGTAGAAAAGCCACCATTTCCTTTGAAGGCAAGTCTCTAGGAGTAAAATATTTCTATGCCAGGTTTTTCAGCCACTGTTCTGAGCTCTTCATTCCTACCAGGTACCTTTTTTTTTTTAAACTTTACACCTAAATAAAGAAAGCACAAACATCTTCTTTTGTGGATTTCAGGCCCTAAGTTTTCTCACTGAATTCTTGTGAATTTTTCTCCTCCAAGTCTTATGAATTAGTGGAACAGTGTAAAACAGTGAACCTGAGTATACTCAAAATTAGCTGAGATATACCTAATCCCCTTACCTATATGCAAAGAAATCATTTAAAAAACAGCTGCTGATAAAAATAAAATGTCCACAAGGGTAATGCTCTTACTCTCCACTTTGTACAGTTGTGTAAGCAGACACACCATAGTCTTCACCAACAGTGAGGGAGATATCTGTACCCAGGGAGATGTTGACCTCTCTACGTAAAGTATTAACAAACCTAAGGGTAGAAACATTGTTACACATTAGACAAACCCTCACAAACAGGGACACCTGTTTACCACTATGTCCCCAGTGCCTAGAACAGTTTTTGGCACACAAAAGGCCCATGTTATATATTATTAGGTGGATAAATAAATGAACTCCCATGTAAGGAATAATCAATAGTCTTAGTTATCCTTAACTTTATCTTTCCTGAGGTATTAGTTTTCCATCTGTCACACTCTCACATCATCTCTAGCTGGGATGGACACAATCATGATCACCTATGGCAGTCTGAGTTGCCTCACTAATCCAGTTTAGGCACATCCAATTTCTTTCCCTCTTATAATGGTGGGATTCATCAGTTGAGACTCCACTAAGAAAAATTAGTGGATATATGTACACTAGAATATATATATATTCCAGTATTTATGTAAAACTGATACTGTATCTTCTTACAAATGAAGTCTGATTTGACTATACAAAACTCAGACTCCCACACATTAGTAGGTTGAGTTTTCATTTTGGAATCTGCAGACAATCCTGGACCCTTCCAGAAAGATCTTTTTAGAGTCCTGAACCTGGATTCCTAAACTGTTTCCTCAGTATGGGTTTTGGTATCTTGAAAGCTTTTATACTAATCTCTGGCCCACCAGGTAAGAAGGGCAGTTTCCTCTAGAACCCTTGTGTTGACTCCTGCACTGATCTAGAAATTTCCTTTTACCCCTTCTGGAGGTTCCTATGGCTCTCTCACCTAGGGAAGTCCTATCCTCACTATCATCTTACTTATTTTGAGTTACTTTTTATAAAGCATATTCAAAAGGAAATTATTATGACTGTTCCACCCTTCAGCAAAGTTCAGACATTTCATTACAAGTTCTCCTCTAAAGTGCTAGTTTCAACAGCAGCCACCTCATCTTGATGGACATAGGCATGTGCATCTGTCTATTTCATGCCTGATTTCCTGTTACAGAGAGCAGGTGACCTCTTGGGTACTCCATTTCTGTAGCTTTCATTGGCTGTCTGACATGACTTTGGGGCTTATCTGGATTCAAAAACAAGTCTTTTGACTCCAAAGGTATTACCTTTACTCCACCGTGGTGCCTCTACAGGCTTATAATAAAACTATACTTTGCTTTAAAAATATAGTAACAATAAGAGATATTCAACTACCAACCATGAAGAGAGGATTATTTGCTCACTCCTGAATTTTTTCCCGGTGATCACAGAGATAAAAGTACTTAATTATTTTCCTGAGAGCAAAATAAGTGGATAAAATTCAACAGAAAGGGATGTATGCACCAGAGCACAGGGGGCACATACAGATACAAGGTCATTTTTTTAATACCACAAGGGAAAGCAAGCTTATCTGCCTCTTATTGTTCTGGAAGATGCCTTTAAGACCAATACCCTTGATATTATAGGAGAGAGAATCCATGTACAAGACAAGTAAAATGTGAGGCTGCTTTATCTGAAGCCCCACAGATCAGAAGAGACCAAGAGTCAACACAGAGGGACCTTGGGTCTCCTTGACAACCAAACCTTACAGCTGTCATCCCATTGGTTGTTTTGTTTTCTTCAACCTTCACCTATAATAGAGGAAAGTAAAAATCAGTTATAGCTGACAACAAGGAACTGATAATTAGAAAATCTAATTGTAAGTCTTATCTTTGGTAAGGTATTGATGAGCTGGTTAAAATACACTCTGATAACAATTTGGAACCTAAGCTACTCCTCAACTTACCATCATGCTGGAAATGTTTTTTCCATCTTCTAGAATGATCAGACTGTACCGGTTTTTCTCTTCCATAGAATGCTTAGTGTAGACAGACAGATTGTGATATTTTACGTAGAAGTGGAAATCCTGGCTTTTTGTCTTTAGGTGGAACTGGGCATAGTGTGGCATCTTCTGTAGAAAAAAGAAACTGTCACATTCACTTTCTACCCTATCGTAGGCATCACTATCTCATAACATCCCAGGGTGGGTGAGCTCATCAAATACTTTCAACTTTGCCCTTTAACCTAGTAATTCTCTTTAGGAAAATGCCATATGAGAGTAATTAGAGACATGCATAAGGATTTACGAGTAAGGATGTTCTTTGTAGAATTATGTATATTAATAATACATCTTAAATGCCTATAAGGAAATACTTCAATAAACTATGATATATCTATAAAATGGAATATCATGTGTCCATTAAAATCATATTCTCAAATTATCTAAGGATACAGAAGGATACTTATGACACGATTAATGTTAATAAAAAAATCAAAGTTCAATACTATAGAGTTTGACTACCTTTTAGAAATTAGTTTATTTGTGTATACCAATATGCTGATTGATCATCTCTGGGTGATGCAATTATAGGTGGTTTTTATGTCTTTCTCTATACCCTCCAGTTTTCAATAATAGATGTATATAAATTTCATTATTAAAAGTAATATTTTAAAATAAAAATTTCAGAGGCATCTGGGTGGTGTAATCGGTTAAGCAACTGATTCTTGCTTTCAGCTCAGGTTGTGACCTTAGGGCTGTGAGATTGAGCCCCACATCAGGGTCTGAACTTGGCATGGAGTCTGCTTGAGATTCTCTCTCCCTCTCCCTATGCCCCTCTCACTTGTGCTCTTGCTCTCTAAAATAAATAATAAATCTTAAAAAAATACAAATATTTCAGAATATGTACAGTAGTAATGGTGAAAATATGCAAGCCAAATCTTCCAGAGGATGTGATATTAGGAGGCAGTTTGAAATAACAGTACAAATTACAACCTACCGAGACCTTACAATGTCCCTGACACTGTGCTAAGTGCTTCACATATAATACTTATCCTTACAACAGCTCATGGCATAAATTATTGCCATTTTATAGGTGCTGAAACTGAGGTTTAGAGATAAAATAACTTGTTCAGGGTCTTACAGCTAGGGAATGGCAGAACCAGGAATTGGACTGGGGACAGTTTGCCTCTACAAGTGCGTGCTTCTAACTACTATATTATGCTGTCACCTTGTTGCATAATCTGAATGTGTTTCTAATTTATTCAAGTCCATATCTTACCTGAAAGGATTTAATGGACTCTTCCAACAGAGTATTGTTTTCATCGCCCAGTACTGTCACCTTCACCTCACCATCCGCCAGATTCAAGGCTTGCAGGAAAATCTTTTGGGGACCGGGCTGCGGTGGGGTCATTCTCTTAGGACAGAGAACACGGGTCAGAATTACCAACAACCCTTGGAGGTAGTTCTCAGTCCTACCTCTGACATCCTAGTCCATCCAGTCAGGAGGATGCAGTTTTCTCCCTCTGGAGGGCATTTGGCTTAGAAAACTCTGAAGGCAGTTTGGAGGGGAGAAACACCAGCTCAGTGCAGCAAGCACTGATGCTACATGACAAACTCCATGCTTTTTGACTCAGTTATGACCTCATGTATCATTCCCCAGTAATGGCTATTTGATCTGCCAATTCAAAAGCCTGTCTTCTCAAAGAGAAGAGAAGATAGCTTGGATATTAGTGTTTGGGAATTCCTTGACAGTATACTCTGAATCACTCAGGTGGGAGGTGGGCCTTGTTTTGCATTGCTCTTCTACCCATATCTACTCATTTACCACAGATAGTTATGATGCATCTTCTCCAAAACAGGTTCTGTGCTAGGTCCCGGGCAATCAGGATTGAACAAGTCAGAAGAGTGAACAACGATATGTTTGACTCAGTTTGATTCCTCATGGAGCTTAAGATTTATTGAACTCACATCAATTTTTATCTCCACAGCTGCTGCAACTGCAAATGCCAGGCTTGCTAGGATCATACCAACAGCCATTTTCCTAAGCGATCTGCAGAAGGAAGGGATAGACAATTACATGGAAACTTTAGACTCAAAAGGCTAAAATTGAAACCCTCTAAGCCTACCATTAAAGACCTTTCCTGATTTGGTCTCAGCAACTTCTCCCCTTCACACAGCTTTCTTCCTCTACTCATCACACTGAATAGTTTTCTATTCAACCCATTTCCTCACCTCAACTTTTGTTTATGATGGTCTTTCTATCCATTATGTCATCATACCAAAAAATAATAGTAATGCAGCCAAACTTATTGGACATTTACCATATGCCAAGCACAATACATTATTATCCCATTTTCTTTTCCTCTACAAGTCTTTCTTGACTCTTTCATTAAGAAGGACTCTCTTTTTTCTCCATAACTCCCTGACACTTTGCTTCCCTTCTTACTGAAATTAATATATTTCACGTTGGGTAATAATTATCCTTGCATGTGTTCTACCTCCCTTACTAAACAGGGAACTCTTTCAGCATTCATTTGTGCTGTTATATTTGCATGGCATTCATGCTAAACTTAGTAATATCTGCTCAACTCATGAGTAAATGACAAAAGGCCATTTGAATATTGTAATGTGGTCATCAAAAAGAAATTGCTATTAAATCAGGAATTAGAGGATACTTGAAACCCTCCTCTGTCAAATTTACAAAAAATAGCACTTCTTTTTAAGTTTTTATTTATATTCCAGTTAGTTAACATAGTGTAATATTAGTTTCAGGTGTATACTGAATCATATTATAGTGAATCACGTTATAGTGACTCAACAGTTCCATACGACATCTGGTGCTTCTATTTAGAATGGGAGAAAAGCAGTAATTAGGGACAACCTATTTCTGCTCTTACCAGGTCCCTGCTTTGTTTCATATGGACAATAAAAGATTTAAAGGGATTAATTATCATCACAGGATTTAGACTTCTTTGAAGAGGCAACATTCAAGAACAAAGCAACAAGTTGCTTTAGGAGCCTATTCTCACATAATTTGACTTTCTGTGAAACTTAGATCTACCCCTTCAACATCATGCAGTTAAGTGTGCAGGAATGGCCTGGACTCTATATAATGAAAATTAGCCAGATCTAATTCCCATTCTCCAGTACCAATAGGCATTTAGTTTAACTTAGGTACACAGAAACAGAAAAATGATATGCCAAAACAAATCATACTAAGTAGAAAGTACTGACATTGAATCTTTTTTTAAGCTGAGCAAATATCAAGTCAGTCTGAGCAATAAAGGCATTGTGAGCACTTACGAGAAATTAATTCCACATTTGGAAACCAGACGATAAATGACAAGGTCAAACAATGGGATGAAGATAAGAACCAGGAGGGGATTTAGTACCTGTAATACCATGGTAAAAAGGATAGTTACAAAGTATTCTTCTGTCTTGAGTGTAAGCATGTGTTCTCATTTGCTTGTGTGCACTCTCCCTAACATCCAAACATACTTTCATCATACTAAGTACAGAATGATTCCACATCTCTCAGTCCTGTTATAACAAGGACTCTAATTTCTCCTGCATAGCACCTCAGCTTCTAAACATCCTACAGAATCAGTTTCACTCTGAACCTGTTTTTCTGTCAATCAGTTAGATTTCTTCCCTCTCATTTTCACTTATCTTCTCCTGTTCCACAACTGAAGGGAAAATGTCATGGAGAAAAGAAGAGAAGGAAGACTTGGGGATTAAACAAGGGTTAAAAAAAGAAATGGGAGTCACCGGTAAACTGAGATTCTGACTTTGTTACTCGTACAACAATGTTTTATACTTTCTCGGACAGTATTTCCAAGGTACTACCTTAACAGGGAAAAAAAATCCAATGCTTATACGTCTCCTGTGAGCTCAAAATTCACCCTCCTTGGAGCTGGGTGGGAGCTGCTTACTTAAAAGAGGATGTGAAAGAGAAGTGTGAGGCTTAAGGAGAGTATTTTCATCCTTATCCTTAACCCTCCTCAGAATATAAGGAAACAAATGTCCAGTTACAGTTGGTAATCCCATTACTTCAGATAGAAGTATGGATGAGGAAAGCCATAAATCCCCATGAGTATACAGAAATCTCCTACCTGCATCTGGTCTGGCTGAAGCACAAAAAAACCCTGAAAAATTATAACAAATTACATTTATACAGTGGCAAAAGACAAGAAAAGCTTAGATCAAAAATACTGTTAATTATCTGCGATGAGGGTGGAGCCTGCTTGAGATTCTCTTTCTCCTTTTCCCTCTGCCCCGCCCCACCACTTGTGTTCTCTCTCTTAAAACAGAAAAAAATTTTAATTAGCAGGTGAGACACAAAAGATAAAATCTACCAGGTCATTGGTTCAGGGCCACATGGTGCTTTTAAGGGTATTTAGGGAAACAGACTGGGAATGGCTTCAGGCTATGTTTACTGAAGGCAGGTAGGCCTAAGGGAGAATATTCTTTTTCTTGCGAGAGAATAGGGTCAGTATGTTTTTGTTAATTTCAGTCACTGCAGTTGTAGGTGGTAATGTGCAGCACAAGACATCATGGTTAGGGTGAAGACTTCCACTAACACATAGTGTTTCCAGAGTTGTTCTAGAGGGGTCAATAACAGAACCACCATAGTGAATCCTGGGCAATAAGAGAAGGGAGGGGCACCTGGGTGGCTCAGTGGGTCAATGCCTCTGCCTTTGGTTCAGGTCATGGTCCCAGGGTCCTGGGATCCAGCCCTGCATCGGGCTCTCTGCTCAGCAGGGAGCCTGCTTCCTCCTCTCTCTCTGCCTGCCTCTCTGCCTACTTGTGATCTCTGTCTGTCAAAGAAATAGATAAAATCTTTTAAAAAAGAGAGAGAGAGAGAAAGGGAAAAAGTAACTTGTGTTTGACAGACTCCAAACAGACTGGTTAATGAAATCCTAGCATCATTCTCTCCTGCCTCCTTTACCACGGAGATGGTAGAAAAACATTATGATAATCTAAGTAGAACAATTGAGAGCACAGATGAAACTCTGAGTTGGCCAAAGAATGGAGAATAGCAAAACAGAAAATAATGTTTGCAACTTTCTCATTCCTTATCTATGTACAAAATACTGCACTTCCAAGTCCTCCACATGATCTTAGCCCAGACACTGGGCTACATGTGCAGTAGCACCAGTCAAACCCGAGCCTGCTGTGCCCCAGGAAGGCTGAGAGGGGAGCAAACAATCTCTATCCCACATCTGGATCACTTCATTGACTATCATCTCAGTACTTCCCTGTACACACTGAAACCTTTCCATCCTTATATTCCTGATTTCTAAAAATAAGATTCTGTTTTTTATTTCTAGAGTAGCTTTTTAAAATTTTGCATACTCAGTACCTTCATGTTAAAGACAACTCTCTTCTGATCTTAAGTCAGTTTTCAGGCAAAAAACCCAAAGAAATTATTTTCCTTAAAAAAGGAAATTTATTTATTATGAAGAAAAGAATAGATTTCTCTGGAAAATCTTTTCTCACCAAATTCCCATTCATCCTGGTGGCTTGCAAGGTCCATCGTGAGCCCTAGGGCAGACAGATGTGACTATGAGAAATCTCTTTCTTGTGGGAGGAAAGGGGCTGGAAGAAGGGGTAGCTTTCAAAAGAACTATTCTTACCTGCTGATCCAAAAGAGCCCAGAACATGGGCAATGGGATATAAAGGAATAGTACCCTGGTCAGTGCCTTCACATCCATAATGAGCTGCTTCTGCAAAAAAAGGGGAAGAAGGAACAGGCTGAATTGCTAAATTTGGTTGTCTTGCTTACAGTAAAAATGTGCCAGAACAGTAAGAGGAGAGGCCAAATGCAGCAAGAGGGAATCAGTTTGGATTTAGGAAAATCTCCACGGAGGCATATTTCCTCAGTTCCAACTTACAGGGTATTTCTCAGCTGCCCAGTCCAGCCAGTGCTGTCGCTTTGGAATGTCCCCAGAGCGGTTGTTGAAACGGTTGGAAATAGCAAACTGGGGCAGAGCATAGATATCACATGAGAGACAAAAAGAAACCATTCCAATTCATTATCCCTTCCTCAGACATACATACTTTAAGTGACTTATTTCCATCCTTTGCTTTCATCAGACATTGAATTTCAGAATATTTCCAATATAATTTTATCTATCCCTACATCCTGTTGGCAACATATATAACATATACACATTTCAGATGATTTTTGCCAATTTAAAAAATGGTAACATCATCATTATTATTACTACTATTATTATTATTATTTTACTTAATGGTTGAGTAGAGGTACAGAGGAAAATGGATGAATCTCAGCTTGCCAAAAGGTACAGAGGTAAAATAGCAGTCATTGGGGAAAATAAATACCTGTGTTTAAAGGCCTTTAAGCTCAGCATATAATTTTTTTCCGTTGATTGAAAAAGGCAGGTAAACAAATCAGACTTACCCAGATACATCTGGCAACTTGAGTTACTATGTTTCCTTCAGGAGGTGGTTTTCTGTATATTTTGCTTCCCATTGAAAACACAACTGCAGTTGATACACAAACAAGGTTCTTAGCTTCTCATTCAGCACATTCAGTATGTCAATGCTAAGGACAGGCTGCTGATGTGTAGGAGTGACTGGCAAATCTTTTAAAGGGAGGCGTCTGACTTGAACTTGCCAACTTTCAGAATTATATAAATTATGGGACCCAAGAGAAGAATAAAGTGGTCAGTTGTTAAGAGAAGGAATCTGTTGAGACTTCCCTGTATCACAGAAAGAGAAGTCATCTCTGGATTCTCTCTTCTTTCTCCATCTCTACATCTGATATTTTACCAAGTTTTCATTTAGACTCTTTCTTCAGTGTATTTCCCATCTGCCCTTCTTTTACTTTACTATTGCTACAATTCTTGTTTAGGGCCTCACAACCTCTGCCCTGGATTATTAAAATGTCTGGCAACTACTTTCTCAATCCCTGGTATCTTCCTTCTCTTATCTGATATCAAATTAAAACCTTCTTTCCAGGACCTACCTAAAAAGCCCAAACTCCTGGCAGGAAAGGCCTTCCCAAATTCATATTATGCTGATGATAATTATTATTATCATTAACCATCTTTGAAGGTTTATTATTATATGTAAAGCGTTAAGTCTTTTATATATATTAACTGATTTCATCTGAAAAAATATGTACTACTCTCAGCATTTTATTGAGGAAATTGCAGATAAAAGAAATTAAGCAATTTGTGCAGATTATATAACTAGAAAATGCCAGAAATTGCATTTTTTTAAAGATTTAATTTATTTATTTGATAGAGAGAGACACAGCGAGAGAGGGAACACAAGCAGTGCTTGAAGTGGGAGAGGGAGAAGCAGGCTTCCCGCCAAGCAGGAAGCCCAATGAGGGGCTCGATCCCAGGACCCCAGGATCATGACCCGAGCCGAAGGCAGACTTAGCTTAACGACTGAGCCACCGAGGCGCCCCCAGAAATTGCATTTTTGACGTGAGGTCTGTTTGACTCAGAAATCTACCCATTTAACCACCATAAAACATCTCATTCACTCATTCTTGCACTAAACACTGTGCTAGACACTGTTGGGACTGATGATATAAAAAAGATGTGGCCCCGTGGAGCTCACCTAAAGCTACTCCTTCCCACTTTATGTTTCATTATTTTTCACTAGGTCTCTGCATTCTAACCATTGATCATCATTCCTACAAAAAATTCTATTCTGTACCATTATTATACTTGAGCTCATTCTCTTTTCCTTACCCCATATTCTTTAATCACATCTCCACAACTAATTATAAGGAGATTTTATTTTCATATTTTTCTTTCTATTTTCTAAATTACCAGCATTAGTTGATATTATTTTTATAATTATGGAATAGTAAAAATTATTTTTTTCAAATTTATTAACTAACATCAGCAGGAAAACTATCTTGGTATGATCCCAGATGTACTTCCCTCCTTAATGGATTTCCCAACTCCAGCAAAATGTCCCTCGAGTAGATATTCTCCCAAAGATGTCGGTGACAAGTAGGACCTTCCAGTATCTTTGCACACCAGAATGCCTGAATCCCCTTACTTTTTCTTACCTTAACTTTCTAAATTCCACTCATATTCACATCACCACTTTTTCTTTATTCATCCTCTCAGTGTCTCCAAAACTTCTCCAAATAGCACCTTTTACCTATCACAGTCTTCTTATTGTTGACAGAAAAAAATTGTTAAAAGAAAGGATGCCAATCTTGGGAGACAAGTGGGCAGATAAAGAGGTATCTAGACAAGAGGGAGATTTTGGAGAGGAAATAGGTTGGCCCTAAAACTAAGAATGACCTGGAAATCTCAACAGTGGAGGGGACAGTGGAAGTGGTAAAAGGAAGGACAGGTGATGAACTGGATAAGACCACACTTAAATGTCAAGGCCACTTAACTAAAGAAGAGGAATGGGAACCTTAGGTTTCCCTACTAGTTCTTCCTTGCTGTAGAGGATATTGCCCCCTACTTCACAAAGAAAACAGAAGCTGTCAAATGGAAATTGTCTCAACTTCCTGCCACCAAATCTATTAACTCCTGTATCCACACCTATCCTCTCCTCCCTCCAGTTAGTTGAAGGCAATGTTCTTCCTCCGTACAAAGGTAATTCTGCCATTTGTGCTTTCATACTGATTATACTGTCTTTTCCTTGCATCTTCAACCTCTTTCTCTACTGGAGTCTTCCTAATAATATTCAAGCATGTCTGCCATCCTCTCTTGACTCCATGTCACATTCAGCTATACATACCATTTTCCCTTTCTCACCTCTTAGTCACTTCCTATTCTACTCCAATCAGTCTTGAATCTTCGCCAATCTACCGTAACTGACATTCTCCGAATCAATGACCTTCTTATTGCTCTATTCAATGGGCATTTTTCTCCCTGATCTCACTTTCCTACTCAGTAACATTTGTTACTTTGAACAATTCCCTTAGAACTCCTACCAATTTGGCCATTCCTTCTTTGTCTCATTTGTGGGCTTTTCCCCTTTGTCTGTCTTTTCTTTTTAGTAGGCTCAATGCCCAGCATGGAGCCCAACATGGGGCCTGACCTCATGACCCTGAGATAAAGACCTGAGCTGAGATCAAGGGTTGGATGCTTAACTGACTGAGCCACCCAGGCACCCCCTTCTTTACGTATCTTTTTAATGCTGGTATTCCTCGGGGTTCTATTCTAGTCCTCTTTTTACTCTTATTATCTCTTAGTTATTTCATCTATTTTCATGGCTTAATTGCTATCCATATACTAATAGCTCCAGATCTTTATCTACAGCCCAAACATTTATTCTGAGCTCGAAGCCTGTATTTCCAAATAACTGTTTGATAACTCCAATTAGATGTAATATGTAACATGTTCAAAACTAAATTCATTAGGATGATGAGCCCACTATTTACCTAGTTGCTCAAGTCAGAACACTACATTCAATGTAGACTTATTTTCTCAATCACTTCACTTATCCAATCACATCAAGTTTTTTCAACTCTACCAGGGCTGAGACTAGTCTGAGCTGAGTGAGGCACTCATCCTGAGCACAAAATTTTAAAGAATGCTAAAAATTCGGTAATCAAGATAAATAATATCCTTGCCTCACCCTTAGCCCATTCTTTCTCTACATTACAGAGACACCAATGAAAAATAAAAATCTAACAATCAGTCCTCTGTTCAGAATCCTTTTGTAGCTCCCTACTCCAGCTAAAGTTCTAATTCGTTAATGACTTAAAAGTCCCTTCATTATCTGATTTCTGTCATTTTCTCCTTTTTATCTTTCTCACTTATACCTAGGGCAGCCTGAATTCCTTTAAGGCCTTCAGATATGTCACAACTATGTCTCACCTCCTTGATTTACAGATATCTGTCTTCTTTGATTAATTGCTGCTAATACTTTAGATCTCACCTTAGATACCACTTCTCTCTCTCTCTCTTTTTAAAATATTTACTTATTTATTTGACAGAGAGATAGAGAGAGAGCACAAATAGGCAGAGTGGCAGGCAGAGGAAGAGGGAGAAGCAGTCTCCCCAGGGAGCCTGATGCTGGGCGCCATTCCAGGACCCCAGGATCATGACCCAAGCGAAGGCAGCCACTTAACTGACTGAGCCACCCAGGAGCTCCTAGGCAAAACTTTTCTGATCTTCACTGTTTTAGTCAGACATCTCCTCTATGTGTTCCCATAGCTTTCTCTGTACTTCCTCAGTTGTGACATTGACCATACTATATAGTAAATTCCTTTTTACTATGTCTGTCTCTTTTTTCCTGCTGGACTATGTAAGTTTTTTGAAAGCATAGACTATGTGGTTCTCTAATTCACCAATGTGACCCAATAGCTAGCACAGGATTTGACACATGACATGTTCATTTAATAAATGTGTGTTTATCAATGAATGAAAAACATAGATGAATAAGTTAAATTATTGTTAAATGCCAGAGTATTGTTATTTATTGGTACCCAGAAAACTGAAGCAACTAATAATGACAACTAACACTTACTTAACATTTCATAATTTATAAAATATTTCACTTACAGCACCTCTTTTGATCTTCATAATTACTCCAGTATGTTAATATTATTGTTGTGCCATGATCCAAAGGAAACATAGCACTAATAAGTACAAAACCAGAACAATATTTGGAAAAGTGTTCGGCTTCAATGGAAGGAGACAGGGAATGTATTAACACAGCTCTCGTGGAATAACACATAAATTAACTTGGAATTGGAATTAGAATCTGACTGTTACTATTAACCACCTCCTGATAGAAAATAGTCAGGACTGAACATTGAATCTCTGGCTTCTTTCTTCCTCCATTGAGTTCTTTATGTGTTTGGACTGGATACCTTCCAAGGGGGTGTCACCCAAAGTTTCAGAGTGAGAACAGGTTTCCAGGTCAATGATTAGGAACAATCACGTCCAAGTTTCCCCTTAAACTATGAAAACTAAGCAACACACACATCCTCTTTCCTCTTCCATTACTGTGTTGTCACTGGTAAACAGAACATACTTGATCTAAGCTGCATTGGTTTCCATTTACTTATCCAACTCCCCTTATTCTCTTTGATTGAGAGAAAACTTCTTGGGAGCACTGAAGAGCAGGGCAACAAAACAGCTAAACCTAGATGCTACTTTAGAAGAATTAAAAATGTCTTCCAATTATCAGATAAATAACTGTCAAATGAAGTAAGCTAGTTTGAGAGAAAGGATTAATTATCTTCCTTGCTTCCTTACATATTTTAGTGTAGAGCAGTGGATCTCAGCCTTGACTACACATTAGAATCACTTAGATATTTAAAAAATTATAGATACCTAGGTCCCATCCTGCAGAGATACTGACTTAATTGCTTCCGTATGGAGTCGAGGGATCGGTCTAGGAAAGGTCTTAGTTGTGTAACGTTGGGTATGTTTTTCTTTGCTTGTCTTTTTTTTCTCTTTTCTTTCCCACTCTTTTCCTTCCCCTTCCTTCTTTCCTTCCTTCCTTCCTTCATTCAGTTAATTTATCTCCAATGTCTAGAGAAAATTCCTACAATAACACTTACCTAATAGGGTTACTGTGAGGATTGAAATAAATGGCTTAGATGATGTTTTTAATGTAACAGGCATCAGTGGTTATTCATCTTCCCTGTCTCAGTGCACTTACCAAGAGCTATCACCATAAGTAATCCTGGAACTCCAAAAGCCAATGCATAGCAGTCTTCCCCAAAACACTGCACATCTCCTAAAAACAAAAACAACAACAAAACCAAAAAACCAGTAACCCTGAATCTTGGGTCTTTGATGTTTGATATTCTATTCTGCAAGCTCAGGTTTGTAAAATCATAGATATAGCCATCTTCTTTCCTCCCATCACCTAGTTCATAATCCTTCTTTTGGGCCAGACAAATCAAGATATTAAAAAATTGTCTTGGTTTTTAAGTCCTTGAAAAGGAGAGGATGGTCATCAGGAAGCCTTGAAAAGGTTTTTGACTGCCCAGAGGAAACCCTTAGACAAGGGCCCTCAGAAAAGATCCTAACCTCTTAGCATGGGTGTGATAAATGTAGAAATCAGGCTTCCTGCATTGATGGAGAGGTAGAAGACAGAGAAGTATCTAGTCCGTTCCTCTGCCTGAAAACAAAACACAGGACAAATCATCAGTGCAATGTACCTCCTAGCTCCAATCCACCCTATGTTCAGACTAAGCTGGAGGTACATACAAAGAAACAGATTCAGACATTGTCTCCATGATATCTGAAAATAATATTAGATATTTTAACAAATAACCCAAACATTTACCCGTCTTTCAAACCCCAGTACCAACATCTTTAACATTCTTATATCCCTACTGGGCAAAATGGTCATCTTATACACTAAGCCACTTGTGCCCTATACATGTTTATTCTAATATTAATTTCTTTGCATTAAATATCTATTTCTTTCAGTAGGCTGAGAGTTCCTTTAGAGCAGAAATCATATCTTACTAATTTCTGAAATCCCTACTACCCAGCACAACACCTGACATATATTATACTCAACACATGTTTATTGACTGAATTAATTAAGTGAATGACTGACTGAGTTAAATAGTAAACATTGTAGAATGTGTAGTAGAAATAGCACTAGAACACAGGACAGTGGATTAAACTGTTGATTAAGCAAGGTAGTTCACCTACGGGAATTCTACCAGAAAGTATAAAAGGAAACCCGGGGTTTAAAAGTGGTTGGTGGAAACTTGGAGGAGGTTTGTCTTATTATTGAGATATCTTTGTGGAGCAGTTACCAAATGAAGCAACTTTAAGATAAAGTTTCTGATGCTTTATTCATTTGTCTCATTCTGGCACCATAGGTCTTTTCCTGACACAACAGCATAATCTGTCCTTCCTTATTTAATTCACAGAGTGTTTGCTTCCTCCTCTGGTCCCCTTTTCAACCTATTCCACTCACCTATTTGTACAGTTCATTGTGCATAGAATCCCAAAGGCTGCCAAAGGTTGGTATTTCTCCAAAGTCAGCAAGCAATTATGATCTATGGTACCCCAGACAGATAAAGAATATAAAATAGTAACTCAGATGGCCTGAAGGGTAGGAGAAACACAAGAAGCAGGGCACAGAGAAAGAACAGAGAGAGAAAAACCAGAAACATGAGAAATAGCTACAGATGAGGAAATAATACATGAAGACAGGCAACAAAGAAAACTGAGAGCAAAAGAGAGGAAGCCAGAAATGTCACCTACTCAAGAACAGACTCTTTTCCTTGCTTACTTGTCACAGCTTCCTCATATGGGACCATTTTTAGCTTATTCGTACAGCCCTCCACCCCCAATTAATAGGGGAGAGTATGTAGGAAAGAGGAAATGATCATCCAGACAAGTTCATCTATAAAATCTCATTCTGTTTTATTCTGAACAATCGTTTTCCCCTTTCACAGAATCTCAGCCAGAGATGCTTAAATCATCTCTACACTGCTCATCACCCCTCATTCTCAAAGCACCTACCAAGTTTCTTCTGAAACACTTCAAGTGAGGATAAGCTCACTACCTCAAACTCTATTTGAAGTTTTTCCTCCCATTGAGCAAAAAACTTCTTATAGCTTTCACCCACTAGTTCTGGTTTAATTACTGACAGCCTTCCAATATCTAGACAGCTATAATATTCTCTTTAATTCTTATCTTATACAGGCTGAATTCTCCAATTCCTTCAACCTTTCTTCATAAGATGTGTTTTAGTCCATTCACGACCCTTGTTACTTTCCTTTGCATGTTTCTCTTTATTAATGACCAGTACCCAGCACTGAACAGAACTCCTGACCTGTGGATTACTTTAATCTTAGCAAATAGCTACCTGCCAGGTACATTTTTAATGTCTGCTCTACATTCTTGAAATTACAGAAATAACAGGATTCTTACATGCTTTTCTTCAAACTGGTCTCCACCAAAAGCTGCCACGCAGGGTTTGATACCTCCTGTCCCCAAAGCTATTAGACTCAGGCCAACCAATGATAGGACTCTGAAATGGAGAGGGAAGGATACTAACCATACTGATGCTAAACACAACTGCAGAAATTAAATACAGATATCAGGAGAAAAAAATGTGCATAATGTCAAAGATCCCCTTCATATTTCTTCACATTTCTGTGGGCACTTTCCATCTTCCTTCACTCCTCAAAGAAACCCAGGGACACTTAACAATCCTTATGACCGTTGAGCCTCTGCCAGAAAGTATACATTGCATGGGAAAGTTTTGTACCTGATAGTCCATTTACCTTTTGTGTGTAATAGGGAGAAGCAGATAATGAAGGAACTCCAAAGTTAAATCACTGGTTCTCAATCTTGTCTTAATTTAAGGGATATACCAATAGAAGGCCTTACAACCACCTATCACACATACCCTTACGAACCAGAAAGCAAAATGGCAAAATTCATTATAATTAATAGAAAATTTGTCACTAATTTTTGACAGGCACTGACAAGGAGGCATCTAATATTTATTAAAATTGAAAATTCTTAACTCATTGGATAAATACTCTGTAGCCACATTATAAACATGAATATATATGATCTACATCTTGAACAACTGTAATCCTCTCTATTTACCGAATTAACTATCAGAATGTATCAAATGCCTCTGCTAAAATAAACATCAATAACTTAAGAGGGACAGAGCAACTGGAATATATGGAACCACACATAAATGGAAATAATCCAAGCTTTGAATAGGACTTTTACAATGTGTTACAGGGAAATATTATGTACCTTTTTTAATCCTAGTAAAGTACAGATGCATGGGTAGGTGAATAGGTGAGAAAATATGGGGGACATGAGGTTTTAACAATTGTCTTCAAGCATACGATGAGTTTTTATGCAAAGGATACTAGCTAGGCATTCTATAAGTCTCCAAGTGTTTAAAAAAAAAAAACAAATGAGGACAGATAAAGTGGGAAAGAGTTCAACTGGTAATAAAATACTTTTTTTTTGCAACCACTTTGGTAATAAAATAACAGGTTGGAAAATAAAGGGACATCTCTGGTAAGGAAATAGAAAATCACCTGTAATGAATGTGTGAGACATTTACCTGTCTAAAAGAAGGACATTGGTTCAGTTTATTTCATGATTCTACTCACGTGTGTACCATTTGTCCCCCTATTATTGGTAAGGCACCCAAGGACTTGACCACATGACCAAGCACATACACCAAGGAGAGATAGATGATTGTCCTGTTGAGAGAGTTAAATCAGTCAGTCCATAAACAGTTAAGAAATGGGCAGAAGACATGAGTAGACACTTTTCCAAAGAAGACATCCAGACATATAAAAAGATGGTCAACATCACTCATCATAAGGGAAATACAAATCAAATCCACAATGATATACCACCTCACACCTGTCAGAATGGCTAAAATTATCAACACAAGCAACAGCAGGTGGTGGTGAGGATGTGGGAACCCTACACTGTTAGTGGGAATGCAAACTGGTGCAGCTACTATGGAGAACAGTATAGAGATTCCTCAAAAAGTTAAAAATAGAATGATCCTATGATCCAGCAATTGCACCACTAGGTATTTACCCAAAGGATAAAAAAATACAGATTCTAAGGGGTTAGCAATATCAATAATAGCCAAACTATGGAGAGAACCCAAATGTCCACCAACTGATGTACAGAAAAAGAAGATGTGGTATGTGTTATATAATGAAATATTACTCAGACATCAAAAAGAATGAAATCTTGTCATTTGCAGTGAGTTGGATGGAGTGAGAGTGTATTATGCTAAGCAAAATAAGTCAGTCAAAGAGAGACAAATACCATATGATTTCACTCCTGTGTGGAATTTAAGAAACAAAACAGATGAACATATGGGAGGAGGGTAAAAGGAGAGAGGGAAAAAAAACCACAAGAGACT
The DNA here is from genome assembly GCF_963455335.1 of Martes martes. Classification (NCBI taxonomy): domain Eukaryota; kingdom Metazoa; phylum Chordata; class Mammalia; order Carnivora; family Mustelidae; genus Martes; species Martes martes. The sequence goes on from NC_137888.1 coordinate 120,735,328, forward strand.
CTTAATGATAGAGAACAAACTGAGGGTTGATGGAGGGATGTGGGTGGGGAATAGGCTACAGGGGTCATGAGTACTGAAGAGGCACTTGTGATGAGCACTGGGTGTTGTATGTAATTGATGAATCACTGAATTCTACTCCTGAACACAATACTGCATTTTATGTGAACTAACTAAAATTTAAATAAAAATAAAAAAAAAGAATTCAGAAGCTTGAGTAATAGTCTCAGAGTTCATACTGTTCTCAGTACTAGGATAAATGGAACAGGAGGAGGAAGGAGTGGAGCAGGAAAGAACTGCCTGAGAAATGTACATAGAAATAGTAATGGTGAATGAACTCTACCTTTGTGGTGTTAGAGGTAATAGACTTTCCCTTCAAGCTCCTTTCTCATATGTGACCTGTCCTTTCCCCTCACTCACCGTACACATACACAGAGCATCCACAGGATGGATCTGCAGCAAGTGATTTTTTTTTTTTAAACTAGGAGAACCGGGATAACAGGATACTTTGACCCGGGGTGTTTTTATCAAAGAATGTCTTTGCCTCTAGAAATCAATAGGAGTCAAGAAAAACTCCAGGTAAACAGGAAAAAGGGACGGCTAATACAAAGAACTTTCTTTAAACCCAACCACTGGGATATACAGAAAGATAAAGGGCTCTCAGTTTCAGCTTGGCCACTTGAACACTTGGGTTAATTGTAATCCCCACCACAGTTACCTCATGTTCAAGTTACCAAGGGTAACAAGGACTCAGGGACTATGAATAGACTACCCAGTGATAAAGATCATGCAGTTGGTAGGGACTTCTTGTTGTGTTATTTTTTCCAAGAAATCTGAATGACAATAGGAAGTGGAACAGTGAGGAATTCCAGAAAGAACGTATGTAGAGATTTACACACTGAAATATGGCACACCATGCAATATATTACTTCTATGTATTACTATACCAGCATTCTCTTTGTACATAAGTAGAATGTTAGTACTAGAAGGAAACTTGGAAATTATATGGTTTACATCTGTGATTTTAAAGCGTTATATGCTGGAATATAGAGAATGAAATGAAGGTATCAGAAAGAGGCTAGAGATGCCAGCAATATCAGGTTGTGGATTTCTCATTCTAAATGCCTAATCTCTCTAGGGTGGCTTTCCAGGGAAGGGACCTTAGGGGGTTTATAAGGGCAAGTAAGGTGTAAGAGATTGGGTGACTAATCCATAGCATTAATTGCTCACGGCAATTAACATCAGAGGGAGGGGGCAGGCTTTCTCAAAAGGCCTACTATAGCATCTTCTAGAAGTTTTCTTTGTTGGAATAAGAAGAATAGGTAGAAAGGGAATAAAAAGGGACTGAAAAGACCTACTATCACGAACCCAAAAGAGATGATCTCTGCTGAATTGTTAAAGAGAAAAAACAAAAGGAGTGTGAGCTGATGTAATAGAGTCTGTGTAGGGAGATCAGAGCAATATCAGACTGTTGGGACTAAATGGACGAGGAAAGTACAAATGGTTTAGAAAGAAAATAAGCAACCTTTTAGGCAGAAGGCTCAGGGAATTAGTCTAGGATATGAAGAATATAAGAGAGGAAGCTCATGACGGGAAACTTTAACAGAAAGAGAAAGAAGTCAAAATAGATTTGGGCATTCTGCATTTGAAAAGGGGTCACTGAAATCCTAGCCAAACAGAACTTTTCTGGAGAGACTTGACTGATCTTCCATCTATAAATGAGGAAGGTGAAATTCAGAGAGGTCAAAGGACATTCCTAAAGTGATATTCTTGGAGTGCCTGGGTATCCAGGTTGGTTGAATGTCTGACTCTTGATTTCAGCTCAGGTCATGATATTGGAGTTGAGGGATTGATCCCTTTGATAGGTCCATGCTGAATGTGGAGTCTGCTTAGGGATTCTCTCTCTCTTCTCCCTCTGCCCCTCCTTGCTCACATGCTCACTTTTGCTCTCTCTTTCTCTTTCTTAAAAAGGAAAAAAAGATAAGTGACATTCTAATCAATTAATATTAGGGTTAGGTCTAGAATTTCTATGTCTTACTTATAGCCCAGTGTTTCTTTAGTTTTACTATATACAGGTTAATGTGGAAAAGAGGAAGAAGTTTTAGGTTTTATTTCACCACCAAAGCCATTGTTAATTAGAGCTTAGGAACTGAGAAGGAATATGTGTAGTGATGGCAGAGAAAGAGACCTAGCATGAAGAAGGTCAGCTCTGATGAGACAAAAAAGATAGGAGACAGAAAGGACATGATCTAGACCTACTCAGAGAAAGAGTACGGAGAAGTGTAGAGATGATATCCGAAAGCATATTTGGCAATAAACAAATTTAAGAGAGTGATTGTAAGCCTAAACTGATAGGTATGGGTCACAGGGTATAAAAACCACACTAGGGACTACAACTAAAAATGTTTGGCTCTCTTTAAAAGCAACTTGACATAAAAAATAGTGTTCTAGCATGCAGTTAAGCCTCTCAGTAGATGTTTATAGACATCATGAAAAGCCATATCCATACTTCAAATTTAGAGGAAGTCATTTTAAAAATAGCCCAGTGAGGGGTATTAAGGAGGGCATGTATTACATGGAGCACTGGGTGTTAGATACAAACAATGAATCATGGAACAGTAATTCAAATCTAAATATGTACTGTATGGTGACTAACATAACATAATAAAAAATAAATGAAAGTACTATATCATGTTTGAGAGTCTTTTATTCTATAAGTGTTTATTTATTGAATAAAGACCATGGTTTATACTTTTTATTTTGCATATACTGCCAACCTCCTATCTGGAGGGACTTGGTGACCAACACTACATAAGCAGCAAACATAAATCTTAAACACCTTCCTACCATCCTTCTCTTAAGTCAAGAAACTGTGTTTACTACCATGCTATGGTTGTAGCTATCTATTAAATGCTGATTAAACAGTTTAGGACAATGAATATATATAGGCCAAGTGAGGTATAAACCAATGTTTACTAAATATGATTCCCTAGAACACCACATCCACAAATTATCCTGAAAAAATATTCCATGATCAAATAAGTTTGGGAATCACCACATACCATAACCTTCTCTTAGAGACTGTACAGTGTTTATTACCATGTTAAAGGCTATAAGAAGTCTTGCAGTAAAAAAAAAAAAAAAACTTTTTAACTTAGTTTAACCTAGCATTTTCCAAACTTATTGGACCAGGAGAACTTTATCTTTCTTTATTACACTCATTGTATCCTATCAACCAATTTCAAAAAAATGCACTTTGAGAAACATTAATTAAAACAAATCCATAGGGGTGCCTGGGTGGCTCAGTGTGTTAAGCCTCTGCCTTCGGCTCAGGTCATAATCTCAGGGTCCTGAGATCGAGCCCCGCATCGGGCTCTCTGCTCAGCGGGGAGCCTGCTTCCCCCCTCTCTCTCTGCCTGCCTCTCTGCCTACTTGGGTGCTCTCTCTCTCTGTGTTACATAAATAATAAATAAAATCTTTAAAAAAAAACAAATCCATAGATGATAAGACTATGGAAAATAACTTGGTGATGGATAGCTAAGATCCATCTCTAACCTATGAGGATAATGTTATAGGAGACAACAAAAACATTATCCCATGAATGTCTCTTATTGCTATTTTCAGAGGCTTAAAAGATACGGAACTGAATAGACCATCAGTGTAACTCGTGAAAATATTTATTATATTCTTAAGAAGGAAACCACAGAGATAAGGGGAAAGAAACAGCAAAAGAGCTGAGAAGAGGAACTCATAAGAATATACTAAAGATGATTCAACCAGAGAAGAGATGGACAGTATATGAAATAACTACATTGAGGTCTCTAAAATTATAAGTTTTCGGCTGGGTAGCAATCTTTATTGTCCCTAAAATCAGAACAAGAATTGGTCTGTTTAAACTACAGAATGGAAGATTAAAATTAGATTGAGGGAAAATAAAAAAAAAAAATTCCTGACTGGAAAGGATGTAAACAATTAGAAAAACTGATAATGAAGAGAAATAGTCTTTCTGTGTTGTCAGTCTTAGAGAGATGCTTATTTGTCATGAATGACATAAGTATATTCTTGCTTGGAACCAAGAGGCTAGAAGTGACAAAATCTCAGCACAATTAGTCTGTGATGTGGTGATGTGATCTCCCATTTTCCTTACTTGAATTTTCCCAGCCATGAGTCAGCAATGGCTGCTCCCAGGATGGGAGTGAAATAACAGAGGCTGCTGAAGGCATGGTATATAGATGTGGAGGTGTCCTCGCTCCAGTGCAGGAAATACAGGAAATACAGGGTCAGCACAGCTGAGGTTGAAAAGGGAAAACAAAACAAGATAGATGCATTAAAGTGATTTATGGAGAAGTACATTTCATCTCTGGTCTTTGAAGGTGATCTCGACCTTCAACTCTCTCATCAGTGAAGTGACTGAGGGGTGACTGCCAGGTAGTAGAAGCAAGAGCCATGGGAACTGTGGATGTGGGTGGGGCTATGCTTAGTGTACAATTGCAATACTCCTCCCTTCAGTCCATGCGCTTACATAGCAGCATTTAAGCCATTTGCAAAGATCATATGGTGCTTCCAATGTCCCTACCTTCTCCCTCCCAACAATATAGTTCATAGACCCAAGAAACAGATATGAAAATGGAAGTTGTCATACTTTTATTCTTACAGACTGTGTTCTGGTTTCTTGGCTTGTATGAGTTGCTAGGTGAAATCCCATGAGGTATTTATTGGCAGTGTTGGCTAAAGGGAAAGACCAATTTGGATAATGGCAGAAAGTGTGGAAAAGAGAAATAAGGGCATAAAGAAGTCCAGGTTGTTCCAAATATGGGGTGAGGATGAGTGGAGAAAAAGAAAGACCTTGGGACACAAAATTACCTTTCATGCCATAATAGGAAAAGCGCTCACAGAATTCATTCACCACAATGAAGGCAATGCTCAGTGGATAGTTGGAGCCACAGATTTTCTATGAAACAAAAAGACAATGGTTCAAGCATGAACTTCCCCCCTCCACCACTGAAATCAGTAGATTGCTCTATAACAGAAAAATATATTTATTTTAAATCACTGTGATAGGTAAAGTGAAGCAATGGCTCCTACTCTTCATGAAACAGCTATTATCACAGTGAAAGTGCCTGCAGTGCTGATAGAAGCTATTTGGAATATTACTTCACTTCTCATTCATTTAACATGGAAGTACTCAGACATTCCTTGATCTCAGACACCAGGACCTCCTTATCTTCCTACAACTCTTTACTGAAAAGCCTGGGGCTCTGAGCAGGAGAATAATCATACTTATTTCTAAGAACAGAACAAAGAATTAGACTGTGGAGTACTTGATGCCCGAGCAGTTACATTTAGAGGTCAATAACTTCCTTAGCTGCACTGTTCAAACTAATCTCTCTTGTCCTCACCTGCCGTATTCATCATGCTAGGAGGAATCCTGACAATATGATGGCTTTCCATTCAGAGCCTGCAGGAGCCAGGCTCAGAGCCCAACCGAAAGAAAGCTGATTGATCACCTTAAACTTGGGCAGAGGGTTCTTAAATCTTGTAACATTAAATGTCCATTCTTCCTGTGAAAGACATTCTATAACATTTTCTTGTTAATCCTATTAGACATTAAAAGAACTATGCTATTACATGTACCATATCAGTCAGTATATAGGGAATGCCATGTTTATTTCAAATCCCTACCTATTATGATAGCCCAACTAACACGAGAGGGGATGAAGATAACTGTACTTGAGACAGTCAAATCTCATCATGAAATTTCTATCGCCTCTTATTTCATAAGAAATACATGCATCTTTTTAAACAGACTTAAATTGTTTAGGACCAGAAGATATATAACTAGCTAAATAAATAAAGTCATAAGTTAATGATTTTTTTACCCATATCGATAGATATGAAGAACCCTCCTAAAAATTAATATATGTTAATATATTAACTTACTTGAAAGACACAATAAACTGGTTTCTTACCTTCCCAGCTCATATCTTAAGAATTATGCAACCTGGAGTTTAGTTAACACACTTTACCAGCTATGTACTACTGGTATTGGCTGTGTTAATCTACTGACCCTGGGCATGCCACTGCACCTGTCTTTATGTTCAATCCTCTTATTCCAAGGAAATGAGAAAACTACCACCTCTTGGCCCATAGTGAGAACTCCATAAATATTGGCTATTATTCCTATACCCTCTCCACTTTCAAGATTTTGATATAAAGATTTAATGAGATGATAGGTTTGGAAGTGTTTAACAAGTATGTAATACAAACATCATTATTCTTTGATTCTCTGCCCTGTCTTCCAATGTAAACTGGCACACATCATAAGAGATTGGATCTATTCTAAAACTTTCTTTGGTGTCTGGCATAAGATTCTGAATACAGGGGGAGCTAAGGGCTGAGTTTTTATATTGGTTTAGAAAGAACAATCACACACAGTTCTCCAGGCAAGAATGCTTGCCAAGTTTCCCTGGATATTCAAATTGCTTCTTTTTTCACCCCAGAGAAACTCAGAATATGCAATGAGATACAGCAAAGTCCTGGATCCCAACTGAAGAACTCCTAACTACCTCTTCCTGCTGTTGCTTCTCCTAAGTAAAGGAAACTTCTGTTTAAATTTGGTTTTTAGGTTAATTCTAAGTCCAAGTGAGAATAGTTTTTAATACCCTAATACAGCTCAGCCTGACACTCCAGAAGCCAAGTAGAACCAAAAGAGCAATTCTGTTCCTGTCAGAAGGAGACTGGAATTTAGGGACTCACCGGAGTTGGCTTCTCTGGAAGGCTGAGAAGTCGAGGTGGTACCTCTTCAGTGGAGACAGGTGCAAAAAGAGTTTCCTTGGACTCATTTTTCTGGAAAGGATTCATAGCTGGTTTCTTACTCTCACTCTCCTCAAGCATTTGGCTTCGGTAGGCAGTTGGGACAGCTGCCAGCCTACTGTAAAAACGGGCACTGGGAGTGGACTAGGTTTAACCCTCTGTGTGTCAGCTTTTAGCAGCTGCCTGACCCAAAGCAAAGCACAAAGCTATAGGAAAAGAAAGGGTTAGGTCTCAGAGACTAATCAAAATAATGATTAAGTAAAAGATTAAGCATGAGGAAGTAAGAGTAACATATCACAAAATGGGGCAAGACAGCGCTGGAGAATTACAGAAGAGTACAAAATAGCTGAGAATACAACGCCTCAAGTATAGATTTAAAAACTGATTTCAGGAAAAAAAAAACCTGATTTCAGAGTCACAGGAGCAGCCATTTATTGAACATCTATTATGGCCAACAAAAATGTATATGTAAGACATACATATTATATATATATATCATATCTACCTATCTACATTCTAATTCTTAGTACAATCCCCATTTTTTTTTAAAGATTTTATTTATTTACCTGACAGACAGAGATCACAAGTAGGCAGAGAGGCAGGCAGAGAGAGAGGAGAAAGCAGGCTCTCCACGGAGCAGAGAGCCCGATGTGGGGCGGAGAACCTTACCCCGGGACCATGACCCGAGCCGAAGGCAGAGGCCTTAACCCACTGAGCCACCCAGGCGCCCACCACAATCCCCATTTTGTAGGAACTAATATCTTAAGAGGTTGAGCAATTTGTCTAAAGTTACGTGGCCAGCAAGTGGCAAGTCTGGAATTTTAACTGCCGGGATTGATGGGAGATTTGTATCAGTAATGCCTATGGTCATTATTCAGGAATGGAGGGTATGCAAACGGGAATGTAGGAATATAGAGGAATTGAAATGCATTGAAGAGGGAAAGTCATCACAAAATTGAATTTGCAAAGATAGAACAGATGTTGATTTTGGTTTTCAACATAATAAAGTTCAACTAGAAATATCCTATAAATAGTTAAAGAGGTGGAGCTAAAGAAATGAGAAAAAAGGTTTGAAGATGTACATTTGAGAATCATTCTTCTTTGCTGAATTCATTCCTTGTGTTTTCATCACTTCAAGATGAATCCATAATTTAATTGATAAATAAAATTCAATTTGAGCAAAAATTATGAACTATTTTCTTTTTTAGAAAAATATTTTATTTATTGAGAGAGAGAGAGAGTATGCATGCACATGAGTGGGGTGGGGAGGGGCCGAGGGAGAGTAGGGAGTTGAGGGAAATTGGAAGGGGAGGTGAACCATGAGAGACTATGGACTCTGAAAAACAACCTGAGGGTTTTGAAGGGGCGGGGGGTGGGAGGTTGGGGGAGCCAGGTGGTGGGTATTAAGGAGGGCACGGATTGCATGGAGCACTGGGTGTGGTGAAAAAACAATGAATACTGTTACGTTGAAAAGAAATAAAAAATTAAAAAAAAAAAAAAAAGATTTCCTGCTGAGCACGGAGCCCTATGCGGGGCTCCATCCCATGACCCTGAGATCATGACCTGAGCCAAAATCAAGAGTTGAATGCTTAACCAATGGAGCCACCCATGAACTAGTTACTTTCTAGATACTATCACAAACATAATTTTCATTAATACTTAGTAGATGAACTCCCAAATGACTCCAGAATATAATATTTAGCCTTTATCAGAGGAGGAATAAAAACGGGTATGATGATGATAGATGCATTTAATACAGTACGTTGATGGAAAAGAAGAACAAGAGTATGATGCCTTTCCAGTTGTCAGTGAAAAGAAAAATTCTTATAGCCAGAGAGCTATAAGAAAAATGAGGGTTAAACCAACAAGGAGATCATAAAACAGGAGAATTATTTTATTTGAGAATATGAGAGAGAACCTATAAATCTATACCTTGAAAAATTCTTAATCTACTTATTTAACTTGTTGATGAATAAGGCCAGAACAAACTTTACCTCAGACTTTGACTTTGTCTTCTCACTCCTCATCTCCCCTCTCTTCTGCCAACCTTTGACCAAAGAAGAGTCCAGCTTCATTTCTGACTATGGCATTAATGATTAAGCTGTAGTTATTCTTTCCAAAGGTATTATTCCTTCTGACTTAGTGTGGTTATAACTTTAAATGCAAAACAAATAAATAGTCATGATTTACTAATCAAATTAACCTCAAGATGCCTTGAAGATCTAATTATATCAATGGTTCCCCCTGCTCTGGCCTATACTTCTAGAATAGCATTTGACCTGGCAGAGCACCTGTAGATACAATGCACCTGTAGAGGCATTGCACCAATTCCTTTGCTCTCAAAGGTACCTCTAATACCAAACTTTAGAGTATTGGCATTGGTTCTCTGGTACTCTTTTAGATAAAATTCTCCTTTTGATTATGGTAATATAATGCTAGCATTCATAGAATCAAATAATAACAGAGATGGAGGGAATCTTAATCTTGTCCTATGTAAACTAAACTTCCCTGATGGTGAGAGTGATATAGGGTAATTCATTCACATATATATCTATTAATTCATATATATAATGTTTTTATATATTCCAGAACAATTCATACACACACACACACACACATATGTATGTATGTAGGCATATGTACACACACGTGTACATACACATATACACACACAGATTTGCAGGCCTTTTTCTTGAAAATATTTATTCAATAGATTTAAGTAGGGATCCAAGAACCTCTGTTATTAAGAAGCACCTCTACTGATTCTTATGACAGGAATTTAGGGAGCACTGGTTTGAAATCCCTCTTCTAGTCTAGCTTACAGAATACTACAGGAGAGCTCAGAGCTCAGAAGGGACAGAGCAAGGACTAGAACTCTAACCTGCCATGGCTTATTCTAGAGCTCTATCATACATCAAGAGGTCTCTTACATGCTATCATTTTTGCTAAGTTGGAATCAGACAGAAGAATAAAAGGGAAGAAGTCAAAGAGAAAAGCAACTCCTGGACAGAAATTAGCACAAACTCTTCAGAGACAAAAGGGGTAATAAAAGTGGAAGAATCTAAAATATCAGTAATAAGAGTAAAAAATATTTATGGCCTCAGTGAGTGTATCACCAGATTGATACTTTACACTCATATTCAGAAAGGAGACTAAGGCTCTAAAATGATAGATACTAATATAGTCAGAGAGAAGAGAAATAAGAAATTTAAAGAAAATATGTTTAATAAGGTGTATGAATATAGAATCAGCACACAAGGGGCACCTGGGTAGCTCAGTCAGTTAAGCAGCTGCCTTTGGTTCAGGTCATGATCCCAGAGTCCTGGAATCGAGCCCTGCTCAGTGGGGAGTCTGTTTCTCCTTCTCCCTCTGCCCCTCCACCCGCTTGTGCTCTCTCTCTCTCAAATAAATACATACAATCTTAAAAAAAAAAAATCAGCATGCAAAAATAAGTCGTACTTAAATATGACCAAAAACCAAAAGAAAAGGGAATTTTAAAAGTGATACCAGCTATAATTGCATAAAAATACCTAGGAATAAATCTAATAAAAGATAGCCAAGACCTCAACATTAAACACTATAAAATATTATTGAAAGAAATTAAAGATCTAAATAAGTGAAGAGACATACCATGTTCATAATTTAGAAATATTGTATTATAAAGTTGTAAATCTTCCAAATCAACCTGTTGTTTTAATATAAACTCCCAGTAGGTTTTGTGAGTGTAGAAAATGACAAGATGATTTTTAAAATTCATATGGGGATGCATAAGCCAAGAATAGCAAAGGCAATCTTGAAGAACAATAGTGAAGGACTACTCAGTATAAGACTTATTATAAAACTATTGTAATTAGGGGTGCCTGGGTGGCTCAGTGGGTTAAGCCTCTACCTTCGGCTCAGGTCATGATCTCAGGATCCTGGGATCCAGTCCCACATGGTCTCTCTGCTCAGCAGGGAGCCTGCTTCCTCTTCTCTCTCTGCCTGCCTCTCTGCCTACTTGTGATCTCTGTCAAATAAATAAATAAAATCTTAAAAAAAAAAAACTATTGTAATTATAACAGAGTGGAATCAACACAACAATAAGGCAACAAATGGAACAAAAGGGACTTCAGAGACTTATACACTTGCCGAGGTATCATTAATGGCAAAGTTGGCTCTGCAGTGCAGTGGGGAAAATAATGGTGCTTTCAATAAATAAACACCATCTGTATATCCATATGGAAAAATAATTTTGACCCTTATATCATATGTAAAAAATAATTCTATATAGATTGTGATCTGTTTTTTTAAAAATTAAGCTTTTAGAGAAAAACATCTTTATGTTCCCTGTACAGACATATTCTAAGATTTTTCAAATAAGACATAAAATATGATTACCATAAAAGAAAAACAATTGATATTTGGACTACATTGGATATTAGATTTTGGATTATAAAATTATAAATTTATAATATTACAAAATTAAGAACTTTTGTTCACCAAAATACATGTTAAGAGTGAAAAGACAATTTACAGAGTGGGAGAAAATATTCATATATCTGTCAAAGGGTTTGTGTCCAGACTACATAAATAACTCCAAAAAATCAGTACCAAAAAGATGCATGTCCAGGTTGTTTAGTTTCCTATTATACATGACACTATCATAATAACTTTGTATATAAGTCAAATATATCTGATGGATAAATACCTAGAAGTGAGATTGCTAAGACAAAGTATTTCTTATAATTTTTAGAACTGCTTATTCATTTCCTTTGCTCATTTTCTTAGTGAGTTGTTTCTTCCCTTCTTGTAAGTTTAAAAAATCTATATTATTGATATTAATGCTGTCATTGTCTGCACTGCAAATATTGTTTTCTATTGACCTTGTATTTGGACTTTAAAAATTAAATATAACTTAAAATGCACAAATCTTAAGTGTAAAACTCCGTTTTTTTGTATTTGTGTAACATACAACCATCACCCAGATAACATAAAAAAAAAATGTATTTCTAGTACCTCTGTGCTGAAAGTTCTTCAGAGAATAATACTTGCTGCTTCCCTCTGTCTTCCAAACTGTCCTCCCCCAAGGTAATCACTTTCCTGACTTCTATCACCATAGATTTGTTTTGTTTGTTTTGAATTTCATATAAATGGAATAATAGTTTGTATTCTTTGGGTTTGATTTTTTTTTGCTCAATACCTTGTCTGTATGACTCAACCATTTTGTTGTCTGTAACAAGATTTCTTTTTCCTGTTGTTCAGTAGAATTCACTATGCTAATATGACACAATTTATTTCCCCATTCTTTTGCTGATGGACATTTGGGTTGTTTCCAGTTTTAGGTTTTTTTATTGTCAACTTGGTTTAAGCTAGGAACTGTTTCTAAGAATCATCTTCTCTGGTTGGGTCTAGGCCAGAAAAACTTTAGTGAGATTTAAAAGTGGAAGTGAAGCAGTATGTATTACTTGGAGCAGTCAAAGGCTGGGCAGAGGTCATGGTTAAACACCTTGAACCACAAAGGCTTTGTCTTTTGCTGATGGAACTGTGTGTGTAGGGGAGGAGTTCAAAGTTCAGGCTATTTCCAAGTCTTCCCAGATTTTACTTTTTATCAGGCCCCTTTTCAGTGTCCTGCGCACAAGCACATAGCCCCAGGGTTAGTCAGGATTGTATGAATAACTTGGGGCATCTCTGATCCCTGCTGTGCATATGCACAGCCTTAGTTAGAATGTCATCTCCCCAGTAAGGATTGCAACCTCAGGCTGCTAGGGCTAAGCTCTTGCTTCTTCTCCACTGCCAGCATCTGAGAGGTCACTTCCATGTAAAATGTTGCAGGGCATGAATGCCACCTACTCTTACAAATTGAGTGAGACTCCTTCATGAAAGTAGGGTAGGAGAGCTATCAACCTTTCTAGAACACACTTTTTATTATATTTTTTCCATTCTTGAGTTCTTAACTTTGACTCATCTCTTACTAAACTGGAAATTACTGAAGTAATTATTACAGGAATAGTATGTGAAAGATATAATTCCTGAATTCTGACATGTCTAAGAATGTCTTCTTACCAAACTATGGATGACTGTTAACGTATACACTATAGGTCACACTCATATCCTTGCGCAAATGCAGCTTTCCTAACTTTACTGCTTTAGTGCAGTGTTATGCAATGATTCAAACCCACTGATTTTTGTTCCTTTGTAGCCAACTTACTTTTCCTACTTGCAAGCATATATCATCTTCATTTTCATCAAACCATTCAGAACAGGCAAAATAAAATGATATTGTGCTTATGTCAACTAACCTTATTATAGTAATCATTTCATAATAAATATGTGATCAAATCATCACACTGTACATCTTAAATTTATACAGTGTCATAATGTCAATTGCATTTCAATAAAGTTGGGGAAAAAGATAATTGCTTGGCATCATGTCAGGATCATCAGATGATTCTGGCAAAGAACCTCATATCTGGTAATCTTTCTCATCCATAGCTCCCTGCATTTCAGTGTCTGAAAAAACATCAAGTGAGGAGGTACAGAGGCATGGAAAATATTATTTCATTCCTCTCTAAACCACTTATATTTATCCTTAAAGAGTATAGAGAATGATACTCTAGGTATTCAGACCATAAAAAAGAACATGTCTTTAAGAACATGTTTCATTTATGGGGGAAATAGTAAGGAGGAGAAAGGAGGAGGTGTTTTGACTGAAAAAGGTATAGTTTGAGAACATAATGTTATGTAGCTGGCATTATCAACTCAGACCACCATGTACTCATTCCTGGTACAGTAATCACTAATCAAAGAAATCTTATCATAATAAGTTTCAGTAAAAACCATTATAATTTGTATTACTATGTTAAAATGATAAGCATGTTTTATTAGCTACATTAAATATTTGAGCTTGTTTTAGTTAAGTAATAAATGACATAGCTGTGGTTCTCCGATAACGGTTGATGAATAAAATAGATATAAAAATGAAGTTAAAAATAGACTAGCTGAGGGTAGGCCAAAGAGAGGAAGGGAGAGAGAAGAAAGTAAGAAAGATTAAAACCAAAATTTAAAGATTTAAAAAAAAAACACAGAAATTTCTATGGTAAAAGGCAATTATGACAAAATTTTTTATTGAACTTCAACTGCCAAAACTTGGAAACAGCCAAAATTCTTTCAGCAGGTTAGAGAATAAGTAAACTTTGGTACATCCAGACAATGTAATGCTATTCAGTGACAAAATGGAATGAGCTATGAAGCCATGTAAAGACATGGAGAAAGCTTAAATGCATATTTAAGTTAAAGAATTCAGTCTGAAAAGGCAGCGTACAGTATGATTCTAACTATATGACATGCTATAAAAGGCAAAACCAAGGAGACAGTAAAAGATCAGTGGCTGCCAGTGGTTGGGGGTGGGGAGGGAGGAATAAATGAATAGGCAGAGCAAAGGATTTTCAGGGCTGTGAAACTATTCTGTATGATATTACAGAGGTGGATACATATCACTATATATTTGTCAAAACCCACAAATTGCATAATACAAAGAGTGAACTCTAATGCAAATATGGACTTTAGGTGATGACGTGTCAACATAAGATTCATCAGTTGTAAAAATGTACCACTCTGGTGCAGATGTTTATAGCAGGTGAGGTTGTGAGAGGAGGGGAACAGAGAGTATATGAGAATTTTCTGTACTTTCTGCTCAATTTTGCTATGAACCAAAAACTGCTTTAGAAAATGCAGTTTATTAAAAAGAAAAAAAGAACTTAAAAAAGGAAAAAAGAACTTGCTGCTGGTCAGTGGCTCTCAATTATAATCTAATATTTATCATTTTCTCCATATTCAAAAGTACTATAGATATAAATATTAATTATCTACTTAACACAATTAATTGCTTATTTTTTCTCAAAAGCAAAATATTAAAATGAAAAATTATAAGATATACAAAAACAGTTTTTTCATTAAAACAATTATCTAGCTTTACTTTTACCCTAAATTATAGCTTAATTTTGTCAAGAATTAAAGTATTCTCAACCAAAATTTAAGGACTATCAGATATAAAAGGCTCAGAGATATAATTAAAACCATGGGCATTTATTATAAATCAATTGTTTTGACATTTCACAATTGTGAGACATCAGTATTTTAAAACAGAGTATTAAACTTGAACTCTAGAACACATGATCTGCCACTTGTTAACTAACAACCTGTGGGCAAGTTACCTAATGTCTGTTTTCTCATCTGTACAGCCTAATAAACAGAAAGCTCATGAAAATGCTAGTTCTTAAAAAAGGTAAAAAATATAACATCAACCAAATTTAATTTCTTTTATCATCAAATGTTAAGATACATTTTCTTCAGTATTAGGAATCTTTATTCTTAATATAAAATAAATATCACATCTTACAAATTTTATATTTATAGCTGAATGTTTCTTCAATCATCACTGTCACTTCCTGATTCACTCAGCTGCAAATCATTTCCTAAAATAAAAAAAATCAAAACTGTAGTAATTAAGTATTTTATATTTTCATATTCAATGTATTTACTTCTGGATAACATAAATATCATGCAAAATATAACACCACGGGTGAACCATTTAGCCACCATTTTGTCACTAATAACTAGATTGCTTATCCTATAATTTAGTCATATCATTAGTAATTCCAAAAATTAATACTGCTTGTAAAGAAAACATACACCATCAATCTTCAGCATAGTTTTATCACCTGGCATCTTTTTTAGTCTTCTTTCACACACCAACACCACCTTCCTTTGTTACTCCCACTGATTTAATTACATCAGGTAATGAGAAAAAATGTGGTTTAGAAGATCAGCCTAAATCATTTTGAAGAGTGTAAAAATGTTATGCAATTTTGTACTTAAAATTCAGTCAAAATATTAAATAGTATATGTTAAGAGTAACTCATCATTGGTTCTGTTTATAATTCAATGATGTGCTTATAGCAATGGAACTTACATTCCAGTGGGGAGACAGAGAGTAAACAAAGAAATATATAATATGATGCCAAGTAGTGATAAATACTATGAAAAATGAAGATAGGTATGAGAAGAGTGGTAAGAAGTGCTATTTTAGACAGGATAGTTGATAAGGCCTCCTTGAAGTGTGGCATTTGAACAGAGATCCAACCATAGAGAGAAAGTCCTATTAATGTGGATGGAGGGCAGATACTTTCCAGGCTCAGGGAACAGCACATACAAATGCCCTAAGGCAGAAGCATGCTTGCTGTGTTCTCTGACAGCAAGAAGGCCCTGCAGCCAGAGTGGAATAAATGAGGAAGAGATGATAGGAAATGAGGTCAGAAAGATATCCAGATATCCAGAAGACTGGTTTATAGGTTATGATAAAAACTTTGGATTTTGTTTGAAATGTAACAGGAATTCATCAGAAATTTTTAAGTAAGCAACTGACTAGAAATGTTGTTTAACAGTGAATATGGGGGCGCCTGGGTGGCTCAGTTATTAAGCGTCTGTCTTGGGCTCAGTTCATGATCCCTGGGTCCTGGGATCCAGCCCCACATCGGGGTCCATGCTTCATGGGAAGCTTGTTCTCCCTCTCCTACTCCCCCTGCTTGTGTTCCTTCTCTTGCTGTCTCTCTCTGTCAAATAAATAAAATCTTAAAAAAAAAAAAAAAAACAAAACCAGTGACTACGTTATAATGGTATATATATACTATAGTAAACTATAATTGTACTGCAGCTTCTCACATAAATAATAGAGGCTTTGACTCAGGTGGCTCAGGTAGAGGTGGTGCTAAGCAGTTAGGTTTATAGTATAAAGACAGAACTTACAGGGCGATCAAAAGTACTGGATATAGGCATGAGAGAAAGAGAAAAGTGAAGAAAGACCCCAAGTGTTTCTGATCTAAACAACTAGATGGTGGTATCATTTACTGAGATAAGAAATGCCAGGGGAACCAGAGTTATGAGAAAGATCCCAAGTTCGATTTTCAACATGACACATTTGAGATACACTGTAAATATTCAAGTAAATATGTTGTAGGCAATTGGATATACAAGTCTGGAGCTCTAGGTAGAGGTTACTCCTGGAAATAAATATTTGGGAGTCACTAACTGCAGAGGTTTCTTTGAACACATGGGACTGGATAATACCATTTGAGTAGTAAATTAAAATGGTAAAAACATTCTCATATTTTAAAACTACTCCAAAATCAACAAAAAACTGGCATAATTTGAAGCTCATACCCAATTTAAGAAGAGTAGTTTCTAGGCCATAAATAAGCTGTTGTAAGAGAGCTCAGTCCACTGCATGAACTCCAGAATTATTACATTATTCAATAAAGAAATTTGCTAAAGCTTCTTTTGTGTATCTGGTTCCCAAGACCATTTTATACTTTTCAAGGATTAAGTTTCCATTTATTACACAACTATTCTTTGGCATAAGAATGTTCAACTTGATATGATGTCATAATAACTTTCTTAGGTCAAACCCAAATGTTCCAAGTTCCACTTCTGTTAATGGACTTCATGTTGTACGGGTCATATGCATGTATTACCATGCTGTTGAAATGTTTGGTTGATTTTGAAGGTATCAGATTAGCCTGTGAACACGACATGCTGGTAAAGTAAACATATTTCCAATTGAAATGGTAATTGTGACTTGGAAAAAAGAGTTTACCCATAGCAAATGCACACAGACTCCTAAGCCAATGGTTTTCAATGAGAAAAATACTGTTCCGTTAGAGATGTTACAGAAATTTATATGAAGTGTTGCTTGTCCAGATGATTTGCAGATTGCTAGTGGCATTTCGTAGGAGGGAATTTAGGAATGGCAAATGTCTTACAATGAATGGACCAGTCTTGCACAATAGCGAAGTCTATTACATTCTGCAAAACTTTTGAAAGTCCAGTAGTATATTCATGTACGTGGAAGACTTGTTTGTAATCGTAAGGTGGAACCTAATTTCAGTTTTATAAACTAAAGAATTCTTTTACACAGATTTAAAATTCACTGAAATTTACAAGGATGGAACTATCATGTAAACTGAAAGAATACTTTGTTTTTTCCAGAACTTTACAAAGATTTTCTTTATTTAATTGTTTTGGAAAACATATTAGTGATATCACTGCTTTTCTAATCCCTATTTCAACAAATTAAATAGAAAAATTGTTGACATTATGAATGGTATGTTGTCTTGCTTTTCTTAATTCTAAATTGATTCATTAAAGATTTCAAGCTATACTACAAAGCTGTAGTAATCAAAACAGTATGGTACTGGCACAAAAATAGACATATAGATCAATTGGACAGAACAGATGGCCCAGAAATAAAAACCACATTTATATGGTCAATTAATCTATAACAAAAGAGGCAAGAATGTATAATAAATGGTGCTGAGAAATTTGGGAAAATATATGCAAGAGTATGAAACTGGACCACTGTCTAACATCATACACAAAAATAAACTCAAAGTGGTTTAAGACCTAAATGTGAGACTTAAAACCATACAAATCCTAGGAAAGAGCATAGGCAGTAATTTCATTGACATCAGCTATTGTGACATTTTTCTAGATACGTCTCCTAAAGCAAGGGAAACAAAAGCAAAACTAAACTATTGGGACTACATCAAAATAAAAAACTTTTGCCCAGTAAAGGACCCATCAACAAAACAAAAAGACAACCTACAGAATGGGGGAAGATACTTGCAAATGATATATTCAATAAGGAGTAAACATCTAAAATATACAAAGAATTTTTATGACTTATTACCAAAAACCAAACAATTACATTAAAAAATGGGCAGAGCCAGTAGAGGCAGGAGCTGCTTACACCAAATCCTGCTTCCCTCTACATGGCAAGTGCATATTTACTGGGGCAGGACTGACTCTGAGCTGGCAGAGTGGGCCTCTCCCCCAGAAGACCAGCACAGGCAGCACTCTGCATGCACAAGTCTACTGATTATACAGGGCTTCAAAGCATCATCTTTAGTTCCGATGGGAATAGGACCAGGCTGTAATTTTTTTTTTCTTCCTTTCCCCTCCCTCCCTCACCCTCCCGCCTTTGGAATCAGGCTTATAGTTTTTGTCTGTTAGTTTGTCTTTTTATTTCCTTTTCTCTTTTTCTGGATTAGGCTCCCTTTTTTATGTTTCTTGTTCTTTTTCTCCCCACTTTCTTTTTCTTTGGAATCAGGCTTATAGTCTTCTGTTTGTCTCTTTGGGGTTTTTTGTTGTTGTTGCTGCTTTTCCTTCTCTCTCTCTCTCTCTCTTTTTGTTTTTGAATCAGGATTTCCTTTTAATTTATTTTCCTCTTTCTTTTTTTCCAGGCTTATTTTAACAAACAAAGCACACCCGGTTAAAGGTCCAAACACTATCTACTGCAAGCAAGGAGGAACCCTGCAGAGGACTGATCTGTGGGAAAGAGCAGCCAAAATGCAACAGCAGAGTGCACACAGCATACACTAGAAATACTTCCTGAAGTACTAGGCTTTGGACAGTGTATGACTCTTTTTTAATATAGCATTACTCTCAGGTACAGGAAACATAACAAGCTTTCATAACTCACAAAAGACAGAAACTGAGCCAAAATAACAAGACAGAGAAATTTTCCCCAAAAGAAAGGTCAGGAAGATACCACAACCAGGGACTTGCTCAAAGCAGATATAAGCAATATGTCTGAACAAGAATTTAAATCAACAGTTATAAGATTACTAGCTGGACTTGAAAAAAGCATAGAAGACACCAAAGAGACCCTTGCAGCTGAAACTAAAAATGCTGTAACTGAGATACAAAACAGGCTAAATATAATCACAGAGAAGATGGAAGAAACAGGAATGAATAGGTGATACAGATATAAAATTAAAGAAAATAATGAAGCTGGAAAAAAGAGGAAAATAAAACTATTAGATTATGAAGGAAGACTTAGGGAACTCAGTGATTCCATAAATTGAAAAAAATATCTGTATCATAGGAGTCCCAGAAAAAGAAGAGTGGGAAAAAGGGGCAGAAGGTTTATTTGAACAAATTACAGCTGAGAACTTAACTAATCTAGGGGAAGGAAACAGGCATTCTAGTCCAAGTGGCACAGAGAACTTCCCTCAAAAATCAACAAAGGCGTTTGTGAAAACTAAACCAGCTCTGCAAGAAATATTAAAGGGGACCCTTTGAACAGGAAAGTGATACAGAAAGCAACAAACACTAGAAAGAAACAGAGACAACCTATGGGAACAGCAACTTTACAGGTAATACAATGGAACTAAATTCATCTTTCAATAGTTATTCTGAATGTAAATGGACTAAATGCTCCCATCAAAAGATACAGGGAAGCAGAATTGATTAAAAAAAAAAAAAGTCCCATTGATAATGCTGCTTACAAGAGATTCATTTTAGACCCAAAGACACCTCTAGACTGAAAGTGAGGGAATGGAGAACAATTTATCATGCTAAAGGACATCAAAAGAAAGCAGGAGTAGCCATACTTATTTCAGACAAACTAGATTTTAAACCAAAGACTGTAGTAAGAGATGAAAAAGGACTATATCATAATAAAGGGGTCTATCCAACAAGAAGCTCTAATAATTGTAAATATTTATGCCCCTAACTTGGAAGCAGCCAAAAATATAAACCAATTAAAATGAACTTAAAGAAACTCATTGATAATAACACAATAATGGTACAGGACTTTAACTTCCCACTCACAGCAAGGGACAGATCATGTAAGCTGGGCTTTGAATGACACACTGGACCAGATGGATTTAAGTTATATTCAGAGCATGTCATTCTAAAGCAGCAGAATATACATTCTTTTCAAGTATACATGGAATATTCTCCAGAATAGATCACATAGTGGGTCACAAATCAGGCCTCAAGTAGTACAAAAAGATTAAGATCATACCATGCAAATTTTCAGACCATAATGCCATGAAATTTGAAGTCAACCACAAGAAAAACTTTGGAAAGAACACAAATACATGGAGGTTAAAGAACAACCTACTAAAAAATGAATGGGTTAGCCGGGAAAGTAAAGAAGAATTGAAAAAAATACATGGAAGCAAATGAAAATGAAAAGACAACAGTATAAAATCTTTGGGATGAAGCAAAGGCAGTCATAAAAGGGAGGTACATAACAATACAGGCCTTCCTCAAGAACTTAATCTTACACCTAAAGGAGTTAGAAAAAGAACAGCAAATAAAGCTTAATCCAACAGGAGAAGGGAAATAATGAAGATCAGAACAGAAATAAATGATATAGAAACCAAAAATATAGAACAGGTCAATGAGACTAGGAGCTGGTTCTTTGAAAGAAATAACAAAATTGATATCCCCCCCAACCAGACTTATCAAAAAGAGAAAGGACCCAAATAAATAAAATCACTAATGAAGGCAAAGAGATCACAACCAACACTGAAGAAATACAAACAACTATAAAGAGAATATTATGAGCAATTATATGTCAACAAATTAGGCAATCTGGAAAAAATGGATAAATTCCTAGAAACATATAAACTACAAAAACTGAAGCAGGAAGAAATAGAAAATTTGAACAGACCCATAACCAGCTAAGAAATTGAATCAGTAATCAAAATCTCCCAACAAATAAGAGTCCAAGGCTAGGCAGCTTCCCAGGGGAATTCTGCCAAACATTTGAAGAATCAATACTTATTCTTCTTAAATTGTTCCAAAAAATAGAAATGGAAAGAAAACTTCCAAACTTATTCTATGAGGCCAACATTATCTTGATTTCAAAACCAAACAAAGACCCCACTACAAAGGAGAATTACAGACCAATGTCTCTGATAAACGTGGATGGAAAAATTCTCGAGTTACTAGCTAATCAAATCCAATAGCACATTAAAAGAACTATTCACCATGACCAAGTAGGATTTATTCCTGGGCTGCAGGGGTGGTTCAATATCTGCAAATCAATCATCATGATATGCCACATTAATAAAAGAAAGCATAAGAACCATATGATCCTCTCAATAGATACAGAAACAGCATTTGACAAAATACATCATCCTCTCTTGATAAAAACCCTGAAGAAGGGATGCCTGGGTGGCTTAGTCGGTTAAGCATTTGCCTTCAGCTCAGGTCATGATCCCAGGGTCCTGGGATTGAGTCCCACATCGGGCCTCTTGCTCAGCAAGGAGGCTGCTTCTCCCTCTGCCTGCCTCTCTCCCTGCTTGTGCTATCTCTCTCACTCTTTCTGGCAAGTAAATAAATAAAATCTTTTAAAAAAACCCTGAAGAACATACCTCAACATCGTAAAGTCCATATATGAAAAAACCACAGCTATTATCGTGCTCAATGAAGAAAAACTGAGAGCTTTTCCCCTAAGGTCAGGAAAAAGACAGTGATGGCCACTCTCACCACTGTTATTCAACATAGACCTAGAAGTCCTACCCTCAGCAGTCAGAAAACAAAAAGAAATAAAAGGCATCTGAATCAGCACGGAAGAATTCAAACTTTCATTCTTCATAGACTACATGATACTCTATGTAGAAAACCCAAAAGACTCCACCAAAAAATTGCTAGAACTGATACAGGAATTCAGCAAAGTCACAGGGTGTAAAATCAACACAGAGAAGCCTGTTGCATTTCTATACACCAATAATGAAGCAGCAGAAATAGAAATCAAGGACTCAATCCCATTTACAATTGCACCCAAAACCGTCAGATACCTAGGAATAAACCTAACCTAAGAGGTAAAAGATCTGTACTCTGAAAACTCCAGAACACCTACAAAAGAAATTGAGGAAGACACAAAGAAATGTAAAAACATTCCACACTCATGGATTGGAAGAACAAATATTGTTAAAATATCTCTACTTCCCAAAGCAATCTACACATTCAATACAATCCCTATCAAAATAACATGAGCATTTTTCTTCACAGAACTAGAACAGACAATTCTAAAATTTGTATGGAACCCAAAAAGACCCTGAATAGCTAAAGTAATGTTGAGAAATAATAGCCTGTTTCCCTCTCTCCTTTTTTTCTTTTCCCCCTTCCTGTATGTTTATCTCTTTTCTTTCTTAATTCTACATATGACTGAGATCATATAGTATTTGTCTTTAAACAAGCCACAAGTGACTCTTAATGACAGAGAACAAACAGGGTTGATGAAGGGAGGTGGGTGGGGATGGGCTAGATGGGTGACAGGTATTAAAGAGGGCACTTGATGTGATGAGCACGGAGTGTTGCATGTAAGTGATGAATCACTGATTCTACTCCTGAGATCAATATTACACCATATGTTAACTAACAAAATTTAAATTAAAGAAAAAAAGGAAGAAAAAGAAGAGCAAAGTGGAAGACAACACATTTCTGACTTGAAACTGTATTACAAAGCTGTAATCATCAAAACAGTATGGCACTGGCACAAAAACAGACACATAGCTCAATGGAACAGAGCAGAGAACCCAAAAACGGACCCACAACTATACGGTCAATGAATCTTTGACAAAGCAGGAAAGAATATGCAATGGAAAAAAAGACATTCTCTTTAAATAGTGTTGGGAAAATTAGACAGCCACACGCAGAAGAATGAAACTGGACCACTTTCTTATACCATACACAAAAATAAATTCCAAAGGGATTAAAGACCTAAATGTGAGACAGGAATCCATCAAAATCCTAGAGAAGAACACAGGTAGCAACCCCTGTCATCCCAGCTGCAACAACTTCTTACTAGATACATGTCTGGAGGCAAGGGAAACAAAATAAAAAATGAACTACTGGGACTTCATCAAGATAAAAAAACTTCTGCACAGCAAAGGGAACAATCAAAAAAAACTAAAAGACAGTGTATGGAATGGGAGAAGATATTTGCAAATGACATATTGGATATAAAGAACTTATAAAACTCAATATCCCCAAAATAAAAAAAAGTTCAGTTAAGAAATGGGCAGAAGACATGAACAGATATTTCTCCAAAGAAGATATACAAATGGCTAAAAGACTGATGAAAAAATGCTCAACACTCATCAGGGAAATACAGATTAAAAACACAATGAGATACAACCTCACACCTGTCAGAATGGCTAAAGTTAACAACACAAGAAACAACAGATGTGGAGAAAAGAGAACCCTCTTACATTGTTGGTGGGAATACAAACTGATGCAGCCACTCTGGAAAACAGTATGGAGGTTCCTCAAAAAGTTAAAAATACAACCCAGCAATTGCACTAGTAGGTATTTAACCAAAGGATAAAAAAATAGTGATTTGAAGGGGCACATGAACCCCAGTGTGTACAGCATAACTATCCACATAGCCAAAATATAGAAAGAGCCCCAATGTCCATCAACATATGCAATATGCATAGCATATTGCATATGATGAGTGGATGAAGAAGATGTGGTATACATACACAATAGAATATTACTCACCCACCAAAAAGAATGAAATCTTGCCATTTGCAATGAGTTGGATGGAGCTAGAGAATATTATGTTTAGCAAAATAAGTCAGTCAGAAAAAGACAAATGCCATATGATTTCATTCATATGTGGAATTTAAGAAACAAAACAGATGAACATAGGGGAAGAGAAGGAAAAACAAAGTAAGATAAAGACAGAGAGGGAGGCAAACCATAAGAGACCTTTATATATAGACAACAAACTGAAGTTTGCTGCAGGGAAAGTGGGTTGGGGAATGGGGTAAGTGGGTGATGGGCATTAAGTAGGGCACTTGATGTAATGAGCACTGGGTGTCATATGCAACTGATGAATCACTAAATTATACCCTTGAAGCTAATACTACATCATATATGAACCGACTTGAATTTAAATACAATCTTGAAAGAAAAAAAATAAATGGGTAGAAGATCCAAACAGACATTTTTCCAAATAAGTCATACAGATGGTCAACAGACACATGAAAAGATGCTCAAAATCACTCATCATCAGGGAAATGCAAATAAAATAGAGCTTCCCTATGACCCTGCAATTGCACTGCTGGGTATTTACCCCAAAGATACAGATGTAGTGAAAAGAAGGGCCATCTGTACCCCAATGTTTATAGCAGCAATGGCCACGGTCGCCAAACTGTGGAAAGAACCAAGATGCCCTTCAACGGATGAATGGATAAGGAAGATGTGGTCCATATACACTATGGAGTATTATGCCTCCATCAGAAAGGACGAATACCCAACTTTTGTAGCAACATGGACAGGACTGGAAGAGATTATGCTGAGTGAAATAAGTCAAACAGAGAAAGTCAAGTATCATATGGTTTCACTTATTGGTGGAGCATATCAAATAATATAGAGGACAAGGGTAGATGGAGAGGAGAAGGGAGTTGAGGGAAATTGGAAGGGGAGGTGAACCATGAGAGACTATGGACTCTGAAAAACAACCTGAGGGTTTTGAAGGGGCGGGGTGGGAGGGTGGGGGAACCAGGTGGTGGGTATTAGGGAGGGCACAGATTGCATGGAGCACTGGGTGTGGTGAAAAAACAATGAATACTGTTACGCTGAAAATAAATAAAAAATTAAAAAAAAAAAAAAAAAAAAAAAAAAAAACCAAAATGAGATATCACCTTATACCTGTCAGAATGGCTAAAATCAGAAAGACAATAAATAGCAAGTGTTGGTGGGGATGAGGAGAAAAAGTAACCCTTATACACTGTTGGTAGGAATGTAAATTGGAGCATCGAGTGGGAAACAGTATGTAGGTTCCTCAAAAAAATTAAAAATAGAAATATTATATGATCCAATAATTCCACCCCTGGGTATTCACTCAAAGAAAATGTAAACCCTATTTCAAAAAGATACACATACTCCTATGTTTATCATAGCATTATTTACAATAGCCCAGATATGGAAGCAACCTGAGACTCAGAAGGATAAAGAATATGTGTTATGTATCTACAATGAAATATTATGCAGTCATAAAAAAGGATGAGATCATTCCATTTGTGATGACATGGATGAACCTAGAAAGTATTATGCTAAGTGGAAGAAGACTGAGAAAGACAATAACCATATAATTTCACTTATATGTGGAATGTAAAAAAAATGAGCAAAAAGCAGAATCAGACCTATAAATCCAGAGAACTGATGGTTGTCAGAGAGGAGGAGAAACAAGGACAGGCAAAATGGGTGCAGGTGAGTGGGAGATGTAGGCTTGCAGTTGAGGAATGAACAAGTCACAGGAATAAATTAGGCACAGCATAAGGAATATAGCCAATGATATTATAATTGCATAGTGACAGACAGTAGCTAAACTTGAGGTGAGCACAGCATATTGCATAAACTTGTGGAATCACTATGTTGAAATGTAACATTTTTGTGTCAACTACACTCATAAAACAATTTTTAATAAACAAATAAATTTATTATTTAAAGTACATAAACATGTGGCTACTTTATTGTGTTCTGGAATAACCACGCTTGAATATTTACAAAGTGGAATGCATATTACTTTAATGTAAGTTATTTTAATTTTGTCTTAATATTATATTAAGTTATTTTCAAAGATGTATGTACCTAGGTGATACTAAGTTATGAAATTCACTTCAAGATAGTTAAAGGGGACTTTAAAATATCTTTTTATAAAAGATGGTATTGGGTCTGATAAGGTTAAAAAATGAGATCATTGTAGTAACAGTAAGAGGATTTATTTCCCTTTTTTGGAATATTTAATTTGGATAAAATATATCAGAAAAAGAAATTCACCGCTTTTTAAGAGAAAGCCCAAGTGGTTACTACTAGTATAACAAATCACTACTGGCTTTTGCATATAATTCTTGCATCTACAATTATTTTATTATTCCTATAGTTTGTTGATTCTCCTGAATTTTTTTTGTAGACAATTATGTTTTCTTTCTTGTTTTCAATTCTTATATCTCATCTCTTGTTTTATTGCTTTTGTTAGAACATTCAGTACAATGTATGAATGAATAGAATAGAATGTTATTAGTGAATAGAAATCATGATATCAGTCTTCCTTGTCTTCTTCCTAACTTGAGAATGCTTGATGGGTCTAAATTACCATGTCAGCAATAGTTTTGTTTTTTGTAATTAACTTTCATGAAGTTAAAGAAATTTTCTTATATTAGGCCTTTGGTAAAAGTTTTAAAATTAATAAATACTAAGTTTTGTTAAAATCAAATTTGCTAAAATGATCATATGACTTCATTCCTATAATCTCTTAATGTGGTGAATTATACTGCTAACAATTCAGATATTGAACATTTCTTACATTTCTGTGATAACCCTTATTTGGTCATGACTTAGCTATCTTGTTTGAAGTGCATGGATTATTCAATTTTCTAATGTCTTCTTTAGCAATTTTGTAACTGTGTTCTTTTTTTTTTTAAGATTTTATTAATTTATTTGAAAGAGAGAGAGAGAGAGAGGGCACATGAACAAGGGTGAGGGAAAGGCAGAAGAAAAGGGAGGGGGAGAAGCCGACTCCCTGCTAAGCAAGGAGCCCGACACAGGGCTCGATCCCAGGACCTTGGCATCATGACCTGAGCCAAAGGCAGCCACTTAAATGGCTGAGCCACCTACGTGCCACTCAATTTTTTTTTAAAGAACATTTTTGAGGCTATAAATTTCCCTGTAAATATCATTTTGGTTGCATCCTCAAATTACTGAGATATATTATTTTTGATATTACTTAATTGTGAATATTTTATAATTTCCTTATAGTTTCCTTTTAATGTGTAAATTATTAGGCATGTGCTTTGAACTTTGCAAGCATGTATTTTAAAATAATTTTTGTTGTTTATGTTTGCATTGTATTATAATCCTATAATATGATCAATAAAATGTGAATTCTTTGAAATAATTTTATTTCCTTTTTCTCAATAGGAAGAAATTTCTAAAATGTTTTATATATGCCTTAAAAGAATGTCTACTTCATACTTTGGATTGTAGAATGCTATATTTACTATTAGAATAGGTATGTTAATTATGTAGTTCAAGGCTTTTATACCCTTATTAAATTTTGTCTGCTTGGTTACAGATGGATTAAATATTCCATTATGACAGAGACTTGTAAATAACTCCTTCATCTATCAATTTTTATCATAAATACACACACACACACACAGCTACACATTTTAATATATATGCACATAAATGGTGAAGATATATAATTATGGGCATATAAATTTGTAATTCTTTTTTTTTAAAGATTTTATTTATTTGACAGAGAGACAGAGAGATCACAAGTAGGCAGAGAGGCAGGCAGAGAGAGAGGAGGAAGCAGGCTCCCCACTGAGCAGAGGGCCTGATGTGGGGCTAGATCCCAGGACCCTGGGATCATGACCTGAGCTGAAGGCAGAGGCTTAACCCTCTGAGCCACCCAGGCACCCCCATAAATTTGTAATTCTTTATCCTCCTGGTGAATGGGAACTTTTGTCATTATTTGGCCATTCAAAAAATCAGACACTCCAATTTTACCTCTTAAGGTAGGAAGATTAGCACTAACGACATTAGTAACTAGAAGTTCAAAAGACCTTTCCTGGTCCCTATTTAATTCATAGCTTCACTTTCTCTGCCACCCAGACTTGGCTCCTTCCTTCTTTAGTTCTGTTATTTGGCTAGAGCTAGAGTCAATCCTTCCTAGCTGCTTTCTCTGTTATTATTAACACAGTGAAATTAGCTTTAAATAAACAGAAAGTCCCATTCTCCCCCTAAGAGTATAAACCTGTATGCTTTTATTAAAAAGCATTTATTGAGCATCTACTATGTATCAAGGACTCTGCTAAACATAATTGGTGTCTTCCTGGAGCTTATACTTTAGAAGAAAGTAAATCACACTAAAGATAAACCTTTATAATGATGACATTTGATATAAACAAGATATTGCTCTGAAGTTCTACAAAAAGGGGAATTTGACCTTGTCAGGAAGGTGTCCTTGATAAAGTATGCCTTGAATTGTAATTTAAAGGAGAAAAAGCTAACTACATGAAAGGAAGGAAGTGTTTCTTCCTGAATGTATAGCAGTGTATAAGGGCTCTGAGGTGAGTGAAAGTGTTTGAGTACCATGGCAAAAATTAGGTAAACATTGCTAGAACAGAAAGAGCAAGACCATTATAGTAAGATGTTTTGTCTCTGTCATAAAAAAATTATACACGACCCTTGAACAATGTGAGGGGGATTTATGTTCTAAAAAATGTTCTAAATATATGTTCTAAAAAATTTGTCTAAAACTTTGTCTAAAACTTGTCTAAAACTTGACCCCACAAAAACTTTACTAATAACCTACTGGTGACCAGAGCCCTTACTGATAAGAGAAACAGTCAATTAACACATATTTTACATGTTATATGTATTACATATACATGTTCTTAATAACATTAAGAAAATCATAAGGAAAAGAAAATACATTTATAGTACTAAAAAAAGTCTATTGAAAAAAGAATCCATGTATAAGTGGATATGCACCATTTAAACATGTATTGCTTGAGGGTCAACTGTATTGAAAAGTTTAAAGCAGGAGGGGTGAAAAATTATATTTTAATTATGAAAAGATCAAAATGGCAGCAATGTACATAATAGAGCAAAAAAGGGCTTGACTAGTTAGACCAGTTAGAAAGTCACTGCAGAGTTAAAAGCAAGGAATAACAGCAAGTGGAGCTAGAGTGATAGTGGAGATGCAGAGAAGTAGATGAATTTGAGTGAATTTGAGAAACAGTAAGGAGGTAAAATAAATAGGACTTGATGAAGGACTGACTACACTATAAAAAGGGATTGGAAGTAAATCCTTGCATATAATTAGGCTTCTGGATTATATCATTTGATGAATCCTGCCTTTCACTAAACACAGTAAGCTAATGATTATGAGCTGGTTTTGGATAAGGTGAATTTGGGATGCCCTTACTAAAAGATGGTGTTGGACCTACCTGTTTCCAGAGCTCAGAGTCTGGGTCAGAGATGCAAATTTACAAGTACTAATTACATCAGAAATATGGAAGAGATTATCTAGGGAAAGAATGTAGAGTAAAAAGAAAAAAGACCTAGAATTAAGGCTTGAGAACTCCAGTTTCTAATGACTAAGTAAAAGATTCTAAATTGGCAAAGGAGAAAGAGAAATGTATCTAGAGAGATGGGAGAAAAACCAATAAGACATTATGTCACAGAATGAAAAGAAAAGGAATGACTCAACAAAAGATACTTAATCATAGTATCAAATGAATAAAATAAGAGTTTTTTTCTCTTAACCCAAATTTTAGATCATAATCACTATGGCTCCACTGTGAATTTTTACTTTTTCAATTACTCATGTTTATATATACTTACTTAAAGTATTCATCAGAAGGCCACTATTGTCATGAGATCTATTCTGGCCAGCATCCATATCAGAAATCCTGCCATGTGGCATGGCAAACATGGCAGGATATCCTGAGATATAATTCCCTGGCTCAGAAGGAGAGGATGTGCACTCTTCATCATCTGAGTCACTGGAACTATCCTCACTACTTGAAGATGATGAATTTTTGGAATCTGATGAACTATCACAACTACTCATTTGGTCCATTAGACTAGCTTCTGCCTTCAGTTCTGAAAATAAAACAGAAATTAATAGATAGGTTAAATAAATAATATTAAACATAAATATTAAATAAGTATCATAAAATTTGAATGTGTTAGCTTCTAAGAAACGGTTGATGAGGAATAAATGAGATTAAACATACATTTACAGCATTTTAAGCATTTTATTTAAAAAGTTCCTCTACCATTAAAAAACATAGGCATTTCACTCAGCGAAAGAAGTCAAGCAGAGAGAGCCAATTATCATATGTTCTAACTCAATTATGGAATATAAGGAATAACACAGAGGATACTGGGAGATGGAGAGGAGAAGTGAGTTGGGGGAAATCAGAGGGGGAGACAATCCATGAGAGACTGTGGATTCTGAGAAACAAACTGAGGGTTTTGGAGGGGGAATGGGTAGGGGGTGGGGTAAGCCTGGTGGTGGGTATTATGGAAGGCATGCATTACATGGAGCACTGGGTGTGGTGCATAAACAATGAATTTTGGAACAATGAAAAAAAATTAGATTAAAAAAAAAAGACATAGACAATGCCAAATCTAAATGCTACACTTATACCATTATACTTAATTAAATATATATGTAATTTAAGTAAAGAATGTGAAAAATTAAAACTGTAAAAATTAAAATCTATTTTGGCAGAAACTACCCTCCAAATCCTCTTACTCTCCCAATACATATAAGGAAACAGTACATACAGATGGATTTCTTTTTTTTTTTTCTAGCTGTTCTGACCTATAGTTGACAAAACTATATATTGAAAGTGTACGACAGGCTCCCCAGCCTCAGTGTAAAAAGCAGTTTGGCCTGAGAAAACATTTTGCCTTGAACCAAGAATCTGGACATTCAGTGTGAGCAGTTGGGTGATGCTGAGTGGAGAGAGCTCCTGCCTCTGATCCAACAGTTCAAGGTGGTCAGGCTGGATGTCAGGGGTCTCACAGAGCTGTGTTGCAAGGATGTCAGCTGTGCTCTCTGGGCCAATCCCCGCCTGACTGAGCTTAGGCTGTGCACCAAAAGAGCTGGGTGATGCTGGTATGCACCTCGTGCTCTAGGGCCTGTAGAGTCCTACCTGCAAGATACAGAATTGCTGCCTGATGGAGGCTGGCTGTGGGGTTCTGTCCTGTGTGCAGCACTTGGTGCCCATCCTTCACGAACTGTACTTCACTGATAATTTGTTGGCGGATGCAGGCCTGCAGCTGTTCCGCAAATTTCTCTTGGACTCCCAGTGTTGCTGTGAGATCCTTCAGCTCGAGTACTGCAACCTGATAGCTGCTAGTTTTGAGCCCCAAGCTGTGGTGTTCACAGGCCAAGCATCATTCCAAGGAGTTCATGGTGAGCAACGATGACATCTGCAAAGCTGGCGTCTGAGTGCTATACAACGGCCCCGTGGACTCTACCTGCCACCAGTTTGAGACGCTCGAGCTGGAGAACTGTGGTCTCATATCGGCCAACGGGAAGAACCTGTGTGGTACTGTGACCTCCAAGGACTCACTGCAGGCGCTGGACCTGGGTGACAAGCTGGGTGACCCGGGCATTGCTGAGCTATGCCCCAGAATGCTACACCACAGATCCTGACTCAGGGCCCTGTGGCTCTGGGACTGTGACATCACCACCAGGGGCTATAGAGACCTATGCCATGTCCTTAGAGCCAAGGAGAGCCTGAAGAGTTGAGCCTGGTGGGCAAAGTCCTGTAGCTTACAGCCGCCTGCTGCCACCACTTCAGCACGACATTGACCCAAAACAACAGTATCTGGTGATGCTGCCAATGAGCAACAACAAGCTGGGGGATTCTGGAGTTCAGGAACTCTGCAATGGTCTGGGCCATCCCAGCACCACACTGTGAGTGCCCTGGCTTGGGGAATGCAACATGATAGACAGTGGCTGTCAAAGCCTGGCCTTGCTCCTGCTGGCCATCCACAGCCTGCACAAGCAGCACTTCAGGCAACAATGACATGCTCTGGAATAGTACGACATCTCCTGGGTGAAGACAGGATTGCCTGCAGGTCCGGGAAGGGCTCAAGCTGAGCCTGAGGCCCATCTCCTGAGTAGCCTCCAGCCCCACCTTCTGAAACCTGCTCTTCTGACAGGCCCTACCTGGGACCCTGCAGAGGACTGGCTGCTCCTAGGGGCTTTCACTCTGGTGTCCTAGCTTTGACTGAAGAAAAACACTCAAATCAACTGATTTCTGTGAGAAAATTTTAGACATAATTATTAAAGCACTTTTTTTTGGCAAGAGGAAAAAAACCAAAATGTACAACTTAATGCTTTGATGTACATTATTCATCACCTCATAGTTTCTCTGTGTGTGTGTGTGAGTCAGTGATGGGAACACGTAAGATCTGCTCTCTTAGAAAATTTAGACACCATACTACTGGCACAAAAATAGACACATAGATCAATAGAACAGAATAGAAAACCCAGAAATGAACTCACAACTTTGACAAGGCAGGAGAGAATATCCAGTGGGAAAAAGTCTCTTCAACAAATAGCATTGGGGAAATTGGGCAGCAACATGCAAAAGGATGAAACTGGACCACTCTCTTACACCATACACAAAAATAAATGTAAAATGGATTAAAGACCTAACTGTGAGACATAAAATCCAAGAGGAAAGCACAGGCAGTAACCTCTTTGACATCAGCCACAGTAACTGCTTACTAGATATGTCTCATGAGGCAAGGAAACAAAAGCAAAAATAAACTATTAGGACTTCATCAAAATAAAGAGCTTCTGTACAGCAAAGAAAACAACAAAACTAAAAGGCAACCTTCAGAATGGGAGAAGATATTTGCAAATGACATATCTCACAAGGGGTTAATATAAAAAAATATAAAAAACTTATCAAACTTGACACCAGAAAAAAACAAATAATCTGATTAAATAATGGGCAGAAGACATGAATAGACATTTTTCCAATGAAGACAGATGGCTAATAGTCACATGTTATGGAAACGGCCTAAATGTCCATGGGCTGATGAATGGATAAAGAAGATGTGAGATTTGTATATATATACATTATATATATAAACTTTATATATAAATATATATTTTATATATACACACATAAAATCCTCCAATGGAATATTACTCAGCCATAAAAAAGAATGAAATCTTGTCATTTGTAACAACATGGATAGAGCTGGAGAGTATTATGCTAAGTGAAATAAGTCAGTCAGAAAGACAAATACCATAGGATTTCACTCATGTGGAATTTAAGAAACGAACAAATGAACATAGGGGGAAAAAAGAGAGAGAGGCAAACCAAGAACCCTACACTTAAATGTACAAAACAAACTGAGGGTTGCTGGATGGGAGACTGGGGGGTATGGGGTAAATAGGTGATGGGGATTAAGGAATGCACATGTTGTGATGAACAGTGGGTGTTGTATGTGAGTGTTGAATCAATAAATTGTATATCTGAAACTAATATTACACTGTTAACTAACTAGAATTTAAATAAAATCTTTAAAAAATTTAGAGGTGGTGGGTATTAAGGAGGGCACATATTGTATAGAGCACTGGGTATTATACACAAACAATGAAAAATGAAACACTACATCAAAAACTAATGATGTATGTGGAGAATGGGGAACCCTCCTACACTGCTGGTGGGAATGCAAGCTGGTGCAACCACTCTGGAAAACAGCATGGAGGTTCCTCAAAAAGTTGAAAATAGAGCTATCCTACAACCCAGCAATGGCACTACTGGGTATTTACCCTAAAGATACAAACGTAGTGATCCAAAGGGGCACGTGCACCCGAATGTTTAAAGCAGCAATGTCCACAATAGCCAAACTATGGAAAGAACCTAGATGCCCATCAACAGGTGAATGGATAAAGAAGATGTGGTATATATATACAATGGAATACTGTGTAGCCATCAAAAGAAATGAAATCTTGCCTTTTGCGACCACGTGGATGGAACTAGAGTGTATTATGCTTAGTGAAATAAGTCAATCAGAGAAAGACAATTATCATATGATCTCCCTGATATGAGGAAGTTGAGAGGCAACATGGGGGGTTTGGGGGGTAGGAAAAGAATAAATGAAACAGGATGGGATTGGGAGGGAGACAAACCATAAGAGATACTTAATCTCTCAAAACAAACTGAGGGTTGCCGAGGGGAGGCAGGTAGGGAGAGGGTGGTTGGGTTATGGACATTGGGGAAGGTATGTGCTATGGTGAGTGCTGTTAAGTGTGTAAACCTGGCGATTCACAGACCTGTATCCTGGGGCTAATAATACATTATATGTTAATAAAAAAATTAAAAGAAAAAAAATAAAGATTTCTAAACAGGGGAAAAAACTAATGATGTGTTGTATGGTGACTAACATAACACAATAAAAAAAATTTAGACACCATAGTGTATATTAGATCCCCAGAACTTATTCATCTTATAACTCAAAGTTTTTACCCTTTGACCAATATCTCCTCTTTTTCCCTACCCCTACAGTCCCTGGCAACCACCCTCCTACACGGTATCTATGCGTTTAACTTTTTTAGATTGCTTCCACATGTGATCAAATAATATTTACCTTTCTCTGTGTAGGTTATTTCACTTATTTCTCTTTCCAATAGTTTGTTAGTATATGGAAATGTAACTGGTTTTTGTATATTGATTTTGTATCCTGCAACTTTACTGAATTCACTTATTCTAACAGTTTTTTGGTGGAGTCTTTAGGGTTTTTTAGGCATAAGCTCATGTCATCTGTAGAAACAAATTTATTTCCTCTTTCCAATTTAGATCCATTTCTTTTTCTTGCCCAATTGCTCTGGCTAGGATTTTAGTACTATGCAGAATAGAAGTAAAGAGAATGTCTTTTCTTTTCTTTTTAATTTCTTTTTTTTATTATGTTATGTTAGTCATCATACAGTACATCATTAGTTTTTTTGTGTGGTTTTTTTCATCATTAGTTTTTGACGTAGTGTTTCATGGTTCATTGTTTACATATAACACCCAGTGCTTTATGCAATACATGCCCTCCTTAATACGCATCACTGGACTCAACCTATCCCCCACCTCAGAACCCTGAGTTTGATTCCCGGAGTCCATAGTCTCTCATGGTTTGTCTCCCCCTGTGACTTTCCCCACTCACTGCAAGTTGGTACAGCCACTTTGGAAAACAATGTGGAGGTTCCTTAAAAAGTTAAAAATAGAGCTACCCTATGACCCAGCATTTGTACACTGGGAATTTACCCCAAAGATAAAAAAAAAAAAAAAGGGCCATATATACCCAAATGTTCATAGCGGCAATGTCCACAATAGCCAAACTGTGGAAGGAGCCGAGATGCCTTTCTCTAGATGAATGAATAAAGAAGATGAGAGTGTCTTGTCTTATTCCTGATCTTAGAAGAAAACTTTCAGCTTTTCGCTGTTGAGTATGATAGCTGTAGGCTTCTCACAGATGGCCTTTATTATGTAGATCTATATTTATTCTATATCTAATTCATTGAGAGTTTTTAAGGTGAAAGTGTTGAATTTTGTCAAGTGCTTTTTCTTCATCTACTGCATCTACTGCATCTGTTAATATGATATAGCACATCCATTGATTTGCATATGTTGAAATATCCTTGCATCCCCAGCATAAATCCCATTTGATGATGGTGTATGATCCATTTAACATGCTATTGAACCTGGTTGGCTAGTATTTTGTTGAGGACTTTTTCACCTACGTTCATCTGGGATATTGGTCTATAATTTTTTTAGTGTCCTTCTCTGGCTTTTGATATCAGAGTAATACTGGCTTTGTAAAATTAATTTGAAAGTGTTTCCTCCTCTTCAATTTGCTGGAATAGCTTGAGAAGATCTGGCATTAATTCTTTTTTAAACATTTGGTAGATTTCACCAGTAAAGCCATCTATATGGACCTGGGCTTTTCTTTGCTAGGAGATTTTTGATTACTGATTCAATCTCCTTACTTATTATTGGTCTGTTCAGATTTTCTTTTTCTTCATGATTCAGTCTTGGTAGGTTGTCTCTTTCTAGGAATTTATCCATTTCTTCTCGGTTATACAACTTGTTGGCATATAATCTTTCAGTCTCTTGTGAATGTATTTCTGTAGTATCAGTTATAATGTCTCTTTCATTTCTCTTTTTTCTTCATTAGTTAAAAGTTGGTTAATCTTTTTAAAAAACCAAATCACCTTCATTCATCTTTTCTATTGTTTTTGTAGTCTATTTCTCTTATTTCAATTCTGAATAATCTTTGTTATTTCCTTCCTTATACTGAATTTTGGCTTAGCTTGCTCTTTTTCTAGTTCCTTGAGGTTATAAAGTTAGGTTATTTGAGATCTTAATTTTTTCTTAATGTAGGCATTTATTCCTATAAATTTCTTTCTTGAGCAGCTTTTGCTGTATCCTATAAGTTCTGGTATATTGCCCTTCCATTTCATATATTTCAAGATTTTTTTTAAATTTTTTATTTCTTTTCAGCGTAACAGTATTCATTGTTTTTTCATCACACCCAGTGCTCCATGCAATCCGTGCCCTCCCTAATACCCACCACCTGGTTCCCCCAACCTCCCACCCCTCGCCCCTTCAAAACCCTCAGGTTATTTTTATTTCAAGATTTTTAAAAATTTAATTTAATTTAATTTTTTCAGTGTTCCAAGATTCATTGTTTATGCACCACACCCAATGGTCTGTGCAATACGTGCCCTCCATAATACCCACAACCAGGCTCACCCATCCACCCACACCCCTCCCTTCCAAAAGAAGGGAGAAGTTTTTAAGAAAAGTTTGTTTCAAACTTTTTAAGAAAAGTTTGTTTCTTAAAGTCCACAGTCTCTTATGGTTTGTCTCCCCTTCCAATTTCCCCCGATTCGCTTTTCCTTTAAAATTTCCCTTCTGATTTCTTCTTCGACCCATTGGTTGTTCAGGTGCATGTTGTTTAGTTTCCACAAATTTGTGAATTTTCCCATTTTCTTCCCATTGTTGATACTAATTTCAAACCACTGTGGTTGGAAAAGATACTTAATATTATTTCAGTCTCCTTAAACTCATTAAGACTTGCTTTGTGACCTAACATATGTTGTATCATGGAGAATGTTCAGCATATACTTGAGAGAAATGTGTATTCTGCTGCTATTGGATAGCATGTTTTATACAAACATGTTAGGTATATCTGGTCTAAAGTCTAGTTCAAATCCAATATTTTCTTATTGATTTTCTTGATGTCTTGATGATATATGTATTGTTGAATGATATGTTGATGATATATCTATTGTTGAAAGTGAGGGTATTGAAGTCCCCTACTATTTTTGCATTGCTAGCTCTATTTCTTCCCAGATCTATAAATGTGTAATATTATTAGGGTGCTCCAATATTGGATGCATGGATGCATATACATTTTCAACCATTATATCCTCTTGATGAAATAATCCCTTTATCATTATCTAATGACCTTCTTTGTCTCTTGTGTTTCCATGACTGAAATCTTAATAATTTCTTACAAGGGGCATTATACACATTTAGATTTTACCTCTTTCAATATCATCCATGGGAGATGCTGGGGACATTTTGTCTTCAGATGGAGAACGTTTCACAAGATTGGGAGTCCTAGCTGAATTTCGCATTTGTTGCTGCTGCTGTTCTATACGATACTGAATTTTACTACTTCCTTCAACTCTGGAATTAAGAATATCAAAGCTCAATACAAGGATGATAGAAATTTAACAA
This sequence comes from Martes martes, assembly GCF_963455335.1. Classification (NCBI taxonomy): domain Eukaryota; kingdom Metazoa; phylum Chordata; class Mammalia; order Carnivora; family Mustelidae; genus Martes; species Martes martes. Next base: position 120,773,268 of record NC_137888.1, read on the forward strand.
CTGCAACTTACAAAGTTACTAGAATTAACCACTTGTTCTTTTCCCTAAAGATCCTTAAAATGACATTCAAAAATTAAAACATTAGTTTAGTTCATTATTTAACAACTATTTATTGGGCTCTGCTGTATGCATGATATACACACAGATCCAGTGGGGGATACAAATGTAAATAAAAAACAAGATTACTACTCAAAATTGAAAAAATAAGATATACACAAATTACAAAGATAAACAGAAATTATACATAAGTGTATAACAAATACAACATATCCCCTAAATTCTAAAATTATCATTTCTGTTAAAATCAATTCACTTTCACATTTTTCATTCCCAACTTTAAGACACGTTACTAAAGGAGATTCATACACTTTCTTTTGAGTATTTTTAAGAGAAAAGTATATAATACAGTTATGCTTGACTTCTGTATCTTCCATTTCCAGTCACCAAATCCTATCAGTTCTACCTTCACCGAGTATTTAGAACCTCACTATTCTCTTCATTCCTACTTTCAAAAATCATGGTTTATGTATTTTTCTGTTTACCACATTGTTTCATTCTACCCAACTTGTTTGGTGGATTAATGTTTCAAAAAAATGTAATCAAGTCAATCTCCTTATACCGGGGCACAGAAACAAATGTCTGCTCTATTCAAACAGGTCTTACTCACTGGCTCCAAATTAAGTCAGATATATTCCTGCCTTCAAGCTTTGCCTACAACTTCATGTTCTCTCTGATCAATTAAATATTTTCTAAACTTTCCTACTAATAAAAATTACTGGGGCAGGGAGGGGATAATAAAAATAGAGCTTCCTAGGGTCCTTCTTTGATCTGAAGTTGGATTTGGAAACTCATATTTAACAAGCACTCATATTAATTCTTATCATAAAGTATGTGGGGGGGGGGGAAGTCCCAAATCTTTTTTCTTTTTTTAAAAAGTTTTTATTTAAATTCTAGTTAGTTAACATACAGTGTAATATTAGTTACAGGTGTAGAATTTAGTGATTCACCACTTATATACAACATTCAGTGCTCATCACAAGTGCCCTCCTTAATTCCCACCACCCATTTAATCTTTCCTTCCACCCACCTCCTATGTGGTAACCATCAGTTTGTTCTCTATGGTTAAGGGTATGCTTCTTGGTTGTCCCTCTCTCTTTTTTTCACCTATGATTGTTTTGTTTCTTAAATTCCACATATGAATGAAATCATATGTTATTTGTCTCTCTCTGACTGACTATTTCACTTAGCATAACTCTCCAGCTCCATCCAGGTCGTTGCAAATGGCAAGATTTCATTCTTTTTTATGGTTGAGTAATATTCCATTGTGTATATACATATACCACATCTTCTTTATCTATTCATCAATTGGTGGACATTTGGGCTGTTTTCATATTTTGGCTATTTGTTGATAATGCTGCTATAAACATCAGGGTGCATGTATCCCTTCGAATTCTTAACCTCTCAAGGCATCAGTAAGGACTCCCTAAATGCTCTAATAAATGATAACTTCTCCATTCCCTTAAGTCCTAGAACAATTTTTGTCTATGCTATTTTTATGGCTTTTAGTGTAGGTCCCTTATATTGCATGATAATGCACCACATGTTTACAAACAAGAATTTGAGATGGCTATATTCTTACTGACTTTTAAAATAGAATTATCTGTTAATCCAGTTAAAATGCAGACATTTTGAGGTTAGTATTTGTATAAGAAATTGTTCTTTTCCTAGTGCCTTACATGTTCTAGGCGCTTAATAAATTTTTACTAGTGAAGATGAAATTATTTTGCAAAGTGTATAATGGCTCTTTTCAGTCCAATTCTATGAAAACACTTATAATAAAATAAATGTAGACCTCCACATACAGAAAACATTCAGAAACAAAAAAGCTTTTATATGTCGGAGAAGAAGGGGTAAAAGTCTTTGGCTAAAGATCTCTACCAAATTCAAACTTAGAAAAAGATTAAAACATTTCTGTACCATGCAGAAATAATCCTTGCATAATAATGTAACTTGGTCCAATCATTTCTTTCATTGACATTTCCTTAGCAATTTATTTGTTGATAAAAGTAATTTATTTCATTAACCACATACCTTGTTTTTTTTACAGTGATGTTACTGCTGAGTTTTTCTAGTCGACATTCTCCAGTGTCATGGTTAATAATTAAAATGCATTCTTTTAAGTAAGGTTTCTTTGAACCTTTGAAAACAGTTACTGGTGGAGTTGAACCCTGTTTAAAAAGTTAATTATCATTACTTGAAATTTATCACAGAAATTCAGTTGGGAGAGCCTTTTAAATCTTCTGTGTTTCTCAATCTATGTTATACCTCAAATCATCTAACTTTCCAAGTCTATTAGTTGGACAACAAGGATTCATAGTAAAAAAGACAGAGATGAAGCAAAGCTGAGGTCTCAAACCTGCTATCACTGCGGAAAGGAAATAGAGGAAGTACTTGCCCTAAGTCATTAAAGATTTGTTTCATTGGTCTACAACAGGCAATTGGGATTCGATTTTAATGCAACCAATACATTTTACAGATAAGGGAACAGAAGCCCTGAATCATATTTCCTACCCATTCTCTTCTTCCTGTATAAGCTTAGTTTTTCAAATGTGGTATTTTCTTAAAATGGCGCTTACCTATGCAGATTACCTGTTAGGCTAAACCTCACTATTAATTTTAGCATCATTAAGACTAGGAAAACTGGATATACTTCATGATGCAATATAAAAGTAAACAGCATCACCTATAAAGTATTCTTGCCTAAACACACACACACACACACACACACACACACAGACACACACACACACACATACAATCTCTCATTAAGCCTTTAGATATAACTATCAGTTTACAGCAAATACAAGGAATAGCGGAAGAAATGAGTAGGATACCCCTAAACAGCAATTCAAGGACTCAAATTACAGTTAATAAGAGATTTGTACAATGTTCTTCTTTATGATATTTGTATTCCTACTTAGGATAGATCTTAAAATTATAATACATTATTGCACGTTGAGTTCCTGAACATTAAAGGACTGGATTATGATTCCCTTTCTTGCTCCTAGCACCTGAAGTACCAAGCCCTTCACAAATACCAAATGGATATTGAATATGAACAATCTGAACATTTTGATCCTAAGTAACAAGTTAAATAAAGTTTTCATAGTCTCTATACCTGTCTTCCACACTTTGAACAAGTTTTTAAAAAGCAAAGCTTTTTTATTAAATTGAGCACCATTCCTATCTTAAACTTTAATTACTGCCTATTCCCTTATTCTATACCCCAAGAAAGTAGTATTAAAGTAGTAAACTACCTAAATAAAATCTTAAAAAAAAAAAAAGTAGTAAACTACCAAGAAACTCCCAAGCATATGAGCTGTCTTTGCCTCTAAATTAACTATTGTCAGCAAATGAAATTTAAATCAGAGGCAGCCTGAAAGATAAGGACTCAGCCACCACAGAACTGGGGGTGGAGGGCTCCAGGAAAAGGAAAGAGCAAGTGCAAAAGATCTGAAGGCAGAAAGATGAAGGGAGAGCAAAGGGGTGTGGGAAAGGGAGATGAGCTTGGGCAGATGGATGAGTGTTAGATCCTGCAGGGTCTTGCTGGCTGTGCAGAGGGTTTGAGATTTTTTTTTTTTTCTTGTAAGTCATAAGAAGCACTTGCAGAAGAATGACCATTCATTCATTCATTCATTTATAGCATGCAAGAGCACACACAAGCAGGGGGAGGGGCAAAGGGAGAAGAAGAAAGAGAATCCTAAGCAGGCTTCATGTCCAGCATGGAGCCCAGCGTGGGACTGGATCTCAGGACCCTGAGATCATGACCTAAGCGAAAATCAAAAGTCTGATGCTCAACCAAATGAACCACCCAGGTGTCCCCAGAATTAACCTTTTAAAAAGACTGCCTTGTATAAATGTATGTGAACATCTACAGAGTACTAGACACTGTTCCAAGTGTTCTATATGTATACCATTAAACTCATTCACTCCTCAAAAACGAACCAACAAACAAAAAAATTACTGAATACATCCAATCATCTCTATATTTACTACTTTTACCCAATTTCATAATGCAATCATCATCTCATCTCGGTTCCTATTCTCCTCCCTACTGTCCTTTCAGTTTTTTCCCCTATCTGCTGACAGGGAAATCTGATCATGCCTGATTATGAATACCAGGAAAGGAAATTAATCAGTAATGGAAGGGAAAAGTACAATTGTACTCCCAAACAGGAGCAGAGAAAAAGAAAAAAGAGATGCTTAATGAAACTAATTAAAAAAATGAGGGAAAAACTAAAATAACTAATAAACATACCAAAGATGATAGATGTAAAAATCAGACACATCAGCTTTGAACTAAATGTGGATAGAATTCTTTTAATAAAAACAGGAAGTGTCGAACTCGGTTTAAAAATGAAACAGAGGGGTGCCTGGGTGGCTCAGTGGGTTAAAGCCTCTGCCTTCGGCTCAGGTCATAGTCTCAGGGTCCTGGGATCGAGCCCCGCATCGGGCTCTCTGCTCAGCGGGGAGCCTGCTTCCTCCTCTTTCTCTCTGCCTGCCTTTCTGACTACTTGTGATCTGTCTGTCAAATAAACAAAAATCTTAAAAAAAAAAGAAAGAAAGAAAGAAAAGAAACAGAATAGGACACCTGGGTGGCTCAGTCTGTTGAGCACCTGACTCTTGGTTTTGGCTAAAGTCGTGACCTCAGGTCACGATCTCAGGATTTTGAGATTGAGCCCCGCTTCATGCTCCATGCTTAGTGTGGAGTCTTCTTGGGATTCTCTCTCTCCTTCCCCTTCTACCCCTACCCCTACTCATGTGCTCTCTCTCTCTTTCTCAAAAAATGAATTCATAAAAAAAGAAACAATATTCTGTTAACAAAAGATATATATATATTTTTTTTTAACAAAAGATATATTTAAACAAAATGTCAGCTGAATTAAAAAAACAGACACTGAGATTCCATGAACATGCAAATCAAAAGAAAGGGTGCAATAAATAGGATGTTAAAATAGAACCAGTCCTAAAATAAGCTGAGGTCCCAAGAATGTGGTGGGCTAATTTCTCATTTGAGCTAAATACTCAGTGGACAGAATCAAACAGTTCATCCTGGAAGGGGCATTGCGGAAGAGGGTGGCTTAGAGTGGCATAGTAGCACATCTGACATATAGAACTTCCACAAGTCAACATTTGGGGGCTAAAGTCAAAAGCAGCCATTAGAGATACATTTCCTGCATAATAGGAAGTGTAGTTGGAAGTTTGAAGTGGACTATTTCAATGAGTCCCGCAAAAGTACTCCTCAAAATAGAGACAACACTAAAGAATGCCAAACTTGGACAGCACCAATGACAAATCCTTATAGTTAAGTCTTTTCCCCTCAAAATTAACATTTTGAAATTTCATAATAGCCAAATATAGAGAATTATTTGTAAGGAAGAGAGATTTGTAAATGCCCAATATTAATCAGCTTAATAGCCTTCATTTTTATTAGGTTCTTCTACTTAGCATTAACAAAGGAAATCCAGAGGAATGAAAATAAGAAAATCTACCTTATGAAGGAATGGCCAGAAACTGAAGGTACTCTTAAAAGTAAACAACCTGAGGGTTTTGAAGGGGCGGGGAGTGGGAGATTGGGGGAGCCAGGTGGTGGGTATTAAGGAGGGCACGTATTGCATGGAGCACTAGGTGTGGTGCAAAAACAAGGAATACTGTTACGCTGAAAAGAAATTTAAAAAAAAATACTGTAAAAAAAAAAGTATAGTATAATGAAAGTTCCATTTTATAGGATGACTTCTAGCTTCTAGTCATTTTTACCCAGATGATGAAAGCAAGTTCATAAAGAAAATAGAGAATCTAAATGCCCCAACCAACATTCATTACATTTCCATAAACTTAAGAACTCTGAAGAAATGTTAAACCTCCTACTTGTTTAAAGAAATTCTTAAGGGAAGAAAACCCACAAAGTGTATTTGAGAATGTAATTTCTATTCTTATTCACAATTGTTCTAGGACTGTATGGCCAGCAGAAAAAAATACTTGCTTTCTACAGGTGGTAATTTTAACTATTCCCTTTTATTTCAGCTGTCTAAAAGGGCTATAGAATAAACTTAAAATTCTTTTGCATTACACATTAAACACTTTTTAATCTGATTCCTAAATGCCTTTCCATCTCCCACTATGTTCCTAGTGGACTCCTTCTGATCTAGCCAGAGTGGCTTATATGTAGTTCTTCAAACATAACAGACTTTTTTGTTGCCTTGTCTTAACCCATGTCTTTTTCTTTTCTCTGCCTAAAATGTCTTCTCTCTTTCCTTTACCTGGGTAACTTCCACTCTTCTTCAAGACAGGATACCCTGGCATTTCTTCTTTCTCTGCTGAGTTTTCTTCTGCACTTCTGTAATATTCTGTGTATACCTCTGTGACGGTCCTTACATTTCAATATTTTAATCAGTTATTTCCTTTCTTTCTCATTAAATGGTAATATTTTTCAGGACACTGAACATGTCTAGCTTTCTGCTGTCCCCAATAGCTACTTAGCCCAGGAGTTGCCACACAGAAGGTACGTGCAAATATGGCCCATCTGCCCTCAGTTTCTTTCTCATGCATACATACATGCACACAAATATTGAGACATATTCTTTCTGGATATATCTCTGGTGGACTGGTGAGGGGTATTTCTTCTTCCCAAATTATTTCTTTGCTCTTTTAGAAATTTACAGTGTGAAGGTTTGAAAACTTCCCTCTATACTTGTCATTCTCTAAAGAGATATTTTGATTGAGATCATAACCAAAAACATTGTGGATGGTAACTCTTGCTTAAAGAAGGGTATGTGTGAATGAGAAAGTTTCATTAATAGATGTAAGAATCCCCATCTGCTTGTAAGAGCAAAGCTGTGCAAGGAATGGGGATGGAAGGATTGTTAATTTGGGGGAAAAAAATCTACATGGCAAAGAAGAAACCAGTTAAAGTTTTTTTTTTCCACAAACCAATCATCACTGATCAATAATCCTATAACCTGAGACCAGGCTAGTGGTACCAGTCATCAACTTAAGGTTTTTCAATAACTTTTAGAATTAAAGGGATAGTTTAGGTTTTTCTTTAATAAACCTCATAAAGCAAAAAGGCCTTTGACTTACGAGTACAAAATTTCCAAACTATTTAGAGATGCCAGCTTTTCATAACAGAATAAGGCAAAAGTTTATTCATCCACATATCTCACACCAAATTGGTTGTTCATTTCCTTCAGTTTGTAAGGGAGCAAATGAGAAGTCTTTCCACAAATTTAATTAACCTTAGGAATTCTTTCAGAGGCAGCAACTGATACAGTCTGACATAACAATGGGGTCTCAATAAATAGTGTTGGCTGATAAAAAATAAGAAGACTAGAAGACTAGAGGATAGAGAGCTTGCTCGCTCTACCTCCAATCACAACAAATCATCTCATAAATGCAAATGAGAATGTCGATGAATTAGCACAAAATAATTTGTTAAAAAATTCAACAAAACAGAGAAAAAATATGTCCAGTGCTTTCTCTGTAGGTTAAAATATAAAGTTACAGTCTTCATGTTCTCTGAGAAAAGCTCAAGTCAGTACAAAAGAAAAAAAAAAGAGACAAGTTGAATGCAAAGACATTTCTAACTCAAAAACTGAGAAAACTAGAGCAACAGTTAATTTGTCTATTTATGTAAATTGTATTTGGAAACATCTGGAAATTTTTTAAATGGACAAAACTTTGGCTAAAGCCTCCCTGACCTAGCATCTTTTTTTCTAACCCATTCCCCAAACTATTGCTAAAATCACTCTAAAAGCAAAAATCTAATCATGTGGGGCGCCTGGGTGGCTCAGTGGTTTAAGTCACTGCCTTCGGCTCGGGTCGTGATCTCGGGGTCCTGGGATCGGGTCCCGCGTCGGGCTCTCTGCTCGGCAGGGAGCCTGCTTCCCTCTCACTCTCTCTGCCTGCCTCTCTGCCTGCTTGTGATCTCTCTCTGTCAAATAAATGAATAAAATCTTAAAAAAAAAAAATCTAATCATGTTACTACTCTCCTCAGAAACCTCTAATGGTACTCTAATACCTATGGAATAAAGTCTAAATTCTACATTAGAAGATGATACATTTTTCACAGTCTGATCCCAATTCATCTTTCCAGAGACTACTTCTATCAATCATTTTTCATAATTCTGTTATTTATTTACTACATTAATTCATTTATTCCACAAACTTCTTGTTCTTTCTCTATTAGAGCCATTTACATACTGTTCCTTCTGCCTAGAATAGTCTACTCCCTTTCTGCCTGATGAAATTCTACTTGTCCTTCAAGGCTCAGCTCAAATAGCATCTGCCTTGTGAAGTCTTTAAAGATTCTACCAGGCAGAGTATTTGAATCAACGGATGTACTTGCACAGAATTCTGTACATGCTCTAATATATACCATTAGACATCTGTGTGTCCTGCTATAACAGATTAGGACTAGAAGGCTGGGAATATGCTATTATTCCTAGTTTAGAGTACAAAATCTGGTTCATAATACTACTTTAATAAGTATATGTTTAGACCTCTAAGTGTTTCAGATCATTTGAAATGATAGTTCTTGAAACTTATTAAATAGATCAAAGTATTTTTAAAAAGTATTTTCAGATTGCTTTACCTAAAATGGCTTAAAAAAAGCTGTTTTTTTTTTTTTTTTGCTTTGGTATATTTGTTAATTACTTCAACTACCACTACATGAATTGTGCAATTATTTTCATTTGAATTTAGCAAAAATCCTGCAAAAAGATACTTTCAGTCTGAATATATACAAATACTCACTTCTATATTGGGCAGAGTTATTGTCACCTGTTCACCTTTGCCGACTTCAAGCTCCCCTTCACAGGAAGTGTCAATAGAAGCAGGTTTGAAGTCATCTAAAAATAGAGACAGATATGGATTTTTGTAAAATGGAACAATAGCTGGGTACCTGGATATTAAAAATATGAACATGTTTCAGCATGATAAGTCACTTTGCAACAGCCAGTAATTAAAATGGTTTTAGAAGAGTCTTCATATTACATATAAAATCCAATCTACTTTATTTCCGTATGTATAATTTTAAGAAAAAAAGAAACAGCTAAACTCTAAAATAGTATTCCTCAAACCATGCTCCCTCTGAATCCTGTTTAGGTCAAGATAAACTAGACTAAGATGTTCCACTGCTAAAAAATACATAACGTCAGTGTTTTCACTATTTGGTTAAAAACTAGTACCAGTAGAATGTTTTCAATTTTCAGAATTTTCCTCCTGTAATTTTTCTTAAGCCATCTTGGGTGTCTGTTATCACTTGTCGTTCGTCCCAGCAGAATACATAATTAATGAATACATGGAAGACACACAGTCATGGGAAAACTTAAGGAAAAGCAATCATTGAGCTAACAGTTTGAGTTTTTCATGAATCCTACCATTAAAGGATATGTAAATTTAACCAAATCTTCAGAAGAACTTAAAATGGGTTTTCATTTTGAATTAAATCATAATTCAAATGTTATTAAAATATATTATTCAGAAGGAATTTAAAGTGCTCAGATATTTCATATACAGAACAAGTTTATAAACCTCTAAGATATGGGAGCAACTTAAAAATAATTCACATCAATTCATAGAAATGACTGATAATTCTGATATAGAACTCCTCGGGTAACATATATTTTTTCCAGGTTAACTCTTTTTTTTTTTTTAATTTATTTATTTGACAGACAGAGATCACAAGTAAGGAAAGAGGCAGGCAGAGAGAGAGGAAGGGGAGCAGGCTCCCTGCTGAGCAGAGAGCCCCACGCGGGGCTCGATCCCAGGACCCTGAGATCATGACCCGAGCCGAAGGCAGAGGCTTTAACCCACTGAGCCACCCAGGTGCCCCCAGGTTAACTCTTTATTAAAATATAGCACACATGCAAGCTACAACATGAGTCATAAGCTTGACGAATTTTCACAAAGTGACACATAATTAACCAGCAACAAGATCAAGAAGCAGAACATTATCAATCCCTGAAAGGCCTCCCCCAATTACCCCTACCTCAAGAGATAGATCTTTATATTAACAGGAAAGCCAAAGACAAAAAGTCTAAATCCAAAGTACTGAACATTTATTAGAATTTAGGGAACTGTAATAGGTAGATCTTGGGAAAAGAGAATATTCCAGTGTTTATCAAATTATCTTCTTTCAATAAACAAAAGCTGGCCCTGCTTCCCAATGGTAATTATAATCGCTAATATTCATGGATCACTTACTTCCTGCCAGGCATCTTGCTTAACATTTCATATTTAATTCTTATAATGACTCTAAGAAATTAGAACTGAGCCTTCAGTATCACAGGAATAAAGAGAAAGTAGAAAGCAGAAGGCAGGAAAATCCAAGAGAATAAACAAAGATACAAAAAATAAATATTAATAATAGCTATTACTTATATAATTACTTATATATTATTTTAAAAATTTCCCTAATTACTTTTATCTCAAAGATTCACAAAAATTCTTAAAGTAGTGAATATCCCTCTTACAGAGAAGGCAGAGGATGGTGGGAGAAATTAAGTCCCTTGCCCAAGATCACGTAATTCATATTTGCTAAAGCTAGAATAAGGAACCATAAATTTAGTAGACTAAAAAGATAAGAGGTTAATCAACAACCTTTGATATCAGCCTTATTTTTTTTTAAGATTTTATTTACTTACTAGAGAGAGAGGGAGAGAGGGCGTGCACATGAGTGCACACACAAGAGGGGGGGCAGGTGCAGGGAGAGAAAGAAGGAGACTTCCCAATGAGTGGGGAGCCCCACATGGGGCTCCATCCCAGGACCCCGGGATCATGACCTGATCCAAAGGCAGACACTTAACCAACTGAGCCACCCATGTGCCCCTGATTATTGATATCAACATTTATGGAGAAAGAAGGTAAGCTCAATTTGAGCTAGTAAATATCATTTGAAACCTTAAAGTGAAAAATTCATTTTGTAAGGATGTATACAAAATAAATGAAGTAAATACCACTTAGAATATTTTTAATATAAGTAATTTATCATCATGGCCTATAGGGTACCCAGTAACAGCCTTTGTTTGTCCTAAAGTGTCCACAACTTTCTAATTTTAACTATCCTTCAAGGTTCTGCTCACCAGTGTATGTATTCCTGTAAATGTTCCTCTATCTTCTTCATCACTCACATCTATGTCACTATGTTCACTATGTCTTTTTCCATAATATCTTTCAGAGCCATCTCCTTCTATTATTGCTGAGGGCAAACTAGTTTTCAATCAACAAAAAGCTGAACTATTAAAGTACCTATAGCTCGCCCATCTGCTTTTCTGTTTTTGGTCTTAGAATGTGAATCTTGTGGTGGGTATTAAGGAGGGCATGTACTGCATGGAGCACTGGATGTGATACATAAACAATGAATCTTGGAACACTGAAAAAAATAAAATAAAATTAGGATGTTAAAAAAAAAAAAAAAAAGAATGTGAGTCTTATTTCAAAGTCTCCTCTTCCCTAAAGTAGTCGCTGGGTGGAGCCCTTTCCTTACTCTCCAAAAGTCTCCCTTTTTTGCAGGGGGGGGGGGTCCACTTCTTAGCATTTACCATACCACTCATCAAAACCTAACATAAATGACGTGGCATTATTTACCTCTTCCTGTACATGTCCTTTTGGACTGTAATTATTTTAAAGCATAATGCCTCATACTTTTAATTCCTCCTGAATTATGGCTCCTAGCATAATGTCTTTAATATAATGGGAACATCTGAGCTCTTTAAAATTGACTCTAGTTGATATGTTTATCCTTCTCTGAACTACCTCCAAGCTTATTTTAAGTATAAACTTATTTCAGCTAAATTATGTGCAAAAGGCTTGTTTTCTAATTGTTTCCTGACTCTCATTTCTTTCGGGTGGATACTGCCATATTCCTTTTGTACTTTTCACTAGTACATTTCTGTTCTCATAGAGGGCACCCAAACTTAATATTTGACAAAAAAGAATTCTCTATGATACATAGGTAAAACAAAAATGACATCTTAGAGCAAAACCACAGTTCTCTGATCGCCCATATTTTTCTGACAGTGACACAAAGGACATTTAACTACAGCTAAATAATGCTTTAGAGAAGAGGCTAGAAACGTAACCCAAGGCAGTGAAGCAGACCACTGGGGAACCGTAGTGAATAAACCCAATCTCAAGAAGACAACCAGCTGCTGCCAAGAAGAATACAGGTTTGGTGTGGCCAGGTTATCTCTAATTTTTGAAAGAGAAGCTGGTAATCCAGATTTCTGTATAAAATATCTTGATATTTACACATTTACAACAAATTTATGTTAAAACGACAACTGTGTGCGTGAAACAAAGAATCTCTACTGTCAAATTCAGCCAATAGGCTGTTAATCTATAACCTCTGTTATAGTGTTCAAATACTGATTCTTTTTCTTTATAATATATCATCACTTTTTTAAAGATTTTCTTTACTTATTTGACAGAGAGAGAGAGAGAGAGAAACAGCGAGAGAGGGAACACAAGCAAGGGGAGTGGAAGAGGGAGAAGTGGGACCCCCCTGCAGAGCCGGGAGCCTGATGTGGGGCTCCACACTGATCCCAGGATCCTGGGATCATGACCTGAGCTGGAGGCAGACACTTAACAACTGAGCCACCCAGGCGCCCCAATATATCATCACTTTTGATCTTCACAACAACTCTTTGAAGATTCTCACCCACATTTTACCAATAGGGAACTCCTCTAAAGTAACGAAGCCAGTAAAAAATCAAGTCAGGAACTCAAGCCACATACTCCATCCTCTCATAAAATACAGCTTTTTTGACTTATATTCAGTTCTTAACTTTTGCATGTATTGGTGGGGGTTGTTAGGAGGTGAGGAATAGTCATAAGTCCCTTTGGGAATCTGATGAAAATTATAGATCAGCTATAGATCTTCTCCACAGGAAAAAATATGCATGTGTGAACATACATATCAAGTACTGTGTAATTTCAAGAGATTCACAAATCCCTGAAGTCTAAATGTCTATGGAACAACTATAGAGACAGAAATGTACTCAAAATAGCTGTAGCTTTACTTAATGATAAGGATGAACTTATAAACAATAAATCAAAACTATTCTGAACCTATTTATATTTCTAATTATTTGCTGTTTGAATAAGTTTTATTTTTTATTACTTTCTATATTAAGATTGTCTTTTATTTACTTTCAAACAAGTTTTTTTTAAGTATACAACTTTTGAGTTTCAAGTGAACAAAGTATAGACCTAGAATTATAGAATTTGTTGAGTAATCTTATGTTTTCCATATGCTTCCAAATGCCAAATGTATTTTCAAAGCTGCTATAATTCCAGACTACATAGTTTCTTTCTTTCAGTTCTCCTTAGTTTGGAAAACTCACCACTAATTTTACTATTTATTTATTCTTTGTAGATTTCCTTCATCTATGTTATTTCTTCTTTTTTTTTTAAAAAGATTTTATTTATTTATTTGACAGAGAGAGATCACAAGTAGGCAGAGAGGCAGGCAGAGAGAGAGGAGGAAGCAGGCTCCCTGCCGAGCAGAGAGCCCGATGCGGGTAGATCCCAGGACCCTGAGATCATGACCTGAGCCGAAGGCAGAGGCTTTAACCCACTGAGTCACCCAGGTGTCCCTATTTCTTCTTTTTTTATAAGGTTTATTTATCTATTTTAGAGAGAGAGAGTGAGAGGGTGCAGGAGGAGGGATAGGGGGAGGGGTGGAGGAGGAGTAGAGGGAGAGAGAAAATCTCTTGATTTCATGATGGCTTGATTTCATGATTCTGAGTTCATGACCTGAGCCAAAATCAAGAGCCTGAAACGTCACCAACTGAGCCACCCAGGTGCCCCTATTTTCTTCTTTGTAGTACAATTACTTATATTATGCATAGAGTAGAAAAACATTTCCTACTTTGAACTTAATGCTTTTTCAGTCAATGCTGACCACTTTTCTGACTATTTCAGCTGTAGTGTCACATAATGTCTAAATCTCCATAAAAGAATCACAATTACTATCATAAATTTACTTCCTGGGATAAGAACTAATTCAACTAACTCCAAAACCCATACCCTTTCCAACATACAACATTGATCAGAGAACATTCATTGTAAATATAATTTTAATCCCTTTTCATTAGTGTACTTTCTAATGTTTGCTCACACCAAAACTTAACAATCACTTTTTGGGGAATACTCCACTTGAAGCCTCAGATGATCTTACTGTAGTCACTGCCCATGAGTTCATCATTTCGTGTCAGTAAAAAGTAGTGTCATTTACACACTTGGGAATTTCAATGTCTAGTTCCTTATCTAGATATAAATTGTAAAATTAGCATGAGCCCAAATTCAAAAGTTATTCTTGTGTGTGCTGTTACTCAAACTCTTCCACCCAGTGTAGTATCTGTTGCTAAACATTTAGCTTATCATTTACAGACCATCCCATGTCTTCCCTACCACATGCCAGACTGTATTTTTGATAGGTTTTATTGCTAAGCCCTGGTAAATGCTTTTGTAAGTCTAAGTTAATTATATTCATCAGCATTTCTCATACACACATGGATATAACCCTTCAAGAATAATAGTGACTACTTTATTTTCTACCATGCACCAACTACTGTGTTAGGTTGTTTATGCGATTTTATTTAATCCTTAAAAAATCTCTGAAATGTAGATATTATTGTTACCATTTTCATACAAGAAAACTGAGGCTGAGGGTTTGGAGCATGTTCCAAAAGTTACATTACATACATAGGTGGTGGAGGCCATAATTCATGTCCAGTTTTGTCCAAAGCCTCAGCACATTAGACAGGCATAATTACCCCTGTACATAAACACAGAATATTATTTTCTCCCAGATTATACTGACTCAATCTAGTGTTTGTTATAAATTAGGTCCACCTGAATGAAAGTAAGATTTCCTGTTCTATAGTTTCCATCCCTTACTCTGAGTCTTTAAAAGTGAGGACATATGGGGGTGCCTGGGTGGCTCAGTGGGTTAGGCCTCTGCCTTCGACTCAGGTCATGATCTCAGGATCCTGGGATCGAGACCCACATCGGACTCTCTGCTCAGTGGGGATCCTGCTTCCCCCTCTCTCTCTGCCTGCTTCTCTGCCTACTTGTGATCTCTCTCTCTGTCAAATAAATAAATAAAATCTTTAAAAAAAAAAAAAAAGTGAGGACATATGGTAAATGAACCTATCCTCAAGGATAATGATTGTTTTTATTCAAATAAATCTAGAAAGATTCTGCCTGCTTCAACAAGAATAAAACTGAGGCTAAAACCTTTCTTATGTCTTCCACAGCACTAAGCGTATTCAAACATATGGGTTTATTGTGATTGTTATTCCTATGGTTCTTTTGTCTATTTTTGTTGTTGTTGTTGTTGTTGTTGTTTTATTTTGTAGCTAGATCAACTGATTCTTGAGCTCTAAAGGCACAATTCCAGCATGCTGAAGCACTTGCAAGGAGCTTTTCTTTTTTTTTTTTAAAGATTTTATTTATTTATTTGACAGACAGAGATCACAAGTAGGCAGAGAGGCAGGCAGAGAGAGAGAGGAGGAAGCAGGATCCCTGCTATGCAGCAGAGAGCCCGATGTGGGGCTCGATCCCAGGACCCTGGGATCATGACCCGAGCCGAAGGCAGAGGCTTTAGCCCACTGAGCCACCCAGGCGCCCTGCAAGGAGCTTTTCAAAGGCTATTTTATATTCTCTTCATTTAGGATTCATGTCCTTAAAAGAGAATATATACCCAAGTTATATGAAAATATAACAATCAAACAAATGAATAAACTTTCATAATCTTAAACTTTATGATTTGAAAAATTATTAAAAGGCCTACTGCAAATCTGAGAAAGAAGAGAGAGAAGATACTATTTGCAACAAAGGCATGGAGAAACCAGGTAAAAGCTATATCATACTTTTGGAAAACGGGACTGAAGGAGAGAAAATGCATAGCCAGCACCAACTGTCTCACTGTGGTTAATGTTAGATGACAAATATGGCAAAGCAGAAAAAACAAAGGATGGGGTGCCTGGGTGGCTCAGTCAGTTAGGCAGTCGAGTCTTGATCTCAGGGTTGTGGGGAAAAAAAACGAAAACAAAAGAAAAGGACCCTGTTGAAGATCACCTGTTAACAATTATCTACCCTGTTTATTCTACCAACTGGATGTTAATTTTGCTTAACAAAACCCTTTTATAAAATGCAAATATATCCTTGGAGAGTTAAACCTATTGGTCTTTATACTTTTACCCTGATTTACTATAATTAGATTGTCAATAACTTAACTATAAACTTTTAGAGTCTGTTGAGTTTTAAATTGGGTATTTTGATTTAAGCATGGAGCAGTTCAGAGTAAAAACCATGAAGATCTCTGACAGTCTAAGCACAGATGACTGACAAAGGTAGAATGATGAGACACTAAGGAAGAACAAGTCAGGGAAAAGGAAGTGAAAAAATGCCTACTTTACAATTTTGTCACAGAAAAATAAGAGGTTATGATTCAAAGATCTTAAAGTTTCCTTTCCGCTCTATAATTCTGAGGGCTACTATGCAAAGAATGAAATGTTTTACATACCAAATCATAGTATGCTATATTTTCCTTCCTGGAATCTATACCATTCAACATTAAAATAAAAGCTCCTTTTTCTAACTCAAGATAACAGAGGGTAATTTATCAAAACTAGTTCCAGAGGACAATCAAAAGGAGAAATCAAAGGGCAGTAAATAACTTTCTAAAAAAATGAATAACACATCCTCCAGTATTTTGATAATCAGTATTTGATCATTGTCTGAACGAAATTAGGGGTCAAAAGAGATACAGATTACTGGAACGGTTCAGAATATCTACGCAGGGACACATGAAACAAGAACTCTCAACAGCCAGAGACATAAAAAGTGAAGAAAAGAGGGAATATTTCCCTACCAGCCTCGAGGCATTCCTTTCCTCCGCATAATAATAGTTCGGTACTTTGCACCCTTCCATCTGTCACCTTACTATTTCCCGGTCCATCGCTGCATCATCTACCAGTCACGTCTGTCTCCACAGTCACCTCTGTAGGTCTCCTCCACAAAGTTTCCCTTTCTGCTGCTTGGTCTCACTCGAATCTCTCTGCCCAGGGTTTACCCACACCTGCTCAACTCCGGCTCCTTCCACGAAACCCCTGGGACTCCAGGCATAGCAACGGATAGCGCTGGACACCCCATTCTCCAGCAGACTAAGGGGGTCTGTGGGAACACAACTCTGTGCCTCCACACCCCCATATCCAGAGTTCCCTCTTACTCCCGGGGACCGTCCTCACTCACAGCGTACGGTGTGGAAGGCGCAGCGCGGCTGCTTCTCAAAACTCTCGCCTAACTTGAGAACCCGCTCGCGACGGTCCATGTGGGAGAGTCCCGCTGCTCCATTCATCATTTTTCTCTGGCTGCGACTTTGCCTTGGCCACCTGCGCTCCCTCCCGTCTGCCACCTCATCCTGAAGCAGCTGCACTTGCACTGGCCGGGGCAGCCAGCAGACTCCGCCCCGCGCCTGACGCGCGCAGACCCCTGGGCTCCTCTCGCGTGCTGACTGGCTGCCCGGAGGGGGCGCCCCGCCCCCTAGCTCCGAGGATCCTGGTCCCGCCTCCAGGCCCTTTCCCGCGTTGCGACGCACGCCGCCGCGGGAAGGCCGCGCAGCTGAGGTACTTGGTGGGAGCAGGGTCTCCTGGAGGAGAACGCGAAGAGAGGATGAGGTAACCCACCTGAGGTGGCGACTGGTGAAGGAGAGAATCTCAAGGTGCCGGGAAGCCAAGGCCACAGGGTTTCGGGGCCAAGCGCGCCGGCACATAGCCGCTCCTAACGGGAGGATCTGCGCCCTTTCTGTGGAGATCTGTAGTAGAAACTGAGGCCCGGGGAGGGCCGAGAGCGGGGCACAAGGCCCGGTGTCTTGCCCAAGGCCTGGCACCGCCGACGCTGGGTCTAGAATCCGGAGCGAAGGAGCCCGGGGCCTCGGAGTCTCGGACCTTGGACCTCACTGGAGGCGACGCCGTTACCTGGGCAATCGCCTTGTGATCTTTTCCAGAGAAGTTCCTGGTGGTGTTAGGACCGGGACAGGGGACGGGGAGGAAGAGGAGAAAAGATTCGGAGTTAGAAATTACAGTTTTCGGGTCAGCTGCAACCAGGTTGCATTAGGTAGCCTTCTTTTATTTATTTCCTTCACAGTGATTCTTGGAGGCAGTAACAGGCACGGGCAGGAAGACGAAATTCCCAAAGGATCAAGGCCCAAGTTCCTGCTGTGGCAAAGGGTAATAGCATTAATAATTGAAAAATAATTGTCTTTTTTTTTCCTGTTTAAAGTTCACGAGTTTCGTGGTAAAGATGAGGGAAGTGTTGTATTAGAGGAGAAGCATCCAACAAAAGTTTACAGATGGTTGTCGCAACCCGTGGTTGTTTTTCAGGGTAAGTATGTAATCAAACTCTACTCCCATGCTTTCTTAGCCAAATTTGTCGATTTATTGTTTTAGCCAAGTACATGCATATGTCTCCCTTACTCTATCTGCTTGTTTAAATTCTACTTTTTAAATAAGTATTAAGATTGTTTAGTGTGGTAATTAAATGCTCAGGTTCTGGAACCAGAATTTTTGTATTTCAACACCAGCTTCCTACTTTACAGTGTGACTTCATGCAAACTAAAATACGCTCATCATTAAAATGGGGGGGGGCAATAATAGTGCTTACTCCTTAGAGTTGTTGAGAGGATTAATTGAATTAATACATGAAAGGATTTAAAACAATTCACAGCACATAGTAAAGTCTCTCCAAATGGTTGTCATTATTGATGTATAACTCCACTGTCTGGCAATATTTTAGAACCATCCTTGGTTTCTGCTTTCTTTTCTAAATCTTGAATTATCCTAAAAAGTAGGAATTGCTATCTTGTTTACAGATAAGAAAACTTGTTGAGAGAAGCCCACTCCTCTGACTCTGTGGTTTGTTTTCTTATCATCTCTGTCATCTATTTGGTGCTTAAAGTATTTTATATAATTAAGTATTTTATTTTACACATGTGTATAAACATGCATGTATATTTTTTCTTTCCCAACCAGAACATGAACAACAGGTACTCTGTCCCATATAAAATTCTTATGACTGATGCATCTAACATAGTGCCCTACACACATGTTTGGTGATAATAATGTTTCAGTGGTGTTTTATTATGTTAACTAGAGGGCAACAACAGTGTTTTAAGCCTATTTTACTTAAAAAAGACTTTAATTTAGAAATCTGAGGTTTCCATATTGTAATAAAAAAGAAAGCAGAGAGTCAAGAAATTGAGGTACTACCTTACACCGGTTAGAATGGCAAAAATTTACAAGGCAGGAAGCAACAAATGTTGGAGAGGATATGGAGAAAGGGGAACCCTCTTAAACAGTTGCTGGGAATGCAAGTTGGTACAGCCACTTTGGAAAACAGTATGGAGGTTCCTCAAAAAGTTTAAAGTAGAGCTACTGTATGACCCAGCAATTGCACTGCAGGGTATTTACCCCAAAGATACAGTTGTAGTGAAAAGAAGGGGCATATGCACCCCCAATGTTTGTAGCAGCAATATCCTCAATAGCCAAACTGTGGAAGGAGCCGAGATGCCCTTCCACAGGCGAATGGATAAAGAAGATGTCCATATATACAATGGAATATTACTCAGCCATCAGAAAGGATACCCACCATTTGCATCGATATGGATGGAACTGGAGGGGATTATGCTAAGTGAAATACGTCAAGCAGAGAAAGTCAGTTATATGGTTTCACTTACTTGTGGAACAAGGAATAGCGTGGAGGAGATTAGGAGAAGAAAGGGAAAAATGAAGAGGCGTGGAATTAGAGGGGGAAACAAACCATGAGAGACTATGGACTACTGGAAACTGAGGGTTTCAGAGGAGAGAGGAGTGGGGAAATGGGATAGCCTGGTGATGGGTATTAAGGGGGGCACGTATTGCATGGCGCACTGGGTGTTATTTAAAAACAATAATGGAACACTACATCAAAAACTAATGATGTACTGTATGGTGACTAACATAACATAATAATAAAAAAAAGTGAGTTTTGAAATGCCTGTATAGCATGGAGCACTGGGTGTTATATACAAACAATGACTCATGGAACACTATGTCAAAAACTAATGATGTACTGTGTGGTTACTAACATAATAAAAAAAAAAAAGTGAGTTTTGAAATACCCAAAGTTTGTACTTCTTTTCCCTGCTTCAGCTTATATTTATTAACTACCTACCAGGTATAGGTTAAGGCACTGGTCTAGCCCCTGGGTAAATGGCAGTGAATCAAGAGATAAGAAGGCAGCAACCAAGGGGTGGTATGAGTTTTACTGTCATGAAACCTACTGGTGTGAATTTTCACCAAACATATATTAAAATGAACCAGGTTGTACCAGCCCTGGAATTTAAAAAAAAAATCAGATTAATGCATTAAATAGAGTTCAAAAATGTACCCAAGTGACATTTCAGATCGCTTTGTTTATATCTATTCATGACATATTACTTCAGAAATTTATGACAGCTGTGTGCGTTTGTTCTTTTCTACAAATCTATAACGTCATCTAACTTAAAAAATATAGTTAGGTTTCTGTCATACACCATTCACAAATAAGTGTGCATTGAAAATATAAAGATATAAGTGAATGAAGATAGCACTAAAACTAACCATAAAAACACCAGAAAAAATTAAGAGACTGTATTTTAGCTTTTAAGGTAGGGAGAACCTTTTTAAGAATGTCACCAAGGTAGATGTCATAGAATAGAAGATTGTTACACTTGAGTACATGGAAATTGTAAAACTGTGATAGGGACACTATATTTAAACTTAATAAATGACAGACAATGAGAAATTGTTTACAGCCAATATAAAAGGTAAAGGGTTCAGATCCATAACTGAAAAGCTGAAAGCTTCTACAGAAGAAGAAACCAATATATAAATTGTTGAAGGATATGAATATAAGATATATAAAAGAAGAATCAGTGAACATGAAACGTGCCTAATTTGTCTAATAATCAAAGCAATACAAATTAAAACAAGATGATGCCATTTTTCATCTAGCAGAAATGTAAAAGATGTATGTATTAAGGAAGGCTTAGTAAAATGAGCACCCTCATGTGTTGCTAGTGGAAATACAAATTGGAACACCCATTTGAACAACCATGTGGTTTAAATATATTTTGATGCACTCTTACAAAAGCAGCATAGCATAATGCAGCCACTGGAAAGAGTGAGATAACTGTATCCACTCTGTTGGAAAGTTGTATGTCTACTATGCACCAGGAGTGACACCAGGAGCTGTGGTGGGCTTTCTTTGAAATATTTTCAGAAAAATTTTTTTAAGATTTTATTTATCAATTTTTTTTATGATTTATATTTTACCTAAAGGAGTAACATCTCGATGCTTGTACTATATCCAAGTCTTAGGTATAAAGGACAGTGGTGCCAGTGGTGAAGAATAATAGCTAAAAGCGAGTGAGTTAGAAGTGTCATTTGGGAATACATTTTGTGTTTTTTACTGTTTTACATGGAAGGGAATATAATTAACATTGTAGCTAAAACCATAGACTTTGGAGTCAGACTGATCTGGATTTGAATACTGACTCCATCATATGCTGGTGGAATTATGTTAAGTTTCTTCTTGAAGCTTTATTTTTCGTATCTGTAAAATGAGATGATTACAGGCTCTACCTCATACTCCTGTTGTGAAGATTTAATAAGATGATGTATATAAAAGCATTTAGCCCTGTACTTAATTCATGTAAGTAAATATAAGTAAAGATTGTACTTTTCATTAAATAATGATATCTTTGAGCTTTGAACGCCTTAAAATTTTTTTTGTAAAATTTTAACGAATTGGGATCCATTTTTTATTTAATTTTAAGATAATTTTATTTACTATGCTATTTGTAAACAAGCTTTTGTTATCTTGTAATTACATTTCGTTTCTGAGTTGTGTGTTGGGGATCCCCAAGACCAACCCTAGATTCAGTGATTCACTGGGAAGGCTCACAGTTCTTAGGATATAGTCATATTTGTGGCTGTGACTTATCACAGTGAAAGGATACAAAGCAAAATTAACAAAGAGAAAAGGCAAATGGAACAAAATCCTGAGGAACGTGCAAACTTCCAAGAATCCTCTCCCAGTGGATTACATAGGACACACTTAATTCTTCCTATAATGAGTTCTGACATTTTGAAGTGTTGTCTACCAGAGAACCTCAGTAGAGACTCAGTCACAAAGGTCTTTATTGAAAGATGGTCATGTAGGTATCCTCTACTCCCAACTACTAGAATTTCAAACTTCTGGAAGGAAAGCAGACATTCTGCATAAGCCACATTGTTTACACAAACACTTTAGGCACAGTGAGCCACTCTTATTAGGGAATGATGGAAACCCTTCCAAAATCCAAGTTCCTAGGCACCAACCAGGGGCCAATCTTGTTTCAGGCCTATGTTAGCTCTTTTCTGTACTTAGTGTCTCTTTTTGATAATCTCTATCACGGGATTGCTGTGCAGATTAGAAGTGAATATGGAGCATCTAGCACTATTTCTGACTTTTAGTGCATGATAAATCATATGTGCTGTAGCTGTCACAGTAAATTATAGGAGTCTGTAGCTCTTTTAGATGTATTTTAGTTAGAAAAACCAGAGTCTTCTATAAGGAAGAAATTGAAAAATGTACCCTTCACTTCCCAAAGCAAGCAAAGTTAAAGTTTTATTTATATTGAAACTGTTTTTCAGACATTATTTAGGGAGCAAATGTTTTAGGGCTGTTTAACCTTTATCTTTCTGATTCTGTTAAAATATAGGTGATACAAGAAATGAAGCCAACAGGTACAGACCCAAGGATCTTATCTCTAGCTGCCGAAGTTGCAAAAAGTCCTGAGCAGAATGTCCCTGTTATACTGTTGAAGTTAAAGGGTAAGAAAATCTTGGGGACCCTGGGTGGTGCAGTCATCTGAGCATCTGACTCTTGGTTTTGACTCGGGTCATGATCTCAGGGTTATGAGATCAAGCCCTGCATTTGGTTCTGCAGTCAGCCCAGAGTCTACCTAAGACTCTTTTTCTGTCTCCCGTTGCTCCGCCCACCCCCCAAAATAAATAAATCTTAAAAAAAAAAAGAAAAAAGTAAGAAAATCTTTTTGTGATTTGCTAACATTGTTTAAGTAATAGAATAATTCCATCCTGGGTATAGTTTTGGCATTTGTTTCTAACTTGCTCAGAGAAATTTTAACTTTGTGATAAAGCAGTGATTTTGTTTTCTTTTTAAAAGTGTTTTTAGTTGTTATTCAAACTATAAAAATACAAAAAGTTCTTGGATTTATTGAGCAAAAATAAGTATATCCTATTTGCTTTTGCCTTAGAAATAATAAACAACACACCTTTAGGAAGCTCAGAGTTGAAGAAAATCAAACAAGATATATATTGTTATGATCTCATTCAGTATTGCCTTTTGGTGCTCAGTCAAGATTGTTCTCGAATCCAGGGAGGTTGGACTACAGTTTCTCAGCTTACACAGATATTAAGGTAAAGTGAAGCAATAAGTCCACTTGTTCCTGAGGGATGTAGTAGTAGATTCTTATTTAGAACATTTGCTTCTTTTTACTCATCTGGTTAATAAGCACTGGCAACTTTCTTTGTGGTAAGTTATGGTTGTACTTTTCCTTCATACCATATATTATCGTTTTTAACTATATTTGTGAATATTTCACTGTCTAAAATTTTGCTGCATATGTCCTATGAAGATGATAATCATGTCTTTTGCTTACCACTGAGTCTCAAGTACCTAACAGACTCTTTATTGATTAAAGAATATATGAAGAAATGAAGATACTAAGGCACTGACTTTACACTGGAAAAACTTAGAATAGAGATGAGATGGCAGTTATGTGACTTTATCATACAAGGCTGAATGAAAGAGGTGTGAAATGAAAGATATAAGCAAAATACTACAGGAGAACAGATGTGGAAACTAGTTGTTCCATGCTGTATTGATTTAGTTATCTTAATTGTATATTTCATTAGGTAACCAAAATTCTGTGAATAAAATTCAGAAGCAGCATGTACTGACCTACTGCCATGCTAGAAATTGAGAGAAAAGATCAAAATCATTTATTTTTAAAAAAGGCAAAAGAATAAACCAGTTGTTCTCAGTGCCTAAGCTACTTCCCAATTAAGTAGCTAAAAGCATGCATTACTAATTGATGTTACCTTTCAAAACTGCTATTCCTAATTTGTTACTACGTAAAGGCCAGATTCAACGTGTATAGTTAGAAAAAACAATTAACAAATGTACATAATGTTCTTTTCTTATACTTTAATTTTCAAGATTATTTCCCTAAGTAAATAAAGCCTTTGTTTTGATTAGATATTTTGGCTTATGAAAATATTGATTAAGGCTCTCTGGGGTGGAATCCAAATCTTAAGAAATCCCCGTGTTTGTGAATGTACAAAAAACAATTTTTATTTATTAATGTTCACAATCAAAATAGATACTCTTAAATAATTAACTTTAGCAACCGAAATAGAAAGAGAAACTGATCTATGTTAGCATTTGTCAGTTACTTTAGGACTGGTGTACAAAAAAAAAGCAAATTGAGCATTCACCGGTTAAGTTTTTAGCATACTCATGGGTAGTCACTATTGTTTATCAGTGTCTTCACATTATGTTAAAAAGTGTCTGACAGCAATATTTACTAATTAGAGACCATTCTTGGGTTAGGGACTCTTGTTAATAGTAGTCTACACAAATAATTTTTATTATTGAGGGGTTTGAGTATACCCATCTTATATCCAGGGACTGACCTTTATGAGCAGTTTCAGAAATGAGGATTCATTTCTCCAAATGACTTTCTCTCCTTTATTTTTTTATTTTTTTTTAGATTTTATTTATTTGACAGAGATCACAAGTAGATAGAGAGACAGGTAGAGAGGGAGAGGAGGAAGCAGGCTCCCCGCTGAGAAGAGAGCCCGATGAGGGGCTTGATCCCAGGACCCTGGGATCATGACCCGGGCCAAAGGCAGAGGCTTTAACCCTCTGAGCCAACCAGGCGCCTGCTGCCCCCTTTTTTTTTTTAAAGACTTAATTTATTTGACAAGAGATCACAAGTAGGCAGAGAGGCAGGCAGATAGAGAGGAAGACTTTCTCTCCTTTAAAGTAAATTGCAAAGTGTTCCTAATAGAGCTAGATTTTTACTGTTTACTCCTCTGCTATAAGGAATATATAGTCAGATATTTTGCAGACTTTAAGAAACTAGATCTCTTGGAGAGTAGAATTGGTATTAAAGTGTTTTTCTTTCTTAATCTGTCCCTTGTAGACTAATCCTACCCTGGGTATTTTTTAGCTACCAGAAGTCTAAAAGATACCAGCACAAATGTTTTTCATGAATTAGATTCCCAAGATACTGTATTGCTTTTAAAGTGTTTACAGCTGAAGACTTGCCTTATTTTTCTTATTTGTGAGCCAAGTTTATTTTGTTTCCTGAAAGGTTGACTAGTAGGCTTTTAGGGCATAGGAGTACTGGCTCTAAGTACAGGCAAAGTCCACACCACTTACTTTTCTAGAAAGTTGTAGTGCTTATTTTCCATCAGAAGTTCCTTTTTGACTTGGCAACAAAAGAGAGAACTAAAAATCCTCATTAAGGCACCATGTCTATAGAAGCTCTAGCATTCAATTGAAATTTATAATTAACACAAACTTAGTCACAGATTTGTGCTCTTATTTCAGCCATTGCTGTGTGGGCTTGGAGCCAGGAGAAGATGCAGAGGAATTTTACAATGAATTACTCCCATCAGCTGCAGAAAATTTTCTGGTTTTGGGGAGACAATTGCAAACATGTTTCATCAATGCAGCTAAGGTATATGTGTTTATTTAGTGTTTTAATAGCCAAAATTCTTGAGAAGATGTTCCACATTGTTTTTCACATGTGCAGTATTTGGCTGAAAGTACAATTAGAGTAGTGGATTCAAACATTTTTAAAATTATAACCCAAAATAATCTCTAGGTGTGAAATTTTAAAATGCTGGCTGAAGCATACTGTATGACTTTGAAGGATTTGCCTTGCTTCTTAACTTTAAGCAGCACCCATAGATATTTATTTACATAGCATCTTCCTAAAACATACTTTTTACTTTAAGAGTAGAGGAAAGTATTGTTCTGTGGCCCAGCACTTTCCTAATAGCTTCCATGGCAAGAACAATAAAGGTGAACTTTTTCTATTTGATCTTTCAGATCTTTTTTTTTTTTGAAAAAAAATTTTTTAAAGATTTTTTAAATTTATTTGACACAGAGAGAAAGAGAGAAAAGTCACAAGTAGGCAGAGAGAGAGGGGGAAGCAGGCTCCCTGCTCAGCAGGGAGCCAGATGTGGGGCTCAATCCCAGGACCCTGGGATCATGACCTGAGCCGAAGGCAGAGGATTAACCCACTGAGCCACCCAGGTGCCCCTGATCTTTCAGATCTACTGCAGTTGAAATATTTCAACCCAAACATAGGGCTTGTTTAATCCAACAAGCTTATTTTGGGTGGATTATGCTAAATGCTGTATGTACTATCTTTTTTTTTTTAACTGTGAGTTACTTAGAAGTAAGTTGCTCAATTTCCAAATATTTGAGAATTTTTTTAAAGTTTTCATTTAAATTCCAGCTAGTTAGCATGCAGTATAATATTAGTTTCAGGTTTACAATTTAGTGATGGCACACTTCATACAGCACTTGGTGCTCATCACAAGTGCATTTCAGAATCCCCATCACCTATTTAGCCCATCTGCCCACCCAACTCCCATCTGCTAACTATCAATTTGTTCTCTATAGTTAAAGAGTCTGTTTCTTGGTTTTCCTCTTTTTCCCCCCTGTGCTGGTTTGTTTTGTTTCTTAAATTCCACATTTGAATGAATTTTCTTGATGTTTTATTGTTACCAATTTCAACCTTAATTGTTTTGTGGTCAGATAACATATTCTGTATCATTTCAATCCTTTGAAATTTTTTCTGACTTGTTTTATAGCCCTTTTGTCTTGGTGAATGTTTCATAATAAGCTGTCTTTGCTTTGTACAGTGCCATCTTAATTGAAACTCATGCATATTAGAAACATGTAAAGATTTTGATATGCTCAAGTTCATTTAACATGGTACCACGCAAAAAGCAAGGACTGCCTCTATACTTGAATGTGAACTCTGCATTTGTTGTGTGGAATGTTCTGTGAATGTCAGCTCAATTTGATTATAGGACCTATAGGAATCACAAGTTTGTAAGGCTGAAACTCTTTTATCTTG
This sequence comes from Martes martes, assembly GCF_963455335.1. NCBI lineage: Eukaryota > Metazoa > Chordata > Mammalia > Carnivora > Mustelidae > Martes > Martes martes. Next base: position 120,800,578 of record NC_137888.1, read on the forward strand.
TAGTAGTTCTTGGCTATATACACATTTGGGCCTACTGCTATATTAAAGATTGAGCAGATTCACAACTTTCATGAATTATGAAGAGAAATAACTAAGTCATCATGGGATATTAAATTCCAGTTGAGGTGCTTTAAGTATATACGGAATAGACACAAATTGTACTTCATGCTTAGGCTAGTAAAGTAGACCAGATCTTCAGCTGTTTCTTACAGAAAACCTGAGATGTGTCTTCAATTAAAAAAAAAATTAAAAAATTATGAGTGAAATTAAATGAGACATACAATATGGATAAGATAGTGGTTTCAGTATAAGAAACAAGGCAGAAGATCATAGGGGAAGAGAGGAAAAAATGAAACAAGACGAAACCAGAGAGGGAGACAAACCATAAGAGACATTTAATCTCGGGAAACAAACTGAGGGTTGCTGGAATGGAGGGGGGTGGGAAGGATGGGGTGGCTGGGTGATGGACATTGGGGAGGGTATGTGTTGTGAGCACTGTGCTTTGTGTAAGACTGGTGAATCACAGACTTGTACCCCTGAAACAATACATTTTATGTTAATAATAAAAAAATAAAATATATACCACAAAGAAAATGGGAAAAAAAAAAGTATTGTAGGCAGGCAATTAAACTTAGTAGTAGAGTATAGGCTTTCTATGTAATAGCTCACAAATTCTTCCAGCATCTCCATTGGCATTTTGAGGGATGTTAGCATTAAATAAATTTTGCACATTTCTAGATTTAATTAATTCAAGTTAATTAAAGTGGCACAAACTATGGGAATTTGTGTTAGTACTCTACCATAACACAAATTTTATAAATTAAGTAAAGGCTATAAGATCATGAACAGCTAAGATCTGGGAACCAGGTCCTCTGACTCCCCAGAGAGAAGTTTCTCTTTTTTTTAAATAAAGCAATTACAGAAAAGTAAATTGGGTTTGTGTGTGTGTATTAAGGGTGAAGAAAAAGATGAATTACTACACTCTTTCCAAATTGTGACTGATTCTCTCTTCTGGCTCTTGGGAGGCCATGTTCAACTCATCCACAATGGTAAGAGAAAGATTTTTAAGATAACTGATAGTCATTGTAAAGTACCTGCTAACAACTTGATTTTTTTTCCCTCAAAATAAATACATCTATTAACTTTACAAATAACCACAGTTAAACAAAACTACATTGAAATAACCCCACATGCAAAAAAATAAAAGCCCATTTGGAAATTCCAGCTTTAAATAGCCAGCATTGACAATGTGAATATTAAGGAGAAAATTGCTTAAATATAATTTTCTTCTTACCTTTTTCTATTTAGCAAATCCAAGATAAGGATTAATGATAATTTTAACAATTTAGGGAAAATTTTTTCAAAATTCTAAAGATTACACCTGTTTTTTAGACTTACTGTGAGAGAAATCTGTACAGAGTAGATATGACTTAATTCGTAGTCTATTCATGTAAGAGTAAGCTTTTATATATTGAAATTTTTACTGACCTTGAAAGTTATTTTATAGGATATTTCTGCACATACATTGAGAAGTATAAATATACATTAGTTTTTTTTAAGATTTTATTTATTTACTTGAGAGACAGTGTGCACAAGAGAGGGGGAAGGGGCAGAGGGAGAGGGAGAAGCAGACTCCCCACTAACTGGGGAGCCTGACCCTGAGCTTTATCCCAGGACCCCGAGATCATGACCTGAGCCCAATGCAGACTTTTAACCAACTGAGCCACCCAGGCGCCCTATGCATTAGTTTTATAGCTTTTAGTTTATAGTTTTATAGTTCTCTGTGAATTCTTAAGAACACAGTCCTGGTCCTTGTGCCTCACTTCATTTCCCATCTTCTAAAGGCAACCTCTTCAGTTAGTATAACTAATACTTTGGGTAGTTATATCCATTTTTAAAATTATGTTAGTCACTATACAGTACCTCATTAGTTTTTTGTTTTGTTTGTTTTGTTTTGAAAGATTTTATTTATTTATTTGACAGAGAGAGAGATCACAAGTAGGTGGAGAGGCAGGCAGAGAGAGAGAGGGGGAAGCAGGCTCCCCGCTGAGCAGACAGCCCGATGCGGGGCTCAATCCCAGGACCCGGAGATCATGACCCAAGCCGAAGGCAGAGGCTTGACCCACTGAGCCACCCAGGTGCCCCACCTCATTAGTTTTTGATGTAGTGTTCCATGATTCATTATTTGAGTTATATCCATTTGAAGCTAAGTACATGCAGAAACCAAGTCCGATGATTCCCCAAAGAACAGTGTCTCTGTCTGTGTGTCTCTCTCTCAATACTTAGATACTTCCTTTTCTTTTAAAGCATTACCTTTTAGTTTCCCATTATGAAACAAATATTATAAAGTTCCCAATTTAAACAACTTTTATCAAAAACATGAAGTACTTAGTTTTACTATAGTATAATGTAAAAGACCTAGTAAAAAGAGAGACAGCAAGAGAGAGAACACCTGAATACAACTTTTAAAATATGCCAATTTTTTTTTTAAATAATAGCTGTAACAAAAATGACAGTGTTCTTCAGGTCAGTCTGTAGGTTTAAAATATCAGTAATGTATTAAAACCAAATGGTTGTGAAATTCATGTACAAAATTGGGGTCTCCAATAACCTTTTTCTCTAAAAAGAATCAGCTTTTTGGAGAAAAAGGCTGACTCTTATGTCTGGGGTAAAAAATATGCAAGGTAACCCTGAAGTATTTTTAACACCAGATAAAAAGGACGCAATCAGAGTTTATTAGGATTCTGTGAAAAGGACTCAGGAGCCAAAATAAGGAGGTTTCTATTAGCCAAAAATGGGAAATTTGAACAGTAATAGAATAATAACTGCTGAGGATTGAAACACATCAAATATAGTGAGACTATTAAAAAAATTATCATTAGAGAACCAATTCATTTTGAAAACTGGTAAATGAAGAATCCATTTATCTGGCCCTTATGTATCAATGAGGAGAAATTTCTCTTTATAGAAGTCTTCCAGCTAATAGGTGAGAAAGGAAAGGTAGAATATGACCAGTGTACAACTATTAATGAATGAACAAATTTAGGAGTTAATCATCCATCACTGTCAAAATTTCAGAAGTACTTCCTAATGGCTCATCATAACCTCACATATGAAATGTAGATGTCAAAAATTCAAACCTGCATCATTTTGATCCCCCAGTTCCAATTACCAATTTATAGAAGGTCAGAGAAACATTAAATTACACCCCACGGATGTAATTAACAAAACTAGCTTGTGGGAAGGAAGCTCAAAGGACAATTGACATAGTTTTGTCAGCAAATAAAACCTAAGGGGAAAAAAATGGTAGAGGGGGAATCCATAGATTAAATTTGAAAGATAACCAATTGCAATGTATAATATGTGCAATGGGTAGATCTTATTTGGATCTTGATTCAAACAAACTTAAAAATCTGTATAATATTTGGAAATTGGAGCACTGACTGAATATTTGATAAAGTTAAGGAATCATGATTATATAGGTTAGATAATGGTTATATTTTTAAATAATTCATATCTTTTGGGAGTATATATTGAAATACTTGTGAATGAAATAAGTTGGTATCTTGGATTTGCTTCAAAATAAAATGGGAGGCTAGAAATGAATGGGCTAGGTGACATAAGATTGGCCATAAGTTGATCACTGGTAAGGTTGAATGACCGGTCCATGCAGAGTCATGATATTATTCTCTCTTGTGCAGGCTTGAAGCTTTCATTATAAAAAGTTTAAATGGGCAAAAGTATCAGTTTTTGGGGGGGAGACCAAATAGCTATTTGAAACTCAATGAAACAACTACACTTGAAAAACAAAATAAGGGCTCCAAATATAAGTTTTATTGGGTTTTTATTTATATTATCATATAAATTATATTTATATATATTATTTATAATAATATAAAGCAAACATTGTAAAAATAAAATGGAATGACTGTTTATTAAATTATTGTAGCGTAACTTTTTTTTTTAATTTTTTTTATTTATTTGTTTGAGAGAGAGAGATGACAAGTAGGCAGAGAGGCAGGCAGAGAGAGAGGGGGAAGCAGGCTCCCCGCTGAGCAGAGAGCCTGATGTGGGGCTCGATCCCAGGACCCTGAGGTCATGACCTGAGCCGAAGGCAAAGGCTTACCCCACTGAGCCACCCAGGCACCCCTGTAGCATAACTTTTTTAATATAGAAAAAAGATATACATATACTACATACTACATGAGTTCAGTGAATTCAGAGTTAAAAAAAGTTACTAATAAAACATCTTTAAGTAGACAAAAATGAAATAATATACTTTTCCCAGTTATAAAAAAGAATGTTTTTACTATTGAAGTAATAGAAAATAAGAAACCATAGAAATATTTAGTAGTAGTGGAATTGATTTTTTTGAAGTTGTTAAATGTTACAAAAATGATCTTTAGTAAAATATTGAAATATTGGACTCTATAAATAGAAGAGTAATTAATATGTGAAAGAAATCAAATATGTTCTCTCAGGAGAGAAAAAGGAAAATAGTAAAGTTTCATGGAAGCTAGGATGGTATTTACAGGTATGCCTTGTCTGCATACCTGATCCTACTTTAATTAAAATTCTGATCAATTAATGGAGAAGGGAATAGAAACTGACATTTACTGGGAACCTACCCTGTTCTAAGGCATTCTCCAATAGTCTGTGAGAGAGCTATTCTAGCTTTACAGATGAAGAAATACATGTTCTGAGAGGTTAAACAACTTGAATAAGCATCCAATGTCAGGTCTTCATAACTGGCTGCTCAGAACCTAAAAATTATAAACCATAAAAACAAATGTTGTTTTGTAAATAATAATTTCATTATTATTTAAGATAAAATATTAGCAAACATGGTACATTATATAAAATAATTCAATATTTTAAGGATGTAAGCCACTGTTTACAGTCGTATGTACCATTTCCATTCCTTCATATTCTTTTTCACAGGAAATTTCATTTTATTCACTGAAATTTAATGCTAGAAAGAGATTCAAATTTAGGATATGTTTTATTTTGTTTCTTATTTAATGGGAGATAACAATAGAGTGTTAGCTTAGTATTTTTGGATGCTTTCTATTTATACCTTTCATAAAATGGAATGACTTATTTACGGTTACTTAAACTGCCCATCTTAAAATCTTCTTTATTGTAAAGTATACAAAAGCGGGAATGTTAGCAGAAATGATCATGCTTTGATCTGGTTTTAAAAGGACAAATGAACCCCAATTGTATCATAGAATCTTTTAATTTTAATTTTTTTTCTCTTTTAGTACTACAAAGTGATCATTTCTTGCACTTACTTCAAACTGACAATGTTCAGATAGGATCTACAGTCATGACTATGCTACAGAGCATACTACAGATCAACAGGTGATTTGGTTTTACAAAGTATTTATCAAAGTATTTATAATTTTTAACTTTTGGTCCAGAAGCATTACCAGTTTTATTCCAGTTTTGCTGAAATCGTCAATTACATATGATTTGTACAGGATACAAATTACCATTGTTTTTTAGAAAAGAATATAAAATACCATCAAAGACTGGAAATTTATTGTTGAGTTGGTATCTCAGAGCTTAAGAAGATTTTAGACCAATCTCAGACTTAGAGAAGAAATATGGTGATATCTGAAGAAAAATATTGGGATCACAATAAAAAATGCTTAATCATATATTTATTTAGCAAATTGCAAACTTACTGCTATACCAGGTGCTTCAGAATGGCATAAAAGAACTAATGGGCAATGTTTTCCAGCTTAAAATGGAAAATAGAGTATACACAGTTGTAATAATTTACTCTTCCAGTTCCATATGGATTTATTATGCATCTGTTATGTGCCAAGTGTGTGTCTCTCGTTGGATTCCCAAAGTTGATTAAGATATAAAACTTGCCTTCAAGAAGCTTACAGTGTAGTGGAAGAGACCAGCCCATGAACATAATTATATTATAACATACTAAGTTAAAAGTATAAAAGTATGCACAAGTGTTAGAGGAGCTTCTATCCCAAGCTGAGGGGTGATGCTTCCAGAAGAAGGTAACACCTGAGGTGAAACTTTAAGGTTGAAAAATTAACCAGAGAGGAAGAAGAGAAAGCAGTATTTCTAGGCAGAGGTAACAATATAAGCAAATGCACAGAGATAAGAAACAACATGCTGAGGGTAAAAAGTGAGTACAATTAATCGTTGCTGGCATTTAAAGTTTGGCATGTGGAGGTGGCTGCAAAGTTCTGCAGACTTAAGTCATGAAGAGCTTATATGCTGCGTTAAGGAAATTAAATCTTATCCTGTAGGTAATGGGATCATTAAGATTTTTAAGGTAGATAAAAATAAGTGTATTTTATTACTTACATTACTCAGGTTACTGTGTGGAGGAAGAATTTAAGGGGGACAAAACCTTAGACAAGGCAATTACAGGAAGCAACTACAGTAATCTAAGTGAAGCGATAAAATCTTGGCCTTGTGCACTGGTACCAACTAGATTTTAAAGCAAATGAATCTTAAAAACTAATGAATTAAAATCATCAAGATTTCACTTCCACTTGTGACTGAGATGGAATAATAGAAATGGATTTACCCTACTACCTAAGAAAACAAACAACAGGCAAATTATGAAATAATAGATTGTTTTTGTTTGTTTGTTTTTTGTTTTTTTAGTATTTGTTTCATGTTTTTTATTTTCTGAAGAAATAAAACAGAACTAGTTGTATTTGAAACCCCACCTTTACCACCTCTACCCCCTGCCCCTGCCTCCCTGATACTATTCCCCTCCCTCTGTTAGGGAGTTTTCAGGAAAGTAGACTTAATGAAAGAAAGTGACCCCTAAGGAAAAGGAATGAATAAGGGGAACCTAACATTTTCTCTAACTCATAGCATCGAGAGGGTTCCAGACTGTGGCTCAGGAGGAGTGTCCTAGCCAAGCTGAGTTGAAGAGATAGAGGTGAGGGTCTGGGGAGAATAAAACAGGTAGAGTTCATAAGACAAAACATCAAAGAAAAGAGCTGAGAGAGAGCCCCAGAGATCAGAAAGTCTCCTTTAAATATTTGGTAGAGTACTGATTGGCACGTACATGGAAGGAAACTATCCAATGTTAGAACCATAATCCAAAACAGTGAAAAGGCACAGTACCAGAAATTCACGCAGAGCCAAGAATATTGCCTAACTCCAACAGCCAAAGTGGAAAACTTCATGAATAATGGAACATTGGGTAGAGTACTCAGAAAGGTTTTATCTCAGTACTGGGGGATAATTAGCACTAGGCTGAGTGCTATTCTGGACCATCCAAACAAAATAAAAGCAGAACCCAGATGGAGCAAATTATTTCTGAGTAACTGCTCTGGTTTTTGAAACTGCCTTTATCTTAAAAACCTTTATTGTAAGGTATACAAAGGCAGGAAGTTTAGCAGAAATGGTTATATTTTGATCTGGCTTTAAAGAAATGAGAAAATCCCACTTAGGCCATCATCCCATCTTTGCTTTGATCTTTTTTTTTTCTCTTCCTTTAGTAATACAAAGTGATAGTTTCTTACAGTTACTACAAACTAAAGATTATTCAGTTAGGATCTACCATCATAACGATGCTATAGAACATACCACAGATCAGTAGGTGGCTTGGTTTTACAAAATGTTACTGATATTTTAGTTTTGGTCAGAACCATTACCAATCTGATACAATTTTTTTTTTAAAGATTTTATTTATTTATTTATTTGACAGATAGAGATCACAAGTAGGCAGAGAGACAGGTGGAGAAAGGAGGAAGCAGGCTCCCTGCTGAGCAGAGAGCCCGATGCGGGGCTTGATCCCAGGACCCCGGGATCATGACCCGAGCGAAGGCAGAGGCTTTAACCCACTGAGCCACCCAGGCGCCCCAATCTGATACAATTTTACTTAATCATTGATTGTATGTGATTTGTATATGGAACTTGAAAATTTCTAACGAGAAGAAAACCCCAAAATATTTTTAGGAATATACAAATATATAGCATCCGACAAGATAAAATTCATACAAGTATCAGACCTGCAAACATGCAGAAAACAGGTCCAATAAGGAGAAAAATCAATTGATCAAGACTGACATATATGTTAGAGTTAATAGGGCATTAGGATAGTTACTATAACTGTATTCCATGTTTTCAAAAAGTTGAATAGAGACCTATATAAGACCTGGAATGTACTTTTAGATATGAAAACTACAAACTAGATATGAAATAGGATTGACAGGAAATTAACATTGGAGATTAGTGAACCTGAAGACATAGCAATAAAAATAATCCAAAATGAAACAAAAGGAATCAAGAAAGAAAAACACATCAGTGAATCAGTGATATATAGGACTATTTCAAATAACTTTATGTAAGCATAATTAGAGTACCTAAGGAAGGTTGTGGAGTCGGAAATATTTGAAGAAATAGCATCTAAAAATTTTCCAAATTTGATGAAAACTATAATTTTGCAGATTCAAAAATCTCATCAAACCCCCAAGGATAGTAAAATAAGACACCAAGGTACATTGAAATCAAAGCAGTAAAGCTGGTGATAAAGAGAAAATCTTAAAAGCAGCCAGAGTTAAAAAAGGACTCTATATACAGAGGAATGAAGATAAGAATGACAGCAACTTTCTTGTCAGACACTATACAAAGAAATACAAATACAAAGCGACATCTTTAAAATACTGAAAGAAAATAACCGTCAAACCTAGAATTTTAAAACCAGTGGAAATATGTTTCAGAAACAAAGGCAAGATACTTTTTTCAGAAATCACCAGAAGATCCACAGGACAAGAAAAGTTTAAGGAAGTCCTTCAACCAGAAGGAAAGTAGATCTACACAAAGTATTGAAGGATATCAAAAGTGGTAATCATATAATTAACTATAAGAGATTATTTTTCTCATGATAGTATAATATAATATCATTTGATTACACAAAAATAATGTATTTGGGAGTTTGTAACATATGTGTTAGTAAAATATATTACAACAATAGCATAAATGCTGGAAGAAAAAAAATGAAAACATAATGTTACAAGCTCTTACAACATAAATAGGTTTCCCTGGCTATCTGAAAGTTCACTTTGTGCCTCTTCACTTTTACAAAAGACCTGCATTACTACCTGTTTTTGCTATGTTTTTGCTAACCAAAAGAAATTCAAAGATGATTTTCACTTCCACAAAATGGTAATTGCTTCTTCACTTTATGCCATTTTGGCTTACAAAAGGTTTCACAGGAACACTCTACTTTTGGATAGTGGGGGAATCCTGTACATGAAGTAGTATATCACTTGAAGGTAGACTTGTTGAAGATAATATGCTGTGAACCCTAACACAACCAATAAAATAATAGGACAGAGTTATAGCTGATAAGCCAAGAAAGGTAGTAAAAACAAACCATAAAGTAATACTTATTCCAAAGTAAGGTAGTAAAAAAAAAAAAAAAAAAGAAGAAGAAGAAAAGAAAGTGAATAAAGGACAATGGAACAAGTAGTCATCAAGAAACCTATCTATATTAGATATAAACGCTTGGCAACCTCCAGTTAAGAAGAGAGTGACAGATTGGATGAAAAATAGGAACCAACTACATGCAGCCTTCCGGAAATGCACCTTAAATATAAAAACACCTAAGTGGTTTAAAAGTAAAAGTATGAAAAAAGATATACCATGCTAACCTTAGTCAAAAGAAAGCTCGAGTATCAATATTAATATCAGAAAAAGTAAGTTTCAGAGCAAAGAATATTATGTGTGTTATTTCATAGTAAAAATCAGTTCATTAAGAAAACATGTTTATTGCTCTAACAGCAGAGCTTTAAGATACAAAGAGAAAATTGATAGACTTGCAAGGAGAAATAGACAAATCTGTAAGTAAAGCGAAAGATGTCAATACCCCTCTCTTGATAATGGATAGAATAAGTAGATAAAAAGTTATTATGACTACCTAAGATTTGAACACTGTCAACCAACTTGACCTGACTGACATTTTTGGACCACTCTACAAAACAATAGTGGGAGGCACATTATTTTAAAATGCAAATGGGACATTTACAAACATAGGCCATTTTGGGGGCCATGAAATAAGTTTCAATAAATATATAAGGATTTAAGTCATGCAAGGTATGTTCTCTAATCTCAATGGAATTAAATTAAAAATTAATACTAAGAAGACCGCTGAAAAATATGTGGAAAATAAATCATATCTAAATAACCCAAAGGATAAGGAAGAAATAAAAAAAAAAAAACAACTAAGTTAGAAGTTGTTTTTAAATAGATGGAAATGGGGGCACCTGGGTGACTCAAGTAAGGGTCTGCCTTCTGCTCAGATCATCCCTGGAGTCCTGGGATGGAGCCCCCATCGGGCTCCCTGCTCAGCAGGGACTCTGCTTTTCCCTCTGCTCCTCCCCCCAGCTCTTATTCTCTTTTTGTCTCAAATTAACTAATTAAATCTTTAAAAAATTTAAAAAAAAACCAAATAAGTAGATGGAAAGGAAAACAACATATCCAAATTTCTGGGATGAATCTAAATTAAAGCAGTACTTAATAGGAAAATTTTTTGAAGATATTATTTATTAGAGAGTGAGCACAAGCAGGTGGAGGGGCAGAGGGAGAAGGAAAAATAGAATCACTGTTGAGCAGGGAGCTTGACACGGGGCTTGATCCCAGGACCCTGGAATCATGACCTGAGCTTAGGGCAGATGCTTAATCAACTGAGCCACCCAGCCATCCCTTAATGGGAAAATTTTTATCACTAAATACCAACACAGGTTTTCCCTACTATCTGAAAGTAAAAGCGTTCGTATAAAACCTTTCCTAAGCCAAAATGGTATTAAAGCAAAGAAACAGCATAAATTTATATGAAAAAAGTTGGGGGCATGCTAAGACCCAAAAAATAACCTCCCAGGCTTTTCTGATACTTTAAGACATATCTGGTAAAGGATGCACAGAATAAATTGAGATAAACCATAGATGCTCATAAGCAGTTCAGAATGATGGCATCTTGATGCTGAGATACTAAGTGCAGTTCCCAGGGAAGGAGCTTGGTGGTGCCACTCTGGCTTCTTGGGATGCACACTACCTCTATAATAGCTCTATAATATAACAAATGCTGAATGCTTTTTCCACTTTTCACCTTTTTTTGTAAAAGCAACAATCTTCAGATTTCTTTTAATTAGCAAAAAGCCAGTACTAATGTAGGTATTTCATAGAAGTCAAGTGGTATAATGCAAACTTTTGAAAAGCACAGGGTACCTGTATTAGAAAAAAAAAAACAACAGTATCACATCATTACCCTCAGCTTCCACTTTAGGAAACTAAGAAGAGGGAATTAAATTCCCTCTGAAAACTCACCTGGCTGGCTCAGTTGGTGGAGTATGTGTGGTTCTTGACCTCAGGGTTGTGAGTTCGAGCCCCATATTGGAGGTAGAGATTACTTATAAAAGAAAATATTAAAATAGAAAGAAATTTATAAAGATCAAAACAAATCAGTAAAATAGTGAAAACAGTAGAGAAAATCAATGAACCCATAAGCTGGTTCTTTGAGAAAGTCAGTGAAATTTAAAAAATCTGTAACAGAAAATTGGTCGGGGGGAAAAAGAAGAGAATACAACATACCAATGTCCGGAATTAGGAGACAACACAATAAAGTCAATAGATATTAAAAACTATTAGAAGGAAATAATGTGAACAACTTTACGCTTGTTAAGGTAAGATGGACAAATTCTTTGAAAGACTCAGACTACCAAATTTAAGAAGCAACAGAAGAAAAAAACAGTAGCAGCAGCAGCAGTAAGTAATCTGAATAGCCTATAACTATGAAGAAAATGAATTTGTAGCTAAAATACTTCCCACAAAGAAAACTCCATAATTAGACATAATTAGGCAGCTTTTTCACTGGTAAATTCTACTAAACAAATTCTTCCAGAAAAATTGAAGAGAAGGAAATACTTCCCAAGTCATAATGAGGTCAGCATTACTTGATAACAAACCAAAGACATAATATATTAAAACCTAGCAGTGTATTAAAAAGTTAATACATTTTGGCACCTGGGAGGCTCAGTCAGTTAAGCGTCTGACTTTGACTCAGGTAATGATTCCAGGGGGCCTGGAACTGAGCCTCACAACAGACTCTCTGCTCAGCGAGGAGTCTGTTCTCCCTCTGCCCCTCCCCCTGGTCATGCTTCCCCCTCAAATAAGTAAATAAAATCTTTTTTTAAAAAAGTTAATACATTTTGAATAAGTTGCCTTTATCCCAGGAATTCTGGGCTGGTATAACATTCTAAAGTCAAGCAATGTAATTCATATTAATAAAACAAAAAGGGGAAAACATATTATATTAATAGATACAGAAAAGCATTTGAAAAATCCATTATCCATTCCTGATTTTTCAAAAAGAAAAACTTTCAGCGTAGTGCTAGTAGAAGATAGAACTTTCTTAGCCTGTTGAAAGGCATCTAGGAAAAACCTACTTAATGGTAAAATGCTAAATGCTTTCCTTATATGACTATGGACAAGACAAGGATCTCCACTCCAGTCACTTCTATTCAATATCATATTGGAGTTTCTAGCCTGTACAGTCAAGAAGAAAAAGAAAAGCTATTTGTAAAGACAGGAAGAAACAAAGCTCTCTGTATTTGGAGACAGCATTTGTCATCTCTGTAGAAAAACCAACAGAATGTGCAAGGAAACTACTAAAACTAATAAGTGAGTATAGCAAGGGTAGTAGGATATAAAATCCGTAAAAAATATAAATTGAAGTATTATGTCATCAATTGATACTCAGAAATTGAAATTTTAAGATAATTCAACTTAAAATAGCATAAAAATATGAAATGTGTAGGGTTAAATCTGAAAAAAGATGGCAAAGACCTATTCACTTAAAACTATAAGATGTTGCTGAGAGGAATTAAAGAACATGTAAGTAAATGGAAAGATATACCATATTGCTAGATGAGTGGTACATTATTAAGATCTCAGTTCTCTCTAAATTGATATATATTTTAAATACAATCCCACCCAAAATCTCATTTTTGTAGAACTTGACATACTGATTTCTACAATTCATATGAAAATCAAAGGGCCTAGAATATAAAATAGTCTAACTTTGAAAATGAAAAAAGTTGTAGAGCTAACACTACCCAATCTTAAGACTTTATAAAGCCAATATAATTAGGACAATGAGGGATGCCCGGGTGGCTCAGTCTGTTAAGCATCTGTCTTTGGCTCAGATCATAATCCTAGGGTCCTGGGATCGAGTTCTGCATTGGTCTCCTTGCTTGGCAGGGAGTCTGTTTCTCCTCTGCCTATCTTTTCCCTTGCTTGTGTGCTCTCTCTGACAAATAAATAAATAAAATCTTTAAAAAATTAAGACAATGAGGTGTTGATGCAAAAATATGCAAATATATCTATAGAACAGAATAGAATCCAGAAATAGACTTGCACATATATGAAGAACTGATTTTCAGGATGTGTAAAGGTCATTCAGTGGGAAAAGGATAGTCTTTTTAAGAATGGTGTAACAGTTGTCTATCAATATTTAAAGAAAAGAGGGGCCCCTGGGTGGCTCAGTGGGTTAAGCCTCTGCCTTCGGCTCAGGTCATAATCTCAGGGTTCTGGGATCAAGCTCCACATTGGGCTCTCTGTTCGTCAGGGAGCCTGCTTCCCCCTCTCTCTCTCTGCCTGCCTTTCTGCCTACTTGTGATCTCTGTCAAATAAATAAATAAAATCTTTAAAAAATATATTTAAAAATATATTTATAAATCTATAATATAATAAATATAATTATAAAAATACATTTAAAGAAAAGAATGTTGATCTATACTTATTAACAATAAAAAATTAATTCAAAATGGATAATAGACCTAAATGTAAAATCTAAACTACAAAACTTGTTGAAGAAAAATAGTAGAAAGCCATTATGACCTTGGATTGCATAAACTTTCTTAAATTCTTAGATATGACACCAAAAGTAAAATCCATGAAAGAAGGAATTGATTAGTTAGACTTCAAAAGTCTAACTTTAAGCCTGCTCTTCAAAAGACACTTTAAGAAGTGAAAAAGACAAAACACAATGGCAGAAAATATTTGGAAAGCATGTATCTCAAGTGTTTTTATCTGGAATATAAAAAAAAAATCTCAAAATTTTTTTAAAAGGCCCTGTGTGAAAAAAAAGCAAAAGATTTGAACAGACACTTCATGAATGGCAAATAAGCACGCAGAAAGGGATGCCTGGGTGGATTTGTCAGTTAAGTGTCTATCTTCAGCTCAGGTCATGATCCTAGGGTCCTGGGATCGAGTCCCACATCAGGCTCCTTGCTTGGCAGGAAGCCTACTTCTCCCTCTGCCTCTGTCTGCCACTCCCCCTGCTCATGCTCTCTCTCTCTGACAAAGAAATACATAAAATCTTAAAACACACACACACACACACACACACACACACACACACACACACAAAGATGTTCAGCAACATTAGTCATTAGGGTGATACCACCATACACTTGGGATTTTGGTGGGGGGGGATTTGTTTTTTTTTTTAAGATTTTATTTATTTATTTGAGAGAGAGAGAGCATGAGAGAGCATGAGAGGAGGGAGGTCAGCGGGAGAAGCAGACTCCCTGCCAAGCAGGGAGCCCAACGTGGAACTCCATCCTGGGACTCCAGGATCAGGACCTGAGCCAAAGGCAATCACTCAGCCAACTGAGCCATCCAGGCGCCCACCACTATACGCTTGTTAAATGGCTAAAATTTAATACATTGACCCAAGTGTTTACACGAATATAGAGGAATCAAACGCTGCTAGTGGGAGTGATAAAATTGTACAATCATTTTGGAAAGTAGTTTGACATTTTCTTACAAGCATGTACCTACCATATTACCTGTCTATTCCGCTTTTAGGTATTTGCTTGAAAAAAATGAAACCATATGTCCATACAAAGACTTGTATACAAATGTTAATAGCAGTTTTTTTTTTTAAAGCTTTTATAAGGGAATACTGCCTCTTTTTTTTTTTTAAGATTTTATTTTTATTATTTGACAGAGAGAGATACAGTGAGCGAGAGAGGGAACACAAGCAGGGGGAGTGGGAGAGGAAGAAGCAGGCTTCCCGCTGAGCAGGGAGCCCAATGTGGGGCTTGATCCCAGGACCCTGGGATCATGACCAGAGCTGAAGGCAAACACTTAACAAGTGAGCCACCCAGGTGCCCCTTAATAGCAGTTTTATCTATAATAGCCAATGACTAGAAACAACTCCAATGTCCATTACGGGTGAATGAACTATATGGTATATCCCTACAATAGGCTACTACTCAGCAGGGAAAAAAAGGAATGAACTATTCACTCATTCACGTTCATAACATGTGACAGTACAGGTGATTATCAAAATAATTGTGCTGAGTGAAAGAAGTCAGGCAAAAAAATACATACTGTATGATTCCATTTGTATAAAGTTCTAAAAAATGTGAACTAATTTATAGTGACAGAAAGTAGATCAATTGCTAAAATTTTATTCAGCTCAGCTATTAATGAAGGAACCAGTAAGATGTTTATATAGGTTCAAAGGAGAATTTGAGATTTATAGAGTGGTTTGTCAAAGGAATGTAGAAATGAATTTGCTAATAGCTAAAAAAAACAATAAATACTAACCTTTACAGTTACTTTTTCTACTGGCTAAAATCTGTTTGTATTACTGAATAAGAATCTATTTGCATTGCTCTCAGAAAAGAATCATTGTTACTTGTTTTCTATAAGCCAACCTCTACTTACATATTCCTTACGGGGGGGGGGGGGGGGGTAAGTAAAAGATATGCAGTGATTTCTTTTGACTGTTTCTAAGTTCCAGATAAGTTTTCATAACACCGGTAACACAAGATGTTAGTTGTTAGTATAATGAAGAAAATAACAAAGGAAAGGTAAATTCCTTCTATATTAAGTCCATGATAATTGAATATCTGTAGAATTTTTGTCTTCATACATCATTAAGCAATGGACCATGTACTGTTTTGTGATTTTCCTCTTATTGTTGAAGTTTTTGAATCATTATTTAACATTTTATACATTTATCTTTCCTTTGCAATTTGACTGCAGGTTTTTCACAGGATAGGGCATTTAGCTGCTTTGTATTCCGTTTTACCTAGCATAGTGCCTTAGACACAGTAGAAATTCAATAAATAGTAATTGGTTTGATGTGATGGATCCTTGGAACTAAGCTGTATCTTTAAAAATTGCGTTATCTTCTTGCACGCTGGCACAGTTAGGCATCAAGTTGCTAGAATTTTTATGTTTAATTTTTTGTTACCTCTGCATCCATCAGTAATGGTATATTCTTTCTTTTTATTTTGTCTATTAGTGGTGACTTACTCCGAATAGAAGGAAAAACTCTGCATTCAATTTTAGATGAAGTCGTTTTTAAGCTTTTGTCAACTCCTAGCCCAGTCATAAGAAGTACTGCTACAAAGCTCTTACTGCTGATGACTGAATCCCATCAGGAAATTTTGATTTTACTGAGATTAAGTGCCTGCTACCAAGGTAGTGCATATATTCTTTCTTTCCTGGAGATTCTCAAAAAGAAATAATGGTTTCTGGAACGTTATTTCTGGTCTATGGAAAACAAAATTACAATTTTTTTTTAAGTTTTTATTTTAATTCCAGTTGTTAACAGGCAGTGTAATATTAATTTCAGGAACATGATTTAGTGGTCAAATAGTGATGGGGATTCTTCATCTCCAGAATCAAATGTGTATACTTACTAACACCGGGCCACATTATGTGGAAATTTTTAAAGATTAGAACATTACATTATGATGCATTTAGGACCCAAACTACTACATGGGCCTTCAAAACATGCTTGATGATTTGGAAGGCACTATTTATTTATTTATTTATTTATTTCCATTTTAAATTTAAAAAAAATTTTTTAAAGATTTTATTTATTTATTTGACAGAGATCACAAGTAGGCAGAGAGCCAGAGAGAGAGAGAGGAGGAAGCAGGCTCCCCACTAAGCAGAGAGCTCGATGCAGGGCTTGATCCCAGGACCTTAGGATCATGACCTGAGCCGAAGGCAGAGGTTTTAATCCACTGAGCCACCCAGGCGCCCCTGGAAGGCACTATTTAGTAACTTACCTTGTATCAGTCATTACTTAAAAGATTATAATTATGTTATGTTATAGGAATAGAGAGGGAAGGAAGGTGCGAGTAATACAATTATTTGATATTGTGTCGATACACATTTTTTAAATTCCATAGTTAGATTTCTTCTATAGAAATATGAATGTCCAACAGACTTCATTATAAAGGAATTTCACCTGAACAATTCTTCTCCCTTTCTTTTCTCAATAGAACTTACTCAGTTTCTTCAAGATATTTTACAGTCATTAATACTGCTGAGAACTTGAGTTTTAAAGAGAGTATAAAGACATGGACAGATCCATATGGTGGCTTCCCCAATTATACACTCCAGGGGCGTTTTACTTTATTTATATTGAATATATACATTATAATACGTTATTCCAATGTGCTTATAAATAGTACTTTATATCTTATACTAGTACTGTGTTTTATTTTGTGATGAAAATGCGGTATTTGTAGCACTTCTCCTATAATAATTGCTTAGTAACCTATTGATTTGCCCCAAATTACATATAATACTGTATATTTTTATTTAGCAATAATTTTAAGAATGACTAATAATAACCTGTTTAAATGCTTCCACAGTGTAGGCATTTACTCAGTATGTTACTATCTTTTAAAAAATGTTTCAGTTTAAGATATTTATTTTCAAACAGGAAAAAAATTATCTCCACTCTTTGACTTAAAACAGTGATTCCAGGGGTGCCAGGGTGGCTCAGTCATTGAGTGTCTGCCTTTGGCTCAGGTCATGATCCCAGGGTCCTGGGGTCAAGCCCTGCCTCAGGCTCCCTGCTCAGCGGGAAACCTGCTTCTACCTCTCCTGCTCCCCCTGCTTGTGTTCCCTCTCTCATTGTCTCTATCTCTCTGTCAAATGAATAGATAGAATCTTTAAAAAAAACACAAATGATTCCACTTATCTTTTTTTATTTAAAGATGCTGAATAGGTTTTTGCCTCAGATCCTACATGTGGGCACATAAAAGCTCTTAGGGCAGAGAAATATCCTAAAGACCTCAATCTAGAAGTCTTTGAGAAAAGGAAAAAGAAAAATCATGTGATTAATTTTGCTGTAATATTCATTTGTTTCTAAATCAGACTTTATAACCTCTAATTAATACTGATTAGATAACAAATCATATTTTGTTATTAACCGTTGTACCTTTGTTATTCCATTTCAGGACTCAGAAGTCTTCTAAATAAATATGAACCCGGGACAGAGTTTAGTCAAGAACTTGGACAGCTCATTGCCCTTTTAACCCCTGAGGTCTATCAGAAAGTAGAAGAACAGGTAATAAATTATAAAAATAATTTGCATATATGCTAACATTTCAGTAAACGTTTTAGTTTGAAAATACTGGAGACTGGTAGCCTCTTGAATCTTTTATTTGCTGTCTCTTCCCCTTTCTTTATTTATCTCCCCTCAACATTCAGAGCAGTCATAGTTTGATCGGGGAAGGGGTTTTTATAGACCCAAGTTTTTAACCGTAGAGCCCTTTTTTTTTTTTTCAGCCTGTTCAAAGAGTTCTTCATCCCCTTGTATGCTTGAATAAGTGAGGCCCAGCATGAGAAGTCAAACAAAGAGGAAGAAGCATTAAATAAGCAGAACTATAAAATCCTGATAAAAGGAGTGGAAGGGATATTAAGGAGAATTCAGAGCTAATCAAACTATCTTGAATACATTTTAGATATTGTCTGAGAGCCTAATGCATCTCCTTTGGGAGATCAGGTTTAATATTCTTAGACGTTACCTGTCCTAGACCTATGAAAGTGTTGCCTCTTGCCCAGTTTATTAGAGTTAGAGATTAATACTTGTGCAGGCCTGATATTTTAGATTGTTAACTTCTAAAAAAGACTTTCATGGAGATATCTCTAAATTAATTCTGGCCTTTAATTTCAGAAACTACATCAAGCAGCTTGCTTGATTCAAGCTTATTGGAAGGGTTTCCAAACTAGAAGGAGATTAAAGAAGCTTCCATCTGCTGTGATTACTTTGCAGAGGAGTTTCAGGTAAAAAGTTTTGGTGAGAGGAATCGTGATCTCAGAGTGTAGCTGTATCTTATTATAGTATTGCAGAGTAAAAACTTAGGAGGTTTTCCCCTCCAATTTTCTAATATGTTTCTCTTAATCTTTTTTTTAATTGAAGTTCACATACAGTATTATGTGTCAGTTGTACAATAGTGATTCAACATTTATATACATTGTGAAATGACTGTCACATCAGGATAAGTCTAGTTATCAACTGTCAGCACACAAATATATTACAGTATTTTTGACTGTATTCCCTATGCTTTACTGTATATCCTGTGACTTACTTATTTCATAACTGGAAGTTTGTACTTCTTTTCACCTATTTTATCCATCCCCCTACTCCTCTCCCCTCTAGCAACCATGAGCAGGTTGGGCAGAGGAAGAGGGATGTCAAGCAGATTCCATGTTGAGTGTGGAGCCTGATGCAGGGCTCAATCTCATAACCCTGAGATCACGACCTGAACTGAAACCAAGAGTCAGAAGCTTAACCAACTGCACCACCCATGTCCCCCTTTGTTTTGTTTTTTCGATTCTCCATATAAATGTGGAATCATATGGCATTTGGTTTTCTCTGACTTAATTTCACTTAGCATAATTCCCTCTAGGTCCATCCATGTTACCACAAATGGTAAGATTTCATTCTTTTTTATGGCTGAGTAACATTCCATCTTATTTATATACTACATCTTCTTTATCCATCTATCGATGGACACTTAGGTTGCTTCCATATCTTGGCTATTATAAATAATGCTGGAGTGGAGATGGTGTGCATATATCTTTTTGAATTCGTATTTTCATTTTCTTGGATAAATATACATAAATGGATTTGCTGGATTGTAAGGTATTTCTATTTTTAATTTTTTTAGGAACTTCCACTCTGTTTTCCATAGTGGCTACACCAAATTACATTTTCACCAGCATTGCACTTGGGTTGCCTTTTTTTCACATCCTTGCCAAAGTTTTTTATTTCTTGTCTTTTTATATTAGCCGTTCTGACAGGTGTGAGGTGGTAACTCATTGTGGTTTTGATTTGCATTTCCCTTGATGATGAGTGATGTTGAACATTTTTTTCATGTGTCTGTTGGCCAGCTGTATATGCTCCTTGGAAAAATGTGTATTCAGATTCTCTACCCATTTTTTAATTGAACTGTTTGTGGATCATCTTTAGTGTTGAGTTCTAGGAGTTCTTTATATATTTTGGATATTAACCTCTTATGGGAGATAGCATTTGCAGATATCTTTCCTATTCTGTAACTTGCCTTTTTGTTTTGTGGATATTATATTACTGTGTGTAAAAGCTTTTTAGTTTGACATACACCTGGTAGTTTGCTTTTGCTTTTGTTTTCATGTCTGAGGAGACAGATCCAAAAAGTCTTGCTAAGACTGATATCTAAGAGTTTACTGCCAGTGTTTTGTTTTAGGAGTTTTGTGGTTTCATGTCTTACATTTAGGTCTTTAATCCATTTGGAGTTTATTTTTGTGTATAAAAAGTGGTCCAGTTTATTCATTTGCACGTCCAATTCTCCCAACATCATTTGTTGAAGAGACTATCATTGTATAGTCGCCTTTGTCATAGACTATTGAACATATGTGGGTTTATTTCTGGGCTTTATATTCTGTTCCACAGGTCTAAATATATTTGAGCCAGCATCATACTGTTTGGATTATTATAGCTTTTGTAGTATAGTTTGAAATCTGGGAATGTGATACCTCCAGATTTGTTCTTTCTCAAGATTGGTTTGGCTATTCAAAGTCTTATGTGGTTCCATACAAGTTTTAGGATTCATTTGTACTAGTTCTGTTAAAAACGCCAATGTAGATAGAGACTACATTGAATCTGTAGGTTACTTTGAGTAGTATCGACATTTTAACAATATTAAATCTTCAAATCCATGAGCACAGTATATCTTTTCACTTATTTGTGTCATCTTTGATTTCTTTCATCAATGTCTCAAAGTTTTCAGAGTACAGGTCTTTCACTTCCTTGGTTAAGTTTATTCCTGTATTTTATTCTCTTGATATGATTGTAAATGGGATTGTTTTCTTAATTTCTCTTTCTGCTACTTCATTATTAGTATATAGAAGTACCAACAGATTTCTATCAATTTTATATCCTGCAAATTTACTGAAATCATTTATTCTAATAGCTTTTTGGTAGAATCTTTAGGTTTTTCTAACTGGGTGTTATATGCAACTGATGAATTATTGAACACTACATCTGAAACTGATGATGTACTATATGTTGGCTAATTGAATTTAAATTAAAAAGAACTTCAGGGTTTTCTATATATAGTATTATATTATGAGGAAACAGTGATAGTTTACTTCTTCCTTTCCATTTTAGATGCTTCTTATTTCTTTTTCTTATTAATTGCTGTGACTAGGATTTCCAGAACCATGTTGAATAAACTGGCAAGAGTGGACATCCATGTCTTGTTCCTGATCATGGAGGAGAAACTCTCAGTTTTCACCATTGAATATGATGTTAGCTATGGGTTTGTCAGATATACCCTGTATTATTTTGAGATATCTTCCACCTATACATACTTTATTGAGAGTTTTTACCATAAATGACTGTTGAATTTTGCCAGATGCTTTTTCTGCATCTATTGAAATGATGATATGATTTTTTCCTTCGTTAATGTAGTGTATGATGTTCATTGATTTGTGAATATTGAACCATCCTTGCATCCCTGGAATAAATCCCACTTGATCATGGTATATGATCCTTTTAACATATTGTTGAATTCAGTTTGCTAGTATTCTGTTGAGGAATTTTGCATCTATGTTTATCAGGGTTATTGGCCTGTAATTTCTTTTTTTGTAGTGTTTTTGTTTTTGATACCAAAGTAATGCTGACCTTGTAGAATGAATTCGGAAGTATTCCTTTCTCTTAAATTTTTTAGAGTAGTTTGAGAAGAGTAGATATTAACTCTTTAAATGTTTGGTAGAATTCACGTGGGAACCCACTGATCTTGGACTTTTGTTTGTCAAGAGCTTTTTGATTACTCATTCAATATCATTATTAGTAATTGGTGTGTTAAGATTTTGTTTCTTCCTGACTCATTCTTGTAAGATTGCATATTTCATTTCTTCAAGGTTGTCCAATTTGTTGGCACGTAATTTTTCATAGTAGTCTCTTATAATCCTATGTATTTCTGTGGTGTTGGTTTTAACCTCTCTTTCGTCTCTAATTTTATTTATTTGGGCGTCTCTCTTTTTTTCCTTGATGAATTTGGCTAAAGGTTGATTAATTTTGTTTATATTTTCAGAGAAGCAGTTTTTAGTTTCATTGCTTTTTTCTATTTTTTACTCTTTTATTATTTCAGCTCTTGTCTTTAGAATATTTTCTTCGATTAACTGTGGGCTTTGTTTTTCTTTTTCTAGTTCTTTTAGGTATAAGATTACATGATTATAGATTTTTCTTATTTTTTGAGGTAGGCTTATATTGCTCTAAACTTTCTTCTTGGAACTGCTTTTGCTGCATCCCATAGGTTCTGGAATGTTCTGTTTCCATTTTTATTTGTGTTAAGGTAATTTTTAATTTACTCTTTGATTTCTTTGTTGACCCACTGGTTATTTAATAGCATGTTGTTTAGCCTCCATATGTTTGTGTTTTTTCTGTTTTTTTTTTCTTTTCTTATAATTGACTTCTAGTTTTTTGCCAGTGTAGTTGGAAAGATGTTTGATATGGTTTCAATCTTAAATTTATTGAGATTTGTTTTGTGGTGTAACATGTGAGCTATTCTCAAGAATATTCCATGTGCAATTGAAAATAATAAGTAGTTTGCTGTTTGGGGGTGGAATGATCTGTATATATGTTAAATCCCTCTGGTCTAATGTGTTGTTTAAGTTCACTTTTTCCTTATTGATTTCCTGTCTGGATGATCTATTCATTGGCATAAGTGGGTTATTAATGTCCCTGCTCTTGCATTACTGTCATTTACTCCCTTTACATTTGTTAATATTTGCTTTATATATTTAGTTGCTTCTACATTGGGTGCTTATATATATTTACAACTGTTATATCCTCTTGTATTGATTTCTTCATCATTATGTAATGCCCTTATTTGTCACATTATGGTCTTTCATATAAAGTTTATTTTGTCTGATATATGTATTGCTACTCCACTTTTCTTTTCACTTCATTTGCATGGAGTATCTTTTTTCCATCCCTTTATTTTCAGCCTGTGTGTGTCTTTAGGTCTGAAGTGAGTCTCATGGGCAGCATGTAAATGGGTGTTGGTTTTTTATCCATTCAGTTGTTCTCTGTCTTTTTTTGAGCATTTAGTCCATTTACATTTCATGTATTTATGACAGGTATGTACTTATTGCCATTTTGTTACTGTTTCCTAGTTGTTTTTGTAGTTCTGTTTTTTTCTTTTTTCTGTGATTTGATGACTTTCCTTAGTGTTATGGTTGGCTGTCTTTTTATTTTTTGTGTACCTATTATAGATTTCGGGTTTGTGGTTACCATGAGGTTCGTATATAACACTCTAATTATGGTGGTCTATATTAAGTTAATGGTCAACTTAAGTTTGAATACATTCTAAAACACTCCCCCATCACCATGGTTTTTTTTTTGTTTTTGATGTCATATTTTGTGCGCCCCATAACTAATTATTCTAGGTACAGTTCACTTTATTGCTTTTTATTTTTAAGATTATTTATTTATTTGACAGAGAGAGAGAGAACATAAGCAGGGGGAGTGGGATAGGGATGAGCAGGCTTCCCGTGGAGCAGGGAGCCCCATGTGGGGCTCGATCCCATGACCTGAGCCGAAGGCAGATGCTTAACAACTGAGCCACCCAGGGACCCCTGCTTTTGTCTTCTAACCTTTATACTAGCTTTATTTTTTTTTTCTAAGATTTTATTTATTTATTTGAGAGAGATTACAAGTAGGCAGAGAGGCAGGCAGAGAGAGAGGAAGGGAAGCAGGCTCCCTGCTGAGCAGAGATCCCGATTCGGGGCTGGATGCCAGGACCCTGGGATCATGACCTGAGCCGAAGGCAGAGGCTTTAACCCACTGAGCCACCCAGGCGCCCCCATACTAGCTTTATAAATGGTTCTTCCACTATCTTTATATGTTTGCTTTTACCAGTGAGATTTTTTTCTTTCCTAAATTTCTTCTAGTTATGACCTTTAACTGTTTAAAGAAGTCCCTTTAATGTTTCTTATTAGTCTGCTTTTAGTGGTGATGAACTCTTTAACTTTTGTTTGTCTGAGGAACTCTTGATGTCTCCTTTTCTGAATGGTAATCTTGCTGGATACTCTTGGTTGTATAGGTTTTTCCATTCAGAACTTTCAGTACATCATACAACTCCCTTCTGGTCTGCAAAGTTTCTGCTAAAAATCAGCCATATAGTTGTTCCCTTGTTAAATAATTAGTTTATGTCTTGCTGCTTTTAAGATTCTCTCTTGGGGTGCCTGGATGGCTCAATTCTTAAGCATCTGCCTTCGGCTCAGGTCACGATCCCAGGGTCCTGGGATCAAGCCATGCATTGTGCTCCTTGCTCAGCAGGGAGCCTGCTTCTCCCTCTCCCTCTGCCTGCTGGTCCCCCTGCTTGTACTCTCTCTCTAGCAATAGCAAATAAATAAAATCTTAAAAAAAAAAGATTCTCTCTTTAATTTTTGACTTTTTAATTATTGTGTGTCTTGATGCAGATTTCCTCGGGTTAATCTTGTTTAGAGTTTCTCTGCTTCCTGGGCATGGATGTCTATTTCCTTCTTCAGGTTAGGGAAATTTTTAGCTACTTTTTCTTTTTTCTTTCTTTTTTTTTTTTTTTTTTAAGATTTTATTTATTTATTTGACAGACAGAGATCACAAGTAGGCAGAGAGGCAGGCAGAGAGAGAGGAAGGGAAGCAGGCTCCCTGCCGAGCAGAAAGCCTGACACGGGGCTCGATCCCAGGATCCTGAGATCATGACCTGAGCCAAAGGCAGAGGCTTTAACCCACTGAGCCACCCAGGCGCCCCTCAGCTACTATTTCTTCAGATAAGTTTTCTACCCCTTGCTCTGACCCTACTCCTTCTGAGACCCCTAATATACAAATGTTAGTACATTTGATGTTGTCCCAGAAGTCCTTTAAATTATTCTAATTTTTTCAAATTCTTCATTCTTTTTGCTATTAAGCTTGGGTGATTTCCACTACACAGTCTTCCAGATTGCTGATTGGTTCTTCTGCATTATCTAATCTGCCTTTGATTTCCTTCTAGTTTATTTTTCATTTCATTTATTGTAGTCTTTAGCTCTGATTGGTTCTGGTTTTTTTTTTTATATTTTCTTTGTCTTTGTAGAAGTTCTCACTGTGTTTATCCATTCTTATCCCAAGTTTAGTGAGCATTTTTATGACCATTACATTGAATTCTTTATATGATAGATTGTTCATCTCCATTTCGTGTAGTTCTTCTTCTAAAGATTTTTCTTTTCTTTCATTTGGGCCATATTCCTCTGTCTCCTCATTTGTCTGACTTACTGTATTTGCTTCTATGTATTAGGTCGATCAATTCCTGGTCTTGAAAGGGTAGCCTTATGTAGAAGGCACTCTAGAGGGCCCAGAAGCACAGTCCTCACCAGGTCACCAGAACCAGGTGCTGCAGGGGTATTCCCTGTATGGGCTTCATTCTCTCACCTTTTATGATCAGGCTGCAACTCTTGTGGGCACACTGGTAGGTGGGGCTATCTACAGCTCCCCCTGCCAGCCAATTTGGATGGGTGCTGATCCAGGCCAGTGCTTCCACTGAATGCAGTAAATGTCAGAAATGGAACATACCAGTACTACCATTCCCAGAGAAAGTCCCTATAGATCCCTGTCCTCCAGCACACAGCCTAAAATTAGTCAGTAAATTTCCTTTACGTATGGCAGAGGCACTTTTTAAACTGCTGCTTTTGTGCTGGTTCTCAGAGCAATTAAGTTTGTACCTGGGACCTTTTAAGAACAGAGTCTTGGTTTCCTATAGCCTACCTACTGTCCCAGAATTAAGCCCCACTGATTTTCAAAGCTGGACATTATGGGCACTTCTTCAGGTGCATGTCCTAGGGCAGGGTTGTTTGATGTGGAGTTTGAACCTCTGTGTCTGTGGTATCTCTCCCCTTCAGACGTTTAACGACTGAACCACCCAGTTGCTTCCCCCTTTTCTTTTTTCCAGTTTTACTAATAACTTTACTTAAATAAGACATGGGAACTTCTGTACTGAGAAAATATAAAACAAAAGCCACACATTTCCTTGTGTAAAGCTATATTGTATGGTAACTAGAATACTGTTCAGTGCAGTGGATAGAATTAAATAGTACAATTAGTACTGCACCAACTACCACACCAGTAGTCTGAGTCCCAACCAGATAGCATCTCTGTCCCTTCTGTTCTTCTCAGTGTGGCTTTTTCTTTATATATTTAGCTGTGGAATAACTAATCTTTAGGTTGTTTCTAGAGAGAGTTGCTCTTACTTAGTTGAAGCCTTGTTTGTCTGGGGAAGGAGGTGAACTCAGGGTCCTCTTGTTCCACCCACTTGCTTCTCTGACTGTTTCTTTTACTCCTGCTTTCATTCTTGTTCTGAAAACACATTTCTAAGTACCAGTACTCCAATAACTAGATGTACTTTCAAAGCAAAGGACATATGTAAGACAAAAATCTGATGGAATAAATACACAATCCTATTCACTTGATAAAACTTTTTTTGTGGGCCAAGCCTACAGAGAGAGGCAGTGATAGTCAATTATTTAGGCCTTAAAATAAAAAAATTGCTTTAATTGTTCATAAATTATGGTAAAAACATTATGAATTCATAAAGATTTTAGTATGTTCACCTGAGTTTTATCAATAAGTATGGGATGGATAGATATGGTCATTTAGATAGAACACAATTTGTCATTTATTTATTTGAAGTGGACCAAAAATGAAATACTAAAGACATGGCCCAATTTTTTATATGACTGACTCATCCATATTCTTAGAGCAATGAAAAGAAAAAAACACACACATATACAACACACATGCACACAGATAAATGACTTAGCTCCTCGTCATTTAAGATGAAATAGAGCTATCTGAGAGGTGATTTTTTTCATGCAGCCTTAAAATTAAAGCTAAATTTTCGTTCACTAAAGTGAAACTTGCATATTCCAGAAGTCAGTTTTTTAAGAGAACTAAAACTAGTCTTTTAATAACTGTAATAACTGCAGCTGCATTTGTCAGTTATAAAAATAGTTTAATATAGTAAACTAAAATTTAGATTTAAGTCATTGATGAAAGTTTCCTTTAGAGAGGTTAGATTATTAATATGGGGCATGAGTTTTGTTGGTTTTTTTTTGTTTTGTTTTGTTTCTTTTTTTTTTTTTTTAATTTATTTATTTGAGAGAGAGAGAATGAAAGAGAGCATGAGGGGAAAGGTCAGAGGGAGAAGCTCCCCACCCAGCAGGGAGCCCAATGTGGGACTCTATCTGGGGACTCCGAGATCATGATCTGAGCTGAAGGCACTTGCTTAACCAACTAAGCCACCCAGGCGCCCCTTGTTTCGTTTTTTAAAACAAGCATTTTTAAGATATATATCAATTTCCTAATATATGCCAGAGGCAATGCTGGGTATTGGGAGAGTTAAACAGACTAAATTTTGTATCCCCCCTCAGCAACTTTGGGCTGAATGACTGTGGACAAGAT
This sequence comes from Martes martes, assembly GCF_963455335.1. Taxonomy (NCBI): domain Eukaryota; kingdom Metazoa; phylum Chordata; class Mammalia; order Carnivora; family Mustelidae; genus Martes; species Martes martes. The sequence goes on from NC_137888.1 coordinate 120,828,356, forward strand.
GCCTAACCTCTCTCTGCCTTAAATTTCTCATCTATTTAATGGGGATAATTGTTTGTGTGCCTCCCAAGATTAAAATAATATAAAGGGTTGTTTTTTTTTAGCATATTACCTGGAACTTAAAAAAGATGATAGTGGGGAAAATGCATATGGCACATTTTTTGCCTTTGAGGGTTTACAAATCTAGTTAGACAAATAGATATGTTAAATAAATTGTACTTGTGGGGCGCCTGGGTGGCTCAGCAGGTTAAAGCCTCTGCCTTCGGCTCAGGTCATGATACCAGGGTCCTGGGATCGAGCCCCACATGCGGCTCTCTGCTCAGCAGGGAGCCTGCTTCCTCCTCCCTCTCTGCAGGCTTCTCTGCCTACTTGTGATCTCCGTCTGTCAAATAAATAAATAAAATCTTAAAAAAAAAATTGTACTTGTGAGAGGCAGTTATAATCCATTACAGCATTGCTCAAAGTTCACTGCGTATCCTACAATGTATTTATTTAAAAACATTTTTAAAAGGATTTCTTCAGTCAAGTAAATTTGAGAAATGATGAATACTTTGAGAGTCACAGTGTATATTATTCTATTAAAAAATCTGAGGTGTTCTTTGTATAGCCCTGCCTTCTGTGGTGAAGGTAGAGTGTTTATTACTTAACAGATTCTACTTGCTATCATTCTCAGCTATCTGTCATCTTAACATTTAGAGGTATCCCTGTACCATGGATTCAGACATTTAATGTTTAGTCTCACTATAGTTGTGAAATTTGCCAGTCTGCTTTGTCTTGTAATATTAAAATCTGTATTTAAAAGAATCCCAGGATTATAGATTTTTGTCCACTTAGAAGTATATCTATGGAGTCTTATTAATGTTCCACTATTTTTTTTAAAGATTTTTATTTATTTATTTGACAGACAGAGATCACAAGTAGGCAGAGAGGCAGGCAGAGAGAGACGGGGGAAGCAGACTCCCTGCTGAGCAGAGACCCAGATGTGGGGCTCGATCCCAGGACCCTGGAATCATGACCTGAGCCGAAGGCAGAGGCTTTAACCCACTGAGCCACCCAGGTGCCCCTTCCATTAAATTTTAGCTGTGAAGCCAAAATTATTTAAATATTACATTATAATTAGTTTGTTTTTTCCAGTATTTTGAGTTTGAAGTTTTAGGGCAGATTGAGGTATAGAACCTTTGGGTTCTCTTTATTAATTCATTATTTTTTTTAATTTCAAGTTTGCTCAGGCTTCACCACCGTTTCTAGTGGAAATAGTTTATGCAAATTTTTCTTGTTTCCTTTATAACTTGGCTTTCTGCAAAGGTTATTTCTATCTTTTTGTGGTCAGGTCGTTATCTCAGAGTAATTTTTCCCTCCCATGTTTTTTTTTGAGGGGCGAGCAGTGTAGGTAGGAACTACCCACCACTCATAATTATGGGCCCAGGTTCATCAGAGCTTTTTAAATTCCAGCAAGACGCACTCTCGTGTAGTCACACCTTTACTAACGCACTTTCTTGGGGGTTTCTTTTTTTATTTTTTATGATGCGGAAGATGCCTTTTGACCTGCCTTTTTTTTTAACCCAAAGTATGGTTACATTAGTTTCAGGTATACAGCATAATGATTTGATGATTTTATACTTATGCTATGCTCACCACAAGTATAGCTACTGTACTGTCGCTATGTAATGCTATTATAATACTATATTCCCTGTGCTATATACCTTTCATCCCTATTACTTGCTCATGATATAACTAGAAGTCTGTACTTCCCACTCCCTTTCACCCATTTTGCCCATCTCCTCACCACTCGGGGGTTTCTTTTTTACTGAATCATTTTTTTATGGTCAGAAACTTTATTTTCTGATATGTGCCAACCAAGGTCTAACAGCTATACCAATTACCTTTGGGAAACCTCACAACTACCTCCCTTTATCATAGGGCTGATGTTTTGGTGTCTTAATTGTACTTGTTTCATTTTGTAGGGGAAGAAAAAATTTTCCCTCTACCATATTTTAGGTTCATTCCCTGGAAATTAGACTGACAAAAAAAGGGGGAAAAACAATTAACAAAACACAAATGATTTATTAATGTGTGCAGTGCACATGATGCAGAAGAAACCTCACATGATGAGTACCTCAAATGACTAGATAGAACTTGGGCTTGTATAGCATCTTAACAAAGAATAATAAATTCATAAAGAAGTGACAGATAAAAAGAAAAGGATTTTTGACTTCCAAAGTCAGGAAATTATGGAAAGGTAAATATATTTGGGAAACTAGTGGGATTTGTGAGTTACTTGTCTAGGTCCATCTTGGCACCAACTTTCCATCTTCTTCATGGCCTTGAGAAGGGGGATTTATGGCAGTCTTCATTTCTGAGACATTTCTGCTCTTGTCCAATAAGGGCAGCTCTGGGAAGGTTCTTTCTACATTTGGATACTCATTTGCCTCCAGCTCAAAATAATCTTTATGCCAGAGTGACATATTCTGCTACACTTCAGCTTCTCCTTGAAATTGAGCTTCTGAAGGGCAGACTATGTTTCTTCTCTGTTTCCCTGAGTCACAGTACCAAGCAGGCAACAGTCACTCAGATAAATGTTTGTTGAGTTAATGAATAGAGCCCGTCAACTCTTTTGGCAGTCAACTCATTTGGTACTTCCCCAGTTCATACTTACTATTCTCCAACAAAGCAATTCCTAGAGACTCTGATGTCTTGGTAGTATATAGTTTGGTCAACTCCCTCTTTGATGGTAAAGATTCATCTGATCATTCATTTCCTTTTCTGATATGCTCACAGATGCTAGATGGTCAGATGCCTCGTCTTTCTTAGAAAGAGACCATTAAATGAATGCTGTTAATTTTTTAGTGATTAAAGAAACCCTTTAACTAGAACTACAGAGCACCTAACTACTAGTAACTAACTAAAATATTCCTAAGTGGGGGGGAAACATTCAAATTCAAATCACATTCATTCCTAAATGTTTTCAAACATGAAATTAAAGCATGTAACTCCAGAAACACACATATTTATAATTTATAGTCACTTCAATCTCTGAACCTCACTTTTCTGCTGTATTTCTGTTTGCATTTTACTTCTGCCTGTATGCTCCATAGTCCTTTAATTTTTGCCATATTTTATAGCCTGCATTTTGTCCTAGACCCAGTTTTCTGACAGATTGTGTCTTAGGAATACATTTTCAATGATTACTATGTTTCTTATACTAATTGTAAATTTAAAATAATGATAATGCAATATTAGACATTATAGTCTATAACCAGTTAGGTAATTTAAAAGGAGATTTTGTTTTAGGGCCAACTGTTCTGTTTTACCCTTCTGTAGGTAGGCAAAGGTTAAAACATCCTAACCTATGTGCTCTATACAACCCAGAATTTTACAGGGAGAGTTCTGTAGGAGAGGCAGGTTCCCATCAGCCTTCTTTTAGAATATAAAGGCCCCTTACTTCATTTCCAACTCTTTGGAAGAGGAAGAGAAACTTAGAAACTCTATGGCTAGCCCTATATCCTCTCTAGAACCTCTTCTCCTTTTGGCACACATACACTTTGAGGTCTTCTTTACATTACAGAAAGGTCTACCTTTCTGTAATGGGGTAAGAAAGATATTTTCTATAACTGTACCATTTTGAAGTCTACCTATCTGCAAAGATACGGCCAAGTTCCTCATTTGTTGGCAGTTTAATTCTGGGAAAAGAATCTGAGAGCAAATGCTCTTGAGTGAGACACAAGCAAATTAAGTCTACAGAACTAAAATAAATAATGTATTCTTCTCTTTTCTTCTTATCCTTTTTGGTTTCTTTTTCTGTGGGTATCTGAAAGCATTTTGAGTATATTCACTATAGACTAATACTTGTGATCTCCTTACATAGTAATATAGCAAGTAGGTAGAAATGGCTAAGGAGAAATTTTTGTTGAATAAGAGTAGGTAATATACAAGTGCCAGTTAAATAATTTTTTGTGGCCACATGAAAATTTTCATAATTCTAATTATGAAATAATTAATAGTTATTAGTCCATAACTGAGAAATAGGTAGACATGAAAAAGAAAGAAATCATTCATAATCATTCTATGCAACAAAAATCACTGTTGAAATTTTATTATTTTTTGACCATTTATTTTTTTATGTACATGATACATATTTTAACACACTTTGGATGTCTTCTATATCCTGATTTTATTTTCAGTTGACATTAGATTTGGGTATTTTCCCAATTTGCTAAATATTTTTTGAAATTTTTATTTTTTTATGGTTCATAGAATCCTGTCCAGTGAATGAATCAATAATTTATTTATCCATTTCCCTATTGTGGGGCATACCATTTGTTTTCAGCTTATTACTTTTGAACAAGTCTACATGTATATAATTACTAGTGAGGTTAAACATCTTTTCATATACTTCTTGAGTGGGTATATCATTTATGAAAAAATTGTGTATAAGGTACTTAATGTTTCTGTCACAGATCTAAACGAACCAAGATGTTACTAAAGATAAATAAGCAGAAAGAAGAAGAGCACCACAGATTACAGTTGCAGCTTCAAAGACAGAGAGCCATGAGATTGTCCCGAGAATTACGGCTGCGTATGCTTGAAATAGTTCATCCAGGTGAGTGGCAATGTCAATTTTAGAAGTGTAAAAATGCTTAAAGTATTTTAATGAACCAGATTTCCCACTACCTGATGATTTTTTTCTTTTAATTTGGACCTTTTCCTTGTTTCTCCCTTCTCAGGTAAATGTTATTAAATCTCGAGTCAAAAAAAAAAGTTATTATTTTTTTTATTAAGGCCTATTAGTTGATGATGAGCAGTCTCTCCACTAGTTTTCTAATCTTTCAGATAAATTAGTGAAACATAGAAATATATGCTTAAAGATACAACTTTCAGAAACATAAAGAATCCTTGTGATCTTAAGGAGTTAGAATATTGCTACATTCTGGAATCAGATCTGTACTGATACCCCAGTATAAACCTTGTGACATCTTGCCACTTTTGATACACTAAGCTGAAATTAATATTATAGTCTAGGAATCTGAATGGTTTGAAGATTTTTTTTTTGTTCTTCCCCTTCCCCTCCTACCACCCATCCTCAGTGTTCTAACCTCTTATTTCTCTTTTTTTCCCTTAAATATAGATGTTTCCCAGGGTTCCATCTTGACCTCTCTCATGTTACTCTTCCTCTGGTATCCTATCCATAACTATAGCTTCACCTACCAACTGAGTGCTTAACACACTCAAATCTTGTTTGCATCTTCACCTTCCCAAGCTCTAAACCAGTGCTTCCTTTTTTTTTTTTTTTTAAGATTTTATTTATTTATTTGAGAGAGAGAAAGTACACCTTAGCATACTAGTAGAAGGGAGGGGCAGAGGAAGAGAGAGAAGCAGACTGCCTGGTAAGCAGGGAGCCCAATATGGGGCTGTCTCCCAAGACCCTGGGATCATGACCTCAGCCGAAGGCAGACACTTAACCAACTGAACCACATAGGCGCCCCTAAACCAGCACTTTTTACAAAATGAAATGTTCTTTATCTGCACTGTCAAATATGGTTCCTACTGGCTAGGCATGGCCATTGAGTATTTGAAATGTGGCTAGTGCACACAAGCACATGAATTTTTAATTTTACTTTATTTAAATTAAAGTAGCCATTTGTAGTTAGTGTCTACTATGTTGGAAAGCACAGCTCTGTAGCCAGCTCCCTATTGGATAGCTTTACTTAGATATCCACAGGCATCCCCCAAACTAGTCATTACCCACCCACCCCCCATTTCCTCTCCCTGAATTCCCCATCTCAGGTAGTAGCACCAGCAATATACTGTTTCCCATCTGTGAGACATCCTAGAGTTTTCTCTCTCACATTCAGTACCTCCCAGAAAGTAAAAAGAAAGTCACCTGTAGTCATCTGTAGACTTAAGAGAAATTTGGAAGTACACAGTAGTTAACATATATGCATCTTGCCTTTCCCTCTGGTGGTATGGATTGAATTCCTAACCATGTACTTGTGATTCTTTTTTCTGAATATTCTTGCTATTAGATTTTTAACCCTTTCTCATTCCTTTGCCACAAAAATTATATGAATCTTTTCTCCCTTAAAGAACGTGCATAATCTGGGAAAGCTTTTGGAGTTTTTTGTTTCTGCTATCTTAGAACCATTGTAAAATAATAAACTTGGGGAGATTAATGAACTGTATTTAAAGAAACAAATAAAAAGACTGAAAGATTATTGTTATTATCATTATCCTGATTCCAGAACTTGAAAAAGCATAGCAGTTGAGTATGTTGTAATAGTGTCTGTCATCTCTTTAGGTCAGGTGGAAAAATATAATCGGGAAATAGAAGAGAAATCAGCATTGATTATCCAGAAACACTGGAGAGGGTACAGGGAAAGGAAAAATTTTCGCCAACAGAGGCCATCTCTCACGGAGTATAAAGCAGCTGTCATACTTCAGAGAGCAGTGAGTCTAATGTAGTAAAAAGATTACTGGATTAGAAGGCAAAAACATGGATTCAAACCTGACCTTGTATATACCTGCTGTAAAGTTGTGGTCTAGTCACTTAGGTTTTCTGAGTCTTAGTTTCTTTCTCTATAAAATAAGAACCTCCTTACCACTGGACTAACTGATTTAGATACTCAGTCCTGTACATCATTTATCATAGTGCAGTGTTATTTGTTAATTTTTTTTTCTTTCTTTCTTGGGCTGTGACTGCCTCAGGGATAAGGAACTAAATCTTACCTATTATTGTCAGCTCTCAGTGTGTGCTTGTTGTATGATTGGATGTTTACCCTACCTTTTTACTCAGTTGTTATGTAAATGTCATGACCCAATTTATGGGAAAGTACTTTGTAAATTGCAAAGCCTGTACCTGGATCACTATAATTCGTGAATTATAGAGTGGTATTCTTAATAATGGGATTTTAATATTTATTGTCTTGTAAAAGCTTAGCACACAAGGCTACTTATTTCATTTAATGACCATCTGTTATTCACTTATACCTGTTAACTTTCATATTAGGATTTCAGGTCCTATAGCATTTTAAGTCCTTTATTGTTGAACTTTGGATTAATTTCACTTTTTCACAGTGATAGATTTTGAATAGTCTCTTTGTTAATTCTGTGACTAACATTTTACAAAGATTATTAAAAGCCATTCAAAATATAGAATAGAGTAAGTACTACAGAAATAGGAAGAGATTTGTCTGCTCCATCCTTCTTCCTCATGCTTTTTCTGGTGATGCCAGGCTATATGTGCAACAAACAGTCCTGTACCATCGTCAAGTCACACCTATACCTGCATTTTACCCTCAGCTAAACAGAGCCATCTAAGGATTAACCCATGGATACCAGTGTTGGACATACTTCTTTTAGAAGTATGTTTTTGTCTTTTTTTTATGTTTTATGTTTTATGTTTTTTTTTATGTTTTTGTCTGTTTTTGCCTTTTTTATATGGCTACTAGGAAATTTAAAATTACACATGTGACTTCCATTATATTTCTTTTTTGCACTGCAATTGATCTTGGTGAGAAAGAAAAAGGAATAATTTATTAGTTTCACTGAAAGCAGTAGGAATATCATTTCATTGAACTTGTCCGTTAGAAGGAGCTGGTTTTTAGTATTTTTGGCAAGAAACTGGAACTGGAACAAAGACGAAAACTGTTGTTTACCTTTCTCCCTCCCTTATTTTGTGCAAAAGCAGAGGCATTTTTTTCTCATGTAGCTAGAAATTGGAAAAAAAAAAAACCCTGTGTAAACTTGCTAATTTCAAATTATACATCCTTAGCATAGACAACTTGGAGTTCTCTGTAGTGGCATAGTGTTGAAATTAGATTTGAAGAATTGGCTGCATTTTCCCTTTTAATGCTTCAGGATTTTCTTCTCTTGCTTTCTGATCTCTTAAGGTCAGAGGGAAGGTGATTGTTGCTGGTGTCTGGTCTCTAGGGCCAGAATGATGGCAATTCTTGCTACTTGTTTATAGCAGAAAAGTATTATCGCATTATTATACATATCCATCATAGACCACAAAAACACTTAGTAAAACCATTAATAGTTAAGAAAATAAAAAACAGGGAGAGGAATATAATTTTAGAGACTTCTGAAATGACAAAGAATGAAGAAAAGTCCCAGGTGGGCTTTTTTGATACAGGGACAAAGACTCCTCTGTTCTGGTACCTTAATTCTGAAGTTCCCAGCATAGCATGATAAGCCAAAGGTGGTGCTAAAAGTAGGAGGTAGAGGAGAGAGAGAAAGAGAAGCAAGGAAGAAGAATCAAGTAAAGGGAAGAATACAAGGAAAGGAGAGGGTCTCTCAACAGGAAGATGCAAGCACAGTTGAAGGCTCTAGTAACATACTAAAATAGGGGTATTAGGGAAATTTTATAAACTGAGTGAGAAGACCTCCAACCCTGTTATTCCACCCCCCTGGCCCCATGGGTCCCAGTGTGCTGTCAGCTAGGCTTATCTCCTGCAAACTGTAGGTTGAGAGTATTTTCTTTGAGAAATCTGAGAAGAATGTTATAAGTACATTCACAATGGGGTACTTCAAAGAAACAATTCAGTTCAATAGTTCTATGTTGAAGTAATTCTAGAAAAACCTTACCCACCTGCCCAGAATTTCTAAATACCTTAGAGCTTACTTTTAAATATTAGCTCAAAGTATCATTGGATATCTGAGAAAAGCTGAGCCCAGAATAAAACTACTTGGTGGAAATAGAAACATTACAGGGATAAGAAAACTTTTTACAAAATCTATTATTTCCTCGGAACTAAGAGAGGATAATGCATGAAACAAAACCAAGATGCTATATAAAAGGGAACAAATAGAATAAACATTGGCAGAAAAATGAAAGACGTAATAAAAGAAGTAGGGGGGAAAAGTTTGGGAAATCCAGAGAGCAGGGCAAAAAGAAAAGATAACCAGTCCAGGAGGTCAAACATTCAAACATTTGAGACAAGGAACAGAAAAAAACCTGAGAGGAAATCAAATAATTCAACATTTCCCAGAACTGAATGTTATGAGTTTTAGGTTAAAAGGACTGGCTAAATGTTTGTAAGGGTAGAAACACACCCACATTTATTTTACATTACTATGAAATACAGTGGTGACACATATACTTCCCAGTAGCAATATTGGAAGCTAAAATGTATTGGGGTAACGCTGTTACATATTTGAGGGAAAATGATTTCCAACTAGAATTCTACATGCAACCACACCATTGGTTTAAGGTAAGAGTAGACTAAAGACATTTTCATGCGTCACAAAGTCTTTAAAAAGAAAAAGTAACCCAAGAAAAAAGGACAATGTGGAATATAGGAAAATGCAAAGGAAAGATGAAAAGTAGTCACCTAAATGCTGGTGAATAGGGATCTCAGGATGTTACCTATGCATCAGGCATAAAGAAGAGTCAGTCCAGATTTGAGCAGGCCAGAAAGCTCTAGAAGATGTATGTCTAAGAAAATAAATTTGATAGAATGCCTAATTATTTTAATGTATTAAGCATTAGGACAGTTTAGATACATAATCAGTGATAAGTACATAGAAAAGTAAGCACAGGAAAACAACAGGCTTATTAATTCTAGAGAAAATAAAAAATGTGCAAGAAAGGAAATGTAAATCATATGCTATATGGTTCAAAATTGAATGGCCTGTATGTAGTCATAATTATGTAAACACAACATTGATTTAACTAAATTTGTAATAATATTGGATGTTTGGGGATACAGAAAGTATGTGGGAGGGCATGCAGTGAAAGAGAGTCTTATATAACTTTCTTCATACAAGAAAGTCAATAGATAATACCTATACCTGAAAAATGACAGAAAAGTAGATGGACAGAAACCTCAAAAGAAAAACCTGAAAGAGTTAAAGTTGTTGTCTTTGAGGGAGGGGGCAGAGAACTCTGGGGTTTTTTGGTAAAACTTAAAAAACTGACACTTTATTTTATTTTAAATTTTTTTTTTTTAATTTTATTTATTTTTTTTAAGATTTTATTTATTTATTTGACAGACAGAGATCACAAGTAGGCAGAGAGGCAGGCGGGGGGGGGGGGGTGGGGAAGCAGGCCCCTGCGGAGCAGAGAGCCCGACGCGGGGCTCGATCCCAGGACCCTGGGACCATGACCCGAGCTGAAGGCAGAGGCTTTAACCCACTGAGCCACCCAGGCGCCCCTATTTTAAAAATTTTTTTTAAGATTTTACATGTTTATTTGACAGAGAGAGAAAGACAGCGTGAGAGGGAACACAAGCAGGGGGAGTGGGAGAGGGAGAAGCAGGCTTCCCGCTGAACAGGGAGCCCGATGTGGGACTCGATCCCAGAACTCTGGAATCATGACCCGAGTCAAAGGCAGCCGCTCAACCGACTGAGCCACCCAGGGGCCCCAAAAAACTGACACTTTAAACAATAGAATTACATCAATGAATTTTTTTCTGGAAAGCACTGTGTAGTAAAATATTTTACACTTTGTGAGCCATGTAGTCTATTGAAACTCTTCAGCTCTATGGTTGTAGCACAAAGGAAACTGTAGGCAATACACAAGCATGAAACATTAATAATATGTTATTTGCAGACACTGAATTTTGAATTTCATATAATTTTCACATGTCACAGTATATTCATTTCCTTTTTGAACTTTTTAACCATATAAAAGTACAAAATCATTCTTAACACTTAAGCCATATAAAAATAGGCAGCAGGTTGAATTTGGTCGTGGACCATAATTTTCCAACCTCTTCCTTAAAGTGATGTGAAATATGACTTTGATGAAAATAAAAATTATAAGGAAGGGAGAAGAATGAAAAACAATTGGCAGAATAATTTCAAATTTTCTTCAAATCTTGCCTGTTTCAAGACTTCTTTTATTAGGAGTTCTTTCTGAAAGACATGAGGAAGAACTATCAGAAACTACATTCATCAGTTGCCCATACTTTACAATTTTATAATATCTTCTCATTTACTAAGCTTTTTCTTACATACTGTCCCTTGGATCCTCACTTTTTCCTAATCTAAGTAGAATTGTGGTTTGTGTTTTCTCTAGACATAGGAATCCATCCCGTGGAGATCAAGTGACTCACCCAAAATCATACACAGTTTATAAGGGATGAATATTGAGACAAGAGCTTATTTCCAGTTTTTTTTCTCTTTATTGCTTACTATACTATGCCCCAAATCATACAGTTTATAAGGAACTAGAATTGAGAGAAGAACTCACTTCGTATTTTTTTCCTCTTTTTTGCTTTCTATACAAACAATACATGAATATATCCTTGTAAAATATTAAAACACTACAAAAGAATATCATTAAAAAGTCATTGTCCTCCTTCACTCCTGTCACAGTCCCATCCTTCTCCCTATGCACACTCAGAGTTAACAACTGTTATAATGTTGTTGCTACCATATGTTGCAGAAGAAAATAGTTCTGTTAGCCAGGAATGAAAAATCACAAATCTTCTTTTTGCCCCAGACTCTTAAGTTCCTAGAGAAGTGTCGTAAGAAAAAGAAGCTATTTGCTCCTTGGCAAGGACTTCAAGATCTCACTGATGCACGCAGAGTTGAACTGAAGCAAAAAGTGGATGACTATCTCAGAAGACATCCGGTATGTAGGCTTCTGTGCCGTGATATCAGTGTTATATTTTTCCAGTGCATGATATTCATGTGTTTGTGTGTTTCTGTTGATATAAAGTAATACAGTGGCTTTACCATAGAATTAAGAGATTTGGAATCTTTTATAACTTTATGGGCCATAGTATAGTCAGTAGGGAAGGAGAATGCTTCAAATCGGTTATTTCCTACAGTGTATCAGCAAGACATGGTCATTGCTTTTTTCCAAGAGTGTGTAAAACTATTGACTGTTTTGAAGCTTCCACAAAAAGTATATATAGCTTCCAATCAGTAAATATTTATTGTTAATGTGTATACCCAAACACATGAAATGTATATGTGGGAATTGACATCTGCTATTAATGAAACCATTAGTGAAACCCCAGTAGCTAATATTATAAAACATTTGACTATTTGCCTCTTATGATTTTATCACTAATACTGCTAACACCTTTCTCTCAATAGAAATGTCCATATCTTTTACTTTCTATGATCACAGTACTACAGATCAGGTATTATTTGCTTCTCCCTTCTGAGTTCTTTTTTTTTTCTTTTTTTAAGATTTATTCACCTGTTTAATAGAGTGCACACGGGGTATTGGGGTGTGGGCAGAAGGGGAGGGAGAGAAGCAGATTCCTTGCTGAGTGCAGAGCCCTACGTGAGCTTGATCTCACAACCCTGAGATCATGACCTGAGCCAAAATCAAGAGTCAGATGCATAACTGAGTGTACCACTCAGGCACTCCTCCCTTCTGAGTTTTTGATCTTATGCTCCTAAATGTCTTTGAAGATCATTTTCCTTTTTGCTTTTAGCGTAACTCACCACCCTGTCATTAATTTTAATAACCTGTATTTCTTCCAGTTATCTCTACTTTTCTCTTGATGGTTTTTCCACACTTCCACACCTCAATAATTTTATGGGTAAAGTTGGGAGTTTATACATTTCAGCCATTCAGAATTCTTACTGCCCTCATTTGAACTAACCACTCATAAAAGTGCCATTTGGTACTTTTCACATCCATTTTCTTGTACTTCTACTGTTTGTCTCTGGGTTCTCTCTCTGCCTCCTCCCTGGCCCCGCCTCCCCACATATACACTTTCTCTTTGACTCTGTCTCCAAAATCTGAAGGTTCTGGTGACTAATGTTGGAGTTTAAGTAATGTTAGGTAGTCCTATAAATCACTGTTTCATTCTTGCAGAGCTCCCAAAACTAGAGAGCTTTATGCAAACAAACAACCCCCCAAAACCCAGAAAAAAACCTATATAAATGGAAATTAGAGTACTACTAATATATTATAGCTGAACACGTGTCTGATAGATAAGCACTGGAACAGAGCAGAATTGAACAACAAGGTCCAATTGAAGAGGCCTGAATAAGGCCTATGTTTCCCTCCTGCTAATCTGAATTTAAGAACCCACAAACTAATGTAAGCCTGTGAAGAAAAAGATGACAAGCCTGCCCTTTTAAGTCAGGCCCTCTGTGGTTACCACATAGAGATAGACTAGAAAAAAGTTCTGACTTCTACTTCTAGCCAAGATGGAGTAACAGACACTGAATTTTACTTCCTTCCTGAAACAACTGGGGGAAAAAAGATAAAATACATGAAACAATGGTTTTTAAGACCATGGAAATCAGATGATGAAAGTTAGTAATTCCTGAGAGGGAAGATGGAGTAAAAGGGGCTGGATTTACTTTCTGCCTGAAACAACTGGGAAACAAAAACGATAAAATACATGAAACAACAACTTTTAAGACCGTGGACATCAAACGAAGAAGGTTAGTAATTCTTGAGAGGGAACAAAGTGTTCCCTATGATTGCCCTCACTTACTGCCCTGAGAGAGTTTCTAGGTCACAGCACAAGAAGGAGGGAAGGGGAGGAGACCTTTGGGATCCCCATGCTGAGGATATAGAACTGAGAATCTGAGAAGAAGGCAGCTAGATTTCATAGGACAGAGTACAGAGTGAAAAGATCTACAAAGAGCACCCCAGATATCTGCAGACTATTCCTCTTGAATATATTTCAGGAGTCTCATTAGCACATGTGTATAAGAAAACTACCTAAGACCAAGGGAACAGTCATCTTCAAAGATAAGAGGGAACAATGCCTGGTATTCAACACAGGTCCAAGAATAGCACATGCTCCCATCATACAGACTGGAAAAACTTAATTCACAGGGCATCAGAAGAGTACTTAGGAAGGTCTTGCCTTAGTAGTAGAAAGTCAGTAGTGTGGACTGATACATTCTGCTTAAACAAATCATAAAAGTAAAAGCCAAAAAGATAAAAAAATTATGTAATTTAACCACATCCCAGAAAAAGACTCAGCAAGGTAAAAGTTACTGTGTCTTGCAGCCAATTAAAGACTAACAGGCATATTTAGAGGCAGGAAGACATGATCCATGATGAGGAAGATACTTAAACCAATCTGGAGACTACACAAATGTTAGAATTACAGAGAAGGACATTGTTCATATATTCAGATTTTAAGTAGGGATGTGGAAGATATAAAAAATACCCAAATCAAAATATCAAATCAAATCCCCAAATCAAAAATACCCAAATCAAACTTCCAGAGATGAAAATTTCAGTGTTTGATATGAAAAATGCACTAGATCATTAGTAGCAGATTAGATATTGATGAATAAAATATTAATACAGTCAAAGGTATAGTAGTATTTATTATATAAAAAGAGACACAAAGAGAAAAAAAATTTTTAATTGAAAAGAACATTAGTGATCTATGAGACTTCAGGTGGCCAAATAAATGAATAATTGGAGTTTCTGAAGAAGATGGGGAGAAAAAATAATGCCTCAAAACTTTCCAAACTATAAATTTACCCCCAAGTCCAGTGAAGGCACAGGCACATGAAAAAAACCCTATGCCAAGGCATATGATAATCAGAGTCCTCAAATCAGTAATAAAGTAAAAATATTAAAAATAGAAAAACAAAAACATTATGTAAAGACAGATAGAAATGACAAATTTCTCAGGAGGAACAGTGCAGGTATGAAGACATCTTTAAAATTTTGAAAAGAAAAAAATTTATCAATGCAGAGTGCTTTACCTTGAAAAATTATTTTACAACAAAGACAAAATTACTTTTTTGGACAACAAATGATGAACTACTATGTCACCAGCATATTCAAACTACCAAAAATATTATATCCTTTAACTTATTAAAGGATTTAAGATTTTTCTCCAAAATGATACTAGGAAAATGATGCCACAGGATGTCCCAAATTAAGAACACTAGATATGGTAACAACATGGGTAAATATATGGTTTTTTCCTCATCATTTAAATCTTTATAAAATATAACTGATTCTTTAAACCAAAATATCATCAAGTGTTCTGTAATGCATATAGAGAGTAAATATTTCCAGTTTTGTAGATGTTATAACCTTTATTGCAATCACTCATCTCTGTAGTTGTAGCTTAAAGAGTTAGAGAATATGTAAACAAATACGTGTGGCTGTATCTCAGTTAAACTTCATTTTCAAAAATAGTTGATTTTATTTTTTTTTTAAGATTTTATTTATTTATTTGACAGAAATCACAAGTAGGCAGAGAGGCAGGCAGAAGGGGGTGGGGGAAGCAGGCTCCCCGCTGAGCAAAGAGCCAGACGCGGGGCCTGATCCCAGGACTCTGGGATCATGACCTGAGCCAAAGGCAGAGGCTTAACCCACTGAGCCACCCAGGCGCCCCCAAAATAGTTGATTTTAGTTTGGTCCTTGTTGGAAACAAAAATAATAGCAGTGTTTAATGGTGTTTGTAACATATATAAAAATACAAACTTCAGGGGCACCTGGGTGGCTCAGTGGGTTAAGCCTCTGCCTTCGGCTCGGGTCATGATCTCCAGGTCCTGGGATCGAGCCCCACATCGGGCTCTCTGCTCAGCAGGGAGCCTGCTTCCTCCTCTCTCTCTCTGTCTGCCTCTCTGCCTACTTGTGATCTCTGTCAAATAAATAAATAAAATCTAAAAAAAAAAAAATACAAACTTCATTTTCAAAAATGGTTAATTTTAGTTTGGTTGTTGTTGGAAACAAAAATAATAACAATGTTTAATGTTTTTAACATATATAGCTACAATAATAACTTAGCTACAATGGTATAAAAGCCAGAGGGAGAGAAATAGATGTATACTATATAAACATTTTTTTCTATATATGAAGTGAGATGATATTACTTGAAAATAGATTGATAAGTTAAAAATGTGTACTCTGAATCCTAAAGCTACCAATATAATTATTTTTTTTTATTATTATTATTTTTTAAAGATTTTATTTATTTGACAGAGATCACAAGCAGGGAGAGAGGCAGGCAGAGAGAGAGAGGAAGTGAAGCAGGCTCCCTGCTGAGCAGAGAGCCCGATGCGGGGCTCGATCCCAGGACCCTGAGATCATGACCCGAGCTGAAGGCAGAGGCTTTAACCCACTGAGCCACCCAGGCACCCCATAATTAAAAAACAAAAGAGGTACAGGTAATAAACCTATAAGGGAGATGAAATTGAATAATAAAATATAATTGATTAATCAAAGAGAAGGCAGAAAAGAGGAAATCTAAGGAAAGTGATAGGGAAAATGAAAAACAAATATGACCATTGACAGGACCATTATCAATAATTATAATAAATGTAAGTGGTCTGAATACCCCCAATTAAAAAGCAGAGATTGTCAGATTAAATAAAAAAGTTAAGACTTGATTATATGTTAACTACAAGAAGCACACTTTAAATATGAAGAAATATAAAGAATAGAACAAAATGTACAAATATAAGTGAAAAGAATTCTGGAATGACTATTTTAATATCAAAGTAGATAGCAGACCTCTATTAGCAGACTGTTACCAGAAGTAGAGAAAACAATTTCTGATCAACGATAAAGGGTTCAATCAAAAGGACATAAGAATCATAAATGTTTATGCACCTAATAACAGAACTTTAAAATACATGAAGACAACATGGATGAACCTCGAAGGCATTAGGGAAATAAACCAGACACAAAAGAACAAATATTGTATGATTCTACTTAGATGAGGTACCTAGAATAGAGACTGAAAACAGAATGGTGGTTTTCAGGAGCTCGGGGTGGAAGAATGGGGAGTTAGTGTTTAAATGGTATGGAACTTTAGTTTGGAAAGATGAAAAATTTTTGGAGATGATCATAGTAATGGTTGCACAACAATGTGAATGTATTTAATGTCACTGAACCATACACTTAAGAATGGTTAACATGACAAATTATATATATATATTTTGTCACAATAAAATACATGAAGCAACAATTGATAGAATTATGATGAAAGAGAAAACACAGTTATAGTTAGAGATTCGAATACTCATCTCTCAACAGCTTATGCAATAAGTAGGCAGAAAGGCAACAAGAATATAGTAGACTTGAATGACACTATTAAACACGTTGACCTGACTGACATTTTTAGAATACTCCATGGAATGACAACAAAATAAGCATTTTTCTCATGTGCACACAGAATATTATCAAGGTAGACCATGTTCAGTGCTATAAAACAAGTCAATAAACTAAAAAAAGACTGAAATCATACAAATAAGTTCTCTGACCATAATGAAATTAAGTTTGAAATTAATTACAGAAAGATCTCTAGATATATCATCCCCAAATATTTGGAAACTAAACAACATACTTCTAAATAACTAAAGGATCAAAGAAGAAATAAAAGGAGAAATTAAAAAGTATTTCAAACTGAATAGCACATTTCAGAACTTGTGGATATCCCTAAAGCAGTATTTGGAGGGAAACTTATGTTGCTGAACATCTGTATTAAAAGAAGGCTCAAATCAAAGACCTCAGGTGATAAGTAATTAGTAAAAGAACAAGTTAAACCCAAAGTAAATAGAAGAAAGGAAATAATAAAATTAGAGTAAAATTAACAAAATAGGAAATAATAGAAACAATAGAAAAAATTAGTAAAACTTAGCTATTTGAGAGGATCAATAAAATTGATAAACTTGTAGCCAGACTAATCAGGAAAAAGAAGAGATACAAATTACCACTGTCAGGGATAAGAATGGTGACTTTCTTGTAGACAATACAGATGTTCAAGGATGATAAGGGAATATTATAATAACTTTATATGCCAATAAACTTGATAAGTCTCATGAAATAAATTCCTTTAAAGATAGAATTACCTAAGCTTACCCAAGAAGAAAGAGATAAAATGAATAGACCCGTATCTACAAAGGTAACAAATTGTTAAAAACCTCTCCTCGGGAAAAACTCCAAGACTAGATTGCTTCTATGGTGAATTTAAGGAGGAAATAATGCCAATTTTATATAAAATCTATCAAATTGAAGGGGAGGAAATAATTCTCAGCTCATTTTATAAGACCAGCATTACTCTGACACCATAACCAGAAACATGACAAGCAAAGAATTTCAGAATAATATTTTTCATGCATAGATGAAAGAATTTTAAACAAAATTATAGTAAGTTGAATTAGTAATATATTAAAAAGTTAATACATCATGAGTTTATCTCAGGGATACAGAACTATTTTAACCTTTGAAAATCAATTAATGTAATTCACCATATCAACAGATTATGAAAAACAGTATCATCATAAAAATACATGCAAATAAATCTCAGCAAAGCAGGAATAGAAGGAAACTTCCTCCATGTCAAAAAAAAATCTACAGCTGACAATGATGAAAGACTGGATGCTTCTTTCCTAAAATCGGGAACAAGACAGGATATCATCCAGTACAATCAGAATCCCAGCAGGTTTTTTTTTTTCTTTCTGTCTTTTTTTATTATTATTAACATATAACATATTACTTGTTTCAGGGGTACAGGTCTGTGGTTCATCACTCTTATACAACACACAGCACTCACTACAACACATACCCTCCCTAGTGTCCATCACCCAGCCACCCCACCCCTTCCACCCTCCTCCACTCCAGCAACCCTCAGTTCATTTCCTGAGATTAAGAGTCTCTTATGCTTTGTCTTCCTCTCTGGTTTTGTCTTATTTCATCTTTTTCTCTTTTCCCCTATGATCCTCTGCCTTGTTTCTCAAATTCCACATATCAATGAGATCACATGATAATTGTCTTTCTCTGATTGATTTATTTTGCTTAGCATAATACCCTTTGTTCCATCCATGTCATTGCAAATGGCAAGGTTGCATTTTTTGATGGCTGCATAATATTCAGTTATATATATATATACACCACATCTTCTTTATCCATTCATCTGTTGATGGACATCTGGGTTCTTTCCATAGTTTGGCTATTGTGGACATTGCCACTATAAACATTGGGTTGCAGGTGCCCCATTGGATTACTACATTTATATCTTTGGGGTAAATACCCAGCAGTTTTGTTTTGTTTTGTTTTTTTTAGTAGAAATTGACACAGAGTATAAAATTTGTATGGAAATACAAAGGACCTAGAAAAGGTAAAATGATTACAAAAAAGAACAAAATTGAAGGCCACTGCTACCTGATTTCATTAACTATACAGCTATAGTAGGCAAAACAGTGGTATTGATGTGAAGATTTAAAAAAATATATCAATGAAACAAAATCAAATCCAAATGTAAACCCACATACATGGCCAACTGATTATTGACAGAGGTACACAGTTAATGTGTGGAGAAACTGGATATCCATATATTAAAAAAAAATGAACTGGGATCTCCATATTGCATTATATATAAAACTTAAAATGGATCATAGACTTCAATGGAAAATCTAAAACTATATAAAACTTTTAGAAGAAAACATTAGAGAAACATCATGACCTTTGGGCAGAAATAAAATACAACAATAGCATAATCTATAAATTTTAAAAATATTTTTTTAAGATTTTTTTTTATTATTTGTTTATTTGACAGAGAGATACCACAAGTAGGCAGAGAGGCAGGCAGAGAGAGAGGAGGAAGCAGGCTCCCTGCTGAGCAGAAAGCCCGATGTGGGGCTCGATCCCAGGACCCTGAGATCATGACCTAGGCTGAAGGCAGAGGCTTTAACCCACTGAGCCACCCAGGCGCCCCTCTATAAATTTTAGAAGAAAACATTAGAGAAACATCATGGCCTTTGGGCAGAAACAATAGCATAATCTATAAATGAAAAATTGATAAATTGGATTTCATCAAAATTTTAAACTTAAAAAGACACTGTAATACAATTTAAAAAAATATTGGGGAAAATATATTTGCCAAGCATGTATCTGGTAAAGAACTAGAATCCAGAATATAGAACAAATTCTCAAAACTCAGCAATAAGAAAATAAAGCAAAGCAATTTTTTTAATGAGTAAAAGATTTGAACAGATGCTTCACCGAAAGATGTGGCAAATACATGAAAAGATACATCATTGGTCAATAAAGGAAATAAAAACTTAAACCACAGTAAGAACCTTCTCCAGCTGTCAAGAGGTCTAAAAAGTTGGCCATATCAAAGGTTGGCAAGTGTGTGGAGGAACTGTAGCGCTCTCATATACTGCTGATGGGAATGTAAAATAGTGCAACCCCTTTGGAAACAGTTTGGCAGCTTCTTAAAGAGTTAAGCATATATCTGTCAGGTGATTCAGCTGTCCCACTCTTAAGTAGTTATCCGTGAGGAAAAGAAATACATGTCCATATAAGCATTTGTACATGAATGCTCATAGCCAAAAACTAGAAATAACCCAAGCATCCATCAAAAGATAGATAAACAAGTTGTGGTATATCCATGCAATGGAATACTAAGCCACAATATAAAGGAATGAATCATTGATACACACAGCAACATAGATGAATCTCAAGGTAATTACGCTACATGAAAGAAACCAGGCAATATATACTTGTATTATTCAATTTATATGAACTATAAGAATGTAAACTAATCTGTAGAGTAACAGAAAGTCAGTGGTTGCTTAGAGATGGGAGAATGAGGACTGAAGGATTATAAAAGGGCAGTGAGACTTCTGGTGGTGATAGATGTTCATTATCCTGATTGTGGTAATTGTTTGCACAAATGTTTACATAGGTCAAAGCTTATCAAGTTGTACAGTTTTGATAATTATAGTTTATTCTGTTTCAGTTTTACCTCAATAAAGCTATATGTTAAAAAAAATTTTATTTAACCTAAATGTGGGGGAAAAGGCATTTTTCCTAACAAATGGATCATTGGTTTCTAAGGTCTATAGAGAAGATGGTATTGCTTTAGAAATGTTAGAGTTATAAATCTAATCCCTTTTATAAAAATAACATACTCAGGCCACACACATGTACATCAAATTCTGAATCAGTAAGTTTGGTGTGGCCTCATGTTCTGTTCTTTGAATTTATTTATTTTAATTGTAAAATATATGAAACATAAAAATTACTATTTTAATCATTTTAAGTGTGTAGTTCACTGGAATTTAATTCATTTACATTGGTGTGCAACCATCACCGCCATTCATCTTCAAAACGTTTTTCACCTTGCGGGGCGCCTGGGTGGCTCAGTGGGTTAAGGCCTCTGCCTTCGGCTCAGGTCATGATCCCAGCGTCCTGGGATCGAGCCCCGCATCGGGCTCTCTGCTCAACAGGGAGCCTGCTTCCTCCCTTCTCTCTCTGCCTGCCTCTCTGCCTACTTGTGATCTCTCTGTCAAATAAATAAATAAAATCTTTAAAAAAAAAAAAAAAAAAAAAAACGTTTTTCACCTTGCAAAACTGAAATTCATACCTATTAACTACTGATTTCCCATTCTTCCCGCCCACCAACTCTAGGAAACCGCTATTCTCCTTTCTGTATTTATAAATTAGACTATGCTGAGTATATCATATAAGTGAAATCAGACATTATTTATCCTTTTGTGACTGACTTATTTCGTTTAGTCTGATGTCCTCAAGGTTCATCCACATCGTATGTTAGAATTTTTTAAGGTTGGATAATAATTCCATTGTAAGTATATACACCATTTTGTTTATCCATTCATCTATTGATGGACACTTGGGTTGCTTCCGCCTTTTGGCTGTTGTGAATAATATTGCTTTGAATATGGATGTACAAATTCATGTCACTGTTCAAATTTTGGGGACCATATACCAAGAAGCGGAATTGCTAAATCATATAGTAATTCATTTCTGGTTTTTTGAGGAGCCTCCATACTATTTTCCAAAGCACTGAACCACTTTACTTTCCCAGAAGCAGTGCACAGGGGTTCCAATTTCTCCACCTCCTCGCCTTTTGTTATTTTCACATCCTAAGGGGTGTGAAGTGTTTTATCATTGTGAATGGATTTGCATTTCCCTAATGATTAGTGATTTTGAGCATCTTTTATTAGCCTTTTGAATATCTTTTTAAATTTACATTCAACTTAGTTTACATATAGTGTATTACCTTCTTCGGAGAAATGTCCATTAAAGTTCTTTTTTTTTTAATCAGGTTGTTTGGGTTTTTTGATTACTGAGTTTTAGGAGTTATCTATATATTCTGGATATTAATCTTTTTCAGATATGGGATTTGCAAAGATTTTCTCCCATTGTGTGTTATCCTTTTACTCTGTTCACAGTATCCTTTTTTTTTTTTTTCACAGTATCCTTTGATGCACAGAATTTTTTAAATTTTGAATGAAGTTCAATTTGTCTGTTTTCCTTTTGTTGTATTTGTGCCTTCAGTGTCATATTCAAGAAATGGCCAAACCTAATGTCATGAAGCTTTTCTCTTTTCTTCTAAGAGTTTTATAGTTTTATCTTTTACATTTAGGTCTTTGAGCTCTCTCTTTTTTTAATGCATTATTTATGATTTTGATGCATTCTCCTGTTTAAAAAAGAAGTACTGCTTTAGTCATACTAAGGTGCTGCTGTTTAAGATTCAGTGGCTGAAAAGTAAGATGTTAGCTGGAATGGGACTCCATCCCAGACCAGAGCAATGGAATATTTGAGAAGCTGTGATGTCAGAAGCTTTATCAGTTTCAGAGTTAAAATTTTCTTATTTTTGTCTAAACTAATTAATTTCCCTTTAAAGTAGCTGTGTGGCCAAAGGAATATGGTCCTTTGGCTGTTCTGTCCCTTGTTCTCTCAAATTAGAAGCAATCATAAGATTATGGTTTAAATAAATTTAGGATTGGGGGTGAGATAAAAAGTAACATAGCCTGTCAGGTGGGTTCTGGAACAAGAGATTGGCCTTGTTACTCCTGTTCCAGGCCAGTATCTTTACTGAACCATTTGTAGCTTTCACTATGATCTCTCAGTCTTAACTCTTCTCCCAGAATTCCAATGTGTGAGGAAGTCAAGTGTAGGAGCATACCAGGATGATACTACCCCTTGAATTTTCATGTAAAGCTGCTTTTAAAAGGCTATTTAAAGCTTGCACAAGAGTACAAGGTAGAAATCAATTGTGAGATTCAACGGATAGGATGAGAGACAGCTAAGCATTCTTGGATCTCAACTAAATAGTTGGGCAAAACATATGTGTGTTTGTGTGCTCTGTGGTAATTTTTTTGTCTTTGTTCCCAGAGCTCTCAGATGTCAGATGTGACCAGCAGAGAGCTCCATTCCCAAGCTCAAGAACAACTCCAACACTACCTTATGGGCAGGGCCCTAGAAGAGAGAGCCCAGCAGCACAGGGAGGCTCTGATGGCTCAGATCAGCACCAACATTGAACAGTTAATGAGTATGTGCTCGTTCCATTTTTGTTTCCTAAAATGAACCACCTGTACAAGATTTTGTGACATCCAGAATCTTCAGAAGGAAAATACCATTTACTGGTTTATTAGCCTATCTCTTGCCTTCAGAAATTTCTAGATCCAGAACATGCCAGCACATGATCTTTTCAAATAACACAGATCCCATAACCTTTTGACCGCTTCTCCCAGCCTTGCCGTCCTTCATAGGTATCAACTCAGACAACAGTAAAGATGCTGAGCCCTACTAGCCAGATTCTGTTGTGTAGTCTTAAAAGCTTTTGATCGTATTTTAGAAGTAGATGATGACAGTAGTTACTGTGCCATTTTATAATTTTTAATGAAGTGCTTTCACAAAAGTTAATCTGCTCCTCACAACCACAGGTATATTTAGGGAGAGATCTCATCCATGAAGCCACAGTGCTTCAATCCACCTGTGAAACACTTAGTATATATGGAGGCGAGAAGGCCAGAGTCCTCTATTTAGTAATGGTATTAAATAAT
Source organism: Martes martes (assembly GCF_963455335.1). Taxonomy (NCBI): domain Eukaryota; kingdom Metazoa; phylum Chordata; class Mammalia; order Carnivora; family Mustelidae; genus Martes; species Martes martes. Next base: position 120,852,068 of record NC_137888.1, read on the forward strand.
GGTAATTTCAAATTTTGTATTTTTCAATAGACAGGTGGCTGTAACTGAGCTTCCCATATATGCAGTGGGGTTCTGCTGTATGTTAAAAATTCATGTTCTTTAAATTATCTGAAAAAAAAACTATATCTTTTTTTATTTTCTTTTAAGCACATTATGGGGGGTGGACAGTTGCTGCCAGCCACACCTACAACTTGTGAATAGTCATATGCTATCTATAGCTAGCAATGATAATAGATTCAGAGTTGAAACCCTGTCCCTGCCTACTATAGCAGAGTTCCAATTCTATAGTTTCCTACTTACATGGTACAGAGCTCTTCTACTCACTTGTTTATTTTCTGTTCACTACAGAGGCACCAAGTCTGAAGGAGGCAGAAGGGAAAGAACCTGAACTCTTCCTCAGTAGATCCAGGCCTGTGGCAGCCAAGGCCAAGCAGGCCCATCTCACCACCCTGAAGCATATACAAGCACCTTGGTGGAAGAAGCTTGGGGAAGAAGTAGGAGATGAGATTGATGTCCCAAAGGATGAGTTTAGTATAGAATTAGGAACTTTATTCATTGGTGGAACCAAACCCCCTTAGGGAGCTACCCAGAGAAATGACACAAATCCTTTATCACAGGAGATTATATTGGTTCTGCCTCTGGCATACTAGTAGACTAGAACTATCCTAACTCATGGTTTTCCAGAGATTCCTCTCCAAATAAGATTTGCAGGCAGTAAGCAAAGAGTTGTCTTCTACCACTATTTCAGTTCTCTTTTCCTTTTTCTACAGGACCATTCCTGGCCACACATACAAATTAGTGTGGCTTTTATTGTGGAACTAACCTCAGCGTGACATTCTATTGCTTATAGGAAATGTGGTATTTGTTTTGTTTTTGCTGTTTTCCTACTAAAGTTGTTTTCTAAATAAATATTTTCAACAATTATTCTCAAAAACTTGTCAGAATTACTTCAACTTTTCATATTTGTTACTGGAATTCATATTGTTCTAATATAAGAAGGGTTCTCTGGGCCTTTATTAAGGGGAGAGAAGGAGATGGTCATTTAAAGGGTACTTCACTATTTCCCATCAAACAGTGGTTGAACTCATTTTATATCTTCTTATTTATAAAAGAACTACATTTTTAAAATTCAGCACAAGAAAAAAATCCTTCAGATAAAATTCTGTTAACTGTGAGAATTATACAACTCATTGGTTCTCTTTGTCTTATCTCCTGTAAATCTAAAAGCTAAATATAATGCTTAACTTCTGTTATGATCCTAGGTACCTATATACTTATTTGGTTCCAACCTAATACTTTCTGATTTTTCCTATTTATCTTTAATTTTTTTTAAGATTTTATTTATTTATTTGACAGAGGGAGAGAGAACGAGAGAGGGAACACAAGCAGGAGAAGCGGAGAGGAAGAAACAGGCTTCCTAATGAGCAGGGAGCCTGATTCTGGGCTCAATCCCAGGACTGTGGGATCATGACCCGAGCCAAAGGCAGATGCTTAACCAAGTGAGCCACCCAGGTGCTCCATCTTTAATTGTGTCTTAATACCAAAAGTTGCTGCTTTTTTTTTTTTCAGAAGCTACTTTTATTTGTGTTTGTAACAATGTGGATTTTAAGTTAAATACAATTAACAAATCATGGACTCAATACCGTAAGGAACCTGGAGGTACTTTTTTTTATAAATGAGTGAAAGTACCAGTATTTCTCGATGGGAAGACCAAATAGTATAATGTCCAGTCCTTCAAAATTAAGTTTAGTAAAATTCTAGTTAGTATCCTCATGTAGTTATTATTAATAGTTGGGAAAGAAATGTCTATAATTCATCTCTGATAATCAGATGGAAGTTCTGGTTTCACTGAGAATGTAGAAAGCTACATGACAATGTTGTTTCCATGTTAAAAAAAAAAGTGCCAGATAATCTACAAAAATAATTTTTCCTCAGCCTGTCTCATAGTTGAGGCCTCAAAACAGCCAAGTAAATTGAGATGGAACTCGGTATCTGTGAAATGAGCTATTTCATCTTTTTTTTTTAAGATTTTATTTATTTGTCAGAGAGAGCACAAGCAGGGGAGTAGCAGGCGAAGGAAGAAGAAAAAGCAGGCTCCTCACTGAGCAAGGAGCTCGATGTGGAACTTGATCCCAGGGCCCTGAGATCATGACCTGAGCCAAAGGTAGCCGCTTAACCAACTGAGCCACTCAAATGTCTCAGCTATTTCATCTTTAGTAGAGCACAGAAGACAAGGTAGCTGGATAAGAAATCAGTTGAGCAGGGTAGCAGGGCTGAAGAGACACCCTTTGAGGTGCTGGCAAATGTGATAGGCTGGTACTGGGTAACATGATCAAAGTCCTGCCTGCTTTTCCAAACCCTTCTCTTAAAAGCCTTAGGCCCCTAGAGCAGGGCAGTAAAGCCCTCTTAACCTCAAGGCCCAGAGAAAATTACACTGCGTGTAAGGAAGAAAGAGAAATAAAAACTGTCTGTTTCTGGGGATGGAATAGGAAACACTCTAGCCACAGATACATGCTACGGGAGGGATGGAAACAAAATTCCTCTCCTGAAAGAGACAAGAAATCATCATAGTCCCAGAAATCCTACACAATAAAAAGCAGATGTCTGCTAATGCTGGGGAGGAAACTTGCCTGCCAAAGACCACCACAGATAATGTCTGCCATGGGGTAGAAGAATAGGAATCCTGACAAAGCCCTACCTCCAATCACAGGAAGAAGAAATCTGCTTAAGATTTAGGCTAGATCAGGGGGCACCTGGGTGGCTCAGTGGGTTAAAGCCGCTGCCTTCGGCTCAGGTCATGATCCCAGGGTCCTGGGATCGAGCCCCGCATCGGGCTCTCTGCTCAGCAGGGAGCCTGCTTCCTCCCTTCTCTCTCTGCCTGCCTCTCTGCCTACTTGTGATCTGTCTGTCAAATAAATAAAATCTAAAAAAAAAAAAAAGATTTAGGCTAGATCAAGACAATACAATACCCATCTCCCAAAAACTAGCCTAGCACCAAATAATAAGCATTTATTATTTGGTAATAAGAATGGCAGTTTATCACCAGCATGGAGAGAAACCTCTGTGGCAAAGGCATACGGGGATAGCTAAAAGTAGAGGGTGGAGTCAGAACACTGAAAAACCTTCAAGCTTCCCAGATCCCACTCTAAACACAAGGTAACAGCAATTTAAAAATAATTAAATAATTAAACAAAAACAATTTAAAAAAGCAATTAAAAAATAATTTTAAGTCTGTGGTATATTGAAGATAAAAAAAACCATGCTGGTTCCTGTAGGTGACCATGTGGTTACACTGGTGGGGTAGTTGGGTGAGGGAAATGGTGCCTGCCAGCTGGTTTGTTCCTGGCTAAGTTCCTCAGTAAACTCTTAGATCAATAAGTATCTCTCCCATGTGCCCCGGGGTGTTTTTCAAAGGCTGCTTCTATGCTATATCCCCATGGGCTGTTTGCTGTCTCTTTAAAGGTGGGGACTCAGCTTCCTATCGCCCTCTGGGCTCTCCCAGAAGAGAGCTGATTTCTTAATGGTCCAGGCTTTACGTCTCACTGGTTTCTAATTTTTAAAGCCAAATGCTATGAGGATTTTCTTCCTTGTGCAGACTCCTTGGTGTGATAGTCTGTTTCTTGCCTTCTGTGTACCCATAGTTCCCTTCCTCCTGTGGTGGACCCACTGGGTTTAGCTCTCCACCATATCTCCACCCTTCCTACCCACTTTGATGTGGCCTCTTCTCTATATTTAGTTGTGGAGTTTGTTCTGCCAGTCTTTGGGTTATTTTCTGGGTTATTTACATTAATATGGATAGTATTACTTAGTTGTATTTGTGGGACAAGGCAAGTTTAGGGTCCTCCTACTCCACCATCTTCCTCAGAAGTCTAATGTTCTGAGTTTTTATTGTGGTTTCATTAAATAGGGTGATTGTCTGAATCATTGACCAGGTGACTGAATTTCATCTCCAGCCCTCCCTCACCTCCTAAAAGGCTGGGAGGTCAGGCTGATATGTGGCTCAAAGCCTCAACCCTCTAATCACATAGTTGATCTTTCTGACATGATTCACCCCCTATTCTGAGTCTTTAGCATAAACTCATGTGTGGCCTAACAGAAAGAACAAAATGCTTCTATCACTCAGGAAATTCCAAGGGTTCAGGAGCCCCACCCAACAATATCGGGCAAAGAGTAAACAAATTCCTCATTATAAAACATCCCCACACTTACTGTCTGATCTAAGAAGAGTTGTACTCTTATCCAGGCATAAGTAGTATCTACCTTAGTCTTTTCTATTTTATACATGTCTGACATTAAATCAAAAATTGGGGCACACAAAAAAATCTAGGGTAGAAAATAACCTTTTTTCAAGAGATAAAGACTCAGAGATGACCTAAACATTGGAAATCACAGAAAGACCTCAAAAACTACTGTTAATATGTTAAAAGATATAACTCAAAAGTTGACAACATGCATAGATGGGGAGATTCACAGAGAAATGATTTTGAAAAGAAAGATCAGTGAAAATGCTAGAAAAAGGACAGTATTAGCAGTTAAGAATTCCTTTGAGAAGTTCATTAGCAGACCAGAACTGAGCAAAGAGTAGAGGAATTTGACAATGGATCAATAGTAAATTTCCAAACAGAAACAAGAAGACAAAAGAAAAAGAATAAAGAAGGCTTTGGGGAAGGAAGAGAAGAGAGCCTTCAAGAAATGTGAAACAATATCAAATAGTATGACATAGATAACTAGAGTACCAGGAATAGAAGAAAGAGAAATAAGGCAGAAATAGTTGAAGTAAAAATGGCCAAGAATTTTTTTCAAATTAATGAAACTACAGATCCAATCCCAGAGAACTCAAGCAGGATAAATAACAGGAAATCATATAACAATTTTAAAACACACCTCACATTGCTTCAAATCAAAAATAAAGAGAAAATCATGAAAACAGAAAAAAAATACGGAAGAAAGAAAAATGATGTGCCAAGGAACAAATTTAAGACTTTCAATAAACTTATCAGAAACCATGTAAGCCAGAATACAATGGAATAACATCTTTAGAATGCTGAAAGAAAAAATTATCAACTGAGGATTCCATATACCTCAAGAATATCTTTCAAAAACTGAAGGCAAAGAAAAGATTTTTTTTTTTTTCCCAGAAAAACAAAGCTGATTATATTCATTGGCACTGGACCTATACTATAAGAAATGCTAAAGGAAGTTCTTCAGACAGAAGGAATAAGATATAAAATAGAAATTAGATCTCAAAGAAATAAAGAATGAGGAAAATAGTAAAAATGAAAGTAAAATATTAAATGTTTTTATTTTTAATCAATGTAAAATTGTCAAATTAGTAACAATGTATTTTTTTAAAGATTTTATTTATTTTATTTGAAAGAAAGAGCAAGAGTGGGGAGGTGGGGGGCAGAGGGAGAAGCAGACTCCTGGCTGAGCAGGGAGCCTGACCTGGGGCTTGATCCCATGGACCCCAGGATCAAAAGCTAACCCAGGCGCCACAGTAACAGTGTATTTGTGTTGTGACTTATGTAGAAGTAAATTGTGGGATAGTAGTAGGCCAAAAAAAGTTGAAGGAAATATAATTGTTAAGGTTTTAAAATTATACATGAAGAGAGATAATATTATTTTTAGGTTGACTATGATAAGTTGTGTATATGTATTGCAAGCCGTAAAGCAGCTACAGGAACAATAAAAGAAGAGGTATAGGGCGCCTGGGTGGCTCAGTGGGTTAAGCCTCTGCCTTCAGCTCAGGTCATGATCTCAGGGTCCTGGGATCGAGGCCCACATCAGGCTCTCTGCTCGGCAGGGAGCCTGCTTCCCCCTCTCTCTCTGCTTCTCTGCCTACTTGTGATCACTCTCTGTGTCAAATAAATAAAATCTTTAAAAAAAAAAAAAAAAGAAGAGGTATAACTTATAAGATAGGGCAGTTAAAATAGAATCATTAAATAACTAGCAAAGTAATAGATTTAAACCTAACTATATCAATAATATATTAAATGTAAATAAATCATCTAGGTTTTGACTTTGAGAATTTTTTACCAAAAGGGTAGGTGGGAGGTGAGAAATGTTGTTTTTTAAACCTGTCTTGGCCCCTCTAAACTCCCTTTAAATTATGCTTATAAACTGGCGTATTCTTTCATTAGTTCATTATTTTCTTATATCCTAACTTTGTAGGATATTTTTTCCTGAAAGTCTTATTTAGGTGAATTCATTTATCTAAATTCAAAAGTTTGTCAGATAAATTTTCACTTTACCAAATTTTTGCAGGTGATAGGTTTATAAATTGTTTTGCTACTATATAATGTAAGTTGCCAGTTCCTTGCAATTTTTCCAGCCTATCACTGCTGCCTGGTCACAAAGCTAGTGCCACGTATTGTAGGTTTTTTTCATGGCAGTATCCCATATCTAGCTATCAATTTCAATGTCATTCATTACTATATCACAAACTACTCCAAAACTTAGTAATTTTTTTTTTTTAAGATTTTATTTATTTATTTGACAGATCACAAGTAGGCGGAGAGGCAGGCAGAGAGAGAAGGGAGGAAGCAGGCTCCCTGCTGAGCAGAGAGCCCGATGCGGGGCTCGATCCCAGGACCCTGGGATCATGACCTGAGCTGAAGGCAGAGGCTTTAACCCACTGAGCCACCCAGGCGCCCCCAAAACTTAGTAATTTAAAGTAACAACCATTCCATCCAAGATCAAATGCCATATTGACTCCCCCACCTAAAATCTGCATTTGAATAAAATCCTTAGGTAATTCATTTTTACATTAAATTTTAAGAAGTGCTGACCTCTGCTGCTTTTAAAAATTCAATTGCTGTGGCCCACCTCTAATTTAATTACCCTAGGGTGAGTACCAACCATCAGCGTTTTTTAAAAGCCCTTCAAGTGATTCTAATTTGCAGCCAGGGTTGAGAAACTACTACTTGTTGAGTTTTGGTATAGAAAGAAGAATATCCACAATTTTCTGAAAGGCTATTAAAATGTTCCTCTATTTTCTAATGACCTGAGGCTGTATTTTCTTCAAATGCTTTGAGCAAAACAGCATATCACAACAGATTGAATACAGAAGCAGATATAAGAATCCAATTTCTTCTCTTAAGCCAAATTTTTCATTATCATTTGTTTCCATGAATTTTTTCAATTCTTCTTTAATTTCCTGGTTGACCCATTCATTTTTTAGAAGGATGCTGTTTAGTCTCCATGTATTTGCGTTCTTTCCAAATTTCCTCTTGTGATTGAGTTCGAGCTTCAGAGCATTGTGGTCTGAAAATATGCAGGGAATGATCTCGATCTTTTGGTACCGATTGAGACCTGATTTATGACACAGGATGTGGTCTATTCTGGAGAATGTTCCATGTGCACTAGAAAAGAATGTATATTCTGTTGCTTTGGGATGGAATGTTCTGAATATATCTGTGATGTCCATCTGGTCCAGTGTGTCATTTAAGGCCTTTATTTCCTTGTTGATCTTTTGCTTAGATGATCTGTCCATTTCAGTGAGGGGAGTGTTAAAGTCCCCTGCTATTATTGTATTACTGTCAATGTCTTTCTTTGATTTTGTTATTAATTGGTTTATATAGTTGGCTGCTCCCATGTTAGGGGCATAGATATTTAAGATTGTTAGATCTTCTTGTTGGACAGACCCTTTTGAGTATGATATAGTGTCCTTCCTCATCTCTTATTATAGTCTTTGGCTTAAAATCTAATTGATCTGATATAAGGATTGCCACCCCAGCTTTCTTCTGATGTCCATTAGCATGGTACATTGTTTTCCACCCCCTCACTTTAAATCTGGAGGTGTCTTCGGGTCTAAAATGAGTTTCTTGTAGGCAGAATATTGATGGGTTGTTTTTTTTTATCCATTCTGATACCCTTTGTCTTTTGATTGGGGCATTTAGCCCATTAACATTCAGGGTAACTATTGAGAGATATGAATTTAGTGCCATTGTATTGCCTGTAAGGTGACTGTTCCTGTATATTGTCTCTGTTTCTTTCTGATCTACTACTTTTAGGGTCTCTCTTTGCTTAGAGGACCCCTTTCAATATTTCCTGTAGAGCTGGTTTGGTGTTTGCAAATTCTTTCAGCTTTTGTTTGTCCTGGAAGCTCTTTATCTCTCCTTCTATTTTCAATGATAGCCTAGCCGGATATAGTATTCTTGGCTGCATGTTTTTCTCGTTTAGTGCTCTGAATATATCATGCCAGTTCTTTCTGGCCTGCCAGGTCTCTGTGGATAGGTCCGCTGCCAATCTAATGTTTTTACCCTTGTATGTTACAGACTTCTTTTCCCGGGCTGCTTTCAGGATTTTCTCTTTGTCGCTAAGACTTGTAAATTTTACTATCAGGTGACGAGGTGTGGACCTATTTTTATTGATTTTGAGGGGCGTTCTTAGCATCTCCGGGATTTTGATGTTTGTTCCCTTTGCCATATTAGGGAAATTCTCTCCAATAATTGTCTCTAATATACCTTCTGCTCCCCTCTCTCTTTCTTCTTCTTCTGGAATCCCAATTATTCTAATGTTGTGTCGTCTTATGGTGTCACTTATCTCTCGAATTCTCTCCTCGTGGTCCAGTATTTGTTTGTCTCTCTTTTGCTCAGCTTCTTTATTCTCTATCATTTGGTCTTCTATGTCACTAATTCTTTCTTCTGCCTCATTTATCCTGGCAGTGAGAGCTTCCATTTTTGATTGCACCTCATGAATAGCTTTTTTGATTTCAACTTGGTTAGATTTTAGTTCTTTTATTTCTCCAGAAAGGGCTTTTCTCTCTCCGGAGAGGGTTTCTCTAATATCTTCTATGCCTTTTTCGAGCCCGGCTAGAACCTTGAGAATTGTCATTCTGAACTCTAGATCTGTCATGTTACCAATGTCCGTATTGATTAGGTCTCCAGCCTTCGGTACGGCCTCTTGTTCTTTTTTTTGAGGTGAGTTTTTCCGCCTTGTCATTTTGTCCAGATAAGATTTGCTTTCTCCTGCTGTGGAATTCCGCTGTTCTTGGCGAGCGAAGTTGGTTTTGGATGGGTTTCTTGTTGATCTTCTGGGGGAGGGGCCTGTTGTAGTGATTCTCAAGTGTCTTTGCCGCAGGTGGAATTGCACCGCCCTTGCCAGGGGCCGGCTAATCCGCTCGGGTTTGCTTTCGGGAGCTTTTGTTCCCTGAGCGCTTTCCGTAGAGTTCCGGAGGACGGGAATGAAGATGGCGGCCTCCCAATCTCTCGGCCCAGAGGAGCCGAGAGCTTGGGGTTCCGCTCCTCAGTGCGCTCTCAGAGCAAAGCGCCCAATAGCCCCGCCTCCCTGGCTTGCGGTCGCCCCTCGAGGAAAGCAGTCAATTGTTGGAGCTGGAGAAAAGCGCCGGGTCGCTTTTGTCTCCGTGGCCTCCGGCCGCGCTCCGAGCCCACCCAGCCTGCGACCGGCACAAGGTAACCCCGGGCTTAGAGCTCACTCCTCGGCTTTGTCACTGTAGCCGGCTTCCCCGCTCTAATACCTGCGAGCTCTGCGGCACTCAGACACCCCCAGTCCTTCTGTGACCCCGCGGGACTTGGGGTTATGCTGACCCCGCCTGGGTTTCCCCCCAGTTTAGCCTCTGGAGCGATGTCTCCCAGTGGAGCAGACTTTTAAAAGTCCCGATTTTGTGCTCCGTCGCTCCGCCGCTTGCTGGGTGCCGGCCCCTCCCCCCGGGGTCTATCTTCCCGTCGCTTTGGATTCACTTCTCCTCAGGTCCTACCTTTCAGAAAGTGATCGATTTTCTGTTTCTGGAATTGTTGCTCTTCTTCTCTTCGATTTCCCGTTGGATTTGTAGGTGTTCACAATGGTTAGATAAGCTATCTAGCTGATCTCCTGCTACCCGATGTCGTCTCAGCCTGCTACTTCTCCGCCATCTTGACTCCTCCCCCCACTCTTAAGCCAAATTTTAAAGAGCTTTGCAAAAATGTAAAAAAATGCCCCTCTTTTCTTCAAAACTTTCATTGGGAAAACATACTTATATTCATAAAAATATTTTTATGTTAACAAAAGTATAATTTGTTATTATGCTTTTTAATGCATCATTAACTAAGTACTTTAATATTTTATTTAATGATATTAATATTTATATTAATAATATTTAATAATTTTTTGATTATTTTTTATTATGTTTCGATTCTAATATGGTAAACATCAGGAGAAATAAATAGTAGTTTGCTGGAGCCTTCTCCTACTGGTTTTTACCGAAGCTGATTATTAAGTGCGCTCTCTTATGGTACTAATTGTACCATAAGAATAAACTATATAGCGAGCATTCAGAGATGTTGGAGTAGTAAGCACCCGGAATCTGTCCACTCACCTAGACAAAAATTGCACTGGCATAATATGTGTCATGTAACTATTTTGGAACTCCTGAGTCTATGGAAGTTTCTCAACTTCTAGGAGGAGGTTTGGAAGATAAATTGCAGTAAATTTTAGTCAATTTTAGCTCTAAGTACAAGGAGCAGCTGCCTTTCCCTCCACTTCCGCTCCCCACCCTGACACCCTGGCACCCTGGTAGGTGGCTTTACATGTTTCTGGAGCAGGTTGCATACAATTAGTCTGAGTCAGGGTGAGCAAGAAGGACCCTGTCCTCCCAATACTGGTGATCTGTGCTTTGGTCAATGATTGCTGCAGAGGTGCAGACAAAAAACAGAATGGTCATTGTTGTTGTACTTACTCCTATTGTTGCAAGTCACTCCCCCTCTGGTTGAAGTGACTTACCAGGGACTTAATGGGTTGGCACCCCTTTTTACCCTCCTCTTATTTTTTCTTTTTCTCCTTTTGGAAGCCGGACATTAAAAACGAGGATATTCAGAAGCCAACTATGCATGAAAATGGTCCATCCACTTTATGGAAACCCTCTTGAGAGCTTATAGAATGGTGACTTGTATATTTTTTTAGTCTCTCAACTATGCATTATGCACTTTGAAGTGCTCAATTAGTAATTGTTAAATAATGGAGTTCTCAACATTTGGCTAAATGTCTATTACATCAGATGTTTAACCCTAAGATGCAGCTGTTTATTTAATGAATACCTTTAAGCATTTATGATATAAAAGAGGCTGTGCTAAATGCAAAAGACAGATACAGTATCTGGTAATGGAGCTTGTGTAGAGATAACATTAAACAAGTATGAGGATGATCATTTTGCAGGGAGTGATGTGAACCTGAGAGTCACTAACTTAGTCTTCGAGATGACCAGAAGAAGCCCCTTGAAGTGAACTGAAGAATGAACTGACCAGTTGGAGTAGAAATGCAGTATTCTAGGTAGAGGGAATATAAAAATACCAAGTATCCAACCAACTTATTATGAAGGAGACACTCAGTAACAATTTGTTGAGTCTAGATTTATTTAGCACACATTAGGAGATGCAAGTTAAGTGCTCTGGGTGTTCATGCAATACAGTCTCAAGGATAAATAATAAGCAGAATAGAAAGATTAATAAAAATAAAATTAAATTAAAATTAAAGTAATAAATATAGAATGAGTAAGTTAGTTTCATAGAATGCCCATACAACACATAGAAGAGAGTTGGGGCAAGCTCTCTAGAATGTGCAACTCTCAGCACTACACAGGCATAAAGAGGAAGTCAGTATCTTAATGGAAAAGAGCCTCCCAGGGAACAGAGACTCAACACCTGTGTCCCCATGGGAGTCCTGTGAGATGTCTTATTACTGGGTCTATAAATTATGCAGCCAAATCCTGCATTCATATTAATCAGTCTGTATTTCTTTTGTCCATTGGCCTAATTAAAATGTATGCAAGGAAAGTGAATGAGAAGGTTGGTAATCTTTTTTTTTTTTAAGATTTTATTTATTTATTTGATAGAGATCACAAGTAGGCAGAGAGGCAGGCAGAGAGAGAGAGAGAGAGAGGAGGAAGCAGGCTCCCTGCAGAGTAGAGAGCCCAATGTGGGACTCGATCCCAGGACCCTGAGATCATGACCTGGGCTGAAGGCAGAGGCTTAACCCTTTAACCCACTGAGCCACCCAGGCACCTGAGAAGGTTGGTAATCTTGAGGGCTGAGAGAAATAAGGCAGAAGACAGAGGCTAGGACTACATTTCTTTCAGGGATCAGAAGGGAAGCTGTTAATTGCTGTTTATACAAAACTTCTTAATAATTTGATTTGGGTTCCAGATTGAATACACATTCCTAAACAGGGTGCTTAGTACTGTTAAGTAGTAAATGGATAAAATCCATGAATTGTTAAGAAATCTGATAAAAAAAAATCAAGGGGGAGTTTATTGAGTAGGATATACCTAGGACAATTTAGAGATAATTAGGAGGTCCATAAATTTTCTTATGATATTGCTATATATGCAAAGCTTCACATTTATTAGTTATATCTGCAATGGTGGGGTGACTTTGTTAATCTTGGTGATGTTTTAGTGATAGAGTCCTTGGAAGTACCTAGGAAACATGTCAGAGATGTCAGTTTGATATGTAACTCGAGTTCCAGTGACCTCTTTGTGTTAACATAATTCATTAAGTATAGCTGTATCCTGAGGAAATTTTATAGCATTGGGGGGTTCTCCAAAAGAGGGCCCTGCTACATCCACTAAAATACATGATAAGATTCTTCAAACTGATGACCTGGAGAAGTCCACGTCACAAAGCTTGCTTAGAGACCTGAAATTTATTCCTAGATCCTAGATCAAAAATAAGCCACATCCATTCCTGCCTGGCACGTGGTCTGTACTTAGTAAATATTTGTTGAATGAGTGTTGAATAAGAGCTTTGTGGTTACACCTCCTAGGAATTTTCCACACTTTGATTTCAGATTCCTCATGCCCTTGGCTCTAGGTGGAGAAGAAAGTCACCATTTCCCCCCATATGACTTCCTCGTATATTTGTAAATGCTCAATAACAATTCATACAGAAATGGTATCTGACTTCTTGTGGCATGAATGCTTCTCCTCCTCTACAAAATACCATGACTTCATCCCCTGGAGAGAACAAGCCCACATTGAGCCATTCCCCACCCTTTGCTTACCATGTCTTTCAAGATTTTCTGCCTGGCACCACATGTTCCATGAAGTACCCAGTCTGCTGATTCAGTGGGGGAATACTCTTAAAGTTAAAATTCAATCAATTCTTCAGGAGCCTGGACTATTCAGGCCTTAGAGTCAAATAGCTCTAGTATCTCTAGATCCTGCCGGCACAATGGGAGTTTTAAATATTTTTATTTTTATTTATTTATTTGACAGAGAGAGAGAGATCACAAGTAGGCAGAGAGGCAGGCAGAGAGAGAGGAGGAAGCAGGCTCCCTGCTGAGCAGAGAGCCCGATGCGGGGCTCGATCCCAGGACCCTGGGATCATGACCTGAGCCGAAGGCAGAGGCTTTAACCCACTGAGCCACCCAGGCGCCCCGCAATGGGAGTTTTAATAAGGATTACTTCCTCAGCTGTCCAAAGAGCAGCTCCCCGCCAGACTGTGCCTGGGAGACAACCTTTCCATCTCCAGGGTAAGGATGGTTGGTCTCTTTATCTCTTCTGCTTTTCCATGTGCCAGGGTTCCTGCAGGGTTTTTGCTTATTCCTGCCCACATTTAGGCAAACTGGGACTGGATGAAGATGTTTAGCTAGAGCTGAAAGATAGACATTGGGACCTTAACCTTTGTAGGAAAAGAAACTGGCAAGCTTCTGCATCCCTCAGGCATCTCTGGTGTCTCTGAGAAGACTAGAACGAGGGACACCAGCGCATTCTATACTTATAACCCTTCCAAGACTCAACCTTCCATCCTTGCTCCCCATCTCAGAGCTCATCCAGCAGGAGGAAGGAAGCACCTGCAGCTCCACACATAGAACAGGTCCCAAATCTCAATCTCTTCCATCCTCAAAAATAGATGATATGCAAGATTGACCTGTGGAGACCAAAGCCTGGAGTAGAATGAGAAAATACATATTAAGCATTGCTGAACATTCCAAGTTTTAAGGAGTACAGATGATGAAACAAAAGTCATCAGATCTGGTCTCAGATTTCCTAAAGCCAGCTCTCCCCAGGGTCTGGTGCCTAGTCAAGAGTGCCAACATTCCCAGGAGGAAAGTCAGAACAAAAGTCCTGATTCCTATAGAGAGCCATCTCTGGCATCTGTTGCTAGGAATCAATTTGTGTGAAGTTGTGTGAAGAATGACTACTGACAAAGATATAAAGACAAATGGACTGAAATCTATGTCATATCATACTGGCCTCCTTGGGATACCAGAACAGATCCAAAATATTTCACAGAGGAGCAATCCCTCTGTCCTCAGCATAGGTGGGACACCAGTTCCCATCTGCTGCAGGCGCAATTGTCAGGCATGCAGGTTCAACTAAAAAAAAAAAAAAAAAAGAAGCATGAGCAGGGATACCTGTACTTCCCAGAGGAGACACCCATGACTTATGATCTATGAGTGCCAAGAACTTCAGAGGAATTATCTTTTCTTGGGTTTTCAGTATGGGTGTTCAGTATATTCTGGATCCTTCTGGGGTTTTTGCTAATGTAGGGGAATGTAATCAATTTTTTTTTAAAGATTTTATTTATTTATTTGACAGACAGATCACAAGTAGGCAGAGAGGCAGGCAGAGAGAGGAAGGGAAGCAGGCTCCCTTTTGAGCAGAGAGCCCAATGTGGGGCTTGATCCCAGGATCTTGGGATCATGACCTAAGCTGAAGGCAGAGGTTTTAACCCACTGAGCCACCCAGGAGCCCCTGTAATCAATTTTTGCTAATGTAGAGGAAAGTTGCCCCATGCTCTGCAGGGCAAGTATAAGCAGATATTTTCATCCAAAATTCAAATCTCATAATTTAGACTTTACTTCTCCCCTAGGGAATCCTGATTAATGAGGATTTTATTTGATGGCTGCGTTTAAATATAACTCAGAGAGACCAGCTTCGTGATAGATTCATACATCATCTTTCAGGAGCTGTTTCAGCTGTTGATGCAGGCTGCTGAGTGCCTCTGCCCTAAACAGCTGCAGCTGGTACTCAGCCACATTCTCTTGCTAATTAGCCTCAGTTAGAAGATCTTGGAAAGTGCAGAAAATGTTCTAAACACTGGCTCATGTTGGCCTCTGGAAAGGCTGTCCTGGCTCTGTGGCTCTCACTGGACTCTTAGTTCCAGTGGCCTTTCTTTTGGACCAGCACTTGATGGCCCACTGTGGCTTTGACCCTCTTTTTCTTCAAAGACCCCAGGAAGCTCCCTTGAAAATAGCCTGTATTGTAGCACTTTTGTGTTTGTAAATAGTAGCTTCAGCTACTATTATTTATTACTATTACTATTATTTATACTAATAAATATGGAGAAGGAGAAGTAGTAACAACAAGGATAATCATAAACTAGAGACTTTTTAAAACCTTAGTTAAGTGGATTTTGCTAATTTGTTTTTTTGTTTTGTTTTTGTTTTTACTTGGAGTATAGTTGACACAGAACGTTACATTAGTTTCAGGTGTACAACATAGTGATTCAACAACTCTGTATGTCATGCTGTACTCACCACTAGCCACCATCTGTCGCCATACAACACTGTTATAATGCCATTGACTATATTCTCTATGTTATACCTTTTATTCCCATGAATTATTCATTCCATAACTGGAAGCCTGTATCTCCTACTCCCCTTCATCCATTTTGCCCACCTCCTTCCCTCCCTCCTCCTCTGGCAACCATCAGTTTCTCTCTGTATTTGTGGGTCTGTTTCTGCTTTTTGTTTGTTCATTTCTTTTGTTTTTTAGATTCCACGTACAAGTGAACTCATGTGGTATTTATCTTTCTCTGACTTATTTCACTTAGCATGATGCCCTCTAGGTCCATTCACGTTGTCACGGATGGTGAGATCACATCTTTTTTATGATTGAGTGATATTCCATTGTATATATATGAATTATGCTAGTTTTTGAAAATTAGCTAGGAAGCATGCCATTTCTATACTCTGTGTAGATTATCTAGCATGGGAAGTATCCATTCATTGAAAATTCCAAAAGCATTTCCCTGTAAAACTGTCTGGGCTGAAAACGTATACTTGGTTCAAGAAAAAATTAATAGCTTCTCAATATTTTCTCTATGGTAATGGGCTGTCAGGGTTTTCTACTTTTTTTTAAAGCCAAATTTGAAAATATGTGTACACACACACACACACACACTTCTTTATTTTTAGTAATTTTAGGTGTATAGAAAAAATTGAACAGATATATGGTTTCATATACTTACCCCCATCTTCCCATCACCCAGCAATTTCTCTTTTTATTAACATCTTGCATTAGTGTGGGACCTTTTTTGCAACTGATGAGCAAATATCAATACATTATTAACTAAAGTTCATAGTTTATATTAAAGTTCACTCTGTGTTATATAATTCTATCAATTTTGACATGGGAATGTCATGTAACCACCATGATGTACCATACAGAATAGTTTCACTCCCTTAAAAAATCCTCCTGTGCTCCACCTGTTAATTCCTTCCTGTCCCTCCAAACCCCTGGCCAACCACTGATCTTTTTACTATCTCTAATTTTACCTTTTTAAGATTGTCATACTGTTGGATCATACAATATATAGCCTTTTTAGACTGGCTTCTTTCACTTAGAAATACACATTTAAGTTTCCTCATGTCTTTTTGTGGCTTAATAGCTCATTTTTTTTTGAATTAGTGAATGACATTCCATTGTATGGATATACCAGAGTTTATCCACTCACCTATTGAAGGACATCTTGGTTATTTCTAGGTTTGGGAAATTATAAATATAGCTTCTATAAACACTTATGTAAAGGTTTTTATGTAGATGTAAGTTTTCACCAATATGAGTAAATACATAGGAACATGTTTGCTGGATAGTATGGTAAGTCTATGTTTAGCTTTATAAGAAAACTGCCAAATTGTCTTCCAAAGTACTGTACCATTTTTGCATTCCCATGAACAATTAATGAGAGCTCCTGCTGCTCCACATCCTCGCCAGCATTTGATGTTGTCAGTGTTCTAAATTTTTGCATGTCTAATAAGTATGTGGTGATATCTCATTGTTATTTTAATTTGCAATTCCCTAGGGACATATAATGTTCAACATCTTTTTATAGGCTTATTTTCTATCTATATATCTTCTTTGGTGAGGTGGATGTTTAGATGTTTTGCTTACTTTTTTTTTTTTTTTTTTTTAGTATATGTGCTGCCGAAGCGAGCACAGATGTTTTGCTTACTTTTTAATTGGATTGTTTTCTTAGTTATTTGTATATTTTGGATACTAGTCCTTTACCAGATAGGTGTTCCTCCCAGTCTGTGGTTTGTCTTTTCATTCTCTTGGCAGAGCCTTTCAGAAGATTTTCATTTTAAACAAGTCCAACTTATCAGATCATCCCCCCCAACACATACACACACACACACACACACAGCCTCCCATGGACCATGCTTTTGGTGTTGTATGTAAAAAGTCATTGCCAAATCCAAGGTCATCTAGATTTTTTCCTATATTCTAAAATTCTTATAGCTTTGCCTTTTACATTTAGGTCTGTGGTCCATTTGAGTTAATTTTTATGAAAGGTGTAAGCCTGTGTCTATATTCATTTTTTTATATGGGTGTCTAATTGTTCCAGCACCATTTGTTGAAAAGATATTTCTTCACTGAATTGCCTTTCCTCCTTCATCAAAGCTCAGTTGGCTGTATTTGCATGGGTCTATTTTGGGTTTCTTTTACCTGTTCTGTTGATCTATTCTTTCTCCATTACCACACTGTCTTGATTACTATAGATTTATAATAAGTCTTGAAGTCAGCTAGTGCCGGTCCCTCAACTTTGTCCTCCACCTTCTTCTCCTTTATTCTGTGTTCTGTTAGTTATTCCAGATTTTTCTTCCCACATAAACTTTAGAATTAGTTTCTTTTTTAATATTCACAAAATAACTTGCTGGAATTTCAGTTTGGATCATGTTGAATCTATGATTAATTTTACTGTTCTTATCCATGAACACTAAATATTTCTATTTAGATGCTTTATTTCTTTCATCAGTTTTGTTTCTCTTATAAAGCCTGTACATGTTTTGTTAGATTTATGCATAAGTCTGTCTTTTTTTCAGTGCTAATATAAAATTGTTTTTAATTTCAAATTCCAATTATTCATTGCTAGCAAAAGCAATTGATTTTTGTACATTAACCTTTTATCCTGCAACCTTACTATAGTTGCTTATTAGTTCCAGGTGAGGGTTTTGTTGTTTTCCCTTTTTATTTTTTGTTTCTTAGTTTATTAGGGATTTTTCTACGTATATAACCATGTTCTACAAGCAAAGATAGTTTTACTTCTTCCCAATCTGTATATCTTGTCTTACATTAGATAGAAAATCCTGTAAAATGTTAAATAGGAGTGGTGATAGAGGATGTACTTGCCTTGTTCCCAATCTTAGGGGGGAAAAATCTTTTTTTTTTTTAACCAGTAAGAATGATATTAGCTGTGAGTTTTTTGTAGATGTTCTCTATCAGGTTGAGGCAGTTCCCTTCTATTCCTAGTTTTCTGAAGGTTTTTTTTTTTTTTGTATGAATGGCTGTTTGTGTCAAATTTTTTCATGTATTGATATAATTGTGTGATTTTATATGTTTTTTAAATTATTGTCCCCCAGAGAGGATTGTCTAAAAAAATTTGTTTATGTGTGTGTGTGTGTGTGAGAGAGAGAGAGAGAGAAAGTGTGCATGTGTGCACTGGAGGGAGAAGCAGACTCCCCACTGAGCAGGGAGCCTGACTGAGGGGGGGGGGTTCGATCCCAGTACCCTGAGATCATGATCTGAGCCAAAGGCAGACTCTTAACCAATTGAGCCACCCAGGCATCAGTAAAAAAAAAGGGGGGGGGATGGTGAGAATAAGGAGGAAAAACACTGGAAAAAAGAAGACCAAGAGGGAACTGTGTAATAGTAAATCAGAGAGGATGTGAAATTTCCTGTCCCCCAAATTGTTATCACTGAACTCTTAATTGAGGAGTGGTCACTCTGTAAGGGACAAGTAACTGAGTGATGATAGGCTTCTGTGATTTCTGTAGTCCCTAACTGCTCTAGAGTTCAGAATAATATCCAAACCCTTCACCATAAAATATCACACACCACTTCATGACCTACTCCTTGTCTACCTGTTCATGTTACTCATGTTGTTCTTCGAACAGTCCATGCATATGCTGGTCCATTTGCCTCCACTGCTCTTTTGTCTTTTACCTGATGGGTCAACTCCTAGTAATCTTTTATTATCTTGATCACTTTCTCAAGGCCTAAACTGCTTTCATTAAATTGCATTCTAAATAACTTTCAGTCTTTCAGTGCCCTCAGTTCAGCTCTTTAACCTCCACCCAGTATTATTATTATTCCTTCATTTTCCTAGTGATCACTGTAATTCTCACTGAATGACCACTCTGTGCTGACCCAAGAATGAAAGGCAGGGCCTTAAGAAGACCTACTTACTAGAGAGAAAATTTTCTAATCTCTTCTCCCGTAAGAAAATTTCATTATGTTAAAACTGGAAGATCTGTTCTAAGGCTGAATGTGGAAACAAGGAATTGTGGAGAAAGACAATGTTTGTGTATGGTTCCTATTTTCTCTGAGATAAAAATTAAGTACATCTGCTGGGAATGTGAAGAGGATATTAAAGGTTTGAGTAACTGTTGTGGGAATTGGGAGAGGAAGCTGAAAACGCACCAAAGATTTGGGAGTGTGCTGAGGATGGAGCAAAGTTGGAAACAATGTGTAGAAGTAACCATCTCCCTTATGTCAGATTTTCTCCTGCAGCATTCTGCACCCCAAAGGTAGGCGCGAAGACTGGTGGTTGCACTGATCCAGGCTTTCCTGGGTGGGTACAATCAGGGATAAGAGAATATAATGTATTGATGAAGGACGGCAGCTTCAGCATTTGATAACTTCAAATCCTGGATCTGCCCCTCACTATGTGAATTTATGCAAATTACTTAATCTTTTCAAGCCTTATTTTGCCCAGTGTAAGATGATGATAATCATACCTACTTCACGGATTCCAAAGATACTGAGTGCTCTACTGCATACTGTTCTTGGACCTGAAGGGAGATACAGTTGAGATCAAGAGACAAAAATTCCTGTCTTGCAGAAGAAATAATTTAGTGAGGAGAGAGAAAATAAAGATAAATGAAATAAAGATGGCAAAGTGCTTAGGGAAAAAATAAGCAGAGAAAGGGTATAGTGCATGCAGGGGACTGCTATGAAAGGTGAGTTGTCAGGGTAGGCCTTAGTGAGCTGATGTTTGAATCTCAAAGAGTTATATAAACATTGGCGTGAAGATGCATGTAGTGGGCTAGCAATAAATTCAAACTAATGGTCTTATTGTGAGGAGTACCTGAAGTCAAGGGAGCTGGCTTTCCCCTCTTTCCTTAGGCCTTAAGGAGAGCATGCATGATTTCGGTGACAATTACTGGAGCTTCTCACTGACTCCCACTGCAGACCTGGGACCTCAAATCTCACCTTTTGCTTAAGCCCCAGCTCAGAAGTCACTCCCTCGGAGGCACTTTTCTGGTAGTATTCCCTATTCTCCCACTCGTGTCCTTAGAGACATCTCAGATTCTCTTTCATGAAGCTGCCAGGTTCTAGTCCGAGTTCTAATCTCCAAGTCACCATTTATCTTTGGGTGACTCCCTTTATTCCGGTTCTTATTTTTTGTCAGTAAAATGAAAAAGTCACATTTGACGACCTACTTTGGGGTTCTTGATATTTTACGATTCCAAGAGCAAAAGCCATATCCCCACTCCCTTCTCAAAGTTCATTCAACAGTCCTATGACACCTGGTACTCGCAGTACGGGGCTCCGCAAAAGCCCAAGGTGTAATCTTGGCGAGTCACCACCAGTAACGCAAGGGCACTGGAGCGAGCAACCCGCCCCTTCACACTGTTTAACACCTGACCAACCGCAGAAGGCCCGCCCTCCCGGCATTTCCGGTTCTCCCGCAGATCTTCTTCCGGAACACTTGCTCACGTTTGACTCCGCCCCTCCTCCATTGTTTAGAGACCATTGGCTCTTTCTTTGAGGAAGCAGAGAATTTCCTGGCGTTGATTGGTTTCCGTCATTGTTGATGGGTTAGTTACAAACAAGGCGTGCCTGGTCTCCCTGGTAACGCTCCGCCGATAGCCGGGATTGGTTCATGCCCTAATCCCATCTTCCGTCCCAACTGCGAGTGGTTGAGTCCCTTGACGGGGCGCGGCGGTGGTAGGTGTCGCTGACGGGATTCCCGAGCTGACGTGGCTTAAATTTGGAAGGGGGCAGCTGGTGCCTCCGGCCGCAGCCTCTTCCAGGTGAGTGAGGGATACTTCCCAACTCCTCCCTTCCTTGAGTCTTTTTAACGGTTACCCCTGCGCAGGGGCTGCCGAAGCGGCCACTCTCGGGTCGCTTCTCTGCCCCTCCTCTTCCTGATTCAGTCCGGATTCCGGCCCTACACACGCCTCCCCTCACCTACCAGGCCTACTTCTAGTTGCTCACGAGCAGACTGGCCCCGTCGAAGGGCTTCGGGGTCTTCCTGCGCGGCCTCGAGGCACATAGGCGCGGTCTGCCCCCTGCCCAGGACGTTTCTTCTCCGGGGGCGACGGAGGGGCTCTCGGGTCAGTCCTGTCCGCTCGGCCCCGTTCCGTGAGCGGCCTGCTTAGGCCGCCCTAGTTACGCAGTAGCTGACGTCGGAGAGAACCTGCCCGGCCCCTGCGTTCAGGCCCTAAACAAACTTAGGTCGGGAAAGAGAGGCGGGACCCAAAGGAATCAAAGCTCCTGAAAGCGGAGATCACAGAAACAGTGGAGATACAACACAGAAAGGGTGCCTGTCAAACGATCCTGGTAATGAATTGCTGGTGAGATTCGGGGAGAGGAATGATCTTGGCTATGCCATCAGCACTAAAATCCCAGGAATTCAGAGGTGGGCAGGCAGTTAGAGGAAAGGGAACCCTGAAGAAAGTTCTGGAGGAAAAAGAACTTGATTTGGTGGTGTGCAAGATATTTATCTGCTTAACGAGAGTGCTGTGTAGGGGGAAGGGGAGGGTGAGTCCCTTGACAAATGAGGAATATATTTGTCTGACTTATTTAAAGAGTTCCAGTTGGTCTACGGGGAAAGGACTTTAAGTGTGGGACAGAGACATCTAAAGTCACTGCATAAGTACTTTCACTTTTGGCGATTGTGAGAAGCTTTCCGAGCTTTTAAAGAATCTTAAAGTTCTTTGAAAGATGGCAGTGGAATACTCTGTACAGAGAGTCTCGGAGGCCTTTCCAGAAACATAATTAAATTTGTATGGTCAGAATTACTATGAATAGTCAAACCCAGTAAATGTTAGGTTGGAAATGGCAGGATTTGGTCATGGAATAGATGTAGGAAAAGTTAAAGAGAACTAAAAAGTTGCAAATATTATACACTGATAGTTTCTCAGCTTTTAGTTTTCATCCCTTGACCATGGAGTGAACATCTAATGCTTTCCTCTTCACTGCATTACATTTGTTTAACCATATCCAGTAGTTCACAAACATTTTTACACACCCTATCAATAAAACATTTTTGAGCAAGTATATTCCAAATATATTTAATTATGAGTAATAGTGTGCACAGCACAGTAAACATATACAAAAACATATTTAAAAGGATGGAAAGTAAATTCTTGCCCACTCTCTAGGACACTCCCAACCCAATTTGGGGACCACATAACGTTGTTTACTTATTTTACAAAAACGTGCTTGCTTCTGCAGCACATATACTTATTTTACAAAAAGGTTGTTTACATATCTAAGGACCTTCAGGGGCACCTGGGTGGCTCAGTGGGATAAGCCGCTGCCTTCGGCTCAGGTCATGATCTCAGAGTCCTGGGATGGAGCCCCGCATCGGGCTCTCTGCTCAGCGGGGAGCCTGCTTCAGCCCCACATCGGGCTCTCTGCTCAGCGGGGAGCCTGCTTCCCTCCCCCCCCCCCCCCCCCGCCTGCCTCTTTGCCTACTTGTGATCTCTTTCTGTCAAATAAATAAATAAAATCTTAAAAAAAAAAATCATAAGGACCTTCAGACTGGATGGGAGAACCTTTTTTTTTTTTTTTTTTTTTTTTGGGACCTCTATTCTTCTGGGATAGAACCTCCTAGAAACCATCTTTTTTTTTTTTTTTTTTAAGATTTTATTTATTTGGGGCACCTGGGTGGCTCAGTGGGTTGAAGCCTCTGCCTTCGGCTCTGGTCGTGATCTCAGGGTCCTGGGATCGAGCGCCACATCGGGCTCTCTGCTCGGCAGGGAGCCTGCTTCCTCCTCTCTCTCTGCCTGCCTCTCTGCCTACTTGTGATCTTTCTCTGTCAAATAAATAAATAAAATTTATTTAAAAAAAAAGATTTTATTTATTTGACAGACAGAGATCACAAGTAGGCAGAGAGGCAGGCAGAGAGAGAGGAGAAAGCAAGCTCCCCGCTGAGCAGAGAGCCCGATGATGCAGGGCTGTATCCCAGGACCCTGGGATTATGACCTGAGTGGAAGGCAGAGACTTTAACCCACTGAACCACCCAGGTGCCCCCATAAAAACCATCTTTAGGTGATAATTTTTTCCCCTTCTGTTTGACTCTTAAAGGCTCCTTCCTTTCCCCCCCTTCGCATTAATGGATTAATTAAAGGGATATTGATTTTACTAATTTATAAAAAAAATCATTTATAAACTTCTTTTGGTTAAAAAAATGTATAAGGAATAAATCACTTGGAACTTATCTCATCACTGATCATTACATACCAGTCTTTTGTTAGGAACCACTACATAAAAAAGAGGCTAGGCTCAATAATACTATTATTTTTAATTAAGCCATGTAAAAATCAGCAATATGTATTTTTGGTAAAATGAAATTCAATAAAAAAGAATATAATATAACAACAAAAATCTCTTTCTTCTGACCTTTTTTCCTGTTCTCCTCTTTGCTGAAGTAAAGCACTATAGATAATTTGTTTCTTAAGAAACTTTCTGATCATACTCAAACACATATATCCTCCTCCTTTTTCTCTCCCACAAGTGGGATTATGATACACATACTGTTCTCCACCTTTCTTTTGCCACTTAATACTATATTTTTCTCTATCCATAAGTATTAAACTACCTCATTCTTTTTTTTTTAATATCATCCCTTTTATTTACTTTTTAAAAATATTTTATTTATTTATTTGTCAGGGATCGAGAGAGAGGAAGAGAGAATGTGCACAAGCTGGGGGAGTAGCAGGCAGAGGGAGAACCAGGCAGGGGAATGCAGGGCTCAATCCTGGGACCCTGGGATCGTGACTTGAGCCGAAGGCAGGCACTTTACCAACTGAGCCACCCAGACATCCCTAACCTACCTCATTCTTTTAAAAGGCTGTGCAGCATTCCCTGTAGAAATATTGAAATGTATTTAGCGTGTCCCCTATTGATGGACATCAGGTTGTATTCAGTTATTAGACATCACAAACATGTACGTGTATCCTTGTGCCCTTGTGTGAACATATCTGTGGTATAAACGTGGGATTCTTTGGGCCATACCACTCTGAATCATTTTATTTTAGTTTATGTACTGCTCAAAAAAGAGTGCTTGTAGAAGTATAAGTATATGTAAGTATATGAGTGCTCTCATGGCCCCAGCTGTATTTTCAGCCCCAGTGAAGAATGTTGGGTGATGAGGTTACTGAGAAAATAGATTATCTTTTGTTTATCTCCTCCAACCAAGAAGCTTTATGGAGCTTTGTGACTAGTCAAATTAATCTCCTTTATGTTGTAGTTTACTCAGCTTAATAAAACTGGAGATATTGATAGTACATCCTTGTTGGGTTTGTTTTAATAATAAAAAAAGTAGTGAGATAGATTAAGTTTTTATATGTAAAGCTATTGAAACAGTACTTAGTGCATAGTGCTGTGTATATAAATTATTAACCACCATTTACTTCTAAATTTATTAATGAATAAATATTAGCTTTTCATTTTGTAATTGTAAAATTATGTCATAATATTGGATATGCTTTTCCCCTGCTATCTGGCATCATATCCTCTTAGATCCTCAAACTGATTGAGAATCATATTGAGAATTAAGGAAAACTACTGAGGCTTAACCAAGTACGCATTAAATAAATTAGAGGAGTGGCTTGGAGATTTCACCGTTTTCTGTGTTGTTTCTTTGGGAAACGTGATTTAAATTCCAAAGCAAACAGATGAGCTCCCAGGCATGCACTGTCTTCAGTTGCTGCCTTTATTTTCCAATGCCTTTGTACTAAGTTCTCTGTGCTCAGAGGCATGCCTTATATTTCATTTTATATTTTTGTGGCTCCTGGCATTATGCTCCATGCCAAGTGGGTATTTTGAGAATAATTATATATAGCAAGAAGTGAAGACTGTGAGAAAATAATGCTTATTAAATTCCAGGTGCCACCTCAACATACAAGTGCTGAGATCCTGTGGCAGCATTTGTGGAAGGTGTGGCCAGCAATGACTTTAGAAGATTGTTTTATTTGCCTAAGTGTTCTATTGGAGGTTGGCCATCGCCTGAAGCCCTTTATTTTTTCTTTTCCCAAGTTGGTACTCATGATTCTGGTGCTTTATAAAACAGTAGCAAGAGCATTTTTTGTCCAACAGTCACATATATTCCTTACATAAATTTCTTACTGTGAACATGAGTATTTTTCCCTTTACTAATTTTTATATATGCTTTTGTTCATTTCTGTCCTATAGTGAGCCTAAAAAGAGGGGGAGATCCATCTTCCTCCATTTCGCTTAAGCATGACTAATTAGTGTCTCTTTTGCCCTCAAGTTCTCTACCTTTGAACAACTGAAAGCACTTAACTGTGCTTGAGATGCCTTTCCCAATTACATTTCCATATTATTCCTTTTATGTCAACAGATATACAAATAACTCTTGAATCATGGAGTCATAATACTAGTCATTAGAGTGCTTCTTGTCAGTCGTCTTCATTTGAAGATAAGGAAACTGTAAAATAACTTACCCAGCAGAGTATAACCTCTTTCTTTTGGAGCCAGAACTGAAAACTCAGTTCCTGGCTCCTGATTTGATGCTTTTTCCACTATACTACCTACCTTCTCATGGACCTCTTGGATTACTGAATCAATCTATGAGAAACTCCTTTTACTTTGACCTGAAATGGTACATTTTAATAACGATCTTACCTCAGATATACATGGTTTTAAACAGTTATGTGAGAAAAGTAACCCACTTTTCATTTGAAGAGCTTTTTATCTTATTCAGTAATGCTTAGTTAGCAGACAGATTTTGAAATGTATTAATTTCTCTGTCAGTTTTCCTTATCTTAAAATGGCGATGATGATAATACTGATCTTGTATATTTTGTGAGCATTATAGAGAAATGTATGTAAAGTGGTACATATTGCTCAGTAATTGTTACCATTACTATTATTGTTGTCCTATGTTCATCTGTATATGTCCATGTGCAGTAATTTTTGATAGGATGCTGGTGAAGACACACTCTCCTAGGGAGGATGAATGAGAATCTCACACATAGTCGTGGTGGATACCAGTGGTGCGGGGGAGAGGAAGATGGAGTTTTAGTTTGAGAAAACATTCAGAATTTTAATTGTGTGTTTGGAAAATGAAAAAAAAAAAAACTTTCCCAATTGAAATTATATAACCATAACAATGTTCTGGGCTAATGGTGAGATATGTAAGTTTTTATTTAGGTCATACCACCTTGGATGTGTACATATGTGCATATGTTTCACATTTCTCTAAAGGGCCTATGGTTTTAAAATGGTTGCAGACATTGTCACAATGTCTGAAATCTCAGTAATTTTCTATTTCGCTCTAAAGGTAGTAGCAGTAGCAATAAGATCCAGACTCCTTAGAGCAGAAAGTGTGGGTGCAAATAGCAGGGCTGTGATAGAGGAGAGATGGAGGTTGGTTGGAGAATTTGAAGTGAAAATTATGGAAAATGGCCAGTGATTAAGGTATTTATAGGTCATGGTATGTGAAGTCCAGGGGTTAAGTCCAGTAACTCGCTTATGGACAGCTCTAGCTATTAATTGATTTTTTAAAAAGACCTTTTTATTGTAAAACAAAACTCAAGTACAAAAAACACACTAAAAAGTATATAGTTTGATGAATTATTAAGAATTAGGCATTCTTGTCATAACTGTGAGGTCAAGAAATCTAACTTTGTTAGTCATCCAAGAAACTCCTCCATGTTCTTCTTTTCATAGAAATCATTTCCTTGTGGTTTCTCTCTAGTTTTATAATCAAATGTGAATCTTGTCTCCTCCTCCACCTCCCCCCCCCTTAACTTGTTATGTATTAAGTCTTTTCCCTACAATTTCTGTTGAAGAACTTAGATTTTTTTTAACCTATGGAGTTTCCCACACTTTGAGAATTTCACTTTCATGGGGCAATTCAGCATATTACTGTGTCCTTTGCATTTCTTGCAAATTAGCAGCTGGATTCAGAGGCTTCTCCAAACTGAGGTTTGATCTCCATCAAAACTATAGGTTGTGGTATAGTCTTTTATCAGAAGGTTCAAAATATTTTTTTGTTGTTGTTATTATCATTTGTTGATGCTCAGTGTCTACATCCATGAATTCAAAAGGAGATGCAAAATAATAGACTAAATATTCCAGTTCTACCATTTTGTTTTCATTTATTAGCTGGAATAATTTTATATGGAGATGGATCCTCTTATCTATATTCGTTCCTGAATGGTAAAGTTCAAATAGAAAAGAACAGATAAATCCTTGACTTGGCTAGTTTTCAAGATACTTAGTTTAGATGGTGACTAGTTTAATATTATGAACTTGTCGAATTAAATATTTTTCATGGGTTTCAATATATTGCAATTCCTGCTCTTCTTAGAAACTCACTTATTCCTTTGGCCTGTGAGAACCAACCCAGTTTGGCGCCCAGGTCTCTTGCCATGACTCTAGTTAATTAAAAAAAAAATTATTTTTTAAACTTTTTATTTTTTTAATTAACATATAATGTATTATTAGCCCCAGGGGTACAGGTCTGTGAATCGCCAGGTTTACACACTTCACAGCACTCACCATAGCACATACCTTCCCCAGTGTAAATAACCCCACCACCCTCTCCCTACCTGCACCCCCCCACCCTCAGTTTGTTTTATGAGATTAAGAGTCTCATGGTTTGTCTCTCTCCCGATCTCATCTGACTCTAGTTAATTTTTTTTTGTTTTGCTTTTAGATTTTATTTATTTATTTGACAGAGATCACAAACAGGTAGAGAGGCAGGCAGAGAGAGAGGGATAAGAAGGCCCCCTGCTGAGCAGAGAGCCCGATGCGGGGCTCGATCCCAGGACCCTGGGATCATGACCTGAGCCAAAGGCAGAGGCTTTAACCCACTGAGCCACCCAGGTGCCCCTCTAGTTAATTTTTGATAGCTTCCTTGCTGTTTTGTATCACAAGATGTTTCAGGCTCGTCTTGTACATTTCCTACTGCAGAACTGGTAGCTATTTCTCTAAGAAGCTCTGCTATTTAAGAAAAAAAAAATTTAACGGGAAATAGCATTGCACGATGCCAATCTGGCACTAGAGATGTTCATTGCTTCTCAGTTTGTCATTATTTTTAAGGCTTTTCGGTGGACAGAGCTAGGAAAATAGAAGTACTAAAGTAAAAATACCTTGTAAGTTCATACTGATACTTTCAATCCAAATTCAAGATCAGTTTTTATCTTGAGGTTCTTAATTTCTTCTGCTTTATACCTGTATTTCCTTTTTTTTTTTTTTCGGATTTCATTTATTTATATGACAGAGAGACAGTGAGAGAGGGAACACAAGCAGGGAGAGTGGGGAGAGGAAGAAGCAGGCTTCCTACTGAGCAAGGAACCTGATGCGGGGCTTGATCCCAGGACCCTGGCATCATGACCGGAGCCAAAGGCAGACGCTTAACGACTGAGCCACCCAGGCACCCAACCTATATTTCCTTTTTTTATACTGAAAATCTGATAGAATTACTATGCTTATTAATTGCTCATTTACTTCAATTCCACATGACACATACTCAGTTGTCAAGGAATAACTGTACTGATACACCACCACTAATTTTGGTTATTGCAAACAGTTCTAAAAGGTTTTTTTTTTCTTTTTGGATATGTTATTCACATTCCTCCCAGTTTTTCTTTACAGTAGCCATATGTATTGCCAGAGCATATAATCATTAAATATTATGTTCTCTCCATCCCAGTCTTAGTTCTACAAGTAACTATATATTTAGTGCTTACCACCAGTCTTTATGATGATGATTCTTTTTTTTTTTTTTAAGTTATTTATTTGGAAGAGAGAGAGAGCATGAGAGCGAGAGAGCACAAACAGAACGAGAGGGTGAGGGAGAAGCAGACTTTCCACTGAGAAGGGAGCCCGATGCAGGGCTGTATTCGAGGAACCTGGGATCATGACCTGACCTAAAAGCTGATGCTTAACCAACTGAGCCACCCAGGGACCGCATAATGATCTTTCTTTAGTCATTTTGGTTGTCTCAAGCCTTCTCTTTAATAGATACCTTAGGAAAGGCTCATGGGAAATTTTATCATGAATTTTCTTGCTTGCTTTTAACATTCTCTCCGCGTTTTTTATATCTGAAGGTCATTTTTGCTGAAAATAAAATCCTTGGCTCACATTTTCTTTCCTTGAATATCTCAAATCTGTAACTCCAGTTTTTTTCTGGCAAACAAATTGCTGTTGAAAAGTCTGAGGGTGATCTTCTTTTCTTTTTAAAAAATTTTACACATGATCTTTTGGCCTGAATCACAAAGGATTATTTTTAAGTCCATTAATTTTACTGGAATGTCTTGTTGATCATTCTGGGTTGTTACTCTGCTACATGGTGGGCTTTTTCAATATGTAGCTTCAGACTTCAGGAATTTAAAATTTCAGGTAAGTATTTTTTAGTTTAGTTTTTTTTTTTTTTTGGTTTGTGTTTTTTCTGTAAC
Source organism: Martes martes (assembly GCF_963455335.1). Lineage (NCBI taxonomy): Eukaryota > Metazoa > Chordata > Mammalia > Carnivora > Mustelidae > Martes > Martes martes. The sequence goes on from NC_137888.1 coordinate 120,881,948, forward strand.
TTTGTTTTCTTCATCAGGGAATTTGACTCATCAGTCTTTATCACTTTCTCCTGATTCCTTTTTTATGGCCTAACTTTAAAATTTTTTTAAAAAATAAATTATTAGGAATAATTTTAGGTTTACTATAGAAAATATGCAAAGATAGTGTAGAGTTCAGTATGATTCTGACCCAGTGTTCCCTAATGTTAACATGTTACATTAGCAAAGTGCATTTGTCAAAACTAAGAAACCAAGATTGATTCATAGCTAAACTCCATATTTTCTTCAAATTTCATTAGTTTCTCCATTAACTATTCCAGGATCAAATTATAGGGCATCACATTGTATGTAGTACATTTCTTTTTCTTTCTCTTTCTTTTTAAAAATTGAGACAATCATAGAGTCATATGCAGTTGTAATAAAATAAAACAGAGATCCCTTGTACAGTTTGTTTTGTTCCCCTTAATGGTTAAAATTTTAGAAAACTGTTGAATAATATCACAATGAGGATACTAACATTAGTACATACCCTGTTTTATTTGTACACTTGTCTCTGTATGTTTGTGTGTTTGTAAGTTCTGTACAATTTTATTACTTGTGTAGGTTCATGTATCCACCACCACAGTTAAGATACTGATCTGTTCCAACACCACAAAGACCCCTTGTGTTGCTTTTTTATAACTTTAGCCACCTTCTTCTACCCTCCTACCTCCAACCCCTTCCTGAGTACTGGCAAACACTAATCTGTCTTCCATTTGTAAAATTTTGTGATTCCAAAAATATTATATAGGAATAGGACTATATAATATGTAACTTTTGGAAAATTGGCTCTCTTTTTTAAATTCAACATAATTGGAGACATATCTAAATTAGTGGATGTATCAGTAGTTTGTTCCTTTTTATTGCTGTGCAGTATTCTTTGTTATGTGTGTTTAATCATTTTCTTGTTGAAGGACTTCTTTGCTGATTACAATTTTGGGTTTTTACAACCAAAGCTGTTATGGGCACTAATGTATAGGGTATTATGTGAATTTAATATTTCATTTCTCTGAGATAAAATTGCTGGGTCATAAGGTAGTTGCATGTTTAGCTTATAGGTATTTCTTTTTGATTTGTAAAATTATTCTTTTTTTTTAAACTTTTTTAAAAAAGATTTTTAATTTATTTATTTGACAGAGAGAGATCACAAGTAGGCAGAGAGGCAGGCAGAGAGAGAGAGAGAGGGAAGCAGGCTCCCCGCTGAGCAGAAAGCCCGATACAGGACTCAATACTAGAACCCCGAGATCATGACCTGAGCTGAAGGCAGTGGCTTAACCCACTGAGCCCCCCAGGCACCCCTGTAAAATTATTCTTTATCTTAACTTTCTATTTTTCTTCTTTTTAATTTTTTTAAAAAATTTATTCGACAGAGAGACACAGTGAGAGAGGGAATACAAGCAGGAGGAGTGGGAGAGGGAGAAGCAGGCTTCTCGCTGAGCAGGGAGCCCAATGTGGGGCTTGATCCCAGGACCCCGGGATCATGACCTGAGCCGAAGGCAGATGCTTAATGACTGAGTCACCAAGGTGCCCCTTTCTATTTTTCTTAAGGCATGGTTTATTATGATTATTCATTTTACTTTTTAAAAAAAAATTTTTTAGTTTCATCTTCATTGCCAAAATTATTTTTTAAACTTTCAGTTACTTCTTGAGTTTCCTCTTCATTTCTGGGTTTTTCTGTTTTATTTCAAACCAAAGAAAACATGCATGTGTTCAGCAAAGTTTGCAAGTAAATTTGATACATATCTATCATATACCTATTGTTTATGCTCTGCTGCGCTGTTAGATGTATAAAATTTATAATTAGCTATTAATTTTTGTTAAGAATGTTTTAATATTGGAAGTAGATATTGTCGTTGTTATTTTTGAGCTTTATTGAGGTATAATTGACAAAAATGTATATATTTAAGATGTACAATGTAATGTTTCTCTATACATATACATTGTTAAATGATTACCTCAATCAAGCTAATTAAAAAATGGAAAATACCCATCACCTCACATAATTGCCCTTTTGTGTGTGTGGTGAGAACATTTAAGATGTACTCTTTCAGCAATTTCAGGTATCCAATGCAATGTTATTAACTGTAGTCACTATGCTATACAGCAGATCCCCAGAATTTGTTCTTCCTGTGTAAGTGAAAGTTTGTATACTTTGACAAACATCTTTTTATTTCCCTTACCCACTTTTCCCTCGCAACCACCATTTTACTGTCTGCTTCTACAAGTTTGACTTTTTTAGATTCCCGCATAAGTGAGATCGCGCAGTATTTGTCTTTCTGTATTGGCATTTATTTCACTTAGCATAATGTCCTCCAGGTTCATCCATGTTCTCATAAATGACAGGATTTCATTGTTTTTTTAGGATTGAGTGATATTCCATTGTGTATATGCAACATATTTTCTTAATCTGTTCATCTGTCAATGGACACTTAGGTGATTCTATATTTTAGCTATTGTAAGTAATGCTGCAATGAACATGAAATTGCAGATATCTCTTTAAGATACTTCTTTCATTTCCTTTGGATATATATCCAGAAGTGGGATTGCTGGATCATATGGTAGTTCTATGTTTAATTTTTTGAGGACCCTCCAGACTGTTTTCTATAATAGCTGTATCAATTTATATTCCCACCAACAGTATACAAGGGTTCTTTTTTTTCTCCACATCCTGGCCAATGCTTGTTATCTGTTGTCTTTTTGATAATAGCCATTCTAACAGGTATGATGTGATATTGTAGTTTTGATTTATATTTCTCTGATGATTTTTGGTGTCGAGCATTTTTTCACGTATCTTTTGGCCATTTATATGTCTTCTTTGGAGAAATGTCTGTCCAGTTCCTTTGCCTATTTTAAAATAAGGTTGTTTTCTTGCTATTGAGTTGTTTGAGTTTCTTGTGTATTTTGGATATTAATCCTTTATCAGATGTTTGCAAATATTTTCTCCCATTCTGTAGGTTGCCTCTTTATTCTGTTGTTTCCTTTGCTGTGCGGCTTTTTAGTTTGATACAATCTCATTTGTCTTTTTTTGCTTTTGTTTGTACTTTTCAGGTTGTATCCAAGAAATTATGTCAAGAAGCTTCCCCCCATGCTTTCTTCTACTAGTTTTATAATTTCAGGTCTTGCGTTTAAGTCTTTAATACAGTTTGAGTTGATTTTTATTTTATTTATTTGACAGAGATCACAAGTAGGCAGAGAGGCAGAGAAAGAGAGGGAAGCAGACTCGCCGCTGAGCAGAGAGCCCAATGTGGGGCTCGATCCCAGGACCCTGAGATCATGACCTGAGCCCAAGGCAGAGGCTTAACCGACCGAGCCACCCAGGCGCCCCTGAGTAGATTTTTTTATGTGGTGTGAGATAAGGGTCCAGTTTCATTCTTCTGCATGTGGATACCAGTTTTGTCAGCACTGTTTATTAAAGGGACTGTCCTTTCCCCATTGTGTGTTCTTGGCACCTTTTTTGAAGATCAATTGGCTATAAATATATGGATTTATTTCTGGGCTCTTTATACTGTTCCATTAGTCTATATGACTGTTTTATGCAAATACCTTAATGTTTTGATTACCATAGCTTTATGGTACATATTTTTCCCCAATTTATTAAATTTAAATTTTAGGTAGTTAACATACAGGGTAATATCAGTTTCTGGAGAATAATTCAGTGATTAATCACTTACATACAACACCCAGGGCTCATCATAACAAGTGCCCTCCTTAATACTCATCACCCATCTAGCTTTGGTATATTTTAAAACCAAAAGCATGTTGCCTCCAGCTTTGCTCTTGCTCAAGATTGCTTTGTCCATTCTGGGTCTTTTGTGGTTCCATATGATTTAGACTTTTAAAAAAATTTTTGTGAAAAAAAAAGGCATTGGAATTTTGATAGGGATTGCATTGAATCTGTAGATTGCTTTGAGTGTGGTATGGATTTTTAATAATGTTCTTTAGGTCTGTGAATATGGATATCTTTCCATTTATATGTTTTTTTCTGAATTCCTTTCTTCAATGTGTTATAATTTTCAGTGTATAGATCTTTTACTTCCTTAGTTAAATTTATTCCTAAGTACTTTATTTTTTTAAAATGCTAAGATAAGTGGGATTATTTTCTTAATTTAGGAGGGATAGCTTGTTGTTAGTATAAAGGAACATAATAATTTTTATATATTGATTTTACATCCTGAAACTTTATTGAATTCATTTATTAGTTGTAATAATTTTTTAAAAAAGATATATATTGAAGAGAAAGAGAGAGAGAAAAGGGATAAGCAAGGGGAGGGACAGATGGAGAGAAACTCAAGCAAACTCCATGCTGAGTGCTGAGCCTGATGTGGGGCTTGATCCCACACTCCTGAGATCATGACCTGAGCCGAAATCAAGAGTTGGACGCCCAACCAACTGAGCCACCCAGGCACCTCTAGTTGTAATAATTTTTTGGTGGAGTCTTTAGGGTTTCCTGCATGTAAAATCATGTTATCTGCAAACAGAGACAATTTTACTTATTTCTGATTTGGATGCCTTTTATTTTTTCTTGCCTAATTGATCGGGCTAGGACTTCTAATACTATATTGAATAGAAGGGGTAAGAACAGGATCCTTAAACCTGATTTTAGAGGAAAAGCTTTAAGCTTTGTGCCATTGAATGTGATGTTAACTATGGGCTCGTCATATATGGCCTTGATTATATTGAGGTACATTCCTTCTGTACCTAATTGGTTGACAGTTTTTATCATGAAAGGGTATTAAATTTTTTAAATGCTTTCTCTGCATCCATCGAGATGATCATGTGATATTTATCCTTCATTCTGTTAATGTGGTGCATCACATTTGTTGATTTGTGGATGTTGAACCATCCTTGCATCTTAGGAATACTTCTACTTGACATGGTGTATGATCCTTTTAATGTGATGTTGAATTGGGTATGCTAGTATTTTGTTGAGGATTTTTTTCATTTATTTCATCAGGGATACTGGCCTATAATTTGCATTTATTTCATCAGGGATACTGGCCTATAATTTTCCTGTAGTGTCCTTGCATTTATTTCATCAGGGATACTGGCCTATAATTTTCTTGTAGTGTCCTTCTCTGGATTCAGTATTCAGGTGATGCTGTCCTCATAAAATGAATTTGAAAGTATTTCCTCTTCAGTTTTTTTTAGAATAGTTTCTATTTTGTGGTTCCTTTGTTCCTTTCTTCTCTTGCTGTTGTCTTGGGTTTTTCAACTTCTGATGTATGGCTCTTCATGTCTTATATCGTTTTTAATGCCTTTTAGTCCTTTTGATTGATTTAGTAGGTTGTAGTTCTGAGTTATTTTGAGCATGGCTCTTTGAGATGCTTCCATTTTCTGTACGGATATTATTTTGCTCTTTTTCTTATAATAACTTTGTATGGAAATTGCGTTACTTTTCAGGTGCTCATTTTTATGTTAATTTAATGTTGGTAAATTTTTAGAAGGAAATTTATTTTGGATAGCTTTGCTTACTTTGCAGAGCTCCCTTTTACATTATTTTCCAATGTTGGTTCAAAATGTGGCCATTGGATTTCTGAGATTTCCAGGCTCTTTTTCCAGTATCCCAGCTCTCTTTATCTGGGTCTTCCTTTGTTCTCTGTTGACTCTGTCTTAATGAATTTTGATTCCATCCTCAGTAGAGACCGTGTTCTGAAAGAGAATCCTGACTCTTCATTTTTGAGAGTTCATGGGGGCCCACCCAGACTCTTTAGCCATTTCAGACCTTGCAGGTTCCTTGCATTTAGGTACTGTTGGAGAAAGGATATACCTCTTTTTCATTTGCTGTTCTTTAATTGGCTCAGCACATTTTCCAGTGAATATCCACTAGCTCCTTTGTGGTTCTCTTGGTATCCTGTCACTTCTTACAGCTTCTATAGGGGAGCATTATTTTACCTCTGTCCCCTTAAGGTTTTTCACTGGGCCTGAGAATTAAATTTATATAGGACAGGTTAACAGGGAAAGCATACAGATTTATTTAGTATAAATTTTAAGTGACATTGGAGCCCTCATAACGATATGAAGACCAAAAGAAGCAGTTAGAGTGGAACACTTATATATTGAGTTGGACAGAGAGCAGTAAATTGTGATAATGATACAAGGAGTAGTTACTCATGGAGAAGTGACTAGGAAGATAAGGATTCACAGACAAGATTTGTTTTTACAAATTCCTTTCAGCCTCAGGTCTCCATCCCTGCAGATAAGAATTACTTTCCCAGGACATCTTCCATGTGAGGTTTTATATCTTGCTTTCAGGAAGAAAAAGGGGGAGGTCAGAGCATCTTCTTAAACCTGCTGTTTTTCAAGTACCTTTAGCTCAAAATAATCTTTATGGCCAAATGGCATATTTGGGGTGGAACATTCTGCCATCCCCCTTCACTTCTCTCTTCCTTCCATATGGGCAGCAACTGACATGCAGATCTTGTGGCTGCTGGTGGTTTGTCTATATCTGTGTTTATTTTAGAGTTTGTGGGAAATTTTGCAACATAGTTTTTGTTTTTTTGTGAAAGCTGTATATAGGTTTTTGGCTTTGTTATCTGCTTTGTCAGTTTTTATGTGGGAATTCAGGAAGATCCACAATCCATGCTGTCTCCTACACCCATCTTCTCAGAGTCCCATCAGTTGGTTGATTTTGTGTGTGTGTATATGTGCTTGTTCCTAATGTGGTCTGAAAAATCTGAAGATGAAGTGAATTTGTTTGATAAATTAGGTTCTGCTATGACTTTCTTTGATTAGTGCAAATCTCTGTGCCTAGTAAAGACTCTTTAGTTTTGGTGTTCATTTCCTTCATTAATGATTACTATATAAAATTCAATCTCTAGAGTTGAAAAGAAAGTTTAGTCTATGTAATGGTGAGTTGTGATTTTTTTTTAAAACTAACTATAGTTAAGAGTCTCACAGCTTGAATGAGTGGTTACATATGATCCCATTTACTTAAATGTGAGCCTGTGTTGTCTTCCTACTAGTTACATATATACTAATACATGGTCCTATGTTGCTCTTCAAGGAGTGGTTTTCTTTCCTGTTTCATACGTCTTTCCTAAATGTTATATGCTAGTTAGATTATTCAGGATAACCTGTTACAGAAACAAACTCCCCACCACTTCTTTATTAATTAAGGACCATGATTGCCCTAAACATTATTACTACTCAGAGAAGAAGAAAACTTTAGCAGAAATTGGTTTTATTCAGGTACTTATTTTGTGCAAGAGCTCTTGTATTTCTCCCTGCTGAGGCTTTTAAAGGCCAAACAACATTTTATCATTAAACATAAAATTTAGCATGATTACTTATAATAGTGTTATGTACAGTATAGTTCTGTTTTGATTTTTCCTACAAAGTATTAATACTTTCACTTTCAAAGAGTTTATGGACTAGCTATTGACATAATCTGAATGAGTGAATAAATAAATAATAAGGGATGTAGGAATTTATGTGTGTGTGTGTGTGTGTATTTAGGTTGTCTTTTTCTTCTTTAATGAGTTTTGTTAGCTTGTATCTTTTAAAGAATTGTCCCATTTCTTCTATGTTAGTGAATTTATGGGCATAGAGTTAATTTGTAGTGTTATAGTATCTTAATGTATGTTATAATATTTTAATGTATATTAGATCTATAGTGATGTTTCCTGTCTCATAATTGGTATTGATAGTTTGTGTCTTCTCTTTTTTTCCTTGATCAGCCTGGCTAGAGCTTTATCAATTTTTTTGATCTTTTCAAAAAACCAACTTTAAAAAAATTATTTTAATTCCACTTAGCTAACCTGTAGTGTTATATTAGTTTCAGGGATTCAATATAGGGAATCCCTTTGAATTAGTGTTTTTTATCCTTTGGGTAAATACTTAGTAGTGCAGTTGCTGGATTGTAGGGTAGTTCTATTTTTAACTTTTTGAGGAACCTCCATACTCTTTTTCAGAGTGGCTGCATGAGTTAGTGTTCCACCAATAGTGCAAGAAGTTTCCTTTTTCTTCACATCCTTGACAACACCTGTCGTTTCTTGTGTTGTTGATTTTTAACTCTTCTGACACATGATATCTCATTGTGGTTTTGATTTGCATTTCCCTTATGGTAAGTAATGATGAACATCTTTTCATGTGTCTGTTGGCCATCTGTATGTCTTCTTTGGGGAAATGTCTGTTCATGTCTTCTGCCCATTTTTAAATCAGATTATTTGGTTTTTAGGTGTTGGATTTTGTAAGTTCTTCATATAGTTTGGATATTAACCCTTTATTGGATATGTCACTTGCAAGTATCTTTTCCCATTCTGCAAGTTGCCGTTTCGTTTTGTTGATGTTTCCTTTGCTGTGCAGAAATTTTTTATTTTGATGTAGTCCCAACTGTTTATTTTTGCTTATTCTCCCTTGTCTCAGGAGATATCTCTCAAGTTGCTATGGCCAATGTCAGAGAGGTTACTGCCTGTGTCTCTTCTAGGATTTTTATGGTTTCAGGTCTCACATTAAACAGTCTTTATTTCACTTTGAATTTATTTTTTTGTATGGTGTTAAAAAAAAAAAGGTCCAGTTTGTTTGTTTCTTTCTTTTCAAGATTTTTTTTTTGCTTTCAAGATTTTATTTAAATTCAAGTTAGTTAATATATATAGTGCAGTTTAGTTTCAGGGTTAGAATTTAGTGATTAATCACTTGCATATAACATACAGGTGCCCTCCTTATGCCCATCATCCATTTACACACACAGTGTTCCAGTGTGTCATTTAAAGGCATTGTTTCCTTCTTGATTTTCTGCTTAGATGATCTTTCCATTGATGTAAGTGGGTTGTTAAAGTCCCCTGCTATTACTGTATTATTTTGGATTAGTTCCTTTATGTTTGTCATTGTTTTATGTATTTGGGTGCTCCTGGGTGGGTGTATAAATATTTACAGTTGTTATATCTTCTTGTTGGATTGTCTCCTTTATTATTATACAGAGTTATTCATCATCTCTTGCTACAATCTTTGTTTTAAACTCCCCTTTATCTGATATAACTATTCCACTCTAGCTTTCTTTTGACATCCATTTGCATGATAAGTATTTCTTCATTCCCTCACTTTGAATCTGCTTGTGTCTTTGGGTCTGAAGTGAGTCTCTTATTGGCAGCATATAGATGGATTTTATTTTTTTTATCAGTCTATCACCTTGTATCTTTTGGTTGGAGCATTTAGTCCATTTACATTCAGAATAATTGTTGATACGTATTTATTGCCATTTTATTACTTGTGTGGTCGTTTCTGGAGCTTTTCTCTGATCCTTTCTTGTCTTTCTCTGTTATGGTTTGCTGATTTTCTTTAGTGACACATTTGGATTTCTTTCTCTTTATTCTTTGCACATTTATTAGTGGTTTTTGGTATAAGGTTACCATTAGGTTTGTATATAACCTCTCCTTGATATAGTTGTTAGTGTTACGTTTTAGGTCATTTAAGTTTGAACCCATTCTCTAAGAACCAACTTTTGGTTTTATTGATTTTCTCTGTTTTTCTCTTTTCAGTTTTATTGGTTTCTGCTCTAACCTTAGTTTCTTTTTTATCTGCTTATATTTGTTTTATTTCACTCTTCTTTTTCTAATTTCATACAGAAGCAGCATAGGTTGCTGATGTAAATTCCTTTTCCTTCTCTGCTAATATATGAGTTTAATGCTGTTTGAATATTAACATTTTATTATATTATATTTAAGTATTATATTTAAATTTTAGCAAAACCACGTAATTTATCAGGAAACTCTCCTGAAAGAATGGAGTTCATGGGGATGCATAAAAAGAAAAATTTTGCAGCATGATAGGTTTATTTGGCAAAGTAGGAGAAAATAATGTGCTGGCCGGGGAAGGAATGTTAGAAGTTCATGTTTGTAAATGAAATTATGATGAAAGAAAAGGGATTAAAGATAACTTTAAAAATATTATTTGCCACTAAACAATTACATATCTGTATTTTATTTATTTTATTTAGAAAATGTTGGTGGTAATTGAAGTGCAGTGCAGTTGCCACCGAAAAGAACACTGTGTAACTACACTGTACATACTCAGATGTATTTTTAAAGACATCATGCTATTTTCTGTGTCTAATATATATCACCTATACAGTTTATTTCACTTATAGATGATATAGTTACAGTACATGAGAAGTCTGTATCCATTATAGTGATTGCTGTGTTTTCTTTTCTTGCAGAAATGCTGAGCCGATTGTCAGGATTAGCAAATGTTGTTTTGCATGAATTATCAGGAGAGGACACTGATGAGAATATGAGGGCTTCCCTAGACCCTGTGAGTAGCTCTATTCTGAATTAAACTGATGAGACATATATTCCATGTTCTTCTAAAGGAAAGAATTTAAGATAGAAGGCTTTGAGCAGCCTCCATTTTGCTAGGTGGAAGAGAGGATTTAGAAAAGTATTGATACTTTATGAATGATCCTTCTCCTGTATGTTTGTAGTCTGTGAGTCACAGTGAAGGGAATCAAATCCTGGATGAATTGTTTTAACTTCTCCTCAGGTATATATCCTGTTCCCTGGGAAAGGTTTGAATAATAAGTGGCAGAACTGGGGCACCTTTCAGATTTGAAAATATGTTTGCTATTGTAAATTTATCAACACTTCTCTTACAGCTTGTATTATATTTTCTGATAGCCACATGAGAAATCAAAAGAAGTCCTTTAGTTTTCTGAAAGACAAGCAGTATTTCCTAGTGGCTAAGATAATTTTATTCAACTGCTCCCTTAAATTTAAATTTTGGGCTCCTCCACTTAATAATAGTTTGTTATCTTTGCTTCCTTTTATTTTTCTCTTTGGTAAAATTAGGATAATACCATAAATGAGATAATGTTTTGTTTTGTGAAATGCTTAACATTTACAAAATAATGATTTTAATGGCTATGATAATAAGTATTATTAGATCAGAATTGGAAAGATTTCTTAAGTATGGAAATGAGATGGGCAAAAGATAAGATGAAGTTGGAATGAAGAAACTCTTTTTTGGACACTGATACTCTTTCCCTGATGCACTGGCAACTTTTTGTCTAAATACTAGGCATTACCCCAAGAATCTGACATGGAATTTAATGATAGGACACAAGAAGATGTTCTGGAGCGCCTGGCTTATGCTGAGCAGTTGGTGGTGGAGCTAAAAGAAATAATTAGAGAGAAGGACATTCAATTGCAGCAAAAAGATGAAGTTCTACAGGTACTGTGGTTTTTCTCTTTTCTTGCCAAGCATTGGATAAAAGATAGACACAATATTTGCTTAGATTTTTCTTTTCACTTAGATTATTTCCCTAATACTGTAAAATGATGGCTCCTGAGAATACTTTTGTTCTGTATTAGGTACATGATGAATAAACATTTATATATTTACTGTCGTTGTTCTCTGACAGGAAGAAAGAAAAGCTGCTGATAACAAAATAAAAAAACTAAAACTTCATGCTAAGGCCAAATTAACGTCTTTGAATAAACACATAGAAGAAATGAAGGCACAAGGAGGGACTGTTTTACCTACAGAACCTCAGTCAGAGGAGCAAGTCTCCAAGGTATGGTAATGGGATATACTACACATTTTCTTTCTTTCTTTTTTTTTTTTTTTTAAAGATTTTATTTATTCACTTGACAAACAGAGATCACAAGCAGGCAGAGAGGCAGCAAAGAGAGAGAGAAAGGAGGAAGCAGGCTCCCTGGGGAGCAGAGAGCCTGATGTGGGGCTCGATCCCAGAACCCTGGGATCATGACCCAAGCTGAAGGCAGAGGCTTTAACCCACTGAGCCACCCAGGCACCCCTATAGTTCTTTTAAATAAATGACTTTATCTCCTTCATTTTCAGCATGATAAGAGTTCTACGGAAGAAGAGACAGAAGTAGAAAAGATAAAACATAAACTCCAGGAGAAGGAGGAACTAATTAGCTGTTTGCAAGCCCAACTTTCCCAGGCACAGGGAGAGCAAACTACACAGGTAGGGGTGTTAAGTCACCTCTTAGTCATTAAGTTGATGAATCGCTAAAATCCAGTGGATTATTATATGACAAATACATTTTTCTAGATGGCCAATGGATATTTACCTATGTATGTATCAATTTACTTTCTTCTTCCCTTTCCTTCTCTCATCAACTTCCTTTCCTTCCTACCTAAGTCTAGTAATTGAGTGTTTGCCATTCTTGTTTGAGGTTTGTGGAGATTCAGTATGCCCTTTAATATATGGTTTCACATATTTTTATTTCAGAAGAATTTTTTGTTAGGGAAGGAAAAAATGAAAGAAGATGGGATCAGGAGGGAGAGAAACCATAAGAAACTCTTAATCTCACAAAACAAACTGAGGGTTGTGGGGGGTGGTGGGAGGCAGATAGGGAGAGGGTGGCTGGGTTATGGACATTGAGGAGGGTATGTGCTATGGTAAGTGCTGCGAAGTGTGTAAGCCTGATGATTCGCAGACCTGTACCCCTGGGGCTAATAATACATCATATATTAACTTCAAAAAAAATTACATAGTTTGTGGTATTTGGTCTGTTTTCTTATCTAGGGACTTCTATTATCTGTATGTTCCTTCTTTGATTATCTTTAGTATTTGTCAATTACTTTCAATTCCTTTTTATTTATTTCTTCATTTTAAAGTTTCTTCTTTATTTGTCCTTCACCTAAGTCTTTCTGTTTATTTACTTTTGTGTTCCTTCTTGTTTAAACTTCTTTTTCTGAAAAATTTTTCATATATATTAAATTTTTCCAAATTTCAGTCACCTCATTTCTGATTTCTCTGAGTCTGATTATGCTGTTTTTCTGTGTCTTGTACAATTTTCTTAATTTTTTAAATACATTTTGAGATAGAGTACAGTTTTGATTTGTTTTTTGAACATGCCTCTGGTCTGTTATTATCTGTATATTGTTTTGCTCCTTAGCTTTTTTTTTTTTTAATAGTAACTTTGTATGAAATTTGACCTTGACCCTTTTATAGTCCTTACTTTTGTGGGCAATTAATTTTTCTAAACTTCTGGAAGTAGCCTTGGTTCAGGAAAGCTTTTCTTTACTTAACAGACCTCTGTCTTTTGTTGTTATTTTTGTATTGTGTCCAAATATTTGGCAGCTGTATTTCCTGGTTTTCTTTCTCCTCTCCTTCACTTTGGCCTATACCAACATTGTGCAATAGTAATATAACGTAAGCCACATGTAGAATTTAAAATTTAATAGCAGAAACAGGTAAAATTAATTTTAACAATGTATTTCATGTAGTCCAATATATTCAAAATATACTTTTGAGATTAATAGAATGATTATTTCTGTGTTTTTTTTTTGCATTGTCTGAAATTTGGTTTGTATTTTTACATTGTATCTCAATTTGGATTAATAAATTCTCATTGGAAATACTTCTTCTCTGTTTAGATTTCATAAAATGTCCAGTTGAGAAAATAGATTAATATACTTAAGTTGTTCCAGACATATGTAAAAGCTTTCTAATAACTGAACCAAGGGCTGAAACATCATTTTTCTTAAGATCTGCATAAGTATCAACTGTGACCATGCTATCTGCATGAAGTATTCAAATAAATACATTACAATGATACATGAGTGTGTAGGAAAAAATCTTTCAAACTGAATGAATCCACTGACACCTACTAGTTAGGCAATGTGTTTCTTGTAATACTAGGAAGAGCATGCACACTTGTTACTTGTATAACAATTTAAGAGTACTAGACATTATGCAATAAGGTGAAATATAGTTGTATTTAATGGGAAAATAATTTACAGTTCAATTAACTAAATTAAATAATATTAATAATTAAACTCCTCATTTGCGTTAGTCATATTTCAAGCCTTCTGGAGCCATATGTAGCTAGTTGATAATGAATTATACAGCATGTGTACAGACCTTTTTCTCCTGTTTCTGTTATCTCTATTCTGCGTAATTTTTATTTCACTTCTAGAAGTTTCTTCTTATTTCTGGTCCATGTCTTAGAAGAGAGCCCTGATGAGGCAGTTTTGAGAATTCAGAGGAGCTAAGTTGTTCTAGACTTTAAGTCCTACTTGGACCCCTTGCATTTACCCAGTATTGGAGAATGGGGAAGCCCTGCCAGTTTAAGTGGCTGTTCTAAGATTGGCCAGCTGTGCTTTCCAGTAAGAACTTGTTGGCTGTTTCGGGGTTTTCCTGTTCTCCTGGCCATTAATGTTGCTCTGTTGCTGCCTGCTTCCTCTTGCATAGATGCTAATGACATGCAGGTCTTGTGCCTTTTGGTGGTTTACTCTGCCTGTTGTATTTTGGGGTCTGGGGGACTGCCTTCTGAATTTTACTATAAACATTGTCCATGAGTTTTTGGTTTTACTATTTAGTTGTACTGTTTCTATGTGAGGATTCAGATAAGTTGAAAAAGAGCTGCTGTTGCTTTTGTTTTCCTCTGACAAATAATTCTGATAATTACTTTTAAAAAACCCCAGCACATGTAGTTCTTTTTTGTATTAAATGCAAATTAGAAGGATATTGGTAGGTATTTTGGGCAATTGAGAAAGGAAGGTCAAAGAATTAGGAGTGCTAATTCTTTTGTTTAAATAAATACTTTTTTCCTTCTGTGTCTCCAGTTTGATAAGAGTTCAACAGAGATGGAAGAATTTTTAATGATGAAGCAACAGCTCCAAGAGAAGGAGGAACTCATTAGTACTCTGAAAGCCCAGCTCAGTCAGACGCAGGCAGAGCAAGCAGCTCAGGTAGGTTGGAAGGTACCTCATGAGCATTAGAATAAAGAATCATGAAAGTCTAATGGTGACAAGCCAATTCAGACAGTCATTTTTTAAAACCTCAGTATATAAAAGTATAGTAGCTAGAATGTTGTAGTAGAAATTAGAAGCGTATAGTAGTAGACGAAATTAGAAGTGTCATTTACCTTGATGAATTTGCCATAGCCTGTTTTATGGCTGTTTCTTAGTTATACGAGCCTGAAAGTTGGTTTTAATAGCACACAGAACTTCAGTCTCTTGGGAATGGACTCACATTGTTTGAACGAGACTGGTAGATAAACCAAAAGAAATACAAATGATTATGTCCATTCTTTCCCTATAGTAAAACCTTAATAGGAAGTTAAATTATAATCAGAAGATTACTTAGTGGGCATATAATGAGAAAGTGGTATAGGTTATGTGATTCAGTGTTATATGGCACTAATATGTAATATTCCTCATATTTATTTCTGATACCAGGATCAGACAGTTTGAACTGGCATTCTCAACTCCTTCTGTCTGTTTTTCTAAATTTCTACTTTGACCACCCACCTCTGCATTTTTCCTTTGAGAAAGTTTTTGACTTATGAAACTTTTTTTCCTGTGAAGTATCTTTGCATGATAGTTAGTCTTTTCCATTGAGTGTTTTTCATTTTTTGGTAACTTATGGTATTAATGATGTTTTCTGTCCATGGATGGCCTGCTGCTGTGTATACAGTTAAATAGTGTATCTTGAAATCCTTACTTTTATCTGTTAGCTTTTATTGTATCCTTTTTATGTACAAGAACTATATACAATGTATGATAGAGAAATACAAAATGTGATTTTTACGAGTGGCTTAAAACATGGAAAGCCAAGAATATAAATATATTGATAGGTCCATCATAATGCAAGCCATTCAGAATAAGTGAATAGTAAGCATCAACACAAATGTAAAGTATTTTAAGAGGTCAAAGAGGTTACCATGAGTGTGACAACCAAGGAAGGTACATGGAAAACTTAGGATTTAGGCAAAACTGTGATGGATAGCTAATAATCTCAATAAGATGGTTGAACGTATTCCATTTGTGGGAAATGGTCTGAGCAAAATCACAGAGAGAAAAATGAATATGGTACATTTATAGGAAAGGATGTGTAGATGCATTTGGCTAATGAAGGACACCAGTGCCTATACATTTGCAACACAGGATTTCAAATTCATAGTAATGTTAGAATTCAGAGAATCAAAAAAATTATGAGATTTTTTCCTACCTAGAAGGAGAGCCGTTCAAGATGTCACAAATTGAGAAATTAGCAATAGTTGAAGGACCAATACAAAATGGGCAAGTTAAGATCAGGTGAGCATGCTCAATTACAGATCTTAAAGGAAGTAAATAAGCAGGCATTCATCTGCAGACATCCACATCCTCAAAACAAAACAAAACTAAAACACTGGAACTAAATAGCTCACAGTCAACTTACTTCCATTTTATTCTGTTAAGAGCCAGTTACAAGTGAGGATGATCTAGAAACTAGCAAGTAATGACAGCTGAAAATAACTGCCTGGGGAGGTGGTGTGGATTTGGAAATACATGAAGTTCTTTGGTAGAAGCAGTTCTTTGAAGACTAGCTAACATTCTTGATGAATATGGATGCAGAAATTCTCAGTAAAACCCTACCAAAACGAATCCAACAATACATTAAGAAAAATCATTCACCACAATCAAATGGGATTTATTCCAGTTGTAGAGAATTTTGAGTAAAAGATCTTTTAGTTTGAAGTTTGCCTTACAGGGCATGACAATTTCACTTGAATGTGTGTGCTATTAACATGCCTAGGACTTTGCAGAAATAATTTCACTTTGTAGTTTTAATATTCTAATCTCTGCAGAACTTTTGAAAAATATACCTCTTGTATATTTAAGCATTTCTAATAACATGCAAATATAATTTTTAATCAGAATTTATATTTGGGCTGATTTCTGAGTTTGATAATAGGATTTCTCTTACATTGGGAAGTTACTGTCAGGCATACCTATCTCTCTTCCAGCATTCTCATCCTTGACATTAAAAATTTGATTAAAATCTATTGCCTATCAGTTCTTAGTGTTCGTCTTGGAAGAATAGGGTGTGAGTTTTGTTTGTGCAATATTCGGGGAGTGTAACGTGTATAGTTTCTTTGGTGTGTGTCTTTAGTTGAGTTCCATGCAGCAGGTGGTCCGAGAGAAAGATGCCCGCTTTGAAACACAAGTTCGTCTTCATGAAGATGAGCTTCTTCAGTTAGTAACCCAGGCAGATGTGGAAACAGAGATGCAACAGGTGTGTTGCTAAAACTTAGTAGAATGACTGTCATTTGGTTAACATTTAAAATGATCACGGCCACTTTTCTACCCTTACATACTGCTCTCCACTTGGTCTTAGTGTGCCCCTTAATTGGCTTCTTTTTGGTGATCTTGTCATCTGTTGCATATTAATATTTATTTTTTCTTGTCATTACCTTGCCTTTTATGCCTCTAACCAGGTTGTTGGTACTCAAAAGCTGGCTTTAATTGGCAAATGTACGTGGTAGTCGGAAATCAGTTTCTCTTCAGTTTGCCAATTGTAGCTTCATTAAACACCTGATCCAAAGCTCAAATCAATGAAGCTAGTTTTAAACTTCCAAAAAATTAAAGGAAAAGGAGTGATTTTGAAACATAAAGTCTTTTATTAAATTGATTATTCTTAAAAAAATAATTGAGTATATTTTGGAAATTGGCTTCATTGTTTTTATCATCTACTAACTCCAAGGTATTTATTTTTATGTGTGTGTAGTGTAGTGTGGTAACCAAAAGTGCTCTAGTGGTATTTCATGGTTGATCCATTTAATTGTTTTTGAGTGAAAACTTCTTCCATATTCTAAGTAATCCTTCAGAATACACTTTTTGAACTGGAATATTAATGTATACATGTATTATTGACTTATTTATCCAACAAATGTTTATCGAGTGCATGTCCTATGCATGAAAACTAGAAGAGAAGGTTCTTGCCTGCATAGAATGTCTTTGTTGGTGAGTGAGATATACTTGCACTTATGTTACTGAGGTGTAGGACATTGACTCTCTAGTTTTAAAAGTGGTTGTATCATTTTCTCGAATAGTTAAAAAGACTCCCTAATTCAGGGGCTTGCTTGTGTCTCAGTTTAGCTATTGTCACTATACTGGAGAAGTCATTTTTGGAGATTCTTTTTTTTGCTGCTGGATGGGGAGCATGGCATGCTGGTGTCCCACTCTTTAATCTGCCATCCTCAACATTCAGAACTCTTAAATACACAAATCTACATGATCTTTTGAAAGGTAAACAGATAACGGTGCTCATTGGTTTAGCACACTGTATCTAAAACATTTCCTTCTCAGAAATTAAAGGTGCTGCAGAGGAAGCTTGAAGAGCATGAAGAAGCCTTATTGGGCCGTGCTCAGGTCGTGGGCTTGCTGCAACAGGAGTTGACTACTGCTGAACAGAAAAACCAGGTACTGCCTTGTGATCTTTACTGCCTGCCTTGGGAGTGGAGTATTCATTTTCACCTTGTTTTTATTTATTTATTTATTTATTTTGGGGGGTTGGGAAGGGGCAGAGGGGAAGAGAGAGAGAGAATCTTTTTTTTTTTCCAGTGTTACAAAATTAATTTTTTATGCACCACGCTCAGTGCTCCATGCAATACATGCTCTCCTTAATACCCACTGCCAGGCTCACCCATCCCCCCACCCCACTGCCCTCCAAAACCCTCAGTATATTTCTTAGAGTCCACAGTCTCTCATTGTTTGTCTCCCCCTCCTACTTCCCCCAACTCACTTCTCCTCTCCTTCTCCCAATGTCCTCCATGTTATTCCTTATACTCCACAAGTAAGTGAAACCATATGATACTTGACTCTTTCTGCTTGACTTATTTCACTCAGCTTAATCTCTTCCAGTCTCATCCATGTTGATACAAAAGTTGGGTATTCATCCTTTCTGATAGAGGCATAATACTCCATTGTATATATGGACCATATCTTCTTTATCCATTCGTCCATTGAAGGGCATCTTGGTTCTTTCCATGGTTTGGCAACTATGGCCATTGCTGCTATGAACATTGGGGTACAGATGGCCCTTCTTTTCACTACATCTGTATCTTTGGGGTAAATACCCAGTAGTGCAATTGTAGGGTCATAGGGAAGCTCTATTTTTCATTTTTTTAAAAGATTTTATTTATTTATTTGACAGACAAAGTGGCTGCGCCAACTTGCATTCCTACCAACAGTGTAAGAGGGTTCCCCTTTCTCCACATTCTCTCCAACACTTGTTGTTTACCGTCTTGTTAATTTTGGCCATTCTAACTGGTGTCAGGTGGTATCTCAATGTGGTTTTGATTTGAATCTCCCTGATGGCTAATGATGAACATTTTTTCATGTGCGTGTTACCCTTTGTATGTCTTCTTTGGAGAAGTGTCTGTTCATGTCTTCTGTCCATTTTTTGACGTGGTTATCTGTTTTGTGTGTGCTGAGTTTGAGGAGTTCTTTATAGATCTTGTATATCAGCCATTTGTCTGTAGTGTTATTTGTGATTATCTTCTCCCATTCCGTGGGTTGCCTCTTTGTTTTGTTGACTGTTTCCTTTGCTGTGCAGAAGCTTTTGATTTTGATGAAATCCCACAAGTTCATTTTCTCTTTTGTTTTCTTTGCCTTTGGAGACATATTTTGAAAGAAGTTGCTGTGTCCAATGTCAAAGAGGTTACTGCCTATGTTCTGCTCTAGGATTTTGATAGATTCCTGCCTTACAGTGAGGTCTTTTATCCAGTTCTATTTATCTTTGTGTATGGTGTAAGAGAATGGTCGAGTTTCATTCTTCTATACATAGCTTTCCAATTTTCCCAGCACCATTTATTGAAGAGACTGTCTTTTTTCCACTGTATATTTTTTCCTGCTTTGTCGAAGATTATTTGACCATAGAGTTGAGGATCCATATCTGGGCTCTCTACTCTGTTCCACTGGTCTATGTGTTTGTTTTTGTGCCAGTACCATGCTGTCTTGGTGATCACAGCTTTGCAGTAAAGCTTGAAATCAGGCAATGTGATGCCCCCAGTTTTGTTTTTCTTTTTCAGCATTTCCTTAGCAACTCAGGGTATCTTCTGGTACCATATAAATTTTAGGATTGTTTGTTCCAGCTCTTTAAAAAATGCCAGTGGAATTTTGATTGGGATGGCATTGAAAGTATAGATTGCTCTAGGCAGTATAGATATTTTAACAATGTTTATTCTTCTGATCCATGAGCATGGAATGCTCTTCCATCTTTTTATGTCTTTTTCAATTTCTTTTTTTTTTTTAAATATTTTATTTATTTATTTGTCAGAGAGAGAGAGCGAGAGAGCGAGCACAGGCAGGCAGAGGCAGAGGGAGAAGCAGGCTCCCCACTGAGCAAGGAGCCCTATGTGGGGCTCGATCCCAGGACGCCGGGATCATGACCTGAGCCAAAGGCAGCTGCTTAACCAACTGAGCCACCCAGGCGTCCCTCTTTTTCAATTTCTTTCATGAGTGTTCTCTAGTTCCTCGAGTACAGATCCTTTACCTCTTTGGTTAAGTTTATTCCCAGGTATGTTATGATTCTTGGTGCTATAGTAAATGGAATCGATTCTCTAATTCCCCTTTCTGTATTTTCATTGTTAGTGTATAAGATAGCAACTGATTTCTGGACATTGATTTCGTATCCTGCCACATTACTAAATTGCAGTATGAGTTCCAGTAGTTTGGGGGTGGAGTCCTTTAGGTTTTTCATATAAAGTATCATGTCATCTGCGAAGAGAGAGAGTTTGATTTCTTCTTTGCCAATTTGAATACCTTTTATTTCTTTTTGTTGTGTGATTGCTGTTGCTAGGACTTCTAGTACTATGTTGAACAACAGTGGCGAGAGTGGACATCCTTGTCATGGTACTGATCTCAAAGGGAAGGCTGTCAGCTTTTCCCCATTGAGAATGATATTCACTGTGGGTTTTTCATAGAGATTTAATGAAGTTGAGGCATGTTTCCTCTATCCCTATACTTTGAAGCATTTTAATCAGGAACAGATGCTGTATCTTGTCAAATGCTTTTTCTGCATCAATTGAGAGGACCATGTGGTTCTTCTCTCTTCTCTTATTGATTTATTCTATCACATTGATTGATTTATGAATGTTGAACCACCCTTATATCCCATGGATGAATCCCACCTGGTCATGGTGGACAATCTTTTTAATGTACTGTTGAATTCTGTTAGCTAAGATCTTGTCGAGAATCTTGGCATCCATATTTATCAGGGATATTGGTCTGAAATTCTCCTTTTTGGTGGGGTCTTTGCCTGGTTCTGGGATCAGGGTAATGCTGACTTCATAAAAAGAGTCTGGAAGTTTTCCTTCTGTTTCTATTTTTGAAACACCTTCAGGAGAATAGGCATTATTTCTTCTTTGAACGCTTGGTAGAATTCTCCAGGGAATCCGTCAGGTCCTGGGCTCTTGTTTTTTGGCAGGTTTTTGATCACTGCTTCAATCTAGTTACTAGATATTGGTCTATTCAGGTTGTCAATTTCTTCCTGATTCAGTTTTGGAAGTTTATAGTTTTCCAGGAATGCACCCATTTCGTCTAGGTTGCTTAACTTACTGGTGTATAACCGTTGATGAGAATTTCTGATGATTGTTTCTATTTCCTTGGTGTTAGTTGTGATCTCTCCCTTTTCACTCATACTTTTATTAATTTGGGTCCTCTCTCTTTTCTTTTGGATTAGTTTAGCCAATGGTTTATTGATCTTAATGATCTTTCAAAAAACCAGCTTCTAGTTTCGTTGATATGTTCTACTGTATCTCTAGTTTCTTTCTCATTGATGTCTGCTCTAATCTTGATTAGTTGGCTTCTTGTTTGTGGTGTTGGCTTAATTTGTTGTTGGTTCTCCTGTTCTTTAAGGTGTAAAGAAAGCTGGTGTCTTCAGGATTTTTCCATTTTTTTGAGGGAGGCTTGGATGGCTATGTATTTCCCCGTTAGGACCGCCTTTGCCATATCCCATAGGTTTTAGACTGAAGTGTCTTCATTCTCATTGGTTTCCATGAATGGTTTAAGTTCTTTGATTTCCTGGTTGATCCAAACCATCTTAAGCAGGGTGATCTTTAGCTTCCAAGTGTTTGAATTCCTTTTAAACCTTCTTGTGGTTAAGTTCCAGTTTCAAAGCATTGTGGTCTGAGAATATACAGGGAATAATCTCAATCTTTTGATACCGGTTGAGCTCTGATTTGTGACCTAGCATGTGGTCTATTCTGGAGAAAATTCCAGGTGTACTTGAGAAGAATGAGTATTCTGTTGTTTTAGGGTGGAATGTTCTATATATATCTATGAGGTCCATCTGGTCCAATGTGTCATTCAATGCTCTTGTTTCTTTATTGATTTTCTGCTTCGATGATCTGTCTATTACTGAGAGACGTGTTAAGATCTCCTACTATTAATGTATTCATATCAATATGACTCTTTATCTTGATTAATAGTTTTCTTATGTAGTGGGCTGCTCCTGTATTGGGGACATAAATATTTACAATTGTTAGATCTTCTTGGTGGATAGACACTTTAAGAATGATGTAGTGTCCTTCTTTATCTCTGACTATAGTTTTTAGTTTAAAATTTAATTTATCTGATATGAGAGTCACTACCCCAGCTTTCTTTTGAGGCCCATTGGTATGAAAGATGCTTCTCCATCCCTTCACTTTCAGTTTGGATGTATCCTTAGGTCCCAGATGGGTCTCTTATAGACAAATATGGACGGGTCCTGTTTTATCCAGTCTGCAACCCTGAGCTATTTTATGGGAGCATTTAGGCCATTTATGTTGAGAGTGATGATTGAAAGATATGTTTTTACTGACATCATGTTGCCTGTGAAGTCCTTGTTTCTATAGATTGTCTCTGTAAATTTCTGTTCTATGACACTCTTGGGTTCTTTCTTCTTTTATAGAACCCGGTTACTATTTCTTGTAGTGCCAGCTTGGTGGTCACATACTCTTTTAAACCCTGCTGGTCTTGGAAGCTCTTTATCTCTCCATCCATTTTGAATGTCAGCCTTGCTGAATAAAGTATGCTTGGCTGCATGTTCTTCTAATTAAGTGCCCTGAATATGTCTTGCCAGCCTTTTCTGGCTTGCCAGGTTTCTGTGGACAGGTCTGATGTTATTCTGATGGGCCTTCCTCTGTATGTAAGGAATCTCTTCCCCCATTTGCTCTCAAAAGCTCTTGTCTAAAATTATGATTCGTCAGTCTTACAATCAAGTGCCTCAAGGTCTTTCTAGATTCGTTGATCTTTGGGGGTGTTCTTTCTACCCCTAGGACACAAACACAAAAATTCCCCAGATTGGAAAAATTTTCATGGAGAATTTGTTAAACTATATCTTCTAGTCTTCTTTCTTTCTCCGCCCCCTCAGGGATACCAGTAATTTTGATGTTGGAACGTTTCATGGCATCATTTATTTTCCTAATTCTGTTTTCATGACTTCTAAGCTGTTTGTTCCAGGCCTCCTCCTGATCCTTTTTCTCTATCAGTTTGTCCTCTAGATCATTCATTCTATCTTCTGCCTCAGTTACCCTAGCTATTAGAGTATTTAGATTAGATTGGATCTCATTGCTAGCATTTTTTTTTAATTAGTAGTGTTTTATTTTTTTTCCTGGGTGTTGGATACATTGATGTTTGTTATACTGTTTTAAAATTTTTAAATTTTTTTATTAACATATAATGTATGATTAGCCCCAGGGGTACAGCTCTGTGAATCGCCAGGTTTATACACTTCACAGCACTCACCATAGCACATACCCTCCCTAATGTCCATAACACAACCACCCTCTCCCTACCCCCCCCCCCCCGGAAACTCTCAGTTTGTTTTGTGAGATTAAGAATCTCTTATGGTTTGTCTCCCTCCCAATCCCATCTTGTTTCATTTATTCTTTTCCTACCCCCCAAATCCTCCACATTACATCTCCACATCCTTATATCAGGGAGATCGTATGATAGTTGTCTTTCTCTGATTAACTTATTTCACTCAGCATAATACCCTCTAGTTCCATCCACGTCTTCACAAATGGCAAGATTTCATTTCTTTTGATGGCTGCATAGTATTCCATTGTATGTATTTACCACATCTTCTTTATCCCTTCATCTGTCGATGCACATCTAGGTTCTTTCCATAGTTTGGCTATTGTGGACGTTGCTGCTATAAACATTCAGGTGCACGTGCCCCTTTGGATCACTACGTTTGTATCTTTAGGGTAAATACCCAGTAGTGCAATTGCTGGGTCGTAGGGTGGCTCTATTTTCAACTTTTTGAGGAAACTCCACACTGTTTTCCAGAGTGGTTGCACCTGCTTTCATTCTCACCAACAGTGTAGGAGGGTTCCCCTTTCTCTGCATCCTCGCCAACATCTGTCATTGCCTGACTTGTTAATTTTAGCCATTCTGACTGGTGTGAGGTGATATCTCAGTGTGGTTTTGATTTGTATTTCCCTGATGCCGAGTGATGTGGAGCACTTTTTCATGTGTCTGTTGGCCATCTGGATGTCTTCTTTGCAGAAATGTCTGTTCATGTCCTCTTCCCATTTCTTGATTGGATTATTTGTTCTCTGGGTGTTGAGTTTGATAAGCTCTTTATAGATTTTGGATACTAGCCATTTATCTGATATGTCGTTTGCAAATATCTTCTCCCATTCTGTCAGTTGTCTTTTGGTTTTGTTAACTGTTTCCTTTGCTGTGCAAAAGCTTTTGATCTTGATGAGGTCCCAGTAGTTCATTTTTGCCCTGTTTCCCTTGTCTTCGGCAATGTTCCTAGGAAGAAGTTGTTGCGGCTGAGGTCGAAGAGGTTGCTGTCTGTGTTCTCCTCAAGGATTTTGATGGGTTCCTTTCTCACATTAAGGTCTTTCATCCATTTTGAGTCTATTTTCATGTGTGGTGTAAGGAAATGGGCCAGTTTCATTTTTCTGCATGTGGCTGTCCAATTTTCCCAACAGCATTTGTTGAAGAGACTGTCTTTTTTCCTTTGGACATTCTTTCCTGCTTTGTCAAAGATTAGTTGACCATAGAGTTCAGGGTCTATTTCTGGGCTCTCTATTCTGTTCCATTGATTTATGTTTCTGTTTTTGTGCCAGTACCATGCTGACTTGATGATGACAGCTTTGTAATAGATCTTGAAGTCTGGAATTGTGATGCCACCAACTTTGACTTTCTTTTTCATTATCCTCTGGCTATTCGAGGTCTTTTCTGGTTCCACATAAATTTTAGGATTATTTGTTCCATTTCTTTGAAAAAAATGGATGGTATTTTGATAGGGATTGCATTAAACATGTAGATTGCTTTAGGTAGCATAGACATTTTCACAATATTTGTCCTTCCAATCCATCAGCATGGAATATTTTTCCATTTCTTTGTGTCTTCCTCAATTTCTTTCATGAGTACTTTATAGTTTTCTGAGTATAGATTCTTTGCCTCTTTGGTTAGGTTTATTCCTAGGTATCTTATGGTTTTGGGTGCAATTATAAATGGGATTGACTCCTTAATTTCTCTTTCTTCTGTCTTGGTGTTGGTGTATAGAAATGCAACTGATTTCTGTGCATTGATTTTATATCCTGACACTTTACTGAATTTCTGTATAAGTTTTAGCAGATTTGGAGTGGAGTCTTTTGGGTTTTCCACAAACAGTATCATATCATCTGCAAAGAGTGATAGTTTGACTTCTTCTTTGCCGATTCGGATGCTTTAATTTCTTTTTGTTGTCTGATTGCTGAGGCTAGGACTTCTAGTACTATGTTGAATAGCAGTGGTGATAGTGGACATCCCTGCCATGTTCCTGACCTTAGCAGAAAAGCTCTCAGTTTTTCTCCATTGAGAATGATATTAACGGTGGGTTTTTCATAGATGGCTTTGATGATACTGAGGTATGTGCCCTCTATCCCTACACTGTGAAGATTTTTCGATCAGGAAGGGACGCTGTACTTTGTCAAATGCTTTCTCAGCATCTATTGAGAGTATCATATGGTTCTTGTTCTTTCTTTTATTAATGTATTGTATCACATTGATTGATTTGCGGATGTTGAACCAACCTTGCAGCCCTGGAATAAATCCCACTTGGTCGTGGTGAATAATCCTTTTAGTGTACTGTTGGATCCTATTGGGTAGTATTTTGGTGAGAATTTTTGCATCTGTATTCATCAAGGATATTGGTTTGTAATTCTCTTTTTTGATGGGATCCTTGTCTGGTTTTGGGATCAAGGTAATGCTGGCCTCATAAAATCAGTTTGGAAGTTTTCCTTCCATTTCAATTTTTGGAACAGTTCAGGAGAATAGGTATGTATTCTTCTTTAAATGTTTGGTAGAATTCCCCTGGGAAGCCGTCTGGCCCTGGGCTCTTGTTTGTTTGGAGATTTTTGATGACTGTTTCAATCTCATTACTGGTTATGGGTCTGTTCAGGTTTTCTATTTCTTCCTGGTTCAGTTGTGATAGTTTATATGTCTCTAGGAATGCATCCATTTCTTCCAGATTGTCAAATTTCCTGGCGTATTGTTGCTTATAATATATTCTTTTAATTGTTTGTATTTCTTTGGTGTTGGTTGTGATCTCTCCTCTTTCATTCATGATTTTATTCATTTGGGTCCTTTCTCTTTTCTTTTTGATAAGTCTGGCCAGGGGTTTATCAATCTTATTAAGTCTTTCAAAGAACCAGCTCCTAGTTTCGTTGATTTGTTCTGTTGGTTTTTTTTCTTTCAATTTCCTTGATTTTTGCTCTGATCCTTACTATTTCTCTTCTTCTGCTGGGTTTAGGATTTCTTTGTTGTTCTTTCTCCAGCTCCTTTAGGGGTAGGGTTAGGTTGTATATTTGAGACCTTTCTTGTTTCTTGAGAAAGGCTTGTATTGCTGTATATTTTCCTCTCAGGACTCCCTTTGCTGTGTCCCACAGATTTTGAACCAGTTTGTTTTCATTTTCATTTGTTTCCATGAATTTTTTCAATTCTTCTTTAATTTCCTGGTTGACCCATTCATTCTTTAGAAGGATGCTCTTTAGTTCCATGTATTTGGGTTCTTTCCAACTTTCCTCTTTAGTTCTAGCTTGAGAGCATTATTTTCTGAAAATATGCAGGGAATCATCCCAGTCTTTTGATACTGGTTGAGACCTGATTTATGACCCAGGATGTGATCTATTCTGGAGAATGTTCCCATGTGCACTAGAGAAGAATGTGTATTCTGTTGCATTGGGATGGAATGTTCTAAGTATATCTGTGATGTCCATCTGGTCCACTGTGTCATTTAAGGCCTTTATTTCCTTGTTGGTCTTTTGTTTGGATAATCTGTCCATTTCAGTGAGGGGAGTGTTAAAGTCCCCTGCTATTACTGTATTATTGTCGATGTGTTTCTTTGATTTTGTTATTAATTTGTTTATATAGTTGGCTGCTCCCATGTTAGGGGCATAGACATTTAAAATTGTTAGGTCTTTTTGTTGGGCAGACCCTTTGAGTATGACATGGTGTCCTTCCTCATCTCTTATTATAGTCTTTGGCTTAAAATCTAATTTATCTGATATAAGGATTGCTACCCAGCTTTCTTTTGATGTCCATTAGCATGGTAAATTGTTTTCCACCCCGTCACTTTAAATCTGGAGGTGTCTTTGGGTCTGAAATGAGTTTCTTGTAGACAGCATATTGATGGTTGTTTTTTTTTTTTTTTAATCCATTCTGATACCCTGTGTCTTTTGATTGTGGCGTTTAGCCTATTTACATTCAGGGTAACTATTGACAGACATGAATTTAGTGCTATTGTATTGCCTGTAAGGTGACTGTTACTGTTTATTGTTTCTGTTCCTTTCTGGTCTACTACTTTTAGGCTCTCTCTTTGCTTAGAGAACCCTTTCAATATTTCCTGTAGAGCTGGTTTGGTGTTTACAAATTCTTTTAGTTTTTGTTTGTCCTGGAAGCTTTTTATCTCTCCTTCTATGTTCAGTGATAGCCTAGCTGGATATAGTATTCTTGGCTGCATGTTTTTCTCGTTTAGTGCTCTGAATATATCATGCCAGTTCTTTCTGGCCTGCCAAGTCTCTGTGGATAAGTGTGCTGCCAATCTAATATTTTTACTGTTGTATGTTACAGACTTCCTGTCCCGGGCTGCTTTCAGGATTTTCTGTTTGTCCCTAAGACTTGTAAATTTTACTATTAGATGACAGGGTGTGGATCTATTCTTATTGATTTGGAGGGGGGTTCTCTGTGCCTCCTGCAATTTGATGCTTGTTCCCTTTGCCATATTACGGAAATTCTCTACAATAATTCTCTCCAGTATACCTTCTGCTCCTCCTCTCTCTTTCTTCTTCTTCTGGAATCCCAATTATTCTAATGTTGTTTCATCTTATGGTATCACTTATCTCTCGAATTCTCCCCTTGTGGTCCAGTAGTTGTTTGTCTCTCTTTTGCTCAGCTTCTTTATTCTCTGTCATTTGGTCTTCTATATCACTAATTCTCTCTTCTGCCTCATTTTTCCTAGCAATAAGAGCCTCCATTTTTGTTTGCACCTCATTAATAGCTTTTTTGATTTTGGCTTTGTTTGGTTTTAGTTCTTTTATTTCTCCAGAAAGGGCTTTTCTTTCTCCAGACAGTATTTCTCTAATATCTTCCATGCCTTTTTTGAGCCCAGCTAGCAGCTTGAGAATCGTCATTCTGAACTCTAGATCTGATATATTACCAATGTCTGTATTTATTAGGTCCCTAGCCTTCGATACTTCCTCTTGTTCTTTTTTTTGTGGTGAGTTTTTCTGCCTTGTGATTTTATCCAGGTAAGAATATATGAAGGAGCAAATAAAATACTAAAAGGGTGGCAAAGACCCCAGGAAAATGTACTTTAACCAAATCAGAAGAGACCCCAAATTGTGGGGGGGAGAAAGGGGTAAAAAGAAGTTCAAGAAAAAAAAAATTAAAAAAGGAAAAAATATAAAAAAGAATATATATATATATGTATATATTAGACTGGTGAATAGAACAGGGTCACCCATTTAATTTGGGGAGTATTTTGGTCTCTTAGATGAAGCTTCCTCCCAAAATTTTAAAGAATGAAAAACATGTGTAAGGGTAAAGACAATGAGGGGATGGAATATGGCTATAAAGATGAAAATTAAAAAAAAAATTTTTCTAAAAAGATGTTGATAAGATAAATTGGTTGGGAGAATAAAGAAAAAGAGTGTACAGAATTTGCTCAGGCTGGAGACTAGAACAAAGCTGTGTGCTAGATTGAGGGTATATTTTGATCTATTAGAAGAAGTTGTATCCCAAAGTTTTTTAGAAGAAAAAACCCTATGTGTGTACAAAAAATAAAGTTAGATAAAACGAAGGACAAAATATAATTATAAAAAAAATTATAAAATATAATAATGAAGGTTCAAAAAAGTTGTTTTTTTTTATGAAAGGTATTGTTAGGATAAACTAGTTTAAAAACTTTAAAAGAGGAAAGGGTAAAAGTTATGAAAAATTTTTAGCAGAAGAAAAATATAAAATTTAAAAAAAATTAATTAACTTTGTAAGACTAAAGAATCATGGGGAGAAAGCCATGAATTCCATGCTTTGCTTTCTCCTCCTCTGGATTCTGCTGTTCTCCTTGGTAAGTGAACTTGGTCTTGGCTGGATTTCTTACTGATCTTCTGGGGGAGGGGCCTGTTGTTGTGATTCTCAAATGTCTTTGCCCAAGGCGGAATTGCACCACCCTTACCATAGGCCAGGCTAATTAATCTGCTTGGGTTCGCTTTCGGGAGCTTTTGTTCCCTGAACGCTTTCGCTTTCCATAGAGCTCTGGAAGACAGGAATGAAAATGGCAGCCTCCCAATCTCCAGTCTGGAGGAGCTGAGTGCTCGGGGCCCCATTCCTCAGTGCGCCCTCAGAGAAAAGCACTCAGTCACTCCCATCTCCCTGGCCTCTGGCCTCCGGCTGCGCTCCCAGCTCACTCAGCCTGTGACCAAGCATCTCTGTCTCTGGCACGCAACGCCGCCTGGAATCTCCAAACCCCTCAGATCCCTATGCTCTTCTGGGGTCCCTGCTCACAGAGCAGTGGCCTGTGCCATGGATCACAATTTAAGGTAACCCCGAGTTGAGAGTTCACTCCTTGGCTCTCGTCTCTGTAGTCAGCTTCCCCACTCTAATACCTGTGAGCTCTGCGACACTCAGACATTCCCAATCCTTCTGTGACCCCACGGGACCTGAGGCCACACTGTCCCCACATGGGCTTAACCCCAGCTTAGCCTCTGGAGCGATGTCCCTCAGTGGAGCAGACTTCTAAAAGTTCTGATTTTGTGCTCTGTTGCTCCGCCGCTTGCTGGGAGCCGGCCCCTCCCCCCACGGTCGCTTTGGATTCACTTCTCCGCCAATCCTACCTTTCAGAAAGTGGTCGATTTTCTGTTTCTAGAATTGCTGCTCTTCTTCTCTTTGATCTCCTGTTGGATTTGTAGGTGTTCAGAGTGGTTTGATAACTATCTAGCTGATCTCCTGCTACCTGATGTCGTCTCAACCTGCTACTTCTCCACCATCTTGACTCCTCCTCCTCATTGATATCATTTTTAACTTCTTCTCTAAGTAGCTTTCATTTCTGCCCTTAGCAATTCCATGTTGTCACTAACAGTTTTCTCCAACCTGGCCATTGCCTTGATAATTGTTACCCTAAATTCCCATTCTGACATACTGTTTATGTCCATATCCAGTAGTTCTGATGGAGAGGGCACAGTCTCTGAATTTTTCCTCTGTTGGGTGTTCCTTCTCCTAGTCATCTTGGTGAGATGTAGTTGAGGGGATGTGTAGCTGAATATATCAGCTGTGATCCAGGCAAGGTGCACCCTAGAACGCTTCTCAGCAATCGGAAGTCATCACCAAAAAGAAAGAAAAAAGAAAAAAAGAGAGAGACAGAAAAAAAAAAAAAAAGAGAAGGCCCAGCTAGAATGGGCCCCAGAGGTAAGATTTATAAGGTATACAAACAAAAACAGACAAACGAAAAGACCAACAAAAGTAAATGACAAGAAAAAAAAAAAGAATCCAGACAAAATGAACTCCAAGGATCAGATTTATATACTACCAGAACAAAAGCAAATACACAGAAATACTGACAGAAAACAAAGATGGGAGGGTGGTTATAAATCCTCAATGTGGGCAAGGAAGGTTATTTTGATTTCCTCCTGAGTGTATCTTGATATCTTTGTTAAAGGGCTCAACTTTCCAGAGATAAAGGGAGAGTAAAACTGGTTTATATATAGGAGTAGTATTGATTAGGGAAAGAGGATTACCTTGAAGCTTACATCTATATGTATATTAAAAAAAATAGAACAGAAAAAGAAAACAGAGGTATATGTATGAAAAAAGGTCAAGTTAAAAGGTTGTTATAGTATATGTTATACTAAACCTCTATTGTAATGGTAAGTAGGTTAAAAAAAAGAGGACAAGAATAGTGAGAACAAATTAAAAATAAAAGTTGTTTCTATGAAATATATAGGTTTTTGGCGCAATACTGGGAGCTTAATATATTGTTCCCCCCATATTGGCGTTTTACAGTTTTATGGGGACCCTGTGGTGGTTGTCCTCTTGTTCTTTTGGCTGACTTTCTGGGCGAGGGGACTGCTGCGTTGTTTTTCAGTCAGTCCTGCTTGGGTTGAGTCCTCCTGCCCCCTGTCAAGGGGCTGGGCTCTGTGGAAACCAGTTTTTCAGGCTTTTGTTCTCTGGAGGTTTTTTTTTTTTTTTTTTCTTTGGTGGCTTTTTGCGGGCTTTTTGGAGGTTTGTTAGAAAGCAAACTGCACCCAGACCTCCATCTCAGAGAGAAGCCTCCGTCTGCTCCCCTCTGGGTGGTCCAGAACACACAGACTCCTCTGCAAACTCCGCTGAGCTGTGCAGCCTCCCACAGGCAGAGCACGTCCCCAAACACTGTCTCAGGGGTTTCCTGAAGTGCCCACTTGTCTCTGTACCCCGGTGCCCCTAAAACCGTGAGCGATATTGGTCCAGGGAGCCCGCTTCTGGTGGCTGCCTTCACTGGGACTACTGTCTGGGGTCCAGACCTCAGGTTGCCACCGCAGGAGATCACAATGAGTTCCTTCAGGCCCTGGCTGGGAGAGTCCAGACCATTGTCTGGTCCTAGAGACCACTGGCTAGCGCCTGCATGGAGCTTTCTCGGCCATTGGCAGGGAGTGGGTCAGATCCCAGTTGCACAGTGCGCAAAAATTCTAGGGAGCACAGGCTGGCGTTGTCACCAGACTCCCTCATGTGGGGGCAGGAGTGTGCCCAGCTGAACTGTGGTGCAAGCCCTGCAACCCCACGGCCTCCACTGCACTCTCTCTGGCATGGATGGTTGCTGGCGGTGACTGTTCTGGGACCATGGGCTTAGGCCTGTGCCCGTGACTGCCCGAATCTACCAGTTGCCCCTTAAGATCTTTTACTCTTTTTGAGTGCTTTTAAGTCAGTGCTGGTCCCCAGTCATAGGACACTTTTATATTGGGGTATAACTTTCAAATGGGTTGCTTCTGGTGGCTCCCTCCCCTTCTGTATATCCTCTGATATCAGTCCAATCGTTCCCACTCTGCTTTACTTCTCCACTGGTGTCTTCTGCCCCGCAGAGATCCAGAAGTGTATAATCCTACATCTCAGGCTGCTTTCATGGGTGTTCAGAGTGTTCTAGTAGATAATTAGTTTATTTTAGGGGACCGGTTGAAATGGGGTCTCCTACTTCTCCGTCATCTTGCCCCCTCCAGAGATAGAGAGAATCTTAAGTAGTCTCCACACCCAGGGCAGAGTTTGACATGGGGCTTGATCTCACACCTCTGAGATCATGAACTGAGCCAAAACCAAGAGTCTGATTGAGCCACCCAGGTGCCTCCCACCCCCCATTTCTACTGTAGTTCCCAGGCAGCATATGTAAAATCACGTCTTCTGAGAATTGATGCCATTTATTCATCCTTTCAACAAATATTCCCTGCTTAAGTGGATAAGTGGATAAGTGATAAGCAAAACAGATATCGTTCCTTCCCTGACAAAGCTTCTATTTCACATCTTTCATTGTGACTGTTTTTCTTTGTGCTTGATTTCTAGTTTCTCTAGAATGTCATACTGTCCTCCTCTAGTGAGTTTTCCTTCCTGTCATTTTGCTTCTTTGCTATCTTGAATGGTTCTTGTGCTTTATGTACTATCCCTTGTTTGTTTTTGTTGATTCTCTGTTGGCGTGAAGTAATGCACCATGCAATATTCCCCAAATCTA
The DNA here is from genome assembly GCF_963455335.1 of Martes martes. Classification (NCBI taxonomy): domain Eukaryota; kingdom Metazoa; phylum Chordata; class Mammalia; order Carnivora; family Mustelidae; genus Martes; species Martes martes. The sequence goes on from NC_137888.1 coordinate 120,914,867, forward strand.
AAGTGATTAGACACTGATACTCTAAAATCTTAAGCTCAAGTATCCCATCCCAGGCTGTATCCCATCCTGTCATTCCCTTTCTCTGTCCGTCTTGACCTTCATTCTCATTAAGGTCCCTGGATCCTTTCACGTTGTCCTTTGGTATGTTAGTTCTTTCTTGGCCTCTCTCCTTTTCCCGTCTGCTGCTGCCTCATGTTTGACCATTTGGACTAGTCTTTTATCAGCCCTTGGATTCCCTGTGTTTTTGTCTCATCACATCCAAGTAGCCAAGTACTAACATGGAATTGGTGCTACAGCCCCCATTCTCTGCTTGTTCATCTGGGCACTGCATGCTGCTGGAGAAGGGCAGTCATACCCTTGATTTTCAACTCTCTTTGAGGAATTTCTTTCATAGAAACATTTTCCCATATCTCCCATCCTAATAAAACCTATATCCTGATCCCAAGGCCCTTCTTTAGCTGTCATCAGACAGTTGGGTTCAAATTGTGCCTCTTACTAGATAGTTACTATATAAATAGTTATAGCTATGTGACTTTTGGCAAACTTCCCTTTTCTCTGCTCCTGTTAATACTTATAAGTATCTTTCTCAAGGCCTCTACGATTTTTGAATTATAATTAGCTGGTTAAATATGACTGTCCCACTGAACTCTGAGTTCCATGAGGGCAGGAACTGCATTCATTCATTATTTATTGAGCACCAGGTACTCAGTATGACATATACTATGCTAGATGCTGGAGAACAATGACGATAAAACAATGTCCCTTCCCTTATTGAACTTATTTTGTAATGGGAGAGATAGGAAGCAAGAGATAATGGCACAAATAAGTATGTGCGAATATAAATTGTTAAAAGTATGGAGAAGTGAAAACAGGGTCTTACACAATTGTAGGTTCGGTCCTGGGTGTCTGTCCCCAGGCTTTACGCGGAAGAGGCACTTCACTATGCTTATGAAAGGATGAATTTATGGCTCATGAGGATTTGCCTTTTTTTCTTAGATTCTCTCTCAGCAATTACAGCAGATGGAAGCTGAGCATAATACTTTAAGGAGCACTGTGGAAACAGAAAGACAAGAGTCCAAGATTCTGATGGAAAAGATGCAACTTGAGGTGGCAGAGAGAAAATTATCCTTCCATAACCTCCAGGAAGAAATGCATCATCTTTTGGAACAGCTTGAGCAAGCAGGCCAAGCTCAGGCTGAACTACAGTCTCGGTACAGTGCTTTGGAACAGAAGCACAAAGCAGAAATGGAAGAGAAGATCTCTCACATTTTGAGTCTTCAAAAGACTGAGCAAGAACTACACTCTGCCTGTGATGCTCTAAAGGAGGAAAATTCAAAGCTTGTCCAAGATAAGAGTGAACAGGCAGTTCATTCAGCCCAGACCATTCAGCAACTGGAAGGTCAGTATTTGGTTGCCTTTCAGGTCCTCTTGTTTAGCACCTGAGTGGCTCCTATTTACAAATTTCTGGGATCTGTTAATGACATGATTTGCTCAAGTCAATTGAATAAGTAGAAGAATTTAGAATTCATCTTTTCTGAACTCATTGTCATTTGTCCTGTCTCTGGCTGAAGGTATAATCTGGCTTAATATTGTAATTATCGTTATGGTAATTATAATGTCTCCTAGATTAGAAAGAATGCTATGTGAAAAGCGACCTCCATCTGAAGGGGTCAGTGACTGAAATGAGTAGGATTTGAATAGATTTTTGGAAAACTCAGGGTAGATCTAGGTACATAGGTCGGGAGACTGAATTGAATGGAGTCATCCTTACTTCTAAAGATGGATCTAAATACTTACAGGTGATAAATTCTTTTTAAGGAAAACTTTTAACCTTTAAGGTTTAATGAAAAGTAATACAGGCGCATCTGGGTGGCTCAGTTGGTTAAGCATCTGACTCTTGGTTTCAACTCAGGCTATGATCTCATGGGTTGCAGGATTGAGTCCCACATTGGGCTCCACGCTCAGTGTGGCATTGTGGCATCTGCTTGGGATTTTTGCTCTCTTCTCCGTCTGCACCTCCCCCACCAGAGTGCACATGCTTTTTCTCTTGGTCTCTCTCTCTCAAATAAATAAATACATTTTAAAAAATAAAGTAATACATGCCTCTAATTTAATTTAATTCTGATAGAATGTTTGAAGGAAAGATTTCAGAAAGGCTTAAGTTGAAGATCTCTATTGAGGAACTAGACATTAACCAGAAAGCCTTGGGGGACATTACGTGGAAACAGTGTATTATATGAGCACATTGTCCTCCTAACTGGACTATGTACATGTTTAGAGTTGTGCTATTATTATCTTAGTGGGATTCATAATGCTTCATTGAAGAGTGAAGAAAATAAAATTTAAAAATACTAAAGGCATTTTTAAGGGGGGAAGGAAAAATGACTTTGAAAAATTCTAAGACCATTTATTTGACCTTTTAAGGAAGAGGTTTACTGAGATGGCCTTTGGTCCTTCAGAACATTTAAACGGTTAAAAACTGTTGTTAAAAACATGTTGTCGGGGCACCTGGGTGGCTCGGTGGGTTAAAGCCTCTGCCTTCGGCTCAGGTCATGATCTCAGGGTCCTGGGATGGAGCCCCACGTCAGGCTCTCTGGTCAGCGGGGAGCCTGCTTCCCCCTCTCTCTGCCTGCTTCTGATCTCTCTCTCTGTCAAATAAATGAATAAAATATTAAAAAAAAAAACATGTTGTTATTGGTATCATAGTTTTTTTTTTTTTTAACAAATTTCATGATTCTTTTTTTTTTTTTTTTAATTTTTTTTTTATTTGACAGAGAGAGGGATCACAAGTAGACAGAGAGGCAGGCAGAGAGAGAGAGGAGGAAGCAGGCTCCCTGCTGAGCAGAGAGCCCGAAGCGGGGCTCGATCCCAGGACCCTGAGATCATGACCTGAGCCGAAGGCAGAGGCTTAACCCACTGAGCCACCCAGGCGCCCCGGTATCATAGTTTTAATTAAGAGTGAATACCATGTGGTGTTATCTCTAGAAGGTAATAGCTTACCAAGTTTCAGACTTGCAGCAGAGATCATTTCTATTTATTTACTTTCTTTTCCTTAGATCAACTCCAGCAAAAATCCAAAGAAATTAGCCAATTTCTAAGCAGACCAACCTTGCAAAAACATGAAACAGCATCTCAGACTTCTCTCCCAGATACTGAGGATACACAGGTAATTAAATGTATACTTCTAATAATGAGTATGATCTGTTAATCTCTGCTGTATCATACTTGGGTGCTTTAATGAGAATTTATTCCAGAAAGTAATATAAGCTTGCTTTAATCCAGAAAATGATATGTCTTTTATGCCTGATAAGATGCGTTTTTGGAGTTGATTCCATTTGAAAGCAGTCATGAAAAACATTAATTTAGTGTCTCAACAATGATTAATGAGAAAAAATAACAGATAACAAGCACCATGATCTCAGGAGCCTTTCTGATTCTAAGGTCTTAAAATTCTGTATTGAAAACAAATCATTGTTTTTGATCTTGTAATCAGTTTTCTCAGCTGAGAAGTCAGTTTTGTTTTTGGTAGACTGAGATTTGATCCACTTTAATGCACATAATTCAGTCTAACCAGACTTTAAAGTCTATTATAGAAATCATAATCCTCCCATTAATTAATTAACAATAAAAGCTTTAATTGCCAATTACCTGTTGTTTGGCCAATATATTCTCTTTTCCTTCTCTAAAAATCTCTATGGGAAGCTAGATTATAATCACCAGAAGGCTGCTTATTCAGCATGATTATCAGAACAAGGAGAGTTAGTTTGATGATCTTAATTCACTAGTGTCAAGCTAGGATAGCTGGATTTATTCATGTCCCTTATAAGATGGACAAAACTGAGATACATTATGACCTGCAGAGTTCCATGGTCCCTGGGCAGTACTGTGCATTGATAAAAATTTTTGCTTCCTGGTTTCTAGCATCTAGGCTTTCCAATCTCTTCTATTCTCAAAATCACAACTTTTTCCTCCAATGTTTAAGAACAGTTTTCAGTAATTGCAAAAAAATTGAAAGAATTTGATACTGAACATCTGCATACCCACTATCTAGATTCTGTCAACATTTTACTATATTTGCTTTATTAAATATCTATCCATTTATCCATCCATCAATTCATCTTATTTTTTTGTGTTTCACAACAAGTTGTAGACATGAGTACCTTTTTCAGCATGCATATCATTGACTAAATTTTAATATTTATTAATAGTTCTTTTTCTTTGAAGTAAATTTTACAAAACATGAAATATACAAATATTAAGTGTACCTTTCACTGAGTTTTGTCAAATGCATACACCTGTGTTTTCCAAATCTCTGTCAAGATATATCACTATCACCCTATAAAGTATCCTTATACGCTTTCACAGCCAATCACATCCTAACCTTCTAGAGCTGACCAGTGTTCTGTTTTTTCACCATGGATTAATTTTGCCTTTTTACAACATCATGTAAATGTAATCATGCAATATATATGCTTTTTTTTGTGTAAAGCTTCTTACACTCAGCATGTTTTGAGTTTCATCCAAATTGTTGCATTTATCATAATGTACTCTTTTATATTGCTGAGAAGTACTCCGTTTTGTGAATATACTGCATTTTCCTTTGCATGATTGTGCTATAATTTCTTGTTGATGAATACCTGGGCTTTTTCATGTTTTGGCCATTATGAATTAAGCTGCTATAAGCATTCTTATGCTTATAGAATTCTTATGCCACACATATCTGTGGACATATGTTTTCAGTAAATACTAGTTGAGGAATTGCTGGCCCAGAGAGTATGTATTTAGTTTTATAAGAAACTGGCAGATCATTTCCCAAAGTTGTATTATTTTATATTCCTACCTAAGATACCTGAGAATTCTAGTTGTTCCACATCTTCTCCGAGATTTGATATGGTTAGTTTAAAAAATTTTAGCCATTCTTATGGGTGCATGGTGGTATCTCATAGTTTTAATTTTCATTTTTCTGATGACAAATGATGTTGAACATTTTTTCTTGAGATTCTTAGTCATTTGTATGTCTTCTTTTGACGAAGTGTCTTTTCAAGTCATTCCTCTGCTTAAAAAATCAAGTTCTTTGTCTTTTAAGGATCAAGTAGTAGGGATTCTTTATATATTCTGAATGCCAGTTTGTTTTCAGATCTGTTTGGTAACTATTTTCTTCCACACTATAGCTTGCCTCCTACTCATATTCTTCATGATGTCTTTTAATTAGCAGACATTTTATAATTTTGATGAAATCTATTATTTATCAATTTTTTATGGATGTCATTTTTCTGTGTCCTAACTATGAAACCTTTGCTTAATGCCAAGTCATGAAGAATTTTCACGTGTGTCCTTCCACAAGCTTTATGGTTTTTAACTTTCCCAGTTAAGTCTCTGAACCTCACATAAATTTTTGTGTGTGGTGTAAGGTAAGGATCAAAGTTTATTTGGATTGTGACAGTTTTTGGCGATTATAAATAAAGCTTCTGTGAATATTCTTGTACAAATATTTGTTTGGACCTATGCTCTCCTTGCTCTCAGTAAATATCTGCTAGTAGAATGCTTGGATCATGTAGGTATTTGGGAGGTTTTAAGATCCTGCCAGACTGTTTGCAAAGTGGTTGTACCATTTTCCATTCCCACCACCAGTGTATGAGAGTTCCAGGGATAAGCCTCACTTGGTAATGACATATTATCCTTCTATTTTGTTGAATTACATTTGTTAAAATTTTGTTTTAAAGATTTGCATCTGTGTGCATGATGATTGTTTGTCTGTTGTAGTTTTTTGTAATTTCTTTATCTGGTTTTGCTGTATGAGTAATGCTAGCCTTTAGAATGAATTGGGAAGTATTCCTTTCTCTTCAGTTTTTTGGGGAATATTTTGTGTAGACTGGGTACTATTTTCTCCTTAAATGCTTTGTGGAAATTCACCAATGAAACCATCTAATCCTGGAGTTATCTTTGCGGGTGCATTTTTCTTTACTAATTCCATTTGTAGCTATGTGGTTATTCAGGTTATCTGTTTGTTTTTTACTGAGCTTGGTGTTTTATATCTTTTAGGGAATTTGTCCATTTCATCTAAAGTGTCATAGGAATAAAGCTGTCCACTATAGTCCCTTATTATCCCTTTTAATATATGTAGAACTATGGTGATGTCAGCTTTTTTATTCCTGATATTTGTAATTTGTGTTTCTTTCTTATACAGGTTAGACTGCCCAAAGGTTTACAGACTTTACTGATCTCAGAAAACCAGCTTTGGTTTCATTGATTCTCTGTTGTTTTCTGTTTTCTATTTTATTGATACCTACTTTAATCTTTATTCTTTCTTTTTTTTTTTACTTTGGATTTGATTTCCCCTTTTCTTAGCTTCTTTTTTTTTTTTTTTTTTTCCTTAGCTTCTTAAGGTCGAGGCTGAGGCCCCTGGTTTGAGAACTTTTGTATTTCCGACATAGGTGTTTTGTACTATAAATTTCTCCCTACAATCTTCTTTGGCATATCCCACAAATTCTGTTGTGTTTTCATTTTCACTTAGTTCAGAATACTGATTTCCTATTTGATTTTTTCTTTGCCTTGGGTTATTTAGTTTCTAGATATTTGAGGGTTATGTGCCCAGAGCTCTTTCTATTACTAATTTTTATTTTAATTCTTTTGTGGTCAGAACGTACTTTGCATGACTTGAAACTTTTAGAATTGATTGAGACTTTTATGGCCCAGAATATTGTTTATTTTGGCAAATGTTCCTTGTGTACTTGAAAATAATGAATACTTTGTGTTCTATAAATGTCAATCACATAAGGTTGGTTGATAATGTTATTCAAGTATACGTATATATCCTTGTTTTTCTGCTCGTTCTCTCAATTATTGACTGGAATATTAAAATATCAGTAATTGTGGACTTATCTATTTCTCCTGTTCTGTCAGGTTTTATATCATATATTTTCAAGCTGTTACTATGGGCTTAAACATTTAGGATTTTTAGGTATTAATTAAGTGACCCATTTATCATTATGGAATGACCTTCTTTATGTCCCTGGTGACATTTGTGACACTCTTTGCTTTGAAATGTCCTTTTGTTTGGTATTAATATAGCTACTGAACTTTCTTTTTTTCAAGATTTTCTTTATTTGAGAGTGAGAGAGTGAGAGAGCACAGGCAGGGCAAGGGGCAAAGGGAGAAGCTGACTGATCTAACCAGGCACCTGACTTTTCTTTTTACTGGTGTCAAAGATATATCTTTTTTTCATTCTGTTATTTTTAATCTATTTGTGTTTTTTTATTAAAATGCATTACTTGTATGCAGCACAGAATTTGATTCTGCTTTTTACCAAGTCTGTCAGTTTCTGCCTTGTAAGTTGGAGCGTTCAGACCATTTTACATGAACGTTATTGATTTAATTTTTAAAAGTCTCTCACTTTCTTTTTGTTTTTTTTCTTACCACCTGTTTCATCTTTTTTAAAAAAAATAGGTTGAGTATTTGTTATGATTTTGTTTTTTCTTCTTGCAGGTTATTAGCTAAATTCTTTGTTTTGTTATTCTAGTGGTCACATTATGGATTGTCTGTATCGTAGTTTACCTTCAAATAATACTATGCTGCTTCATGTATAGAATAAGAACTTTATTCCCACATCCTTGCATTTCTTCACTTCTGGTATTTATGTTATTATTGTTTACTCACATATATATTGTAAACAAAAAATACAAAAGTATAACATGTACAAACAAATGGTTACTTAAGTGGTTATTTATTCAATTATTTTTTAAGGACAGTCAGTAAAATATTTAACTGTCAATACAGTCACCATTTCTGGTACTTTTTATTCTTTAGGGTAGATCAGGGATTGGCAGTCTATTTCCGCAAAAGGTTGAATAGAAAATATTTGGGCTTTTGGGGCCATATAGTCTTTTTTGAGCTATTCAACTCTGCCATTATAGAGCAAGAACAAACATAAAGGTAAACAAATTGTTGTGACTGCCTTCCAATAAAACTTTACTTCTAAAAACAGGTAGAAGTCGTTAAAAGTTGCTGAACCCTGGTACAGTTTCATATTTCCATCTGGTATTGTTTTCTTTCTGCCTGAAGGATATCCTTTAACTTGCATATGTGTGTGTGCCTGTGTGTACATGTGCATGATGGTGCAGGTCTGCTTGTGATGAGTTCTTAAAGCTCTTATATGTCTGAAGACATCTTTATCTCTCCATTGTTGTTGAAAGATATTTTTGCTGACTACAGAGTTCTACATTGATAGTTTTTTTTTTCTTTCAATGCTTCAAGCCTGCTACCCTACTGTCTTTTTTCTTGCATTTTTGCTTTTGACAAGAAATCTGCTATCATCCTTGTCTTATTTTTTTTTTCCTGGCTTTTAGGATTTTGTAACTGGTTTAAGCTGTACCTTAGTGTAGTTTTCTTCATTTTTTTGTGCTTGGAGTTCATGGAGCCTTTTAAATCTTTGTGTTCATAGTTTTTATCAGTTTGGAAAATTTTCTGCCATAAACCAGTCAAATAATTTCTTCAGATTCTCTCCCCTCCTTTGGGGATTTCATTCAGACATATATTAGATTACTTGAAGTTTTTCCAGAACCCACTGATGCTGTTTTAATGGTTTTGGGTTCTTTTTTTCTTTCATTTTAGTTTCTATTTCATGTCTTCAGGTTCATTTGTCTTTTCTCCCTTAATGTCTAATTTGTTATTAATCCCATCTCATGTTTTATTTATCTGAAACATTGAAATTTTCTTCCCTAAAAGTGTGCTTGGGCTTTAAAAATATATATTCTGTGGTTTTATTTGATCTTTTTGCATATACAGAATGCAGTTAAAACTTTATTTATTTATTTATTTATTTATTTATTGTAAGTAGGCTCCATGCTGGGCATGTCAGGCTTGAAGTTGCAACCCGCACATCAGGACCAGAGCTGATATCAAGAGTTAGATGCTTAACTAACTGAGCCACCCAGTTATATTTCATTGAAATATAGTTGACACACAGTGTTACATTAGTTTCAAGTGTACAACATGGTGATTCAACAATTCTTTACATTTTGCAAAGCTCACCGTACATGCTGTTATAGTACCTTACTGTATTCCCCAAGCTGCTGCTTTCATCTGTGTAACTTACTTATTCCATAACTGGAAGCCAGTACCTTCCACTCCCCTTCACCCATTTTGCCCATTCCTGCCCTCCCCCTGCCCCCGGCAACCATAATTTTTTTTCACCATATTCATGGGTCTGTTTCTGCTTTTTATTTGTTTATTTTGTGTTTTAGATTCCACATAGAAGTGAAATCATACAGTATTTATCTTTTCTTGTCTGTAAAGTCCTTATCTTTTAATTCTAATATCTATGTCAGTCCTGGGTCAGTTTCAGTTGATTATTCCCTTCAATGTTGCTTATATTTCACTTCTGTGCATACCTAATGCTCTTCAATTGGTTGCCATACACTGTGGGTACTGTGTATATTTGTATTCACATAAATATTTTAATGGGATGCGGTTAAGTTATTTGAAACAAATTTGATCCTTTTGGGTCTTGCTTCTTTGATTTATTAGGCAGGTCTCTATCAGTACTCAGTCAGTCATTCCTTGCTAAGGCACCTCACTGAGTGTGCTACTTGATACCTTGTGAAGTCTGTTTTCCACATTTGGCTGTGGGAATAAGCACTCCTCCAGGTCCTGTGCAAGAACCAAGTGTTGTTTTCTAATATCTTCAGACAGTTTTGTATAGTTCTGATAGCCTTGTATGATTTCCTCACATCCGTGTCCCGCTGTGTACCCTACCAAATACTTGTTGGGGATTGTCTGCAGACCTCCAGCCTGGAAATTGGCCTAATGCATTAAGTTTGGTCAAATGTAGGCTCACCTCATTCTTTCACACCTCTTAGGGATCACTCTCCTTAGTTGCCTGATCCCTAGTATTTTGAAAATTATTGTTTCATTATTTTATCTTTTTTGTGCGTGGTTGTTTCAGGTGGGAGGATAAATCTGTTCATTTTATTCTATGTTTGGCAGAAACAAAAGTCCTCTATTGGATTTTTAGCTATAGCTTTTTACAAAAATGTTGTTAAGGGGTTGTTATAGGAAGTATGATATACATCTTTAACTATTCAGTCTTCTTAGTGTAATTACTTGGCAATTTCACCTAAAATGTAGAGACCTTGTCATCATAAATCATTTTCCTATTCTTTATGCTGTAGGTACTATATGTATTATATTAATGAAAGTTAGAAGTCCCATAACACAATTTTAACATTTATATTTTAAACAGTCATATGTATTTGAAAGAACTTAAGAGGAAAATGTTGACCTTTATATTTGCCAATATGTTTACTATTTTTTATTTATTTTTTTTTATTTCTTTTCATCCTAAGAGTATTCATTGTTTTTGCACCACACCCAGTGCTCCATGCAATACGTGCCCTCCCTAGTACCCACCACCTGGCTCCCCCAACCTCCCACCCCCCACCTCTTCAAAACCCTCAGGTTGTTTTTCAGAGTCCATAGTCTCTCATGGTTCACCTCCCCTTCCAATTTCCCTCAACTCCCTTCTCCTCTCCATCTCCCCATGTCCTCCATGTTATTTGTTATGCTCCACAAATAAGTGAAACCGTATGATAATTGACTCTCTCTGCTTGACTTATTTCACTCAGCATAATCTCTTCCAGTCCCGTCTATGTTGCTACAAAAGTTATTTACCCCAGAGATACAGATGTAGTGAAAAGAAGGGCCATCTGTACCCCAATGTTTATAGCAGCAATGGTCACAGTCGCCAAACTGTGGAGAGAACCGAGATGCCCTTCAACAGACGAATGGATAAGGAAGATGTGGTCCATATACACTATGGAGTATTATGCCTCCAAGAGAAAGGATGAATACTCAACTTTTGTAGCAATATGTTTACTATTTGTGATGCACTTTCCTATCTGATAATCAGATTTCTATCTGATAATATTTTCCTTTGGCCTCTAAAATGCCCTGTGGTATCTTTGTAGTGCAAGTCTATTGGCGAAAAAATTCTTAGTTTTCTCTTATCTAAAAATGTCTTTATTTTGGTTTTATTCCTGAATGATATTTTGTACTGGGTATATAATTCTAGATGGACAGAATTCAGGACTTTAAAGATTCTGTTTTACTATTTCCTGGCCTACATTTTTCTCCCAGTAGTTGGTCCAATTATTAAAATTATTGTTCCCCTATATATAAAGTATTTTTTTCTTGCGTGATTTTAAGACTTTTCTCCTTATCTTTGTCTGTGACGTACTTAGTTGTGGTTTTCTTTGTAATTTTCTCACCAAGCTTTTGTTGGATTTCTTATATGTATAAACTTATATGGGGGAAAATTTTTGCCATTATTTCTTAAAGTAATATTTTTCTCTCCATTATGTCCTTGCTGTCCTATGGTACTCCAATTATAAATATATTGAACCTTTTATTTTTTTCACAAGTTCCTGAGGCTCTGTTCATTTTTTTTTTTCCAAACTTCAGATCAACAGATAATTTCTGTTGATCTGTCTTCAAGTTCACCAAGACTTTCTTCTTTCATTAGATTCTACTATTAAGCCTACCCACTGAGTATTTCATTTCAGGTGTTCTGTTTTTTGGTTCTAGAATTTCTGGGTAGTTCATTCTTTTATAGTTTCTTTATACTACTAAGATTTCCTATCTTTTCATTCATTACGAGTATATTTTCCTTTATGTCCTGAGCATACTTATAATAGCTTCTTTAAAATTCTTTTTTTCTAGTTCTAAAATCTGCATCATTTTGTGCTTGGTGTTTGTTTATTATGTTTTCTCTTGAAAATAGGTGATATTTCCTTGTTTCTTGGTGTGATGAGTGATTTTGTATCATAACCCAAATATTGTGAATGTTTTGTTCATAAGATTCTCTTTCTAAAACTCTGAAGAGTTCTGATTACTTTTTAGAAGCCAGTAATATGGATTCAAACCACAAACTCTCGCCTGTCATGGGTAGCATTCAAAACTCAATTATTTTTGCCTTAGCTCTTCTGTTTTGAGTCCGCCCTGCAAATGTGTAGTTCATTCTTCAGCCAGAGATTGGGCTAAGTTTATACATAGAATTTAGGGCTCCCTCTGCTGAGTTTTTTCTCCTTGCTTTATTTTGCTTCTCATAGTCCTGGCAGCTGTGGTTCTCCCAAAGTCTGTCTTCTCATTTTCCAAGTTCTCATTCTGTGGCTTTTCTATCAGTGTTTTACTTGCTCTGTGTAGTGCAAACTGAGAACTTCCTTCAGGATAAAAGTCACAAATCCTTAAACTCATCTCTTGTCATTTCTTTAACCATCAAATGAAGACTTAGGACTGAGTGAGCTGTAAAGACCCTCAAGGCTCAAAAATTCTACACTTTTATGAAGAATTGTGTAGAATAATCCTCTTGGAGAAGAAAACATGTAAAATGACATACAACTAAGGATGTGTTATAGGAAAACCAAACTAATATATATGCATAAATGAAGCACAAGATAATTTTTATTGTTCTTGGAATAAACAAAAACAGTTGCAGCTCTTCTTCCTTTCTTAAAGTTTACATGTTAACTTTTGTTCCTGTTCTTCTTTGGGAGTCTCTCTTCATGTTTAGTCTCCTATACTAGAATGACCTTATTATTAAGTGCCATTAATCAAACTTCATAATATTACTTAATGGACCTGAAAATCTTTTTTCTTATGCAACAGACTTGAGATTTCTTTGTAATCCAGGGTCCATTTTTAAATTTGAAAGCCACTGAACTAGAAGTGTATATGAAAGATTTTCTGTCGTCTGATAAAAAGCATTACTTTAAAGATGCAGATAAGTAGATGCAATTTTTAATATATTTTCGTGGTAGAGAACTTATAGAAGACAAAAATGCCAGAGACTCTCTGGGCATTAGTGTGAAACTTTTCACTGAGAATCATTAATTTGTTGTCTTTCTATAATTTAGGCAGTCACTGAGGAGAATATTGGCTTTTTGCAGAAGCAAGTGGTAGAACTAGAGAATGAAAAGAGAGCTTTGCTTCTTAGTTCTATAGAACTGGAAGAGCTGAAAGCTGAGAATGGTATGTATAAATGAAAACAATAATTCTCTGTGTTTTTAACCCACATGTGCCTCTACTTTTATCACATATATAACATGTAGGTTTTCTGATTCTATGACAATAAAGATCTTAGCACAGCTGGTAGTTATTGAAGATAGGATTAATACACACTAAACAATTAAAGCACCATACCAGTGTTTATGTAAGTGTAGCATTTTGCATTATGGGCTATAAATGCTGCAGGATATCTGTATTATATTTATTTTGGAGTAGTCAAGGAGTCTTTTCAAGAGCATGGCTTGAATAGGACCTTAATAAGATGACAGATTTTTAAATAGGCAAAATGAAAAAAGAAAGAACATTCCTGGTAATAAATTTTGGGGATGAGATAACAGAGATCGGTATAAATAAAAGTCCAAAAGTGGAAAACATTTTGGGTTTTGCTCATGCTCTATACCGCTTAGAACCCTATCCTTTTAGCCAGGCTAATTCTCACTCATTTTTCAGGCCTCAACTAGGGTATTATCTTTTTCAGGAAGTTGACCCTGATCCCTAGTTGGGTTAAATTTTTGTACCTCTATAACATTCTTGCATTCCTTTAACATTGTATTAAAATCATCTGTTAATGTTTATATTTTATTCTGTAAGCTCTTCACAGATAAAGTACAAGCCTTTCAGGTGTAGGAACCCTTTTTCTTTTTCATCTTTGCTTTACTTTTTACCAAGAACTAGTATAGTTCCTGGCAAATAGTGGCTGCCAAATAAAGTTCTGTTGGATTGAAGTAAAGTTAGCATTTTATTCTGGTAGACTGTGTGTGAATAGTTGGTAAAAATAAATACTTCCTTCCATTTATCATTTACTTCACAAGAACCTCAATGCATTTAGTAACATGTAGTTAATAGTGCGTTAATGATCTATTTTATCCTTGATAAACTGGACTATTGTGCTTTATCTTCTATGAGTGAGAATGAATTTGTACCATTTCTCAAACTCTAAAGACGGTATTTCCACCTTAACTATCTTTCAGTTCTACTTAGCTCTAAATACTGAGGATTATATATTTTTATTAGAACATTCCCACCATTGCTGATAAGTAAACACCACCAAAAATTCAGCTCATTATTCAACACACTTAAGTACTTCTTTGAGACCTTATCCATGATGTTCAGTTTGCAATTTTGCAGACAATGCCTGTCAGTCATGTAGCTCATTATAGTTTGCTTTTTCCTGCGGGGATCAATGGCCTTAAGATTTTTCATATTAGTTTTTGTGTTTGGTCTCAGGTTACTTTTGCTTTATGTGTCATATTCTGTTCAACTCTCCTTTTGTACTTCCATTTCTATGGAAACTTTCTGTCACTGTACCTCTTCTTCAAATAATCTTGTGAGCTGTCTGAACACATTATATACTGTCTTGAATTCATTTGTTTCATGAATTGTCATTCTTTCATTTAGCAGATTTCCATGGTATCTATTCTATGCACCAGGCAGTAATCTGCTGCGGATACTGCCCTGAACATAATAGAGGGGAAGATAGGCCATAAACAGGTATATTAATAAGAACATTTCAGAGAGTGAGAAGTATTAGAATAAAAATAAAATAGGTAGGTGCAGGTATGCCTGGGGGAAGAGGAAAGAAGATTTAGAGTGGTCAAGGTAGGCCTCTCTGTTAACTTGAAACCTGTGATGAAAAGGGAACAGCCATGCAAACAGGCTAAGCAAAGAGCATTCCGAGCAGAGAAAAAAAGGGCAGAAACCATGAGGTCTGAATAAACTCAATGTGTTTGCAGACAGAAATAAGACCAGTATTTTGGGAGTAGAGTGAACAAAAAAAGGGGCAGTGCAGAAGAGGTTTTAGAATAGGTGGGGTCAACTCCTGAGAGCCCATGTAAGTCATGTTAAGACAGCTAGATGTAGAATACAAAATATGCTTTTTTTCCTTTAATATATCTGTCTTAGCTTCGCTGAAAGAGTATAAACTTTTGGGGGGCATATTAACAATAAGTATTTTCTGTCCTCCAAGGTACTACTTCCCCTTTATGTGTGTGTATGTGTGTGCATGCGTGTTAAAATAGAACATGGTGTAGAACTTGGAAGACTGGGTTATGATCCTAGCTCTCTGTGAACTAGCTGTAGGTCATGTCATTCTTTGTTTCCTTAGATGGTCACTGAGGAGATTGGATAGCTCTGTTCTAGTGCTAAAATTTGCTGTCTTTATGAATATATGTGAAAGAACATTGAAGACATTTAAGTACTATATTAATGTAAAATTTGTATATATATTTTTAAAGATGTATTTAGTTTAGAGAGAGAGGGAGAGAGTGTGCATGAGCGGGGGGAGGGAAAAAAGATGGAGAGAGAATCCTCAAGCAGGCTCTCCACCTAGCACAGAGCCCAATGCAGGGCTCAATCCTAGAACCCTGACATCATGACCTGAGCTGAAATCGAGACTTGGCTGCTTAACCAACTGAGCCACCCACACACCACTAATGTAAGATGCATATTATGAAAACAGTAGGATTATGGATAAACCAAGGCAAATTTATTTTCCTACAAGGCCCAAATTATGCCACAGAAATAGCTGCTACTTACATGCTCTGGCATCCTTCTCCTTTAAAGCCCTTTACTATTTATATATCTCACTCAGACTAATTAACCATTCTATCTTTTTTTTCACTATTCTGTCTTATATCTCATCTTCTCTTGCCACTTCTTTGCCACATAAATCTTTTATCTTCACAAAATATTTTATTTCTGTCCTCTTGATTATTTCATGCATCTCAAATAACCTCACACACAATCATGCCTCTGTTTTCTCAAACACTCTACATAAATCATCTAAGGATATTTATTTTGTGACTTTCAGAAAAACTATCTTCTCAGATTACTCTCTTGGAGGCTCAGAATAGAAGTGGAGAGGCAGATAGAGAAGTCAGTGAGGTAAGTGATATGTTCTTAAAATAACCAGAATGTGAACTAGATCAAGAGGAGTTAGCTTCAAACATAAGCTTTTCTGCAATTTTCTAATGTTGACCAAGCATTACAATACCTAGAAAGTGAGATCTATTTTAAAAAGTCATAATGGTTATTATTTCCCGTTTAGTCTCATTTATTTGTGAATATTTGGATTTTTTTAAAAGGATTTTTAAAAGAAGCAAAGTACAAGCACAGTAGCCATTTATTTGGAATTTTCTTTTTTTTTTTTTTTTAATTTATTTATTTGTTAGAGAGAGAGCGAGCAAGCACAGGCAGACAGAATGGTAGGCAGAGGCAGAGGGAGAAGCAGGCTCCCTGCCGAGCAAGGAGCCCGATGTGGGACTCGATCCCAAGACGCTGGGATCATGACCTGAGCCGAAGGCAGCTGCTTAACCAATTGAGCCACCCAGGCGTCCCTATTTGGAATTTTCTAATCCATTTCTCAGACTGGGTTATTATTTATCTCAAATTCTTTACCATCTCAGAAAAGTTTCCCAGTGAGATTAGATAAAATCTCTAGTTCCCCTCCACTAAATTGGCATAGGTTCGTTTCGGGTTATATTAAAAAGGGAATTTTTGAAGATTGGTGCTTTTTATAACCTGAAAATTATTATAAGAAATATGTAGTTCTTTAATATTCTGTTGATTTAAGATTATTGTTAGCTGTATTGTGTTTAATTAGCTTTATTCTTCCAATCAAGAAGTCCATGATAGAGTCATAAATGGCCTTGAAGAATAATGTAACTTTTTAACAGAAGTATCTGCAAAAAAAAAAAAAAAAGCATCTTCTTAATTATTAGAGTTCTTCAGAGAGACATAATAGGGAGTATGTATATATGTAGAGAAAGATTTATTTTAAGGGAATTGGTTGATGCAGTTGTGGAAGCTGGCAAATCCAAAATCTACAGGGTAGGTGAGCCAGTAGGCTGGAGACCTAGGGAAGAGTGATAGTTTCAAGTCTGAAGGCAGTCTGCTGACAGAATTCCCTCTGGAAGTGGTCTTTTTTTGTTGTTGTTGTTAAAGCCTTCAGCTGATTGGATGAGGTCTAATTATATTATGGAGGGGTATTCTACTCAAACTCCACTGATTTAAATATTAATCTCACCTAAAAAATCTTCACAGAAGCATCTGGAATAATGTTTGACCAAGTATCTAGTATGCCCTAGCCAACTTGACAGTAAAATTAACCACTACACTTATATTCAGTATCTTTTGATGGGGCTACTTGGCAAAAGGAAACTAAATTTTGAAAGTTGTAGCATTATATGGATACTGGCAGAGGAAAATGAATCTTGTTTGGGCAAGCAGGTGCTTAATTTTTTAAGATGCTTAGCAGTAGTGTCTAGTGAAAGCAAGATAACTTAGATCAAAAAAAGAGGAACAGATAAGAAAGATGGTAATCTCTTAAGAAAAAGAAAATACCAGAAGGGAGAACAAATAAACAGAGAACAATGAAAAAGAAAGGGGGAGAAACACACACACGGAAATTGTGTTTGGTGCCCAGGATGATCCTTTGGGGTAAGAGAAAGTGGGTAGAAAATGTTCATAGAATGTGTAAGCTCAGCTGAAAGGGGACTACTATTAGCTGAAAAAGTAATGGCAGTAGCTGGGAAAAGCTAAGTTCTTTGGTTCTCTGTTCTCTCATTGTGGATAACATTGATTTTTTTTTCACTTGAGCCAAAAAGTTGATTGAATTTTATAGATATCCTAGAGCGCAGCAGAGGGTGTGACCAAGGGAAGGAGGAAAGTTAGTGAAGTGGCATGACAAAGAGAGGAAATAAGATACTTAAGGTGAGAGAGAGAACAAAAAAGGAGTTATATTGAAGTCTTCTGGCAGGAGTGATACCTTGACTGTATCAGGTCTTTAATGTATATAGGGATGGATAAAATAGGAATGTGACATGAAGAAATTATAAAGGAATTTTTTCTATGTGTTTCAATAGTGTGTTTAGTTTTAGTCTCCAGAAATTTGAGTATGAATAATGCAGAGAACAAAGAATTTTAAATGATTAAAAATAATGATCATGAAAAATGATAATCTTTCTTAAATAATTTTAAAATGATGGATGTTTTTTTTCAGTGGCTGAAAATGTTATCAACATAATAGCAAATACTCCTTGAATATTTGCTGTGTGCCAGCTTTTGCTAGTAGATGGCAGAGCTAAGATGTGAATTCAGGCAGTTGGGCTGCAGAACATGTACTCTTGGCCACTACATTATTTGACAGTCCTATGGGGTTTTTTTTTTTTCCTCATATCAAATTGAAATTTTTTTCTGGGAAAAAAAATGGTGCTATTAGCAAAGATGGATATTTTATTGTGTACACTGAACCTAAATTCATTTAGTAAAATTCTAATGAAATTTATCAGGAGATTCACGGATTTTGTTTCCCAGGAAGACAATTATAGAAATAATGTATATGGGTTGAGCAGTCTAACACAGTTATCTTTGTAATAATAATAGTATTTTGTCAAACAAGTCTGTAATTTCATACCCAACCCTCCACAGAACTCCTTTTTGATTATTTGATAGTGGTAATTTATCATAACCTACTTGTTTGATAATCTACTTATCTGGTAATGGCTATCTTATCTAATATTTTCCATTTCAGTGGATAGCTTAGGAAAAAGAATTATAACTTCCTTCTTGGTTTGTGATGAAACAAAATTTAATGCATTTCCTGCCTCTCTTTTATTTTTAAGTGCTTCTTAAGAGAAACACGTAGGAGTTTTAATCCAAAGAAAATAGTTTCCCAAGTAAGGGATATCCGGAAAAGGAGTTCCAGGTTACCATAAAGTCTGATGACTGTGGCTTGGCCTCAGTATAAGATTGACAGGGTACTCTCAGAGGTCCAGTTTGGGAAATAAAAACTGATTTTAAAAGGATTTAGCAGTTTTATGGTAGGAAGTTTGGACTAGTAAGTTGTAGATTTGAAAAAATGCATGAAATAGGAGTTTTTAGTAGACTTTTTCTTGTAAGACATCTGATTGAGGCTTTTCCTTTTTTTTTTTTTTTTTAAATAGATCAACATGGTTGATATTACCAGGCTCAATAGGAGCAGCCCTTCTGCCCAGGAGAGTGGACAGGATGTCCTAGACAACACATTTTCTCAGAAACATAAAGAACTGTCAGTTTTATTGTTGGAAATGAAAGAAGCTCAAGAAGAGATTGCATTTCTTAAGTTGCAGCTCCAGGGAAAAAAGGCTGAGGGGGTCCCTGAGGTCCCTGACCAGAAAGAAATGAAACAGACAGAGAGTGAAGGAATACCTACAGTTAGCGTGAAAATACTGCCTGAAGATACAGGGCAACATTTTCCCTCAATGCCATGTGAAGAAAGCAGTCTTCCAACAGTTGAAAAAGAAGAGCAGATGAGTACTAAATATCAAAATAGAACATCTGAGGAAATATCTTTGAATGACACAGGGATGGAATTAAAATCACCCGGGCAGGATGATGTTGATAAACCCCCTTCTGCTATACAGGGAATTTGTCAGTGTCACCAGGATGAATTGGAAAGGCTAAAAAGGCAAATTTCGGAGCTTGAGATAAACTTTCATAAAGCAGAAGAAATCTATGAAGAAAATTTAGATGAGAAGGCTAGGGAAATCAGCAACCTAACCCAGTTGATTGAAGAGTTTAGGAAAAATGCTGAAAACACCAACAGTGCATTCACTGCTTTGTCTGAAGAAAGAGAACAGCTTCTTTCTCAAGTGAAGGAACTTAGTGTGGTAACAGAACTGAGGGCTCAGGTACAACAACTGGAAGTGAACCTTGCAGAAGCAGAAAGGCAAAGAAGACTTGACTATGAAAGTCAGACGAATCATCACAATTTGCTTACTGAACAGATCCATAGTCTAAGCATAGAAGCCAAATCTAAAGATGTGAAAATTGAAGTTTTACAGAATGAACTGGATGACATACAGCTTCAGTTTTCTGAGCAGAGTACACTGGTGAAAAGCCTGCAAAGCCAGCTGCAGAAGAAGGAAAATGAAGTGCTTGAAGGAGTAGAACGCGTGAAGGATATCTCAAATAAGATGGAAGAACTTTCCCAGGCTCTTTCACAGAAGGAACTTGAAATAGCAAAAATGGATCAAATCTTATCAGAGAAAAAAAGAGATGTGGAAACCCTGCAACAAACCATCCTGGAGAAGGATCAGCAAGTGACAGAAATTAGCTTTAGTATGACTGAGAAAATGGTCCAGCTTAATGAAGAGAAGTTTTCTCTTGGGATTGAAATTAAGACTCTTAAGGAACAGCTGAACTTATTATCGAGAGCTGAAGAGGCAAAAAAAGAGCAGGTGGAAGAAGATAAAGAAGTTGTTTCTGGCCTTAAACAGAACTATGATGAGCTGAGCCCAGTAGGGCTCCTAAGTAAAGAAGAGCTTCAGCATGAATTAGACCTTGTGAAGAAAGAAAGTGAACAGAGAAAGAGAAAGCTCCAGGCAGCTCTTATTAACAGAAAGGAGCTTCTACAGAAAGTCAGTAGATTAGAAGAGGAATTGGCCAAAGTGAAAGATGAATCTATGAACGAGATCCCGCTCAATGAGCATAAGAGGGAAATGGAGGAAGATAAAGAAAGCAAAGAAGACTCAGAAAAATATGTGACTGCTAAGTGCCACGAAGTAGAAATTTCTTTAAAGCAGACAATATCTGAGAAAGAGGTGGAATTAGAGCTTATAAGGAAAGATTTAGAAGAAAAGGTAGCAGCTGAAGAACAGTTACAGGCTGTGATCAAACAGATGAGTCAAAACTTGCAAGAGAAGACAAACCAAATAGATTCGCTGCAAGCAGAAATCATTGAAAACCAAGCAGTTATCCAAAAATTAACCACAGGTAACAAGGATGTAGGTGATGGAGACTCAGCAGCGCCTGTAAAAGAAACAGTGGCGATCATTCCACCTGGTGCAGGTAGTGGAGAGCACTGGAAACCAGAACTGGAAGAAAAGATACTGGACTTAGAAAAAGAAAAGGAACAACTTCAAAAGAAGCTACAGGAAGTATTAACCTCTCGAAAGGCTATTCTACAAAAGGCACAGGAGAAAGAAAGACATCTTAGGGAGGAGCTGAAGCACCAGAAGGATGAGTATAATCGCTTACAAGAACAGTTCGATGAGCAGAGCAAGGAAAATGAAAACATTGGAGACCAGCTGAGACAACTCCAGATTCAAGTAAAGGCGTCTATAGACAGAAAACTCCTGGGCATTGACCAGCAGGATGCAGGCTCTCCCACTCCAAGTTTAAAAGAGCCTTTATTCAAAACCACAGAGCAGCAACCTGCTCAACTTGTTTCAGAGTCTGAGTTGCTTTCTCATCCAAGAGATGGAGATGCTCTGCAGAGCAGTAATTATGTTGCCCAGATTAAGACCCAGCTGAAAGAAATAGAGGCGGAGAAAGAGGAGTTGGAATTGAAGGTTAGTTCTGCAACAAATGAGCTTACTAAAAAATCAGAAGAGGTATTTCAGTTACAAGAACAGATAAATAAACAAGGTTTGGAAATCCAAAGTCTAAGGACAGCGTCCCTTGAAGCTGAAACTTATGCAGAAAGCCTGAGGCAGAAATTGGAAAGCAGTCAGCTAGAAATTGCTGGATTAGAACATCTAAGAGAATTGCAGCCTGAACTAGATGAACTGCAAAAACTTATAGGCAAAAAGGAAGAAGAAGTTAGATACCTTTCTGGACAGCTTAACGAGAAAGAGGAGGTGCTTACAAAAGTACAGACAGAGATAATGGAACAAGAGGATTTAATCAAGGCTCTTCGTACCCAGCTGGAAATGCAAGCCAAAGAACATGATGATAGGATAAAGCAGTTACAGGTGGAACTTTGTGAAATGAAGCAAAAGCCAGAAGAGACTGGAGAAGAAAGTAAAGCAAAGCAACAAATACAGAGGAAACTGCAAGCTGCCCTTATTTCCCGAAAAGAAGCACTAAAAGAAAACAAAGGTCTCCAAGAGGAGTTGTCTTTGGCAAGAGATACCATTGAACATCTCACTAAGTCTCTGGCAGACATGGAAAGCCAAGTTTCTACTCAAAATAAAGAAAAAGATATGTTCTTAGGAAAGTTAGCTCTTCTTCAGGAAGAAAGAGACAAGCTCATTACAGAAATGGACAGATCTTTAATGGAAAATCAAAGTCTCAATGGCTCTTGTGAAAGTCTGAAATTAGCTCTGGAGGATCTTACCGAAGATAAGGAAAAGTTAGTGAAGGAAATCGAATCTTTGAAATGTTCTAAGATTGCAGAAAGCACTGAGTGGCAAGAGAAACACAAAGAGTTACAAAAAGAGTATGAAGTTCTTCTGCAGTCTTACGAGAATGTCAGTAATGAGGCAGAAAGGATTCAGCATGTTGTGGAAACTGTAAGGCAGGAGAAACAAGAACTATACGGCAAGTTAAGAAACACAGAAGCAAACAAGAAAGAAGCAGAAAAGCAGTTGCAGGAAACTGAACAGGAAATGGAGGAAATGAAGGAAAAGATGAGAAAGTTTGCCAAATCTAAACAACAGAAAATCCTAGAACTGGAAGAAGAGAATGACCGGCTTAGAGCTGAGGTACAGTCTGGAGGAGGTGCATCTAATGATGGTGTGGAAGCACTTCTTTCTTCCAATTCCAACTTGAAAGAGGAAATAGAAAGGGTCAAAACAGAGTATAAAACCCTTTCTAAAGAGTTTGAGGCTTTAATGACTGAGAAGGACGCTCTAAGTGAAGAGGTTCAAGATTTGAAGCATCAAGTAGAAAGTGTTGTGTCCAAACAAGCTAGCCTAGAGGCCACTGAGAAATGGGATAACCAAAGGAATATCATTGAAGGGGCAACACAGTCTGTCCCAGGTGAGTCTAATGAGCAAGACTCTCGGAACATGAACACTGGGCCGGAAAATTCAGAATCCATTTTGTCAGAGAACAGTGCCAAGAAGCCTGATGAAGGTGAGAATGTCAGCTCACATGATGAAATTAATAACTATCTTCAGCAGATTGATCAGCTTAAAGAAAGAATTGCTGAGTTAGAGGAAGAGAAGCAGAAAGAAAGGGAATTTAGCCAGACTTTAGAAAATGAGAGAAGTACTTTACTTAGTCAAATATCAGCGAAGGATGGCGAACTAAAAATGCTTCAGGAAGAAGTAACCAGAATAAACCTATCAAATCAGCAAATACAAGAAGAACTTGCCAGAGTTACCAAGCTAAAGGAGACAGCAGAAGAAGAGAAAGATGATTTGGAAGAAAGGCTTATGAATCAATTAGCAGAACTTAATGGAAGCATTGGGAATTACTATCAGGATGTTACAGATGCCCAAATAAAAAATGAGCTACTAGAATCTGAAATGCAGAACCTTAAAAAGTGTGTGAGTGAATTGGAAGAAGAAAAGCAGCAGTTAGTCAAGGAGAAAACTAAGGTGGAATCAGAAATACGAAAGGAATATTTGGAGAAAATACAAGGTGCTCAGAAGGGACCCGGCAATAAAAGCCATGCGAAGGAACTACAGGAGCTCTTAAAAGAAAAACAGCAGGAAGTAAAACAGCTGCAGAAGGACTGCATCAGGTACCAAGAGAAAATTAGTGCTCTGGAGAGAACTGTTAAGGCCTTAGAATTTGTTCAGACCGAGTCTCAAAAAGATTTGGAAATAACCAAAGAAAATCTGGCTCAGGCCACCGAACACCGCAAGAAGGCAGAAGCAGAATTGGCTAGCTTCAAAGTTCTGCTAGATGACACTCAGAGTGAAGCAGCAAGGGTCCTAGCAGACAATCTCAAGTTGAAAAAGGAACTTCAGTCAAACAAAGAATCAGTTAAAAGCCAAATGAAACAAAAGGATGAAGATCTGGAGCGAAGACTGGAGCAGGTAGAAGAGAAACACCTGAAAGAGAAGAAGAACATGCAAGAGAAACTGGATGCTTTGCGTAGAGAAAAAGTCCACTTGGAAGAGACATTTGGAGAGATTCAGATTACTTTGAACAAGAAAGACAAGGAAGTTAAGCAGCTTCAGGAAAACTTGGACAGTACTGTGGCCCAGCTTGCAGCTTTCACAAAGAGCATGTCTTCCCTTCAGGATGATCGAGACAGGGTGATAGATGAAGCCAAGAAATGGGAGAGGAAATTCAGTGATGCTATTCAAACCAAAGAAGAAGAAATTAGACTCAAAGAGGAGAACTGCAGTGTTCTAAAGGATCAACTTAGGCAGATGTCCATGCACATGGAGGAATTGAAGATCAATATTTCCAGGTAAATGTGTAACTTTTTTGCTCTTCTAAATGTAACTGAAGGTAAAGAAGGCCTCTATTTAAACTATTTTTATGCCTTTTAATATTATGGGACTAACTTTGGCTTAAATTTCACTAGAAATTTTCCCTATATTCTGTCTCACTTCTGACTCTCTCTTTTTTTGTCAGTGACTTTTGGCTAATATTAAGGTGGAAAATCTATGCTTCTCTTCCCATCTTTCTATTGAGAGATCTCTTTGATTTCTCCCTTTCTTTTCATTTTCATTTCTACTACTGTGTCTGGATTTTTACTGTGGTACTCCCAAATGATTGTTTTAGCCTTATAAATGATGTCCTCTTTTCTCTTTCCCATATTCAACATCAATTCATACTGCATGAGAGCTGTTTTCCTCTAACTTCAATTTTATATCATTTTTCAAATTCAGGAACTGACAGTGAGCCCCATACTGGGCACTCCTCCACTTTTATTAGGATTGTTCTGCTTTGAGACAGGTTTCCTCATTGTCATACCAAGATTATTCCTTTAAGGAGCTAGACCTGAGCTTTTCTGGAGCAAAGTAAAGCAAAATAGGAGAAAGTACTGCTTTCTAGGGTCATGAAAGTACTGCTTTCTAGGGTCATGAAAGTACTGCTTTCATGTCACTAAAATTAGCAACATGGCTTTGGAGTTTTATGACCTAAATAACCTTAGGTTATTCATTGAATACCTCTTCATTGAAAGGATGAGCACCTTTAATTACAAGTACTGCTTCATCTTTAAATCTGAGTAATGTTGTATATGTCCCTTAGGCGTCAAATAGTGTTCCCTTGAAATCTGTGATTAATGACCTTCTCTCTTTTTTTCCAGGCTTGAACATGACAAGCAGATTTGGGAGTCCAAGGCCCAGACAGAGGTTCAGCTTCAACAGAAGGTCTGTGATACTCTGCAGGGGGAAAACAAAGAACTTTTGTCCCAGCTAGAAGAGACTCGACAACTCTACCACAGTTCTCAGAATGAATTAGTTAAGTTGGAATCAGAACTTAAGATTCTCAGAGACCAGTCAGCTGATTTAAATAACTCTTTAGAAAAATGTAAGGAAAACAAAGAAAACTTGGAAGGAATCATAAAGCGGCAAGAGGCTGATATCCAGAATTGTAAGTTCAGTTATGAACAGCTAGAGACAGATCTTCAGGCCTCCAGAGAACTGACCAGCAGGCTGCATGAAGAAATAAACATGAAAGAGCAGAAGATTATAAGCTTGCTTTCTGCCAAGGAACAGGCAGTCCAAGTAGCTGTTGCTGAACTACATCAGCAACATAATAAAGAAATTAAAGAATTGGAAAACCTGTTGTTGCAGGAGGAAGAGGAGAATGTTGTCTTAGAAGAGGAAAACAAAAAGGCTGTTGACAAAACCAACCAGCTTATGGAGGCACTGAAGGCCATCAAAAAGGAAAACTTGCAGCAGAAGGCTCAGTTGAATTCCTTTGTTAAATCCATGTCTTCTCTCCAGGATGACAGAGACCGCATCGTAGGTGACTACCAGCAGCTGGAAGAGCGACATCTCTCTGTCATCTTGGAAAAAGATCAACTCATCCAAGACGCTGCTGCTGAGAATAACAAGCTTAAAGAAGAAATTCGATGCTTGCGAAGCCATATGGATGATCTCAATTCTGAGAATGCCAAACTAGATGCAGAACTAATCCAATATAGAGAAGACCTGAACCAAGTGATATCAAGAAAGGACTGCCAGCAAAAGCAGCTCCTTGATGCTCAACTTCAGCAGAATAAGGAGCTGAAAAGTGAATGTGTCAAATTGGAAGAAAAACTAAAGGAGTCTGAGGAAGCAAAGGAGGATCTGCGGAGGTCCTCTCTTGCTCTAGAGGAGGAGAAACAAGGTTTGTCTAAAGAGATTGAGAGCTTAAATGTGTCTGTATCCCAACTAAAGAGACAATTGACAGCCTTGCAAGAAGAAGGAACTTTAGGAATATTTCAGGCCCAACTAAAAGTAAAAGAAGAAGAAGTACAGAGGTTAAGTACTATCCTTTTCTCCTCTCAGAAGAGAATTACAGAACTGGAAGAGGAATTGGTTCGTGTTCAGAAGGAGGCTGCCAAGAAGGTGGGTGAAATTGAAGATAAACTGAAGAAAGAATTGAAACATCTTCATCATGATGCAGGGATAATGCGAAACGAAACAGAAACCGCAGAAGAGAGAGTGGCAGAGCTGGCAAGAGATCTCGTGGAGATGGAACAGAAATTACTCTCGGTCACCAAAGAAAATAAAGATCTCACAGCACAAATCCAGTCTTTTGGAAGGTCTATGAATTCCCTACAAAACAGCAGAGATCGTGCCAATGAGGAGCTTGATGAACTGAAAAGGAAATACGATGCCAGTCTGAAGGAGCTGGCAGAGCTGAGAGAAGAACAGGGCCTCCTAAGCAGGGGAAGAGATGCTCCTGTTTCGAAAGTTGCCCTTTCTGTGAACTCCACTGAGGATAACAGCTTGCCTCACCTGGAGAAACTTAACCAACAGCTTCTGTCCAAAGATGAGCAACTGCTTCACTTGTCCTCACAACTAGAAGATTCTTACAACCAAGTGCAGTCCTTTTCCAAGGCTATGGCCAGTCTACAGAATGAGAGAGATCACCTGTTGAATGAACTGGAGAAATTCCGCAAGTCAGAGGAGGGGAAGCAGAGGTCTGCAGCCCAGCCTGCAACCAACCCGGCTGAAGTCCAGAGTTTAAAGAAAGCTATGTCATCACTCCAAAATGACAGAGACCGACTAGTGAGTGTCTGGTTCTCTTTCTGATCTTCATTTGAGAGATTTTGAGCTTTTCTTTAAAAATTTTTTCACTTCTTTAGGAAAAGACGAGCACATTCTCGCATACATGTATTATCTGGGCATTCTGGGACAGTATTATACATCCCACAGGTTTTATTTGGTCTTAGAGAGACACACAAACATTATTTAAATTACTTTAATTCTGCCAGTACCATTTAAAAACAATTACAGATTTTCTTTGCACAAAACTCTCCACGTTATAAAAGGACTAAAAGACGAGGTTGTTTTATGTATTTTGTACACACATATCAATATTTCCAGAATGTGTCACAGTTTAATTGAACTAAGGTATAGGGGTCATTCGGGGCCTTCTTACAGTGAGAGTTTAGCCTTAGGTCATCTGGTAGAATTATAGAGAGGACTCAGCTTATCTCATGTATAATTCAACCCTAATTTGTCACAAAAAAGTTAAATATACAAAGAGTTAATTTAAAGAAGTTCAGTACCCAACTTTTTTTCAATCTGAGAGAAAGATAAGGAGGATCTCTCATGCTAAAATTTTGCTTTTAGAAGGATCCAGTAGTTTAGTTCAGGTCTTTTTTTTTTTAAGAACCTCTGGGGTTTCAAGATATTCAGAAGCAAAACTGGAATTATTATAAGCCAAGCCAGGTTCTACTTTGTGAGGTTACTATCTTCACTTTCATGACAGTTCTTAACTCTTTTAAGGCCATGTACTTAGACCAAATAGGAAATAAATTGAGCTTCAAAAGGCTGGATTTTCCATTAAAAAGTGACCCATGTCCAGAATATGAAAATTCTAGTTTTTAAGAACAGCCTAAATAAAAAGATCATTGCCCCTAACTACAAATTCTTGTTCTAATTTTCTTTTTCAATGTAGGCAATGTGTTCATTCATATTACATTTGATATCCAGTATTTATAGATACCTTTTACACTTTTGTAATCTGAATAAAACCCCTCTTTTCAGCTGCGGTTTTGACAGCAATATAATGTGTACGTATTTATTTATATCTTAAAAATGGTTTCAGTTCAGCTGACTTTGTCCTGGGAGCTAACCCTTTTTTTTTTGTTGTTGCTTTCAGAATGCAAATGTAAAAGGTTTTCATCAGAACAGTATATACCTCAAAGATGTAGTATTTTATAGCTATCTAGGACTCGATTATCTTCAAAGTCAAAATCTTTTTCCCAGAAGCTATTAGGTTAGATTTTGAATTGACAAGGGTTCATTTAGTCAGTTGATTTACTCTTCTTATCTGTTCTAAACACTGGGGACAAAACTTGTTATCTCTCAACCCTTGCTATCTCTTAGCCTTTTCTGTTTCTCAGTCCCCATTCCACATTTTTGTCTGCTGGATATTTACAAGCCAAGTCAGCATATTTTTACTTATATATTTCTATAACCCATAGTAATGTTCCTCTGTTCTGTAAGGCTCATAGCTGGCTATGATTTTATTTCATTTATCATCAAGGTCTGTCACTTTATTCACAATGGGCCTCAATTATCTCTTTTCCTTTCCATCATCATTTAGGATGAGTTCTTAACACTGTACGTTTAACTGTTGTGGTACTGCTTCTTCCAATTTGTCATTTTCCAGTATATTTTTATATACCATTGCTGAATAAATCTGAAGCTCTGATTTCTTATTACTGTACTGCTCAAAAACCTTTAAAAATTGTATTATCTCTAGAATAGGCTTGGGATTCAAACCTCTTAGTCCGGCATTTGAGACCCTATAATTTGGTTAGGTCCTTCTTTCCAGCCTTCCTTGTTACTGCTCCCCTACTCATAACCTTCATTGCAGCCAAACTGATCTACTTATTATGCAGTAATCCTACCTGGTACTTCCACATTACCATCCTCTGAACCAAAATGTCCTCTCTATTTTCCTTTTTTGGGAAGATATTTCCCACTATTAAACATCTCCCTGGAGCTCAAACTTTCTGGTTACATTTCCAGACCACTTAATTATCTGTTACCTTCTGTACTTCTCTAGTACTTTCATTTGTCCCATATTGTCTTGATGTGTATATGTCTATATGTCTGTGTGTCTAAGTGTCATGTCTTACACTTGTTTGTATTTCCTATGATTTTAACATGGGAGGAATTAATTATGTGGTAGATAATCAATAATTGGTGACCATTCTCTATTTTTGTTGTTGTTACTGAAAACACTGTGGGGTTGTTTTGTTTGTTTTTTTTTTTTTTTCCCATTTTGTAAAACTGTCATATAGGGGAGTTCTGGAAACATTTCCTCTTACATCTGCCATAAATGAAAGCCAAGGCAGGGTTATAAATCACATCAAGGCCTGTCACTCTGACTTGGTGATACTACATATGAGGTCCAATACAGTCTACTGAGGCCCTTCTGCATACTTTTGGAATGTATTGTTAACTGGCCATCAACTCTTTTCCACATATCTTGTTCTCAGTCTGTGTCATGGGCATTGAAGTTTATAGTCTTTCAATTACTAGCTGCATGTATGATAAATACGGGAGCTTTCTTATGTGAACCACTGTCAGTTTGAACATGCAGCTTAGGCCAGCAGTTTATCACCTCTGCCTACACTACACTTCCTTTCCATCAGGACCACCCCAGAAATGATTGAGATCTGAAAAGGATTTCGCTTACTTTGATTCTCTTCTTTACTTAGTTATTCAGGGGGAAGTTTCTCCAAGTTTGAGGGTGCCAGGTGCAGAGAATTAGCCCTGGGGATTCTACTAGAGTGTCACAAACAACTCTGAAAACATTCTGTAGTTTTCATATCTGTTTGAACTTCCTTAGGACTTTCCCATAATCAAATAGATACTTAAGCAATTTCTATCTAAAGGGTAGAAAGCAAATCTCCAGAACTGCATTTATCTATATATATTTTGTTCTTTTTTAAAATTTGCTTTCAAATTCCAGTATAATTAATGTACAGTGTGACATTAGTTTCAGGTATTCAATATAGTGATTCAGGAATTCTGTACATTACTCAGTGCTCATCAGGTAAGTGTACTCTCAATCTCCTTCACCTATTTTTACCCCATTCCCCAGCCACCTCCCCTCTGGTAACCATCACTTTGTACTCTATATTTATAAAGAGTCTGTTTTTTTGCCTCTTTTTTTCTTTGATCATTTGTTTTGTTTCTTAAGTTCCACCTATGAAGAAAATTACATGGTATTTGTCTTTCTATGACTGACTTATTCCACTTAGTATCATATACTCTAGACCCATACAAATTGTTGCAAATAGTGAGATTTCATTCTTTTTTATGGATGGGTAATATTCCATTATATATATATGCACCACATCTTTTTTTTTTTTAAATTAAATTTTTTATTTATTTTCAGCGTAACAGTATTCATTGTTTTTTCACCACACCCAGTGCTCCATGCTATGCACCACATCTTTATCCATTCATCCATTGATGGACACCTGGGTTGCTTCTGTAGTTTAGCTATTGTAAATAATGCTGCTATAAACATAGGAATGCATATATCTTTTCTAATTAGTGTTTCTGTATTTTGGGGTTTAAGACCCAGTAGTGGAATTATTGGATCACATGGTAACTCTATTTTTAATTTTTTGAGGACCATCCATACTGTTTTCCACAGTGGATGCACCAGTTGCATCTAGTTGCATTCTCATCAACAGTGCACAAATGTTCCTTTTCCTCCATGTCTTTGCCAACACTTGTTGTTTCTCTTGTTTTTTATTTTAGCCATTCTGACAGGTGTGAGGTGATACCTCATTGTGGTTTTGATTTGCATTTTTCCAATGATTAGTAATGTTGGGTATTTTTTCACGTGTCTGTTGGCCATCTGTATGTCTTTTTTGGAAAAAAAAGGTCTGTTCATGTCTTCTGCCCATTTTTAAATTGGATTTTTTTTTTTTGGTGTTGAGTTTTATAAGTTTTTTGTGTATTTTAGATACTGATCCTTTAGTGGATATATCAATTACAAATATGTTCTCCCATTCAGTAGGTTGTCTTTTTTTGTTGATTGTTTCTTTTGCTATGCAGAAGCTTTTTATTTTGATGTGGTCCCACTGGTTTATTTTTGCTTTTGTCTCCCTTGACTTGGGAGACATATCTAGAAAAATGTTGCCAGGGCCAGTGTCAAAGAAATTACTGCCTGTGTTGTCTTCTAGGATTTTTATGGTTTCAGGTCTCACAATTAGGTCTTAAATTCATTTAGGACTTACTTTTGCGTATGGTGTAAGACAAGCCGTCCAGTTTCATTCTTTTGCATGTAGCTGTCCAGTTTCCCATTCCATTCCTATTGAAGAAACTTCTTTCCCACCACATATTCTTGCCTCATTTGTCTTATATTAATTGACCTATAACCGTGGGATTGTTTCTGGGCTCTCTGTTCTATTCCAGTGAGCTATATGTTTTTATGTCAGTACCATACTGTTTTGATTATTACAGCTTTGTAGTATAGCTTGAACTCTGGGTTAGTGATACCTCCATCCAATTTTGTTCTTTTTCAAGATTGCTTTGGCTGTTTGAGGTCTTTAGTGGTTGCACACAAATTTTAGGATTTTTTTTTTTTTTAGTTTTGTGAAAAATGTTATTGGCATTTTGATAAGGATTGTATTTGATTATAAAATTGACATTTTAATAATATTTGCTCTCCCAGTCCATGAGCATGTAGTACCTTTCCATTTTGTTTTTTTCTGTCACCAGTGTTTTATAGATTTTATAGATTTCAGAGTATAGGTTTTTCACCTCTTTGGTTAATTTTATTCTTAGGTATTTTACCATTTTTGGTTGTAGTTGTAAATGGAATTGTTTTATTAATATCTCTTTCTGTTGGTTCATTAAGTATATAGACATGCAACAGATTTCTGTCTATTGGTTTTTGTATCCTGTGAACTTACTGAATTCATTTATCAGTTCTTGGTGGCGTCTTTATGGTTTTCAAAATATTGAGTTTTCTTTCTTACCAGTTTGGATGCCTTTTCTTTTTCTTATCTGATGCTGTGGCTAGGACGTCCAATACCATGTTAAATAAAAGTGGTGAGAGAGAAAATCCTTGCATGGTTCCTGACCTCAGGGGAAAAGCTCTCAGTTTCTCCCACTGAGTATGTTGTTAGCTGTGGGTTTTCATATAAGGCCTTTATTATGTTGAGGTATATTCCCTCTAAACCTACTTTGTTGAAGGCTTTTATCATGAATGGATGCTGTACTTTGTCAAATACTTCTTCATTTATTGAAAAGATCATATGGTTCTTATAATTTCTTTTATTAAAGTGGTATATCATGTTGATTCATTTGTAAAAATTGAACCACCCTGCATCCCAGGAGTACATCCTACTGGATCACGGTGAATGATTTTTTAAATGTATTGTTGGATTTAGTTTGGCAATATTTTGTTGAGGATTTTTGCATCTTATGTTCATCAAGACTTGTTGACTGTAGTTCTCTTTTTTTAAGCGGAGTTTTTATCTGATTACGGAATAGGGTAATGCTAACCAATGACTTTGGGAGCTTTGCTTCCACTTCTACTTTTTGGAATAGTTTGAGATGAACAGGATTAACTTTTCTTCAAATGTTTGGTAGAATTCACTTGTGAAGTTGTCTTGTTTTTTGGGAGTTTGTTGATTACCAATTCAATTTCTTTGCTGGTTATCAGTGTGTTCAAATTTTCTGTCTTCCTGCTTCAGTTTTGGTAGGTTACGTTTCTACCAATTTATCCATTTCTTCTAGGTTGTTCAATTTGTAGACATACAATTTTTCATAATATTCTCTTAAAATCTTTGTATTCCTGTTGTGTCAGTTATTTCTCCTCTTTCATTTCTGATTTGGAGTCCCCCCCCCTTTTTCTCTTTTTTGATGAGTCTAGCCAACATTTTATCATTTCTGTTCATCTTTTCCAGGAACTGGCCCCTGCTTTCATTGATCTGTCCTACTGTATTTTTAGTTTCCATTTTGTTTATTTCTGTTCTAATTTACTATTTCCCTCCTACTCGTTTTGGGTTTTGTTTGTTCTTCTTTTTCTAGCTCCTTTGGCTCCTTTTCTTACTCCTTGAGGTAGGCCTGTATTGCTGTAAACTTCCCTCTTAGAACTGCTTTTGCTGCATCCCAAAGATTTTGGATTTGTTGTGTTTTCATTTTCATTTGTTTCGGTATATTGTTTGATTTTCTCTTTGATTTCTTAGTTGACCAATTCATTAGTAGCATGTCATATAATCTCCATGTATTTGTGTTTTTTTTTTCCCTTGGGGCAGATTTCTAGTTTTATAGCATTGTCAGAAAAGGTGCATGATATGACTTCTGTCATTTTGAATTCATTGAGACTGGTTTTGTGGCCTAACATGTGATCCTTTCTGGAGAATGCTCCATGTGCACTTGAAAAGAATGTGTATTCCCACTGTTTTAGGATGGAATGTTCTGAATATACCTGTTAGGTACATCTGGCCTAGTGTGTCATTCAAAGCCGCACTTGTTGATTTTCCTTTTTCCTTGTTGATTTTCTGTTTGGATGATCTATCCATTGATTTCAGTGGGGTGTTAGTCTCCTGCTGTTATTGTATTACTATCAATTACTTGTATGTTTGTTGTGAGCTGCTTTATCTATTTGGGTGCTTCCATGTTGGGTTCATAAAATATTTACAATTGTTACATATTGTTGGATTGTTCCCTTTATGATTATGTAATGTTCTTTTTTGTTTCTTGGTACTGTCTTTATTTTAAAGTCTATTTTGTTCACTGTAAGTACTGCTACCCTGGATTTCTCTTGAAATCCATTTGCATAAATGTTTCTCTATCCCCCTCATTTTCAATCTGCAGATGTCTTTAGGTTTGAAATGAGGGTCTTGCAGACAGCATCTAGATGGTCTTGCTTTTTTATCCATTCTGTCACCCTGTTTTTTGATTGGAGGATTTAGTTCATTTACATTCAAAGTAATTATTGATAGGTATGTACGTATTGCTATTTTGTTACTTGTTTTATAGTTGTTTTGTACATCTTCTCTGTTCCTTTCTTCTCATGCTCTCTTTTCTCATGGGTTGCTGGCTTTCTTTAATGATATACTTGGATTCCTTTTCTTTATTTTTTGTATATCTATTACCAGTTTCTTGATTTGTGGTTACCATTAGGTTTATATATATCTTGTGCATATAACAGTCTGTATTAAGTTGATTGTTGCTTAAGTTTTTTTTTTTTTTAGAGATTTTATTTATTTGACAGAGAGAGAGACAAGTAGGGAGAGCAACAGGCAGAGGGAGAGGGAGAAGTAGGCGCCCCATGGAGCAGGGAGCCCCACGTGGAGTTCGATCCTAGGACTCTGGGATCATGACCTGAGCTGAAGACAGATGCTTAACCAACTGAGCCACGTGGGCACCCTCATTGTTGCTTAAGTTGGAACCCATTCTTAAAGTACCAAGATATACTCCTCTCCCCTGCATGTTTTAGGTGTAGTGTCATACTTTACATATTTTTATTTTGTGAAAACTTTGACTGATTTTGTATAGCTATACTTAATTTTACTGCTTTTGTGCTTCCTGCTTTTCTTATTCCTGTTTATGGTCTTTCCTTTCCACTTAAGAATCCCCTTTAATATTTCTTATAAGACTGGTTTAATGGTTATGTATTTCTTTAACTTTTGTTTCTCTGGGAAACTTTATCTCTCCTATTCTGAATGACAGCCTTGCTGAATAGAGTGTTGTTGGTTGCACGTTTTTTTTCTTTCAGCACTTTGAATATCATGCCATTCTCTTATGGCCTGCAAAGTTTCTGTTGAAAAATCAGCTGATAACTTTCCCTTGTATGTACTGTGTTCTTTTCTCTTGCTGCTTTTAAAATTCTTTATCATTACTTTTTTGCCGTTTTAATTACTATGTGTCTTGGTATGGACCTCCCTGGGTTGATTCTGTTGGGGGCTCTCTTTGCCTCCTGGATCTGGATTTATGTATCTTTCCCCAGATTAGGGAAATTTTCAGCTATTATTTCTTCACGTAAATTTTCTGCCCTCTTTAGTCTCTGTTCTTCTGGGATCTATATAATGCAAATGTTGTTACTTTTGAAGATGTCACTGAGTTCCATTAATCTATTCTCATTCTTTATTAATCTTATTTCTTTCTCATGTTCAGCTTGATTGTTTTCCATTACTCTGTCCTCCAGGTCACTGATCTATACTTCTCTTTTCTCTATTCTACTATTTATCTCTCTAGTGTATTTTTTAGTTTCATGTCTATATGTTAGGAAAGTAAGCAACATCAGGTCAGCTATTGCAAGTAGCAGCCTTATAAAGAAAATGTCCTGTGGTGCTCTGCAGTGTCCCTTGTTCACCAGCACCTGACACTTCCAAGACGTCTCATGTGTGTTGTATGCACCCGCCTATTGTGGTTGAGCTGTGTTTGCTTTCAGTGTAGTCATCTGCAGTGGCTCCCTTTGCCTGTTTTAGGCAGAGTTTGGTCCCTGTGTTGTTAATGGGCCACTCTGGGGCTGCCTTGGGCTTGAGTTGGGTCAGACCAGGTGTTTGCCAGAGTTGGCGGTTGCAGTGAACTACGAGGTACTCTCCCTGTGTTATCCCCTGTTGTTGGTGGCTGGGGCCTACAGTCAGACAAGATGGCTGCTCCCAAACCACTGCTAAGGCTTCAATCAAACTAGTGTGCATGGTTATCTTCCTCCCTCCCTTGTACAGGAGTCACTTGGAGTGGCACTGGCCCCTGTTGGGGCTGCTTGCACAATGTCACACCTGTGGCACCACTTTGGATATATTCCTGCTGAGGCCAGGTTGGAGGGGTGAGTCTACAGAAGAGCCCAAGGGTGGGGTGTGCTGTTAGCAATCCAGGTAGAACGTGTTTGTGCTGTGCTGGTGTCTGTATATGTAGGCTGAGGGGTAGGAGGGAAATGGTGTCCGCTGGCTCCTTTGTCCTTGGAAGAAGTCTCCCAAAGATCCCTGACCCTCCAGCACACACTCTTAGATTAATAAATAAATCTCCTTCCTGTATACCCCAGGCATCTTCCAAAATGCTGCTTTTATGCTGTATCTCAGCGAGGCTTTTTTTTTTTTTTTTGCTATTTATTGGCAGGGACTCAGTTTCCTCTTGCCCTCCATCTCTCCCAGAGCCAAGCTGCTCATTTTTAAAGTTACAGGTGGTAAGCCCAACTGATTGCAAAAACTCCAGGTATTAATCCCCTCTGGTTCACAAAGCCAAATGTTGTGGGGGTTTGTCTTCCCAATGCAGGTCCTTGTGACTAGGATGCCTGGTGTTGAGTCTGCTCCTGTTCCTTCTCTGTGTTTGTAGTGCCCCTCCCTCATGGAAGTCTCATGGATCAGCTTGGTTACCAACTGTGGTTACCTTCCACCTTTCCTACCATTTTTTAAATGTGGTCTCTCCTCTGTGTTTAGCTGTGGAGAGTCTGTTCTGCCAGTCTTTGGGTCATTTTCTGGGCTATTTAAATTGGTGTGGGTTTATCTAGTTGTATTCATCAGATGAGGTGAGTTTAGGATCCTCTGACTCTGCCATCTTTCTTAGAAGTCCTGTATACTCATTTCATTCTGAAAATGACTTGAAGTAGCGTATCTTGAAGATAATATAATACAAGTAACTGAGAAGGAAAAGAAAATGAGGATAGAGAAAAAGGTTAAACCAGGAATAAATTTAGTGTCCCTAGGAGATATCACAGTATCTTTTTAGAAAGATAGGTCATCAGTTCTTTTCCCAGTTTTCTGGCAGCCATCAGAAATGAGGAATTAAAGAGCCCTATACATGAATTGCAGTGTCCATATTTTAGGGAAAAGGAAGAAAGAAAAGCTGTTTGTTTAATATAAGAATAGTATTAAGTATTGAGGCCTGCAAGAAATTCCTTCTGTGCTTCCATAGAGAGGACTGTATGAAGTTGTAAAACATCCTTTACTTCTCTACAGTAAATATAAGTGTTTTATAGGGTTTAGTTTAGCTGTTCCTTGCTGTAACTGCATAGCAAAAGAACTTTGTATAATTTCCTAAATGTACTTATACAAATGGTTAAAATGCAGTCCCAGACACACAGCTTTCTGATGATCTGGTCTATTTTAAGATTAACATTTAGAGTATCTGGATTAGAGGAGGGAATAAAGAATACATTTAGTGCATAAAAAGCCTATTGTTTAAAGAATAAAGTTATATATATGTCACTAAATTCAGCATGTCACTGAATTCTGCATGTTTGACGAGAAAAACAAACAACACCTCTACTCCAACTCTTTCTCTTTCTACCAAGGCAGTTTACTTTGAATATAGTTTTGGTGTTCTCTCAGTGTCTACATATCATACTTATAATGCATCTTGGGTTTTCATTCTTTGCATTAGCTATTGACTTTCTTTTATGTTAACGGGGTTTAGTTCTCTTTTCTCCCCTTCCACAGTGCATATGCACATACTCAATATACAGTCTCTTCCCCATTCTGATGTAATTTAAATTTTGGTTAGTTTAATATTTATGTTTATATCAATGTTTA
The DNA here is from genome assembly GCF_963455335.1 of Martes martes. Lineage (NCBI taxonomy): Eukaryota > Metazoa > Chordata > Mammalia > Carnivora > Mustelidae > Martes > Martes martes. The sequence goes on from NC_137888.1 coordinate 120,952,269, forward strand.
CATTTTTAGTACTACAAATGAGAGCTGAGACATGTTATTTTTATTTTCCTCAGCATCTTTTTCCCCCTTAGAGTTAATAACTTTGTGTTGTTACTTCGTTTTCTTTGTATTCATCAATGTAATTTAACTCCACGTTTATTGCCATTTATTCACATGTCCTCTTAAGATGTTTATTCCTATCAATTTTGTATTTATGAAGAAAATTTGGAGTCGCTTTCTTATTCTTACATGAACCAGGATACTGTTTTCATCCTAGGATAGCTCCCTTCACATCTGTCCTCTGTTAGATCTCCTGTTTCTTCTATTCCACGTCTTTCTCATCTTGGTTTTGTGTCATTTTGTGGAAAGAAATCATTTAGTAGCTCCCTAAGAAAAGATACAGAGGAGGTAAATTTATTGAAAATGTCTTTTCATCTCCCATAGTTGATTGGTAGTTTGGCTGGGTATAGAATTCTAGGCTGAAAATAATTCCCCTTCAAAATTGTGAAGACTGTGGTCTGTTACCTTTTAGTTTACATTGTGATGCAGGAGTCTAAAGCTGTTTTGTTCCCTAATCTTTAAATCTGATCTGTTTCTTTATCTCTTTTTCTCTCTCTGTCTCCTTTTCTCTCATCTTTTTCTGGAAATGCATAGAAGTTTTTAGTCCTGTGTGTTCTGAAATTTTATGACAATGTACTTTGATGTGGGTCTATTTTCATTCATCATTGTGTCTAGTCCTTTGAGTCTAAGAAGTCATAGTCATCAATTTTGGGAGATTCTTTTGAATTATGTTTTACCAATTTTCCCCCATCCTTTTTCTCTGTTGTCTTTTTTTTTTTTTTTTTCCCTTGAAAAGCCAGTTATTTAGATTTAGGACCTTCTGGTTTGATTGTATAATTTTGTTATCTTTCCTAGTCTTTTGGCTATACTCTGGGAAGATTTTCTCACCTTTATCTTTAGAGCCCCATATTGAGGTTTTCATTTTTACTATCATGTTCTTAATTTCTAAGGATTTCTTTTTTTCTTTTTCTTATCTCTCCAAAAATAGTGGTGGCAATTTTGTTCTTTGATGTTTTCTTATAATGAAATTTTCTTTAATATTTTTTTCTGCTACGATGTTTCTGATTTCTAATAGTCTCTCTTAAGTCTTCAAGTATATTATATTCTTTCCCCTGCTAAGCTCTTTTGAATTACTTTTGTTCTAGTTCTTTTCATCCTAGCCTTAGTGATAGCCATTCTCTGGTGAACGTTAACCCTTGATTTACTCTTCATGTTTAAGGGTAAGGTCTAAAAATCTTGTGAATGGGTCTTAACCAACTGTGAGGTTGGTGATTGCAGGGTGATGTTGCTGAGCTTTCTCTGGGTAGTCCCAGTCTTGGTATCTTTAGTTCCTCTTAGGCTGGTTAGATTTTCTAGAGAAAACTTACCATTTCATGCATGGATGGTAAAGGCCTGGGTGCCAGCACTGTCCATGTTGAGTAGGGGAAGGGTGCAAGAATTTAGGAGGCATATGTTTACTTGATCACCGTTGTTTTAGAGCAGTACCTTTACCTTCAGTTGTGCCTGGTATCTAATGGTCCAGAGACGACTTTTGCCTTCTCCAAAGAATAAAACTCTAGTCGTCTGTTAGAGTTAACAAAAGATGTGCAACTGAGGAGAGTATTTAGGGATGCAGTTGTTTTTTAAGCAGCTTTCATCTAATCCTCCTTATTTCAGCTACCACCTTCTCCCTAGCCCCATCACCATCTTTTCCAGAGGTACCTGGTGCTGTTAATTCCTGAGCCTTTTGAAGATTCTGCAGAGTAAGTTCTGTTGGTTCTTGGCTTTCCTTACTGCCGGCTTAAGATTTGGCTTTCCCAGATCTGTTAAGTCAGTTACTACTTATGCATCTGCTTTTCAGCTTCCAAAATTAATTTTGTTGCTGCTGACTCCTCTCTTGTTCTTCCTGTTCTTGTGTTTTATGCTTATAAAATGATGCCTTTATTGTAGCTTTAATGATGTTTCCAAGGGTGGGTGAAAGAGACGCGTGTTCAAGGCCCCCTTTTAATCCAGATGTCCTAACATTATTTCTTACTACCAAGCTTTTAATGAGTGCTGGGGATAAAGAATTTGAAGATGCACCTGGAATGTAGATAGGCAGTTTTGTTGATTAAAGGCAAGTCCATCATCATTGTATCATCATCATCATTATTACCATCACCACCATCGCCATTAATTTTCTCATTTAGTTCTCATAATCTAAGTACCATAAGGAAGGTAAAGGAAATTAAGATAAGGGAAATTTTATAGGTATGGGAAATTAAGGCTTAGGGGTGTAAGGAATATGTAACGGGTCACACAACCTATGTGGGCAGGATGTTGGACCTCAAAGCCTAAGTAAGTGCTCTTAAACCACTGAGCCTGGGCATTGCTACCTTCTTTTTATAGTCAACATCAGCTAAGCTAAATTAAGGTTGATACCCATATAAGAAAGTTTAAGAGCCTAAATAGGGCACAGAGCTAAATAAAAAGTCAAGTTGTCTTTACATTTCTTGTTCTGGGGAGTTAACACCTACAAAGAAACTGTAGGTCCTTTAAGTCTGTCTTATGTCTGAGCTTTAGATCTAGAGTCAACCTAAGACCTTGGGAGGAGGGGCCTGGAGTACAAGTTGCAGGAATGGTCAGACCCTGTAGCCTTGATGGTGGCTCTCTTTAGTTCACCGTTTTAGAGATTTGTGTTGCAAATATATGTTAATGAACTTGTTAGGTGCTGACAGTATGTTGTGGTGTCTGACTGCGTAGGGAGCTGTTGATGATTTAGAGCTTGGTAAATGAGACGTGCTGAATCACCCTCTTACTTTCCCTTTGGTTAAAGCTGAAGGAATTGAAGAATCTGCAGCAACAGTACTTACAGATTAACCAAGAAATCACTGAATTACGTCCACTGAAGGCTCGACTTCAGGAGTATCAAGATAAGACAAAAAATTTTCAGATAATGCAAGAAGAGCTAAGGCAGGAAAATCTCTCCTGGCAGCATGAGCTGCATCAGCTCAGGTATGATCATCCCTGCTTTTTGACCCTTTTCTTTTAGGTTTCTTTTTTTTTTTTAATTTTTTATTATAAAATAATTATAGTTTTATAAGAAGTTGCTAAAATAATACAGAGAGCTCCTGTGTACCTTTCATGTAGTTTCCACCAATGCTAACATCTTACATTACTATAGTATACCCAAATCAGGAAATGACATGGGTGCAATTCAAAGACCTTCTTCAGATTTCATCAGTTTTACCTTCACTCAAGTATGTGTGTGTGTGTGTGTGTGTGTGTGTGTATACTTTTTCATATGTGTAAATACATGTAATCATCATGACAGCCAAGATACACAAGTGCTCCATTTCCACAAATAATATCCCTTGTGGTACTAATTTACAGTCATAATCTTATGCCCCATGCTAGTGTCCCTGACTCTGACTACCACTAATTTGTTTCCATCTCTATCATTTTGCCATTTTTGAGAATTTTTTTGAGTTTTTATTTAAATTCCAGTTAGTTAACTTACAGTGTTTTAAGTGGAATCCTACAATATGTAACCTTTTGAAATTACCTTTATTCACATATCATAAGTTCATTCTTTTTTATTGATGAACAGTGTTTCATGGTGTAATGTACTACTTTAACCATTCACCCATGAGTGTTAGTTCTGATTTTGTTATTATTAATAAAGCTGCTATAAACATTTGTGTACAGGATTTTATGTAGACAATAAATTTCCATTTCTCTGAGAGAGTTGTCCAAGAGTACAAATGCTAGGTTGTATGGTAAGTATCTGTTTAGGTTGTCAAGAAACTGTAAAATTATATTCCAGAATGACTGTACCATTTTATATTCCTGCGAGCAATATATGAGTGATCCAGTTTCAATATCAAATGCTATATCCTTGTGAGCATTTGATATTGTAACTATATTTTAATTTTTTAATAGGTATGTCATGCAGTCTCATTGTGGTTTTAATTGGCATAATGGCTAATAATGTTGAACATTTTTTAATTGCTTATTTGGCATCCGTATGTCCTTTTTGATTAAATGTTCATGTGTTTTATCTATTTTTTATTTGGGTTGTTAATTTTTTGCTATTGAGTTTTGAGGGTTCTTTATATGTTCTAGGTATAAGTTCTCTGTAAGATAGATGGCTTGTAAATATTTTCTCCCAGTTTGCAGTTTATCTTTTCATTCTTCTCAATAAGGTCTTTTTAATTTTAATGAAATCCAGTTTAATGATTATTTTTCTCTTTAAGCAGATTCAATAATTTCTGTTGTTCTGTCTTCAAATTCACTGATTCTTGATTCTTCATCACTTTTAGTTCTAAAATTTCCATCCAGTTCTTTATATCTTCTATTTCTTCACTGAGGTTTTCTCTGTTTTTTTAAATTGAATAATAGTAACATAAGTTTTATATGTACAACATAGTGATTCAACAATTGTATGCATTATGCAGTGCTCACCATGATAAGTGTAGTTACCATCTGTCACCATAGTAATTACAATATTATTTAGTATATTTCCTGTGGTGAACTTTTCATTCCTGTGATTTATTTATTTTATAACTGAATGTTTGTCCCTCTTTTTTTTTTTTTTTAAAGGATTTTTTAATTTATTTGGCAGGGAGAGGTCACAAGTAGGCCGAGAGGCAGGCAGAGAGAGAGGGGGAAGCAGGCTCCCTGCTGAGCAGAGAGCCCAATGCGGGGCTCAATCCCAGGACCCTGAGATCATGACCTGAGCCGAAGGCAGGAGGCCCAACCCACTGAGCCACCCAGGCGCCCCTGAATGTTTGTCCCTCTTAATCCTCTCACCTATTTTCCCCATCCTCCAACCCCCCTCTCCTCTAGCAATCACCAGTTTGTTCACGTATTTATGAGTCTACTTCTTTTTTTGTTTATTTGTTCTTTGTTTTTCAGATTCCACATATACGTGAAATCATATGGTATTTGTCTTTTTCTGACTTATTTAACTTAGCATAATACCCTCTAGGCCCATCCATGTTGTGAACAGCAAAACTTCTTTCTTTTTTTAGTTGAGTAGTATATTCATATGTGTGCATGCATGTGTGTGTGTGCACACCAGATCTTTTTTATCCATTCATCTACTGATGGACACTTGAGTTGCTTCTGTATCTTGGCTATTATAAATAATGCTGAATATATGTGAATAATAATGCTGTATAATGTGAACATAAGGATGCATATATCTTTTTGCATTAGTGTTTGATTTTCTTCGTGAAAATACCCAGTCATGGAATTACTGGGTTGCATGTATTCTATTTCTAATTTTTTGAGGAACCTTCATACTGTTTTCCATAGTGGCTACACCAATTTACATTCCCAGCAACGGTGCCTGAAGGTTCCTTTTTCTCCACATCCTCACCAACACTTACTATTTCTTGTCTTTATGATTCTGACTGCTGTGAGGTGATACCTTATTGGGGTTTTGATTTGCATTTCTCTGAAGATTATGAGGCTGAACATATTTTTATGTGTCCGTTGTCTATCTGTGTATCTTATTAGGAGAAATGTGAAGCTTTCTCTGTTTTCAGTGTGTTAGTAATTGCTTGTTGAAGCATTTTTGTGGTGGCTTCTTTAAAATCCTTATATAATTCTATAACATATAATTCAACATCTCTTTCATTTCAGTGTTATCTGTAGATTTTCTTTTCTCCATCAAGTCATGACTTCCCTGGTTCTTAGTATGATGAGTGATTTTCAGTTGTATCCTGAACATTTTATATATTATAAGACTCTTAAGTCTTACTTAAATCCTCTGCTTTAGTAGGCTTCCACTGATACTTTACTGCTAGATGGTGGGTGAAGTCCAGTGGGCTCCCTACTTAGCCTTCATTGATGCTGCAGGGGAAGAGGTGCCTTGATATTGCCAGGAAGAGGCAGAAGTCCAGGCTCCCCACCTGTACTCCACTGACAACTGCAGTTGAAGGGGAAGCAGTGCGTCATTACTGTTAGGTGAGACTAGATGACCAAGCTCCATACATGGGCTCCGTTGATACCACTGGAGGGTTGTGGAGAAAGGCATTTCATTATCACTGGGCAGAGAGAAGAGAAAAAAATGATTTCTAGTCTATTGATTTTTTACCTCCCTTCTATCCCTATTTACCTTTCTATAAGCCTTTCTCTCTTTATTTCACATTTGAGCAATTTTGAAGAAAAGTAATTAATTATATCTCGAGTAGAAGTAAATTTTAAAGAGATGGAGAGGAAGATACTTTACTCCATATTTAGAAGGAAGAAGAATGAGGACACAGGTTTGATTCCCTGACTTTAAGACCAGTTTCTTTTTTTTTTTTTTTCAAATGGAATAAATTTTAATTGAAGATACAAGAAATAAACACATTGCAAAGGGTTAATAGACCTTATAGAAACAAAACCTTTTATGTTTTCAAAAGTCAATATTTTAGTTCTTTTTTTAAAATTTAAAAAAATTTTTATTAACATATAATGTATTATTAGCCCCAGGGGTACAGGTCTGTGAATCGCCAGGTTTACACTTCACAGCACTCACCATAGCACATACCTTCCCCAGTGTCCATAACCCAACCATCCTCTCCCAACCCCCACCCCCAGCAACCCTCAGTTTGTTTTGTGAGATTAAGAGTCTCTTACGGTTTAAGACCAGTTTCTTTAGCTGAATATCTTCAGGATCTCAGTCTTCTGCTCTTGATCTACTTTGGGGAAATTAACTTTTCAAACATGAAAAAGCTGGAACATCTTGTTCAAGCTTCTGTTAGCTGTTAGCCTCAGGGTTGGCTTATTAGGAGAGCCTGGGTTTATACCATAACCTTTCTCTAACCCCTTTGGCTACTGGTTTGCTTATTCTGCTCTGGTTCCTGTGCTGTGTTACAGAAGCAGAGTAAATGAATTATATCCCTTTATGGCTGAATTCTATGAGGTAATCAGCTTTGTTCCTTAGGCCCTATTTTCCAGTGAGCGTCTCTTTCCACACCCTGACCACCTTCCAGAAAAATGGCAGCTTGAAGCTTTTATGGAAAATTACTATCTTTCTTCTGCATTCCACTCTAATTGTTCTCACTCATTTTTCACAGACAAATATAAAAGGAAGTGTTGAAAATCCTGTGCCTTTTACATGTAATACATGTAAATACATTTATATTTTATAATACACCTACATTACAAGTTACAATTACATGGATTTACAAATACATGTATACGTTAATACATGTAATTACTTGTAATACAATTTTTTTTTTTTAGTTTCTAAGTTTGGGCTCTCTCTTTTTGACAAAAGTTTAGGCTGTAATCCAACTTAGCAAAGCAGGGTTATTTCATAACAAGTATATGCCATTTAGAAAAGAAGGGACTGTTTTGCCTTATTTCTAGAGGAAAAGACAAGTCAGATGCAATTCAAACAAAACCTTGTACTGTTGGAAAAAATAGACACGGGTACTATTCAAAGTGAAGAGATGCTGCAGGAATTTGATTACAATCCTAATGAGTTCTTTTAGACAGAGTAGAGAGAGAATTAGAGCTAAAGAATATCGCAGAGACACAGTTTTACCTAGTGCTACAAAAAAATGAGCTGGGGTCAAACAGAAGCCTCCCTCTTGGCCAGATTTGGTGAATACAAATATCAGCAGCCCATATTTTTGGGGTGATTAAGATATGTCAGGCTCTGTGTTTGGTGTGTAACATACAATGTCTCATTTAATCCTTAGAATAATCCTAAGGAATAAATAGTTTATTCCCATTTTACCAGTGAGATTCAGAGAGATTAAGAAGTTTTACTCAGGGGGCGCCTGGGTGGCTCAGTGGGTTGGGCCGCTGCCTTCGGCTCGGGTCGTGGTCTCGGGGTTCTGGGATCGAGCCCCGCATCAGGCTCCTTGCTCAGCGGGGAGCCTGCTTCTCTCTCTGCCTCTGCCTGCCTCTCTGCCTGCTTGTGCTCTCTGTCTCTCTCTCTCTGTCAAATAAATAAAATCTTTAAAAAAAAAAAAAAAAGTTTTACTCAGGGTCTCATGCCTTGTTTATGATAGATCCATTGTTTGAACCCAGTTCCTTCAACACTGTAAGTTGCTCTGGGTAGCATTGCATTTTCGTAACTATGATGTTAGTCTGCATCTGGCACTACCTTTCTGAAGAATTAAAGTGGTTTCCCGTTGCTTACAGAATAAGGTTTATTTAGCATGCTAGTCAGTGCCCCACATGATCCAACCTCACTTCTCTATCCTTATTTCCTACCCTATCCGCTTTATATACTGTCTGGTACAATTCCAAAATTCAGTATGTCTGTTTGTCTGTATATTCATTTTTGTGTCTTTTGTTTAGTATGTTCCCAGAACCTGGAATGCTTTTCCATGAAATCATCTTCAGTCCTGCCAGTTGAAATCCTTTTATTAGTTCAACTTCATCATCTTGCTCTACAGTTCAATTTATAATAAAATTTTTCTCTGGTGATATGTTTTCTTTACTACATTTCTACAGCCGATAATACTGTTTTGAATATGTAATTATTCATCTCTGTATCACAAGTATTTTTTTGCCTTTGACTATTTTATCTGTTTTGTAGGATGGAAAAGAGCTCCTGGGAAACCCAGGAGAGGAGAATGAAGGAGCAGTACCTTATGGCTATCTCAGATAAAGATCAGCAGCTCAGTCATCTGCAGAATCTTATGAGGGAATTGAGATCTCCTTCCTCCCAGACTGAGGCCCTCAAAGTACAGTACCAAAGACAGGTGGGTAATTTCACTGCTGGTTGCTACTCAGAGGTAACCACCACCCAGGAAGCATTAGCTTCCTGCAAGCCAAATGTCCATCTGCCACTCTTAGGCAAGCTGTCTTGTGACTTCTGTGAGGTGGACAGAGTTCATGGAGGGAAGGGATTAAGCATGAACAGCATTAGGAGGGAATTTCATCAGTGTTTGTACCCTGGCAGGCATCCCCAGATACATCAGCATCTCTAGATGGATCACAAAACCTAGTTTATGAGACAGAACTTCTTAGGACTCAGCTCAATGACAGCCTAAAGGAAATTCACCAAAAAGAATTAAGAATTCAGCAACTAAACAGCAAGGTAAGTGTTTCCTGCTAGAATGGAATTCAGTTTCTTATTTCCATGACCAGAAGCCGGGAGGTAAGTAGAAACTGATTAAACCTAATTTGTAGCTGTAGCATATCTCAGGATACAGAAGATTTACTTTTCTTGGGAGTCTGGGTTGCTCACCCCAAAGCATTGGACACAGGGCCATTTCCTTTTCCTCATCTTTGGAGCATCCTTGGGAATGATTTGAAGAAATTTGTTCAGTAAGAATAAAAAGAAAAATCCAACTCTTTTAGGAAGACTTGCTCCCCAGCATTGTACTCCTTGTTAGTAATATTAAGGTATCTCCCTACAAATCCTCCCAACACCTTCCTCTCTGTTTCTCACCAGTGTGCAACAGTAAAATGTCTCAGGAAGGAGGAAGAAAGCTTTTCAGATGTGATTAGATAGCAGGGATAGAGGTGAGAGGTCTGTTCTTCATTTCACTTCATTTATAGGCTTCCTTACTGGTGTCTAATATTCTTTAACTAAAGAAGCCATCTTTTCCCAAATCCCAGCCATGCCGGTCCACACACTTTAAGGAAGCATAGTGGGATAGATGGGATGTCTGTCTTTCTTTCTTTCTTTCTTTCTTTCTTTCTTTCTTTCTTTCCCCTTCCTTTCCTTTCCTTTCCTTTCCTTTCCTTTTCTTTCCTTTCTAATTTAAAAAAAATTTTTCTTAAAGGTTTTTTAAAATATTTTTTATTTAATTGTCAGAAAGAGAGAGAGCATACAAGCAGGAGGCAGAGAGAGAAGCAGGCTCCCTGTTGAGGAAGGAGCCCAATGTGGGACTTGATGCCAGGACCCTGGGATCTAGACCTGAGCTGAAGGCAGATGCTTAACCAACTGAGCCACCCAGGCATCCCTTAAATTTTTATTTTTAATGTTTTTTTTTTAAATTTAAATTAAATTAGCCAATACTTAATACAACATTAGTTTCAGATGTAGTGTTCAACAATTCACCAGTTACGTGTAATACCCCTGGGATGTATTTCTATATGGAAAAGCCACTTTGCCATCTCGTCCCTAGAGCCAATCTCACCAAGGCATGATTAAAGAAAATTATTCTTGGATGCCTTCTCACATCTCTATTCTCTCTCCTCATTCATTCTCTGGCTTCTCTTCTTCCTTCACTGCCTCTCCTCCCCTACCCACTTATGAATGATTATACTCCCTGTTGCTCTCTGACCAAAGTATTCTCGAGTGGCACCTCCCTAGTTCTACCTTCTTCAGAGGAACCCAGCTATGTTACTATATTATTATATCTATAGGTATATATAATATATTATTACATTATGTTATTATTCTGTTAGAATGAGAAGGGATTTAAAATGTCATTTAGGCTCTAAAGTACAAAAGTTGGCTGTTAGGAAAGCTATGAATGTCCAGAAATTTATATACAAATTGTTGTGTGTATGGGGGGGTGTGTGTTTAAGTTTATCATCATGAGAACTCATCAGTTCACCAAGGGATCTATGATCCAAAAATGGTAAAGATAGGTAGGCTATATCACAGATAGGGAAACTAAGGCCCAGAGGTATTAAGTAATTTGCCTAAGGTATTAGGAGGAGGTCATTCTGAGATAAATATGATTAACATATTTGGACAAGCATGGTACCTAGCTTATGTAGAAGGTATTAGATGTTAAATTTAGCTAATTGACATTGAAGTATCAGAAGCTGATAAACACTATTAACTTTGGCAGAAAAATTTACATTTTTAAAAATAGGTTTGTTGATCCAAATGAATGGATAAAACTGTAGACCCTTTATTGGGATAATTGTCTGGGAGTCTTGGCCGCAGAGCAGCTTCTATACAGTTCTCATTCTTTCCATAATTAGATCCCATCTCAGCCTTGTTACATTTTCTCTCCTGAAAATCACTGTAAATTACTCTGGGCATTTGTCTTTTAATAATTAATCTCTTTTAACCTGAGATTTAGGGCTTTTAGTAGATGAGAAGGTCATTTTAGTGGGTAGAAACCAAAAATCTTTTAATGTAAATGTTTTATTGAAGTAAAACATATAAAAAGCATGCAAATCATAAATACACAGCATATTTTCACAAAGTGAAGGCACCTGTATATCCAGCACCTAGATCAAGAATCAGAACGTACCAGAACTCCAGAAGTCCTTCATGTCCTTTTCTATTTACTACTACACCGTTAGAACTACAGATGTGTGGAATCATATCTTCTGTCTTACGTTACTTCATTTATATTGTGAGATTCATCCATGGTTTTTTAGATAGTGTGATTTTTTCCATTCTCATGCTATATAGCATTGCATTATAGGCATATACCATGGTTTCTCTATTCTGCTGTTAAAGGACTTCGGGATTTTTCCAGTTTGGGACTGTTGCAAGTAGTGCAAGTAATGTTTTTACAAAACAAAATAAAAGAGATTAGGAAATATGTAGGAATTATGTAATATATAGTAAAAAAGTCTAGTTTTGGGAAACTTTTAGTTTTATGTATTTATATACTAGGTTCTGGGTCATAAAGTTATGTTTTCTTTAACAGCTTTTTTGAGATATACTATATATATATATCACTTAAAGTATGTGAATACTACTTTGGGTCACTGTGATTCTGGGTGTGAAAGAGTTCTTTCTTTAGGTGTCTCTATCACTAGTGTCATCCATTCATTCATTCATTCATTCCTCAAGCAAATAACTATTATTTGCCTTCTGTGAGCTTGGCCATATGTTAGTATACATAGGAGCCCCTCATGGAGCATATCATCTAATGAGCTTAGAGCCTCACTCTAAATGGGTCTCAGCTAATTAGGAGAATTGCTTCTTGGGCCGTAGGATGGGATTGTTATAGATGGACTATTAGCATAGAATGCTCCTCTCCAAACCATGCCCTAATTCTTTCTGTGGATGCTCAGACTGTATATATATATTTCTGCCAGCATGGTTGGAGGTCTGTATGTAATACAAACTTAAAAACTTGTAACTAAAACTTAAAAACAGAGAAGGAGTGACTGTTGATATAATGCAGTCTAGGTTAGTCTCTCCTATTTTGTTTTTAAGTGTAGATATGATGAAGCACAACAGTTCATGAGCTAGAACAGAGGTCAGCAAACTCTCCCTTAAAGGCCCGATGGTAAATATTTTTGGTCTATAGGCTATGCCACCACTATTACTACTTTCAGCTTTGTGGTTGTGTCACAAAAGCGGCCGTAAGCGGTGCATAAACAAATAGAGCGGTCATATTCCAATAAAACTTTGTTTCCAAAAAAATGTAGTAGACCCTGATCATTGTTTGCCAACACCTAAACTATTAGGATCTGTCTAATCCTAAATGGAGTAATGCAAACAGTATGAAAGGTGGCTTATATGAGGGTGGCTTATAAGCAATTAAATTTCTCCAGTTAAGGGGATTTTGCTTCCAATGAGCTTTACAGAGCTATCCTTTCTCCTCTATATTTGTAAAAGAAAAATAGTGGTGTATTTTTCAATACTGAGAGATTGTTTTTGCTTTTGTTTTGGGGTTGTTTATTTTTGTTTTTTTGGTACCATTTGGTGTCCAGGAAAATTAACTTTTGTTTGTTAGGAGATCATATTACTCTCTCAGTACCCAGTAGTTGTCATCTACCTGTCTTAAGATTAGTATTGCTTCTCAAACATTTATATTCTTTTTTTTACTAACTGCTCATATTCCCTTCCAAAACCCATAACCTGCTTCACTGCCCTTGCTGAACCTTTAGTTGGGATGCCATCTCAGAGTAGGTAGAGCTCTAGACTTGGAAGCAAGAACCGTTCTTGAGCCCTGGTCTGTCATCTGTTAGCCACATGATGTTGGACAGGTCACTGCTCATTTCTTTTTCATTTGTCATTTGTTTTGTTTGTCAACTTTTCTTCAGAGGTAAGTTTATTCATTCTGATTTTTTATTCAGCTATGCAAATATTTTTGTTATCCCATGTGTATTATTTTTTTCTTGAAAAATTTTATTTACTTTAGCGAGAATGAGAAAGAGAGAGAGAGAGAAAGAAAGAGAGAGCAGGAGCATGAGGGAGGGGCAGAGGTAGAGGGAGAAACAGACTCCTCCCTGCACAGGGAGCCAATGCCCCAGGACCCTGGGATCATGACCTGAGCTGAAGGCAGAGGCTTAACTCACTGAGCCAGCCAGGTATCCCCATGGGGATTTCTTCTTCTTCTTCTTCTTTTTTTTTTTTAAATAAAAATTTTATTTATTCATTTGACAGACAGAGATCACAAGTAGGCAGAGAGGCAGGCAGAGAGAGAGGGAAGCAGGCTCTCCGCCAAGTAGAGAGCCTGATGTAGGGCTCAATCCCAGGACCCCGAGATCACGACCCAAGCTGAAGGCAGAGGCTTAACCCACTGAGCCATCCAGGTGCCCCCCATGGGGATTTCTTATTCTAGTTTTCTGTATACATCAAATGTCCTTCCCAGTTAGTCAGAGTATCTAGAAAAATGTATCTTCTTCTCTCTGAACGTTGAGTCAACTTTTTAAAAAAAAATTTTAATTCAAGTTAGTGAACATATAGTGTATTATTTGTTTCAGAGGTAGAATTTAGAGATTCATCACTAGTTGCATCGAACACCCAGTGTTCATTACATCAGTGCCCTCCTTAATGCCCATCACCCAGTTACCCCATCCCCACCCATTTCCCCTCCAGCAACCTACATCAACTTTTTTACACAAATATTAACCCAGAATACTTACAAAAAGATTGAATATGCATCCAGTTACACCAGTTCCCCTTCATATAACGCATACAATCCTGTAGTAGGTACTTAGGAGAGACATCTCTATGGTTGTTAATGTTTCCAGATGTTAATCATAACTAGAACTTGAAACTTGACAGCCTACAAGTGATGTCATTAGAGGACTGAATTCAAATCACTGGGTAGGAGCTACAATGGGTAAATTTTTCACTCAATATAAAAAATAATCTTCTGTTTTTGACATGGTGAGAGATGGCCTGGGCTGCTTAGTCTGGAAGTGACAAACCCTGATGTTTCTCAGGTAGTAAAGGAAGGTCCTGTTTTGAGTGATTACAGTATTTCCACCTGTGAGAATGTGTGCTGCACCCAGTGTAGTTTCTTACACATACACAGGCGATTTAGGGTTTCTTCTGTTTCCCCTTCCCCCACCCACATATTGCAATTTCTTTTTCTACTTTCCTGGTAACTCGTAACTCTATAGTATTGAAGAGTCTGCCCAGTACTAAGGCTGTACGAATTTCTAAGTGAGAGCTCTGTCTCATATAGACTTCTAAGGATGATAGTCCTTTGTTAGGAACTTCATCTTGGACCCATGCTTTCTCCTTTTACATACCTAGGATAGTTTGTGCCCTTGGATTGCTTGTGGGGTTCTGCCTTCTGGTTTCCCAGTCGGTGTACTACGCACCACAAATAAAGTTTCCTACTACTCCTCCAGAATTGTTTTCCCTTTTGGTTGGAAATTGAGTTTCCTCACTTAGAAGGAACACACAATGCTGGTATTACCATTATTGAAATAAAGGTCTTGTATTAAAAACAATTAGAAGTTGGAAATTCAGGAGTGTCTTCTGAAGCACTGCTTGTTTCCTCTGTTTCAGTTCTCTCAACTGCTTGAAGAGAAAAATACCCTTTCAATTCAGCTCTGTGATACCAGTCAGAGTCTTCGTGAGAACCAGCAGCATTATACTGAGCTTTTTAATCACTGCGCGGTCTTGGAGAAGCAGGTCCAGGAGCTGCAAACGGTGAGCAAGAAGCCGGTGAGAGGCTGGGGAAGGTGTTAAGAGATTGAGCGTAATGGTAAAACAAAGAGCAGCACAGAAGAGGCTGGTGCTGTAGGCTGATTAATTAGGTGTGATGGAGGAAAGTCAGAGAGAAGAGGAGAGCATTTACTGAGATGGGAATAAGGCCTAGAAAAATCAAAGAGTGAAGGGGGATGGGAAGGAAAAACATCAGTGAAATGATGGGAGAGAAATAAAAAAATGAATGGGAAACAGTGGTGACTGAGGCTTTTGGAACTCTGACGCCAAGACAGTGTGGAATTTGCTTTATGACATAAGAAAGCTATAGGAAGATTTGGCCCTGGGAAACAAAAGAGGTGGGGCTGTTGACACGGTAGAACAGGAGACTGGGAGTGAGAATTGTTATAGAGATGAATAGGCCAGGGAAGGAGGAGGTGGTTTGGGAGGGGGAATGGAACAAGGGAAGGATCACAGCAGCTTCTGGAAAATGCGTGAGCCTCTGCCAGAAGAAAGCAGATAAGCTTTTAAGTGGTAAGCCTTTCAGCTTTTAAGAGGAGAGATTAAAAAATGAGAATCTGGGGACCAAATCTAATCTAGAGTTTTAGGTTGGAGGTTAATCTCCTAGAGCAGAAGATTCTCATTTCTGACTCTGCACTTGAAGAGGATGACACGTGGAACTGTTCCTCTCTGAGGTGTCTCGTTCACTCTGGTCTTCAGTGTGTTCTTATTTTGCCCACGCAGTTTCTTAAGTGCTTTCATCACCGAATGACTAAACTAATTCTCCTAGGTGCCACTGAATATGGATGTTGCTCCAGGAGCTCCCCAGGAAAAGAATGGAGCTCACAGGAAGAGTGATCCTGAAGAACCGAGGGAGCCACAGCTAAGGTAGGGGAGCAGCCCACAGCCTTGGCACATGCACTGTGTGCACAGAAATGGGCCACCGTCTAGATGGACCTGGAGCCCAGTGTGTGGATTTAATATGTCTTCTTATCAGCCTCACAGGATTGATGTGAGGATTAAATAGTAACAATTTAATAAATTTGTAAAGTTGAAGAGTATATAAAGCAAAAGCAATGCACCAGCACACAGACACAGACACACACACACACACACACACACACACCATTAATCCTGTGGTATTCAAATGAAAGATATGCAGTCAATCCCTAAAATCTCTCAAGGCATTTTCTGCAGCTTATTTCGACAGTTATGCTTTTAAAATGTTCCTTTTTAAAAATCTTTTCCTTTTTCTATTTTTGGTTTTTTTACAAACTTCTAGACATTTTTCTGCTTTATAACCTTATGAAGACTTGGAATCCCTTGTATCAGAAACTGTTCTGCCGTCTACTGACGCTGTTTTTGTCCTTTTGTTTGAAGTTTTTCGGAAGCCCAGCAGCAGCTGTGCAACACTAAACAGGAGATGAACGAACTGAGGAAGCTGCTAGAAGAAGAACGAGACCAAAGAGTGGCTGCTGAGACTGCCCTTTCCGTGGCTGAGGAGCAGATCCGGCGGTAAAGGGCTGCGGGGGATAGCCTCTGTTCGCTTCTGACCCATTCTGATTACACTGTGTACAGGGACCAGGCTTGAGAGTCATTAGGATCTAATTCTCATTTTGAGATGAGTGCTGCAGCGTGTTTGGGGTCAAGACAAGCCGCATTAATCCAGCCTTAGTCCTTCTGTGGTGTCCTCTTTGGCCCTGGTGCAGAATGCAAATGTAGGCAGCCAATCACGTGCTGCCTGCCTGGGCCCCATTCTGCCATTCTTGTGTTAGAGCTTCAGTCACATGGACTCTGTAGTGTATATGCAACTCAGTGAACTTATTTAAAAGCAGCCAAATATTCTAACCAATATTTATAGACATTTCATTTGTCCTTGGCCTAGCCTATAGGCTAGGTATAGTATAGTTGACATACTGACCCACATCATGCCAGATGTGCTGTCCCTGGTCATGGCTACCCCCCAAAAGCTTACCATCCAGAGGAACAGACACAGAAGGTGTACTGTGCGGTCAGCTTGGCTCTCAAAGGGAAACTGGCAGGAGGGAGTGAGGCTGTGCTCCCTCAGTTTCTCCTTCCAGACTCACAAATCAGATTAAGGTGTTCTTTCTCTCCAGGAGAAAACTCTGTGATCTGCAAAGAGAGGCCAGGAGTGTTAGGCTAATGGACATCCTTCCTTTATATGGAGGAGTGAAGAGTTCCACCCTCCCTAGCATAATTTAAAAGTACATCCCTACAGGCAAATGTTTGATCAGATGTGCTGTGTTACCTGCAGCCCCTTTGATACAGTTTGTGTTTTCTGTGAGAAACCATTGAGTGGATAGGGCAGCTTCTTCATAAGTGGAGAAATTCCAGTATTAAACAAATCAGCCAAAAATGAAGAAGAAAACAGTCGAGACTGCCATTCAGTTTAATTCCAAGAACCCCACAAAAATCTTTCTTGGATGCCTTTGCCTACCACCCTTTAGTAAATGAAAAAGAATTTAATGCTTGTTTCTCTGGTATATTGGAAAAAAAGAACATGAGGGTTAGAAACAAACCTGGGTTTTAAATTCTGGCTCTACCTCTTATTTTCTGCACCACCACAAGCAAGACATTTCACCTCATTAAGCCTTACTTTGAAGATCTTAACACCAACATCAAACCTGAGGGTTATATGTATGCACAGCACCCAATCCAGCATCTCTTATGTAATAGGCATCCATTCCTAGTAGTTATCCTCACCTTTTACTGCTGCTGAAAGAAACCACTCAGCTTGTGCCCTGCTTGTGTGGGGGCAGGAGCTGTGGGAGCAGCCTTTGCTGCAAGTCTCTTTGGCTACATCACATGGCAAGATGACGGGGAAAGCTTCACCTGAGCAGCTGCTCATGCTGTGAACCAAGCCATGACTCTTCTTTCTCAACACAGGTTGGAGCACAGTGACTGGGACTCTGCTCGATCTCCCATCATTGGCTCCTGCGGCACTCAGGAGCAGGCACTGCTAATAGATCTTACGAGCAGCACTTGTCGAAGGGTAAGAAGGGGAGAAACATAAAGAGAGGAGACTATACTGTCACAAAGTGCTGTCTGTGTGAGGGCAAGGGGCCAAGGAAAAGGAAGGTGAAAGTCCAGGCACTGATGGATCTCAGAGAGGAAGGGTATAGAAGGTTGGCAGGACCTAGTGGAACTGGCCAGGTGACCTTGTGGGGACTTTCTCTCGGGATACCTCTTTCCTCCAGTGTTTGGAGGAGGGAAAGGGACATATCTCCGTAGGATAAGACTCTCTGACTTTCAGATTTTTCTTTCAGACCCGGAGTGGTGCTGGATGGAAGCGGGTCCTGCGTTCACTCTGTCATTCCCGGACCCGAGTGCCCCTGCTAGCCGCCATCTACTTCCTGATGGTTCACGTCCTGCTCATTCTGTGTTTCACAGGACATCTATAAACTGAATTCTCACCTTTTTGACCTCTCCCCTCCGAACTTGGAATTCCTCTAACATCAAAACCGTCAGTTGTAGTGGAACGGTCTTCCCACTCACAGGTCCTCTATCCAGCCCTCCACAGAAAGTGCCTGCACAGACAGAGGTGGATGTGAGCACAGGGCAGAGTTGCAGGGACCGGCGAGTCTGCTTGCTTCTACTGCCCAGGCCTGAACACTTCTGCGTAATCTGAGGAGGCCACACAGTTGGTCTCTGAGCCCGGGATTTGTTCAGATTTTGCAGGGCCCTGATTTTTTGTGGTCCTGTAAAAAATGCTGAAGAATGTCTCTCAGCTTAGAAGGTGGTTCTAATAAACCTAATAATCTATGGTCCGGTATCATTTCCATTGATACTTTCTTTGCTTCATTTACCTTGCATTTCCTCCTGCTTCAGAGGGAAGGTGGACCTGCCATAAACGAAATTCTGGGGAACAGTAGCTCATAGAATGGCTGGTTAGGTCTCTTGCAAAATAGGGTGTGAGCTGAAGAACTCCCCAGGGGTTTTGGCTGCCGGATCACCGGGTAGGACAGCGTCTCCTTCCCTGACTATTCAGACATAACTGGAGTTAGAGCTGTGGTCCTGGGCTATTAGGGTAAGATCCTGTCTTGTATGCCCTTGATCCCATGTGTACTGAGGTAGTAAATGGCCCTGTCTTTCCCTTCATTGAAAGGAAGAACTGGCTATGGACAGTGGGAATCAGTTTCTTGTCATTCCTGTGTCATCTGGGCGTGCCTTGAATGTGAGCCCTAAAGTGGTATACGTGGAGCTAGACCTGGGTGAGACACTGACTGCCGCTGGGGGGATCTGACTGGTCTGATGACCATGCCTGGCTTCTGGTAGTACCCAGGTACTCTGCTACTGGGGACAGTTATCCCAGTTTCTCAGCCTGTAGTCATCTGCCCTCTGTGGTAACAGAGAGCAGAGGAAAGTGGAGGGTGAATATAGAGAAGACAAAATTTCTAAATCTAAGCCTGAGAATGGCAGCCAGGACTGAATTCCTTTTATGCCTGTTCCTTGCCTCCCCTTCCCCCACCCTTTCCTGCTGGTTATTTTCTTACTATGCACATGATGTGTTCCCTGCCTGCTCTTACCATCCAAAGAAGAGTGAAAACTGGTGGACTGATTGATCTGCTGTGATCCTTTGTTCTGTGGTGACCAAATTCTTGGTCATAGCAACCCAGAAACTCTCCTGAATAACTGTAAAATAATAAAATTATTTTCAGAATCAAAAATTGTGGTGATGTGTACATGTGTATGAATGGATGTATACAGGGCTGCTCGTGTACAAGTGCTTGCCTGCTGGGGAAGGAAAGTAGTAGATAGGGAAATGGGGGGTGGGGCAGCCAGGAATGTATTCAGGGTTAGTAAACTCTACCTTTTCAGGCTGCCTTCTCCCTGGCCAGCACCAGTTAATGGCTGCATGTTGTCATTCTAGTCTTAGCCCCTAGACCCCAGGGTGATGAAGTGGAATGAGGAAATTCATTCTAATATTGAGCCAAACAAACTGGGCCTTAGGGCCTGAGATTCATGCTGTTCATGCCTGGGCCTGAGAGAATGCTTATCTGTGTATACTGAAAACATTAGGACCCTAAGGATCCCTCTGAGTGGGAGTCGAGGGAGGGAAGTCTAATAAGGTATACAGCAGAATCAGCATTATTATTATTTTTATATTAAGTTGCTGCTTAGGAAGAGCTAACTTACTTTATTGAAGTACAATAAGTGAATTGCACTAAGGCTTTCTGGCTTCAAAGCCCGTGCTATTTCTGTTGTACACCTCACTGTCTCATTAGAAATGAACTTGGGACATTTGTTAAGGAGAGGTAGGGTTTCTCCATGTCATCTCTGGTTAAATTCTATAGTTTCTCTAGAGAATTGTATCTGGAAGGTGGTGGGTCACAATATCTGGTCCGATTAGTTCCATTTTTTTAAAAAGATTTTTTTTTATTTGCCAGAGAGAGAGTACACACAAGCAGGCAGAGAGGCAGGCAGAGGCAGTGAGAGAAGCAGGTTCCCCGCCAAGCAAGGAGCCCGATGCGGGACTCGATCCCAGGACCCCAGGATCATGACCTGAGCCGAAGGCAGCAGCTTAACCAACTGAGCCACCCAGGCGTCCCCGATTATTCCCATTTTTGACACTGAATTGGGATTCTAAGTCTTCTAAAAAGGTCTTATCCCCCTGTACAAATTGACTGTTCCTTAAAATAAAATTTTCCTTAAAATAAAAAATTTTGGTGCTGCCATAATAAGTAGGTCATGAAGTAGGAGAGATGTGTAAATAAACTACCACCACCCCCACCAAACTGGCAGAGAATCCTTAAGAAGTGACTAAAGTCTTATTATTTCTAATACAGAGGTCATGTCCACTGTATCTTAGACCACTTTTATCTAGTCTCTGCTTGAGTCCATTGGAAAGTTAAAACTGAACAAATCAGATCAGAATTCCATATCAGGGTTAGGAGAGATTAGGTCCGATACAGTAACAAACACTCCTAATTTTTAGTAGCTAACCCAGCAAAGATTACTGTTTAGTGTATTTGTGCTGTTATCATTCTCAGCTGGGGACCCTCAGTTGGTGACCCAGGCTGCCAGAGGAGCCATTCGAGAATTGCAGTTTGCCTTGGTGAACAGTGGGCACAAGCATGGCAAAGCTTGCACTGGTTTTGAAGTCTCCACCGGAAAGCGATGTATTTCACTTCTCACACTTAATTGGCCAGAATAAGTCACCTGAGCAAGTCTGACTTCAGGAGGCAAGGCAGGAGCAGCAAATCTTGAACAGTAATACAAAATGCCACAAAGACCTTCCAACATCTGATACTACCTAGTTTTTTCAGACTTGCTTCTACTAACTAGAACCAAATCTTTCTACTAGTTAACCCAGATTCCTCACTACCTCCTAAACAATCTAAAATTTTCTGTCTTGCCTTTCCCCTGTGACTTATTCTCTTCCATCATTCAACTGATCAATGTTTATTTGACTATTTGTGCAAATCCCAGTTTTAAGTGCTATAGGTAATGTAGAAGTGAGTTTCTTTTTAAATCTTACCCTTCAAAATCCACATAAAAATCTCTTTTCCCATTAAGCCTTTCTTGATTACCCCACACGAAATTACTTTTACCACAAATTTCTTTACCATACAATATATAACTGCCCACCTATTTAGAAAGCTCCTCTGCACCTTCTTTCCTGTGTTTTCTGGTTGAATGTTTTGCTTCCTTGACCAGATATAAACTCTAAGAGCAGCATTTTTTATAACTTCCCTGTGACTCTCAGAGCCTTGCAAAAGACTAGGCCACAAGCATTTAATCCTTTTTTTTTTTTTTTTTTTTTTTTAAGTGCCTAAGCAGAAGGAACTGACTCAAACTTCAGGAAGTAGCTGTGAGGACAGGGTATCAGGAAATGACAGAAAACCTGAATACGGAACTGAAGCAGCAGCTCAGTGTCTCTTGCTCTGAAGTGGCAGCACAGAGAGGGAGCCCAGTGACGACGTGAAAGGCTGAGATCTTAGAGCAGACACTCGCACTACTGGAGGTGGGTATTCTGAGCAGTGAGAAAGTCAGGGGGCACAGGGTAAGAGTTGAACTAAGAGGGACCTACCTGGCTCTTAGTCCTCAGTGAGAGATGAAGTCACTGCTAATAGGCTCTTAAGCTCTTATGGCCAGAGGCCTGGGGGTGAGTGGTGGGTAATTAACGTCCGGGGATGGAAACAGAAATGGGGGTCTGGAGCCCAGGGTACAGGATTCAGCAGCCATTCAGGACTCCCTAGTTTCTGCTGACAGTCTACAGCCTCCTCCTAAGGCCTATTGCTGCTAGGCACTGGTGTGGGAGGAAGACCACAGGAGGTAAAGACAAAGTCTCTGTCTTTGGAGAGCATATGGTCTCGCAGAGAGACAAAACTCACATAGGAGACATTGTGACAAAGCAGGAAGTAGTTGCTAGGGTATGCCGGTGCTGTGCACCATTGCAGATGGAGGCCCAGTGCAGGCATGATGGCTCGGTTAGGGCTAGTTTCTGTGATTGTAGGATCGCATAATCCCAGAATGTCAGAAATGAAGAGGACTGGGTGGATTAGCTAGGTTAACCTCTTCATTTATTTTCCTTTGGGGAAGACTGAACATCAGAGATGTTCAGTGATTTACCAAATTAATATTTTTAATTGCTTACCCTGGTACCTGACAAGTAAGTACATACCCTAGGTCATTCCCTTTCCCCTGTTTCCATAGAGGCTTAGTAACAGAGCTGGGGTGACCTGACTCAAGGTCCATGTACTTTACTGATGCTGTCAGGCAGCTTTGTGATGAGGCCCTTGATTGTCGGCAATCCTGGGCGCCATTCCTCACCAAGTTATTCCCCAGTCCTCTACCTCTAATAGTGCCTCTTGCTTTCCCATTTCTGGAGGGAAGCTCAAGGACACCAAATAGTCTTTGTATCAGAAACTTCTCTTTGTTTCAAAAATACATGAGGATGAAAGGTCTTTTGGGTAATTTAGGCTGAGGCTTCAGAGGAAGAGCTGGAAAGAGGAGAGGACCATCAGTCCTCATTGCTTCCTTTTGATTATGAATATTTCAGAAACTTCTCCTTTCCAGTTTTCTGTGTGAAGTCATTTTCTCAAAAAGCAGCCCAGGAGCCAGGAGGACCATAGGCCTTCTCTATCCGCTCTTGCATCCATAATTGTTGCCCCACAGGGGAAGGCAGAGCTGTTTTGGGCAGGGACTCATCCCACAGTGCAGCTGATTCAGTCGCTATTTCTCCATTATCTCCACTATCCTTTTTGCGTCTCTTTAACCAATCTTCCCCCCCCACCCCAATTTCCTTGGCCTAGTTTCCAAGGGGATTTTCAGTGTGGAGAAATATGTAGTTTTCAAGTGGAAAGGAAAATCAGAGACTCTGAGGGCCTGTATTGGAGACACTATGGAGACCTAGGAGCAGTTGTTAAGAGGAACTCATTTAGGAGACAGTGAAGAGCATAGGAAAAGATACCAGTGGAATGAGGAGTCCAGGGAGCTAGGGGAGTTGCCAGCTAGCAAGTGGCATCAGGGTCAAGAAGTCTCAGTGTCCCCCAAGCAGATAAGCATTGTCCATTGTTTCATCTTCACACAGAGATCCAGGATCCCACAGATGCAGAGCAACTTGCCACTCATCATGCATAATTGGCAGGGCCAATGGAAACACTGGAGATGTCACAGTAGAATGACAATTTGGCTCCCATTTCATACTAGTGTTCTCTAAATAGTTCTTTATTATTTACTTAGTTAATAAAAATCTAATAACTTCTAATGTTCAAAATAAAGGATTCATTACATGTTATTTTTTGAACCAGCTATCTTCCTTAGAAATATAATTGAACTGTTTTTAACAATTAAAGAATAGGTGATTCATTCCAGAAAATAATGCTTCCCTATAAGTTATTCAGGGTAGGAGTTTCAGCTGACTGCCCTACTGACCTCATGCACCTGTTCAGTAGCTGCTCTTAGAATAGAGATGGGATAGCAACTTGCACTGGAGTTGGAATTTTTCTCAATAGAATTATGCAGGTGGTAAAGAGGAGTGCAGGTGTTCACTTTGTTCAGAGCTGGACCAATACACACCTGTAACAGGAGTCATGTATAGAAACCTGAGCGGGGAGGGGGCTCCTGGGTGGCTCAATGGGTTAGGCTTCTGCCTTTGGCTCAGGTCATGATCTCAGGGTCCTGGGATCGAGCCCCACGTCAGGCTCTCTGGTCAGCGGGGAGCCTGCTTCCCCCTTTCTCTCTGCCTGCCTCTTTGCCTACTTCTGATCTCTCTCTCTGTCAAATGGGTAAATAAAGCCTTAAAAAAAAAAAAAAAAAAAAAGAAGGAAAAAGAAACCTGAGTGGGATGGTGCTATAATTCTAGGGATACCCTAGTACCTCTCATTGATTGCCACTTCAAGCCACTGCCCAGCTAGCCTTGTGACATTAATGAATGATCCCAGCACTTATTTAACATTACCTCTATTACCTACATTTAACATTAGTTATCATCACCAATACCCATGATGACTTCTCTCCAGACTCTGTAGGCCTAGAACATGTTAGTTTATCTTGAATAAATCATCCTCCCCACTCCTGTAACTGAGCAAAAGTATTTTCCTAAAACTTCCATCAGCTTTGCCTCAGGTTCTATTTTATTCTAAGAAAAAAATAACAAAACCCTTGGACTGTTCTATCATTGACTTCAGCTTTCTTGTTTTCTCTCCTCTTGATTTTTTTCCCCTAATTATTCCCATCTCTGTCCCCCTCAGATGTGGAAGTCTGTAGTAGGGCATGATGTATCTGTTTCCGTGGAGACCCAGGGTGATGACTGGGATACAGACCCTGACTTTGTGGTGAGTTTGGGAATAGCTTTGCTTGCTTGGAAAATCAATAAAAGGTGGAGGTGGGGCAATGAGGGAAAGGCATCTGGGCCATTCTGTCATCTTCCAGGGGGTTTAGAATCTGGGACTGAAATAGTGCTAATTGTGGAACTGACTGGTAGGACAATCAGCTGTCATGAATGGGAGATGCATGATAGTTGATTTGAGGATGGGCGGGGACGGGGCAGAGGAGTTTGACATTGTGATTGAGGGGCTATGACAAGCTCTGGTGAAGGTGAGGTGCAGGTTAACCTGGGTCTCCTTTGGCCTGTGAGCCAGGATATGAGCTAGACCTGTGTAATTTGTGGGGATTCAGTAGTCATAGCAGACCTGAAGGGAGCAGAAAGGAAGATTTCAGAGCCCACCAGTTTAATTCTAACATGGCGGGGGGCAGGGTCGGGTAAATATAGGGAGAAGTCTGAGTAAAGATCCTAAGTAAAGACCCTGAGTTTACTTTTACAAAAAGTAAATAGGAGGCAGCAGACCTGGAGGGCATGTGTGTCAGCTGCACAGCCTCTCTCAATGTGGCCCATCTCTTGCCATCACTTACTGCTGAATGCTGTCTTTTGCAGAATGACATCTCTGAGAAGGAGCAACGGTGGGGAGCCAAGACCATTGAGGGCTCTGGACGCACAGAGCATATCAAGTAGGTGCCAAAAGGACTGGAGAACAGGAAAAGGGTATGGGAAAAGCCCGAGGAAAACTTGGAAACTCAGGGGAAAGTGAGGGAATAAAGAGGAGAGGAGGAAGTTAATGTCTATGTGTCTTTGCATTTGTTTTTTTTCTCAAATCTGTCCCTGTGTGTCCCTGTGTGTATGATTGTGTATTTCTGTTTCATGTCTCTCCTTTTATCCCCCCAACCTTCTTCTCTCTCTTATTTCTGACAACTATGCTATTTTCCCCAGTGGGTCTATTATAAGGGATTCAGAGAGGAAGTGGCTCATATTCTGAGGTTGTATTACTGTATAGCCTCATAAATATAAATGTGTGTCTAGAATGTAGGTGACTTTGGATGGGCCAAGAAGGATTCAGTAAAACATCAAGATAAATAACTGAATAAATATTGTAAGAAGAGGACAATATTAGGTCCTGTACCTGGTCTGGGTGATTTTTAAAATAAAAATTTAGGGGTACCTGGGTGGCTCAGTGGGTTAAGCCTCTGCCTTCGGCTCAGGTCATGATCTCAGGGTCCTGGGATCGAGCCCCACATCAGGCTCTCTGCTCAGCGGGGAGCCTGCTTCCGCTTCTCTCTCTGCCTGCTGCTCTGCCTACGTCTGATCTCTCTCTGTCAAATAAATAAAATCTTAAAAAAAAAAAAAAGAAAAGAGACACTATTATTAAAAAAATAAAAATAAAAATTTAAATTTGGCTACTTGACAGAAGCTGGAAACCATTAATGGTAATATGAAGAAATGTGACACTTGGAAAACCTGTTGATTAAAACTATTTTAGTAATGTGTTTGGGGTCTTAAAAATCATAACCCAGTATTTTATCAGAAATAAAAGCAAACCAACACTCATGCTGTAAGAGAAAAGGAACATATCCAAGGGTTTCTGTGGTATATATTATATATTCACATTGAAAGTTTCCCTCTTCTCCTCCATGGATTGTTCAGGGTCATCTAAACAGAGCTGTCTGCTTTGGATTGTATCAGAATGTCAAATATGAGTAGCAAGGTAGACACAATAAACAGCATAACAAGAGCAAAAATAGAAAAGCAAAAATTAACAATCACACACAAATTGGCAAAATTAATACTGCTTAAAACTCCATTTTAGCTACCCACACACACTCTAACAACATTGTTTTTACCTCTTTTCCCCCTAGATTTAAAAAGTGTCAGTGGATACCACATTACACAAACAACACACTATGAAAACTTGCCTTGTGTTATATAATTTGATAATATTCAATACTATGCATTGTTGTTTGATCAGACATAACAATTTATCTTATGTAAAGATAATGAATATTGTTCTTAAATAAACCAGGCAATTCTGGAAGCAGTTGGAAAGATGAAAAAAAAATGGAGCACGGCCATGCAGGAAGTTTCTTGATGCTCCTTTGCAGGCTCATAGATTAAAGGAAAAAAAAAAAAAAAAAGATCCTTTCCTGAGTTTTCCTGAGTAAAGGCTACTCAGCCCTAGTATCCTGAAAACAGTTAAGAGGAGGATACAAATGCTCCTTGTACCTTTCCTCAACCAGTGCCTGTCTCACGCATAGTAGAAGCAGAACATTTTAAGGAAGACTCTTAAATTTTTGCCATGATCTTATAGAAAGAGCTTGAGTTTGGCTATCAAATTAGAGTTAGGGTCAATGGATAACCCAGTAGCTACAAGTGATGTGAATTTAGACATAAATGTCTCCAAATCTCAGCTTATTTGTTTATCAAATGGGGATAATAATGGCTACCCTGCAGAATATGGTTAGAATTCAGTGGGCTGGGGCGCCTGGGTGGCTCAGTGGGTTAAGCCTCTGCCTTCAGCTCAGGTCATGATCTCAGGGTCCTGGGGTCGAGCCCCACATCGGGCTCTCTGCTCAGCAGGGAGCCTGCTTCCCCCTCTCTCTCTCCGCCTGCCTCTCTGACTACTTGTGATCTCTGTCAAATAAATAAATAAAATATTTTTTAAAAAAGAAGAATTCAGTGGGCTAACATGTATCAACTTTCTAGTGCAGTATTTAGCACCTCTGAAGCAGCTCAATAATATTTCTCTTTCTTGTTAAATAGATCAGTTTAAATCAGATTTTCTTTCTAAAAACCTAGCATAAACTTGTAAAAAAAATGAGTCTTTCTTCTCCCTAAGTAGTATTTACATGGACTGTTGAGTTACACAATTCAGTATATCCATTACCCTAACTGCTGACCCTTGGAATTGTAAAATATAGTGACCTTGGATGTTACCTTATTAGCCTAACTGGATTTCTATGATAGCATGAATGGTGGAGACATTTATACAAAAACCCACTCCGCTCCCATTTACCCATGCTACCAAGGTGTAAAAGCCCTCTCCCTGCTATTTCCTAGCAGGTGACAGTGGACAGGACCCTTTTCCTCTCTGATTCTCAGTTTTCCCACTGGGATCAAAAAGACCTCTTGAGGACCTCCCATTACTAAGTCTCTAATATTCTGGGATTCTCTCTGGCTAGTGGGGGCTAAGCCAATTTTTAAGGTTAAATGGGAATCGCTATGGGCTTTGGAAAGGAGGGGGAAGTTGGAGAGAAGAACAGTAGCTGCAGAGCTGAGATCACTCAGAACAGGAAAAGGAAGTGATTGTGGTTCTCACTAATCTCACTACCTTCCCCCACACCATAATCTTTCCTTTTAAAGTCTGCCTAAAGTATATTTAGTTTGGGGAGTGGCTTGGTAATTCAGTGAATAGCTCAAATGAATAGCTCAGTGAATAGCTCAAAATAGTTTCCATTCCTTATTTATTGTATAGAGAAGTCCTAGGCCAGGCAACTCCAAGCAACCTAGTGTTTCAAGGGCTCTAGTCCTTTTCTCCAGCTCCTTTCTGTCAGTGTTGCTCTCTCTTGCTCATGAGCCTCTTTGCAGTCAGTATATCCCATGTCCATCCTTGGCTGGATGTAAACACTGAGCTGCTTCTTGTCACTATACATTAGTCTTGCTTGTTCCAGAACTTTATGTAAATGCAGCAATACAGAATGTATTCTTTTGTGTCTATCTTCTTTCACTCAACATAATTTTTTGAGATCTATCCATGGTATTTACGTATCAGTCTTTTTTTTTAAAGATTTTATTTAAATTCAATTTAGTTAACATACAGCATATTATTAGTTTCAGGGGTAGAATTTAGTGATTCATCAGTTGCTTACAACACCCAGTGCTCAGTCTAAGTGCCTTCCTTAATGCCCATGAACCAATTACCCCATCCCCCCACCCACCTCCCCTCAAGCATCCCTGTTTGTTTCCTAGAGTTAAGAGTCTCTTAAAAGAGGGTTTGCCTCCCTCTCTGTGTATAAATATTCTTTTGTTCCTTTTTACTGTCAAGTAGTTTCCCATTGTATGGATATACTATAGTTTGATTTAACCATTACCCTTCTTTTTTTTTTTTAATTAACTATATTTATTTGACAGAGATCACAAGTAGGCAGAGAGGCAGGCAGAGAGGCAGGCAGAGAGTGGGGGGTTGGGGGGAAGCAGGCTCCCTACTGGGCTTGATCCCAGGACCCTGAGATCACGACCAGAGCCAAAGGCAGAGGCTCAACCCAACCCAGGCGCCCCTATCCATTGCACTTCTGATGGACATCTGGATTGTTGATAATTTGGAACTATTACAAATAAAGCTGTCATGAACATTTGGGTCCAAATCTTTTGTTGACATATATTTTTATTTCTCTTGGGAAATAACTTGGAGTAGAATTGCTGAGTTATATGATAAGTGTGTATTTATTTTTTTAAGAAATTACCAAACTGTTTTCTGAAAGGAATTTACCATTTTTTATTCCTACCAATAATGAATGGATTTTAATTGCTCTGCATCCTTGTCTATACTTGGTATTATTAGTATATTTAATTTTTACCACTCTTGTCGGTATGTGGTGATTTTATTTTATTTATTTTTTTTCTCACCAAAATTCTTTTTTTTGGTTTTTTTTTTGTTGTTGTTGTTGTTGTTTTTTGGTATGTGGTGATTTTAATTTGTATTTTTCTGATGCCTGATTTTGTTGAGCATCTTGCAATATGTCATACGAATGACATATATTGACGAATGATATATCTTCATATATCTTCATCTAAAGTGTCTGTTCAAATCTTTTCTTCACTTTTAAAGTAGATCATTTGTATTGTTATTGAGCTTTAATGGTTCTTTATATATTCTGGATATGTCTTTTTTGAGATATGTATTTTACAGTTATTTTCTTCCAGCTTAAAACTCACCTTTTCACTTTATTAATGGCATCTTTTGAAGATCAGAAGGTATTAATTCTAATGAAGTCTAATTTTGAAAAAATATTTTGACTAGCACTTTATATATCTAAGAAACTTTTGCCTATTCCTTCAAATTATGAAAATTTTCTCTTATATTTTGTTCTAAAAGATTTATAAGTTTAGCTTTTACATTTAAATCTATGGTCTCTTTCAAATTAGCTTTTGTGTACAGTGTGAGGAAAAGATTGAGGTTTTTTTTTTTTTTTTTTTTGCATGGTTATTTTATTGTTCCAACATCAAGACTGTTCTTTTGGGGGCATCTGGGTGCTCAGTTGTCTGACTCTTGATTTAAACTCAGATCATGATCTAAAGGTCATGAGATAGAGCCCCATTTTGGGCTCATCCTGGGCGTGGAGCCTGCTTAAGATTCTCTTTCTCCCTCTGCCTCTCCCCACCCCCCCAAAAAGATTGTTCTTTCTCCATTCTCTTACCTAGCATCTTTGACCATATATACACAGGTCTATTTCCAGACTTTTTTTTTTTATCTATATGTCAATCTTGAATCATACAGCACTGATTATTGAGGCTTTATGATATCTTATAAAGTCACATCATCCTCTAAATTTGTCTCCTTTATTTTTTTTTAAAAGATTATTTATTTATTTATTTGACAGATCACAAGTAGGCAGAGAGGCAGGCAGAGAGAGAAGGGAGGAAGCAGGCTCCCTGCTGAGCAGAGAGCCCGATGCGGGGCTTGATCCCAGGACACTGGGGTCATGACCTGAGCCGAAGGCAGCGGCTTTAACCCACTGAGCCACCCAGGCGCCCCAATTTGTCTCCTTTAAAAAAAAAAACTTTTCACTCTACCAGGACTTTACATTTCTATATACATTTTAGAATAAACTCATCAATTACTATAAAAAAGTCCTGTTCATATTTTGCTTGAAATTGCATTGAATCTGTAGATCATTTTAGAGAAAACTGTTAGCTTAATGATCTTGAATTTTCCTACCCATGAACATGTATTTATTTAGATCTTCTTTAATTTTTTCATAAATATTTTTCCATGTTCAGGTCTTGGACATATTTTGTTAAATTGATGCTAAAATACTTCATGTGATTCCATGTGATGATAAGGGGTATTTATTTTTAACTTTTAATTATTTCCAAATGTCCATGGCTAAGACTACATATCATGATTCATATCACTTCAGTGATATTGCAGGTTTGGTTCCAGATCCTTACAATAAAGTATATATCATAATAAAGCAAGTCAAATGAACTTTTTTTTAAATTTCTTAGTGCATATAAAAGTTATATTTACATTACATTGTAGTCTACTGGTGTACAGTAGCATTATGTTTTTAAAAAATATGTACATACTTTAAAAATATTTTATTGCTAAAAAATGCTAAGCATCATCTGAACATTCTGTGAGTCATAATTTTTTTGCTGGTGGAGGGTCTTCCTTCATGTTGATGGTTTCTGACTGATCAAGGTAGTGGTTGCTAAAGTTGGGGTCACTGTGGCAATTTCTATGGCAAAATTTTCTGTGCCAAAATTGGAAGTTTGCTACATTGATCGACTCCTGTCATCATTGTAGCATGCGACATTGTTTGATAGCATTTTACCCACAGTGGAGCTTCTTTCAAACCTGGAGTCAATCCTCTCAAAACCTGCCACTGCTTTATCATGTAAGTTTATTAATATTCTAAATCCTTGTAGTTATTTCAACAGTCTTCACAGCATCTTCACTGGGGGTACATTCCAATTCAAGAAACCATTTTCTTTGCTTGTCCGTAAGAAGCAACTCTTCATCCATTAAAGTTGTATCATGAGGTTGCAGCTATTCAGTTGCATCTTCAGGCTCCACTTCTAATTCTAGTTCTCTCGCTGTTTCCCCCACAACTGCACTTACTTCCTCCACTGGGGTCTTGAACCCCTCAAAATCATCCATGAGGGCTGGATGCAACCTCCTCTAAACTCCTATTAATGTTGATATTTTTATCTCTCCCTGTGAATTATGAGTGTTCTTAATGACAGATAGAACGGCAAATCCTTTCCAGAAGGTTTTCAGTGTACTTTGCCCAGATCCATCAGTGGAAACATTATCTATGGCAGCGATAGCCTCATGAGATGTATTTCTTAAATTATAAGACTTGAAAGAAGAAATTATTCTTTGATCCATTGGCAGCAGAATTGATGTTGTGTCAGCAGACATGAAAATGACATTAATCATGTAATCTCCGTCAAAACTTTTGGGTGACCAGGTGCTTTGTTAATGAGCAGTGATATTTTGAAAAGAATCTTTCTTTCTGAGCAGTAGGTCTCAACAGTGGACTTAAAATATTCAATAAACCACGTTGTAAACAGACATGCTATCATCTGGGCTTTGTTGTTCCATTTAGAGAGCACAGCAGAGTTGATTTAGCATAATTCTTATGGGCTCTGGGATTTTCAGAATGGTAAATGAACACTGGCTTCAGCTTAAAATCATCAGTTGCCTTAGGTCCTAACAAGAGAGTCAACTTGTCATTTGAAGCTCTGAAGCCAAGCACTGACTTCTTTTCTCAAGCTGTGAAAGTCCTAGATGCCATCTTCTGCCAATAGAAGGCTGTGTAGTCCACACTGAAAATCTCTTGTTTAATGTAGCCACCATCATGAATTATCTGAGCTAGATTTTTGGGAGAACTTGCTTGAGCTTCTCCATCAGGACTTGCTGCTTCCCCTTGCACTTTCGTGTTACGGAGACGGCTTCTTTCCTTAAACTTCATGAACCCACCTCTGCTAGCTTCCAGCTTTTCTTCTGCAGTTTCCTCACCTCTCTCAGCCTTTCTAGAATTGAGAAGAGTTAGGGCCCTGCTCTGGATTAGGCTTTGGCTTAAGTGAATGTTGTGGTTGGTTTGGTCTTCTATCCAGACCACTCAGACTTTCTCCAAATTAGCAATAAGGCTGTTTCACTGTCTTATCATTCATATTTTCACCAGAGTAGACTTTTAATTTCCTTTACAAGCTTTTCCTTTGTATTCACAACTTGGCTGTTCGGTACAAGAGGCCTAGCTTTGGGCCCATCTTGGCTTTTGACATTCTTTCCTCACAATGCTTAATCATTTCTGGCTTTTGATTTAAAGGGAGAGACATGTGATTCTTCCTTTCACCTGAACACTTAGAGGCCATTGTAAAGTTATTAATTGGCTTGACTTCAACACTGTTGTGTCTCAGTGAATAGGGAGGCTGAGGAAAGGGAGAGAGATAGGGAAATGACTGGTTGGTGGAGCAAGCACCATTTATGAATTAAATTTACCATCTTACATGGGTACAGTCTGTGATGCCCCAGAACAATTAGAATAGTAACATCAGAGATCACTGATCACAGATCACCATAGCAAGTATAATAATAATGAAAAACTTTGAAATATTGTGCAGTTATCCAAATGTGGCACAGAGACAAGAAATGAGCAAATGGTGTTGGGAGAATGGTACAATGGACTTGTTGCTGCAAATCTTCAATTTGTTAAAAACACAATACCTGCAAAGTGCAATAAAGTGAAGTGCTCCTAAAATGAGTTATGCCTGTACGTAGAAGTGAAATTGATTTTGATAGTGACCTTGTGTCCTATGAATTTGCCAAATGTACTTAATATTTCTATTAGCACATTTTGTAGATCCTTTAGGATTTTCTACATCTATGAACATATCATCTGTGGATAAAATCTTAGTCTGTGTGACTCACCTTTTTGCTTTTACTTTTGTAACAGGAACAAAAAGATCCGTTCCTTCTCTTAGTTCATCTTTAAGACCTTGGATTTCACTTGGTTCCCGTAAACTGCATTGCTTTATCAATTCCAAGGTATTTTAAAATTTAAAATAGGCATCTGAGAGTTAATGTGTCAAAAGTTTCTTATGTATGCCACTTGGCACATTGGATTGTAACTTTTTGTATCTCTTCCAACGGCCACTGTCTTCATAGTGGAGTGCCTTAAGTCAAAGGTTTAATTAATATTTAATATTTACTGAGTGAAGGAGCAATATATGAGACCTATTTAGAGTGGCTTCAGCTATATTCTACAGAATTTGATATGAAGTTGGTCTTCTTTGGCCCCAACATTTTTATTTAAATTGTATTATCTATTGGCATGATCCTCTAACTAGCCTTGCTGTCATCCATGAGGTGGAAATTCCTGAATCTCGTTTTTATTAAGATTTTATTTATTTATTTGATATATATAGAGAGAGATCACAAGTAGGCAGGGAGGCAGGCAGAGATGGGGGGAAGCAGGCTCCCCGCTGAGCAGAAAGCCTGATGCCAGGCTGGATCCCAGGACCCTGAGATCATAACCTGAGTCGAAGGCAGAGGCCTAACCCACTGAGCCACCCAGGTGCCCCTGAATCTGATTTTTAAATCCATTTTAAATCCCTTTTAAAAACTTGTCATAACTATGATATAGTTATGACCCATGTGGCAATCATTGGAGTCATTAAAACTTTGCACATTTTTCCTCATTTGAAAGTAATTCTTAGTCCCATTTCTTCATTCTTCATCTGAATGTTTTGGTTGGGAAATAATAGCTATTTACATGTTCTTGGAACCAACTGCTTTTTTGACACAGACATTTCTAAAGTGTCAGTGTTGTTGAACCAGCAACACAGGATCTCTGCCTCCACTGCTGCCAGAGGGTTTAGAGCAGGCACGGGAACAGATGGTTCTTCCAGCACTTGGTTTATTTCATTTGGTTCAAAGCCAGCTTTCTAAAATTAACTGTGACTAAAGCTGAGAAGGCTTTTTAAAAAGACTTTTGGTGGGCTTATACTCCAAGGCCACCAGATGGATCTATTCTCCCATGAAAGAGGAGAATTTCTGCTGTGGGTTGGCCTTTCTGCCTGTAACCATTGCATCTGGTTTTCTGAAGCTAGTGAAGTCCCAGTAACACCACTGCCTCAATTCTCTTAACCTCTATGTCTTGCTGCAGGAAGTCAACTTTTTTATTAAGGATTCTCTTGCCCAAATGTTTCTAAGAACCCCTAGAGGTGCTTATAGGTGTCCAAGTATCAGTCCTGATTGTCACTCATTGATACTAGTGCTAGTGCTGAGCTAGTACTTCATATCCTCAGGGCAAAGAGATATGCAGAGATGCTCTCTACCCTCATGGGAAGATGAAAGTGAAGAAGAAGAATGTCTCTTTTTAGTGCAAGTGATAAGAGTGAATTTAATTAGTTTTTTTTTAAGTCTCTGATAATGGCTTTATATTTTACTTATTCCTGGTACAGTTACTTTTTTCATTTAAATTTTTAATTTAAAATCAATTTAGTTAATACAGAGTGTATTATTAGTTTCAGGGATAGAATTTAATGATTCATCAGTTGCATGTAATACCCAGTGCTCATCACATGAAGTGCCCTCTTTAATGCCCATCACCAATTGGCCCTTCCCCCAACCCACCTCCCCTCCAGCAGCCCTCCATTTGTTCTCTGTAATTAAGAGTCTCTTATGGTTTTCCCCCAACTCTGTTTTTATCTTATTTTATTTTACCTTCCCTTCCCCTATGTTCATCTCTTTTGTTTCTTAAATTCTGCATATGAGTGAAATCATAGGATATTTGTCTTTCTCTGACTGACTTATTTCACTTAGCATAATACCCTCTAGTTCCATCCATGTTGTTGCAAATGGCAAGATTTCATTCCTTTTGATGGCTGAGTAATATTCCAGTATGTATGTATATATGTGTGTGTGTGTATATATATATATATATACACATATACACACACACACACATACCACATCTTATTTACCCACTTACACTGTTGGGGGGAGTCTAAACTGGTGCAGCCACTCAGGAAAACAGTATGGAGCTTCCTCAAAAAGTTAAAAATAGAACTACCCTACAA
Organism: Martes martes; assembly: GCF_963455335.1. Lineage (NCBI taxonomy): Eukaryota > Metazoa > Chordata > Mammalia > Carnivora > Mustelidae > Martes > Martes martes. The sequence continues at coordinate 120,987,638 of NC_137888.1, forward strand.
CCCAGCAATTGCACTACTCTGTATTTATCTAAAGGATACAAAGATAGGGGCACCTGGGTGGCTCAGTTGGTTAAACATCTGCCTTCAGCTCAGGTCATGATTCCAGGGTCCTGGGATCGAGCCCCATATCGGGCTTCCTGCTCTGCGGGAAGCCTGCTTCTCCTTCTCCCTCTGCCTGCTGCTCCCGCTGCTTGTGCGCATGATCTTGTGTGTGCTCTCTCTTTCTCTGTCAAATAAATAAATAAATCTCTAAAAAAAAATAAAGGATACAAACATAGTGATTTGAAGGGGCACATGCACTCCAATGTTTATAGCAGCAATGTCCACAGGACCCCAAATATGGAAAGAGCCCAGATGTCCATCGAAAGATGAATGGATTGGTTTTTAATTAGCTTTTTTTTTCATTTGGGTATAGTTGATACATAATGTTAAATTAGTTTCAGGTGTACAACTTAGTGATTTGACAAGTTTATACATTACAGTACGTTCACCCCAATTGTAGCTACTATCTATCCCATTACATCACTATTACAATATCATTGACTATATTCCTTATGCTATGACTATTATTCCTTTTTAATTATTACTATATTCAGTTAGGCAACATGCAGTACATCATTAGTTTTTTATGTAGTGTTCACTGATTCATTAGTTGCATATAACACCCAGTGACTATTATTCTTGTGACATACTTGTTCCATAACTGGAAGCCTTCATCTCCCCTTCATCCGTTTTTCCCAACCCACATCCCCTCTGGCAACCATCAGTTTGTTCTCTGTATTTATAGATCTGATTCTGCTTTTTGTTTGTTTTACTAGATTTTAGCTTTAGGAATTATCAGATTTGGGGACAGAGGTGAAGGGCATTCATTTTTGACAAGAATATACACAAAATATTTAATGTATAGATAAATCTCCCAAAGCTACATTTTTTCTAACCATCATTGTTAATGACTTCCTAGTATGCCATTGGGAGGTAATATTGTGATTTACTTAACTATTCTCTGAGTATTGGCCATATAAATTGTTTCTTAATTTTGCTATTAGATACAGTGTTTCAGTGCATAGTATTAGACATTAAGCCTTGCCATGTTTAAAATTATTTCCTTGCGGTAGACTCTCAGGACTAGAATGTGTGGGTAAGAGGGTATATAAATATTTTTGTGCTTCTTGAGCCAGAAGGAAAATAACTTCCCAGTTTCAAGAATATAATTGGTGTCACTATCCTCTAATATTCAGGAACATGAAAAATGAGGAACATATCAGTAGGTTAGTTAGTGGACAAAATAACAGACTTTAGGAAATATTATTGGCTGATGGAGAGTTTAAATCAGGCTATGGTCTTATCTGTTATTTCCAGACCAAGTACTGATATACTTTGGAGGCTCAGATTATTGCTAAAAATGAAGAACATACCTCGAGACTTCTATTTTTCTGGGAAAGAGAATTCTTTGGCTTCCCTGCTAGATGAGTCTCTGTCATGTGGTTACTTCCAGCATCCACCAGCTGAGGAACAAAGTGTCAGAGGAGCATGATAGTCTCAAGAAGAAGGAGATGGAATCAGGGCCCAAAGCATCCCATGGGTATGGAGGTCGATTTGGGGTGGAAAGAGACCGCATGGACAAGGTAAGTTGAAAGGAAGGTATTTTTTCAAGACAAAAGATAGATTGATTTGCTTATTGGTATTATGGTTTAAAACTTGTTCAAAAGTCCAGTGTCATTTGTACTTTAAAATAGAAGTGGAAAACAGGATTCAAAAATTTAAAAGTGGTGGCCCATGGTAGGCCCAGTGGTACTGTAACTCCTAGACTAAGGAGACAGGGTCACCATTGGAGAAGGAAAAAATATGTTTTAAATCATTTACTGCTTTTAAGTGTTTGTATATCATCTTGATGTTGCAACTTCTCTTATTATTTTCTTTACTGTGTATTTTGTGCTCTTTTTGCATATGTATTATATCTTATACCTTATATAATATGCACATGTGAAAAATGTTGATGTGAATTTGTTTATTAGATGCCTTCAAGTATGAATATTATTTTCCTTTATCCATTAGCTACTATAAAAGTGTGATAAAATGACTGTATTATAAATCATAGTTTCCATTGATTTTTCTAACCTCAAAGATAGAGATATATGCCTATAACAAAAAACCGTTTATCTTCAAGGAGAAAAAAATATATCCAGTAAAAGCTGTTAGTTCACCCTCAAGAAGTGTTTTGTTTTGTCATTGTGTAAAATGCAACACAGGCTTGTATTCTCCACAGAATTCCTAGGAAAAAAACGAAAATAGATAAACATTCATTCATTCTTAAATTCACAAGCAAATTTGACCTATACAGACCTAAAAATACTGTAAAGTGAGTTCCCAGGACCTCAAACAGGGCAGTGTTTTAGATCAGTCTCTGTATTGATAATGTTTATACTAGCATGAGCTTAGAAATGCAGGAAGGAGAAACTTTTTCATTTCTTGAGACCCTGCAAGATACCATTATTTGGTTTGAAGTATTACTCAAGTCCCAGATTATTAAAGTATCCATATCTAAATATTGGAAGAGAGAGAGAGTTTTCAAAACTAAATAGAAAGTAAAACAATAGATGGAATAAAAAGTGGAAGGGAATAGGAAAGTTATATGCCCTCAGGGGCTACTTGCAGTATTGTCGGTCAACCCCCTTTGGTGGAGAGTCAGTCATTGTTAAATATCAGGGCTCTGCTGGCTCTTCGAAATTTGATGGACATCCAGGCACAAAGATTCAGAATAAAATCATCTGGTTCTTTTTGTGAAATATGCAATCAGCTACAGCATTAAGTCAGTTCCCTTTGATCTCTCTTCAGTAACTGCCTCGTTCTATTTTGACCCATTAATCCCTTTTTTTTTTTTTTTTTTTTTTTTAGCTTTCCTTTCTGTTTCTGATTTAAATGCTGTCTGTCTACCTCGTCTCTATCTTTGGGGTTCCCAGTACATCCTATAGGAGTTTCCTGAATGATGGATTCCCAATAGTAGTATGTGTGAGCCTCCAGAAAAAGTAAACTTGCTCTCCCTGTATCACATATTGCTTGTGTGATATACTCCTGGAGGCTGTGAGACTGGCCCAGAATAGAATCTCTGGTATTCTTACATTCCAACCCATGACTATACAATTTCTTTTTTTTTTTCTCAGAATTTTGTTTAAATTCAAGTTAGATCAGATATAGTATAGTATTAGTTTCTGGGGTAGAATGTAGTGATTCATCAGTTTTATGTAACACTGCTGCTCATTACATCACGTGCCCTCCTTAATGCCCACCACCCAGTTACCCCATCCCACCACACACCTCCCCTCCAGGAACCCTCAGTTTGTTCCCTAGAATTAAGAGTCTTTTATGATATCATTTCATTTTTATGGTCATTTTTATCTTTCACTCATTCCATCTTATTTTTCTTAGAGTGCCGTGGGCCATGAGTATGTTGCTGAGGTAGAGAAGCACTCTTCTCAGACTGATGCTGCCAAAGGCTTTGGGGGCAAATATGGAGTTGAGAAGGACAGGGCAGACAAGGTAAGTCTCTCCCTGTGCTATGCAGCTCAAATCATGTGAGACTTACAGTACTCACACACCGTTGAACGTGGGTTATGCTTCTCCTATGGAAAGAAAGGGCAGTGGACTCAGGAAGGTCTGTCATGAGGATAGCTCCCATGAACTTCCTTAACAAGTTCCTTGGTGTCATTTTGGGAGACCACATGCTAAGGTGAATATTGTTAATTTAAATGAGACAAAGATTCTCAAACTCTGTTTAGATAAGGAATGTGTCAAACCACTGATTTTTTTAAAAAAGATTTTATTTATTTGAGAGAGAATGAGTGAGAGAGAGCATGAGAGAGGAGAAGATCAAAGGGAGAAGCAGACTCCTCAAGGAGCTGGGAGCCTGATGCGGGACTTGATCCTGGAAGTGCGGGATCATGACCTGAGCCGAAGGCAGTCGCTCAACCAGCTGAGCCACCCAGGCACCCAAACCACTGATTTTTATTATACCTGTACACGTGAAGAAAGAAGAGGGAAATTTTAAAGCTCTTCTTTTAGTCAAACATCAAAATGTTATAATTTTTTATGCCTTTCAGGAGAACACAGATGTCAGTTTAAGTATTATTACCACAGCAGTGAACAATCAAGTAAAACAGATAACTAGGTTTATAATGTTTTTAAAAGGTAACTTTTCACAGGATTTAGCACCAAATCCCTGACGTTCAGAGGTTTTAAAGACTCCTTTGTACACAAAAAAGTAGTTTTAAAAAGAGGAGATTGCCCAACTAACAGCATCACCCAGGTGCCCCAGATCAGACTCTTTGAGCTTGTTTTTTATGGTGCAGAATAGTGTCTTTTCCCCTGCAGCTGCATACAGACAGGACATTTCCTTCACAGCTAGCTGAGATTTTCTTTTTATGTGCCCTTGTTAATTAGGTGGGCCTGAATCCTTCAAGCATTTTAGGGGGATGGGGAGAAAAGTTCAAAATTGCTATAAGGAAAAGGAAAAAGAAAAAAGGTAATTTTTCAAGGCCGTAATGGAGTATGGAACATGGAATGTTCTCTAACCTTCCATCTTGCCATTACCTATCTCTCACCATTCTTTCTTTCATCTGCCTCAGGAGCCACAGACTGAATCACCTAAACAATCAGTGTGTCCTGTAAATTAAGAAACAATATATACTAAGAGCTCTTGAGATGTGAAATCTTGTCTTATTTCGACAACCATAGGTACTGAGCTAGATGGGAATGCAGCTGTGTGGTGATGTTAGGTATTGGCCAACATATCCGGTCCTGGAGTAGCTAGGATCTCCCAGTTGCCTCTGTCCCATCAAAACATATCTCTGGGTTTCCGCTGCCACTTAGGGAAAGAGAAGAGGCATAGTATAATCAATTAGGAATGGGATAATATTACTTACATGTGCTTTATACTTTACAGGGCACTTTTCAAGCTATTACCTCATTTTAGTTTCATGAGAGTTTGGAAGAAAGCACTAATTTACTGAGTGAGACAATGCAAATCCTTTATACACCTTGCCCCATTTAGTATTCACAATATCCCAAATAAAGAGGATCATTTCTCCCATTTTATAGTTGAGGTTAATAAGGCAGGTTTACCTATTTTCAGTTCATATTTGAGGAGACTGAGGCTAAGTAATATAAAGAATATGCCTAAAGTTAAACAACTATATAGGGAAGTTTGGGGTTGGGGTTTGAATCTGGAGCTGATGAACATACAAAGCCCATGTTCATTGCTCTGTAGCACACTGGCACTACACCTGCCTGTCAGGCCAGAGTGCTCATCTGTTTCTAGGTTAAACCCCCATTCTCAGTCCTGAGTTCTTAGAAACTAGCCTCTGGCCTGAGCTAGGGGTAAGGATATGTGAGGGAGGGGAAAAACTGTTAGCTCCAGTTCTAACTAATGCACTCTGGTTTTCTCTCTAGTCAGCAGTTGGCTTTGATTACAAAGGCGAAGTGGAGAAGCATGCATCTCAGAAAGGCAAGGACCCTGCTCTTCAGCCTTAGCAACCTGACTGACCTGTTCTGCTCAGACTTCACCTCCCAACAGCTGTCATCAACTCCCTCTAGTTCCACGATGTAGTTCCACAGTTTGTTTTATTTGTGTATTTATGTATTTAAAAAGATTTTATTTATTTGAGAGTGAGAGAGAGAGAGGGAGAGAGAGAGAGAGAGCATAAGTGGGGTGAGGAGATGAGCGGGGTGGGAGGAGCATAAGGGGGGAGCACGAGTGGGGGTGGGGCTGGAGCATGAGCTGGGGAGGGTAGAGGTGGAGGTTGGTGAGGGGCAAAGGGAGAGGGAGAAGGAGGCTCCTCTCTGAGCAGGGAACCCGATGAGGGGCTTGATCCCAGGACCCTGGGATCATGACCTGAGCCAAAGGCAGACACTTAACAATTGAGCCATCCAGGCACCCCTCCATGTGTTTTTAAACCCCACAAAAATGAATCATTATTATTATTTAGTGGATACTTATTTAAATTGACCAATGTATTTGCCAAGTTCCTGGAGCATCACTGTTTATTGTATCTCATTATTTGCTCCTTTCTTCTATTTCCTTCTTATTAAAGTATATCCTTTGATAATACTTTCTGCGAGAGCCTACAAAAGAACTCCCAGACTTTGTCTGAAAAATACATTTTGTTCCATTCTTCATTGTTATTTTCCCTTCATCACTTTGAACACTTTGAAGGTATTATTTCATCCTCTTTGGCTACTTTTTTCATCCTCTTTTTAAACTACTCTTGGGTAGTCTGACCATCATTCCTTTGTAGGTAACATGTCTTGTCTCTCTGTTCTATTTTTTTTGTTTGTTTGTTTGGTTGGTTTGTTTTGTTTTGTTTTTGTGAAAGGCTTTCTTCTTGCCTCTGATATTCTCAAATATCATCAGGATATATCTAGGGGTTGGATCTATTTCTCTTATCCTACATGAGACTTATCGATCCTCTTCAACCTGAGAAATACTTCCATTATGGAAAGTCTCAGGCATGTTTTCTTTGGATAGTGCCTCTCCTCTTCTCTCTTTTATTCCTTCTCCTAGAACACATTCTGATGTATATTGGAAATTCTCATTCTCATTTGGATGTCTCTCTATTTTTTATTTTGATTTTTTTAAAAAGATTGATTGATCGATTGATTGATTTTAGCAAGAGAGTGCAGGGGTAAGGGGCAGAGGGAGAGGGAGAGAGATTAGTAAGCAGGCTCCATGCTCAGTGCAGAGCCAGTTGCAGGGCTTGATCTCATGATCCTAAGAATCATGACCTGAGCCGAAATAAGTTGTCAGCTGAGTCATCCAGGTGCCCCAACCATATGGACTATCTTGGTGAATGTTCTATGTGCACGAAAAAATGTGTATTCTGCAGTTTGGGGATATAATGTTCTGTAAATGTCATTTAGGTCTTGTTAGTTGCTAATGTTGTTTGGGCCTTATATAATTTTAGATTCTTTTTGTCTAAACATTCTATCAATTAATGTAAGAGGAGTATCACAATTTTTTATCTAGAATCTCAAATTTTTCTATTTCTCTTCCTGTTTCTGTCAGTTTTTGTTTCATGAGTTGTCATTCTGTTAATAGGTTATACCAGCATACATATCCCTCATTAATGGCGATTTGTTCTCTTATTGTGTTATATCTCTCTTGTCTCTTATAATGCATTTTATATTGAGGTCTACTCTGTCTCATATTCCTGCCATCTTTCTGATACTTATTCTTTCTGTGGTATGTATTTTTCTAGATCAGAATTAATTTTTCAGCTTAGAATTCCTGTGAAATGTAAGTGGTATAAAACTGGATATTTGCGTTCTACCTACTCAGGGTAGGCCTGGAGTTTCTGAGTCCCATAGATAAAATTTCCCCCTACCAAATGCTGAACAAACTACAACCCCCCTCACCATTTCCCCACACAAATGAGTAGACTTTTTCTAGAACTCTTTTATAGGAATGGGCAGACTGCCATTTCTTATTCCCCAGCCCCCTGTTCTTGTGTAAGAACACATGACCCTAGATCCTAATCCACAGACAATAAATTTGGGACTTAAAACACCCCTGGGTTTTCTGAGTCAGCTCATAATTACCCTCATCTCTACTGATTTGATTCATCTATTTGTTTCTGGAGCCAGGATTTTTTTTTCTTGTCTCTTGAGCTTCACTATTAAAAGAAAGAAAGATTGTTATATTTTAGCAGACATTTCTAAGTGTTTATATGGGAGTAGGGACAGGCATAAATTTTCTATATATCTTCCTTTCCCCCCCTAAAAATCTATCCTTACATTCTCTATACCTTCCCCTTCCTTGAAGAAGGGAGAAAATTGAAATGGTCTCCTCTTCTTGGGATGGAAGTAAAGGAGAGGAAAGGAGTGAACAATGTTGAATTAAAGTTTACAAAAGATGGCTTAGGATACTTTCTCTTTAATCCACCTAGATTCTAGCCTGCTGCCTTCCCAGGCCCCTATCCCTCTGCACCCATTCCTCCTGACTTCTCTCTTCCACAACACCTTCCTGTGGGATGAGAGTGGGCTCTTATGTCTCTTTCCACCATAGATTACTCTCATGGCTTTGGAGGCCGCTATGGGATAGAGAAGGATAAACGGGACAAGGCCGCTCTGGGATATGACTACAAAGGAGAAACAGAGAAACACGAGTCTCAGAGAGGTGAGTTGGAGTTGGAGAGGAAGGAGGTCACACAGTAGCATAGAGCTCTCCTTCCTTTCTGAAAGCTGACACAGAGGACCCAGAATACAGAGGTACAGATGTGCAGTGGAGGTGGTGGTATAAAGGGTGAGTGTATATATGTGAGGGGGTGGGGAGAAACCAGGAAGGTAGAGAGGAAAACAGCAAGATTGGAGCAGGACAGAGGAGATCAAAGAGAAGGAGTCACTGAGTAAAGAGTAAAGACAGACAGGCTGGGTGATGACTCGTGGGTGATATGGCTATGTGTCTCACGGGCCACTCTGCCTCACAAGGACAGAGAGGTCTCTCTCTTCCCTGGGACACATAGGGGATGTCTGAAGGACTCTCCTTATTTTTTTCCCCCCATTTATTCCTTTATATTCCTTCCTTTGCTGTCACTTCTCTCTTTTTCTCTTCACATCTCCCTCCCATCCATTCTTTCTCAACCCTTTTCTGCCTCTTCCCATCCATGCCTCTGTCTATCCTCTGATTCTCATACCTCCTCATCCATCTGTTTTCCACATTCCTGTCTTCTGGTCTTTCTTCCCATGATTCCTCTACCTCCACATTCCTAGCATTTTAACTCTTCTTATGACTCTCAAAACTTTTGTCCTATAGATTATGCCAAGGGCTTTGGTGGTCAATATGGAATCCAGAAGGACCGAGTGGATAAGGTAAAGCACCAGCACACCAATGTCTTGAGACTAGGTTCCTAAACTGCTAAGTGTCCTGAGCTGTCTTCCTACACTCCCCACTGACTGTCTTCAGCATCTAATGGACAAGTCTTCTGCCACTTGAGCTTTAACTAAGGAGAATGGAGGGAGTCAGAGAGAGACAAACACATAAACTTCAGGGCAAGGTGATGTTTGAAATTTCATTGATTGCTAGGCATTGCTTAATTCAATCTATAATCTCTCTTCACTCCATTCACATCAGTTCTTCTTCATGCATTGGCTGGGGCCCTGCTGCATTCTAGGCAACTGGACTTAGAGGTGTGAGACTCAAGGTACACTGACCTTTCAAAAAGGGGAGCTGAGCCCACCAGTTTAGAACTTTATCCCACTCTCTGCCACAAAATAGCAATATCAGAATACCCTATTTAACTACTGAGTATCAAATGGTCAGGGATACCTCCTATAGAGGCCCCAAACCCCAATACTGACTTTGGGTCATTACCATTCCCTTCTCCTCCCCACACCATGTCTACTCTTCTCCCTGCAGAGTGCTGTTGGCTTCAATGAAATGGAGGCTCCAACCACAGCTTATAAAAAGACGACACCCATAGAAGCTGGTGAGTCTTAACAATTCCTTTTCTCTATGTTCCTCAACCACCTCTCCCTTCTCGTTCTTTCTTATGCCTAGACTACCTCCCCCCATGCCTTTAACTACCTAGACTAGCTGAGATAGACTTGACCCTGCCCATATATTTCCAGATTCACACTCCTAAAAAAAAACAGGTTAAGTGTATAGAGAGACAGAGTGACATTGGAAAGGAACTGTAAGCAGAGATCACAGGGAGGGAAGTATAGGGAGCCATTTGGGAAGAATACAGAAGGACAAGAGCTTGGGATGTGGGAAGAGAGGGTGGGTGGTTGTCAGAGGGCATACAGATTTAAGGAATGTAGAGAGGAAAGGATGGTCGTTAGGGGAGCAAGACTTATAACTTAGAAAGGACAATAGTCTGAGATTGCATGGCCTGACTACATGGAAATGTGGGCTTTAGGGCTCCATCCTCCTTCTGTAATCCCTTTGTTCCCCCATTAGTACCTCTTTACCTTTCCTCTCATGAGTTCCTCTCCATCTGCTCTCTGCTTGGATATTTAACCAATTCCCTTTCTTCCTTTGATGCCAACCCCCACCCCTACCTGTGACCCAAGACAATCCTAATTCTTCTTGCCTGTGTCTGCAGCTTCTAGTGGTGCCCGTGGGTTGAAGGCAAAATTTGAGTCTATGGCTGAGGAGAAGAGGAAGCGGGAGGAAGAAGAAAAGGCACAGCAGATAGCCAGGCAGCAACAGGAGAGAAAGGCCCTGATAAAGATGAGCCATGGGGCTAAGCAGCCAGTGGACACTGTGGGAGAGCCACAAGTGCCAGCCCCGGTGCCCAAGAAAATCTCTTCAGAGGTGAGTGCTTGGCCTTCTGGGGTTCACATCCAGGATTCCTTGCCTAGATGTGAGCCTGAGTCCAAATCATTGTTGGAATATAAGGCACAGGCCTCCCTGGTATCAGGCAGTCTAAAATCTTCCTGTCTTCAGGAAGATTTCAGTCTGAGTGATTGGGCCTCATATATACCAAAATGTTAGGGGAGGAAAATCCCAGATTTACATAACCCAAGATTTGCATATTTGACTGTGCAGCTGGTCATTGTTGCAGGAACAAGAGGAAGGAGCTATCACTTCAGGTTGGAGCCCACCTTGGGGGTGGTTGATTTGGATTGGCAGAGACAGGAAGAGGTGTTCCTGGTCAATATAAGATAAGAGAGGGAGGTTTAGATACTTAGAAGAGAGATGCTTTATTCTCCCCAGGCCTGGCCTCCAGCAGGGAGCTGTCCATCATCAGAGCCTGGGCCAGTGAGAACCAGTAAGGAACACCCAGTGCCTGCCCTGCCCTTGAGGCAGAATCCTCCAGAGGTAAGTAGAGCCCCAAAGATTGTGTGCTTCTTTCCCAACTCCTCATGTCCTAGGAAGGTGGGCCATATGAGTGACCGACCATCCTGGTTTGTCTGGTACCATCCTAGTCTTAGCACTGAAAGTCTTGCATTCTGGGGGTCATGCAGTCCTGGCCAGACCAGGACAGTTGGGCATCCTGCCTGTGGTATTCCCAACAATGTATTTTTGCTTCAATTTTTTCCTGATCTTTCAAAGAATCAGACTTGTTTTCCATTTCCCTCTCCTCACACCCTTTACATTTCCCTCCTGTTACCTCTTGGTAGGTGTTTTGAGTAGGTGGGTATGGGAGGAGGTCAAGGAATGAAGATGGATAAAAGACTGGGTTTTCTAGGAGAGGTTATTAGATGGAGGCAAGGATAGTGGGTATAAGTGGTAGGATGGTGATACATGGAAGTCTTAGTTAGCAGTCCTCCATTGGAGGTTTTAGAGAGGCAGCTCCTGGTGGGTGGAAGTTGCCCTGATCCACACAATCTCTTCTCAGGAAGAAGAGCCCCCAGCTTTGCCTCCCAGGACTCTGGAAGGCCTGCAGCTGGAAGAAGAGCCAGTGTATGAAGCTGAGCCTGAGCCTGAGCCTGAGCCTGAGCCTGAGAATGACTATGAGGATGTTGGAGAAATGGATAGACAGGAGCAGGATGGTGAACCAGATGCGGACTATGAAGATGTGCTTGAAACTGAGAATCCATCTTGTCCCTCCACTCTGGCTGGTGAGTGGTGGGGGAGAAACAGCTCCTGAATTGGGTCTAGTCCAGGGTAGGGCAAGAGGAAGAATTGCCCCATTCTCTGGAAGGACCTGTTTTCCTTCTCCATGTTGGTGAGACCATGTTTATATCTCTCATTATGCAGAATCATCTAGCTACCCAGCTGGGACTGGAGCAGGGATCTCAGCTATCGCCCTGTATGATTACCAAGGAGGTAGGTTTGGAGTTGACTCAGGGGTCTTATGCCTTGAGGCCCTTACTAGGAGAGAGGGAGATGGATTCTGGGGGTCAGTGAAGGACCAGCCTTGGCATCAAGAAGAACAACCCTTTCCCTCCCTGAGGTTTATAGTGGGCACGGGAATGGAAGGATTATTGTTTGACCATACTAATATTCCATCAATTGCCTCCCCAGAGGGAAGTGACGAGATTTCCTTTGATCCTGATGATATCATCACTGACATTGAGATGGTGGACGAGGGCTGGTGGCGGGGACGTTGCCATGGCCACTTTGGACTCTTTCCTGCAAACTATGTCAAGCTCCTTCAGTAACTGGCCCTTCTGGTCTTCTGCACTGTGACTTCCCATGGCCAAAATGGTTCTGCCTCCACTCATGCCCCATTCCTGCTGCAAGGGTCATGAGTTGCCTGAATTTTTAGACAGACTTTCCTCTCCCTCTCCACTAGGGGTTGGCACAGAGACAGCATGAGGAAGGGGTCTCCTTCCACTCAGTGTTCTCTCTACCTGAGATGAGCTCATGGACGTTTATCTTGTGGTCCTTCCTCCTTCCCCATGAATGCTTCCTCCAATACCCCAAGTACTTCCTTGCTCCGTTTGTGAGCTCTGAGCTTCCTGGTTTGCTTACATGGGAAGGTACATCTAAATTGCCTGGTTTGCCTGGCTGTGCTATTAACCCACTCTGCGTTTCTGCAGAGATTTTTTTTTAAATCTTCTCTCTGTTCAGTCTTAAATCAGAAATAAAATGGGACTATGATTCATTTCTTTGCTGAGGTAAATAGTACTTTTTATGCAGCCCTCAGTGCCTTAACTCTCATGGCTCCAATTCTTCCCTCTTTCAGGCATATCTATAAGACTCCCTCATGTCTGCCCTGTACCCTGCATATCAAGGGTTGGGCCTTTTCCTTAGACTGTATTTAAACCCAATCCAAAACACAATGACCTGGAAAATGGCAGTAAGATGGGGTGCCAGGGGGCCAGGAAGAGTCCACAGTAAAACAGTTCAACTTTTTTGGCTTTAGCAGTTGTGAGAGGCTGTCCACTTTCTTCCTGGGAATAATGACTAGATTCTTTTAGGACAGGACTCTTAAGGAAGAAGCCCAAATTGTGGGATTGAAAGGAGGAAAAGGGAGATTTGGCCAATAAAAAGAGACTAAAGCTAAAGGACCACAGACTCCAATAAGGTGTTAAGAGGATTTAGGGTCAGAGACAGTGGCCCCTACTAGAGAACATTCAGGCTTCCTTGTAGCTAGTTGACTGAAATTGATAACCAAGTAGAGGGCAGATAGAGGAAACTTAAGAACATTCTATATGGTCCAGGACCAAGGGTGATAAGAAAAGAGGTGAATCCCTTTGGATAGCTAGTGGTAGACAAAAAGCAAATCACCAAACAAATGATGGGGTTGAGAAAGAATGAGAGGCCCCAGCCCACTGGGTTCAGCGAGGTCTGATAGGAGATCATGGGCAAAATCAAAATAAAAGTCAGGGAGATGGAGCAAAGATAAAGAAAACAGTGGGATCAAGGGGGAGCTAGGATTAGTGACTGAGATCCAGAATTGCTTCTAGGACTTTGTAAAGTTGGTGAGCTCCTCACATGACTAGAGCACTGCCTCCCTCAGGCTGGTTCTTGGTTTTTCTTTAGGACACACACTCCTTTGTTTCCACAATGACCTGTGTGCCAGGGAGTCACAAATCTGTCTTTAGACCTAACTTACAAGACTCACCCAGGTAGCCATCCAGAGTGCCAAACAGCTTTTATTTCTGCTTCTAGAGACATTGGGATTTCCAGCATCCAGAGGCAAGTCATCAGAGATACACACAATATCATTCTTCACTTCAGTTTGACTTGATATCAACAGAGACCAGACTCTCAAAGTGGTTTTCTGGTTACATCTCCAAGCCCCACATTGCTTTTCAATTTTCCTTTCATTAGAAGACAGAAACTTCCTTTCTGTTTCAGTGCTACAGATTTCACCCTCCACATCTGGCTGATCTCTACTCTGGATTACATTCTTGGTGGTCCCACTCATTAAGGGTCTGTTCATAGACACCACCCTGTCCAATCTCCTATCCCTATTCCTTTTCACTCCCCTCAGCTTCTTCTTAATCTGAGGCCATGTCTAGCTGTCTTGCCTCTGTCAGGTAATTCTGGCACTCATGCTACTCACCACGGCCTCATCTCTGAATCCAGTCATTTTTCTGTCTGATCCACAGTCTCTCTAAGAGGCTTCCTTTTTGCTCCCACTGCCTTCTCACCATAAAATGTGCTTGTTTGTGTAGACCCGTCGACACCTGTAGTATCCTGGTTTCCTGCAACGTATTCAATTAAATGTCTTAACAAATGTGTTTAATGATGTTGCTCAACATTGCTCCAAAGGCAACAACTAGGAAAATAAAGATGAACTGCAAGTGTGCAGCCCACAGAGCCATATGGGCAGTCTCCTGGCTGTTCTGTGGGACCTGCCCTGCCCAGGTTGTAAAGGAAAATACTCTACTCTCTTCCTTTCTCTTTAATTCTCATCTGCCCAAGAGCAGACCCTGATTTTCATCTCCCTTGGTTAGTAGCTCCCCTTTCTCTCTTTGTCTAATAAAAGAAGAAACCCAGAGTGGACTATAGAGCTTCTTTCTCCAGGTAAGAGGGAGTTAGATTCAAAACACATGGAACTGATACCTGAAGAACTTTTCTTTTTCCACTTCAGTGTTCAGTTGTTTCCAGTTACTCATCTTCACTGAATAAAATCATAACTCACACTCTAGTTGTATTTTTAGAAAATGGTGCCTTATATACAAACGTGAAATATAAACCAAGCAAAATGGATTAAGAAACATAGAGTTACATTACCAACTAGTAAGTTGTGGTGCATGATAATGAAAAGATGAGCAGGTTTCTACTCTGAGACTTGCTCAGACTTGCTTGTGACTCTTCTCACAAGTGTCCTTTACTTCATCTATACTAGCTCTGTATCATGTTCAGAGAGAGAGAGACCCAGTCAACAATAAGCATCCAGATTGACTAGACTCTATTTTTGTTATCTAAGTTCTTTGTTCTCTTCTTCCCCATAATATCTGTCCTCCTTTTCCCCGCTTTCACTTGCTTGAGGACTGCTGGGAAAATGGCACTGATTCAGGTGAGAGGGAAAGAAACCCAAGATAAATAGCTCAATATGCCCTGTTTCTGTTACATCTGGAGAGAGCTGAAAGGATATGTTTTTTTGCACATGACTTAAGGACATAAAGGCACACCAATCAATCAGCTCCATCTGGTTCCCAACTTAAAGTCACATCTGTCTAAAACTTATCTAGTAAATAAAGAAGAGCTACATAAAATCACAACCACTGTAGATCATTATGTAAGGTTTTACTGCACCAAAAATCTTACCCTAAGTTATTGGCACTGGTATGACATTGTTTAGGGTGATTCTCAACCCAGAGTGGTTTCACTCCCAGAGGATATTTGGCAATGTCTGGAAGCACTTTTGGTTTTTACAGCAGTGCGGGTGCTACAAGTATCTATTGGATAGAGGCCAAGGATGCTGCTAAATATCCTACAACACACAGGACAGTCCCTTACAACAAAGAATTATTCGGTGCAAAGTGTCAGTAGTTCTGAGAAACCTTGCTTTAGGGGATGGCAGATTCTATTATGTATTTTACTCTTGTTTTCATGAGTATTCACTATTACCCAAGACCAATATTATCAACCATTTCTGACAGACTGGAATCATGAACAACAATAGGTAGGAGCAATTACAGGGATCTACTATGTTCCTTCCCATGGCCCCCCGCCAGGTACTTGAGTGGTGTCTGGGACCGGGTGGCTGGTGCCACAGGAACTGCAGTGGGCCTTGTCTGGACTTTGTAGAAGGAGAGGTCTCTCTGGGCATGCACTCTTGCATGACACTGGAGTTGATATTAGTGTCTTGCGGTCATCTCAGCTAGCTCAGGCTGGTGCCTATGCTATCCCAAATCCAGATCTACAATATAATCTTAAGAAGAAAATAACCTTGACTCTTAGTTCAGATCTACAATATAATCTTAAGAAGAAAATAACCTTGACTCTTAGTTCATTTTTGACATGTTTAAAAGAAGGCTTGTGGCTTTTAGTGCTAATTTTCTCCATTAATACAATGTCTCCTTTGAACTCTTCCTCATTTTGCAAGGCTGTTCTATATATTGCCAAGATTCTCCACAGTGAACTCTGTGACCTCATTTCTGCCTCTCATTCTTTGGCCTGCGGTGCCCTTGATGCTGCTGTGCTCAGCCAAGGTCTCCATTTTATTGGGCTGTGCTGTGCTTGGACTTCCTGGGCTTACAGGTGGTGGAGTGACTAAAAGAAGACCTGGACTTAACTGTCAAGATAACCCCAGCTCCAGAACCATCAAACCGTGTGCCTTTCACCCTGGGTGCCCTGGGATGCACCTCAGCTCCCACCCCTGCATTGCCTACTCTCTAAATTTGAAAGTGCTCATCAACTAAAATGTTCTCCACAAAAGCACAGGCCTATGCTGGTTCTGGAATTTCACTGCTCTCTCATTTCCTAAGACTTGGGCTCATCTTTCAAATGGCCTCAAGTTACCTATTTTCTCTTCAGACTGATTTGTTTTAGGGGAAAGAGAGGGGTGAGGGAGGAAATAAGTTATCAGTATGGCCCTTACAGCAAGTGTACAAGCCGTGGCTTCGGAAATTCTCAGACCTTGTGCACCTGCTCAGGTTTGGGGCAGTGCATGCTTCAACACACCTAGATAAGCACATATGCAGTTTACAGAAGGAAGTCCTTAAAATCACTCTGTCCTACTTTCAGTGAATCCAAGAATGGTGGCATCTGAATCTTTAGCAGGTGTGTCTACCTCGTGGTCTGGCTCTAAAGGTGGTAACTAAGCTCTCTCGGGCCTGCTCCTGGAGCTGACACATGCTGGTCAAAAGAATTGGGTCTGTCTTATGCTCTACAACGTTGAAAGGACAGGCCTTCAGGTGTTCAGCCATGGAGGCAACTTCATTAAACTCCCAGCTCTTGATTTTGGAGAAGAGGCTGCTGAATTGCCAGATCTGTTAGGAAACATGGAAGTCCAAAAGTGAACATTGGGGCAATACCCTTGGGCTGGCTTTATTTAAAGAGTATAATACCTTTCTGTTCTTCACGTTCTTAGCTTCCAGAGAGTGTTTAGCTGCTGCAGACATTTGCTACCTCTTTCGTCAATACCCAATTCCTAGATCACCCTTCCAATTGATTATCTTCCCAGCCAGCCATATAATTGTGTGGGAATGCCTACAACACT
Source organism: Martes martes (assembly GCF_963455335.1). NCBI lineage: Eukaryota > Metazoa > Chordata > Mammalia > Carnivora > Mustelidae > Martes > Martes martes. Next base: position 121,004,698 of record NC_137888.1, read on the forward strand.
CTGCTGTAAACACACACCCACCCCTTCCCAACAGCTACAGCGATCTGCTCTACAAAGACACATGGTTCAAATCAGGACAATTTGCATCAATTGGACTCTACCCTAGGACTTTTTTTTTTTTTTTTAAGATTTTATTTATTTATTTGAGAGAAAGAAAACAAGAGAGAGAGAGAGAGTATGAGAAGGGGAAGGGTCAGAGGGAGAAGCAGACTCCCTGGCCGAGCAGGCAGCCTGATGCAGGACTCAATCCTGGGATTCCAGGATCATGACCTGAGTTGAAGGCAGTCGCTTAACCAACTGAGCCACCCAGGCGCCCTACCCTAGGACTTTTGCTAGCGATATCAAGAAGCAGGTTCTCTTTTTCCCCTCTCTACTTCAGCTGGGAAACTTCAGTCTTAGGAGCTGCTGGCAGCCCCCAGGGACCACCAAGGGAGAGCTGTGTTTTAGAATGGAGCCATAAGAGAGGAAGTAGAGGTAAGAAATGGAAAGTAAATAGGTCACTTGGGGGCATTTTTGAGCTGCCAGATCAAACTTTACCTGAGACATTGCCTTTGGACGACAGTTCCCTTTATTATCGATGCCATTTTAAGTTGGTTTTCTGTTGCTTAAAACTAAAAGTATCCTAACTAAGAAGAGTCACACTAGAACGGAAACCTCGGGAGAAATGTAAGTGTCTGGTACAAAAACCCCTTTTTGCCTTTCCACCTAGGATGTGGTGGCAAAGTTACTAGTCTTAAAATCTGGCTATCAGGGTAGACATAACCTGATACCCTTTCAACTTGACACTTTACCCTCAGTTTATTATCATTGTTCCAATATAAGAAAAGTGTTTCCAGGGATCTTAGAACTATTTCTGTTTTTACTTTTAAAAAAGGGCATTTTAATATAAGCATTCTTTAGCTCCAACTAAAATTCTCTTTTTTCCTTTCTAAAGGAAAATTAGTTTGTCTCAAATGATATTCAGGAGTGGTCAGCAATTACTGAATAGGGAACAAACATGAGCCAAAAAATAATGAAATTTCTAGTATGTAAATTATTTGCATCTGATTTTATAGAGGAAGGTATTAGATAGTTCTAGACCATACAGTTCCTGAGGGCAGGATCTCAGTCTTATTCATGTTTATCCCTAACATGTGGGTGGGTGGCAGTCAGTGTTTAACACATGGATGCAGGCCTGGCTACATGAAGGAGAGTCTGACAATTATTTTTTGAAGAAGATTGCTCAGGGAATAAATAATGGAAAACATATAAGATGTTTTAGACATAATCAGTGAAAATAGGTGTAAACAACTCTAACTCTCCAGTGCCATTTTGCACACACCCACATTTTGGGAAGAAATTCTATAGTGTGATTATGGAATTATTGATCTAAATAGGTATCATCAATTCGTAGTTCATATTACCACATATTTACCATGGGAAAGGATGCCAAGGACATCTCATAAGTAATGAATTAGGAGTTTCACTTTTGTATGATATTAGCTGATAGAAGTTATGATGCAGTTCAGTAAGATTAGGAAAAAGGAATAAGATTTTTCCAAAGAGAAAGACTCTTTGATTTATATAGCAGAGTTTTTTGAGAAAGTAAATAGATATTTGAACCAGGAGAGATTGGTGGACCAGATTATTTTAGAATTTCAAAATGTCTTTAACAAAGGCAAAAACAGTTTTGCCTTTCCTTTGCCGAGGAGAATTTGTTGGCATACTGTGTCAGACTCCAAGGCAGGAAACAGATGGCACACTTAAATTGGGTAATTTGAAGGAAATTTAAAAAAAATAACGATATGCAAATGTCTGGGCAGGGTGTAGGTAAGCCACAAGATATAATGCAGTACCCAGGCTAGTAACAATCTAGAGTGTAACACCCTGGGCCTGAAAGGGAAGAAGAAAGGAGGTCATTGGAACAAAGAATGAGTAATTGTGTGGAGAGAGTCAGTTGATATAGTCATCTTCAGTAGAAGGACATGGCCAGTGCTAGTGTCATGGAGGGGAGGAGGGGAGAATGCATGCAGGGAAGAAGTCAGAAGAATAGATTTGTCAACTCACTCTTCTCCCTCCATTTCTGCTGACACACTCGCATTAAATTCACCCAGCTGGAAGCTGGAGGGCAAGGTTGTTGATTGAGGCAGTCTGTGGAGATCACTCCTAGGGGACTGATCATAGTGGACAGGGTTGGAGAATGAATCACGTGAGCAAACAGAAGATACCCAGGATACATTCACAGAGATAAACAGGTACGACTATCTGTATTGTCATTTATATGTCTATAGGTCTGTCTTCTCCATCAGAATGACCTCCTTGAGTTCAAGGATTATGTCTTCTTCCCAGGAACCTAGTGCAATGCCAGTGCCCAGTACGGTGCTTGCCACATAGAAATGATATTTGGCTCAAATATCATTTGAGACAAACTTATTTTCCTCTTACTAAATAGTTGTCTAATGAATGAATGAATGAATGAGGGTTTACTTGCCTCTCTGTGGACCCTCCAGGAGGTGCGTCCATGAGAATACCTCTTCTTCTTCCACTGCAGGAGGACCATCCCTCTCTCTTGTAACAAAGTAGCACAGATATTTCTCATCAGCACAGACACCTGGGAAAGCTGGGACAGGCTGATGCTGTCCAAGAATCCAGCAATGTACTGCAAAACCTCCAGGGGCAGGCTGGTTAAACAATTCTGGCTTTTTCCTCCATGGCCTGAGAGATGGTTGTTTTTCTTTCTCTCACTCAGTTCTGAGGCAACCTCTGGCTTGATGGCAAAGGTCTTAAGCTCCTGACTATAGATCACTTTTGCCTTTTGCCCTGGGGGACGGAAATGGTTTTGAATAAAAGTACATCCCAAGTAGGCGAGAGGGCATCGATGCTGGAACCAGCCATTGAGACATGATTGAATGTCTGTGTGGACATTCTTGAAATGTAGGGGGAATTCATCCCTCCTGAAGAATTTGTTGCAAGTGAAAGTGAAGGCAGAGCTGCTCTTGTTGTGTCTCCTGGTCACACACTCACTGTGGAGTTCCACATGGAGCCCTCCTGGGTTGGCATTGGTTAGGAGGTCAGCCAGCACTGTCCCAGAGGAAAACTGTTCTGGCTCAAAATTGTATGTCTGTGTAGCAAAATCCATGAACAGCCCATCAATGCTCCTGGATTCAGAGATGACATGACCTTTAAGTTCTCTTTCTAAAGCACATAAGAGAGTGGTCTTAATGAGATCTGATTTGGGTAGGTCCTCCACCGTGATCCCTAAATCTGAAGTGTCTACTGCCTTGTGTTCACTTGGCTTACAACTCGACATGGCATCTCCAACACGAGCCCGCTTCCCACAGTAGCTCACAGGAACTTTGAAGGTGTAAACAGTCTTCACTTCCTGAGCCTCAAGGTTTCCATAAACAAAGTCTCTCTCCTTAGGTGTACAAGCAGGCATCTGACCAAAGTGAATAAGCATCCTCCCATTGTGCACCAGGTACATATTATAGTCCTTTGCATCCACAGCTGTTTTCAGTCTTTCCAGAACACCATCCTGCCAAGGGGCAAGCCCTGTTGTTTCCAGGGCTGCATGAAAGTCCTGCTGCTTCTGTTTTTCCTGTGGTTCTTTCTCTTTGAGAGTCTCCTCTCCTACCATGTTATTGTCACTAGAAAACTGTTCTTTCCCTGGGTTGTGCCCACTCTTACTCTCACAGCCTACTGATGAGCTTGTTAAAGCAGAGGCTGAATGCTCTTTGCTGAATATATTTTCCCACTTGTCAAACTTGGCCAGGTCCATCCCTTCTTTGGTTTTGGCTAACACCTCTCGTTCTTCTTGACTCAGTTCTACCATCTCTCCATTAGTTGCTGATAGGGCTCCATGTGGTACCAAACTGGCTTCTGCTCCACCCACTGCTCCTCCCATTTCCTCCCAGCTGGCTTCACCATTCATAGCAGGTTCCTCTTCAGTGGGCTCTCTAGTTTCTGGGAAAAGTTCTACCATTTTCAAAGATCTAAAAAGGACCTTCTGGTCCTGGAGGGCAAGAGCTGTGTCCAAACACTCCTCACTGGGGGTCTCTTTCATGATGTTCTCATGAAGGGTTGTTTCAGAGTCCACATTTGGCCAGCGATTCCACTCCATGGAGCAGCAGACCACACTGGCGGGGCACACTTGTAAGTGCTTGGCCAGCTTATGGCGGGACATGGAAAGGGGACAGCCATATTCAGAGTTGAGGCATGGAACCTCCTCCAGAGGGCAGAGGAGCTCATGCTCTGCCTCTTTGCACATGTGGAAGGTGGCACCACAGGACAGGTGACAGTTTATCACCAGACAGGAGACATCAGGCTCCACAGGAATGTGGCAGTGACGGTTGAAGCATTTCTCACAATGCCTGTGCTGCCCAGGTAGAGGCCTGCGTGCCCTGCCCTAGAGAAACCAACAGCAAGGAGAAAGAGAAAATAAATGGGGAAGAGAAGTCCTATGCATGACTGTGACTGTGTTTTAATTGATTTATTTCCTGTTTATACATCCTTATTATAGGAACCTTGGACAATCTAGAAAATCACAGAGAAGAAAGCAAAAACCACTCATAATCCCACAACCCAGGAATAACAACTACCAACACTCTTCTTCATTTTCTAATAGTTTATTCTATGAATATAGTAGATGTGTTTAGAATAGAAAAAGAAAAACCTGAATATAATGGATTACACTGTTGATAATTGTTTTGAGTTATAGATTATGGGTGATTTATATGACCCAGTTAATACTATAAATACAGTTCTGCACCCTACTTTGTAACTCTCTATTATAATATGAGATCACACTGTTTTATTGATTCTTTGCAAACTGTCTTCTTAATGATAGTGTAACTTCCAGAGTAAGTGTGCTGTCATTCATTTAACCAGCTATCTATCCAGTGCTGGGAAGACATGGGTCATGTCTAGTTTTGTTCACGTCTGCATCCCCAGAGCCTGGACCATCATAGGTACTCAGTTTGCTGAAGGAAGGAATTGTCAGCCACTTAGTGTATTGCTGGATATTTGGGTTTTTCATTTTTAAAGTTTTACTAAAAATCTTTGCTCTCTCCTCTCCATCTCCCCATGTACTCCATGTTATTTGTTATGCTCCACAAATAAGTGAAACCATATGATAATTGACTCTCTCTGCTTGACTTATTTCACTCAGCATAATCTCTTCCAGTCCCGTCCATGTTGCTACAAAAGTTGGGTATTCATCCTTTCTGATGGAGGCATAATACTCCATAGTGTATATGGACCACATCTTCCTTAAGGGAGTTGAGGGAAATTGGAAGGGGAGGTGAACCATGAGAGCCTATGGACTCTGAAAAACAACCTGAGGGTTTTGAAGGGGCGGGGGGTGGGAGGTTGGGGGAGCCAGGTGGTGGGTATTAAGGAGGGCACGTATTGCATGGAGCACTGGGTGTGGTCAAAAACAATGAATACTGTTACGCTGAAAAGAAATAAAAAAATAAAAATAAAAAAATATCTTTGTTCACAAATCTTTCTCAGCTCCCTGGTTTCCCCTACTCCATGTCAATTTCTTCTAGATTCTGCTCTATCATCTCTGGTTTGGCCCAAAGTCAATAAATATCATCAACCATAAGGGCAAATCTGCCAGCTGTTTGGGCTACAGGTCAGATGAAGCCAGCCAGATCTGGACCCTTGAAAGATGAAGATCCAATAATCACCTGGTACTTACCATAGCTTCCTAGTTTCTTCTTGCTTTGTAAATCTAGGGAAAAACATGAAAATATGAATGATTAGTAAGAAAAGTATTTTTATTAGATACATGAACAGGAGTCATAGAGACTTCCCATACTCTTATTTAAATCCTTTCACCACCTGGAGATAAAATGTCATTGCCCCACTTTATAGTCCAGGAAATGGAAGCTGGAGAAGTTAAGTAACTTGTCCAAGGTGACAGAGCTGCTAAGTGATGGAAACCCAGGCCATGCTAGCCCACACTCTTCTCACTGACGCACACTGCCTTCTGATGGGCATCTTAACAGCCATGGGATATGTACCTTCTGTTTCTTGTAACTTTCTCCATTGTTTACCAACACTTATCCTGACATTCCACCCATCCCTACATCCTATCACTGCCACATGCTCTTCTGGCCCAAGTTAACCTTCTAGCTTTCTCTCCCTCTAGAGCTTCATGCCTACAACCTGATATCCAGGTTGGTCTGGGGCAGTGTACAAGTATCTGTGATATATCTACCATCTGTGCTTCAACATGGTAAATTCAAGTGTGCCATGGTTAGAGCAGGGGTCAGACCTCAAGGACTCAGAAGAGGGCTGGGTGGGGATTCTAGCAAGCAGAAGAGAAGATGCCCTGCCTTCAGGAGAATCTAGCTCCTTGGCTCTGGTCAATTGGTCCCATGTGGGAATATGTTACCAGATCATCTGATTTTTCCAGAGAAACTGGAGATGCAGAGTTTTGTGAGTGGTATTATAGTATAGTGGTTAGGAGGCAGACTATACAAGTTTTAACCCAGCACTAGGAGTCAGCAGTTGAAAAACTGAAAAAGTTCCTTACTGTCCTTGTTCATCATTTTCCTCATCCGTAAATGGATTACAATAATACCTATCTCATAGTGCTGTTGTGGGGAGTAAATGATTTATATACCTGAAACTCTTAGAATGGTACTTGTCTCAGACATGACCTATGCATGTTTGCTATCATGAACTAAGTATTTTATATTTAATTATATTGCAGGGCACCTGAGTGGCTCAGTCGGTTAAGCGTCTGCCTTCGGCTCGGGTCATGATCCTAGGGTCCTGGGATCGAGCCCCATATCGGGCTCCCTGCTCATTGGGGAGCCTGCTTCTCCCTCTCCCTCTGCCTGTTGCTCCCCCTGCTTGTGTTCCCTCTCTCTCTCTCTGTCAAATAAATAAATAAAATCTTAAAAAAAACAAGATAAGTATTAATTATATTGCAAAATTTTTGTTATATAATGTATCAAGATAGAAATCCTTGGAATTTTCAAGTTGGCAACTAATTTAATTTTTCTAAAGAAAACCCTCTATTTGGGCCAAGGAAAAACATGTATGCAAATTACATAGGATCTGTAGCTTGCCGGCATGCAGCACCTGGTCGAGGGAATTTGTAGCATAATGTCAGCCCTGTGTCAGTCTGGGATGGAGAGGGGTGGGGTGGCTGGGTGGGCTGGTGTTAGAAAAATGTCAGAAAATGCAGTATTTTGAAATTTTATTTTATTTTACTTTACAATTTGTCAGTTCATTGTGGATGAATTTTCCTTCAACTTTCTAAAGAATTTTGAATCCATAAGAAAGGTGAAAGAATGTATACAATGAATACCCACGTATTCTACCTAGATCCAAAAGTTAACATTTTGCCACTTTTGCTTTCTCTCTCACCCTCTCTCTAAACATACACACACACACACACACACACACATGCACGCACACAGAGTTTTTGTCAAACCACTTAAAAATAAGTTGCTGTTATAATGACACCTCATCCCTAAGTACTTCAGCATGTATTTCCTAAGATTAAAGACATTTTCCTTTGTAACTTGAATAACATTGTTTCAACTAAGAAAATTAAAAGTTATTTCCTAATAGTGTGTAATATGCTACCTGTGTTCAAATTTATCCAACTGTCCCCAAAATGCCAAAAATGTCTTTTATATTTAAAAAAAAATTTAACTTTTGAGCCAGAATACATTTTATGTCAATTTATTACATTTGGTTGGTAAGTCTTCTTAAACTCTTTCAATTTGGAAAAGTCCCCTCAACTTTTTTTTTCCAGAAGAGACAGACTTATGTCTCAAGGAAATTATATTCTGATTTGTTCCTATATTCATTTGTTCATCCATTCCTTCAACAAACATTTGCTGACTATCTGAAGTGTGCTAGTAAGGGAGAATAAGCATTACCTGGACTGCTTGTTTAAGTAGTTCTTAAACACCTGCGCTCAGTAGAATCAGCTGTGATGTGTGTTAAATCTATAAATCTGCACTATAAAAATGGCAGCCACTATGACTATTTAAATTTAATAAAAATTGAATAAAATTAATAATTCAGTTTCCCAGTCATACTAGCTACATTTCAAGTTTCAGGTGTCACATATGGTTAGTAGCTACTCTATTGGACAACACGCGTAGAGCATTTCCATCTGCATAGAAAGTTCTATCTGACAGCACTGCTATGCTGACTGCATCTCTGGGTTGAGGGGTGTGTCTGGAATTCACATCCTTAACACATTACCCATCTGATTCTTACGCACTGGAACTACCGAGTGTGAAAGAGGGATTGTGGCAGATAGTTCTATATCCCTAAGAGCTTGAATCAGGAGGCAGGTGAGAAGTTGCAAGTGAGAACAACAAGCAGATTCAGGGCCCAGGAGAAGATAAATGAAGGTGTTAAAGCCAGAGAGGGAATTGAGCAGAGGGGAAGGCTGTGAGGGCAGGACTGAGATGGAGCAGAATAAGATAGGGAAAGAGGACATCTTTTGGATGCAAGAGTCTAGCTCCTGGACCTTCTAACATAAAACTGAACATTCAGTTAGTCTCCTGCTATATCCCAGATTGATCACTCCTGGGGGGAAAAATCCACTGAGGACTTACTGTGAAAATTCGTAAATATGAGGCTAACACATCTGGAATTATTTGGTGCTCAATAAGGGACCATTTAACACTGTGGAGGGATGGCATGGAAGGACAGAGCAAGAAACTGCTTTGCGTGAGCGCAATGAAGCTGCAGGGGTTGGACTGATGGTAGTGGAGCTATACAAGGTGAGGCCAAGGGCTGGCATCGCAAGGGAATCACAGCATTTTTGTTTCCAGCTGGAGATGGCAAAGAGGAGTCAGATTTGATGCCAAGATTTTGAATCATTTAGTTCTGAGAAAAATAGAAGTCTGAAGAAGGAATTGGTTTTTGGGGGGGGGGGGTGAGCCCCATAAGTTTAATACAAGTTTGCTTAAGGTGATGACAGATCATGTGGATGGAAAGAGGAGGGTAGAATGGAAAGATGCAGATTTGAGAATTAGTCACTTGAAAGTGAGAGAGGAAGCCATAACTGGGGAAAGAAGAACATGGAATAGGCATCTGAGCCATGAAGTACCTAGCTGAGTATGACCACTATGACAGTAGGGAGAAGTAAAGCCAGAGAAGGAGAGACCGGAGAGTGAAGAGTCAGGACCATGTGGCCTGATGTAAGGGAAAGGGTGAGCAATAACCTTGAATGCTGCCTCAAGATTAAGAGCAATGCTAACGATGCCATTGCTCATGGCGGGTCCCCAAAGAGCTCTTGTCAGAACGAATGTGGCATTTTAGTTGTGCAATGGGACACTTACCATTCAAAATGTGGTATTTGCTTAGAGGGGAGAGGAAAGCCATTAAACACATGTTCCAATATTAGCAGGGCCTGTGCCCTGGCTGGGAGAATGTGCTCATCTGCTTTCTATGCATAAAAGACACTCACGAATAAAGATGGAGTCTGGATGATTCAGACTCCCCTACTGGTTTTGTTTTGTTTTTAAGATTTTATTTATTTATTTCACAGAGAGAGAGAGAGATCACAAGTAGGCAGGCAGAGAGAGAGAGGGGGAAGTAGGCTCCCTGCTGAGCAGAGCGCCCGATTCAGAGCTCGATCCCAAGACCCTGAGATCATGACCTGAGCCAAAGGCAGAGGCTTAACCCACTGAGCCACCCAGGCATCCCCCACCCCCCACTGGGTTTTAAGTGGGAAAGAAGAGGTAGGTTGCAAATAGAATATGGCTACATGAAAGAAGCTACCAGCAGCAGGAAAGTCCAACTTTGTATTTGCCAGCCTGGTTCTGTCACAAAGTTGAGATAGTTTCTGGGAAGGGAAAAGCAGGTCTAGCTAGTTCTATGTGCTCTGTATGTGTGGAGAGAACTCTGTTCCAGCTGCAGGGATATGTCTGCCTGGAGGGACAGTGGTGAAGAACTCCAAGTCCAATCAGTTCTTATCCTTCAGCATTACAAAGAAAGGTTCTTGTGAACAGTGCTATTGAAGTTGGAAATATTTGCGGTGGAGCCCTGTTGCTCTCCACGTCTTCGAAGTTATTTGAAAATATTCCTTTAAGAGAAAAGAAAAACAATGCACACAGGCAACAAAGATGCTGTTTCTTTTGTTCGTTTTGTTTTGTTTTGTTTTTAATCATGCTATTTAAAGATCTTCTGCCAGGCTCTGGAGCTACACCAAATAAGTGACTTTGAGAGAGGACATGTGCTGAGCAGAAAGACACAGTAAGCGGAGACCACTCTTTGGAGGCATAAAGACTCATATCTGAACCTTCTGTTGTTAATCTACGGGAATTTGTTCCCACTGAGATAAAGGACAATCCAAATTCTTTATTGTCTAATTACTGCTGAGTAAGCAGTATGGTCATCGTTCTGGTTTGCCTGGGACTCTCTTGGTTTTAGTTCTGAAAGTTCCAGATCCCAGGGAACCTCTTAGTTCCACACAAACATAGATACTTGGTTGATCATATTAGGTTGTAGCCAGTTGGTCTTGCTCCAAGATGATCAAATTACAGTTATCTTGTGACACAGGATGCCTTGTTCTCCTAATCTCCACTCCAGTGTAGGGACTGGATCCTTATCCTCCACAGTGTTTGTCTGACTGTCCTAGATTGAGTGATTTTTATACATTTTGGATGTCAGGGAGAAAGAGTAGTAAGATTTTAGTTCCTACCATGTTCTTTACATAACATCTCATTTAATCCTCACGATGGCCATGAGACGTGGGTATTACCCTTTCCATTTACAGTAGAACACAAAGATGCCTAAGTTCATCTGGTTTCAAACCCTGTACTCTTTGGTATATCATGCTGCGTCCCTCAGAGACCCACAGAGACATGTGGTCTATCCCTGTGATTTGGGAAGAAAGCAAGCCTGTGACTAGAGCCCATCAGAGGAGAGCCTCTCTTCCTCCAGCTGGGCACAGAAAGGTATATACATCTATAATATTTCCAGATTGTAGAGGAGCTGGATATTCTTCATTCATAGGAAATTCATAGAAAGCACCTTCATCCCCATGATGATTTTTTTTTTTTCCTCCTCTGAGCCACATCCCATATTGTGCCCCATCTGGATAGAGGAAATATGAAAAGTATCCAGGTCCCATGGCTTTGCGTTGGAAGTAGTACCCACGTGAAAATAAAGTTTTTAGGATTAAAATCTATAATATAGTACATATTCTGAAATTTAAACTGGAAAATCTATTAAATTAAAGCATGTACATTGAGGAGGAGTCAAGATGGCGGAGAAGTAGCAGGCTGAGACGACATCGGGTAGCAGGAGATCAGCTAGACAGCTTATCTAACCATTGTGAACACCTACAAATCCAACGGGAAATCGAAGAGAAGAAGAGCAACAATCCCAGAAACAGAAAATCGATCACTTTCTGAAAGGTAGGACCTGCGGAGAAGTGAATCCAAAGCGACGGGAAGATAGACCCCGGGGGGAGGGGCCGGCACCCGGCAAGCGGCGGAGCGACGGAGCACAAAACCGGGACTTTTAAAAGTCGGCTCCACTGGGAGACATCGCTCCAGAGGCTAAACTGGGGGGAAACCCAGGCGGGGTCAGCATAACCCCAGGACCCGCGGGGTCACAGAAGGACTGGGGGTGTCTGAGTGCCGCAGAGCTCGCAGGTATTAGAGCGGGGAAGCCGGCTATAGCGACAAAGCCGAGGAGTGAGCTCTAAGCCCAGGGTTACCTTGTGCCGGTCGCAGGCTGGGTGGGCTCGGAGCGCGGCCGGAGGCCACGGAGACAAAAGCGACCCGGCGCTTTTCTCCAGCTCCAACAATTGACTGCTTTCCTCGAGGGGCGACCGCAAGCCAGGGAGGCGGGGCTATTGGGCGCTTTGCTCTGAGAGCGCACTGAGGAGCGGAACCCCAAGCTCTCGGCTCCTCTGGGCCGAGAGATTGGGAGGCCGCCATCTTCATTCCCATCCTCTGGAACTCTACGGAAAGCGCTCAGGGAACAAAAGCTCCCGAAAGCAAACCCGAGCGGATTCCTTAGCCCGGCCCCTGGCAAGGGCGGTGCAATTCCGCCTGCGGCAAGAACACTTGAGAATCACTACAACAGGCCCCTCCCCCAGAAGATCAACAAGAAACCGATCCAAAACCAACTTCAGTCACCAAGAACAGCGGAATTCCACAGCAGGAGAAAGCAAATCCTACCTGGACAAAATGACAAGGCGGAAAAACTCACCTCAAAAAAAAGAACAAGAGGCCGTACCGAAGGCTGGAGACCTAATCAATACAGACATAGGTAGCATGACAGATCTAGAGTTCAGAATGACAATTCTCAAGGTTCTAGCCGGGCTCGAAAAAGGCATAGAAGATATTAGAGAAACCCTCTCCGGAGAGATAAAAGCCCTTTCTGGAGAAATAAAAGAACTAAAATCTAACCAAGTTGAAATCAAAAAAGCTATTCATGAGGTGCAATCAAAAATGGAAGCTCTCACTGCCAGGATAAATGAGGCAGAAGAAAGAATTAGTGACATAGAAGACCAAATGACAGAGAATAAAGAAGCTGAGCAAAAGAGAGACAAACAACTACTGGAACACGAGGAGAGGATTCGAGAGATAAGTGACACCATAAGACGACACAACATTAGAATAATTGGGATTCCAGAAGAAGAAGAAAGAGAGAGGGGAGCAGAAGGTATATTGGAGACAATTATTGGAGAGAATTTCCCTAATATGGCAAAGGGAACAAACATCAAAATCCAGGAGATGCTAAGAACGCCCCTCAAAATCAATAAAAATAGGTCCACACCTCGTCACCTGATAGTAAAATTAACAAGTCTTAGCGACAAAGAGAAAATCCTGAAAGCAGCCCGGGAAAAGAAGTCTGTAACATACAAGGGTAAAAACATTAGATTGGCAGCGGACCTATCCACAGAGACCTGGCAGGCCAGAAAGAACTGGCATGACATATTCAGAGCACTAAACGAGAAAAACATGCAGCCAAGAATACTATATCCGCCTAGGCTATCATTGAAAATAGAAGGAGAGATAAAGAGCTTCCAGGACAAACAAAAGCTGAAAGAATTTGCAAATACCAAACCAGCTCTACAGGAAATATTGAAAGGGGTCCTCTAAGCAAAGAGAGACCCTAAAAGTAGTAGATCAGAAAGAAACAGAAACAATATACAGTAACAATCACCTTACAGGCAATACAATGGCACTAAATTCATATCTCTCAATAGTTACCCTGAATGTTAATGGGCTAAATGCCCCAATCAAAAGACACAGGGTATCAGAATGGATAAAAAAACAAAACCCATCAATATGCTGCCTACAAGAAACTCATTTTAGACCCGAAGACACCTCCAGATTTAAAGTGAGGGGGTGGAAAACAATGTACCATGCTAATGGACATCAGAAGAAAGCTGGGGTGGCAATCCTTATATCAGATCAATTAGATTTTAAGCCAAAGACTATAATAAGAGATGAGGAAGGACACTATATCATACTCAAAGGGTCTGTCCAACAAGAAGATCTAACAATCTTAAATATCTATGCCCCTAACATGGGAGCAGCCAACTATATAAACCAATTAATAACAAAATCAAAGAAATACATCGACAGTAATACAATAATAGCAGGGGACTTTAACACTCCCCTCACTGAACTGGACAGATCATCTAAGCAAAAGATCAACAAGGAAATAAAGGCCTTAAATGACACACTGGACCAGATGGACATCACAGATATATTCAGAACATTCCATCCCAAAGCAACAGAATATACATTCTTCTCTAGTGCACATGGAACATTCTCCAGAATAGACCACATCCTGGGTCATAAATCAGGTCTCAATCGGTACCAAAAGATCGAGATCATTCCCTGCATATTTTCAGACCACAATGCTCTGAAGCTCGAACTCAATCACAAGAGGAAATTTGGAAAGAACGCAAATACATGGAGACTAAACAGCATCCTTCTAAAAAATGAATGGGTCAACCAGGAAATTAAAGAATTGAAAAAATTCATGGAAACAAATGATAATGAAAACACAACAGTTCAAAATCTGTGGGACACAACAAAGGCAGTCCTGAGAGGAAAATATATAGCAGTGCAAGCCTTTCTCAAGAAACAAGAAAGGTCTCAAATACACAACCTAACCCTACACCTAAAGGAGCTGGAGAGAGAACAACAAAGAAAGCCTAAACCCAGCAGGAGAAGAGAAATCATAAAGATCAGAGCAGAAATCAATGAAATAGAAACTAAAAAAACAATAGAACAAATCAACAAAACTAGGAGCTGGTTCTTTGAAAGAATTAATAAGATTGATAAGCCCCTGGCCAGACTTATCAAAAAGAAAAGAGAAAGGATGCAAATAAATAAAATCATGAATGAAAGAGGAGAGATCACAACCAACACCAAAGAAATACAAACAATTATAAGAACATACTACGAGCAACTCTATGGCAACAAATTTGACAACCTGGAAGAAATGGATACATTTCTAGAGATGTATAAACTACCACAACTAAACCAGGAAGAAATAGATAACCTGAACAGACCCATAACCAGTAAGGAGATTGAAACAGTCATCAAAAATCTCCAAACAAACAAAAGTCCAGGACCAGACGGCTTCCCAGGGGAATTCTACCAAACATTTAAAGAAGAATTAATTCCTATTCTCCTGAAACTGTTCCAAAAAATAGAAATGGAAGGAAAACTTCCAAACTCATTCTATGAGGCCAGCATCACCTTGATCCCAAAACCAGACAAGGATCCCACCAAAAAAGAGAATTACAGACCAATATCCTTGATGAACACAGATGCGAAAATTCTCACCAAAATACTGGCCAATAGGATCCAACAGTACATTAAAAGGATTATTCACCACGACCAAGTGGGATTTATTCCAGGGCTGCAAGGTTGGTTCAACATCCGCAAATCCATCAATGTGATACAATACATTAATGAAAGAAAGAGTAAGAACCATATGATACTCTCAATAGATGCTGAAAAAGCGTTTGACAAAGTGCAGCATCCCTTCCTGCTTAAAACTCTTCAAAGTGTAGGGATAGAAGGCACATACCTCAATATTATCAAAGCCATCTATGAAAAACCCACCGCAAATATCATTCTCAATGGAGAAAAACTGAAAGCTTTTCCGCTAAGGTCAGGAACACGGCAGGGATGTCCGTTATCACCACTGCTGTTCAATATAGTCCTAGAAGTCCTAGCCTCAGCAATCAGACAACAAAAAGAAATTAAAGGCATCCAAATCGGCAAAGAAGAAGTCAAACTATCACTCTTTGCAGATGATATGATACTATATGTGGAAAACCCAAAAGGCTCCACTCCAAAACTGCTAGAACTTATACAGGAATTCAGTAAAGTGTCAGGATATAAAGTCAATGCACAGAAATCAGTCGCATTTCTTTACACTAACAACAAGACAGAAGAAAGAGAAATTGAGGAGTCAGTCCCATTTACAATCGTACCCAAAACCATAAGATACCTAGGAATAAATCTAACCAAAGAGGCAAAGAATCTATACTCAGAAAACTATAAAGTACTCATGAAAGAAATTGAGGAAGACACAAAGAAATGGAAAAATATTCCATGCTCCTGGATTGGAAGAACAAATATTGTGAAAATGTCTATTCTACCTAAAGCAATCTACACATTTAATGCAATCCCTATCAAAATCCCATCCATTTTTTTTAAAGAAATAGAACAAATAATCCTAAAATTTATATGGAACCAGAAAAGACCTCGAATAGCCAAAGGAATATTGAAAAAGAAAGCCAAAGTCGGTGGCATCACAATTCCAGACTTCAAGCTCTATTACAAAGCTGTCATCATCAAGACAGTATGGTACTGGCACAAAAACAGACATATAGATCAATGGAACAGAATAGAGAGCCCAGAAATAGACCCTCAACTGTATGGTCAACTAATCTTCGACAAAGCAGGAAAGAATATCCAATGGAAAAAAGACAGCCTCTTCAACAAATGGTGCTGGGAAAATTGGACAGCCACATGCAGAAAAATGAAATTGGACTATTTCCTTACACCACACACGAAAATAGACTCAAAGTGGATGAAGGACCTCAATGTGCGAAAGGAATCTATCAAAATCCTTGAGGACAATGCAGGCAGCAACCTCTTTGACCTCCACCGCAGCAACTTCTTCCTAGGAACATCGCCAAAGGCAACAGAAGCAAGGGCAAAAATGAACTATTGGGATTTCATCAAGATCAAAAGCTTTTGCACAGCAAAGGAAACAGTGAACAAAACCAAAAGACAACTGACAGAATGGGAGAAGATATTTGCAAACGACATATCAGATAAAGGGCTCGTATCCAAAATCTATAAAGAGCTTATCAAACTCAATACCCAAAGAACAAATAATCCAGTCAAGAAATGGGCAGAGGACATGAACAGACATTTCTGCAAGGAAGACATCCAGATGGCCAACAGACACATGAAAAAATGCTCCACATCACTCGGCATCAGGGAAATACAAATCAAAACCACAATGAGATACCACCTCACACCAGTTAGAATGGCTAAAATTAACAAGTCAAGAAATGACAGATGCTGGCGAGGATGCGGAGAGATGGGAACCCTCCTACACTGTTGGTGGGAATGCAAACTGGTGCAACCACTCTGGAAAACAGTGTGGAGGTTCCTCAAAAAACTGAAAATAGAGCTACCCTACGACCCAGCAATTGCACTCCTGGGTATATATCCTAAAGATACAAACGTGGTGCTCCGAAGGGGCACGTGCACCCGAATGTTTATAGCAGCAATGTCCACAATAGCCAAACTGTGGAAAGCGCCTAGATGTCCATCAACAGATGAATGGATAAAGAAGATGTGGTATATATACACAATGGAATACTATGCAGCCATCAAAAGACATGAAATCTTGCCATTTGTGACGACGTGGATGGAACTAGAGGGTATCATGCTTAGCGAAATAAGTCAATCGGAGAAATATAACTATCATATGATCTCACTGATATGAGGAAGGGGAGATGCAAGGTGGGGGGGGTTTGGGGGGAGGTAGGAAAAGAAAAAATGAAAAGATGGGATTGGGAGGGAGACAAACCATAAAAGACTCAATCTCAAGAAACAGACTGAGGGTTGCGGGGGGGAAGGGGGAGGGGAGAGGGTGGTGGGGAAATGGACATTGGGGAGGGTATGGGCTATGATGAGTGCTGTGAAATGTGTAAACCAGACGATTCACAGACCTGTACCCCTGGGGATAAAAACACATTATATGTTTATTAAAATAAAAAAATTAAAGCATGTACATTATAGAAATCCTTCACTGTGGAAAAAGTTGACAAAATTCTATGCCTGAAACAATGTATTTTTATCCAGGTGCTATTTCCTCCTTTAGTTTCTTTGCTCCTATGTTCACCTTTAAATTCTTACTTCCTGTCTGAAAAGGCAATACATCCCCTCTTAAAAATCAACTTCAACCAAGTCTATGGTCAAAACACTGTAAAACACTCTCCTCAAAATATGTCTTAAAGTTACCCTGGATGGAGGAGATAGCAGTCAAAATAATATAATTTAGACTTCAGCATTTAAAAAAACCTACATAAACCTAGATTTTCCTGGTTGCACTGGATGCAGTTTAAGTGGAATACAAATAGATGGAAGGACCAGGTATATGAGTTTAAAGGATGGATATTTCTTTACAGAAATAGAAGATCATTAAGAACCTGGCAAAGGAGGAACATTTGATGCAGGTTGTGGTGCTGTGTTGATCACTCAGAAAGGAGTAAGTTAATATGAAAAGGAGAGTCAGCTAGAACAACGGCCTTTGAAGTGTGATAACCTGACCCACAATGTCAGTATTACCCAGGAACTGGTTAGAAATATAAATTATTGGGCCCTACCAAATCAGAGCTATTGAATCAGAACAACTACATCCAACTGATGCTGTTGTAAACTCAAGTTTGAGAACCACTGAGCTAGAAGCTGATCGATTTTGTGCTCCCAATCACAAAAGAACTAGCACAGGGCCCTACATAGGAATAAGTTAGGTAGGAAGACCTTGGGGAAAGTCCCAAAAGGGCATTGGGCACTTCTGTCCATTTCTTTCCATCTCCACCACCACTGCCCGGGTCCAAGCACCATCATTCCTTATCCATTCTGGTGCAAAAGACTATAATTAGTCTCACCCCTCCCATCTGGTGCTCTGTAATCTATATTCACCAGCAGAAGGAGTGATTTCAACAACTTTTTAAAAAAAATTTTCGTTAACATACAGTGCAATATTGGTTTCAGGAGTAGAGTACAGTGATTCATCATTTATATACAACACCCAGTGCTCATCAAAACAAGTGCCCTCTTTAATACCCATCACCCATCTATCTAGCCCATCCCCTATCCACCTCCCACCATCAACCCTCGGTTTATTCTCTATAGTTAAGAGTCTCTTATGGCTTGTTTCCTTCTCTCCCTTTTTTTTTTTTCCTTTAGAGCTCAAATGTCCATCAACTTATGATTGGGTAAAGGAGATGTGGTAAATATATATACACAATGGAATATCACTCAGTCATCAAAAAATGAAATCCTGCCATTTGAACAATGTGGATGGAGCTAGATTGTATTATGCTAAGCAAAATAAGTCAGTCAGAGAAAGATAAATGCCCTATGATTCCAGTCATATGTGGAGTTTGAGAAAGATTTCAACAAGTTTTAACACCAGGTCACTATTCCCACTTAGAATCTCCAGTGAATTCCCATCCCAAGGAATAAACTCTGACTCCTTATTTTGGTCCACAAGGCCCTGCATGAGTGTCCCCTCCGATGTGGTCCACTGCTGGCCTCCTTTACCTCACCTTACCCTTGAGCACTTTGCTCCAGCATTGTCACTTATTCCTTTATGCTTGTTCTTTCTACCAAAATTCACCCCTTCCCCTTTGTGTTATGGGCTCCTTCTTTCTCTTTAGATTTCAGCTGATATGTTACCTCCACAAGAGACCTTATCTGACACTCCCAATATAAAGTAAAATAACGAACACTGTCATGTGTTAGCTATGTAATTTTTGACAAGTTAATCTCCCTAAAGCTAATTTATTCATCCATAAAGTGCAGTTCATAATAACCCATAGGATTATGACAAATGAGATAAAGTAGGGAAAGGGTCACTCAGTTGTTCATCCTTCCCCTAAGAAGAAGGTCATTCTCATGGTTACCTCCATATCCAGGTCTTTTTGTCTTCCCATTGCATCACTCATGCAGGTCTTGGCTGGCCTTTCCATGTTCAGTTCTCCCTCACTCCAATGTATCTTATATTCCACTTCCAGGTTAATAATCTTCAAACCCCATTTAAGAAAAAAGTCTTACTCCTTTAAGAGTGTGAGTCCCGGGGCGCCTGGGTGGCTCAGTGGGTTAAAGCCTCTGCCTTCAGCTCAGGTCATGATCCCAGGGTCCTGGGATTGAGCCCCACATCGGGCTCTCTGCTCAGTGGGGAGCCTGCTTTCCCCTCTCTCTCTCTCTGCCTGCCTCTCTGCCTACTTATGATCTCTGTCAAATAAATAAATAAAATCTTAAAAAAAAAAAAAGAGTGTGAGTCCCCCTGAACTTGCCCCACTTGGGCACGTTATATTCACCACATTCATTCCTTCAGCTCCTAGGAACTCAAATAGTACTGCGTCCAGGCTGGAGGACCCTTCAGATGCCAGAGAGGCAGATTGAGGCATCTTTGTTTCCTAGGTGAAGGGTTGCCATTTTTATTGTTTCCCTACATACGTTATTCTGTTCATTAAGGGAAAAAAAGAAGGTGTCAGTTGAAATTGGCTTTTTTCTTGTGATGGGCTGCAGAATCAGTTCTTCCAAAGGGAAGTTGCTGGGATGGTGTGCTCAGGGATGAAGACCACAAATGAAGCAGAAATTACCCGGCCAGGAGAGTGTGTTCAGGCAGGAAAAGAGTTCTGACTGGAATATCAAGGAAGAACAAAAATGTTCCCCAAAGAATGTACAAAATAGTTTCTGAGAGACTGAGAGAGTGAGTATATCTAAGGTGCTCTTAGCACCGAATGTTTATTCAATAGCATTGAAATGAATGAAATTGAATAGAACCCTAAAGAAAGCAGCATTTTGAGAGAGCTGTGAGACCAATTTGAAACAAATTTAGGAGGAAAGCGTAATGATGTCAAATGTATGCTAATTTGGGGCTTTTTTTTTTTTTCTTTTTAGAGAGAGAGAGCACATGCATGTGAGTGTCGTTGGGTGGGTAGAGGGAGAAGGAGAGAGAGAATCCCAAGTAGGCTCCATGCTCAGCATGAGCTGGACCTTGACGTGGGGCTCTATCCCATGACCCTCATATCATGACCTGAGTAGAAATCAGGACTCCAAAGCTTAACCTACTGAACCACCCAGGCACCCCCCTGGGGCCTTTTTTTCTTTTTTTTTTTTTAAGGAAGAAAGAGAAATGTTTTCAATGTTATTAGGTGAATGGAGCATTAACTGAATGGAAAAGACTTCTTCGGGTTCAAGTTATAATAGACACTCAGCTGCCAGAATTGTTTTCAGGAGGTTATAGCACTTGTTCGAAACCCTTACAGTCATAAATCAGAAGTCTGGGTCAGGTGCATAATCATAGATCCTCTGCTCTGGAGCTCCTGAATCTTCAATGTATTATATAGGAATCACCTGGGCAATCTTTTTAAAATGCAGATTCTGATCTGGCAGAATGGGGGTGTGGTCTGAGAGTCTTCCCATCCATAACACGCTCCAGGCAAAGTTGACTGTCAAAGGACCTCCCTTTGAAAGGAAAGTGTCTAGTTTAACCTCTTCATTTACTGCAAGAGAAACTGAGGCCCAGAGAGGTAAAGTGTCTTGCCTTTGCGTCTCACCTTGATGTAATAGTGAGAATTCTTTGGAAACCACATGCCACACAGAACTACCTGTGTAGCGGTGGTGGCCAAGGGCATGGGGGCAGCTTAGATGGTACCAAGGGCAAAATAGGGCAGAGCCTGGAAGAATGAGGAAGAGGTGGAGCCTGAGTGTCACTAGCCAACAAGGTCATGAGAAGGCATATAGCAAATATATTTAAATCACTGACACAAGCAAAAGAGAATGGGATTAACAGATAATAGCTTTAACATTCTTTACTATAATTTTAAAATTAGTAGGCAAACAGGGTTGATGTCAGGGAGATATTTTTAGGCAAGGGACCCTTTCAGCAACCTTCACATGATGTCAGCAACTAACTATTTTGCCTCCTCATGTGGCTGGCCCTGGTGATAATTATTTATTCCTGAGCTTTAACTTCAGTGGAAGTGACAAGGTCAAAAGATAAGATATTCTTTAGCTCTTAATCTGTTGCCTAGCCAATTACTTAGTTACTTTAATTATATATTGTTAAATTGTTCCCCTCCTATGATGATATTTAGTTCTAAGGAAAGAAAATGTATAAAGTGAAATACTAAAGCAATCCCTTTGCTCGAGATTTTAACACAACCAGTTGGCTGATGATAATTTCCACATCTGGGTCCATAATCTTGGGCTTCTAGGCAATGATTCCAGCATTTTCATTATATCCTAGTTAATTCTCATACATGGTGCTTCTGTTATTAGTATCAGTATTTTAAATTAATATTTTGTATTGGCCAAGAAAGTGCTAATTAGCCAGATTATCTAGGGGTAGCTGTGAGTCAGCCTGTCTGCTTGGCTATCCTAAATCAACATGCCCCAGTCTCACTAGGACAGCATCCCAGCATATACCTTGAAGACCTTGGTGCCATGGAAACCCTGACAAAATTAAATGAAGTTAGGCAATTATACCCAATGCACTGTGCCTAGCAAACCAGCATAAGTATAACCTAGACATCCACAGCACAGTTATGGGATATGTCTGGAGGTTACAGAGGCAGGAAGGAAGGAATCCAGGAGTTAGGGTATCTGGGTAGGTCTCCTTTTACTTGGCATTGGTGGCTTTAGCCTGTAGACTGCAAAGTTCAGAGTGTACAGAATCCCTTTTGCTGCATAGGCCACTACCTAGGATGTCCTTAGCTGAACTATAAACATTAAAGCGAGGCCCAGAGGAAAACAAGAAAATAAACACTGCTCACTTATCCCTGACAATTTATTTGTGCATGCAACACTATGCAGTTATTTAAAAAACTAGAAATAACCTACATTTTAAAGCTTTCAGTACATCAAGTATCATTAGTCATTTTCCTTTTTTTCCCTATGGATGTACAAGCTTCAAGCCTGTAATAATTTTTGGTTTGCATGCAAAAGCCTGTGTAAGTTTTTCAATTTGTAAAATATTTGCACTTCTACTCTCTGGGTGCATTTTGGAGTCCAGAGATTTGGGAAGGAGAGAACCACATTTAGGGAATATTGTTAGAGAAAAACAGATCTTACGCTCTACAAACTAAGTGTAAACAGTGCATGCAGTGAATATAAGTGTGCCCCGTTAACCAGAAGTGTGACACGGGGGTTGGAATTTAAGGTACATAAAATGGTGTGCACGCAAGAATGACTTGCAGTTCACACAGTCAATGTATGTCGGTGAAAAGATCACAGCATTTGGAGTTTAAAAATTAGAAATCCTGGGTTCTAGCCCTTCCACCTACCTCCTCACCACCTCCTCCACCATCCCTCAAGCCCCCGTCACTACTGTATAACTTTAGAGATCTCACATAGCCCCTTTCTGTTGGTTGTAAAAGAAGGAATGTAAGTTGCCTGAAGGCAGGTAATTTCTTCCTGCTCCAACATTCTAGATTTAAAACAAGAGTTTCCACATGGCTGGGTCTCATTCTCAGAGCCAACTGCTTTCTCCACCACAGGTAACTAATTTGCTTAGCCATCTTCTTGCTCAGAGCAAAAAGGTGATGCACAGCCCAGCCTCTATCTCCACGTTCACCACTCCAAACGTCCCCTTGGTTCACCTGCTCCCGTTTGATTAGCTTACCTTGATTGCACAGGCTGAGTCAGCATCTGCTGCACCTGTGTCCCTTGACCGTGTGGCTGGGATCGCAGGAAGTGGCTGGGGTGCATCTGCTGCAGCAGAGGACAGAGTTCTGTTGAGGAAGCAGGGGAAGCAGAGAAAACTTCAGCAGAAATAGTTCAAGTGTTTCGAAGTTAAAAATAAAACTATATCACAAGGGGCAATGTGACCGGGCTCAGCTTACGACTTTTTCTTTCCCCCGTATTTATCAACACTTGGTCTCCACTGGGGCCGCGTTTAGCAGGAGGAAGCCGGAAGGGAAGTGAGCTTTTATATCAATAGGCTTGCTTTCCCTTGAGGAAGGGGGAAAATCCATTTAAGAAGGATCATTTTCAAGGCCAGAGTGGCCTCTCAGACTCGTGTGCGTGCAGTCAGCAGATCCAGCTGTGCTCACTGTGGCTGGTGGAGCATTCAGGCCGCTCTAATTATAACCGTGCTTTTCACCTAAACCCATCACTGGCTGAAGCAGCAACTTGTGCAAGCGACATGCGGTCCTGTTTCTGTTTCTCCTATTTCTTGTCATGACAAGTAAGTGGCTGTCCTCTCCTGGCCCTCTTCTTTCCCCTCGTGTCTGGGAAAGAGGAAAGGTTTGTAAATCAGAAATCAGGCACAACGCAAGTCCAGTGTAAGAGAATAAGAGGTAGTGGGAGCCTTAGCTTTCACTTAGTTCGACTTCCCTTTTTTTTTTTTTTTTTTAAATAGATGAAGAGCCAGAGTTTTAGAGAAATAAATTGTCCATCCAAGGTCACATAGCTAGCTAGGGGAGGAGCGAGAGGAAAGACTCAGTTACTTATCTTTTCTTTTCTTTCTTTCTTTCTTTCCTTCTTAAGATTTATTTATTTCGGAGACAGGGAGAGAGAGAAAAAGAGACAGGGAGAGAGCGTGGAGGGCAGGCAGAGGGAGAGAGAGAATCCCAAGCAGACTCCCTGCTGAGCACAGAGCCGATACCAGTACCAGGTCTCAGAACCCTGACATGCAACCTGCGTGGAAACCAACAGTCTCGTGCTTAACCGACTGCACCACCCAAGCACCTGACTCGGTTCTTGTAGCTCTGAGTCTGGTGCTCTTCTTTACCTCCTCTTCAAAGAAACTCTTTCAGCTCTCTTTTGATGAAAGAAAATACATAATCTGGGCTTTGCTAATCTATGTATGTGACCAAGTTACTTAACTACTCTCTACCTCAGTTTTCTCAGTTGTGAAAAGGGAATGATAATACTCTCTGTGACTATGTGTTGATAAGCTAACACATTAATGCTTTAATACATGGAAAGCACAAGAAAGGTGCCCAGCACATACCAAGAGTTCACCAATGTTGTTATTTGAATATATGCACCTGTGTCCTGAAAACAGGTACTCAATTCCAGAGCAGTTAACAAACACTGAATTCCCTTTTCCCCGGATTCTTCCATGCATATATGTCTATGTAGGTAAGCTTATTTGGGGTGAGCAATTAGCAGTGGAAAATTATAAAAATTTTACATGTTGATCTTGTGTCCTGAAACTTTGCTGAGCTTCTTTTATAGTTCTAATAGTTTTTTTTATGGATTCCTTAGGATTTCTATATACAAAATCATGCCATCTATGAAAAGATATTTCTTGTGTGATTTACTTAGAGCATAAAGTTGGAAAAAGCACCTGGAAAAATGTGTTAATATGTTAAAAGGTTTTGTTGTTCTTGTTGTTGTTGTTACTGTTTTGCAGTGACCTTATGGGCATTTGTTATAGTATTCATTGTTCTTTTCTGTATTTTTTAAACAGATTTTATTTATTTACTTGACAGAGAGATCACAAGTAGGCAGAGAGACAGGCGGGGGGGGGGGGAAGCAGGCCCCCCGCTGAGCAGAGAGCCTGATGTGGGGCTCCATCCCAGGACCCTGAGATCATGACCTGAGCCAAAGGCAGAAGCTTAACCGACCGAGCCACCCAGCTGCCCCTCTTTTCTGTATTTTAAAGAATAAGATTTTATTAAGACAATCAGCTACATTAACAGAAAATTTTCATGATCAAAAAACGACATAAAATTTAAAAAATTAAAGTCGTTTCTTTTCTTTCTTTTTTTAAAAGGATTTGGTAGTCTTATTTTTATTAGTAGTAATTGGTGCTGTTGATATTTTTTAAATTATTTTTTATTGTGTTATGTTAGTCACCATACAGTACGTCATTACTTTTTGATGTAGTGTTCCAAGATTCACTGTTTACGTGTAACACCCAGTGCTCCATGCAATCTGTGCCCTCCTTAATACCCATCACTGGGCCAACCCATCACCCCACCGCCTCCCCTCTAAAACCCTCAATTTATTTCTTGGAGTCTACAGTTTCTTATGGTTCACTTCCTCCTCCGATCCCCGCCCCCCTTCATTTTTCACTTCCTTCTCTTAATGTCCTCCATGCTCTTCTTTATGTTCTGCAAGTAAGTGAAACCATATGATAATTGACTTTCTCTGCTTGACTTATTTCACTTAGCATAATCTCCTCCAGTCTCATCCATGTTGATGCAAAAGCTGGGATTCTTCCTTTCTGATGGCTGAGTAATATTCCATTGTACCTATCCATTTGTCTGTTGAAGGGCATCTGGGCTCTTTCCAGAGTTTGGCTATTTTGGACATTGCTGCTATGAACATTGGGGTGCATATGGCCCTTCTTTTCACTACATCTGTATCTTTGGGATAAATATCCAGTAGTACAATTGCTGGATCATAGGTTAGCTCTATTTTGACTTTTTGAGGAACCTCCACACTATTTTCCAAAGTGGCTGCGCCAACCTGCATTCCAACGGTCATTTCTGATAAAACTTTGGTCAAGGTATGAATAGAAGGTATTTCCTTGACCAAAAGAGCTCTGCTTCAAAAAGGATAAATACTTAATGAAGAGACAGTAAGAGCATAGCTATTAAAGTAAATAAAGGCAAAAATGTCCTCTAACATAGGTACTGTGCAACATTGTACTGTTGTACTTAGCAAATGGAACAAAATATGAATAAGAAATAAGTAGTATAACAAAAAAAGTGTCATTTGTAAAAAAGAAAAAAGTGCATTTTGAAAAATCCACTGGAAAAAAAACATTGTATAAAACATTTCAGTATGCTGGAAGAATATAAGATTAAGATGCAACCATTAAATGTGCTTTAAAGCAAATAAGAAATGAAATGTCAACATTGCATTTTAAAAGATCCTATATATAAGATCCTCAAAATATACAGAATTCCTAAGAATATATCTACCTGAAATGTGTAAAAACTATATGAAATAAATTATAGAAGTACTAAAGAGCATAATGATCATTTCACTCATATGTGGAATTTAAGAAATGAAACAGATGAACATAGGGGGAAGAAGAGAGACAGGCAAACCATAAAACAAACTCTTAACTATAGAGAAAAAAAGGTTTTGCTGGAGGGGAGGTGGGCGGAGGGATGAGTTAAATGGTTGATGGGAATTAAGGAGGGCACTTGTTGCCATGTATGGTGGGTGTTATATATAAGTGATGAGTCAGTAAATTCTACTTCCGAAACTAATGTTACACTATATGTTAACTAAAACTTAATTAAAAAATTGAAATTTAAAAAGAAAAGCATATTATATTCTTGAGATAAATTACTAAATACTAGAAAAATGTTAATCTCCCCTTCCAAATAACTGTATAACTTCAGTTTAATCCTAATCAACATCCTTTTTGTTCTTTCAACCATTTCTTTTTATTTACAGTTTGTGTTCAAAGCAAGTCAATTCCAAAACACGAGAAATTACAATGAATCCAAGCATAAATACACAAACACAATATACAATCCAAAATAGATATACAGCATTCAGGAATGAAATCCAATAGAATGTTCATTCACACACACAGTAGCTAGAGATTTGCTGAATATGGTTGTTCCAGTATAGGTTCCTAAAGATGGGAAAAAATGACTTTGGTTATCAGACTACTGTGGCTATATTAAATATTGGAACATCTAAGCATCAGTGTATGGCCATGTGAACAAAAGACTGAGAATGTCTAGTTTTAAAAAGCTTTCTGCGTATCTAGGCAGTTGTGAAAGTATTTACTTTTCCGACTCAAGCCCACTTTAGGCTTAGGACTGGGTTCTAACTATCTAAAAATACTGACAGAAAGTGTCCAAATATGACAATTCTGAATCAGATTTTGTTTGTTTGTTTGTTTTTAAAGTATTTGCAGAAAGAATATAAAAGTTTTTCTGAATTTAAAGTAAGCTTCCAGTCTTCACTTCCCAAATATTTCACTTACAATTTTGGCTCCTATACGTATTTTGCCTTTTTAATTTCAAGATTTGTCAACTTTACATTCAAAACAGATCATTTTTCATTTTTATTTTTCTAAAATATTTTATTTATTTGAGAAAGAGAGAGAGAGGGATAGTGAGAGAGCTCAAGTGGGGAGGAGAGGGAGAAACGGGCTCTCGCTGAGCAGGAAGCCCAATGTGGGGCGGGATCCCGGGACCATGGGTTCATGACCTGAGCTTGAAGGCAGACCCTTAACCAACTGAACCACATAGGTGCCCCAAAACAGATAGTTTTTTAAACTGTGAAAAGTATTTAACATTTGTGGAAATAAAGAGCATTTTGAAATTAACTGAGGTCAATGTGGTTCTACTCTCAGTTTAGCTAAATGAATCTCACACTCTAGTTGAGTAAGAATAGGTGATAAGTATATAAGCAAAATCTACTCATTACGCTTCAGTCTGGTATAGATTCCAATCCATCATTGCCCTGGCACATATCAATTACTATATAAAAAATCAAGGGTTGCCTGGGTGGCTCAGTTGGTTAAGCCACTGCCTTCGGCTCAGGTCATGATCCCAGGGTCCCGGGATCGAGTCCCACATCGGGCTCCTTGCTCAGTGGGGAGCCTGCTTCTCTCTGCCTCTGCCTGCCATTCTGCCTGCTTGTATTCTCCCTCTCTCTCTCTCTCTGACAAATAAATAAATAAATAAAATCTTAAAAAAAAATAATAAAAATAAAAAATCAAGTGATATGTTAAATCCAAAGCCTCAGAAGAAAGACTTCAGTCCTAAGAAACAGTGATAGCTTAACAATGTAAAACTTTATCTAGAGTACATAGGTCATTAAGCTAGGACTGCTGAAACAACACACTGAGGATTTACAGTAACACCTCGAAGTTCCTTCTAATATATGTATAAACAGAATCATGGAAGCTTTTTGTGTTATCTGTTTTATGGTTTTAAAGATTTAATGAACCAAATGAAGACTGAATCTGTTTATATCCCATCCTTTATATCTAGGTAAGGTGAAATCTATTCTCATTTTCAAGGTAGAATTTTACATGTCCATGGTTTTTTCTTTTTTAAGATTTTTATTTATTTGAGAGAGAAAGAGGGAGAACACAGAGGGAGAGTGAGAAGGCAAAGAAGACTCCCCACTGAGCAGAGAGCCCGATGTGGGACTCCATCCCAGGACCCTGGGATTATGACCTGAGCTGAAGGCAAATGCTTAACTGATTGAACCACCCAGGGGCCCAATGCATCCGTACTTTTTAAGCCACATTTAAAGAAATCATGTCTTAACTAATCTTGGATGTTGTCTCTTAATTGTGTACATGAAACTATGGTAGATTTAATAGACACTCATCATCTAGACAGTAGACCCTTCACATGTTCTCCAAACCAATCAAATTTGGGTTCCTCAACATTTTCTGTGTCAATAAAATAAGGAGTAGAATTAGCAGATTCAGTGAAGATTTGTGTTTTCCTTATCACACTGGCTATCTAAATGCCATTTGGATTGGGTTTAGAAGATGGGGAAGTATAGATGTTTCTTGTCCTGAGTCTCTAAAAAGTAGAGATGTAGAAGGGTGAATGAGATCATGAAGAGACTAGCTGTTGACTGAAGAGTACCACCAGTTGCTGTGGTAGTGGTATTAGCTGGATTTGGGGCAGTCCAGATATTCTGGGAGGAGTTACTTGAAAGTGTTATAACAATTGTTTGATTTGAATAAATCTGGGTGGGCAGGAGCAGTGCCAGAAGCAGCAGCCCCAGTCCTAGCCTGGCCACCATGGCTGCCCAGGTCGGCTCCATTGGCACCAGTGTGTGGCGCACCTCACTGGATGCCAGGATGAGTGGAGAACTGCTGGCTTGGGTCAGACCCAGGCAAGGTCCCTAATCAACATCTTTTTTCTTTTTTAATATTTATTTATTTTAGGGGGCAGGGGGAGGGGCAGAGACAAAGGGAGAGAAAATTTCAAGCAGACTCCCTGCTGAGTGTGGAGCTCCTCATGGGCTGGATCCCACAATCCTGAGATCACAGACCTGAGCCAAAATGGAGAGTCGGTTCCTTAACCAACTGAGCCACCCAGGCACCTCCTAATCAACATCTTAATAGAAATTTTTATGGAGGGGCACCTGGGTGGCTCCGTGGGTTAAAGCCTCTGCCTTCGGCTCAGGTCATGATCCCAGGGTTCTGGGATCAAGTCCTGCATTGGGCTCTCTGCTTAACGGGGAGCCTGCTTCCTCCTCTCTCTCTCTCTGCCTGCCTCTCTGCATGCTTGTGATTTCTCTCTCTGTCAAATAAATAAATAAAATCTTTAAAAAGAAAAAAAATTTTTATAGAGCTTGATAAGATGGTTTCAAAATTGAGAACAGAAATATCTAAAGAGGGATGTCTGGGTGGCTCAGTGGGTTGGTCCTCTGCCTTTGGCTTGGACCCTGATCTCAGGGTCCTGGGATTGAGCCCTGTGTTGGGCTCTCTGCTCAGTGGGGAGCCTGCTTCCCTCTCTCTCAATGCCTGCCTCTCTGCCTAGTTGTGATCTCTGTCAAATAAGTAAATAAACTCTTTAAAAAAAAAAAAAGAAATATCTAAAGGTATCTGAGAAATTTCCTTTAATTTTTATTTTTAAAAGGAAGCAGAATGGGCTAGATAGTCATTTAACATACTCTAAATATGTAATACATGTAATGAAGCAGTATTGGTGCCAAAAAATCTAATTTAGCACTACAACAGAATAGAGTATAGAGAAAAATCACTAACATAGATGGAAAGATGGCATTTCCAGGCAATAGGAATAGAACAATTGACCACAAGAAATTAAATTACATTCTAACTCACAAAACTTGAAAGCAATTACAGACAGATTCAAGTTTATTTCTTAAGGTTTATATTGAAATAATAAAAGAACAAAAACCTTAAATGGTTAAAATAAATTGCACCAGACTAGAGAGAGTTGTAATATATATGAAAGGATTCATATACCTATTAAAAAAAAAAAAAATGTTGGGCCTCCTGGGTGGCTCAGCGGGTTAAGCGACTGACTCTTGATTTCAGCTGAGGTCATGATCTCAGGGTTCTGAGATCAAGTCCTGAGTTGGGCTACACATTGGGTATGGAGCCTGCTTAAGATTCTCTCTCTTCCTCGTTGCCTCTCTCCAGCTATCTTCCCTCTCTAAAAGAAGAGTTGTTCAAAAATAATGAGAAAAAAACACAAATTCCTTTATAAATTTGGGTCAAATTTATGAAAAAATAATGTCTAGAAAGGAAAGTAAAAATGTTTAAATGGTGACAAATGCTCAACTTTACTGAGTGATTCATAATGTGTAAATTAACACAATAACGAATTCATTTTTCTCCCAAAAGACTGGCAAAACTTTTAACTATGAATCATGCTTTATTGATAAGTGAGGGAATGCATGCCATTATTTATTATTAGTGGAAGTGTAAAGTGGTAGAAAATTTGAAAAGAAATTTAGTAATAGCTTTCATTTTAATATATTTCATACCATTAAACCCAGAAATTTACCACCAGGAATTGAAAATCTTCATCAATAGAAGACTGGTGAAATATTCTTCTGTATATCCATAGCTTTGAATAATGGTACCCAATCATTTACATTTTTTAAGTTGTGGTGAAATATACATAATATAAAATTTACTATCATAATCATTTTTTAGTGTACAGAGTGTTAAATACATTCGTACTGTGGTGAAACCAATCTCCAGACTGTTTTCATTTTGCAAAACTGAAACTTGGTACCCATTAAATAACAACTTCCCATTTGTCCCTCCCCCAGCTCTTGACAGCCACTATTCTATATTCTGTTTGTATGAATCTGACTACTCTATACACTTCATGTAAGTGAAATCATATAGCATTTGTATTTTTGTGACTGGTATATTTCATGTAGCATAATGTCCTCACATTTCATCCATGTTATAGCATGTATCAGAATTTCCTTCTTTCTAAGACTAAATAATATTTCATTATACGTATATACCACATTTTTTTAAATCCATTTATCTACTGATGGAAACTTGAATTGCTTCTACTTTTTGGCTATTGTGGATAATTCTGCTATGAACATGGGTGTGCAAATAGCTCTTTGTAACCCCGTTTTCAATTCTTTTGGGTAGAATTTCTGGATCATCTGGTAATTCTATTTTTAATTTTCGAGATATAACCATACTGTTTCCTATAGTGGCTGCGCCATTTTACATTCCCACCAACAGTATACAAAGTTTCCAATTTTTCCACATCCTTGTCAGCACTTGTTATTTTCTCTTTGTTTCTTGATAGTTGCCATCCTAATTGGTATGAGGTGGTATCTTGTGGTTTTGATTTGCATTTGCCTAATGATTAGCTATGTTAAGAATATTTTTCATTTGCTTGTTGGCCATTAGTATATCTTTTTGGTGAAATGTCCTTTTATTATCAGATTTTGCTGTTGTTGCTATTGTTGTTGTTGAGTTGTATATATAATATATTTATATATTCTGGATATTAACCTCTTACTAGAGATATGATTTGCAAATATTTTCACCAATTCCATAGATTGCCCTTTTACTTTGATTCTGTCCTTTGGTTCACAGTTTTTCATTTAATTTTCATTATAGTTTTACCTCTTACACATAGATCTTTGATCCATTTTGAGTTAATTTTTATATATGGTAAGGTAAGGGTCCACATTCATTCTTTTGCAAATGGGTATCCACTTTTCCCAGCATCATTTATTGAAGAGACTGTGCTTTCCCCAGTCAGTAGTCTTGGCATCCTTGTCAAAAATCAGCTGACCATATACATGTGAGGCCATATTTCTAGGCTTTCTATTATTTTTTATTGGTGTATATCTGTCTTTATGTCAGTACCACACTGTTTTGAACATTGTATTTTGTTTTGAAACTGTACGATTTCACTCTTATGTGGAATTTCGGACACAAGACAGATGAACTTAGGGGAAGGGAAGGAAAAATAAAGTAAGACAAAAACAGAGGGAGGCAAATCATAGGAGACTCAACTATAGAGAACGAACTGAGGTTTGGTGGAGGGGAGGTAGTTTGGGGGGAATGGGCTAAATGGGTGATAGGCGTTAAGGACAGCACTTGATGTTATGAACACTGGGTGTTATAAGTAAGTGATGAATCACAAAATTCTACTCCTGAAACCCATACTACACTATATGTTAACTAATTTGAATTTAAATAAAAACTTGGAAGAAAAAAGAGAAAGAAGGAAATCAGGGAATCTGAGACTTTGTCCTCCAACTTTGTTCTTTTTCAAGATTGTATTGGCTATTTATGGTCCCTTGAGAGTCCAAATGAGTTTTAGGATGGATTTTTGTATTTCTGCAAAACATACTGTTGGACTTTTGATAGGGATTGCATTAAATTTGTAGGTTTGTTTGGGTAGTATTGATATCTTAACAATATGAAGCCTTCTAACCTATGCTCACAGGATTTCCTTCCATGTATTTATGTACTCTAATCTCTTTCAGCAACATTTTGTAGTTTTTAGTTTACAAGTCTTTTGCTTCCTTGGTTAAGTTTATTCCTTAGTATTTTATCCTTTTTGATGCTATTGTAAATGGAATTATTTTCCTTAATTTCCTTTTCATATTGTTCATTGTATATAGAAACTCAAATAATTTTTGTACAGTCATATTTTTTAAAAGGTAGATATTATGAATACAAAAAATCTCTAGGATACATTATTGAATAAAAACAAGTACAGATTTCAGAATTCAGTAAGATACAACTTATGAAAAAGAAGTCTCTATATATTAATATACTACCACTCTATAAATGAGTTTTTTTCACATTTGCCCACAATGGTGGACCACAATATTCCTGTGTGATATTGTGATTTATAATAAATATATATTTTAGTCTTTGCCCATGGTTCCTGGCTCACAGATCCCCAAGCCCTTGGAATTTCCTAATTGATAAGAGTGATGGGAGCATTTTTTTGTTTTAGTTATTTGGTCTCTTGTCCTCAGTTCTTGAAATTTCTTCAATCATAAGGGTGAAATGGGTGTCTTGATATTTACAAATGCCCCTTTCAACCATAATTGAATTTATGTTAATAAGGTGGCAGTTGGAAATCCCCTAAAATGGAGGCAGGTGTGCTTGCCAAGGGAACCAATTCTGCTTAGAGGGTTAGAAGTTTCGGCCTACCCCTGATTTGGAGAGATGGGAGAGGAGTTGGAGGTTGAATGAATCACCTATGGGCAATGTTTTGATCAATCATGCCTATGTAATGAAGTCTCCATAAAAACCAAAAGTACAGCATTTGGATAGCCTCCAGGTTGGTGAACCAGATGCAATGACATGATGCTGAGCCAGGCCCAGACAGAAACTCCTTTGTTTGGAACCTTGCCCTATATATCTTGTCATCTGGCTATTAATTTGTATCCTTTAATATCTTTTGTAATTAAGTGGTAATAATCTTGTGAGTCAACTGGTTTCCTGAGTTCTGGGAACCACTCTAGCAAATTAATTGAATCCCAAGAGGTAGTGATAGGAACCTCTGACTTGGAGTCAGTTGGTCAAAGGAGCGGTGACAATCTGGACTTTTGACTGGCATCTGAAGTGGGGGCAGTCTTGTGAGATGGAGCCTTTAATTTGTGGAATCTGAGTGAGACTGTCTTTGGGTAGAGAATGAATTGTAGGATGCCCATCTGGTGTCTGGAGAATTTCTTGACATGGTTTTTCTCACCCGTAAGAATTGATGTCAGAGTCACTCTGTTTTAGAAAAGCGGCTTTTAGTCCTTTTCTGCTTTTGTCCCTCTCTCCTAGAAAAACATTCCCACTTGTTCTGTATCTTGTGTTTTTGGTTTATCTATCATAATTTAGTCAAGTGTGGGCTAAAGGCCCTTGACCTTGATTATGAAATTTATAACTTTCTCTTACACAATGGGGATGTTTGTGAATAGGTTTTTGAAAAGAAGAATAACAATGAGTGGCTGCATTTTATATATATACACACACACACACACACACACACACACACACACACACACACATATATAAAGATTTTATTTATTTATTTGAGAGAGAGAGAGCACATGAGTGGGGTTGAGGGAGGAATAGAGGGAGAGGGAGAAGCAGACTCCCTGTTCAGTGGGGAGCCCAATGCAGGGCTAGATCCCACTACCTCAAGATCATGACTTGAGCCTAAGGCAGATGCTTAATGGACTGAGCCACCCTGGTGGCTGCTTTAAAACAAATGTAAAATACAGCTATAGTCTCTCATGGTTCACCTCCCTTTCCAATTTCCCTCAACTCACTTCTCCTCTCCATCTCCCCATGTCCTCCATGTTATTTGTTATCCTTCACAAATAAGTTTTTGGGGGAACCAGGTGGTAGGTATTAGGGAGGGCATGTATTGCATAGAGCACTGGGTGTGGTGCAAAAACAATGAATACTGTTATGCTGAAAAAATAATAAATAAATAAATAAGGAAAAAAATAAAAATAAATAAATTCCTTTTGACTTCAGAAGTTGGAATTTTGTGAGGTGAAAATGCAACCCAATAAAATATTTGTAAAAAAAAATAATACAGCTATAGGCCCCATGTGAAGTGAGCAACAGTGGAGGAGGGAGGGCAAAGGAGGATTGTAGTCACTGGGACCACCTATATCTGGTAGTATCAAGTTCATGCTGGAATCATTCATGTTGATAAAAGGGTCTGCCTGGGAATTTTGGGGGCCATTCTGTTTATCAGGAGTGCTGACATCTGAGAAGGAAAACCTATATGAGAAAAGGGATACTGATGAAGTAATTCATTCCCCAGGAAACAATGTTTTCAGGGGGCTTGGGTTTGTGCTAACCATCTCTTACAAATGAGGTTAACCCCAGGAGATTCTACCTCAGCTGGAAAGTGATTTACATTGTATATCACAGAAAAGTACTACAGATGTGTTTGTACTACAGATGTCTCTGAAGGGGCAATTATGAAAAAAGTTTGAACAACACAATAAACTATACAGAAAAGGCCTTAAAACACTTTTGTGCTATAGTTTAACAGTACTCTCTAGGGAAGAGTATGGGACTTGAGTTTGAAGAAGAACTTCAAATTTTTGCCGTATTTATCACACTATTGAATATTTTACATAAAAATTTATTTTAGGGATGTCTGGGTGGCTCAGTCAGTTAAGTGTCTGCCTTCGGCTCAGGCCATGATCCCAGGGTCCTGGGGTCATGTCCTGCATCAGGTTCCTTGCTCAACAGGGAGCCTGCTTCTCCCTCTGCCTGGTTGTGTGCTTGAATGTTCTCTCTCTCTCTCTCCCCCTGAAAAATAAATAAATAAAGTCTTTAAAAAAAAAAGAACAAAGGTAAAATGAGGACCTTCTCAGATCAAGGGAAAAGCAAGACTCTGGCCAGTAGTCCTGTTAAAGGATGTTCTTCAGACTGAAGGGAAATGCTACAAAGGAACATTGGAACTTCAGGAATGAAGGAGGGGCCACAGAAATGGTAAATATCTGGTTAAATATAATAGACTAATTTTCTCTTCTTAAGTTATTTGAAATATATACAAATACTGAAAGAAAAAAATTATCACATTTTCTAGTTTTTTTTTTAATTTTTAATTTTGAAATTATTTCAGGAGCACGGAAGTTGCAAAAAAAACCACCACCACCACCAACAACAACAAAACATGTACAAGGTAGCCCTGTTTATCTTTCATCCAACCTCTCCCAATGGTGACACTTGCATAACGGCAGTACACTATCAATACCAGGAAAATGACATTGGTACAGTCCATAAAGCTTACTCAGATTTCACCAACAGCATTACTCAATTTAGACTGCATGGTGGGTGGTCTATGATACTTCTACCCAATCTTCCCTTCTCCTTCACTAGGATCAGATTTGTGTTGTGGTCTGACAGCTCTTCCAACTTTCCCCATTTTATCCCACAGACATTTCCCCTAATAAAATCCTCGCAGCTCTAACCCTACCTGACCTGGACTTCTTAGAGGACCCAGACTAATGCATCCTATTTTTATGTGTTATTAGTTAATCCATCCTGGACAATGGGATTCAGCTTGAGCCAGAAGCATTTGGGATTCTTTTGGCTGTTGGAACTATCCCTACTTCGAGGACTGCTGTGGGCCCCCAGGAAAGTGGGTCAGGCTGGAAGGAAGGTTCACTGTGATTAACTTTGCTTGCACTATCATGTCAATGCTGTAATCATTCATGTAGATAAAAAGGGTGGGTCTGGGAACAGGGCTTCCTCTGTTCATCTGGGCACCAGAGGGCTGCATTGTTAAGTTTGTGGAATAGAGTTAACCAGGGAGTGGAAAGTGATGAGCTCATTCATTTCTTGGGATACAGTATATTGAAGGCTACTGGGCTCAATCCCAGGTCACTCACATACTACCTCTGTGAATTTAAAGATAAATGACTCCACGTTCCTAAGCCTATTTCCCCAATTGAAAAATAATAATAACCTCTACCTCATAAGGCTGTGGTGAAGAGTCACTAAAAGTTTATCTGTAAACTACAAAGCTTATTGCAATGGAATGCTCAAGAAATGGGAATTGCTGTTATTTAGAAAAGTAGTTCAGACCATGTAACTGTACTGCTAGAACCCTTGTAGGACTCCCCAGTGCAGGTGGGACAAATGCCACATCCTCAGTGGCCCTGGCCTAGGGAGACTTAAGGAATGGGCAGTGCCTCTTGTAGTTCTGGTAAAAAAAAACAAAACAAAACAGCCCTTGTCTTGAGTTCCTTCATTGAATTCTGCACCTCTCAGACTTTCATGTGTATACAAATCACCCAGGGATCTTGTTAAAATACAGATTCTGATTCAACAGATTTGGGGTAAGGCTTAAGATCCTGCATTTCTAACAAGCTCCCAGATGATGCTGATAAATAAATAATTTACTGATCTGTAAATAAGACTTAGCAAGCCTCTAAATGGGCCTCTCTTTTGTTTTTTTTGTATGTGCTCCCCCACTGGGCATAGAGTCTGCAATTCAAAAGTGTCATGACCATCTAAAATATGTGCCCACTTCTAAATCATACTCCATGTACCAGGGACCATGTGATTTTCTAACACATGGCCCTGAGCCTGCACAGCCCCTTCCCTGAATTCATTCCCCTTAGGGGAGAACATGCTGTCAATGTGCTCCCCTCCCTGGCCCAAGGGGTATCAACAGAGCCTGGACCTAGACATGTAGACAGAGGTGCAGGATGGAGTATAAGGGTGGAGGGGGTGGGGATAGCTCTCCTTCCACTGCCATGTACTGTGGAACTTCAGAGAACTCAAGAATTCAAAATTTGAATCTCAACTTCCAGGAAGATATATCTGTCAAGGTGGGCAAGTAGAACATATTTTACTTAACAGTTTGATAGTTCAATATACAATTTTTAAATACTTAGATATATGATATGTGGGTCTCCCTTGGTATTCTTGTCTTGGCCTCGAAAATGGCACCTGCCTAGTTCTCCCTCTTCTTTGCTGTCTGTGTTCTGGACACCTTAGGTTTTCTCCAACTCTTTGAGTAAGTCATGAGCTGCCTGTTTCCAGGTGTTCATACCTGCTCATCTCCACCATTATCTCCTACTTAACACCAACTCATTACCCACTGCCTGTCTTTTCTCAGTTTAAACAACAGGAACATGTAGAAGCTGATTTCTCTTAACAAACAACCTCATGGTATTCCCTTAGCTCTTTCTTAGCACTATGTGCATTTCCTTTTAAAAGCAATTACAATTTTATTTATCCATTTATTTTGCCATTCCTGCTTTATTGTCCCTTTATTTCACCTTTGGAAACAATTGGCTGAGAGGAGGTGATGTGTCAGTGGGAAGAGAATACAGATTAATTTTGCTTTTGCTTGGAAAGGGTTTACAAGAGAGGGAAGGAGGGGAAGAGGGAGAGATGGAGTAAGAGAGAGAGGCACTTACTATGAAAGTTTGGATAACCTAAGGCAACAGTTCCCAGTGTGTTCTGAAGGCTCATGGGCATCCCTGAGATCTTTTCAGGGGGTTCCCAAGGTCAAACAATATAATAATATTAAGATTTTAGTAAATATTCAATTAATTAAATAATTGTTATTTATTTTTACTTATTTAATTAATTTATTAATGAATTAAATAAACAAATATTAACTTTTCTTTTTAACTGCCATTTTATCACAAATGTACAGTGGGGTACATTTAGAAGAACTTCATGGGGCACCTGGGTCATTCAGTCAGTTAAGCATCTGACTCTTGGTTTCAGCTCAAGTCATGATCTCAGGCTTGTGAGCTGGGGCTCATATGGTTGTGATCTCAGGGATGGGCATGGAGACCTGCTTAAGACTTTTTCCTCTCCTTCTGCCCCTCCCCCCAAAGAAAAAACAACCTTATATTTGGGGTGTCTGGGTGGTTTAATCCATTAAGTGTCTGACTCTTGATCTGGATCAGGTCATGAGATGGAGCCCTGCATGGGGTTCTGCACTGGGCATGAAGCCTGTTTAAGATTCTTTCCCTCTCCCCCTCTGATTTCCCCCAATCAGAGGAGGAGACAAATCATGAGAGACTGTGGACTCTGAGAAACAAACTGAGGGTTTTGGAGGGGATGGGGTAGGGGCTTAGGTGAGCCTGGGGGTGGGTATTAAGGAGGGCATGTATTGTATGGAGCACTTGGTGTGGTGCATAAATAATGAATCTTGGAACACTAAAAAAATAATAAATGAAAGATCCTCTCCCTCTTGCTCTGCCCCCCCACCTACTCTCTCTCTCTCTCTCTCTCAAAAAGAAAAAAAAAAAAGATACATACATAAAAAATAGAAGAACTTCATAACTCTGATTATTTGTAAACCAATATTTTACAAATAACCAGTATGTGCTGTTACAAAAACGTGCATGGGTAACAGATCCACTCAAAGGACAGTGCAGACCAATGGATTTTAATATGATAGGTTATGCAAACTTCAATAATATAATTTCAAGTATCACATAGCAACTATTTTTTTAAAAAATTTACCACTTACCACTTGTTGAGATTGTCTGGTAGTTTCGAAGAATATCCACAATTATTACCAAGATTTTTAGAATACTTCTTTCTTTTCTAACATCATAATTGCATAAAGCCAGATTTCAAAATGATGTACATAAAGTTAGTTTCAACAAAACAATATGTCATAAAAGGTAAACACAAAAGCATCAGAGAGTTGGTGGTTGTCAGAGGGGAAGTGGGTGGGTGGGCAAAAAAGGTGAAGGAAATTAAGAAGTATAAACTTCATGGACATGAAAAGTACAGCATTGGGAATATAGTCAATTACATTGTAGTAACATTGTATGATGACTACACTTATTGCAGTGAGCAATAAGTAATGTATAGAATTGTTGAATCACTATGTTGTACACCTGAAACTAACATAACATTGTATGTGAACTATGTTTCAAAAAAGAGAAAAAAGGGGCGCCTGGGTGGCTCAGTGGGTTAAGCCTCTGCCTTCAGCTCAGGTCATGATCTCAGGGTCCTGGGATCGAGCCCCGCATCGGGCTCTCTGCTCAGCGGGGAGCCTGCTTCCTCCTCTCTCTCTCTCTCTGCCTGCCTCTCTGCCTGCTTGTGATCTCTCTCTCTGTCAAATAAATAAATAAATAAATAATCTTTAAAAAAAAAAAAAAAAAAAAAAAAAAAGAGAAAAAAGCAGAAGAGAATTCTGTCTTCTATTAAGCCAAAGTTACTATAATGTAAAACAATAATATTCTTCTTACTTTTTTTTTTGTGGAAAATATAGTTAATTTGTAATTTGTTTATCATTTTATTCTGAAATGAATATTTTTTAATTTCTCCATTTAATTTCTAAAGTGATAAATGTCTGTAGATATAACCTACAGCAACAAAAGCTCTTTGGAGTCCTCAGTAATTTTTGAGAATGTAAAGAGGTTGGCACTAAATGTTTGAAAAGCAATAATAGAGGATGGGCCAAAGACTGACATTTAATTGAAGGGAAATTAAACTTAGCTAAGCATCAGTTCTTTAATATAATCCTCAGAGTAAGTGCAGTAATACAATTAGGCAGTAACATGCAATAATAACATTAGAATGTTATTCAGTATAATGTCATAAAAATGATAATAACATTTGGAGATGCTTTGTGTGTATCAGATGTTTAAGTGCTTCATATGTGTGATTCATTGAGTTCTAAACAAACACATGGGGGTAAAGTACACTTGTTAACATCTTCTTATAAATGAAGAGAATTAGGGTCTTAAAGTTTTACCAGCTAAAGCAGCATAACTGGGAGTGAATTGGGTCTTCCCAACTCCCATATCCACCATCTAAACCCCTGCCCACTGTTCCTGGAAGGGCATTGAGAATCTATAGCTTAAACTAGTGTATTAAACAAAGAAGTGTATGTTTCAAAAGGACTTAGGTGTTTTCCCAGGTCAGGGCTATGGAGAGCACAAAAAAGATGTGCCAGCAGGGCACCGCATATACTCAGCAAATATTTATTACTTGTCTCCTACAAGTGGTCACTGTCTAAGTCTGGTGATTCTGTAGTGAACCATACACCAAAATTGCTGCCATGATGGAACTTGTTGTGATGGATATTCTCATGAGGATTTGCAAAAGCCAGGCCAGCCTAGCTCAGAAAAGGATGGGAGCCCTGCGAAAGCAGATACCCTCTGTCACAGGAATCTTACATTCACCCACTGACTTCATGAGGTCATCAGACCTTCTGATCTGACTTATGTTCTCAATTTACAACCTTCTTTCTGTTATCTCCCTCCAATGGGTATGGAGCTGAGGGATTTGCATCCTTTAACCTTTCTCCTTTGATCTTTTGAATCCTTCTGAACCAGTTAAATCCCACATTCTGGACCCTATTATTTGTTCTTCCTTCTACTCCCCTGCTTACCTATCATGAATTCCTTTGGAGACCCCATTTTCAAGCCTGCTTGATGCTCTCTCTGGAAATTGAATTTTTTTAGTGTGTCCTCATGATGAAATTAAATGTAATTTTTGATACAATCAGACCCTTGCACCACCCATATAACTCTAAGTTCCCACTCCTCATTAATTCATTTAGTCATTTATTTATTCAATAATAGTGTGCTTAGAGACTAATATAACTGTTGCTGGAAATAGTCATTATTCTCTTTATACTTAAACTCTCTACTTTTGACTGACCCTTTAAGCTGGCTCCTGGGTTCTTTTAATACCACCATCTCTTTACTTTTGTACTTCCTTATTTCCTTGTTTAAAGGGACAGTTTATCTCTTTAATACAGCAGTCTGAATCTGAGAATTTTAATGTGGACTAAATCTGCTTACATTTGATAGGATCATGATGAGTAACATGTTCGGACTGGTTTCTGCTTCCTTATCTTTGTGCTTTTTTGTTTTTGTTTTTTCATTTTTCCTGCCTTCTGTTGACATGGTTACACTTTCTTCCCTCCCCTCTTCTTACAATGGTATATAATTACATGCAAGGTTTAAAGTAACCATTAATTCGTTCACATACATATTTGATTTTAAAAATTCAAAATTAATCCGTTTCTCTGTACTGCTCCCAAATATGGTGCTCTTTCAATTTTTGACAGTGAATCCCATGCCTTCAGTCTTTCATGTTATTTTTGCTATTTTTGGTCAAATTTGCTTTATTGCCCCTGGAAGTAGTCATTATTATTTTTTGTCATAAATACTTATTTAGATTTACCCACATGTTTATCATGTTCTTTGGTCACCATTGCTTCTTTCATCCTCCTTTGTTCTCTTGGACATAGTTTTATTCTTCCTGAAGTACAGTCATTAGTAATTTTTTTAGTGGTGGTCTATTAATTGTAAACGTTTTCAAATGTTCTTAGACTGAAAATGTCATTGTCAATCCCACATGATAAGTTAGGTGAGTTTAAACTCATTTTATTTGAGAAGTCCACTGGCAGTCAAATTTTTATTCCTTTATAGGTGATCTTTCTCTACTCTCTAGTTGCTTTAAAAAGATTTGTGCTTTGTCCATAGTCTATGGGTTTACCTCTCAGTGCCTAGGTAAGATCTGTTTTTATTTATATTGTCCATGTCTTGCTATAAGTTTTCAATCTAAACACATTGAATTTCTTCAAGTATGGACAGTTCTGAGCCATTATCTCTTTGCATAGTCCCTTTTTTTTCCCAATGATCTCTTTGCATATTGTCTTTCTTCCACTATCCCTACTAGTCTCTTCGGGAATTTTCATTAGATTTATATTAGACTTCATTCTGTTCTTTACAGTTTTCAACTGTTGTCATCTTCCTTAACTTTCTGAATTGCAGCTTGTTTAGCCACAATGCAAAATCTTTATATATATATTTTATCACTTTGGCTGATGTTTTTATTGACCCCTAACTTGTTTTCTCTGTGGTGTTTAATCTACCCACCCCACCACCATCTTCCTTAAATGGACTGAAGTCTTATTCATTCATCCACTTATTCTTTTATTCACCCATCTATCATTAATTCCTTCCCCAATTTATTTATTTATTTTATTGAGTTATCATTGACCTATAATATTAGCTTCAGGTTTATGAAATAATGATCTGATATTTGTACATATTGCATATTAAATCTAGTTAATATCTATCACCGTAAATAGTTACAATTTTGTTGTTGTGGTGACAACTTTAAGATTTACTCTCATAGCAACTTTTAAAATATGTAATATAGTATTATTGACCTGACCCTTCCCACCCCTCCCGTCAGCTAGCCCAGAGAGCATAGGTCTTAGCCTAACCATAGATCTAGAAACAAAAGACAAGATTCACATTCTGCATCCTAATGAAGAAAGAAGATGTAAACTCACCACATGACAAAAGAAATGTACCCTAAGTAAAGCACAAAAAAGAAACAACGGACAATAGGAAGGAAAAGATTTAGGAAAGGGG
Organism: Martes martes; assembly: GCF_963455335.1. Classification (NCBI taxonomy): domain Eukaryota; kingdom Metazoa; phylum Chordata; class Mammalia; order Carnivora; family Mustelidae; genus Martes; species Martes martes. The sequence goes on from NC_137888.1 coordinate 121,047,729, forward strand.
AAAACAATTGACAGATGTTCTAAAAAGAACACAGTACAGAAAAATCTCACAATTTATCCAAACACCACACTCAAAATTTCTCCTATTTTTCCACCTCTCTCCCATTTCCAGTCTGCCTGGCTCTCTCTGGGTTTTACCTTGAGTGGACCCAGAGCTGGGACCATCCAAGCTCTGCCCTCAAGCAGCTCCTTCTTCCTTTGCTCTGCCCCCCTTTCTTGGCCAGGTTGGAAAAATGCAGATGTTTCCACTGCAGACAGAGGCCAATCTATGTAGAAGTAGGACTTTAGGGTTGTGCTATAGCACTGAGGGGAAAAGGATGTGCTGGGTGCTGATGCCCTACAGAATCATGGCAAAATTTTTTCAGAAAGTTAGCAAGTTAGTAAGAAGTTTCAGAAGTTAGCAAGAGGGAAATGGATGGCAGGGGTGGAAGCACAAAGCATGTGTTGAGAGGGTGTGAAATTGTCTGGTACCTGGGGATACAACCTTATCCCCTGAGTAGGTCCTGTTTTGGAAAATCTGAATGGCTCATTCTTCCTCAATCCCAAGAAGGCTTTATTCCTGCTCTTTCTCTTCTTGGGCTGGGCAGAGATCTAAGACTCCTCCCTGTCAAGTCTTACTTGACAGGTCCTTGTTCAAACACAGAGAAATAACAGAAGGCAAAGATGTAAAAAAGAATTTTGGCATTTCCTCCAGGAATCAAAATTACCCAAAATTAATAAGTTGGGGGGGGGGCTGCAGATAAAGAAGGAAAAGGAGAGTGAAAATGTAGAAAAGGGCCAGAATGTATGCATCTAGGCTCCACAGGGCAAGTTGCTTACCTCTCAGCGTGGTTCTTAGGTTAAAGTTGTATGCAACTGATGAATAACTGAATTCCACCTCTGAAACTGATAATATAGTATATGTTAATTAAATTGAATTTAAATAACAAACCTTTTTTAAAAAGCAATTAATGTCACCAAACAATTAAACAGAATAATTAAAGTAGTGGCTACCTCAGAGGAGCACTCGATGCCCCATGAAGAGAGTAGGTCTGGAAGGAGACAGATAAAATAATAAATAACAGCTCTTATTAATTGATTGATTGCCCTGTTCTCACTTGATGGAGCCTTCTTAAAGGTCTTCATAGTAATTCCCTCCCTCACGCCAGGGAGGAAGAAAAAGGAAAATCAGACTGAAGAGAGAGTGGGATCAAACATATCAAACTCCAGGAGATTCAAAGTTTAAGAATCCTTCTCAAATGCTCACAATTGATGTCCTTTCTATGAGCAGTTAATATTTACCTCTCAAAGAACATAGCACATTCAATAAAGGCTAAGACTAAAGGTTTAGTCCTGAGACTAAACCTCTATTTTCCAAAGCAAATAACAAAACTGAAAAATTTCAGAGAAGAGGGAGAGATGAATTAAGATATGAAAGAGAGGAGACCATGTCTTTCTTTCATTATTATATTTCAGAATGCAGCAAAATGCTTGACATACTTGTCATTCATCTATTCCACAAATATTTTGAGTGTCTACTATGTGTCACACATTGCACAAAATGCTAGAAATAAACAGAGAAGATGGCTAAGTTCCTGCCCTCATTAAGCTTACATTCTGGTAAGGAGATCGTTCTATAAAAATGTAAACAAATAATAGTTTGTAAGCAGAAAGAGTTAGGGGGTCTTAGGAAAAAGAAAGACAAGACAAAGATTTGGGGATTGGAGAAGTCATTTTAGTCCCCCAGCTATTTCCATAATCTGTGCCCTAGGCTCTCCTTGCCCAAGCACACTTCTTGCCGAACTTCCTAGGAGGTGTTAGAATTGCAAAGAAGTGCAAAAAACTCAGTAGTTATGGATTTAAGGGAACAAGAGGAATGTAAAAACTAACAAGTTATTTTGAGTTGGTTAGGCTGAGAAATAGCCTAACCATATCAGAGATAGTAAATCGATGATAAAACTCATAGTGCTGTTTCAAAAGTAAAGATAGAGCCCAAGTGTCCATCCACTGATGAATGGATAAAGAAGAGGTGGTATGTATTTGCAATGGAATATTACTCAGTCTTAAAAAATGAAATTTTACCATTTGCAATGACATGGATGGAGCTAGAGTGTATTATGCTAAGTAAAAAAGTCAGAAAAACAATACCATTTGGTTTCACTCCTGTGTGGAATTTAAGAAAGAAAACAAATAAATATATGGGAGGGGAAAAAGAGAAAAAGGAGGAAAACAAGCTGTGAGAAACTCTGAACAATAGAGAATAAACTGAGAGTTGATGGAGGGAGGTGAATGGAGGGCGGGCTAATGAATGATGAGTATTAAGGAAAGCACTTGTGATGAGCACTGGGTATTCTAAGTGATAAATCACTGAATTCTACTCTAGAAGCCAATATTGCACTGTATGTTAACCAAGTGCAATTTTAAAAAAACCTAAAGATCGGGTGCCTGGGTGGCTCAGTGGGTTAAGCCTCTGTCTTCAGCTCAGGTCATGATCTCAGGGTCCTGGGATCGAGTCCCACATCGGGCTCTCTGCTTAGCAGAGAGCCTGCTTCTCCCTCTCTCTGCCTGCCTCTCTGCCTACTTGTGATCTCTCTGTCAAATAAATTAAAAAAAAAAAACCCTAAAGATCAATTTAACACACATTCTTGAGTTGTTTTTGTTTCTGCAGGATTTAAATCCCTTTGAGCACTCAAACACAGGACTATGTGCAGACTGAGAATTGATGATGCTGACTCTTGCTGGCCCTTGTGACTTCAGTCACCTAGGACCTTGACTCTTAGAGCTAGAACTTTAAACTTAAAACGTCCCCCCCAAAACAAATAATCTTGTCAAGAAATGGGCAGAAGACATGAACAGATATTCCTCCAAAGAAGACATACAGAAAAAGCCAACAGAAAAAAATGCCCACATCACTTGTCATCAGGAAAATGTTAATAAAAACCACAATGACATACCACCTCACACCAGTCAGAATAGCTAAAATTAACAAGTCAGGAGACAAAAAATATTGGCGAGGAGGTGGATAAAGGGGAACCTCCATACACTGTTGGTGGAAATGCAAGCTGGTATACACTGGAAGGTGGTGTACAGTGCAAGCTAGTATTGCTCTGAAAAACAGTATGAAGTTTCCTCAAAAAGCTAAAAATAGGGCTACCCTACAACCCAGCAATCGCACTACTAGGTATTTATCCAAAGGATAGAAACATAGTGATCCAAAGGGGTACATGCACCCCAATGTTTATAGCAACAATGTCCACAAAAGCCAAACTATGGAAAGAGCTGAGATGTCCACTGACAGATGAATAGATAAAAAAAGATGTGGTATATATACAATGGAATATTACATCAGCCATCAAAAAAACTCTGAAATCTTACCATTTGCAATGACATGGATGGAACTAGAGGGTATTATGTTAAGCGAAATAATGGAATCAGAGAAAGACAATTATCATATGATTTCATTCCTAGTGCCATTTAAGAAACAAAACAGAGGATCATAGGGGAAGGGAGGGAAAATAAGTAAGATGAAATTAGAGAGCGAAACAAACCATAAGAGACACTTCACTATAGGAAACAGAGGGTTGCTAGAGGGGAGTTGGGTTGGGGGATGGGGTAACTGGGTGATGGGTATTATGGAGGCCACTTGATATAATGAGCACTGGGTGTTATATGATGAATCACTGAACTCTACCCCCGAAATTAATAATATATGTTAATTGAATTTAAATTAAACAATAAATACTCTTATAAAGATGGGGAAAACAATAACAACAACAACAACAAAACCTTCCTCAATTTTGTTGTTCAAGGAGACACACTGCTTTGGGCAATATCCCCAGTGTTCTTCCTTACTTGTTGCAAGTAAAATCCTTCCTTTTCCTGTGCTTTGTCTGTTTGGCAATACAGTTTCAGGTAACAATTTCAGAGAGTTATAGGCATTATGAAGAGAGTAAAGCAGAGAAAGGGAAAATAGATTGCTGAGCCAGTGGATGAAATTTAGAAAGGGTGGTAAAGGAAGACCTCTTTGAGAACGTAACTTAGAAAGCAAACAATTGCTGAGTGAAATAAGTCAAGCAGAGAGAGTCAATTATCATATGGTTTCATTTATTTGTGGAGCATAACAAATAACATGGAGGACATGGGGAGATGGAGAGGAGAAGGGAGTTGAGGGAAATTGGAAGGGGAGGTGAACCATGAGGGATTATGGACTCTGAAAAACAATCTGAGGGTTTTGAAGGGGCGGGGGGGTGGGAGGTTGGGGGATCCAGGTGGTGGGTATTATGGAGGGCACGTATTGCATGGAGCACTGGGTGTGGTGCAAAAGCAATGAATACTGTTACGCTGAAAATAAAAAAATAAACAAAACAACAACAACAAAAAAGAAAGCAAACAATTTGTTGAATAACTGCAGAGATTAATGTAATCTTTTTCCTTTCTCTCATTTATGAAAAAGATGGATGGGCTTCCATCAACCAAAATTTAGGGGACAATGGAACACTTTAGGAAAACCTTAAATCAGTGTTTAAAGATGACCCTGAATAACTGAATAACTCAAGATTTTCAAGTCCAAACAGTTTACTAAAAATTTTTCTTAAAGGACACAGGATAGTTTATGGAAAGAGAAAATTCCAAGACCCTATTATATCATCCCAGCTGCTGGAAATATCCTTTTCCTAGAGAGGGAGGGAGGAGAGATTAAGAGACAGAGAGAATAGGCTGGGAAAGTATAATATACTTATAAATGGAGAGCTGAAGGAGAGAGACAAAGTTTAATTGAGCAGTATTTTAAATATAATATCTAATAATTTTCCAGAATGGATTCAGTACTTAGATTCTGGAAGCCTAAGAAACCCCAAGAGAAGATAGGGGAAAAAATCCTCATGTAGATGCATTATGAACATCGAAGTGCTCATTGGTTATTACTTAGTCACGTGCCATACTTAACTGCAAGGAATGAAAAGAAATACAGTCTAAATGGTGGATTAAAATGGGTACAGTTTTTTGGCTAGTTTTCCCATCAAGAGGAGGAGGCAGTAAGAGACAGATGAGATTTTTTGTTTGTACTTATGGGCTCCATTGTGTCTGGGCAGGTTCCAGTTTATCCTCAATTTTCCCTGTACCGCATCCAGGCTTCTTTCCCAACTGCCAGCCCTGCTGACCTGCAGTGACTTCAAACCCACCATGAGAAGCAGAGGTAAGAGCAGTCTTCACTATATCCCACAATAAAGTCTAATATCTTAGTACATCTCTCATTCTATATTGTTCATTCCATTCTGCCCTCTTAATCACACCATAATCGACAGTCTGTGTTTTGGATGACAGTGGGCCTAGGTAAAATTTCGGAGTATTTTTACTGTACCAGAAGATGTGAATAGCTATTATGGGTTAACAGTTGGTTGCAATATCCAAGGAAGAAAAGTATAAGGAGTTTTCATGGTCCCCACTCATTGTACTTTACTCATTTATGCTATTTTTCTGGCCTTTATAGGCACGGAAATGTTTAAATGTAAGCAAGTTAATGTAAAGTGTAACAGCTCAGGGGCACGTGGGTAGCTCAGTTGGTTAAGCATCTGATTCTTGGTATTTGACTCAGGTTGTGATCTCAGGGTCTTGAGATCGAGCCTAAGTTGGGCTTCCACTCTGTGCAGAATCTCTGCTTAAGTTTCTCTCTCCCTCTCCCTTTGCCCCTCTCCACCTCTTGCAAATAAATAAATAAATAAATAAATAAATAAAAATTTAAAAAAATGTAACAGCATGGCAGATGTGGTAAGATCAAAATGGCATGGTCAGCTGAATTATGCTAAAGGGTTCCAGATTTTTTTAAAAAATTATTCTCAACCTTTCTCTTTTTCTTACAGCCTACATTGACTCCATAAGCAATCTGCCTTCAGTATAGATGCACTACATAGATGCATAATTTTCATCTGTTACCAAATTTTCACTGTTACCAAAAATCACCAATATTTCTTGAATGGAGGATGCCAATAGTTATACAATCCATTTTCTTCCTTCTGCTTTTGCTCCTTTACATTCCTTTCTTTTTTACCCCACATAAGACCCAGAGCCATCTTTAAAAACATAAACTGAAATGTGTTTTTCTCCCACTCTACAGTGGTTTTCCAATGTCCAGAGAATAAAAATCAAGCCCCAGGGCTTGTAAAGCTGGGCGTAATCTGGCCCTTTTCTACTTCTCATGTTATCTTTCGCCAATTTCTCCCATCACTCTCCAACATGTTGACTTTGCTTAAGTTTTCTAGAATTCTTCAAGGTCCCTTTAAAACCAGAGCCTTTGCTCACACTGGAATGTTCTTTTCACCTCCAATATCTTCTAATGAATGTATACTAACCTTTCAGGTTTCAGTTCAAATACCTCATCACAGAAGCCTTTCCTGATGGATTTCTTTGTTATAAGCACTCATATGTATGATACTAAACTTTCCTTTCTTAGCACTTAATGGAAAACAACTGTTTTGTTTGTGTGTGTCTGTGTGTATACACCTCTTTCCAAACACATTTATTTTTTCTAAATGACTTACGTCTGTAGAGTGTGTCTATGTGTTTTTGTTTTCCTACAATATTTGTATCATAGTTCCTATTAAATTTTGTAGGCCATTTTGTTCATTTTAATATCAAATATGAGAAATTTTGCTTTATTTTAAAGTTAATTGCTCATCAGTCTAGCTCCAACTTTCCACTCTCTAACCCCTCTAAGGCAAAAGAGAGACATGCCATCTGTACATATCATCTCCATCTCTACCATCCAGAGCAAACAGAATTAAGCATGAGAATTACTCATCTTATTGAAAATAGCCACAACACATTATCTTTTTACCATGACATCATGTAGCTGATATCATGAATCTAAAAATTACACTAGTCCCAGAATAAAATGCAAAGGTAGAAGATGACATTTTCATTGCTGTCATGGAACATCATCAGTCAGATAACAATGAATCATCATAGATCCCAATGAATCACCACACAGTCACCAGTAATGGGTTAGCGTGGACCATCAACATAAATCACTATGGAATCACCATGAAATTACTTTGGATCACCAAGAGTCACATTGAGGAGATGCAGGGATCACAATATGCACCACTGAGCAATAGCTTTTATATAAAAATGCCTGGGGGTGCCTGGGTGGCTAAGTGGGTTAAGCCTCTGCCTTCAGCTCAGGTCATGATCTCAGTGTCCTGGGATCAAGCCCCACATTGGGCTCTCTGCTCAGCAGGGAGCCTGCTTCCCCCTCTCTCTCTGCCTGCCTCTCTGCCTACTTGTGATCTCTCTCTCTCTGTTAAATAAATGAATAAAATCTTTTAAAAAACAAAACAAAACAAAAAAATGCCTGAAAAGGTCAGGAAATGAGGGGGGTGAATGTCTCTCCCAACCTCAAATTTATTCTCCTCTCTTTCTTTTCTCTCAACATACAAACTAACATTGTCCATAAGGCAGGGATAATGTCTTGTTCATCTTCTTATGCCTAGCACTCATTACAGGCCTGCCAATATATATATTTTGGGGGGGGCGGAAATAATACAAATAGGAATGGAGATGTTCAGAAGTGTCAGTCTTGAAATCCTGGAAGCATCATGGGTTCTTGAGCAAAGGAAAGATGAGATGGAAGAGCCATTGGGTCATTGGTATGTCTCACTAAGATTTTTGGGAATGGACTGGGTTGAAGTTCCTGAACATGAGGTATGGTGAAGACTAGGTCACTGGTTGTGGTAAGGGAGTGATTTTCTTTGCTGGATGGAGACAAGTGTGGAATGGTGAACAGGGATGGCTAAATAGGCAGTTTTTTAGATCTAGAATGGAAGACACCATAATACCCAAAGAGGTATAAAGGCTAAAATCTTTGTATATAATATTGAGTCAGTTTTACCCTTGTATGTCTCAACTAAAGATTTAAGCCCTTTATCACTGGCCCTAAAAATCTCTAACTTTGTCCTCTGCAATGCCACTGTACACACCCAGGGGCTTAGCCGCTCCCACTGTCTCTCCAAATGCTTTCTATATACGAAGAGAGGTAGAAGAATATAGTAGTTAAAATCTCTGGACTCCGGTAGATCCAATCACCTCCTTGTTGAGTGATTCTAAACAAGTCATGTCAACTAGTTAAGACTCAGATAAAACTGGGGTAATAACTGCCTCAGAGTAATCTATATTCACTCATTGAACAAATATTTATAGAGCAACTGCTACTTGCTAAACACTGTTCTAGGCAATGGGAGTACGTCCATGAACAAAATACACAAGACTTTGTCCTTTTGGAACTTACATTGTAGTGGAGAGCCAGAATGGAGGACAAACAAGGCGGGACTTATAGTAGTGAAGTACGAAGCACAGAATCTAGCCCACAGAAATTCCCCAGGAGTTATGTGTAAGCATTTTTATTCAAGGTTACTGCCCCACCTCCAAAAATCTTTCAGATAACACCAGCTTCATTCTCTATTATTTAAATTTGGATATTGTTTAGAGAAAACCTCAGGATTCTAAGTACGTACAAGTTTACCACTTTATCCCAAATGGTCTCATGAAACTATGCCCAGTGTTTGAATTCAAAGATGCTTACTTGAGCATGTTCCAGAACTTCTCTGAAATGTAACTTCTTTTTCTTTAAATAGAAAAAAATACGTATTACTAATAAACTCTGTAAGTATTCTCCCTTTTAATTAATTAAATTGTTCCTTTTTTCTATTCTCTTTTTTTCCTTGAAAATCTTGTTTATCATTCTTTTCAAAGAACTATTTTGTGATAGGTTGATCTCTGTTGTTTCTTTCTTTCTTTTCTTCTTCTTCTTCTTCTTTTTTTTTCTTTTTTGCTTTATCATTTTCTCCTTCCTCTACCATGACTTCTTTTCATTTCTTTGAGCTTATTTTGCTGTTCTTTCTCCAAATCTTAGGTTGGTCATCTAGATTTAGAACCTTCCTTCTTTTCTATGATATATGTTTAAGGCTAAATCTTTAGCTTGGGTATCACTTTAGCCTCATTCCACACATTCTGCTTTCAGTATAGATCAACGTTCTAAATATAAGTGTCTTGTATTTTCCACTGTGGCTTTTTCTTTAACAAATGACTTAAAAAAGTATGGTTTACTTTCCAAATATATTAGTTTTTTTGGGAGGAGAAAGAAAAGATTTTTCCCCTTTACTTCTTGTTTTATAGCATTACAGTCAGGGAGCAAGGTCAGTGTGATATGTTTTCCTTGGTATTTGTTGAGCTTACTTTTTGCTTTAGTTTATAGACACTTGTGATAAATTTACATGTTACATGCATGTTTGAAATCAAAGCGTACTTCTAGTTACTTATCCAAAGGATACAAAAATACTGATTTGAAGAGACACATGCAACCCAATGTTTATAGCAGCATTATCAACAATAACCAAATTATGCAAAGAGCCCAAATGCCTATCAACTAATGAATGTATAAAGACACACACACACACACACACACACACACACACTAGAATATTACTCAGCCATAAAAATTAACAAAATCTTGCCATTTGCAATGACATGGATGGAACTAGAGTGTATTGTGCTAAGTGAAATAAGTCAGAGAAAGACAAGTACCATATGATTTCATTCATATGTAGATTTTAAAAAACAAAACAGATGAACATAGGAGAAAAAACAGAGAGAGAGGCAAGCCATAAAACAGACTTTTAACTATAGAGAACAAACTGAGGGTTGATGGAGGGAGTTGGGTGTAGGATGGGTTAAATGGATGATGGGCATTAAGGCACTTGTGATGAGTACTGGGTGTTATATATAAGTGGTGAGTAACTAAATTCTGTTCTTTAAACTAATATTACACTATATGTTAACTAGAATGTAAATGAAAACTTAAAACAAATAAGTGTTTTCTTATTATTTGCATTCAGAATTACATATCATATATATAATATGATATATATTATATATTTATAATAAAATATACATATCATAATATATACATAAAATACACATATTATTATAAATAGAATATACATATATATATTTATATCTTGTTCATCGTATTACTTAGAACTTTTATAGCCTGATTGTTTTGCTTGTTTGATCTATCAGTTTCTTAGAGAGTTGTAATAAAGTCTCTTAGTATATTGGTGGATATTTTTGTTTCTCCTTTTGAATCTGTCAATTTATGTTTTACATATTTTGATCTTTGTTTAGAGGATCATACTTTGTGGAAATTAGTTAAAATAATTTGTTCTTTGACTCCCTTTCTTTCTCTCCAAGTCTCTCAGTCCACCTGTGGACTTTTATTCTACAAGAGGAACTTTCACTATTTCTCTGCACGTCCCCCTCAACCCTCTTCCCACTTTTCTAATTCATACTTGGTCTGTGAGAGTGTCTCACCTAAGATTTGAGCATTTTTCCACAGGAGAGCAAGAAAGGGATATAGAATCCAATGGCAAGAGGAACCAAGGTATGGCAGAGAAAGGTAAGGGAAAGACATGGAGAGTGTAGTTGAAAGGAGTGAGATGTGCCCTGAACTGAACCAGGTCAAGAGTGGTGACCTGGTTACCCCTCCTGGTAAGATGGAGGATCCATGGACCAAAGGAAGGTAGACAGTTCCTGGCTGGCTTGTAAGTAGTATTTACACAGAGAAAATGATGTATAATTTCAAAAAATATTTATTTATTTATTTTTAATTCCAGTATAATTAACATATAGTACTATATTAGTTTCAGGTATACAGTGTAGTGATTCAACAATTCTATACATTACTCAGTGCTTCTCATGATAAGTGTACTCTTTTTTTTTTTTTAATTTTTTTATTTTAATAAACATATAATGTATTTTTATCCCCAGGGGTACAGGTCTGTGAATCGTCTGGTTTACACATTTCACAGCACTCATCATAGCACATACCCTCCCCAATGTCCATTTCCCCACCACCCTCTCCCATCCCCCTTCCCCCCCGCAACCCTCAGTCTGTTTCTTGAGATTGAGTCTTTTATGGTTTGTCTCCCTCCCAATCCCATCTTTTCATTTTTTCTTTTCCTACCTCCCCCCAAACCCCCCCACCTTGCATCTCCACTTCCTCATATCAAAGAGATCATATGATAGTTGTCTTTCTCCGATTGACTTATTTCGCTAAGCATGATACCCTCTAGTTCCATCCACGTCGTCGCAAATGGCAAGATTTCATGTCTTTTGATGGCTGCATAGTATTCCATTGTGTATATATACCACATCTTCTTTATCCATTCATCTGTTGATGGACATCTAGGCGCTTTCCACAGTTTGGCTATTGTGGACATTGCTGCTATAAACATTCGGGTGCACGTGCCCCTTCGGAGCACCACGTTTGTATCTTTAGGATATATACCCAGGAGTGCAATTGCTGGGTCGTAGGGTAGCTCTATTTTCAGTTTTTTGAGGAACCTCCACACTGTTTTCCAGAGTGGTTGCACCAGCTTGCATTCCCACCAACAGTGTAGGAGGGTTCCCCTCTCTCCGCATCCTCGCCAGCATCTGTCATTTCTTGACTTGTTAATTTTAGCCATTCTGACTGGTGTGAGGTGGTATCTCATTGTGGTTTTGATTTGTATTTCCCTGATGCCGAGTGATGTGGAGCATTTTTTCATGTGTCTGTTGGCCATCTGGATGTCTTCCTTGCAGAAATGTCTGTTCATGTCCTCTGCCCATTTCTTGACTGGATTATTTGTTCTTTGGGTATTGAGTTTGATAAGCTCTTTATAGATTTTGGATACGAGCCCTTTATCTGATATGTCGTTTGCAAATATCTTCTCCCATTCTGTCAGTTGTCTTTTGGTTTTGTTAACTGTTTCCTTTGCTGTGCAAAAGCTTTTGATCTTGATGAAATCCCAATAGTTCATTTTTGCCCTTGCTTCTGTTGCCTTTGGCGATGTTCCTAGGAAGAAGTTGCTGCGGTGGAGGTCAAAGAGGTTGCTGCCTGCATTGTCCTCAAGGATTTTGATAGATTCCTTTCGCACATTGAGGTCCTTCATCCACTTTGAGTCTATTTTCGTGTGTGGTGTAAGGAAATAGTCCAATTTCATTTTTCTGCATGTGGCTGTCCAATTTTCCCAGCACCATTTGTTGAAGAGGCTGTCTTTTTTCCATTGGATATTCTTTCCTGCTTTGTCGAAGATTAGTTGACCATAGAGTTGAGGGTCTATTTCTGGGCTCTCTATTCTGTTCCATTGGTCTATATGTCTGTTTTTGTGCCAGTACCATACTGTCTTGATGATGACAGCTTTGTAATAGAGCTTGAAGTCTGGAATTGTGATACCACCGACTTTGGCTTTCTTTTTCAATATTCCTTTGGCTATTCGAGGTCTTTTCTGGTTCCATATAAATTTTAGGATTATTTGTTCTATTTCTTTAAAAAAAATGGATGGGATTTTGATAGGGATTGCATTAAATGTGTAGATTGCTTTAGGTAAAATAGACATTTTCACAATATTTGTTCTTCCAATCCAGGAGCATGGAATATTTTTCCATTTCTTTGTGTCTTCCTCAATTTCTTTCATGAGTACTTTATAGTTTTCTGAGTATAGATTCTTTGCCTCTTTGGTTAGATTTATTCCTAGGTATCTTATGGTTTTGGGTACGATTGTAAATGGGACTGACTCCTCAATTTCTCTTTCTTCTGTCTTGTTGTTAGTGTAAAGAAATGCGACTGATTTCTGTGCATTGACTTTATATCCTGACACTTTACTGAATTCCTGTATAAGTTCTAGCAGTTTTGGAGTGGAGCCTTTTGGGTTTTCCACATATAGTATCATATCATCTGCAAAGAGTGATAGTTTGACTTCTTCTTTGCCGATTTGGATGCCTTTAATTTCTTTTTGTTGTCTGATTGCTGAGGCTAGGACTTCTAGGACTATATTGAACAGCAGTGGTGATAACGGACATCCCTGCCGTGTTCCTGACCTTAGCGGAAAAGCTTTCAGTTTTTCTCCATTGAGAATGATATTTGCGGTGGGTTTTTCATAGATGGCTTTGATAATGTTGAGGTATGTGCCTTCTATCCCTACACTTTGAAGAGTTTTAAGCAGGAAGGGATGCTGCACTTTGTCAAACGCTTTTTCAGCATCTATTGAGAGTATCATATGGTTCTTACTCTTTCTTTTATTAATGTATTGTATCACATTGATGGATTTGCGGATGTTGAACCAACCTTGCAGCCCTGGAATAAATCCCACTTGGTCGTGGTGAATAATCCTTTTAATGTACTGTTGGATCCTATTGGCCAGTATTTGGGTGAGAATTTTCGCATCTGTGTTCATCAAGGATATTGGTCTGTAATTCTCTTTTTTGGTGGGATCCTTGTCTGGTTTTGGGATCAAGGTGATGCTGGCCTCATAGAATGAGTTTGGAAGTTTTCCTTCCATTTCTATTTTTTGGAACAGTTTCAGGAGAATAGGAATTAATTCTTCTTTAAATGTTTGGTAGAATTCCCCTGGGAAGCCGTCTGGTCCTGGACTTTTGTTTGTTTGGAGATTTTTGATGACTGTTTCAATCTCCTTACTGGTTATGGGTCTGTTCAGGTTATCTATTTCTTCCTGGTTCAGTTGTGGTAGTTTATACATCTCTAGAAATGTATCCATTTCTTCCAGGTTGTCAAATTTGTTGCCATAGAGTTGCTCGTAGTATGTTCTTATAATTGTTTGTATTTCTTTGGTGTTGGTTGTGATCTCTCCTCTTTCATTCATGATTTTATTTATTTGCGTCCTTTCTCTTTTCTTTTTGATAAGTCTGGCCAGGGGCTTATCAATCTTATTAATTCTTTCAAAGAACCAGCTCCTAGTTTTGTTGATTTGTTCTATTGTTTTTTTAGTTTCTATTTCATTGATTTCTGCTCTGATCTTTATGATTTCTCTTCTCCTGCTGGGTTTAGGCTTTCTTTGTTGTTCTCTCTCCAGCTCCTTTAGGTGTAGGGTTAGGTTGTGTATTTGAGACCTTTCTTGTTTCTTGAGAAAGGCTTGCACTGCTATATATTTTCCTCTCAGGACTGCCTTTGTTGTGTCCCACAGATTTTGAACTGTTGTGTTTTCATTATCATTTGTTTCCATGAATTTTTTCAATTCTTTAATTTCCTGGTTGACCCATTCATTTTTTAGAAGGATGCTGTTTAGTCTCCATGTATTTGCGTTCTTTCCAAATTTCCTCTTGTGATTGAGTTCGAGCTTCAGAGCACTGTGGTCTGAAAATATGCAGGGAATGATCTCGATCTTTTGGTACCGATTGAGACCTGATTTATGACCCAGGATGTGGTCTATTCTGGAGAATGTTCCATGTGCACTAGAGAAGAATGTATATTCTGTTGCTTTGGGATGGAATGTTCTGAATATATCTGTGATGTCCATCTGGTCCAGTGTGTCATTTAAGGCCTTTATTTCCTTGTTGATCTTTTGCTTAGATGATCTGTCCAGTTCAGTGAGGGGAGTGTTAAAGTCCCCTGCTATTATTGTATTACTGTCGATGTATTTCTTTGATTTTGTTATTAATTGGTTTATATAGTTGGCTGCTCCCATGTTAGGGGCATAGATATTTAAGATTGTTAGATCTTCTTGTTGGACAGACCCTTTGAGTATGATATAGTGTCCTTCCTCATCTCTTATTATAGTCTTTGGCTTAAAATCTAATTGATCTGATATAAGGATTGCCACCCCAGCTTTCTTCTGATGTCCATTAGCATGGTACATTGTTTTCCACCCCCTCACTTTAAATCTGGAGGTGTCTTCGGGTCTAAAATGAGTTTCTTGGAGGCAGCATATGGATGGGTTTTGTTTTTTTATCCATTCTGATACCCTGTGTCTTTTGATTGGGGCATTTAGCCCATTAACATTCAGGGTAACTATTGAGAGATATGAATTTAGTGCCATTGTATTGCCTGTAAGATGATTGTTACTGTATATTGTTTCTGTTTCTTTCTGATCTACTACTTTTAGGGTCTCTCTTTGCTTAGAGGACCCCTTTCAATATTTCCTGTAGAGCTGGTTTGGTGTTTGCAAATTCTTTCAGCTTTTGTTTGTCCTGGAAGCTCTTTATCTCTCCTTCTATTTTCAATGATAGCCTAGCCGGATATAGTATTCTTGGCTGCATGTTTTTCTCGTTTAGTGCTCTGAATATATCATGCCAGTTCTTTCTGGCCTGCCAGGTCTCTGTGGATAGGTCCGCTGCCAATCTAATGTTTTTACCCTTGTATGTTACAGACTTCTTTTCCCGGGCTGCTTTCAGGATTTTCTCTTTGTCGCTAAGACTTGTAAATTTTACTATCAGGTGACGAGGTGTGGACCTATTTTTATTGATTTTGAGGGGTGTTCTTAGCATCTCCTGGATTTTGATGTTTGTTCCCTTTGCCATATTAGGGAAATTCTCTCCAATAATTGTCTCCAATATACCTTCTGCTCCCCTCTCTCTTTCTTCTTCTTCTGGAATCCCAATTATTCTAATGTTGTGTCGTCTTATGGTGTCACTTATCTCTCGAATCCTCTCCTCGTGTTCCAGTAGTTGTTTGTCTCTCTTTTGCTCAGCTTCTTTATTCTCTGTCATTTGGTCTTCTATGTCACTAATTCTTTCTTCTGCCTCATTTATCCTGGCAGTGAGAGCTTCCATTTTTGATTGCACCTCATGAATAGCTTTTTTGATTTCAACTTGGTTAGATTTTAGTTCTTTTATTTCTCCAGAAAGGGCTTTTATCTCTCCGGAGAGGGTTTCTCTAATATCTTCTATGCCTTTTTCGAGCCCGGCTAGAACCTTGAGAATTGTCATTCTGAACTCTAGATCTGTCATGCTACCTATGTCTGTATTGATTAGGTCTCCAGCCTTCGGTACGGCCTCTTGTTCTTTTTTTTGAGGTGAGTTTTTCCGCCTTGTCATTTTGTCCAGGTAGGATTTGCTTTCTCCTGCTGTGGAATTCCGCTGTTCTTGGTGACTGAAGTTGGTTTTGGATGGTTTCTTGTTGATCTTCTGGGGGAGGGGCCTGTTGTAGTGATTCTCAAGTGTCTTTGCCGCAGGCGGAATTGCACCGCCCTTGCCAGGGGCCGGGCTAAGGAATCCGCTCGGGTTCGCTTTCGGGAGCTTTTGTTCCCTGAGCGCTTTCCGTAGAGTTCCGGAGGACGGGAATGAAGATGGCGGCCTCCCAATCTCTCGGCCCAGAGGAGCCGAGAGCTTGGGGTTCCGCTCCTCAGTGCGCTCTCAGAGCAAAGCGCCCAATAGCCCCGCCTCCCTGGCTTGCGGTCGCCCCTCGAGGAAAGCAGTCAATTGTTGGAGCTGGAGAAAAGCGCCGGGTCGCTTTTGTCTCCGTGGCCTCCGGCCGCGCTCCGAGCCCACCCAGCCTGCGACCGGCACAAGGTAACCCTGGGCTTAGAGCTCACTCCTCGGCTTTGTCGCTATAGCCGGCTTCCCCGCTCTAATACCTGCGAGCTCTGCGGCACTCAGACACCCCCAGTCCTTCTGTGACCCCGCGGGTCCTGGGGTTATGCTGACCCCGCCTGGGTTTCCCCCCAGTTTAGCCTCTGGAGCGATGTCTCCCAGTGGAGCCGACTTTTAAAAGTCCCGGTTTTGTGCTCCGTCGCTCCGCCGCTTGCCGGGTGCCGGCCCCTCCCCCCGGGGTCTATCTTCCCGTCGCTTTGGATTCACTTCTCCGCAGGTCCTACCTTTCAGAAAGTGATCGATTTTCTGTTTCTGGGATTGTTGCTCTTCTTCTCTTCGATTTCCCGTTGGATTTATAGGTGTTCACAATGGTTAGATAAGCTATCTAGCTGATCTCCTGCTACCCGATGTCGTCTCAGCCTGCTACTTCTCCGCCATCTTGACTCCTCCCCGATAAGTGTACTCTTAATCCCCTTCACCTAGTTTACCCATCCCTGCCCCCACCCACCTATTCTCTGGAAATGCAGATTAAAAAATTGCTACTGTCTATGGCTTCTCATTAGATTTCAGACCCTGTACCAGTGTCTGTAAGTGTGTGTCCTTGTAGAGCCTCCACTGATGTGTGAGGCAGGTGCACTACCACCACTTTTCTGATGACATCATCGAGTCTCAGAGCTGAAGTGAGTTGAAATTAGCTCTGCCTACCTTGGCATCACAGTAACAAATTTTAAAAATAGAAAGAGTAAAAGATAAGAATCAAAGATGATTAAACCAGTTAAAGTTTGTGGGGAGGTGAGAGGAGGGATGGGAGATAGCAAATATTCCAACAGCGCTAACCATAAAAGAAAAGATGGACAAATCAGAAAATGTAAATATCTTGAATGTGTTCTCAGCTGCAGACTAGCTGCATTCTCATGGTGGGAGCCTTAGAGCACAATTGTGCAACACTGGCACAACTCTGGGCCTGGCAGGAAGCAGTTTGGGGGCATACGGGACAGAGTTGGACAGCTCCTGTTTGCCCCAGGGCAATTCCTCAGAGAAAGGGGCAGCTGTGAGTTATCCAGGTAACTGGGGATTGGGTAAATTACCTAGTTAGAGGGATCTGGGTAAGACAATGACAATACACACTATACATGTCCGTTTGTAAAAAGATCATTAAGAGTGTAGTCAGGCTTCTACTTCTGGGAAGATGAAGTAGGTGTATTTTCCCCTAGTCTCTCCGCTAACTAAAACCTAAGCTCTGAATATTACATATAAATAATCATAAGAAGATTCTGTAAGGTGGAGATAAGACAGACCAGTTAAGGGGCGCCTGGGTGGCTCAGTGGGTTGGGCCTCTGCCTTCGGCTCGGGTCATGATCTCAGGGTCCTGGGATCGAGCCCCACATCGGGCTCTCTGCTCAGCGGGGAGCCTGCTTCCCCCCCTCTCTCTCTGCCTCTCTGCCTACTTGTGATCTCTCTCTCTCTGTGTCAAATAAATTAAAAAAAAAAAAAAGACCAGTTAAGGACCTGGGTCCCCCCAGAATTCACTATTATGAATTCTGGTTTTGTTTTGTTCTGCTTTATATATCCAAAATTGGACACTAGAAAAGCCAACAACTCCAAAATCCAATGGGCACAGACCAAAAAAATGCCCCCCCCAAAGCCTGCTTTCTATTGAAGGGTGAGGAAAGGGGCAGCCAAGCAAGACAATTAGACAATATGCTCTCTACAAAGAAACTACAACCCCATCTTTACCCTGGCCATCAAAGGCTGAATGAAGAGCCTAGACTCTTTTGTCCTAGACACTTTTGCCGCGTTGTAAAAAATGTATACCTTCCCCAGCTTTTTTGCACCCGGGAGGCATCACAGAAGGTTGGAGTGGACCAGGACTTCCATCCCTGTAGGGTGTAATAAGCACCTCTCCTTCCACACAGTGTCAGTTGAGACCAAGTGGGGAGCCTGGAGTTCTAATCTTACCCAGTGTTAATGAGGTGTTCCTCCCCATCCTTGCTGGGTGGTATCAGATGAAGCTTAGCAGAGAGTGAAGACTTTTATGACTTCTCAATAGTAGCAATCCTTCTTCCAAGCCCTCTCAACAGGTGTCAATGGAGGCCACATATGGAGCACCCCTCATTCAGGATGGAATTAACAGAGGCCTACTGGGGAACCTAATCGTCTACTCCCACCCAGTTGTAATAAGTCCCTTCCCTTCCTTTTCCATACTCCTTCCCCCAGTGTCCTATGAGGCTGAATGGAAAGCCTGGACTTCCACCCCAGTGTCAGAGGAGGCCTTCTAAAATACAAGATTTAAATAAACTCCCGAGTCTTATAACACAACAAACAAAATGTCCAAGTTTTAAGTGAAAATCATGTCTTACCAAGAACCAGGGAGATCTTATACTAGGTGAGACAATCAACAAATGCCAACACTGAGATGACACACGTATCATTATCTGAGAGGAATTTTGAGGCAGCTGACATAAAAATCCTTCAACAAGCAGTTACATATACTCTTGAAACAAATGAAAAAAAAATAGTTTCAGGAAAGAAATAGGAAGACTTAAAAAAAAAGAAATAAATATATAAAAGAAATAAATATATAAAGAAGAACTAAATGAAAAATTTAGAACAAAAAAAAAAAAAACCAACCAAAAGAAAGAAAACTTGATGGATAAGCCCAACAGAAAAGTGGAGAAGACAGAAGGAAGAATCAGTGAAATTAAACAATAAAAGCTATGCAATCTCAACAACAAAGAAAAAATAGCCCGGGAAGAAATCAACAGAACGTTAGGGACCTGTCAGACAGTAGAGATCTAACATTTGTATCATCCAAGTCCCAGAAGAAGAGAGTTGGCAGGAAGGCTGAAAAGTATTTAAAAAAATAATGACTAAAAATTTCCAGCGTTTGGCAAAAATCTACATAAAAACCATAAACCTATAAGTTGAAAAAGCTGACCAAAATGCAGATGGATTAAACCCAAAGAAATTCATGCAAAGACATATCATAGTCTTCTGAAAACCAAAGACAATATCATAGTCAGTCTTCTGAAAACCAAAGACAGATTTGATCCTGAAAGTAGTCAGAGAGAAATGACACATTATTGAAGGGGAATTAAAGAAATATACAGATGTAGGAAGACAAAGAGAATTTGTTACCAGCAGACCTACCCTAAAAGAAGGGCTAAAGGAAGTTCTTGAAACCAAAAGGAAATGAAAAAAAGGACTTTTGGAAGACCAAGAAGTCAGAAGGAACAGAGATAAACTTCTAGGTAAGCACAATACATTTCTTTCTCTTGAGTTTTGTTTGATGTTTGAAGCAAAAATTATAATACTTTTTAGTGTGGTTCTCAATTAATATAGAGAAAATATTTAACACAATTATAAATGGGGATGGGTAAAGGAACATAAAGGGGATAAAGCTTCTACAATTCACTCAAAATGTCAATATCAGTTGACTTTGATAAGATATATCTATAACATACCATATAATAATATATTAAGAAATTATATAAAGTATGTAATTATTATAATTAATTATTATGTTATAAAGATTATATCTATATGCAATATATGAATGTATAATATTATAATTTAATACAATAAAGTAATTTCAAATGTAATTCTATAAGTAGGCTGAAAATGAAAGGATGAAAAAGATAAAATGCAAACATTAATTAAAAGAAATTTGGAGTGCCTATCTTAATATTCGACAAATTATAGAACAAAGCAAATCACCAAGGACAGAGACGGACATCACATAAAGATAAAAAGGTTAATCTCCTAAGACCTAGTCATCTTAAATGTATATATACCAGACAACAAATATATGAAGCAAAAACTGATAGAACTGAGAGGAAAAATAGACAAAACCACAATTTTATTTGGAGACTTGAACACTTCTCCATCAACAATTGATAGAATTAGATAAGATGATTAATTCTTTCAAAAACCTGCAGTAAAGATTTAGGAAAGGAATGCCTGAGAAGCCTTCAACTGTCACCAGCAGGATATGCAGAGTCAATCATAATAGAAATGATCTCTGACTCTACGGAACTTAAATCTAGTGTGGACGACAGGTAATTACAGAGTCATGCTCAAGCATAGGTAAGTGGAGTAATAAGAAAATTCAGGATCCTCGAGGCACCTGGGTGGCTCAGTGGGTTAAGCATCTGCCTTTGGCTCAGGTTATGATTCCAGGGTCCTGGGAGAGCCTGCTTCTCCCTCTGCCTGCTGCTCCCCTTGCTTGTGCTCTCTCTCCATCTCTCTGTCAAATATCCATCTCTCTGTCAAAATCTTAGGAAAAACAAAATTCATGGTCCTATTAGAGTCAGAAAAGGCTTCTTTTTGAGGAAGCGTCATTTAAGTCAAGCTCTGAAGAGTACGTAGAAACTCTCCAAGTGAAGAAATGGATAAAAGTGCTTTAAGGAGAGGGAATAGCATTCAGCTATCCAAGATTCGAGGAAACTTGCTCATAAAAAATAATAGTAAATCTGAATATTACAACTTGTTTTTGTCTCAAACACCTAGACTTGCCATTGATTCTAGGGTTTTCTATGTTAAATATACCTCAGAGGAAGATTAATCATATCTATCAATTATTGGATGCTTATTAAATACCAAGTGTGATACTAAGGACTACATATATAATTCTTGCCACAAGCTGTGATAGAGGCATCTTTATGAATTCAACTTTAGAAAAGGAAAACTGAGGTTGTAAATGTTAGTTTTGTTTAAGGTCAAAGTGCTAGAAAATGGTGGCTCTGGAGTTCAAATCTGTCTGCCTCTAGATTAGCTAGCTGCCTGGCCTGCTGTGTTGGACTGAGCCATGTAATTTTCATATTGAATAAGGGACATGTTACCTTCTGCTATGGACTGAATGTGTCCCCTCCAAACCCATATGTTGAAATCCTAACCTTCAATGTGACTGTATTTGGAGGTGGGGGCTTTTGGGAGGAAATTAGATCCTAAGACAGCTCATGAATGGGGTTAATGCCGTTATGAAAACGGCCCCAGAGCGCTTAAGCTCTCTCTTTCTCTTTCTGCTATGTGAGGATACAACTAGAAATTAGCACTCTGCAGCCTAGAAGAGGTCTCTAATCAGAAGCCAAACATGCTGGCATTCTGGCCCTGGACTTCCAGTATCCAGAACTGTGAGAAAACCACTTCTGTTACCTTTGTATTTGGTTATAGCAGCCTGAACACCTACACTTCAACAATGTGTCTCTTGCCTTAGAAAATGGTCCAAACCAAGTCATATCCTCCAGAGATTTTCCATCATGTTTGGAGTCTGGCAGATGATGAGATACTCATGACATTGTTGAACCAAAAGAAACACTCTTGCTTTGCCCTTGCCGGTGAGGTGATACAGGGGAGGAATATCTATGTGTCCTTGTCCTTTAGGATTGCCATTGACATAACCAAGGCTGTGCACACCATCAAAATGTTCAGTGTAGATGTGATTTTTGTAAATTGGTCTTACCTTAGGAAAGAATGAGATGGAATCCTGAAATGTATTTATTTAGCAACTCATACTCAAAAGATTGTATACTATATAATAAAAATTATACTTAAGGACACATATGAGTCACTTTAATGGCCATTTTATTAACCTGAGAACTACAGGTAAGTGTAAGATCCCCTTTATCATAAAAGAAGTCTTTCCATGGAGGATTACGAGTTTATTAAAAATAAAATTTTACATTATGTATTATGCATAGGAGCTATCTTCATAGTGATTAAATGTAAGCAGAAAGGGAAGACTAGAAAAGCAAATGAAATGAAAATGAGGAGAGAGAATTAGGGAAAGAGGCAATGGGGAAATGCAAAAAGGAGACAGGAACACAAATTCAACCTCACTAGGCCTGCATCCTCTACCCTACACCAAAGCAGCTGGCCATATGCAAATCTTCACTCATTTTTTCCCATTTGTTACTGTTGGTCCTTTGATCTAAAAAAGAAAAGGGGTAGAGTTGAGGGCATCAAAGGAAAAACACAGTAGCATCTAGAGAAGTCCTCTCAATCTAGAAGTGCTGATTTGAAAACTGTATACTCCAAGACTCAAATGGTAGGCTGGGAGTGCTTGCTTCTGTGTGGTCTAACTCCCTGCCCTCATCCCTACCAAACCAATCAGCAGGTTGTTCCACTAGAGCTGTTTTAGGCAACTTCTCCCCAGCAGAGTACTCATCCCTCTCCCCATCTAATCAAAGGCTCTTTCTATTCCAAAAATCATAACCTTAGGATTCCCAGTTTTACTGCTTATCTCCCTTCCTCACAGTGTCTGCTTGGTATTTACTACACAAGCAATCAATGGTATTGCCATGTGAGAAGTGGGAGAATAGTCTATATATAAATTTGGAAGTTATAGGTTTTGTACTTACATATTCTAGTAATTTAGTCTCTTTCAGGCATTCACAGTTTAGTTTTAATCACCTTTAGGATGGCTTTCTGATATTTTAACCTGGACCTTCGCGGTTATTTCAATTTTGCTTCTATCCCTGTCTGTAAGCAAGCTATTTCTACTAGTTCTTTGGGACACTGTGGAGAAATAGGTCTTTTTCAGAGTTTCTTGTTCATTTAAGCCTCGTATTAAAACTTTCTCATGGAAGCCGTCTGAATTAAAGTCTGCAGCTCCCCAAATTGCACCCAGACCAATTACATCAGAATCTCTAGGAGTAGGACAGTAGTTTTAAAGCTCCCCCAGGGAATTCTCAGGTGCAACCACTGCACTTGTTCAATTTAGAACCACTGAACTTCAAGCGGAAAATCCTCTTAATTAGCATCTCCTTTTTTTCTAAGCACATTAACTCCAATTAGCACCACTTGCATCCCATTTCTGATCTTGTATTATTTTCTGGTTCTTTCCTTTTTCACAAATCACCTCCATTCATGTGAGAAGCTCAGAATTTCTTCAGTGTGGTAGATTCTAGACTTTGTTTTAGTCAATTCACAAAGGTAATTTGAATAAATTTTATTTTTCTATACAACCTCTGCATTTTCAATAGAAAAATCACTATTTGTGCAAACTTAATAAAATAATTAGATGACATATTTGAATGTATATCTACTGTTATTTGAGTTTCTTTTGCTTGTTTTTAGCAATATTAGGCTGAACAAGAAACCACTTCTAGTGTAACTCACATTTCTAAACATTCTGGATGTTATGTAACAAATACTTTTTAAAACATTGGTGACTAAATTGGTAAAAATTTAAAAAAATAAACTGGTAAAAGTCAAAGAACTGCTTGTAGGACAGAAATGTCAATCAAATAATCAAACATTCTAAAAGAGTAGGTGAAGCATTAAAACCAAAGCTTACCATAGTGATGTCTGCTGATCCCTGGTGGTTTAGTGTGGATTTTAATGGATTATGTATTCTGGGGGCTAGGAGTCTGGGACTCCCAACAGGTGAGAGGTAAGATCTAAAAAATACAAAGCTAAAACCCAAGAAGAGCAGAACTCTAAGTAAAGCAGAGAAATAACTGATCTGCAGATTGAGATGGTAAGGGTGGAAACTCGTCCAAATCTGTCTACTGTCATTTTACTACTTCTTTATCTTTAAAAAACTTCGACCCAGAGATTCAGTTTAAAGGGACCCAGAATTGATATGTCTCTCAGGTAACTGGAGGAAATACATCCACGTATTTTTCTCCTGGAAGATTTTATTTATTTATTTATTTATTTATTTATTTTTTAAGTAAACCCTTATTTTAACACACAATGGAGCTCAAACTCATGACTGGGAGTTCATGAGTCACATATTCTACCAATTGTGCCAACCAGGCACCCCCTCCGAAAGATTTTAACTCAGACCCTGAAGAATTACCACACGTAAAATCCCAAGGAACACAAGCTCAGACACAATTAAAAGATGGGAAATACTTCTGGTGTATTAGCATTAATTATTACAATACCTGTTAGTGTAAATAATTTTTTAAAAATTTTTGAAAAGTAGCTTTCTTTTCTCCATTTTTCTGAGTTTTTTTTAAGTTAGAAACATGTTGAATGTTTGAAATAAACTGGAAATTTGGAAATATTCTCTAGGCTTTTTACTGGGATGACATAAACTTTTCCTTGCATTTCCTTTCTAATTATTTTTCTCATCTGATCATAGTTCACGTAATAAAAATAGTGTGAGATTTGTGAGAGTTTTTTTGTTTTTTTATTATTTTCCCTTAAAATGCTGGATTTACATTGGAAGCAATATTAGGATGCTTAAATATCACTTTCTTTTATTATGTGGAGGGCACTATTCTTTTTTTTTTTTTTTTTAAGATTTTATTTATTTATTTATTTGACACAGAGAGAGATCACAAGTAGGCAGAGAGGCAGGCAGAGAGAGGGGTAAACAGGCTCCCTGCTGAACAGAGAGCCCCATGCGGGGCTTGATGCCGGGCTCTATCCAAGGACCCTGGGATCATGACCTGAGCCAAAGCCAAAGGCGCCACCTAGGCGCCCCATGGAGGGCACTCTTCTAAGCACTCTACACACATTGACTTTTTTTTAGTACTCATAATAACCAGTTTATTATTATTATCCCTATCATATACATGCAAAAAAGGAAGCCCAAAGGGATTAAGCAAGTTGCCCAAAACCTACAGCTATTAAGTATTCAAACCTAGACTGCTGGCTCCTGAATTTCACTCTTGACCTCTATGCTATTACAGCATCTCAGGAAGTTCTTCCATAACTACAATGTAAATTAGGAGTCCTTCCCCTTCTTTGATAGCACTGTTCATTTTTGCCTGAACGTTAGTACAATTTAAAATTATTAATTAATTTAATGTCTGTCTCCTTCTCTAGTCTCTTTCTCTTTGAGAACAGAAACCATTTCATGCCATATTCCTGCCATTTACCCAGATGGCTGGTACACAGAAGGTACTCAATAAATGGTTGAGTGTGGGGCACCTGGGTGGGTGGCTCAGTGGTGTTAAAGCCTCTGCCTTCGGCTCAGGTCATGATGCCAGGGTCCTGGGATAGAGCCCCACCTCGGGCTCTCTGCTCAGCGGGAAGCCTGCTTCCCCCTCTGTCTCTCTACCTGCCTCTCTGCCTACTTGTGATCTCTCTCTGTCAAATAAACAAATAAAATCTAAATAAATAAATAAATAAATAAATAAATGGTTGAGTGAACGAACGCAGGGCACTAGCATAAAAAAGAACGAGAAAAAAAAAGAGAACGAGGAAAAATGTTTCCTTCATGGAGTAAGGTCTCCATCTTGTGGAATTTTAGAATATTGCCATTCAGCACATTTTTAAAATAAGATCAGGTTTTCACAGAACTGATTCTCAAATGCTATTTCCCAGACTTGTACTATGTGTACTTGCACGCATAATCTATAATAATTTTTTAATACCAATTTGTTAAGAAGAGTTACTTCCCTGAGCTACCAATTACGGGCAACTCATGAAGTTAGCAAATCTTGCTATTCACGCAAGAAATGGACAAAAAGAAAGTGCTTAGGCCAGGCTGATTATAAATGCAGGTTATGCACACAGAGTTGTTCCCTCCGCCCACAACCCTTTACCTAAGTGCAGCTCGTTTTCTCTAACGCTAATCTCCAAATGTGGTCAAAGGCTGGAGCTCGAAGACGCCAGTGGGGCCGCTCTTTCCCCACGATTCTATGGTTCTCGGGTTACTCTCGCCACTGAAAACTCTATGGTTCCGGGGCGGGCTGGGAGGCCAGAGTTTGAAAGCCGAGGCGGGAAGATGGTGGCTGCACCTATCACCAGGCCCGGTTTCTCCGGAGCCGGAGGACGCTGGCACTGTGGCTTTCCCTGAGTCGCCGAGAAGAATTCGCAATGAATCTTCCGCGCTGGAGTGGGAAACGGCGGCGTTCAGCATCAAGCTCGGACTCCTTCTCGGGAAGTGGCGGTGACGGCAGTGACAGCCTCCTGTTTCACTCGGGGCCCGTGTTGAGTCCGCCCCCGGGCCTGGGACGCTGTTTGAAGGACCGCGGCCGCCCGCCGGCCGCAGCTACAGGTACTCCCAGGCACTCGGGGGTCCGCGGGCGAGGTGGGCAGCCCAGTGTGGGGAGGTGTAGTTTCAGCACAGAGCTTGTGTGTTTGCACAGCCCACTGAACTTCTACTCCCCTTCTCAGTTTGTGACTCTGGCCTAGCGTGGCAGGTCACTTTCTGTTAGGACATGGACGTGCGGATTGGGCGACAGCCTGGTAGTAATATTCAACTGGTTTGTGAGTCTTTCGACCTTTGCAGAAACAACTTTCTAGTTGGTCAAATCTAGTCACCTATCGGAGGCTCACGCCTCATAGTGCCCAGTACTCCATACAGAGCCTTATACTGGAAGTGCTTTATGTCTGCATATGCTTTATATAGCCTCAGTCCAACACATAGGAACTCCAAAACACAGTGGAAGACTACTGAAGTCGTATGTTAGAATTAGTTCAACTACTAATTTTTTTTTTCTTTCCTGAAAGGGGAATGCAAGCAGACAATTCCTGACGATCAAATAGACAAGTTGCTGTTGGCAAACTGGGGACTTCCTGTAGCGGTTCTGGAGAAATATCACAGTTTGGGTGTAAAAAAGATGTTTGAATGGCAGGCAGAGTGCCTTTTGCTGGGACAAGTCCTGGAAGGAAAGAATTTAGTCTATTCAGGTATTCAAATTTGTGCACATTAATTTCTGTACCACTTTATGACATGAATATGAAGGATACCCTCAAGGTAGTTATGAAGTAGTTTAAAAGGTAGTAGTTATGGGGTAGTTAAAAAGTGAATGAAACAGTGATTTATAACTAGAGAAAGCCTTAAAATATGAAAAGTGGAGTCTCATCATATGCATATTTAAGTTATGCCAATTCCATTATGGTGAGGGTGGGGAGCAAAAAAGCAGACAGTTTAAAGAGAACTATTCTGCTTGCTTTTCCTCTCAACAAACATGTTCCAGGATGAAAGTGCAAGGGAAATGTACATCTGCTCTTCCCCTGGTTGATCTCAGTTGCTTTACAGTGTGTGAACATTATACATTATGTATTTATAAATTGACCATCTTGTACGGGGATGTATACACAAAACCATATGTAATTTACCAAGTAGAAGACTTATATAGGCTTTCAGGGGCAATTCTGACATTCATACTTTTTAAGATTTTTACTCACTGACTTTAGACCTTATCATTTGATAAGATGTGCTTTCTTTGTGTCAGTTTTTTTTGAAGTTGTGAGTCATCCAGAGTTTTCATTATGTCTTTGGCAGATAGTTCTTACTACTTATAATAAATTCAGGCTGTGGAGTCAGATTGGTTGGGTTTGAAAACTGTTACAGTTAATGCCTATGATAATTAATAACTTATTAATAGAAAACACGAGAGAATGCTTAGAAGAGTTGTTGGCATATAGAAGGTACACCATAACTGGTAGTAGTGGTAGAATGGCCTGACCATTTCAACTGCTTAAACCAAAACTCGAGTGTCATTCATATTTCTGGTCACCAGCTTACATCAGTTAATCACCGTGTCCAGTGTGTATCTCAAATATCTTTTTTTTTTTTTTTAAGGTTTATTTATTTAAGAGAGAGAGAGAGCACACACACATGAGAGCGTGAGTGTGCAGGGAGGGGCAGAAAGGGGAGAGAGGGAGAGAATAAGACTCCTCCCTGAGTGTGGGGCCAGACAGGGCCTCAGGCTCACGCCCCGAGATCACGCCCTGAGTGGAAATCAAGAGTTAAATACCCCACCGACTGAGCCACCCAAATGTTTTAATTCTGACTACTCTCTCTTTTTAGGTACACTACCTAGTTCACTATCCTCTTCCTTGTAGACTATGCTCATCTTCTAGATTATGCAATAGCCTTATAACTAGTTTATATTTTTTCTCTGGTTTTGTTTTGCCCTGCTCACAAAGTGATCTTTATAAAGTACAAATATGATCTTAACACACCTTTTCATAGAACTCAGTAGTCACTCTACATTGCTTTCAGGATAAATTCTAAATTCCTTACATGGTGGGATTATAAAATTCTTTTTCATGTGACATGTTCATATCTCTTCTCTAACTCTTTTTTTTTTAATTTTAAAGATTTTATTTATTTATTTGACAGATAGAGATCACAAGTAGGCAGAGAGGCAGGCAGAGAGAGAGGAAGAAGCAGGCTCCCTGTGGAGCAGAGAGCCCGATGTGGGGCTCGATCCCAGGACACTGGGATCATGACCTGAGCCGAAGGCAGAGGCTTTAACCCACTGAGCCACCCAGGCGCCCCTCTCTTCTCTAACTCTTCCTGGTTTTATTTCAGGCTTACTAAATTACCATCCTTTGGACTTAGCAGGCTTAGCCTTTGCACATGCTGTTTCTTTTGCTTGGCATTCCTTTCCTCTTCCCTTCTCTTCTCCCAAGTTGCATTTCCTTTCCATAAACTTCATTATAGCTCTTCTCTCTCAGCTTCTATCATGGTTTTTACCACAATATATTAAACTCGTTTATCTCCTTCCTCAAAGCAGGGCTTTTAATCATTCAGTACTTAAAGGAAAGGATCATTAGATACAAGCTAGGGACTCAGTATTTATCATTTATTGTTCATAAAAGGATTTGTTTAAGAATTCTCTGTTTTCAGTGTGAGGCTCTCTAGAGCACTGGTTTGAAGTCAGCGACATTTAAGTGAATAAAGTTTTCAGTTGCTAGTAGGGGCCTTAATGATACTTTAGTCTAAGGCTCTGTAGTTACTGAATTTGGTTTAAAACATTTATTAATACAATATGTTAAATATTCTTTTTGTAATAACCTGTGAAATAACATGTTTTAGCTCCTACCAGTGCTGGGAAGACTCTTGTTGCTGAATTACTTATGTTGAAGCGAGTTTTGGAAATGCGGAAGAAAGCTTTGTTTATTCTTCCCTTTGTCTCTGTGGCTAAAGAGAAGAAATACTATCTTCAGGTAATGTTCTTATACTAAGAACATTATTGTAATAAGATCTATTACTGGCAGCTGTGTTAATAAAAGTTTCTTTTGTTGCATCCCAAAGTAGCTTTAAAAGTTGGCCATTGATGAAGATAAACTTTTTATTATTTATATAAAAGGAGAAGGGGTCATTAAATCAAAAGAGTAATTGAAAGTTGTGTTAAAATTTATAAACTTTTCCTTAGGAAGTAAACAGAATACTTCAATTAGTATATAAACATATAAATTAAAAAACAGCATTTTAACTGAATAGCAGGATTAGAATGAAGCATGGAAAGGAAAGAGTGTTTAAGGATGCATATCCTATCTTGAGGGCCATTTGGGAGTAGTTGGGGGAAGAAGAAACAGATCCATTGGTGCTTAGGTAAAACTTCAGGCCTGTGGTTTGTTCTCTGCAAAAATGAATAATAACATTTTTCATTAGTATGATACTCCCTGGTTTTTAAGGCGTTTTTACAACTACAGTGTTACATTAAATAAAATACATTTACTGTTGTGATTTCTGCAGTGAAAAAATGTGTTGGAATGGCAAGACTATTAAACTGGTGGTCCAAAAAATCTGGGTTCTAGTCCCAGTTTTGCCATTAACTGTGTCTTCAGGCCAGGCACATAATCTCCTGGACCTTAGTATTTTCATTGGTAAAAAGGACTTTAACCCTAATATTATGGGTTAACTCAATAACACTCAGAAACTTTTTACTGAATGAACAGCTCTAAAGTTCTATGGTTCTATAAATCTTTTTAACAGTTATTTCAGAGGCCAAATAGCCAACAAAGCTGGTCCTACATGGTAACATCCTCTCAACTTAGACCAAAGTAACAAAATGATGAAAGGATCCTTTTTATTGAGAAGGTATGTTAGTTACAAGTAAAACTACCAAAAAAAAAAAAATTAACATCAAGGTCCCACTGCATTTGACTTTTGAAAAGTTCCATTGTATAAAAGATTGTGGGATAATAAGAATAATTTTTTCATGAAGTATAAATTTGTTCCTTAAAGTGTTACATTTGTGTTTAAAAACAGAGCTAGTTTCTTGCATGTTTATTAGATTAAAAATTGAGTGCTTTAGTTTTTTTTTCAAGTTTTAATTTCTATAACTCTTGGAAGTGCTTTATAAATGTAATCGTTAAAATGGCATACTTCTATTTGACTCTGTCTTAACAGAAAATCTCTGTTCTGTGTTTTGTCAGTTCTAAACTTCATATTTTTATCATGTGATTCTAAAAACAAAAACAAAACAAAAACCAGTGTGTCCTGGCCAGGAACAATCTACAGTAATCTAGTAAATATCTTTGGATACTTATGTCTGTATTCTGGGATAGAACCAATCTATAATTCATGAATTTCAAGTATTTTTACTTGTATTATTCCTTTTTACTCAATTCAGAGTCTGTTTCAGGAAGTAGGCATAAATGTGGATGGTTATATGGGCAGTGCCTCTCCGACAGGGCATTTCTCTTCCTTGGATATTGCTGTCTGCACAATTGAGAGAGCCAATGGTCTGATCAATCGCCTCATAGAGGAAAATAAGATGGATCTTTTAGGTAAGAAAAGTAGGAAATAAGCAAATATTTTCTGTTGCTATTTTTTGAAGGAATGGAATGGCTGTTATGATTTCTATAGTCCCATTTTTTGTTATGATTTCTATAGTCCCATTTTTTTCTTATTGAGAATTGGCATCTGTAATGTTAGGAACTCTGTGTTTTAAAAAAAAAAAAAGTTTCATGTCCTGCTTGCTGCTATTGACTATTTCCCTGTATGTTTGCACTTTACAAAACACAGAGGAATATCCTTGAGCCCTCAAGTCATTTCTCATTGCTTCTTTTCTGTCTGAACTTTACTGACTGAAGGAAGCATGCTGGAGCTGGTTCTGCCATATCTGCAGTTAGTGTGTTTTCATTATCATATTCTGGTGCCAAGATAGCTAGATTTGGTCTTTACTTGGAGGTTACCATTTAGCAGGGAAGTGGTATGAAGCTATAGAAACTGACATTTGTTCCTTTGGAACTCTGTGAAGGCTTTCTACCTTAATGCTTTTTTTTTTTTTTTTTTTTTTTAAACCACTTAGGAAAGTCTATGTAGAGGTAGCAACCGGAATAGAATAGTTGTAGCATCAGCAAAAGCAGCAAGAATATCGGTTAGCTACTCATTGAGATTCTGATGAACTTAAACGGTAAAACTGGGTAGAGTGGGAGTGAGGAATGAAATCAAAACTTAATAAGACATGGCTCTGCTCTATAAAGCTTAGAGAGAGAAATCAAATTCATCAGTTTGTATCAGAATTGTCTTATCACTTGTGACCCCATTAGATTTTAAATAAGATTGCAATAGAATCTTATAAAATGTGATATCCAGTATACCTAACACAGTGCCTGGCACAGATTCTTTTTGAATGACTGACTGAGTGAATAAATTCTGAAATAACTTTTCAGATAGCTTACTGATAAGGAAAAGGAGTATCATGTGCCATTAGGAAATGGGTTTGAAAGATCTTGATTTAGGTGGGGAGGATTTGTTGGGGGCGGGGGGATACCAGTGCCTGTGAAAACCATAATCTTATGGCTATGTTTAAAGAAGGCATTGGTTGATACTAAATTTTCAGTACTTCTTGAGCATTATTCCAAGTGCATAGACTGGTTTGATTCTCCAAGTAGTGGAGAAGAGGATTCTGGTATACAAACATATTTATGTTTCGTAGTGGGGTGATTCACTAGCCTATTATCATCAAACAAAAACATCCTTAAAATAATTTCTTTCTTCTTGATCTGATTTTGTTGTTCTAAGCAACTTTCTAACATCAGTATGGTTAGTTGCCCTGGTGTTTTACCCCATAGAAAAGACAATACACTGAATAACTATCTTAGGTGTATTTGATATCTCATTGTACATATATTTATACAAAGTTGCCAATATAGAAGTATCTGAGCAATGAGAGGCAGTTTCCTCTGAGTTAGCTAATCCTTGATTTTTAGATCCAGAATACAATATAGTTGGACCACTTAAGATGTCTGAAATGTCTTGAGAAGGGATTGTCCATTATGTGAAATTTGATTTTTGTTTTATGGTTAGAAATTTGTATCACCTGCAATATATTGTAGTAATGACAGCTACATACTATATAAGATGCTGAGTCTTTTAAAATTTTTATTGAAATTGTTAAATTTTGTGAAACCTAGTATCTGGACAATCTCTTTAGGAATGGTGGTTGTGGATGAATTGCATATGCTGGGAGACTCTCACCGAGGGTATCTGCTGGAACTTTTACTCACTAAGATTTGCTATATTACTCACAAGTCAACATCTTGGTGAGTACCTGAAATAACTGAGTTCCTGAGATTCTTTTTTTTTTTTTAATTTTATTTATTTATTTGAGAGAGAGAGATGACAAGCAGGCAGAGAGGCAGGCAGAGAGAGAGGGGGAAGCAGGCTCCCGGCTGAGCAGAGAGCCCGATGCGGGGCCTGACCCCAGGACCCCGAGATCACGACCCGGGCCGAAGGCAGAGGCCCAACCCACCGAGCCACCCAGGCGCCCCAGTTCCTGAGATTCTAAGCAATGCTAAGGAAGTATTTGCAAAAGTGCATAGTAAGTATGAATTAAATAAATTAAAGAAGGACAATAATACCTATTTAGAACAAACTCAGGTATAGCAGTTCATTTTTGTTCCAAAAGAAGTACTTAAGATTGAGAGTGATTTTAGATGATTTTTATAACATTTTAAAATTTTAGGTTCACCGTTTTTATGATAAAATTTTAAAAAATTCAGTTTTTGTATTTGCCAGTTATACATCATTCTATTTAAGCAATCAAGACTAATTTTGAAAAATAGCATTTTTTTATCCCCTCCTTCACAGAGGCAACTACTTTCAACTCTAACAGCTTTTAAAAAAAATATTTACAATGTTATTTCTAAATATAGCCACTGTGTTTTTAGTTTTACACATTATATACTACTTATTATGAAAGATGAAGACCAAGCTCCTCTTTAAAATCTTTACTCACCCAACCCAATCTCCTCCCACTTGACCCCACAGTCTCTCCTTGTCCTCTCATAATCTTCCCATTCTCCAAATACTGTTGTATCATAATTTTTATCAGATCAATATTTAATGTTAGACAGTTATGGCTATATAAATGCCTTTGCCAACTGAAGCATGTGGTATATTATGATTACTTTTATCTTCAAAATAACTTTTTTTTCTCTGAAATTAATAAATATCTTTTTTGTTTGATGGCTTGGTTTGCTGTGTCCTTTTCACTGATTGATCCCCAGCCTCTTTCCCATTTACGTAAATCTCCATCCAATATGTTTCAACACATTTGCTATTCTACCAAATTCATCTTCTTGAAGTTTCTCCAAAAGACTTCTGAATTATTCCAATCTGGATAGGTGGGTAAACTATATATGTGCTGCATAGTACTTATTTTAGGATCTTTCTTTATCATTCATTCCTATTGCTTTATGCTTGGGACAGTGTCCCCCTTTTTTAGATAACATTTTTTTTTTCTTGATTTACTTCCTCATTTTGGTGTGGACATCTTCCAGGAATTCTACTTTATTTTAGTGTACAGTCTATTCATGATTTTTTTTTGAAAGTTTGCATATCTGAAAATGCCTTATGGTTATTTCATAGATTGCCCAGGTATAGAAGTCAAGATTTTATGATGCTTATCCTTTATCCTTTGTATAAAATTTTTTAATTCACTCTGGGAGGTTTTAGGGGCTCCTTTTCTTCCTCAGTGTTGTGAAATTTCACACCGATGTGTCTTGGTGTTTCATTTTTGTTCATTGTGTTGGGTGCACAATAGATTCTTTCAATCTGGGAGCTCTTATATTTCTGTTTAGGGAGATTTAACACCTCTTTTTCAGTATATGAGAAAACATGGAGATAATTGTTTACATACCAGATCAGTAGGGATATAGAATATAAGACTAAAGCAGGTAACAAATTTGACCAAATGGATGTATGTAGAAGAATTACCAAATAAAAGCATAATATATGTTCTTTTCAGTGTGCATAGTAAAACTTCACTATATCCTGGGCCATAAAGCAATACATTTTAAAGGATTTAAGTATTTTAAAATATAATCTCTGACAAATGGAATTACACTAAAAAATAAGTGTAGGAGAGGCATACCTAGAACATGTCCCCTGGAAATTGGGACATCCATTTTTACCCATTTTGGGTCAAAAAATAATCACAGTAGAAATTGGAAGATAGTTTGAATTGAAAGTACATCTTCTAACAAAACTTGTGAAATGCAGCTGAAGTTTAAAGGGGATAGTATAAAGTGCATGTATTACTGAAGAAGAGAGACTGAAAAATTAATGTATTATTCATCTCAAGAACTTAGAGTAGTAAAATAATGCCACAGAAAGTAGAAGGAAAGAAATAATAAAGACAAGAGCAAAAATTAATGAAAGAAGGAAGTCATTATCCAGAACTTTCAAGTAATTCAACAAATCAAGAA
Organism: Martes martes; assembly: GCF_963455335.1. Taxonomy (NCBI): domain Eukaryota; kingdom Metazoa; phylum Chordata; class Mammalia; order Carnivora; family Mustelidae; genus Martes; species Martes martes. The sequence continues at coordinate 121,082,423 of NC_137888.1, forward strand.
GAGAAAACCCTATATATCAATGGGCAAACACCTTCAATGGGCATTTTTTTTAAATTAACATATATTATTAGCCCCAGGGGTACAGGTCTGTGAATTGCCAGGTTTACACACTTTACAGCACTCACCAAAGCACATACTGTCCCCAATGTCCATAAACCCACCAACCTCCCCTCCCCCGCCCCCGCCACTGCCGCAACCCTCAGTTTGTTTTGTGAGATTAAGAGTCTCTTATGGTTTCTCTCCCTCCCGATCCCATCTTGTTTCATTTATTCTTTTCCTACCCTCAACAAGCACTTATAAGATGGTATCCAGATGGTCCATAATCATGAAATGATACTTAATCTCATTAGTAATTAAGGCAATATAAACTACTACTTCAAAGAGATATTATGACACACTCTCCAAAATAGCTAACATTAAAAAGATGGACAATACTAAGTGGTGACAAGATGTGGAACAATGAAACACATATGGATCACGGAGATACTTTAGTACAGTCTCTTTGGAAAACAGTTCGACATCAATAAAACTGAAGATGATCTATAACCCAGTAATTTTACTTCTAGGTATACACCTTAAAAATGTATGGGTGTATGTACCCAAGGACATGACCAAGAATATTGTTAGCAGCACTATTTGAAACTAATACTATGTATCTTTGAACATCATTTTCATTTGTATTCCACAGCCAGGCAAATTTAGCCAGTCCTCTATCTAATGCCGTGCAGATTGTTGGCATGAGTGCTACTCTTCCTAATTTGGAGATTGTAGCTTCCTGGTTGAATGCTGAACTCTACCACACCGACTTTCGTCCTGTACCACTGTTAGAGTCAGTAAAAATTGGAAATTCTATATATGACTCTTCAATGAAGCTTGTGAGGGAATTTCAGCCCAATCTACAAGTAAAGGTAAATCAGTATTTTTACATCATTATTCCTGGTACTTTGTGTTTGATTGCATTTTCTAGAAGTTAACTTTTTTTTTGAGTTATATAAATTAGGGGTTGCAATGCAGTTGAATATGCTTTACATATCCATTAGAAGGATTATTAATGCCAAGCTAATGGTTTCATCTTAAATAATTGGTAGTGATGGTGAGAGAAGAAATACAGTTGTGCCTTCAATTTATTTATTTATTTTTAAAGGTTTTATTTATTTATTTGACAGAGAGAAAGAGAGAGAAAGAGAGCACAAGCAGAGGGAGAGGCAGGCAGAGGCAGAGGGAGAAGCAGGTTGCCCACTGAGTAGGAAGCTGGAAATGGGGGTTGATCCCAGGACCCTGGGATCATGACCTGAGAGGAAGGCAGGTGCTTAACCAACAGAGCCACACAGATGCCCAGTTGTGCCTTCAATTTATATGATTATCTTTTCCAATAAGTGTAATAGGAGATAATATAAATAATAAAAAATACTTAATTTTGTAGATTTTTCTTTTTAACTGGGAGAAGATTTTCTTATGGCTTAGTTTACACTGAGCACTAATGTGGAAAATTAACTTTTGTTGAGTAGTAGGTATAATATATAGTAAAAGAGAAAAACATTTTTGGAGTCAGACCTACCTCTGGTACATAACGAAGATACTTGATAATGTGGATACTATTTGAATCACAAAAGCTCTCTGAATATACTATCTTATCTGTACATTGGGATGTAATACTTATTCTAGGAGTGAAGGATGGTGTTAAAAAAGTGGCATCTAGGAAATACTTAATAAATTATAAATTCCCTCACACACCCATAAACACTTAAGAAATTTTAGTTCACAGTATTTTTTTAAGTCTGATTCTTCAATCCTGAGGTTAAAAAACTGACTCATCATCTGTGGAGTGGGACATCTCTTCCTGCGTAGAGCTGTGCCTCTGAATACGGAAAAAGCTGGAGTTGGAAATAAGTTCATGTGTTTCAGTTCTGTCTTAGGCATTTGTAGCCTCTATATGTCTGGCATGGAATCTTATTCAGTTGGTTTGCTCTGTACCCCAAATTTTACCAGACTGTGCCTTGGTTACCTGAGCAAATATGTAAGAGCATTCATTTACTCTACTGTTAATCTTTTTCTATTGCTATGTCTCTGCCTTCACCCTGTTTGAATCACTTTAAACTCTTACCTGGATTATTGAAATAGTCTGCTAATTGAGCTCTCTGCTTCCTACCTTTTCCCTTTCAGTCTATACTTAAATCGGGAGCTAATGATCTATTTAACATGAACATCAGATCACATAACCATTATGTTCCCACATTTGAAATGGTTCCTTGTTTCCTTTAGAATGAAAGCCAGCCTCTTTTTGTAGTCTAGTAAGACATTACATGATCTGTTCCCACCCCCTTAGTGCTTTGACCTTACCTACTACTTTCTTTCTTATTCCCTCCACAGCCTCTTTGCTGTTCTAAAATACGCCAAGAATCTTTCATCTCTGGTTCTTTCTTTCTGGAATGCTTTCCCCCCAGGCATTAGTATGGATTACTCTTTTACCTTTGGACATTTACTCAAAGTCACTTTCTTAGTGACTTTCTTAGTGGCCACCTTATCTAAATTACAGCGTCCTCCACTTCCTGGTCCCTATTTTCCATTTTCTTTTTCTTTTTATCACTTTTCAAAATTCTGTGTTTTACTTTTCTTGTTTTTGTTATTATCTATCCCTTCCTACTGGCATAGTAACACTTTGAGGGCAGAGCTTTTTTTCTACTTTATTCTTTATCCCCAGTGCCTAGGACAATATCTGGTACATAGTAAATGTTTGTTCATTGAGTGAAGGGATGGATGAATTAATTAATTCAGTTAAACACCCCTTCCAGTTTTGAGAACTCACTGGGCTACCACATAGTATTTACATATGCTTTATTCTGCCTGAAATTTTTCCAGTGTCCGCCAGTTACCTTTCATTGAAATAACACCTCCCCTCCTTCATATCTCAGCTAGATAATTTTTCCAGAGAAAACTCTTTGATTTTTTGGTCAAATTTATGTCAAATATGAGGCTTCATAACATCCTAAAATTCTTTTATAGTACATCTAGTAATTGTATTTTACATTTATTTGTTTTGTACTTTAATACATTTCCCCAACAAGACCTAACCACCTTAAAGACAGGACCTTGATTTTCTTTTGCTTACCATGATATCCCCATTGGCTGAGGGTTCGAAGTCAATAAATACTAGATGAATTAATCAACATATTTCCTTTCACCTTGCATTATAAGGAAGTGTATTTCTTTTTTTCTCTTCTTGTTTTTTCTTTGTTATTGACTTTGTAATTGGTTTTTATTATGCCTTTCAATAGAAGAAATCTTGAAGCAAAATGAGTGAGTGGCTTTAAACTAATGTGAAAATGTTTTGAAAGGACCATTAAGTGACTATTTCTCTTTCTTCCTTAGGGAGATGAGGACCATGTTGTTAGTTTATGTTATGAGACCATTTGTGATAACCATTCAGTATTGCTTTTCTGTCCATCAAAGAAATGGTGTGAGAAGTTGGCAGATAGCATTGCCCGTGAGTTTTATAATCTACACCATCAAGCTAAGGGTAAGTTACTGATGGAAATGAAAGCTTCTATACTCAGTACATTTGCTTGAAAGTACTGTAATGAGTATATAAATAAAGCATGGCTCTTTTTGATCATTGTACCACCTGCCCACTGAACACTCCTTTACAAAACAATGCTTTTGTGACTAATCCTCTCCTTATCCTCATGATAGACAACGTATACACACACTCAGGCTAACCTTAAGATTTTTAAAATACTGGTTTTATACAGGCATATACTAAGATTCTTCATCTAGGATCCATGGGCTTTGAGATATTGATCTTTGAAACCCCTAAATTATATCTGGAACATCATATACACACATTTTTCTGGAGAAATCAGACATATCTTTCTTTATATTTCCAAAGCCTAAAAAAGAATTACACATATGTATATATATATAAACACATGTATTTTAAAATCAGCTTTATTGGGGTGCCTGGGTGGCTCAGTCTGTTAAGCGTCTGCCTTTGGCTCAGGTCATGGTCCCAGGGTCCTGGGATCAAGTCCTGCATGGGGCTCCCTGCTCAGTGGTGAGCCTGCTTCTCTCTCTTCCTCTGCTGCTGCTTCTGCTTTTGCTCTCACTCATGCTCTCTCTCTCAAAGTAAAATAAAATAAAATCTTAAAAAAATAAAATCATCTTTTTTGAGGTGTAATTTATATATAATGTACCCATTTGAAGTGTATAATTTAATGAATTTAACAAATGTATACACTTATTTAACCCCCACCAGTAATGAACCTACAGAACATTTCTATCACCCATTTAAAATGTAATCTTTGCTCTTTAGCTATCAATCTCCTCTCTACTCTGAGCCCCCGGCAAGTGACCTGCTTTTTGTTACTCTAGATTAGTTGTGCCATTCCTAAGAATTTCATATAAATAAAATCATATATGATGTATGTGTGTTGTATGTTTGGCTTCTTTCAGCATGGTATTTTTAAGATTTGCCAGATTTTTATGTTTATCTATTTGTTTTCTATTGCTGAGTAGTGATTAATGTAATGGCTATAACCATTAGTATATATTTTACTGATTCTAGGATGAGCACTGTTCCCTCACTACTTTTGCTAGCCTGTGGTCCCTTGGGGTCCCTACACAGATGAGTGTAGGGAAGACAGAAACCAACCAGTTCTGGTCACAGAATATTAGGATATTTTATGATTTCATTGGAATCCTGAGGATTGGTGATAGATACCTCAAGCTTAGCTCCAATAAGTAAACTTTGCTTGAAGTTTTATTTGATAGGCTCCAGCCCAACATTATAATATCTCTTTTATTTCCCTCCTAATTGATGTTTTCTATACTGTGCCATTTATATTCCTTATGTTGTACCATAATTACTTAAATTCCTTTGATAATCAGAAGGATTATTATTATTTTCTTTGCTTGAGATTCTGTTACTTTGATTTACAGCAAGGTTTCCCAAATCCTAGTGCTTGGACTGGAGTCTGGGCTATAATGAAATTTTCACCAGAAAAATAAGGATACGACTGTGTTTTTTTGTAAAGCTGAAGTTTAAATTCTGAAATTACCCTACTAATTTTTTTATGTTAAAATGACTTTTCTATTGAAATAAAGGTACTGATCAATGGTAGTTTTTAAAAATTTTAAATTGTGCTTAGCATAATATAACATTGGCAACCCCTGTGGGTCCTTAAAATTTTAAGGAAAGTTTACCTAAAATATTTTTAAGAATATATATGTTTAAATTTTATCAGAGGCTTACTAGTTCAGAAATCCAAGAGCTTGGGAAATTCTTTTTTTTTTTTTTAAGATTTTATTTATTTATTTGACACACACAGAGAGAAATCACAAGTAGGCCAGAGAGGCAGACAGAGAGAGATAGGGAAGCAGACTCTCTGCTGAGCAGAGAGCCTGATGCAGGACTCGATTCCAGAACCCTGAGATCATGACCTGAGCCGAAGGCAGAGGCTTAACCCACTGAGCCACCCAGGCACCCAAGTTTGGGAAATTCTTTAAAGAAAACATAGTTCCTGCATCTAAGAAAGTTGATGTCTTACTAGGGGAGCAATTTACAGAGAGACAAAGACAGAAGATAATGGGTGGCTAACTATCACATGGGTGGCAAAGAGGCTAGAATAATTGTCACATAGAAATACGCTCCTAGGTGCTTCTGACTCTGCTGGTTTGTGGGACAAACTTTGAGCAAGCATTTTGATTTTTAGACTATGAATGGTAGTATCTGTAATCCTTTCCTTCCTCAGCTGGGTCCTTTGATCACCTCTTGTGGGCTTGGTCTTACCCTAACACAGTGCTTCTTAAACTTTGGTGCCCATTAGAATCATCTGGGGAGATTTTAAAATTTCTGTGTTCAGGTTGCATCCTGTTGCAGCACAATGCCTAGGAATCAGAGCCAGGCATAAGTATTTTTAAAAGATGGCCTGCTAATTATTATGTATAGTAGTTTTAGAAGCATTATCCTAATATTTAGCTCTGTCGATGACTTAGGCAGATAGCACTTAAAGAGGTCCAGCAAGAAGTGAACAGTGTTGATATTTTTTTCTGTGACAGGATTGGTAAGATCATCTGAACTTCCACCAGTGATACTGGAACAAAAGGGTCTCCTAGAAGTGATGGATCAGTTAAAACGTTCACCTTCAGGACTGGACTCTGTATTACAAAAAACTGTACCATGGGGAGTAGCATTTCATCATGCAGGTATCCATATTTATAATCTGTTATTAAGAAGTCCCCCTAAAAATCTTCGTAATTTCTTCATTTTTTATTTCTGTGCATTTGATTTCTTGTAAAACCACACCACTTTTAGATTTCATTTTAAGAAGTGTGTGATTAAACAAGAAAAACATATTTAGTTTACTTATCTATTGTGTGTATATATATATAGTCACACACACACACACACACACATGCACATACCAGATAAAGGCATTTTTTATACCATTGGGGAAGTTAATTCTAAAACTGTTACTTTTCTACACTTTGTTTCCTTAAAATTCAGGTTAGACAGGTACTTGCTGCCCTAATTTTATGCTACTCTGAATGTTTCCTCTTATCTCACAGGGTATTGAAATATTCTTACAAATATATCAAAATCAAATTAATTTTAGACATTATCATATTGTGCTTGGAGAGGGCTAGAAGTGCTTAAAAATCATCTGATTGTCAAAAATGCGAGGATTATGCAGTCACTAAATTAAATAACTTCTTTCAGGGAGTGGTCTGTCTGTGACATATGTGCTAAGGATATGGTTAAGAATATATAGTTTCTTCTGGGTCCAGAAGAAAGAAACTGTTTTGCACAATACACAAAAATAAATTCAAAATTCATGAAAGACCTAAATGTGAGACAGAATGCCATCAGAATCCTAGAGAAGAACATAGGCATGAACCTCGTTGACCTGGGCTGTAGCAACTTCTTACTAGATGTGTCTGGAAGCAGGGGAAACAAAAGGAAAAATGAATTATTGGGGCTTCATCAAGATAAAGAGCTTCTGTACAGTGAAGGAAACAATCAACAAAACTAGAAAGCAACCTTTAGAATGGGAGAAGATATTTGCAAATGACGTATCTTTTTTTTTTTTTTTAAAGATTTTTATTTATTTATTTGATAGAGAGATAGAGAGAACACAAGTAGACAGAGCGGCAGGCAGAGGGAGAGGGAGAAGCAGGATCTCCACTGAGCAGGGCGCCCTGTGTGGGCCTCAATCCCAGGACCCTGGGATCATGACTTAAGCCGAAGGCAGCTGCTTAACCAACTGAGCCACCCAGGTGCCCTCAAATGACATATCTGTTAAAGGATTAGTATCCAAAATCTAAAGAATTTATCCAACTCAACACCCAAAAAACAAATAATCTAGTTAAGAAATGGGCAGAAGACATGACCAGATATTTTTCCCAAGAAGACATCCGGATGGCTATCAGACACATGAAAAGCTGCTCAACATCACTCATCATCAGGGAAATACAAATCAAAACCACGGTGAGATACCTATCTGGATGGCGAAAATTAACAACACAAGGAAACAACAGATGTTGGCAAGGATTCAGAGAAAGGGGAATGCAAACTGTTGATGGGAATGCAAACTGGTACAGCCCTTCTGGAAAACAGTATGGAAGTTCCTAAAAAACTTAAAAATGGAACTGCCCTGTGACCCAGCAATTGCACTACCAGGTAGTTACCTAAAGGGTTCAAAATACAAATTTGAAGAGGTACATGCATGCTGATATTTATGGCAGCATTATCAACAAATAACCAAACTATGGAGAGAGCCCAAATGTCCATCAACTGATGAATAGATTAAGAAGGTGCGGTATGTATATACACACGCACGTGCGCATGCACACGTACATATATGTATACATGTGTACATATACATATATATGTATGTACACACAATGGAATGTTACTCAGCCATCAAAAAGAAAGAAATCTTGCAATGACATGGAAGAAGCTAGATTATATTATGCTAAGCAAAAATAAGGCAGTCAGAGAAAGGCAAATACTGTATGGTTTCACTCATATATGGAATTTAAAAGATGAAACATGAACATAGGGCAAGGGGAAAAAAAAGAGGGAGGAAAACCATAAGAGACTCTTAGCTATAGAGAACAAACTGAGGGTTGAGACAGAGTTGGGTGGGGGATGGGCTAGATGGGTAATGGGTATTAAGTAGGTATTATAGTGTGGTATGTGGGTGATGAATCACTAAATTCTACTCCTGAAACCTATATTACACTCTATGTTAATTAGAATTTAAATAAAAATTTGAAAAGAAAAAAAAGTATAGTTTCTAAAATTGTGAATTTAACCTTTTCAATTTATTTACATTTTTATTATGCATACATGAATATATTTTAAAATATATGTATATATATGTATATGTATACAAACATATAGAAGAATATTTTTATTGTATATAACTTATGAGGCATACCAATAAAGTGACTCATCACCTAAATTACAAACTCAGTCCTTTTGATTTTTTAAATAAAATTTAAAAATAAGCCAGGTAAGTATATATTCTTTATGCTGTTTTTCATTTACTTGTGTATTTATTCTTCAGCACTTTTTTATGCTTAAATGTGATGCATAAGCCATATCTCTACCCTCAATGACTTCATTGTCTAGAACTGGAGTCAACAAACTAGTCTGCTGGTCCAATCCAGCAGATTTTTGTAGATAAAGTTGTATTGGAACACAATCATGCTTGTTTGTTCTGTGGCTGCTATCATGTGACAGTGGTAGGGTTGAGTAGTTGCAATAGAGACCATCTGTCCTGCAAAGCCTAAAATGCTTACAGAAAAAGTTTGCCAACCCATGGTCTAGAAGATGAGATAAAAGTATTTTAGGGGTGGCAGATTATACTCTTAAAAAGTTAGACCATGGTGACTTCTTTGTTTATAGTCATAACAATAGCTTGAAAAAAACTTTAGAGGTTTGTAGTAGATTCCCAGATATATTTGTAAGTGATCAAGTATGATATTTCTGTTATATTCATTAGTAAATATATGTTATTATAACTTCCTTTTGTTAGGTCTTACTTTTGAGGAGAGGGATATCATTGAAGGAGCCTTCCGTCAAGGTCAGATTCGGGTTTTGGCAGCAACTTCTACTCTTTCATCTGGAGTGAATCTACCAGCACGTCGTGTAATTATTCGGACTCCTATTTTCAGTGGTCAACCTCTAGATATTCTTACTTATAAGCAGATGGTTGGTCGTGCTGGCAGGAAAGGGGTAGACACAGTAGGTGAGTGAATTTGAATTTAATTGTAATAGCATTGCTGAAGGACTGTGTCAGTCTAATTGAAATTTGACTAGTGCCTGGCAACTCATTTCCTATCATGCTTCATTTGTTATCCAAAGCACTAATGTCATGTTTTGCTTTACTTAATATATAATGAATATAAGTTATAATTTTCATATATCAACCATTGATTTTCTATTAATGTAAAATTAAAATTTTCTTTACCTTATGTACAGTGAAATGATTCAATATTCTAGCCAAAATGACTTATCACACTAACTAAAAGATGATTTTTAATTTTCAGTATATTCTACTGCTAATGAAGGAAGTAATTTTCATGGGCTTTAGTTCTGCTTGGGTGGCTGGTCTAAGACTTCAAATAAGGATGCTGAGAGCTGGGAAATACTCTCAGAGTTTGGGAATAGAAATGTTTTCTCTCTAAATTGGTGCTGATTCTGAAAACAACTTTTTTAGTTTCTTGTGTCAATAAGTAATGATAACCTTACCACAAACCAGACAGAAGTTTTGTCTTAAGCAATGGGGTAGAGGTTTGTTTAATTAAATATCAAGATAGCAGCAAATACTTTTTCTAATGTGGTACATTATTTTGGGTGTGGCAAGATTGTTATAAGTCTTATAACATTAAAGAACTTTCAGAGGAACATTCTCTGTCATTCCGTATTCTCCGGGATGTAGTTTATTGACTCCTGTATTATATACCATATGTCAAACAGACAAACAGTTCTGTGGCTGCTGAAGAGAAAGTAGAGTATCTAGGAGAAAAGGGAAAGTCTTAATGGGAAAGTAAGTGGGATATTCTGGGTGCAAAAAGCTGGATAGTATCTGAGGAAGTGACTTTTTTAGAATAATTTGACTTTGTCATCACATCATCATTTCAACCATCAGGAAGGGAAGATTAGGAAGTAAAGGACACAGCCTACCCCTTAAGGGCACTTCCCAGGAGTTGCACTAAATATTTCTCCTCACATACAATCAGGGAGAACTTATCACACAGTTACTTTCCCCAACTGCAAGGGAGACCATATGCCCAACTAACATATAGATATTTTATTAAAGGAAAAATGAAGGGCACCTGGATGGCTTAGTTTGCTAGGCAACTGCCTTCAGCTCAGGTCATGATCCTGGAGTCCTGAGATCGAGTCCTCCATGGGGCTCCTGGCTCAGCAGGGAGCCTGCTTCTCCCTCTGACCCTCTCCCCTCTCTTGCTGTTTCTCTCTCTCTCTCTCTCTCTCTCTCTCTCTCTCGGAGTCCTGAGATCGAGTCCTCCATTGGGCTCTTGGCTCAGCAGGGAGCCTGCTTCTCCCTCTGACCCTCTCCCCTCTCTTGCTCTTTCTCACTCTCTCTCTCTCATTCACTCAAATAAATAAATAAATAAAACCTAAAAAAAAAAAAAAAAGTAAAAATGAAAGAGCAGCTGTCTGTTTCAGCCCTAGTAACAAATGATTCATCTACCTGTAATCCCTTCAGGGTCATTGGGCTGCCTATCTTTTAAAACCTAAAAATTCTAACAATTAAAAAAAATCTTCCAACTCATTGGATTTCCCCAATTAGAGACATCAGAGAAGTTTATCCTGCTTCTGTCTCTTACTTTATGTATAAAATATGCAGGTTACATGTGTTTAAAGAAGGCTGGAGAAAGACACTAAAACATTTCCTATTCCTACTTGCTTCCCCTTGTTCTTTCCTCAAATGATTTCTTAGTAGACTTGCAACTCTGGAGAGTGAAGTGTAAGTTCATCTTATATAGCTGCTTTTCTTTTAGGGTCAGAGGGTCTTTGAGGTAATACAGAAGATAAGGAGGTTTTGTTTGCCTTCCTACATTAGCTTGTACTTCTCTTTCTCATGGGAAGGAATAATTGGAAGGTTGGTGCTCTGGCCAAATTATCAAGCCTTTAATTAGACAACATTTAACAAAACAAAAATATACCACAATAACTTTGTTTTTGAGGCCTTGGAAACTTCAGAGATTTTGACTTTGTATAATACTCCATTTCAGGATGCCATATAGCTTGCTCAGAACTTCCAAATGGGGGAGTGTCTGAATAGTGTTTTATATCAATTACAAAGATATGCATACTTGGTCATGCTTTTTGGTTTGTGTAGCGTCTTTGTAACTTCTTGGCATTTTATAAATGATCTTAATGTCTCCTAGACAGTTAATGGTGTTTTATTTAGATGATACTGGAATCTTTCTGTGGAATTCCTGGAACCTTCCCATATAAGATGTCGGTGCTTTGTGCAAAAATAGTGATTTGTAAGTTAATAGTAATAATTGATTCTAATTGACTTCTCTATTATGGTATGGATACAAGCTCCTGAGATGGGTGGGAGCAGGAACCTGAATTATATGTATTGCCATTAATTTGGACATTTTCTTTCTTTTTTTTTTTAAGATTTTTGAAGTTTATTTTATTTATTTCACAGACAGAGATCACAAGTCAGACAGAGATTACAAGAGGCAGAGAGGCAGGCAGAGAGAGAGGGGGAAGCAGGCTCCCCGCCGAGCAGAGAGCCCGATGCTGGGCTCGATCCCAGGACCCTGGGATCATGACCTGAGCCGAAGGCAGAGGCTTTAACCCACTGAGCCACCCAGGCACCCCAATTTGGACATTTTCATAAATCTTGCGTCATCTTGAAAAAGGGTTGTCCATTTTGTTGAATCAAAAACTGAAAGTGGTTTGAATAGCCCAAAGTGACATTTTTACTTTGCTGCTAATGCTAGTTGATACCTTTTATAGGTAATTTTTTTGTCTTATGCTGGACTATTTTGTAGTGCTTGCAAGAGACTCATGATACATTTTATTCACCTGGTTTTTTTTTTATTGTTGTTTGTCTGATGGCACCTATCTTTTTGTAATTTTATCTGGGATAAATAATCAACAGTCATCAAGTTTATAGTCCCTTATCTTTATTCTGTCTTTGTTCTCAATTTGGCAGTAAGTGTTAGGAAAGCAGCATTTTCTCTCTGCCTAGAATGGTTAGTATACTCCACCACAATGCCACTTTTGGCTTTCTCTAATGCAAGTGACCTTCCTTTTGCCCCTTGAATATCTTACTTATTTGTATCTTTTCCCCTACTATTGGATACATTTCTGAAAAAAAATTATGGTTTTCTCTAGTTGTAATTGCTTTAATAGTATTTATGTTTGTATAAGTTGAATATTTGTATATGTTTATAATGTGTAAGTGCTATCACATATTTTTATTCCTTTGATTGTCACAATAACCTAAAGTGTTTAGATTAGTGAATGCTATAATTTCTAGGTTTCTGCAAATATTTTTCAATTCACATTGTCATATATAACTAATAGTAATTTGCATTTGCAGTTTCCTTTATCGTTTCCAAAATACTTCTATTATTATTATTATATACTTAATTAGCAAGAACTGACAAATGACAGATTAATAGGACAGAAGGCTTACATATTTTATTTGATATTAGTATTTTCATTTTTTGCATACATAGAGGCTTTTGTAGAAAAACAGTGAAGATCCAAAGAAGCAGTTAGATGTTAGGGTCTTTTTACCCTTTTGACAAAAGGCGATAGAATTGAGAAGTGACAAGGCAAAGGAAAAGGGATTAGGGCTTTTAGGGGTGGTAAATTTTAGGAAGGTAAATATATACTGGAAACTAATGGAAGTTATAGATTTTTTAAATTTAAATTCAATTAGCCAACAAAGAGTACATCATTAGTTTCAGATGTAGTGTTTAACACTTCATCAGTTAAGGGTTATTTAGAAAGGATTATGCAGACCCTCCTTGGTGCTCACTTTCTGTTCAGTGGTAAGGGATAAGAGGAACACCTTCACAAAGAGAAATTTTTATCTTGGTTCTAGACAAGCAGGGTGAGGGCAAGGAGCTCTTTCTGTTTCCTAAGTGCCTTCAGGTCAAAATAATCCTTATGGCACTTTGGCATATTTGAATTCCCTTCAAAGTTCAGGAAATGAAAGCATCAGCAGTAATTCTATGACCATAATAACGGCTATCATCTATTAACTTCTTTTTAAACAAGACAACTGAAATTCTCCTTGGCAGGTATCTTAAGGAAATATGTTGCAATATACAATAAATGTATGGTTTTTTGGTTATAGGTGAGAGTATCTTAGTTTGTAAGAACTCTGAAAAATCAAAAGGCATAGCTCTACTTCAGGGATCTCTAAAACCTGTTCGTAGCTGTTTGCAAAGACAAGAAGGAGAAGAAGTAACTGCCAGCATGATAAGAGCTATTCTGGAGGTAATAAAGAGTTCACTAAATTACCATTTGCTCTTTTGTGCTTATAATACGATGGTAGAACTTAAATATGTGAAGAAAAATCTTAGCTTTGTGTTTCTTTATGAGTTTATAGTTTCCCTAAGTTGGAATCTCTTGTATTTATTTCCTGGAGTTTAATATAGCTAGTACTATATCAGTATATTTCAAAACAGTGGGTTAAGACCCAAATATCAGATGATTCCTTTTATTTTTTAGGTATACTTTATTGTCTATGATCTGAGCTGAAATCAAGAGTTGGTCACTTAACCAACTGAGCCACCCAGGTGCCCCTATTTTCAGAATATTTAAAAAAGATGACAGAAATGGACTGTAGTTCTTCCATCCAGATAATACCTATGACATTAAAATAAAATCAAATTAGGGTGCTTGGATGGCTCAGTCGGTTAAATAGCTGCCTTTGGCTTAGGTCATAATCTCAGGGTACTGAGATCCAATCCTGCATGAGGTTCCCTGCTCATTGGGGTGACTGCTTCTCCCTCTCCCTCTGCCTGCTGCTTCCTCTGCTTGTGCTTTCTCACTCTCTCTGTCAAATAAATAAATAAATAATATCTTTTGAAAATAAAAAAAAAACAACTTACAAATAGACATGCTTAGAAATTTCAAACAACATGGAAAGATCTAGAGTGAAAAATAAAACTTTCTCCTCTGCATCCTCAAAGGTAACCAGCCTCCTTATTTTAAGTGTTTTGTGTCATCCAGAGAAGTTTTCTGTTTATATACCAGCATGCCTTGCTCTGGGCTTCAGTGCTGGTACTGGGGGTACTGATACCTGTGCTCATACTTTCTTCCCCTGACTCCCCTTTAGCTCTCCATTTGGGGAAAAAAAAAAAAAAGTAATAACATGGATATAGAAAGTAGGCATTCTCATATACCACTGAAACTCTTTTGGGAGGGCTACTTGGACATACCTACTAAGATTAAAAAACAGGCAAGCCCCAGAAAAAACATACAGCTATTTAACCAGTAGATTCATAATTAAGAGTTTTACCTAGCGAGGTATATGTGAAATTACATCAACTTAAATATACAGGAATATTTATTATAGCATTATTGGTATTAAGAAAAAACTGGAAATAACCAAAATACTATTAACTAAATAAATCTTAATAAAACTATGTTTTATAGTCATTAAAAAGTGTAAGATAGCTCTGTTTAGGATGATTTGGTATGTTTCAATATGTATTAAATGGAAGAAGGCAAGGGAAAAATTAGTACATTTAATCAATTTGTATATTTAATATAGTTGTGGGAAGATGATTTCCACAAGACACAACTAACTTCACTTTTTCTGTACCCATTCCCATCCTCTTTCTGAGCGGGAAATGTTCAATACTAGCATTAAAAATTCTAAGGAAATTTTTGATGTTGCTAGTAGGTGTTATTTACATGTATAATGAGTAATAATGGAAGAGTTAGAGTCTGCATTAAGATGCTGAGAATATTTTAAGAGAACAAAATCACTTCTTTTATACCATGAGGGCCTGCATGTCTTATTGAAAAGTTACAAAAAATTTCAAACCTCTTAACAGATAATAGTCAGTGGAGTGGCAAGTACATCACAAGATATGCAGACTTACGCTTCTTGCACATTTTTGGCTGCAAGTATGAAAGAAGGGAAGTTGGGAATTCAGAAGAACCAAGATCCTGTTCAACTTGGAGCAATTGAGGCCTGTGTAATGTGGCTACTGGAAAACGAATTCATCCAAACTACTGAAGCTAGTGATGGAACAGAAGGTAAATGTGACTTCTTAGTCGCAGTTGACTCACTTTTTCATCTTTAGTGACTAAAGACTGTTTAGTAAAAGGAAATTGACTTTTCAAACAGTATAAAAGGAAACTGGGGGGCACCTGGGTGGCTCAGTGGATTAAAGCCTCTGCCTTCAGCTCAGGTCATGATGCCAGGGTCCTGGGATCAAGCCCCGCATCGGGCTCTCTGCTCAGCAGGGAGCCTGCTTCTCCCTCTCTCTCAGTGTGCCTCTCTGCCTACTTGTGATCTCTGTCTGTCAAATAAATAAATTAAAAAAAAAAAAAAGGAAACTGATTTTTCAAGTGGTATATGAATCAGTTTTAGTAAGTCAGTGTTGCATTTAGCAACATCAGACAATTAACATAGAATCTGCTCATAAATATCCATGCATTGGGTAAAATTTATCAGATACTAAAAGGTTAATTACAGAATACAGAGAAACAGTGTTTTATTTTATTTTTAACATTTGGTTCATAATTTCCCTATTTCCACTCCCAACCAGGAAAAGTGTATCATCCAACACATCTCGGTTCAGCAACTCTTTCTTCTTCACTTTCTCCAATTGATACTTTAGATATTTTTGCTGACCTCCAAAGAGCAATGAAGGGCTTTGTTTTAGAGAACGATCTGCATATTGTTTACCTGGTAAGTTCTGTTTTCTTCACTATTGTGTTTGTGAAAATGGAGATAAAATGCTTATATAGAATCCTGAGCACTAAAGATGCCCTAAGGGAATATCTTGTTTGTTTTTTATTTTGACTGGGGTAGTAGTGGTGGGAATAGAGAATAGGTAAGAAGAAAATTGTTTTAAAGTAAGCTAAATGTAGCCTTTTAATTTATTTGCCTATTTATCAATTTTCTCTAACCTCCTTTCAAAAAGTATTTGAGGTGCTTTATAGTAAAGGACAATTGAGAAAATAGGAAGTTGAAGATAAGATCATAATGTAAAACTCAAGCAATAGTTGGTACATAAATATGCATGTCTTTAAGTCATGTATAGTTCTGAGTTTTCTAGCAACTATAGCAAAGAGGAAAGCTTGACTAGTCTTAATATTGATAGGATACCACTTAGGAAAAGTGGTACCTGGTTGGCTTAGTCTTGGCTTAGTCAGCAGAACATGTGACTCTTGATGGAACACTATCAAGCAAAACAATGTATACATATTGAAGTCCAAGACGGAGAAAATAGAAGATGACGGACAGTCTCTTTAAAGAAATAATGGCTAAAAATATCCCAAATATATGTACATAAGCTAAAGGGAGCCCCAAACAGATATAACCCAAAGAGGACTTTACTGGGACACATTATTATCAAATTGCCAAAAATCAAAGAATCAGAATTTTGAAAGCAGCAAAAGAAAAGATGCTTTTCATATACAAGGAAACTCATAAAGCTTCTGGTGGATTTCTCAGCAGAAACTTTGCAGGCCTGTTTTAATGGTATGATAAATTCAAAATATTGAAAGAAA
Source organism: Martes martes (assembly GCF_963455335.1). Lineage (NCBI taxonomy): Eukaryota > Metazoa > Chordata > Mammalia > Carnivora > Mustelidae > Martes > Martes martes. The sequence continues at coordinate 121,099,182 of NC_137888.1, forward strand.
AAATTGCCAATCAACAATAGTATATGTGGCCGTGCTATCCTTCAGAAACCAAGAATGAAAGACTACCAAACAAAAGCTGAGGATGTTCACCACCACTAGATGTGCTTTATAAGAAATGGTAAAGGGAGTTCTTTGTGCTGAAATGAAAGGATGCTAATTAACAATGTAAAAACACATGAATACATAAAACTCACTGGTGAAGGTAAATTTCTAGTGGAATTCAGATTTCTGGATGTAATGGTATTATGTAAATCACTTCTAACTCTATACAAAAGCTAAAGAAAGACATATTAAAAATAACTATACCTAAGAGTTCTGTAGGAAGACTCCAAACTCACCTTCTCCATGGAACCCACAATATTATACCTATTAACAGGCTAATTCCTCTTGAAGAAATGTGGGCTGACTGAACAGCTACAAAATGACAAAAGACAGAATAGCAAAAGAACAACAAGAGAGACAGAGAGATATGGTAATAAAGGGAACCCTGCCCCCCAGGGCTGCAATGAGGTGGGATAGATAGTATTGAGGGACCTGGAACAGATCCCTCTGTCCTGTGCACAGAAAAAGCATGGTTTAAAAGAGTCATTAGCATATAAAAGAGACAATACTAGAACTCTGCCAAGTGGTGGAGGAATTGTGGGAAAACTCTTCAGGTCAGAGAGACTAGGGATCAAATGGTTTATATTCTCCTTGGAAGCCAGGACTAGAGCAATATCCAGACACCGTGGTGGGCCTATCTGGTCACCTCAGTGAACTTGTGACTTCAGTGAGTCCAGGGCCCCAGAACCACCCCAGCCCTGGAAGCACTGGCATGCAGAAGAAAAGCCACAGTTTAGAGGGGCTAGGGAATTGCAGGAATGCTCCCTCCTCTTCCACCTTGAGGGTCCAGACCAGAGTAGGGTTTGTCCACCATAAGAGGCAGATTTGGGTGCCATAATTGGAGGGTTCTGACTCCACAACTGGTGGGTCAGATCATGAGAGACTTTGTGACCCCAGTAAGCCCAGGGTTCTGAAGGCCACAGCAGTTCCATTTGCACTGGGGGACAGAAGAAATGCTACATTTAGAAGGGCTGAGGAACTGTGGGAGCATACTCTTCCCCTCCACTTTAATAACTCAGACTGGAGCAGGGTCTGGCTCACCGTGAGCTTGCAACCTCAGCGAGTCCAGGGTCCACAAGCCCATACTAGCTGTCTTGTGGTTCTGGAGCACAGAGGAAAAGTTGCAGTTTTGTATTGTTTTTATTTTTTATTTTTTTTAATTTTTACTTTTTTTCCCTAACTTTAAAAAGTTTGTCTTGTTTATTTTAAATCTTCCTTTTGGTTTTGTTCTTTTCTTTTTTATTTATTTTTTTCTTTAATTTTCTCTCTAAAAAGTCAAAATTTAAAAGAGTAACTAGCATATATATCCACAGCTTCAGCTAACCAACAAAGTCATCAAGCATACACAGTCTGTATAGGGGTCACCATACACAAGACAATTCCTTCAACTTTAGGAGAAGTAGAAAGCCATTTCATCTAAACCATAGAAACAGACACAGAAAGTCAAGCAAAATGAGAAGACAGAAGCATATGCTTCAAAAGAAAGAGCAAGAAACAAACCTCAGTAAAAGAATTTAATGAAACAGAGATAAGCAATATGTTTGATAAAGTTTTTAAAGTAACAATTGTAAAAATACTCACTAAGCTGGAGAAAAGATTTAAAGAATTTAGTGAGACCTTCAATAAAGTGATAGAAAAATATTGAATGAATCAGAAGAATGCAATAACTGAAATAAAAAAATGCGCTAGAGGGAATCAACAGTAGATTAGAGGATGCAGAAGAAAATATCAATGATCTGGAAGACAGGGTAATAACACACAAGTTGAACAGCAAAAAGAGAAAAGATTTTTTAAAAAGGAGGATAGATTAAGAAATCTTTTGAACAAAAACAAGCAAATTCATCTGATAGGGGTCTCAGAAGAAAAAGAAAGAAATGTTTAGAATACTTACTTGAAGAAATAACTGAAAAACCTCCCTAACCTAAGGAGGGAAATAGACATCCAGGTCTATTTCCAAACAAGATGAACTCAAGGAGGTCCACACTGTAGCACATACTAATTAAAATGTCAAGAGTTAAAGATAAAGAGAGAATCCTAAAAGCTGCAATAGAGTAACAAAATTACCTCCACGGGAAAACCTATAAGACTACCTGTAGATTTTTCAGTAGAAGCTTTGCAAGCCAGAAGGAAGTGGCATGATATATTCAAAGTACTGAAAGGAAAATCTCACAACCTAGCATACTACACCTGGTAAGATTATCGTTCAGATTTGAAAGAGAGATAAAGAGTTTCCCAGACAAACAAGAGGTAAAGGAGTTTATCAAAACTAAAGTAGCCTTACAAGAATAATAAAAGGACTTCTTTAGGTGGAAAAGAAATGGCCATATTTAGATAAGAAAAATATGAATAAAGAGATGTAAAATATGACATGTACTATGACAACATGTACATAAAATGTGGAGAAGGGAGTAGAAAGAGAAGAGGAAAAAAAAGCATGGCCATCAAATTAATATGGACTATTTACTTAGTGTATTATATATGAACATTATGGTATCCACAAACCCAAAACCTATGATAGATACACAAAAAATAAAGAGAAAGAAAGCCAAACAAAACATTATAGATATTCGTCATTCACGAAGAAGGCAAGAGAAGAACAACAAAGAAGAATCAAAAAACAACCGGAAAACCAATTTTATATATTAAGTACAATTTTCTTAAATGAAGTATATACCTATCAATAATTACTTTAAATGTAAATGGCCTAAAATAATAAATATAAATGACCTAAATTCTCCAATCAAAAGACATAGAATGGTAGAATGGATTAAAAAAAAACAAAAACAAGACCGATCTATGTGCTCCTTAAAAGAGACTTACCTTAAACCTAAAGATGCATATAGACTGAAAGTTAAGGGATGGAAAAACATTCGCCATGCAAATGGAGGCGGGGGAAAAAAAGACCAGTGAACCCATACTTATATCCGACAAAATAGACCTTAAAACAAAGACTAATGAGACAAAGAAAGGCATTACATAATGATAAAGGGAACAATCCAACAAGAGGATATAACAATAGTAAATATTTTATTTTCTCTAACTATATCATAACAATACAGTATATGATACATATAGCATAAAATATTTGTCAATCAACTGTTTCTGTCATTGGTAAGGCTTTCTGTCAACAGTAGGCTATGAACAGTTAAGTTTTGGGGGAGTCAGAAGTTATATACAGATTTTCAACTAAACGAGCAGTTGGCACTCCAACCCCATATTGTTTAAGTATCATCTATACTCCATGATCCATGGACTGCAGAATGGATACTCTGTTAGCAGGCAGGAAGACAAATGTCTAGTACACCCTGTCAGAGCTCATGAGTGACCAGGTGCCTTATCTGCAGTAATTGGAAAGGAGTCTTTTTTTCTGAGTAGGTCTCAACATTGGGTTTAAAATAGTAAGTCATGTTTTGAACAGATTTGCTGTCATCTAGGCTTGCATTTAAAGAGCACAGACAGTAGATTTAGCATAATTCTTAAGGGGCTTAGGATTTTTGGAGTGGTAAATGAGCACTGACTTCAACTTCAAGTCTCCAGTTGCATAATCCCCTAATAAGAGTCATCCTGCTTGACTTCTTTCAGCATAAGGAATAGCATGGAGGACATTAGGAGAAGGAAGGGAAAAATGAAGGGGAGAAAGCAGAGCGGGGAGATGAACCATGAGAGACTGTGGACTCTGAGAAACAAACTGAGGGGAGAGGGGTGGGGGGAAATGGGTTGGCCCAGTGATGGGTATTAAGGAGGGTATGTATTGCATGGAGCAATGGGTGTTATATGTAAATAACGAATCTTGGAACACTACATCAAAACTAATGACGTACTGTATGGTGACTAACATAATAAAAAATTAAAAAAAGAGTCATCCTGTACTTTCAAGTTTTGAAGCCAGCTATTGAGTTCTTTCTAGCTGTGAAACTCCTAAATGGCTTCTACTTTCTAGTAGCTATTTTGTCTACATTGAAAATCTGTTGTTTGGTATATCCACATTTATTAATGATTTTAGCTAGATCTTCTGGGTAACTTGCTGCAGCTTACATCAGCACTTGCTGCTTCACCTTGCACTTTTATGTTATATTTAAACGTCTTCCCTTAAACCTCACGAAGCAACATCCACTAGCTTCCAAGTTCTCTTGGGTAGCTTCCTCACTTCTCTCAGCCTTCATAGAACAGGAGAGTTAGAGACTTGCCCAGGATTAGGCTTTGGCTTAAGGGAGTGTTGTGGCTGTTTTGATCTTCTATCCAGAGCACTGAAACTTTCTCCACATCAGTAATCAGGCTGTTTCACTTTTTTTTCATTTGTGTGTTTAGTGGAGTAGTTCTTTTAATTTAAAGGTTCAGGCACTTTTCCTTTGCTGTCACAGCTGGGCTAACAGAAGAGGACTATCTTTTGGCCTATCTCAGCTTTTGACATGCCTTTTTCTCTTCCTCCTCCTCCTTTTCCTTCTCCTTCTCTTTTTAAGATTTCATTCATTTTATTTGAGAGAGAGAGAGTGAGAGAGAAAGCAGGAGCAGGAGGGAGAGGGAGAAGCAGACTCCCCGCTGAACAGGGAGCCCGATGTTGGGCTCAATCCCAGGACCCTAAGATCATGACCTGAGCCAAAGACAGATGCTTAACTGACTGAGCCACACAGGTGTCCCTTGACATGCCTTCTTCACTAAGCTTATTGATTTCTAGCTTTTGATTTAAGAGATGTGGGACTTTTCCTTTCATTTGAACACATGGAGGCCATTGAAGGGTTATTAACTGGCCTAATTTAAATATCATTGTGTTTCAGGGAATAGGGAAACCCTAGGAGATGGAGAGAGGATAACAGCTGATCAGTGGAGTAGTCAGGTGACACATAATATTTATCAAGTTCACCATTTTATATGGGTGTTGTTAATGATACCTTAAGACAATTACAGTAGTAACATCAAAGTTCACTGAGCATAGATCACCATAACAAATATAATAATGGAAAAATTTGAAAATTTGAAATACTGTGAGAATTACCAAATGTGACCCAGAGACACAAAGTGAGCCAATGCTGTTGAAAAATGGTGCCGATAGACTTGCTCAAAGCAAGCCTGTCACAAAACTTTAACCTGTAAAAAAGACAATATCTGTGAAGCACAATAAAGTGAAGCACATAAAATAAGATATTCCTGTATCTTTTTTTGTTTTATAAATATTAGCAAGCAGATATGTATGTTCTTAATCTACCTTCTTTTTATACAGAAGATAGTATGCTATATACCTTTTTTGTACCATCTTTTTTTCTTAACAATATATTTTGGAAATCACTCCATATCAGTTCATGGAGATTTTTAATTCTTTTAAAAAATATCTGTATAACTCCACTGTGTGTATACCAGTATTCAGTCAATTCTCTGTTGATGGACATTTGGATTATTTCCAGTATCTTGTTATGGCAAGTGATGCTACAGTGAATAACTTTGGTGCATATATTGTTTAGTTTTGATGGGGGTGTATCTTTAGGAAAGACCCCCTAAAGTACAATTGCTGGATAAATTAAAAAGGCATATATAATTTTGGTTTTGCACAATTGCCCTCTGTAAGATTTCTATCATTTCCCAATTTTAACAGCACTATATGAGAGTATTTTTCCACAACCTGATGAATATATCATCAAGCTTTTGTACTTTTTAGTATAGTTTTAGTATATTTTAAAATATGAATGAAATGGAACATTTTTTCCATTTGTTAAAGGACAGTATGCTTCCCCCCACCCCCATGAATTGTCCATGTCTTTTGTTCATTTTTCTTTTGTGTTTTGATCTTTTTCTTAAGTTTTAAAGGTTATTTTATATATTCGGAAGAGTAGTGCTTTGTGCTATGAGTTGAAAGTATTTTTATCCTAGTTTTTTTATGTGGCTTTGATTATTTATTGTGTATTTTACCTCATATATTTTTTAAAGATTTTATTTATCTATTTGACAGAGAGAGAAAGAGAGAGAGAGAGAGGTCACAAGTAGGCAGAGATGCAGGCAGAGAGAGAGGGGAAAGCAGGCTCCCTGCTGAACAGAGAGCCTGATGTGGGGCTCAGTCCCAGGACCCTGAGATCATGACCTGGGCCAAAGGCAGAGGCTTAACCCACTGAGCCACCCAGGCACCCTTACCTCATATTTTTAAAAATTTAGTTGAATATGTGAGCTTTTGTATCAGTGAGAATTGCTTTTCTTGCTCTAAGATTATAAAGGAATTCTCTCACATTTCTTCAAGTAATTGAGTATGGTTCCCTTCTTTTGAATTATGTTCCTTTTGGAATTTATTCTAGTACAGTAGTCACTCCTTATCAGTGGGGAATACATTTCAAGACCACCAGTGGCTGACTGACATTCAGTACTGAACCCAGTTCGTATTTTGTTTTTTCCTATACCTATACCTATTATAAAGTTTAATTTATAAATTAGACATAGTAAGAGATTAACAACAATAGAGCAATTATAACATAATAAGCTTTATGAATGTGATCTTTCTCTCAAAATATGTTATTTACTGTACTCACCCTTCTTGTGATGATGTAAGATGATTAATTGCCTATGGAATGAGATGAAGTTAGGTGAATGCTATAGGCATTGTGATTTAGTGTGAAGCTACTACTGACCTTCTGATATATCATCATCATCTTGACCATTGTTAACTGTGGAGAACTAAAACCATGGAAAGTGATGTAAAGCATGTAACAGTTCTTAAGTTCTTTATATTGCAGAATAATATTCTGCTGTATGGATGTACTGCATGTTTTCATCAATTAATGGACATTTCATATATTTTTGATTTTTGGCTGTTATGAGTAATGCTGCTGTGAACATTCATCTACAAGGTTTTACATGGATATATGTTTCACATTCTCTTGGGTATATCCCTAGGAGTAGAATTGCTGGATTATATGGTAACTTTATTTTTAACATTTTGAGAGTTTCCAAACTCCTTAAAAGCATCTGGATAATACTACATTTCCACCAGCAGTGTACATGAGTTCCTATTCTTCACATCTTCTCCAATGCTTGTTTTTATTTCTCTTTTCGAATACATCCTGATGAGTATGTGGTGCTCTTTCATTATAGTTTGGACTTGCATTTCCTTAATGGGTAATGATGTTGAGCATCTTTTCATGTGTTTATTGATCATATGAATATCTTAGAAAAATATTCAGATCCTCTGCCATTTTAAAATCTTTTTTATTGTTGAAATAAGTATTTTTTATATACCATGGATACAAGTCTTTTTTCAGATATAAGATTTGGAAATATTTTCTTCCCTTCTGTGGGTTGTCTTCATGTTCTTGATAATGATTTTTGAAGCACAGAAGTTGTGAGTTTTGGTCAGTTCATCAACTTTTTTTTCTTTTGGTGTTATATCTGGAAATATACTATGTAACTCAGTGTCACAAGGATACACTCCTCTTTTCTTCTGTTTTACAGTTTTATCTTACATTGACACATATGATCCACTTGGACTGTTGTGACTGATGTATGATGAGAATCTAACTTCATTCCTTTGCATATACATATCCAGGTATCCCTGCTCCATTTGCTGAAAGTCCGCTAATTCTCTTGTCATCCTTGTAAAAAATCAATTGACTGTGAATGTGAGTGTTTACTTCTGGACTTTCAATTCTATTTCATTGATCTGTATTTATCCTTATGTTGATACTGTGTTGTTTTGATCACTGTAGCTTGGTAGTAAGTTTTGAAATCAGGAAATGTGAGCCCTTTAATTTTGTATTCTTGGAAAAAAATTTTATCCATTCTGGGTCACTAGCATTTCCTTATAAATTTTAGGATCATCTTGCCTATTCCTACAAAGAAACCAGCTTAATTTTGATAGGGATTGTGCAGAATTGGTAGGTCAAATTGGGAAATATCACCATCTTAACAATATTAAGTCTTCCAGTCCTTGTAGATAGGCTTTCTCTTTGATTTATTTAGGTCTTCAATATCTTTCAAAAATTTTTAGTTTCAGAGTACAAGTTTTGTATTTTTTTGTTAAGCTTATTGCTAAGCATTTTATTCTTTTACATGCTATCATAAATGGAATTTATTTCTTGATCACATTTACAGATTGTTTATTAAATTATACAGAAAAACATATTTTTTCTATATTGATCTTGTATCCTGTAACCTATTAAACTTGCTCATTAATTTTAATAGTATTTTTGTGCATTCCTTAGGATTTTCTATATACAAGATCATGCTATCTGCAAATAGAGATAGTTTTGCTTCTTCCTTTCCAATCTGGATGTCTTTTATTTATTTTTCTTTCTCCTAATTGACTTGGTTAGAATCTCCAGTAAAATACGGAATAGGAGTAGCAACAGCAGACATCTTTCTCTTGTTCCTTATCTTGGGGCAAAAGTACTCAGTTTTTCACCATTAGTCTTGGTGTTATTTGTGGGTTTTTTGCAGATGGCTTTTATCAGGTTGAGGAAGTTCCTTTCTATTACCAGTTTGTTGAGTGCTTTTATCATGAGAGGTTGTTAGATTTTGTCAAGTGTTTTTGCTGCATCTGTTGAGAGCATCATGTGGTTTTGTCCATTTTATTGATATAGTGTATTATATTAATTGATTTTCAGATATTAATCTTGGATTTTCTGGGCTAATCCCATTTAGTTATTTATAGAATACTCTTTATTTGTTCCTAGATTTGGTTTGCTAATGTTTTACTGAAGATTGTTTTACCTATATTTATTAGATATACTGTCTGTAGTTCTCTTTTCTCATGACGACTTTGTGTGGTTTCGAGGAAGGATTTGTGAAAGATTGCTGTTATTTCTAATTTAAACATTTGATAGATTTTACCAGTTAAGCTATTTGGGCCTGCACTTTTCTTTGGAGTAAGTTTATTGCTAATTCATCCTCTTTACTTGTAATAGATCTATTCATATCTTGTTTTTTCCTGAATCACTTGTGGTAGTTTGTATGTTTCCAGGAATTTGTTCATATCATCTATTGGTATTCAGTTCACATTATTTCCTTATAATTTCCCCCCCCACCACCTTTTTTTCCCCTCTGTACATTCACTAGTGGTGTCCCTTCTTTCATTTCTGAATTTAGTAATTTAAGTCTTCTCTCTTCATTTCTGGACCAGTCTAGCTAAAGGCTTTTCAATTTTGTTGCTCTTTTTAAAGCACTGTTAAAAGTGTTTAAACAAGGAGGTCATTAGACTGAGGTGATGCCCTGGTAGTTTACATAAGCAAACCAAAACTTCAGTCAGAGGCAGTGCACTCTAATCCAAGAAATTTAAACTTGAGAAAAACTAATCATAAACAGCTAATGAGGTTTCCCCAAATAAGGCAAGTGCTTAAGTTCTAACCAATCAAATATTTGCTTTGCTTTGCTTCACTTCAGTATTTTCTCTATAAAAACTTTGCTCTTCTCTCCTGTTAGTGGAGGGCTTCTAACCAATGACCTTTGTTTTGGCACTGTCCAATTCAAATTAATGTATGCTCAAATAAACTCTTGCAAAATTTTATGTGCTTCAGTTTGCCTTTTACCGGAATGAATTTTTTTTTAGTTGATTTTTCTTTCTTTTTTTTTTAACTTTCTACTTCATTGGTTTCTGCTCTTTATTATTTTGTTCCTTCTTCCTTTGGTTTTACTTTGTCCTTCTACTTGCAGGTGTCTTAATGCGGAAGATTAGGTATTGATTTGAGACCTTATTTATTTTTTTTTTAAGATTTTATTTATTTATTTGACAGACAGAGATCACAAGTAGGCAGAGAGACAGACAGAGAGAGGAGGAAGCAGGCTCCCTGCCGAGCAGAGAGCCCAATGTGGGGCTCGATCCCAGGACCCTGGGATCATGACCCGAGCCGAAGGCAGAGGCCTTAACCCACTGAGCCACCCAGGTGCCCCAAGACCTTATTTTTTTTAATATAGACATTTATAGCTATACATTTTCCTCAAAATACTACTTTCACTGCATCCGGTAATAAATTTGGTACATAATGTTTTCATTTGCTATATTCACTCATTTCAAGGTATTTTGCAATTTGTTATGATTTTTCCCTAACCCGTTGTTATTTAATAGTTTCTTGTTTAATTCCCACATTATAAATTTCCAGAATTTTTTGTCATTTATTTCTAATTTCATTCTGTTGTCAGGAAACACATGTGTAATTTTATTTTTAATATGTATTTTTAATATGTATTTTTAAATTTTTAAATTTAAATTTTAAATTTTAAATTTTTAAATTTTTTAAAATTTTTAAATTTTTTTAAAGACTGATTTTTTAAAAAGATTTTATTTAATTATTTGACAGAGAGAGATACAGTGAAAGAGGGGACACAGGCAGAGGGAGTGGGAGAGGGAGAAGCAGGCTTCCCGCCAAGCAGGGAGCCTGATGCAGGGCTCAGTCCCCAGCGCGCTGGGGTCATGACCTGAGCCACCCAGGCACCCCTGTTGTCTAATTTTAATAGAGACACAGACACACCCCCACACACATATATAAGTGTACACAAGTATATATTAAGTAATCTATACACCAAATCGGCTTGAACCTACAACCTTGAGATCAAGAGTCACACATTTCACTGATGAGCCAGCCAGGTACCCTTATACTTTTATATATTGAAGCTTGTTTTATTGCCTGAATATGGCAATATGCCTGGAGAATGTTCTGTGTGTTCAAGAAGAATGTGCACTCTTCTTGGATGGAGTTCTATAGATGTCTGTTACATCTAGTTGATTTAGATTGTTGTCTTAGAAGACTAAGTTGTTCTGCTTGGTTGTCCTCTCTGTTTTTGAAAGTTAGGGTATTTAAGTCTTCAACTATTATTTTTGAATTGTCAGTTTTTCTCTTCATTTCTTTCAAGTTTTGTTCATGTATTTTGGCACCCTGTATATATTTATAGCTGATTATATATACTTGATGGATTGATCCTTTTATCATTATAGAATGTTCCTCTTATTTCTATTAACATTTTTTAACATTCTATTTTATGTGATATTAGTATGGCCACTCCATGTTTATTATGGTTGTGGTTTGCATGATACTTTCCCTTTTCCCTTCCTTCTACTTTTGACCTATTTATATTTTTGTATCTATATTGTGTCTCTTACAGAAAACATAGTTGGATTCTGTTTTTTGATGTAGACTGTTAATCTACCTTTGGTTATTTAACCCTTTCACATTTAAAGTTATTAGTAACACAGAGTAACATCTGTGTTTTGTCTTTTTATTTTCTATATCTCTTATGTCCTTTTTGTTCTCCTGTACTTTTTTTTTTTTACTGATTTCTTTTGAATTAAGGGAATATTTCTTAATATAACATTTTAATGTATTTAAGTAATTTTTCTCTATTTTTTGGTTATTCCCAGTTGTTACTCAAGAGGTTACAATACAACTTAAAATTTATGGTAACTTAATTCCAGTGAGATATAGAAGCATAATTCTTGTATAGTGCTATTCTTTTTGTGTGCTATTACTGTTATACATGCACACCTGTAGGTGTCACATACCTAATAGTACATTGTTATTATTTATGTAATTTTATGTGTTTAAAGAAGGTGAGAAGAGAGAAAAATGTATATTTATAGAGTTTGTTTCATTAAAATTCTTAAGATTTGTATTTTTCTTTATTTGGTTCCTTGGATTTTAGTTACTATCTCTTGTCATTTCCTTGTTCCAATACAGTTTTGCTCTTTAACTCTAAAAAGAGCAAAGAGAACATTTATTTAAGTAAAAAATGAATTCATTAAGGAACAGCAGAGGAATTACAGTTTTTTGCATAGTCTCTATTGATATATCTTTGTATTTGCTCATTCTTCTGCCCACCTGCATCTAATGTTGAGCTCTATAGTGATTTCTTCAGTTATTATACTCTTCACCTCCAGGATTTCCATTTTTTTTTAAATCATTTCATTCCTTTTATTTTTATCCTCTACTTGATGAGACATTGTCGTCATACCTTTCTTTACTTCATTTAGCATGTTTTTCTTTTGTTCTTTGACCATATTTGTCTACTTTGAAGTCTGACATGCCCAACATCTGGAACCTCTCAAAGGTGTTTCTTTTGGAAGCTTTTAACCTTGTGACAACACTTTCCCGTTTCTTTGCATGTCTCATATTTTTTATTGTTGTTTTTGAGCCCTCGGTATTTTAGATAATACAGCGGTTATGAATATTGATTCCTCCTTTCCTTCCCTCCTTTTTCTCTTCTCTTGATTCTTTCTTGGAAATGAGAAAATATTTAAGATTGTACTTAGCTTCAGAATGTTGAGATTAATAAGTGTCTGATTAAAATTCTTTGAGTTTGTAGAATCCAGTTTGTATGCTCAGTAGTCTATTTTCTTTTGGTTATCAGTTATTTGTGAATAAATGAAATTTCCATATAAGCAGATGTTGTCACATTTAAAAATTTCTCCAAATGCTGAGGCCTTTGTTTTTTTTTTTTTCATTTTTTTAAATTTTATTTTCTAATGAGCACACACACAAAAGAAGAATAAGACCCCTGTTATAGGTTACATATATATTATTGAATTTAAAATAATTCTTTTTTTTTTTAAATTTTCAGCATAACAGTATTCGTTTTTTCACCACACCCAGTGCTCCATGCAATCTGTGCCCTCCCTAATCCCCATCACCTGGTTCCCCCAACCTCCCACCCCCCACCCCTTCAAAACCCTCAGATTGTTTTTCAGAGTCTGTAGTCTCTCATGGTTCACCTCCCCTTCCAATTTCCCTCAACTCCCTTCTCCTCTCCATCTCCCCTTGTCCTCTATATTATTTGTTATGCTCCACAAATAAGTGAAACCATATGATAATTGACTCTCTCTGTTTGATTTATTTCACTCAGCATAATCTCTTCCAGTCCTGTCCATGTTGCTACAAAAGTTAGGTATTCGTCCTTTCTGATGGAGGCATAATACTCCATAGTGTATATGGACCACATCTTCCTTATCCATTCATCCGTTGAAGGGCATCTTGGTTCTTTCCACAGTCTGGCGACCGTGGCCATTGCTGCTATACACATTGGGGTACAGATGGCCCTTCTTTTCACTACATCTGTATCTTTGGAGTAAATACCCTGTAGTGCAATTGCAGGGTCATAGGGAACCTCTATTTTTAATTTCCTGAGGAATCTCCACACTGTTTTCCAAAGTGGCTGCACCAGTTTGCATTCCCACCAACAGTGTAAGAGGGTTCCCCCTTCTCCACATCCTCTCTAACACACATTGTTTCCTGTCTTGCTAATTTTGGCCATTCTAACTGGTGTAAGGTGGTATCTCAATGTGGTTTTGATTTGAATCTCCCTGATGGCTAGTGATAATGAACATTTTTTCATGTGTCTGGTAGCCATTTGTATGTCTTCATTGGAGAAGTGTCTGTTCATATCTTCTGCCCATTTTTTAATATGATTGTCTGTTTTGTGTGTGTTGAGTTTGAGGAGTTCTTTATAGATCCTGGATATCAACCTTTTGTCTGTACTGTCATTTGCAAATATCTTCTCCCATTCCGTGGGTTGCCTCTTTGTTTTGTTGACTGTTTCTTTTGCTGTGCAGAAGCTTTTGATCTTGATGAAGTCCCAAAAGTTCATTTTCGCTTTTGTTTCCTTCGCCTTTGGAAACATATCTTGAAAGAAGTTGCTGTGGCTGATATCAAAGAGGTTACTGCCTATGTTCTCCTCGAGGATTCTGATGGATTCCTGTCTCACATTGAGGTCTTTTATCCATTTCGAGTTTATCTTTGTGTACGGTGTAAGAGAATGGTCGAGTTTCATTCTTCTACATATGGCTGTCCAGTTTTCCCAGCACCATTTATTGAAGAGACTGTCTTTTTTCCACTGGATATTTTTTCCTGTTTTGTCGAAGATTATTTGACCATAGAGTTGAGGGTCCATATCTGGGCTCTCTACTCTGTTCCACTGGTCCATGTGTCTGTTTTTATGCCAGTACCATGCTGTCTTGGTGATCACAGCTTTGTAGTAAAGCTTGAAATCAGGTAACGTGATGCCGCCAGTTTTATTTTTGTTTTTCAACATTTCCTTAGCAATTCGGGGTCTCTTCTGATACCATACAAATTTTAGGATTATTTGCTCCAGCTCTTTGAAAAATACTGGTGGAATTTTGATTGGAATGGCATTAAAAGTATAGATTGCTCTGGGCAGTATAGACATTTTAACGATGTTTATTCTTCCGATCCAAGAGCATGGAATGGTCTTCCATCTTTTTGTGTCTTCTTCAATTTCTTTTAGGAGTATTCTGTAGTTCCTCGAGTACAGATCTTTAACCTCTTTGGTTGGGTTTATTCCGAGGTATCTTATGGTTCTTGGTGCTATACTAAATGGAATCGATTCTCTAATTTGCCTTTCTGTATTTTCATTATTAGTGTATAAGAAAGCCACTGATTTCTGGACATTGACTTTGTATCCTGCCACATTACTGAATTGCTGTATGAGTTCTAGTAGTTTGGGGGTGGAGTCTTTCGGGTTTTCCATATAAAGAATCATGTCATCTGCGAAGAGAGAGAGAGTTTGACTTCTTCTTTGCCAATTTGAATACCTTTTATATCTCTTTGTTGTCTGATTGCTGTTGCTAGGACTTCTAATACAATGTTGAACAAGAGTGGTGAGAGTGGGCATCCTTGTCGTGTTCCTGATCTCAACAGGAAGGCTGCAAGCTTTTTCCCATTGAGGATGATATTTGCTGTGGGTCTTTCATAGATAGATTTGATGAGATTCAGGAATGTTCCCTCTATTCCTATACTTTGAAGCGTTTTAATCAGGAACGGATGCTGGATTTTGTCAAAAGCTTTTTCTGCATCAATTGATAGGATCATGTGGTTCTTCTCTCTTCTCTTCTTGATTTGTTCTATCACATTGATTGATTTGCGAATGTTGAACCATCCTTGTAACCCAGGGATGAATCCCACCTGGTCATGGTGGATAATCTTTTTAATGTGCTGTTGGATCCTGTTTGCTAGGATCTTGTTGAGAATCTTGGCATCCATATTCATCAGTGATATTGGTCTGAAATTCTCCTTTTTGGTAGGGTCTTTGCCTGGTTTGGGGATCAGGGTAATGCTGGCTTCATAAAAAGAGTCTGGAAGTTTTCCTTCTGCTTCCATTTTTTGAAACAGCTTCAGGAGAATAGGTGTTATTTCTTCTTTGAAAGTTTGATAGAATTCCCCAGGGAATCCATCGGGTCCTGGGCTCTTGTTTTTTGGGAAGTTTTTGATCACTGCTTCAATCTCGTTACTAGATATTGGTCTATTCAGGTTGTCAGTTTCTTCCTGGTTCAATTTTGGGAGTTTATAGTTTTCCAGGAATGCATCCATTTCATCTAGGTCGCTTAGCTTATTGGCATATAACTGTTGATAATAATTTCTGATGATTGTTTCTACTTCCTTGGTGTTAGTTGTGATCTCTCCCTTTTCATTCATAATTTTATTAATTTGGGCTTTCTCTCTTTTCTTTTGGATTAGTGTGGCCAATGGTTTATCGATCTTATTGATTCTTTCAAAAAACCAGTTTCTAGTTTCATTGATACGTTCTACTGTATCTCTGGTTTCTACCTCATTGATCTCTGCTCTAATCTTGATTATTTCCCTTCTTACGTGTGGGGTTGGTTTCATTTGTTCTTGATTCTCCAGTTCTTTAAGGTGTAGAGACAGCTGGTGTATTCTGGATTTTTCAATTTTTTTGAGGGAGGCTTGGATGGCTATGTATTTCCCCCTTAGGACCGCCTTTGCTGTATCCCATAGGTTTTGGAGTGAAGTGTCTTCATTCTCATTGGTTTCCATAAATTGTTTAAGTTCTTCTTTGATCTCCTGGTTGATCCAAGCATTATTAAGCTAGGTGGTCTTTAGCTTCCAGGTGTTTGAGTTCCTTCTGAAATTTTCCTTGTGATTGAGCTCCAGTTTCAAAACATTGTGATCTGAGAATATGCAGGGAATAATCTCAGTCTTTTGGTATCGGTTGAGCCCTGATTTGTGACCCAGTATGTGGTCTATTCTGGAGAAGGTTCCATGTGCACTTGAGAAGAATGAGTATTCTGTTGTTTTAGGGTGGAATGTTCTGTATATATCTATGAGGTCCATCTGGTCCAATGTGTCATTCAGTGCTCTTATTTCTTTATTGATTTTCTGCTTCGATGATCTATTTCTGAGAGAGGCATATTAAGATCTCCTACTATTAATGTATTCATATCAATATGACTCTTTATCTTGATTAATAGTTTTCTTATGTAATTGGCTGCTCCCATATTGGGGGCGTAGATATTTACAATTGTTAGATCATCTTGATGGATAGTCCCTTTAAGAATTATGTAGTGTCCTTCTGTATCTCTGACTACCGTCTTTAGTTTAAAATCTAATTTATCTGATATGAGAATCACTACCCCGGCCTTCTTTTGAGGCCCATTGGCATGAAAGATGCTTCTCCATCCCTTCACTTTCAGTCTGGGTGTATCTTTAGGTTCAAAATGGGTCTCTTGTAGACAACATATGGATGGGTCCTGTCGTTTTATCCAATCTGCAACCCTGTGTCGTTTTATGGGCGCATTTAGGCCATTCACATTGAGAGTGATTATTGAGAGATACGTTTTTATTGACATTGTGTTATCTTTGATGTCTTTCTTTCTGTCGATTGTCTCTATATTTCTGTTCAATGCTATTCTTAGGGTTTTTCCTCTTTTATAGAACCCCCCTTAATATTTCCTGCAGTGTCGGCTTGGTGGTTGCATAGTCTTTTAAGCCTTGCCGGTCTTGGAAACTCTTTATCTCTCCATCCATTTTGAATGTCAGTCTTGCTGGATAAAGTATTCTTGGCTGCATGTTCTTCTCATTTAGTGCCCTGAATATATCTTGCCAGCCCTTTCTGGCTTGCCAGGTCTCTGTGGACAGGTCTGACGTTATTCTGATGGGCTTTCCTCTGTATGTAAGGAGCTTCTTTGTCCTAGCAGCTTTCAAGAGATTGTATCTACAATTATGATTCCTCAATTTTACTATGAGGTGCCTGGATTTTTTTTGAAATTTATAATCTTGGGGGGAGACCTTTCTGCTTCTAGTACATGAACATTTGTTCCATTTGCAAGATTGGGAAATTTTTCATGAAGAACTTGTTCCACTATATCTTCTAGACTTCTTTCTTTCTCCTCCCCTTCAGGGATTCCAATAATTCTGACGTTGGAACGTTTCATGGCATCATTTATTTCCCTGATTCTGTTTTTGTGGCTTCTAAGCTGTTTGTTCCAGGCTTCCTCCTGATCCTTTCTCTCTATCTGTTTGTCCTCCAGATCACTAATTCTATCTTCTGTCTCAGTTACCCTAGCTTTTAGAGAATTTAGATTAGATTGGAACTCATTGAGAGTTGTGTGAACCTCATCCCTGGTGGCCTTCAGCTCTGCCCTAACATTATGAACATCATCCCTGGTCGCTTTCAGTTTTGCCTTAATCAATTTCGTTTGGTCATCCATGGCTTTCTCCAGCCTATCTATTGCCTGGATAATTGTTAGCCTGAATTCTCTTTCCGACATATTGTCTATGTTGATAGCCATTAGCTCTGTTGCGGAAGGCCCATCCTCTGTATTTTTCTTCTGTTGGGGATTCCTCCTCCTAGTCATTTTGGTGAGAGATGACTGGACAGATGTAGCTGGATGTATCGACCGTGGTGCAGTCAAGGTGCACCCTGGAACACTTCTGAGCACTCAGGATTCCCCACCCAAACGAGAGAAAAAAGAAAAAGAAAAAAGAGAGAGAGAGACAGGAAAAAAAGGGAAGATAAAAGAGAAGGTTCAGCCCAAATGGGCCCCAGGGTAAGATTTATGACGTATACAAACAAAAACAGACAAACAAAAAGACTGATAAAAGTATATGACGAGAGAAAAAATATATATATAGGCAAAAAAAGTAAGAACCTCGTCAAAAAGAACCCCAAGTATAATATTTATATACTATCAGGACAAACATAAATACACATAGACACTGGCAGAAGAAAAAGATGGGAGCATGGTTATAGATTTTCAGTGTGGGCGAGGAAGGTTATTTTGATTCTTCCTGTATGTTATCTTGATATCTTTGTTAAAGGACTCAACTTTCCTAAGATAAAAGGGGGATTAAAAATTGGTTTACCTATAAGGGTAGCATTGATTGGAGAAAGGGGGTTACCTTGAAGTTTAACTCTATATGAATATTAGAAAATAAAAATAAAAAAGGAATAAACTGGACTAAACTAAACTAAATTTTTTTTTTAAAATTAAAAAAATAAAAGCAAAAGAAAAACACATGTGTATGTATCAAAAAATTCAGGTTAGAAGTTTATTATGGAATTTGATGTACTGGACATCTCACTGTGATGGTAAATAGGTAAAAAAAATTATCTATATAAAAAAAGAAAAAAAAATGAACCAGAATAGTGGGAATGAGTTAAAAGTAAAAGTTGTATCTATGAAGTAGTGGTGGTTGTTCTCTTGTAGTCTTTTTTTTTTTTTTCCTTTCCTGATTTGTTTTCTGGGGGAGGGGGCTGCCACGTGGGTTTTCAGTCAGTGATGTTCCCTGAGTTAAGTCCTCCAGCCCCCCTCAAGGGGGTGGGCTCTGAGGAAAACAGTTTTTTCAGGCTTTTGTTCTCTGGAGGTTTTTATGTTTGTTCACTTCTTTTCTCTCGCCTTGACAGCTTTTGATGGTTTTTGGAGGTTTAGAGGAAAACAAACTGCACCCCGACCTCCCTCTCAGAGAGAAGCCTCAGTCTGCTCCCCTGCAGGTGCTGCAGCTGCTGGGCCGCTGGCAGAGCAGGTTCTGAGTCTCGGTCCCTGGGGAGGCACGATTTCCTGCTTGTATGCAAAACCACAGCAGCGGAGGCTGTCTGGGCAGCTCCAGACGGCCAGAGAGGTTCCAAGCAGCAATCGCACACTGAGATTTTCCCGCTGGCCGGGGCTGGGACTGCCTGGTCTTTCCAGGTCTAAGGGTGCAGGGCCTGCATGCACCTCTCCCAGGGGAGGTTGTGGGGTGCGGGACAGCGGGGGTCCCAGAGCACCAGGCTGGGCGTTCGTGCACCTCTCTCAGGGGAGGGTGAGGCGCACGTGCGCATGTATCTCAGGCAAGGTGCACTTTCTGCCGTCTGGTGTGGCTCCCAGCCCCTCACGGGAGCCGGACTCCACTCATTCTCGGGCGCGCTGGCGGCTCAGGGACCAAGACCTGGTTTCTCTGCCGCACTCTCTGGCTCAGCGCCAGGGGAGGCTGTCCTGGGTCTGGGGACTTAAGCCCCTGTCCCTAGCCGCCCCAATTCCCACAATTTCCCCCCGCGATCCTTTGCTCTTTTGAGTGCTTTCAACCAGACTCCAAGTTAATGCTGGTCCCCAGACGGAGGGCACTCTTGTATTGGGGTATTATTTTCCAATCGGTCGCCTCTGGTGGCTCCCTCCCCCTTTTGTTTATCTTCCGATATCAGTCCGACGTTCCCACTCCACTTTACCTGCCCACTGGCGTCTTCTGCCCCCCGTAGAGATCCAGACGTGTATAATTCTGGTCTCAGGCTGATTTCATGGGTGATCGGAGTTCTTTGGTAGGTAATCAGCTCACTTTAGGGTACAGGTTGAAAAGGCGCCTCCTCCTACTTCCCCGCCATCTTGTCCTGAGGCCTTTGTTTTTAATATAAAGTTTATATTTATAGTTTTATTTCTTTTGTAATGCAATAATTTAGCTAATGAATCATGTTTCTTCCCTTTAGGTTACGCCTATGTTTGAGGATTGGACTACTATTGATTGGTATCGATTTTTCTGTTTATGGGAGAAATTGCCAACTTCTATGAAACGGGTGGCAGAGCTGGTGGGAATTGAAGAAGGGTTCTTGGCTCGCTGTGTGAAAGGAAAAGTTGTAGCCAGAACTGAGAGACAGCATCGCCAGATGGCCATCCATAAAAGGTAAATACCAAGAAGCCTTGACTGTCCAGTATTTAATACAGTTTTAGATATATAGTAGTTGTTGAGTTTATTATAGTCACTTTCATTATTATTAAAATAAAAGTTTTAGGGGTGCCTGGGTTGCTCAGTCAGTAAGTTTCTGCCTTTGGCTCAGGTCATGATCCCAGAGTCTTGGGATGGAGCCCCGTATCAGGCTCCCTACTCAGTGGGGAGTCTGATTCCCCTTCTTCCTCTTCCTCTCCCCTGGTTTGTGCTCTTTCTCATGCACTCTCTCTCAAATAAATAAAATCTTTTTAAAAAAAGAAATAAGATCAAAGTTATGGCTGAATAAATTGTCATTTTCTTGTATTCACTGAATTTATCAATATTTCAGATTCTCCTTTAACACTTGTTTAGAAGCCATTATAGATGAAGACCTTTTAAAATAAAACATTTAAGGGACACCTGGGTGTCTCAGTCACTTAGGTGTCTGTCTTCAGCTTAGGTCATGATCCCAGAATTCTGGGATCATGCCCCACATCTGACTCTGCTCAGTGGGGAGCCTGTTTCTCCCTCTTTCTCTGCCTGCTGCTTCCCCTGCTTGTGCTCTCTTTCTCTCTCTCTGTCAAAATAAATAAAAACAAAATCTTAAAAAAATAAAGTAGAACATTTATTTTATTTACTTAAATATGTGAATTAGAACTGACAACTTAGAGCAGCTTCATCTGAGGATATGCTTTGTTTTTATTTATTTATTTATTTATTTATTTATTTATTTATTTAATTTTTTATTTTTTAAAGATTTTATTTATTTATTTGACAGACAGAGATCACAAGTAGGCAGAGAGGCAGGCAGAGAGGAGGAAGCAGGTTCCCTGCCGAGCAGAGAGCCCGATGTGGGGCTCGATCCCAGGACCCTGGGATCATGACCTGAGCCGAAGGCAGAGGCTTTAACCCACTGAGCCACCCAGGCGCCCCTGAGGATATGCTTTGTATCATTATTATAAATGATTGATTGTTACCATGGAAGAGTGAATTAAAAGATTCAGATGGGGAAATTGAATCATTTACCTTCTTTGAAATATAATAAAATTATTTTTCTTAATGGTAGTCTCTAGTAAATTATTTACTACATAAGTGTAAATTTTGTTAGGATTTATATACTTGGATTATTTCTGGTACTATTGCCATTCAAGTCAATACTGGTTTTTATTTTCAAATTCTGTCATTTTTTTGATATATGAATAGGTGGTCATATAACTGTGTATCAGATATTCTTTTAAATTTTTTGTGCCATTCTATTTCTTGAACTAAGTCTTATTTCTTGAAATTAGTTAGCAATATTAAAATATGGAGGAGATCTTTTTGTTATATAAATATTCGTTCCTTGCTATGCTATAGTACTAATGTATGTCAGAATTTATTCGATAAATATTGATCTCAGTCTTTGTTCACTAATCCTATATCCTATTAGGAATCTTCTCAGACTGTATAAATCCTCTCTTGCCTTTTTGCTTCTTTCTTGTTTCTTAGCATATGTTGTATCTTCATTGTAGACCTCTCTTACCATACTTATGGTGATTTACTTTCCAGGTTTTTTACCAGTCTTGTGCTATTAGATTTAATCAGTGAAGTTCCCTTAAAGGAAATTAACCGGAAATACGGATGCAGTCGTGGACAGATTCAATCTTTACAACAGTCAGCTGCTGTTTATGCAGGTCAGTTAAACAGGGTTTCCACATTTATTTGAGACTCTGTGGTTTAAGATCAACTTAAGATTACTTTTTTTTTTTTCAAATTCCATTTTATTTTAGGCTTCTCTAAAAGTGAGGGGATCATGGGAAGCTGTAATTGTCATCATAATACCTAAAACTATGGCATCCCTAGGTTTAGTTATCCTGCTCCAGAGGATTGGCAGCTAGTGGAGTAGTTGGACCTTTGTCCCCTTCTCTTGCTTAGCAACTGCTGACCATCCTCCTTTCTGTTTGTTTGTTTGTTTTTTTCCATTTTCCCTATTACAAGAAGAAATAGACACAAAGTTGTCAACAGTTTCCATTTTGTCATCAAGTTACTGGTTAATATTTGTTATTGACTAGGAGGATGGCAAATGGAGAGGGATTTCTGGATTTCTCTTGGACTGTTCTAAATATCTCTTCTCTAGGAAAGGACTGGTCTCTCCTTAATAAATCTAAACTCCTATCTCTAAGCAAGGCAAACAGGGAAGTTCTGGGTCTAGTTTTACCAAGAAATCCTTATAGGCCCTTAGGAAGGAAACCGTGGGCTGCTGGAAAAGTATGTGCTGTATATGTGTAAAAAGTGTCATTGTGAAGGTGTGTGCATATGTGAGCATATTGAGGAAAAGATGGGAGGAGAATGTCATAAAAAGGGAGAGATTCTTCAACTCATTGGCATGAAAGATCTCAAATTGCCTGTGGGGCTAATGTTTTCATAGGGAAGTGATTTTCTTAATGACTTGGCATTGGCTCTTCTGGCCTCTGTATTTCTTGGGGAATAGCTATTGAGCTGGACAGCCTTTCCTTGATGAAAATATCAATGGGAGCTTCACTTTTTGTACTCCTCTCAGCACTTGAATATTTAAATTAGCTCTATTTTTCTGTAGTTGAAAAGAGTCCCTCACCTGTTTTTAAGAGTTCTCTCTTAAAAGAAAGTAAGGAAGAGAGGAATGAGAAGTGGGGACTTTTTGTTTGTTTTGTGTTAACATGCTCTACCTCAGTTGTTTCAAATATAAAGTTCATCATTAAGAATAAATGAGATGACATTTAATGTGTGTAGCCCATCTGTTGACCAGTTAGCTAGGTTTTTAACATGTGTCTACTATCCTGTTACTTATACTTTTTGACTCTCAAACTTTACAATTCTGCAGGTAAACAAACAACACAACAAAACAAAAGTAAATCTAAAGAAATAGAGAATTATCTATAAAGAATTTTAATTCAATAAATATTCTATGATTATTCTAGGGATGATTACAGTATTTTCCAACCGCCTGGGCTGGCACAACATGGAACTACTACTTTCTCAATTTCAGAAGCGTCTTACATTTGGCATCCAGAGGGAGCTATGTGACCTGGTCCGGGTGTCCTTACTTAATGCACAGAGAGCCAGGTTCCTCTATGCTTCTGGTTTTCTTACTGTGGCAGATCTTGCCAGAGCAAATATTGCGGAGGTGGAGACTGTTCTGAAAAATGCTGTTCCTTTTAAGAGGTAAGAAATTCCGCCAAGTAGTTATTAAATGAAAGATCATTTTGTAAATAATAGATAGAAAATGTGCTAAAATATTTTTTGTTAGATAGTATCATGACGTACATGGTGTCAATGGAAGAAAATGAGACTGCTTTTTCTTCCTTCGAATTACTGTCATTTTGTGTGTGTATGTATATTTTTAAAATTGAAGTATAGGTGACCCACAATATTTTATTAGTTACAGCTGTACAGTATAGTGATGTGAAAAGTCCGTATGTTATGCTCCACTCAGCACTAGTGGAGCTACTATCTTTCACCATAAAATGCTATTGAATACCACTGACTATATTCCCCATACTGTACATTTTATCCCTGTGACTTAATCATTCAATAACTGAAAGCCTCTCTCACTCCCCTTCACTCATTTTGTCTGTTGCCCTCCCCCTCCCCTCTGGCAACCATCAGTGTGTTCTCTGTATTTATGGGCCTATTTTTGCTTTTGGTTTGTTTTGTTTTTTACATTCCACATCTAAGCGAAATCCTATGGTATTTGTCTTTCTCAGTCTGCTTTACTTCACTTGGCATAATACCCTCTAGGTTTATCCATGTTGTCAAAAATGGCAAGATCTCATATTTTTTATGGTGGAGTAATATTTCATCATAGATAGGAATCATTGATAGATATCATAAATAGATTGGTCGATTGATTTTTATATGTTTGTTATCCATCATACATATATATACATATATATATTATATATGGACACTTGGGTTTTCCCCCATATCTTGGCTGTTGTAAATAATGCTGCAATAAACATTGAGGTGCATACATTTTTTCAAATTAGTGTTTTTGTTTTCTTTAGGTCAATATCCAGTAGCGGGGTTACTGGATTGTATGGTATTTTTATTTTAATTAAAAACAACAACAACAACATGCTGTTTTCCACAGTGGCTGGTCCAATTTACTTTCCCACCAATAGTGCACAGGGGTTCCTTTTTCTCCACATCTTCACCAACATTTGTTTATTTCTTGTCTTTTTGATTCTAGGTGTTCTGAAATGTGTAAGGTGATATCTCATTGTGGTTTTGGTTTGATTTCCTCAATGATTAGTGATGTCAAGTAACTTTTCATGTGTCTGTTTGCCATCTTTATGTCTTCTTTGGAAAAAATGTCTATTTAGGTCCTCTGTCCATTTTTATTTTTATTTTTTATTTATTTATTTTTTTAAAGATTTTTAATTTATTTATTTTGACAGAGAGAAATCACAAGTAGACAGAGAGGCAGGCAGAGAGAGAGGTGGGGAAGCAGGCTCCCCGCTGAGCAGGGAGCCCGATGCGGGGCTCGATCCCAGGATTCTGGGATCATGACCTGAGCCGAAGGCAGAGTCTTTAACCCACTGAGCCACCCAGGCGTCCCCTCTCTGTCCATTTTTAAAAAGATTATTTGTTTTTTTGGTGTTGAGTCATATAAATTCTTTATACTGTTAACCCGTTATTGGATATATCATTTGTGGATATGTTCACCCATTCAATAGGTTACCTTTCCATTTTGTTGAGTCTTTCACTCACTGCGTAAAAGCTTTTTATTTTGGTATAGTACCAAAAGTTTATTTTTGTTTTTGTTTCTCTTGTGAGAGGAGACATATGTAAAAAAATGTTGCTAAGGCCAATGTTAAAGAAATTACTACGTACATTTTCTTCTAGGAATTTTATGATTTTGGGTCTCACACTTACGTCTTTAATCCATTTTGAATTTATTTTTGTATGGTGTAAGAAGTGATTCATTCTTTTGCATGGAGATGTCTAATTTCCCCTGCATCATTTATTGATGAGATTGTCATTTCCCATTACATATTCTTACCTCCTTTGTCATAGATTAATTCACTATATAAGCATGGGTTTATTTTGGGCTCTGTATTCTGTTTCATTGATCTATATGTCTGTTTTTGTGTCAGTACCATACTATTTTCATTACTACAGCTTTGTAGTTTATCTTGGAATCTAGGATTGTGATACCTCCAGCTTTGTTCTTCTTTCTCAAGATTGCTTTGGGTATTTAGGGTGTTTTGTGGTTTCATTCAAATTTTAGTAGTATTTATTCTAGTTTTGTGAAAAATGCTATTGATATTTTGATAGGGATTGCATTGAATCTATAGAGTGTTTGGGTAGTATGGACATTTTAATCAATATTAATTTTTCCAATCCATGAGCGTGGAAATATCTTTCCCTTTGTTTTTGCTGTCTTCAATTTCTTTCATCTGTGTTTTATAGTTTTTGAGTACAAGTTTTTTGGTACAATTGTAAATGGTATTGTTTTCTTAATTTCTGTCTCTACTACGTTGTTATAAGTATAAAAATGCAACTTTTTTGTCTTAATTTTGTATTCAACTTTACTGAATTTATTCTAATAACTTTTTGGTGGATCTTTAGGGTTTTCTATGTATAGTAGCATATCACCTAGAAATGGTGATAGTTTTACTTCTTCCTTGACAGTTTAGATGTCTTGTATTCCTTTTTTGGTCTGATTGCTCTGGCTAGGCTTTCTAGCACTGCGTTGAATAAAATTAGGGAGAGCAGACACTCCTGTCTTTTTCCTGATCTCAGCTGAAAAGCTCTCAGTTTTTCACCATTGAGTATGTTAGCTGTGGATTTTTCACATGTGGCCTATATTATGTTGAGGTATGTTCTCTTTAAACTTATTTTGTTGAGAGTTTTTATCATGAACTCATGCTGAATTTTATCAAATGGTTCTTTTGTGTCTATTGAGATAATCATATTTGTCCTTTGTTGATTTGGCATATCATGTTGATTGATTTGTGAATATTGAATTAACCTTGCTTCCCCAGAGTAAATCCCATTCAGTCATGGTTGATGATCCTTTTAATGTATTGTTGAATGGTGTTTGTTAATATTTTGTTGAGGATTTTTGCATCTATATTTATCAGGAACATTGGCCTGTAAGTTTCTTTCTTTCTTTTTTTTTTTTTTTTTTTTTTTTGGTAACGTCTTTAGTTTTGGTATCAGGGTAATGCTGGCTTTGGAGAATGTATTTGGAAGTTTTCCTTTCACTTCTATTTTTTTGAATATTTTGAGGAGTGTAGGTATTAACTCTTTTTTAAATGTTTGGTAGAACTCATCTGTGAAGTCATTTGGTTGGGGACTTCCGTTTGTTCAGTTTTTTTGATTACCAATTCAATTTCATTACTAGTAATTGGTATATTCAGCTGCTGTGTTTCTTTCTGATTCAGTTTGGGAAGATTGTACGTTTCTAAGAATTTATCCATTTCTTCTAGTTTGTCCAATTTGTTGACAAATAATTTTTTGTAAAATTCTCTTATAATTCTTTGTACTTCCATGTTGGTTATTAATTTCCCTCTTTCATATCTGATCTTATTTGTGTCCTCTTTTTCCTTGATGAGTCTGGCTAAAGGTTTATCAGTTTTGTCTTTTCAAAGAGCCAGCCCTTTGTATCTTTTCTAGTGTTTTTTAAGTCTCTATTTCATTAATTTCCACTCCGATCTTAATTTCCTTCCTTCTACTAACATTCACCTTGTTTGTTCTCCTTTTTCTAGTTCTTTCAGGTGTACATTTAGATTGTTTATTTGAGATATTTCTTGTTTCTTGAGGTCAGCTTGTATCACTATGAATTTCTCTCTTAGAATTGTTTTCATTTTGTTCCAGAGGTTCTGGATTGTTGTCTTTTTATTTTCATTTGTCTTCATGTATCTTTTGATTTCCTTTGATTTCTTCAGTGGCCCATTGGGTGTTTAGTAGTATGCTGTTTAGTCTCCATGTGTTTTTGTTTTTTCTAGTTTTTTTTTCTTGTGATTGATTTCTAGTTTTATACAGTTGTGGTTAGAAGAGATGCTGATATGATTTTAATCTTAAATTTACTGGGACTTGTTTTATGGTCTAATATGTGATGTATCCTGGAGAATGCTCCATATGCATTTGAACTGAATGTGTGTTCTTTTGTTTTTGTATGGAATGCTCTACATGTATCTGTTAAGTACATCTGGTCTAATGTGTCATTCAAAGTCACTATGTCCTTCTTTTTCTGTCTGCATGGTCTATCCATTGATGTAAATGTGGTGTTATAGACCTGTACTATTATTGTATTACTGTCAATTTCTCTTGTATATGGCCGTTAATATTTGCTTTATGTATTTGGATGCTCTAATATTGGGTGCATAGATATTTACAAATGTTATATCCTCTTGTTGGATTAACCTTTTTATCATTATATAATGCCCTTCTTTGTGTCTTTTTATAGTCTTTGTTTGAAGTCTATTTTGTCTGGTATAAGTATTGCTACCCTGGCTTTTTTTTTTTTTTCCTCCTGTTTTTATTTGCATTGTCTGTCTTT
Organism: Martes martes; assembly: GCF_963455335.1. NCBI lineage: Eukaryota > Metazoa > Chordata > Mammalia > Carnivora > Mustelidae > Martes > Martes martes. The sequence continues at coordinate 121,126,698 of NC_137888.1, forward strand.
TTCCATGCTTTCACTTTTGGTCTCTGTATTTTTATAGATCTGAAGTGAGTCTTTTTTAGGCAGCCTACAACTGGGATTTTGTTGTTGTTGTTTGTTTGCTTGTTTTAAGGAGGCTTCACACCCAGTGTGAAGTCCAGTGCAGGACTTGAACTCACACCCTGAAATCAAGACCTAAGCTGAGATCAAGAGTCAGATGCCACTGAGCCACCCAGGTGCTCCATGGTTCTTGGTTTTGTTTTTTTGTTTTTTTTTTAAGGTTTTATTTATTTGAGAGGGGAGCATGAGCCATGGAGGTGGGGGTGGCAGAGGGAGAGGGACAAGTAGACTCATTGCTGAGCAGGAAACCCAACACAGGGCTTGATCCCAGAACCTCAGGATCATGACCTGAGCTGAAGGTAGACACTTAACCAACTGAGCCACCTATGTGCCCCTGGGTCTTATTTTTTTTTTTTAATTTTTATTTCTTTAACTTATTTATTTGATGGAGAGAGAGAGAATGAGTGAGCGAGCGAGCACAAGCAGGGGGAGTGGCAGACAGGGAGAGGGAGAAGCAGGCTACCCGCTAAGCAGAGAGCCTAATGTGGGGCTTAATGCCAGGACCCTGGGATCATGACCTGAGTTGAAGGCAGATGCTTAACTAAGTCACCCAGGTGTCCTGGATCTTATTTTTTTAATCTGCTCTACCACCCTGTCTCTTTTGATGGGACATTAGACCTACCTGTACATTTCAAGTAATTATTGATAGGTATATATTTATTACCCTTTTGTTAATTCTTTTCTTGTTGTTTTTGTAGTTCTTTGTTTCTTTCTTTTGTTTTCTTTCCTTTGATGACTTTCTGTTGTGTTATGTAGATTGTCTTTATTCTGTAACTATTACAGATTTGGGGTTTGTCTTTACAATGTGGTTCATATATAGCATTTTAAATATGTGACAGTCTATATTAAGTCAGTGGTCACTTAAGTTTGAACAAATTCTAAAAGAAAATTACTTTCTTTCCCCTTTCCCCACATTTTTGTGTATATTATCATATTTTATATCTTTATTCATAACTTCTTACTTTTGATTATGGTCTTTTCTTTTTCACTTGAATAAGTCCCTTTAACATTTCTTGTAAGACTAGCTTAGTGATGATGAACTTTAACTTTTGTGTTTTGGGGAAACTCTTTATCTTTCCTTCTGTTGTGAATGATAAGCTTGCCACAGAGAGTGTTCTTGATTTTGGGTCCCCCCACCCCTTCAGCTCTTTGAATATAGCCTGCCACTCTATTCTGGCCTGCAACATTTCTGCTGAAAAATCTGTTCATAGCCTTAAGTGGTTTCCCGTATATGTAACTTTTTGCTTCTCCTTGCTCTTTTTAGAATTTTCTCTTTATCTTTAACCTATGACATTTTAATTATATATGTCATGGTGTGGAACTCCTTAGGTTCATCTTGTTTGGAACTCTGTATCCTTCCTGAACCTGTTTTCTTTCCCCAGGTTAAGGAAGTTTTCAGCTATTATTTCTTCAAATAAGTTTTCTCCCCTTTTCTTTCTCTCTTCTCTTCTGGGACGCCCATAATGCAAATGTTTGTTCACTTGATGTCATCCTAGAGATTGCTTAACTTATACTCACTAAAATTTCTTTTTCTATTTGCTGTTCAGCTTGAGTGCTTTCTATTACCTTGTCTTCTAGACTGCTGCTCATTTCTTCTCATCCCCTAATCTATTATTGATTCCCTCTAGTGTATTTTTCATATCACTATATTCTTTAACTTTGATTGGTTCTTTCTCATATTTTGTATCTCTTTGTTGAAATTTTCACTGAGTTCTTCCACTCTGTCTCCAGTCCAGTGAGCGTCTTTAAGATCATTAGTTAAATAAACTTTATCAAGTGCATTGTTTCTCTTTGTTTCATATAGTTCTTCTTCTAAGACTTTGTCTTGTTCTTTTGTTTGGAGCATATTCCTCTATCTCCCCATTTTGCTTGATTTTCTGTTTGTTTCTTTGAATTGAATAGAAAAGCTACTTCTGAACTTGAAGGAAAGATGTATGGTCATTCCTGTATAGTCTTTGTATGCCTAATAACTTTGGCTGGCTGGCTGGAACTGTGGCTGCCATGGGCATGGAGTCCCAGGAGCTCCTTGTTTGGGCTGCCCTGGTAGCATGACTGGAACTGAAGTGGGCTTGGGTCAGGAGATCTTAGGGCTCTCTGGAAGGGGGGGGTCTTGCAAGACAGCAAAAACTGAAGTTGGTGCAGGCCAGGGCAGTCCCTGGGCTCTTTATACAGAGAACATCCTGGCAGGATAGCTGAAGCTGAAATGAGCATGGGCCAGGACTGTTCAGGGGCTCTCTACCCACAGGGTTCACTGGGAGGAGAGCTGAAACTGAAGTGGGTGCAAGCTGGGTATTCTGGGGGGCTCCACACAAGGGGTACCCATACAGGGTTGCTGGAACTAAGGTGGGTGTGGGTCAGGGATTCTTGGAGCGCTCTGTGCTGGAAGAGTATTAGCAAACTGTCTGGAGCTAAAGTAGTATGGGCCTGGGTCTGGGCTACTTTGCTCCTGGGTGTGCCACCTTGCTGCATCAGCTGGAGCTGTAGTGAGTACTGACCAGGGATGTCCTCCTGGTAGGTGCCACACTGGTGCTGCCTTTGTGGGAGGGCTGGGGCTGATGTGGGCTAGGGGGTTGGGGCTTACTGAGGTAGTAGGCCAGCTAGTATACCCAGACCCTGCTTCTGTCTTGCTCTCAAGGTAGAGAGGGAGCATAAACAGTGAAACTTGCAGCCCCTGTGACCTGGAAAGAGTTCCAGCAGATCCTCCACCATTTGGCAAAATTCTAAGTGTAGTTTCTTTATGTTTTAGTTGCTCTTTGTACTTCTGTATTATGCTAAGTCTGCTATTGCTGTGATTATACCTCTTCTGAATACCCAGAACTTTATTGATCAAAATTACTTATATCAGTATTAGGACAAACCAATATCACATACTTCTTCATGTGACACAGTGAGAAAAACACAGCATTACTTCTGGAGTATTCTTATCAAAAATGTCTAAAATAAATTTAATTATAAGGAAATATTAGACAAACCTAAATTGTGAGGCATTGTACAAAATAATTGACTAGGGTGCCTGGGTGGCTCAGTAGGTTAAAGCCTCTGCCTTCGGCTCAGGTCATGATCTCAGGGTCCTGGGATCAAGCCCCGCATTGGGCTCTCTGCTCAGCAGGGAGCCTGCTTCCCCCCCTCTCTCTCTGCCTGCCTCTCTGCCTACTTGTGATCTCTGTCTGTCAAATAAATAAATAAAATCTTAAAACAAAAGAAAATAATTGACTAGTACTCTTCAAAAATATCAAGATCATGAAAAACAAAGACTGAGGAACTATTTCTAATTAAAGGAAGATAAAGAGACATGAAAACTAAATGGACCACCTTATTCTAGATTGGATTAGAAAAGGGACATAAGTGGAACAGTTGGTGACATTTGAATAAGATGTGTAAGTTAGATATAGCATTGTATTAATGTTAATTTTCTAAATGGAAACTGGTGTTTGGCACCTGGCTACCCTTTCCTTTTAGTACTTGGTACATAAGAGCTAGAAAGCCCAGTTAGCCTTTTGATTGTCTCAGTTTGCTGTTAACAACAATTCACAATGAATTATCTCTGCATATGTACTTTCATATTTTTGGTAACGTTTCCTCAGAGTAAATTCCTGCATGGGATTTTAAAAGTTAAGGGCTTATGTCACTTTGTTAGATTCCAGATTGCCCTGCAGGTTACATTCTCACTAATCTATTACCTCATAGCCTTGCCAACAGAATCCATTTTGTTAGAGGTTTTCATTTTATCAGTCTGTTAGATGAGAAATTGTATCTCAGCATGGTTTAAGTGTGCATTTCTTCACTTGTGAGTGATGGTAGAAATGTTTTCAATGTTTCAGAATTTTTTTTTTCCTGGTATCTTTGTGAATTATCTGGTTATGTCTTTTCCTTATGTTTCTACTGGGTTTGGTCTTTTCCCCTCTCCTTTTAAAGAATCTTTTCAAAATTGATTAGAGTATTTAGGTGCTTTTATACATATATTGCAAATATTTTCACAAAATTTATGAATTGTCTTTTGACTTTCATTGCATTGTTTTTGCCATGCAGAATTTTTATTTTTTATTGATTTTTAAATCAATCTTTTTTCTTTCTTTTTTTTTCTACCCTTGAATTATCATAGAAAACTTTGTACTGAGATTTTTTAAAAAAAATTCATTCATGTTTTCTTCTAGTATTTATAGATTTTAGTTTAGATTCTTGATGCATTTAGAATTTAATTTTGTTTATGGTGTGAAGTCTGGTTCTAATTTCATTTTTTATCCGATGGTTCCCATTTATTAAAAAAAAATGTTTATCTTCGTTTTAGTAATTTGAGATGCTCTCTTTATTATATACTAAATATCCGCAAATAATTAAGTTTATTTCTGGACTTTCTATTCTACTTACTATTCTTTTTGTCAATTCATGAGCAAGTACCATATTTTTAATTATAAAGGCTTCATATATGTCTTAATCTCAGATAAGGCACTTTCTCACATAGTTTTTCAACATATTTCTGGCTATTCTGTGTATTTGCCCATATGAAAGTTAAAGTGTTTGTTGATATTTTATTGGGATTGGATTGAAACGAAACTTAGAATCAACATCTTTGTATTGTTTTGTCAACCTATCCAAGGATAGGTAACATCTTTGATTTTGATCTAGTTTTGTGATTTTCAAGAGTTTTCAAAACATTTCCTCAAGAAAGTTTTTAGAAGTTTTAGGTTTTGCTCACACAGGTTTTATACATTTCTTGTTAAGGTTGTTACTAAAGCTTTACTGTTATTTTAATTGGTGGCTTTCTTCCATGATGTCTTCTACATAGTTATTATTTTAGTATGTGAAGACTTTTGGTATATTTTTTATCTTATTTTTAGAATTCTTTTATTGTTTGAATTATTTTTATCATTGATTCTCTAGAATATTCCAGGTGTATTATTGTATCATGGCAAATAGCTATTTTACTTCTTCCTTAAGAATTCACGTGCTTGGGGGAGACAAACCATAAGAGACTCTTAATCTCACAAAACAAACTGAGGGTTGCGGGGGGTGGTGGGGGTTATGGACATTGGGGAAGGTATGTAGTATGGTGATTGCTGTGAAATGTGTAAACCTGGCGATTCACAGACCTGTAGCCCTGGGGCTAATAATACATTATATGTTAATTTTAAAAATTAAAAAAAAATACCAAAACATTAAGAAAGTCACGTGCTTTTAATTGTTTTCTCTTCAGTGCATTAGCTGATACCTCTAATATGTAGTAGTATTAGGGATGGTGGTAATAGTGGGCATTTTGACTTTGTTTGGGATCTTAGAGAAAATGCCTCTGGTGTTACTTTAGGAGAGTATTGTCTTCAGGACTATGATGTGTGTGTATATATGTAGGTTTATATGTATGTATTATCATTTTAAAAAGTGTCCATTAAATGAAATTTCCTTGAGTACTTTTATCATGATTGGGTATTGAATTTTGTCAAAGGATTTTTTAGTATCTATGGAGATATTGATAGGGTTTTTCTCCTGTTTCACCTATTAGCACAGTACATTATATTAATAGATTTCCTAATACTGAATCAATCATTATGTCCCAAAATAAATTTAATTTGGTCATCTTATTTTATTACATGATGTTGGTTTCTGTTTGCTAATGTTTAAAATAGTTACTTTTGCATTGTTATTTATAAATAATATTGGTCTATATTTTTCTTGCGTTGTGTGTTTTTTTGCACTATCTTTACTCAAGTTTCGGTATCAGACTTTCTTCATAAAAAAGAATTATGAAGTGTTTTTTGTTTTTAGTGCTTTGCAGTAATTTATAGAGTCTTGAGACCAGTAGAAGGTTTGATATGTATAGTATGAAGCTATCTTGGATGGTTAGTTCTCGATCATTTTGTCTGTTTCATTTTTTCAGAAATTAGTCTCTCTAAGCTTTCTATCTCTAGGGTCAATTTTAGTAATCTGTATTTCCCTAGGAAATTACCGTTTGATCTGGATTTTCAAATATATTTTTATAGAGACTTATTTGCAAGTTAGTTTCTTAGGAATTTTAAGTATTTTTTCTTTTTCAATAGTTATTCCTTCTTTGTAATTTTCTGTTTTATGAATTTCTACTCTATGATTTTTCTTAATCAGATTAGCTGGTAGCTTATCTACTTTTGAAATTCTTCAAAAATCCAGGATTTTGTTTTATTAGGTCTTTTTTTTAATGTTAATGATATATTTTATTTAAACCAATAAATCCAAAATATTGGCATTTCAACTTGTAATCAATATAAAAAATCAATGAGATATTTTACAGTCCTTTCTATACTTAGAAGAAATGGATGTATTTGAAACTTGCAACACCTATCGATTCAGAAGCTCTATTTAAATTAGAAAAAAAGATCTATATTTAGATTTAATGTAACATATGGTTGAGAAAGTAGATTCTCAGAGTCAAATATTTCCAAATAACCTAAAGTTTTACCAAAAATTGAATAGAGCATAAAAATAATTTGTCTTTAAAATTTGTTTTTATAAAACCTAGTTTTTAAGAATAATTTAGCTTCAAAGCAAACTGTACCAGTTTCAAAATTATATCCATGTTAATTAAATTCACCAACTCATGTCAACTCTCTATTACTAAAAATTTGAGTTCTAATGAGTGATACATAAATTTGAAAGAATCTTTAAATTTATCAGTATCAACAAAATGTTCTATGAAAATGTTATAGTTTCTGCAGCTCCCCATCATAAAATACTATCAGTTATAATTGAAGTCTTCTTCATATAGAGTCATATTAGGAAAAAATGTGCAAAATTACTATTGATCTATATTATGAAAAGTTTAAATTTTAATATAAACTCTTGCACTGCTTAGCTAAGTAACAACCCTTTCCCCCCTTACATCTTCAAATTCAATCTTTTATGTGCAGCGGAATATTAGAGAGAAAAAATAAACAACATGACAGCATTTTTTTGACAATTTTTTTTTGATTCTTGAATATTTGGCAACCATTCCTTTTTTTTTTTTTAATTAACATATAATGTATTATTAGCCCCAGGGATACAAGTCTGTGAATCATCAGGCTTACACACTTCAGAGCACTCATCATAGCACATACCCTCCCTAATGTCTAAAATCCAACCACCCTCTCTCCCTACCCACCTCCCCCTGGCAACCCTCAGTTTGTTTTGTGAGATTAAGAGTCTCTTATGGTTTGTCTCCCTCCCAATCCCATCTTTTTTCATTTTTTCCTTCCCTACCTCCTAAGCCCCCCCACTTTGCCTCTTAAATTCCTCATCTCAGGGAGATCATATGATGGTTGTCTTTCTCCGATTGACTTATTTTCCTCAGCATAATACCCTCTAGTTCCATCCATGTGGTTGCAAATGGCAGGATTTCATTTCTTTTGATGGCTGCAGAGTATTCCATTGTATATATATACCACATCTTCTTTATCTATTCATCTGTTGATGGACATCTAGGTTCTTTCCATAGTTTGGCTGTTGTGGACATTGCTGCTATAAACATTCAGGTGCACGTGCCCCTTCGGATCACTACATTTGTATCCTTAGGGTAAATATCCAGTAGTGCAATTGCTGGTTTGTATAGTAGCTCTATTATCAAATTTTTGAGGAACATCCATGCTGTTTTCAAGAGTGGCTGCACCAGTTTGCATTCCCACCAATAGTGTAAGAGGTTTCCTGTTTCTCCGCATCCTCACCAACATCTGTCATTTCCTGACTTGTTAATTTTAGCCATTGTGACTGCTGTGAGGTGGTATCTCCTTGTGGTTTTGATTTGCATTTCCCTGATCCAGAGTGATGTGGAACACTTTTTCATGTGTCTTTTGGCCATCTGGATGTCTTCTTTGCAGAAATGTCTCTTCAAGTCGTCTGCCCATTTCTCGATTGGATTATTTGTTCTTTGGGTGTTGAGTTAGCTAAGTTCTTTATAGATTTTAGACACTAGCCCTTTATCCAATATGTCATTTGCAAATATCTTCTCCCATTCTGTCAGTTGTCTTTTGGTTCTGTTGACTGTTTCTTTTGCTATGCCACAGCTTTTGATCTTGATGAAGTCCCAGTAGTTCATTTTTGCCCTTGCTTCCCTTGCCTTTGGCGATGTTTCTAGGAAGAAGTTGCTGTGTCTGAGGTCGTAGAGGTTGCTGCCTGTGTTCTCAAGGATTTTGATGGATTCCTTTCTCACATTGAGGTCTTTCATCCATTTGAGTCTAATGTTGTGTGTGGTGTAAGGAAATGGTCCATTTTCATTCTTCTGCATGTGGCTGTCCACTTTTCCCAATACCATTTGTTGAAGAGGCTGTCTTTTTTCCATTGGACATTCTTTCCTGCTTTGTCAACAATTAGTTGGCTATAGAGTTGAGGGTTTCTTTCTGGGCTCTCTATTCTGTTTCATTGATGTATATGTGTTTGTGCCAGTACTATACTGTTTTGATGATGACAGCTTTATAATAGAGCTTGAATTCTGGAATTGTGATGCCACCAACTTTGGCTTTCTTTTTCATTATTCCTCTGGCTATTTGAGGTATTTTCTGGTTCCATATAAATTTTAGGATTATTTGTTCCATTTCTTTGAAAAAAAATTGATGGTATTTTGATAGGGATTGCATTAAATGTGTAGACTGCTTTAGGTACCATAGACATTTTCACAATATTTGTTCTTTAATCCATGAGCATGGAACATTTTTTCATTTCTTTGTGTCTTCCTCAATTTTTTTTATGAGTACTTTATAGTTTTCTGAGTATAGATTCTTTGCCTCTTTGGTTAGGTTTATTCCTAGGTATCTTATGGTTTTGGGTACAATTATAAATGGAATTGACTCCTTAATTTCTCTTTCTTCTGTCTTGGTGTTGGTGTATAGAAATGCAACTGATTTCCGTGCATTGATTTTATATCCTGACACTTTACTGAATTCCTGTACAAGTTCTAGCAGATTTGGAGTGGATTCTTTTGGGTTTTCCACATAAAATATAATATCAGCTGCAAAGAGTGATAGTTTGGCTTCTTCTTTGCCAATTTGGATGCCTTTAATTTCTTTTCGTTGTCTGATTGCTGAGAGTAGGACTTCTAGTACTATGTTGCATAGCAGTAGTGATAATGGACATCCCTGCCATGTTCCAGACCTTAGAGGAAAAGCTTTCAGTTTTTCTCCATTGAGAATGATATTAATGGTGGGTTTTTCATAGATGGCTTTGATGATATTGAGGTATGTACCCTCCATCCTTACACTTTGAAGACTTTTGATCAGGAAAGATGCTGTACTTTGTCAAATGCTTTTTCAGCATCTATTGAGAGTATCATATGGTTCTTATTCTTTCTTTTGTTAATGTATTATATCACGTTGATTGATTTGCTGATGTTGAACCAACCTTGCAGCCCTGGAATAAATCCCACTTGGTCGTGGTGAATAATCCTTTTAATGTACTGTTGAATCCTATTGGCTAGTATTTGGGTGAGAATTTTCGCATCTGTGCTCATCAAGGATATTGGTCTGTAATTCTCTTTTTTGATGGGATCTTTGGTTTTGCGATCAAGGTAATGCTGGCCTCCTAAAGTGAGTTTGGAAGTTTTCCTTCCATTTCTATTTTTTTGGAACAATTTCAGGAGAATAGGTATTAATTCTTTAAATGTTTGCTAGAATTCCCATGGGGAGGGATCTGGCCCTGGGCTCTTGTTTTTTGGGAGATTTTTGATGACTGTTTCAATCTCCTTACTCGTTATGGGTCTGTTCAGGTCTTCTATTTCTTCCTGGGTCAGTTGTGGTAGTATATACATCCCTAGGAATGCATCCATTTCTTCCAGATTCTCAAGTTTGCTGGCGTATAGTTGCTCATAATATGTTCTTATAATTGTTTGTATTTCTTTGGTGTTGGTTGTGATCTCACCTCTTTTCCTTCATGATTTTATTTATTTGGGTTCTTTCTCTTTTTGATAAGTCTGGCCAGGGGTTTATGAATCTTTTTTTTTTTTTTTTAAGATTTATTTATTTATTTATTTGACAGACAGAGATCACAAGCAGGCAGAGAGGCAGGCAGAGAAAGAGGAAGGGAAGCAGGCTCCCTGCTGAGCAGAGAGCCCAATGTGGAGCTCGATCCCAGGACCCTGGGATCATCACCTGAGCCGAAGGCAGAGGTTTTAACCCACTGAACCACCCAGGCACCCCGGTTTATGAATCTTATTAATTCTTTCGAAGAACCAGCTCCCAGTTTCGTTGATTTGTTCTACTGTTTTTTTTTTCGTTTTTGTTTCATTGATTTCTGCCCTGATCTTTATTATTTCTCTTCTCCTGCTGGGTTTAGGCTTTCTTTGCTGTTCTTTTTCCAGCTCCTTTAGGTGTAGGGTTAGGTTGCGTATTTAAGACTGTTTCTTGAGAAAGGCTTGTATCGCTATTTATTTTCCTCTCAGGACTTCCTTTGCTGTGTCCCACAGATTTTGAACCATTGTGTTTTCATTTTCATTTGTTTCCATGAATTTTTTGAATTCTTTAATTTCCTGGTTGATCCATTCATTCTTTAGTAGGATGCTCTTAAGCCTCCATATGTTTATGTTCTTTCCATCTTTCCTCTTATGATTGAGTTCTAGCTTCAGAGCATTGTGGTGTGAAAATATGCAGGGAATGATCCTAATCTTTTGGTACCGATTGAGACCTGATTTGTAACCTAGGATGTGATCTATTCTGGGGAGTATTCCATGTACGCTAGAGAAGAATGTGTATTCTGTTGCATTGGGATGGAATGTTCCAAATATATCTGTGATGTCCATCTGGTCCAGTGTGTCATTTAAGGCCTTTATTTCCTTGTTGATCTTGGATGATCTGTCCATTTCAGTGAGGGGGGTTTTAAAGTCCCCTACTATTATTGTATTATTGTCGGTGTGTTTCTTTGATTTTGTTATTGGTTTATATAGTTGGCTGCTCCTATGTTAGGAGCAGAGATATCTAAAATTGTTAGATCTTGTAGGGCAGACACTTTAAGTATGATATGGTGTCCTTCCTCATCTCTTATTATAGTCTTTGGCTTAAAATCTAATTTATCCTGGGGCACCTGGGTGGCTCAGTGGGTTAAGCCTCTGCCTTTGGCTCAGGTCATGGTCTCAGGGTCCTGGGATTGAGCCCAGCATCGGGCTTTCTGCTCGGCGGGGAACCTGTTTCTCCCTCTCTCTCTACCTGCCTCTCTGCCTCATTGTGATCTCTCTGTGTCACATAAATAAATAAAATCTTTTTAAAAAGTCTAATTTTTCTGATGTAGGGATTGCCACCCCAGCTTTCTTTTGATGTCCATTAGCCTGGTATATTGTTTTCTATCCCCTCACTTTAAATCTGGAGGTGTCTTTGGGTCTAAAATTAGTTTCTTGTAGACAGCATATTGGTGAGTTTTGTTTTTTTTAATCCATTTTTATACCCTGTGTCTTTTGATTGGGGTGTTTAGCCCATTTACATTCAGGGTAACTATTGACAGATTTGAATTTAGTGCCATTGTATTGCCTGTAAGGTGACTGTTACTGTCTAACGTCTCTGTTCCTTTCTGGTCTACTACTTTTAGGTTCTCTCTTTGCTTAGAGGACCCCTTTCAATATTTCCTGTAGGGCTGGTTTGGTGTTTACAAATTCTTTTAGATTTTGTTTGTCCGGGAAGCTTTTTATCTCTCTTTCTAAAATGATAGCCTAGCTGCATATAGTATTCTTGGCTGCATGTTTTTCTCGTTTAGTGCTCTGAATATATCATGCCAGTTGTTTCTGGTCTGCCAGGTCTCTGTGGATAAGTCTGCTGCTAATCTAATATTTTTACCATTGTATGTTACAGAGTTCTTGTCCCAGGCTGCTTTCACGATTTTCTCTTTGTCCCTAAGACTTATATGTTTTTACTATTGGATGATGGGGTATGGACTTATTTTAATTGATTTTGAGGGGGGTTCTCTCTGCCTTTTGGATTTTGATGCCTGTTCCCTTTGCCATATTAGGGAAATTCTCTACATTAGTTTGCTCCAATATGACTTCTGCTCCCCTCTCTCTTTCTTCTTCTGGAATCCCAATTATTCTAATGTTGTTTCATCATATGGTATCACTTATGTCTTAAATTCTCCCCTCGTGGTCCAGTAGTTCTTTGTCTCTCGTTTGCTCAGCTTCTTTATTCTCCATCATTTGGTCTTCTATATCACTAATTCTCTCTTCTGCCTCATTTATCCTAGCAATAACAGCCTCCATTTTTTATTGCACTTTATTAATAGCTTTTTTGATTTTGTCTTGGTTTGATTTTAGTTCTTTTATTTCTCCAGAAAGGGTCTTTATTTCTCCAGACAATGTTTCTCCAATATCTTCCATGCCTTTTTCAAACCCAGCTAGCACCTTGAGAATCATCATTCTGACCTCTAGATCTGACATATTACCAATGTCTATATTGATTAGGTCCCTAGCCTTCAGTACTGCCTCTTGTTCTTTTTTCTGTGGTAAGTTTATCCATCTTGTCATTTTATCTAGATAGGAATATATGAACGAGAGAATAAAATTCTATAAAGATGGCAAAGACCCCAGAAAAATGTACACTAACCAAATCAGAAGAGACCCTAAATTGGGGGGAGAAGAAAGGAGGTAAAAGGACGTTTGAAAAGATTTTAAAAAGTTAAAAAAAGAAAAAAAAAACATATATATATATATATATATATATATTAGGTCAATAGAACAGAGTCACCAACTTGATTGTGGGTGTATTTTGGACTCTTAGAAGAAACTCCCTCCCAGAATATTTAAAAGAAAGAAAGACTTATATATTTATATACAAAAATAAGGGTAAACACAATGAAAGGTCGGAATATGAAAATTTTTAAAAAATTCTAAAAAAGGAATTTATAAGTTGGTTGGAAAAAGAAAGAAAAAGAAAATGGAGAGAAATTTGCTCAGGCTGGAAACTAGAACAAAGCCCTGTGCTAGATTAGGGTATATTTTGATCTATTAGAAGAAATTGTATCCTAAAAATTTTTTAGAAGAAACAACCCTATATGTATACAAAAAATAAAGTTAGATACAATAAAGGATAAAATGTGACTATAATAATGAAGGTTTAAAAAGATTTTCTTTTTTAGAAAGGTATTATTAAGATAAACTAGTTAAGAAACGTTAAAAGAGGAAAGAGGAAAAGTTGAAAATTAGAATCAGAAAAAAATAAAATAAAATAAATTAATTAACTTTGCAAGACTAAAGAATCATGGGGAAAAAGCCATGAATTCCATGCTTTGCTTTCCCCTCCTCTGGAATTCTGCTCTTATCCTTGATCAGTGAGCTTGGTCTTGGCTGGATGTTCTTGCTGATCTTCTGGGGGGGAGGGGCCTATTGTAGTGATTCTCAAATGTCTTTGCCCAAGGCAGAATTGCGCCACCCTTGCCAGGGGGTAGGCTAAATAATTTGCTCGGATTCGCTCTCGGGAGCTTTTGTCCCTTGAGTGCTTTCCGTAGAGCTCTGGAGGACGGGAATGAAAATGGTGGCCACCCAATCTCTGGCCCGGAGGAGCCGAGAGCTTGGGGCCCCATTCCTCAGTGAGCCCTCAGAGAAAAGCACTCAATCACTCCCATCTCCCTGGTCTCCGGCTGCACTCGGGCTCATCCAGCCTGTGACTGAGCGTTTTCTGTCTCCCACACACAGCCCTGTTTGGAGTCTCCAGACCCAACAGATTCCTGTTACTCTGCTCTTCTGGCGAATGAAGGTGGGTCTCCCCGGATCTGCCACTTGTGGGGTTCCTGCTCAAAGAGCAGTGGTCTGACTGTGGCCACAGATCACGGTTTAAGGTAACCCTGAGCTGAAAGCTCACTCCTTGGCTCCGTCTTTGTAGCCGGCTTTCCCACTCTGATACCTGTGAGCTCTGCTACACTCAGACACCAGTATATGCAGATCCTTCTCTGACCCCATTGGACTTGAGACCACACTGTCCCTGTGAGGTTTCCACCCCTGCTTAGCTTCTGGAGCGATGTCCCTCAGTGGAGCAGACTTTTAAAAGTTCGAATTTTGTGCTCCGTTGCTCCACCACTTGCTGGGAGCCCACCTCTCCCCCTGCAGTCTATCTTCCTGTCACCTCAGATTTACTCCTCCGCACATCCTACCTTTCAGAAAGTGGTCAATTTTCTGTTTCCAGAATTGCTGCTCTTCTTCTCTTCGATCTCCTCTTGGGTTTGTAGGTATTTGGAATGGTTTGATAACTATCTAGCTGAACTCCTGCGACCTGGTGTCACCTCAGTCTGCTACTCCCCCGCCATCTTGGCTCCTCTGGCCTATTGGATCTATTTTTTAAAAATATACCTTATTAATTTCTTCTTTTAATATTACATTTCATTCTTCCTGCTTCCTTTTTATTTTGTTGTACTTTTTCTAGTATTTTGTTGAACTAGGAATTTGTTGACTTATGTTTTTATTGATAAATGCTGTTTTTAGTGTAGTACTATGAATTTAGTACTGTGAATTTTTCTGTGGTCTCTATTTTAAGTATACTTCACAGACTGTGTGATATGTAGAGGTTTTCATTTTATTTGTTAGAAATTATGTAATTTTCATGTTTTCCCTCTTTTGCCCAGGTGGAAGTGCTTTCTGTTTTTTTTTAATGTTGTTAAATGACTTCTAGTCTTATTTCACTGCAATCTAATAGTGTTGTTTGTAATACATATACTTTATGGAACTCACTGATGTTTTCTTTGTGACCTAATACATGACTAGTACAAGCTAAATGTGTTCTCTATTATAAAGGTAAAATGTTGGGACGCCTGGGTGGCTCAGTTGGTTAAGCAGCTGCCTTCGGCTCAGGTCATGATCCCAGCGTCCTGGGATCGAGTCCCACATCGGGCTCCTTGCTCCGCGGGGAGCCTGCTTCTCCCTCTGCCTCTGCCTACCACTCTGTCTGCCTGTGCTCGCTCGCTCGCTCTCTCTCTAACAAATAAATTTAAAAAAAAAAAAAAAATTTAAAGGTAAAATGTTTGAGGTATATTCATAAAGTCTGCTTCACTGGTTATGTTCATTAGGTCTTCTTTATTTTTATTTATTCCCCTCCTCAACATTTCCTCTGTCTTTCAATGAGAGTGGTTTACTGAAGTCCACTAATTGTTAATATATTTCTTTCTCTTTGTATCTCTTGTCTTTGCTTCATTAAAGTATTGCTTGTTATTTGGTGTATACATATTCATAGTACGTATGACTGATGGGTCATGTTATCTTTATTATGATTGGTGTTTTTAGCAGTAAATTTTACCCTTTTTTGTTTAATGCAGTCTGTCCCTCACTGCTTTCTTCTTGCTTCCCTTTGTCTAGAAATTTTTTTGTCCATCCCTTTAGTTTTAGTCTTTTAGAATCAATTTGTTTTAGATAAACATTTTATGTACCACACTGAGATGTAATTATCTTTCACTTTCTGATCCAAATTGAAATTTTTCTTTTAATAGATCATTTACTCCTGTTCACATTTATTGATTTAACTAAAATGTTTAGTTTCAATTCTCAAATTATTTTATAATTATGTGTATTGTATATTTACTATGTCTCTTTTTCTGCCCAAGGATACTCTTTGTAGTTTTATTTTTATATTTAGAAAGGTATATATTTTTGTTCTAGTGGGTACTTGTGTACTTTTTATTAGCTGGTTTGTCAAGTTTTTTGTTTTTTTTGTTTTTTTTTTTTTTAAGATTTTATTTTTAAGGAGTCTCTACATCCAACATGAGGCTTGAACTCACAACCTGGAGAGCAGGAGTCACATGCTCTTCCAAATGAGCCAGCCAGGTGCCCCTCGTTTGTCAAGATTTTAATGGTATTCTATAATACCTACATACTTCCTGAACAATAGTCATCGACATTGAGCTCACTTTTTCTTTTTTCCTGTCCTTTTCCTTCCATTTAAAAAGTACATTTTGTACTTTGTCTCAAAATATAACATTTGTACATTAATTTTCCATCCTTGTCCCCATCCTTGTAGGGTGTAGAAATGGAAAATTAATATAATCTACATTTTTATTTATTCAAATTCTTACCATTGGTCTTAATGCTGAACCACTTCTAGTCATCTCTTTATTGGATGAAACTTATACACTAATAGATTTCTTGAGGACTAATATAGTATAGAATCCCCCGCATCTTGTATGTTTAAAACTGTTTTTCCGTAACCTTAATATTTGAGGCACATCTTGGCTGGATATACATTTTTGGTCCATGCTTTCTTTTATTGAATTTTAGGAAAATGCTCTTTCTTTGCTCTGCATGCTATTTTTAAGAATTTTAATGGGAATATAATTCTTTTGTGCTAAATACGTAGGCCTTGAGATTTCTTTTTTATATCTTTGAAGTTTGATAATTTTAGTATGCTAATTAGTTAGCTAATGCTATGAAACAAATTACTTTAAGACCTTAGTGGCTTAGGGGTGCCTGGCTGGCTCAGTCAGAAGAGCATGCTATTCTTGATCTTAAGGTCATGAGTTCAAGCCCCTTTTGTTAGGTGTAGAGATTATATCTTAAAGAACTTAGTGGCTTAAAGGCAACAATAAATATATATTAACTCAAAGTTTCTGTGAGTCATGAACTTGGGAGCACCTTTGCTAGTGGCCTGGTTTGAGGTTTTAGTAAAGCTGTCGGTTGGGACTATAGTTATCTGAAGGTTTGAATTAGATCTGCTTTTAAGATGACTTGCACACATCCTGGCAAACTGGTGCTCAGTTCTCCATGTGAACTTCTGCATAGAGCTGCATGTTGTCCTATGCTTCCCCTAGAGTAAGTAATCCAAGAGAGAGCAAAATGGAAGTTGCAGTGTCTTTTAAGAGCTAGCCTTGGTTTTAGTTGTTTTGGGTTACAGGCTAACTTGGTCCCTATTACACCATCCTTGTTGGAAACAGAAGTCTCTTGGCTATTATTTCTTTAATAATTGTCATATCTCATCCTGTTTGTTTGTTTCTTTTTCTTTCTCTTCATGGTACTCCAATTTTGTGTATGTTTTGCCTTGTAGGGCATAGGATCTATTATTTTACCCTGAAGAGCATTGATATCTTATCAGTCAGCTTGGCTGAACTCAAACTCTAAACTTTGTCTTCCTGTAGTAGACAGTCACTCAAAACTCTGTTTAATTGTTTAGACTTTGGAGTCTTCCCACACTTGCATAGATTAGTGGGCAGCCAGATATTTGGGCAGAATTTATATGAAGAATTTGGGGTTCTCCTTCTTTGGATCTCTCAAATCCAGACTTTCTCCGATGGTTTTTTATCTCTCGCAGTTATTCTGAGCTCTTTTTCAAATTTTGCCTATCAGTAAACTCCAGGTTTCAGTTTCTCCTTTTGGTCACTCTCCAATTCCTTCAATTATTTTGTCCAGAGTTCATATTACATAGGATTTGTTTTTAATGAAAATTTTATGACACTATTTTAAATGGTTTCTGCTTAATGGATCTTGGTGAGGCCTTCTCTAGCACCCATCTCCTGGTGCTTCATTTTTGTACACCACTCTTACCAATTGACATAGAATGTATTTTAATATTTGTTTGTTTTCTGATTTCCACAACTAGAATGTATGCTCTAAAATAGTAGATATATTTCCCTCTTGTTCAGTGCGATTTCTTTAGTTCCTAGAACAGATTAGGTTAATGCTTAGTAAATATTTGGTATGCATGAATAAATCAATACATTAACTTATTTCTTTTCCTCCATCCTTTATAGTGCCCGAAAGGCAATGGATGAGGAAGAGGAAGCAGTTGAAGAACGTCGGAATATGCGAACTATTTGGGTGACTGGCAGAAAAGGTTTAACTGAAAGGGAAGCAGCAGCCCTTATTGTGGAAGAAGCCAAAATGATTCTGCAGCAGGACTTAGTTGAAATGGGAGTGCAGTGGAATTCATACACCCTTTTAAGTTCTGATACACACTCATTGACCAGCAGTGAGTCAGAAATAAAGGAACAGAAATATATATCCCAAACTAAAAGATCTTGTGAAAGATTAACATCAAAGAAAAAAAGTAACTCGATGTTTAGTGATTCTTCTGCTAAGCATTCATCAAGTATTGTGCAATATTTAGAGAAAAGTGGAGAGCATACAAACTCCTTTTATGATAAGTTACAGAATGGGAATCAAGAAGGCCAGGTACATTCCATTTCCAGAACAAGAAAACGGGCTTCTTTGAATATAAGTAAAGAAAAGCTAAGAACCTCTCTGAATGAGGGAAGAGCACGTACTAAGAAAGTTGTTCAGACTCTCTTATTTGAGAAAACAAAAAAAGAAGCTCAGAGTTTCAATTCAGAAATGATGAGTACTGCCTCTGGATCTTGGAAACATAGTAAACATGTAAAACAATCTAAACACAGTAGCCCTAAGAAAGACACTGAAATGTGTAGAATTGATTTACAGGAACAGACTATGTCTAATCCTGTTTATTATGGAGGTGCATTTACCTCAGATGAAAAGAATGTGGAATTTAGAAGTCCAGACCCTTTTACTGAAAATGTGTCATTCTGTGCTGAGGGAAAATATAGCAAAGCATCATTCTCATTAGAAAGAGAACAAAGTTCAAAGAACAAAACAAAAACTAATAATATTCTTGTGGAACATTATATCACACAATCCCAGAGTAAAAAAGTGACTTGTCAATCCACTAATATGGTTCATGAAAATGGAAGAGAATTTGCTGTTGTTGAGTCAGAGAAAATAAACACAGTCTTGGTGGTAGAAAACAATTCAAAAAACCAGAATGTTTATGTAAAACGTGACACCTACTCAGTTAACCAGTGCCCAGAAAAACAATCTGATAAACAGACGAACACTTATATCAAACAGAAAAAAATAATAGAGAGACAAATGCCCTGTGAGACAGGCAGTAGTTATATGAATAGAGACTCAAATATTATAATCAAGTGTGGAATTATGAAGTTTAATAGTGAGGAAAATAAATCAAATAATTTTCAGGTATCAGGAGATAATATAAGCAGAACTGAGATACTCCCAACTCGAGGATCAGAAGGCCAGCATGAGAATTTTCTAAATACATCTACAAAACAAGAAAAAACAGAAGCTTATGTGGCAAACAAAACAAAGAATAATTGTGTTTCTGACTTAGGTTTAGTTCCTTGTGAATTTGAAGATAGTTTCTACCTGGATACTCAGTCAGAGAAAATAATACAACAGATGGCAACTGAAAATGCCAAACCAGAAGCAAAGTATGCCAAGCTGGCAACAGGGAAGATGCAGAAATGCTTAGACAACCAGAGTTCCATACTCTCTTTTCCGAATGAGATTTGTATTACTTTTCCTGGTGAACAGCATTCTCCCGGAGTGACAAATGAAAATCATTTGGAACTTAAGCCTGTAGATAATATGAAACAAGGCACTGATTTGGATGGGGTTGATATTCTGACTCCAGAAAGCTCAATTTTTCTTTCTCCAATACTCTTGAGGGAAAATGGCCCTTGTTTTAAAAGGAATGAACTTTCTGTCACTGACTCTCAATTAAATAGTTTTCTTCAAGGTTATCAAACACAAGAAGCTATGAAACCAGTTATACCTCTGGTTCCTCAAAAGAGAACTACCACTGGTATAGAAACAGAATGTCTGCCAGTTCCTGAAACAAGTTTGAATTTGAGTGATAGTTTACTGTTTGACAGTTTCAGTGAAGACTACCTAATGAAAGAACAACTACCTGATATACAAGTGAAAGAATCCTTCTCTTCTGCACTAACATCAAACCATTTCAGTCATTCTGTTTGTCTGCAACGAGAGGGCCCAATAAGAAAATCAAATATGAACGAGAATCAAGATAATCAGCAACAGTACACTTGTTTCAGTGATGAGTCTATTATATTTTCAGAAGTGGATTCTGCTCAGATGGTTGAAGCTTTGGACAATGTAGAAATATGGCCTGTCCAAGAGAAACAGAATACTGCAGTATCCTTTAGAGCATTAGAACTAAGTGATCCACTGACTGTAGGTAATGATTATCCACAAAGAGAAGTAATTGGAGGAGATAAAGATGAAAGGTCTCAAAAAAACAGATTAACTGAGACAGAGGAAAATAATGCATTCATATGGTCAGGGGCATCATTTGATTTAAGTCCAGGACTGCAGAGAATTTTAGACAAAGTGTCCAGTCCTCTAGAAAATGAAAAGCAAAAATTAACCACTATAAACTTGTCTACTTTGAAAGGAAAAAATACAGAGGTAAATGACAAACAAAAAGTGATTTCAAATTTGGAGCCAAATCAAGTGCAGGGAATCTCATTTGCCCCTAATATTGAAGTAAAAAGCAAGATTGGGACACTGGAGACCAATGCCCTTCATTCTGAAACCTCATCCCACTTGCCTTGTAAAGAGAACTATATAGTTGACGATAATGGACTCATTCCTCCTACACCCACTCCAGTATCTGCTTCTAAACTGGTATTTCCAAGTATTCTTGGAACATCTTCTGTAAAACTTCAGAAAACACATAGTGTTTTACAGCTTGGTGAAAGTAACTCATTTGACTCATCTTCAAATATTAAAAACCAAGATTTAAGTTCAGAGAGTAGAAATGGTTTAAAAGAGGACAATCCTATTGGAGACACAACTTTTTCACTGCAGTTATCACAAGATGGATTGCAGTTAACTCCAGCCTCATTCAGCCCAGGAAGTTTGGCCATAATTGATGTGGCAAGTGACCAAACTCTCTTTCGAACATTCATTAAGGAGTGGCAGAGCAAAAAGCGATTTTCCATCTCACTGGCTTGTGAAAAGATCAGTAGTTTGACATCTAAAAGTGCTGCTATTGGTGGTAGGTTTAAGCAAGGTAAGAGTTTTTTTTTTTTTTTTTAATTTCGTATTTTCATCTTTATATGTAAAATAGTGGTTTGGGATGGGCCTGAGCCTTTTCAGTATTGGATATTAAATGTAATAAATTTATTCAGAGTTCAATTAAAGTTTCTTCTATGTGGGTTTACCTGTAGAACAGCTTTATTGTTGAGTGCAACTAGATTAATAATAGTTGCCATCTGGTATAAGAGATTGGTGACTCCAGGACATGTGGGTATGAGAGCCAAGCACTGAGAAAAAAGCTCAAGCTGGACTACTGAACTCATGTAGACCACCAAGGGACTACTCATTTACCTAGCACTGATCCACTGTTGTAGCTGTGGTCTAATCAGGCCTATGTCTGCCTCTTTCTTCATAAGCCACGGATCCCACCGAAACAGCCTTCCTAGAGCACATCCCCACACTAGGTGGTCCAAAGGGAGTTCCAGACCAGTCTTTTCTCTCAGGACAAAGACATAGAAGCCAAGCTAATTGCTGCTGCAGGCACCACAGTTGTGGCTGGTTTGAGGGCCAGCACTTGATCATTGGGTGTATCAGGAATCCATCTCTCAAACGGTAGCTCTTTCCTCAGTGCTAGTCTGGACTTGGCCCTGTGTCAGGCCATGGAGCTCTTCTGTTTGATTGTTGACTTCCTTATCCTTTTCACTTTATGAGGCTTCACAGAGGTCACCTAACTGTCACTTCTTCTTCAACTCCAGGCCATCTCTGGTGCTAGAGTATGCTAAAATTTACCATTAAACATGGTGTTTCTTTTTAAAGAAAATCATATATATGTGTGTGTGATTATATATAATATATTAATATTAGAATATAAGTTTGTGAAAACTATGTATTTTGAACAAGGATCTCCTTTTTTTGGTATTTTAATGACATAGCATCATGGTTTTTATTAATCATCAGTGCTCATGAATTATTTTCTATTACATTGTAATTTCCTTATTCATTTATATAATCACAAGAGTACGTGGAAAAAAGGCATTATATTTTAAACAATGTATATAACCTACGTATTTCAGTACTTATGTCAAGTAGACTTGTACCTCCTACTGATATTTACGAATTCTGTGCCAAAATGTTGACCACGAAGCTCATAGAGCCCTTCCAGGTTTTAAGAGACTTGAACCTTTTGTTAGATAATGCCATTTATACATATACCTGTCTTACTTCATGACAATAAGGATTTTGTATAATTGGTAGTAGCTGTAGTCAGCTTGACAACCTTCTGTGGAAAGCAAAGATTTGATAAGATTTCTTAAATCTCTGTATTTATGCATGAATTTATTCATAGAAGTTTGAGTATTTGATCTTCAATTTATAGAACATGTGTTTTGTTTTTTAATTTTTTTACTTGAGTATAGTTGACACATAATGATACATTAATTTCAGGTGTACAACATAGCGATTTGACAAATTTATACATTACACTGTGTTTACCAGGAGTATAGATACCGTCTATCCCCATACATTGCTATTACAGTATCATTGACTATATTTTTTATGCTGTGTCTTTTATTCCCATGACTTATTCATTACATAAGCAGAAGCCCGTATCTTCCACTCTTTTTCACCCATTTTGCCCAACCCCCTAACCTACCCTTCCCTCTAGCAACCATCAGTTATTCTCTGTATTTATAAGTCTGATTCTGCTTTTTGTTTATTTGTGTGTGTGTGTGTGTGTGTGTTGTTGTTGTTTTTTTAAGATTTTATTTATTTATTTGACAGAGATCACAAGTAGGCAGAGAGGCAGGCAGAGAGACAGGAAGGGAATCAGGCTCCCTGCTGAGTAGAGAGCCTGATGGGGGGCTCGATCCCAGGACCCTGGGATCATGACCTGAGTCAAAGGTAGAGGCTTTAATCCACTGAGCCACCCAGGTGCCCTTATTTGTGTGTTTTTGTTTTAGATTCTACATATGAAGTGAAATCATATGGTATTTGTCTTTCTCAGTCTAAATTATTTCATTTAGCATAATACCCTCTAAGTCTATGTTGTCTTATATGGCAAGTTCTCTCTCTCTTTTTTTTTAGCAGCATATTTCATTGTATATGTGTACCACATCTTCCTTATTCATTTGTCTATCAGTGGACACTTAGGTCATGGACCACATGTGTTAATGACATGTTTTATGTACTTTTTGTGTTGACTAATACTTTCCATTTTTTATTCAACATACATAAAATTGAGCACATTCTCTATGCTAGGGGTTAGCACTTAAATTTAACAAATATGTGCCATTTATTTTCAAGGTATTAGGGATCTCATTACAAATAAGATAGATTGGTTTTTGACCTATACCTATAAAGTTGGAGATGCCTTATTTTACAAAAAATGTTGAATCCAGATACCAAATCATACCTGATTCTTCACCAAGAAGTAAGATGCTTATAGTGTTCAAATGGTCTTTATTTCTGTTTGAGTTACAGCAATTCAAAATGCAGCTTTAAAAAGATTTAGTTAATAACCATTTTACCTATTATTATAGATCTATTTTAGGAGATCTTTGTTAAATTTTTCATAGTGACAATTATCTTAATAGATGGGAAGCCTAGAAAGATCTTACACATACCTAAAAATGACCATCCAAATAATGCATATTTTAGAGATCTGGAAATTTTGCCAATCAAGTAGTTTTGTATTATTATCATTGTTTTTTGTTTGTTTGTTTTATTTTGTTTTTTAAAATTTATTTTATTTTATTTTTTTGATATATAATGTATTATTTGTTTCAAGGGTACAGGTCTGTGATTCACCAGTCTTACACAATTCACAGTACTCACCATAGCACATACCCTCTCCAGTGCCCATCACCAAGCCATCCCATCCCTCACCCCTGCCTTCACTACAGCAATCAGTTAGTTTCCTGAGATGAAGAGTCTCTTACAGTTTATCTTCCTCTCTGGTTTTATCTTGATTCATTTTTCCCTTCCTTCCCCTATGATCCTTTGTCTTGTTTCTCAAATTCTACATATCAATGAGATCATATGATAATTGTCTTTCCCTGATTGACTTATATCGCTTAGTGTAATACCCTTTAGTTCTAGCCATATCATTGTAAATGGCAAGATTTCATTTTTTGATGGCTGCATAATATTCTATTGTATATATACATCACATCTTCTTTATCCACTCATCTGTTGATGGACATGTAGGCTCTTTGGCTATTGTGGACATTTCTGCTATAAACATTGGGGTGCACGTGCCCCTTCAGATCACTACATTTGTGTCTTTGGGGTAAATACCCAGTAGTGTAATTGCTGGATCATAGGGTAGCTCTATTTTCAACTTTTTGAGGAATCTACATACTGTTTTTCAGAGTGGCTGCACCAACTTGCATTTCCACCAGCAGTGTAGGAGAGTTCCCCTCTCTCCAAATCCTCACCAACATCTGTCATTTCCTGACTTATTAATTTTAGCCATTGTGACTACTGTGAGGTGGTATCTCCTTGTGGTTTTGATTTGCATTTCCCTGATCCAGAGTGATGTGGAACACTTTTTTATGTGTCTTTTGGCCATCTGGATGTCTTCTTTGCAGAAATGTCTCTTCAAGTCGTCTGCCCATTTCTCGATTGGATTATTTGTTCTTTGGGTGTTGAGTTTGCTAAGTTCTTTATAGATTTTGGACACTAGCCCTTTATCTGATATGTTGTTTGCAAATATCTTCTCCCATTCTGTCAGTTGTCTTTTGGTTTTGTTGACTGTTTCCTTTGCTGTGCAAAAGCTTTTGATCTTGATGAAGTCCCGGTAGTTCATTTTTGCCCTTGCTTCCCTTGCCTTTGGCGATGTTTCTAGGAAGAAGTTGCTGGGGCTGAAGTCAAAGAGATTGCTACCTCTGTTCTCCTCAAGGATTTTGATGGACTCCTGTCTCACATTGAGGTCCTTCATCCATTTTGAGTCTATTTTTGTGTGTGGTATAAGGAAGTGGTCCATTTTCATTCTTCTGCATGTGGCAGTCCACTTTTCCCAATACCATTTGTTGAAGAGACTGTCTTTTTTCCATTAGACATTCTTTTCTGCTTTGTCGAAGATTAGTTGACCATAGAGTTGAGGGTCTGGCCTCTCTATTCTAGTCCATTGATCTATGTGTCTGTTTTGTGCCAGTACTATACTGACTTGATGATGACAGCTTTGTAATAGAGCTTGAATTCTGGAATTGTGATGCCACCAACTTTGGCTTTCTTTTTCAATATTCCTCTGGCTATTTGAGGTCTTTTCTGGTTCCATATAAATTTTAGGATTATTTGTTCCATCTCTTAGGAAAAAAAAATTGATGGCATTTTGATAGGGATTGCATTAAATGTGTAGATTGCTTTCGGTACCATAGACGTTTTCACAATATTTGTTCTTCCAATCCATGCGCATGGAACGTTTTTCCATATCTTTGTGTCTTTCTCAATTTCTTTCATGAGTACTTTATAGTTTTCTGAGTATAGATTCTTTGCCTCTTTGGTTAGGTTTATTCCTAGGTATCTTATGGTTTTTGGTGCAATTGTAAATGGGATTGACTCCTTAATTTCTCTTTCTTCTGTCTTGCTGTTGGTCTATAGAAAGGCAACTGATTTCCGTACTTTGCTTTTATATCCTGACACTTTACTGAATTCCTGTATGTGTTCTAGAAGTTTTGGAGTGTAGTTTTTTGGGTTATCCACATAAAGTATCTTATCATCTGCAACGAGTGAGTGTTTGACTTCTTTGCTGATTCATATGCCTTTTACTTCTTTTTGTAGTCTGATTGCTGAGGCTAGGACGTCCAGTACTATACTGAACAGCAGTGGTGATAGTAAACATCCCTGCTATGTTACTGACCTTAGGGGGGAAGCTCTCAGTTTTTCCCCATTGAGAATGATACTCACTGTGGGCTTTTCATATATGGCTTTTATGATATTGAGGCATGTTCCCTATATCCCTACACTGAAGAGTTTTAATCAAGAAAGGATGCTATACTTGGTCAAATACTTTTTCTGCATCTATTGAGAATATTATATGATCCTTGTTCTTTTATTTACGTATTGTATCGCATTGATTGATTTGCAGATGTTGAACCAACCTTGCAGCCCAGGAATAAATTACACTTGGTCATGGTGAATAATACTTTAACGTACTGTTGGATCCTATTGGCTAGTATTTTGGTGAGAATTTCTGCATCTATGTTCATCAAGGATATTGGTCTGTAATTCTCCTTTTTGATGGAGTCTTTGTCTGCTTTTGGGATCAAAGTAATGCTGGACTCATGAAATGGGTTTGGAAGTTTTCTTTCCATTTCTATTTCTTGGGACTGTTTCAGGAGAACAGGTATCAATTATTCTTTAAATGTTGGGTAGAGTTCCCCTGGGAGGGCATCTGGCCCTGCGCTCTTGTTTGTTGGAAGATTTTTGATTATTGCTTCAATTTCCCTACTGGTTATGGATCTGTTTGGGTTTTCTATTTCTTCCTGGTTCACAGTTTTGGTAGTTTATATGTCTCTAGGAATGCATCCATTCCCTCCAGATTGTCTAACTTGCTGGCATATAGTTGCTTATAATATGTTCTTATAATTGTTTGTATTTCTTTGGTGTTTGTTGTGATCTCTCCTCTTTCATTCATGATTTTATGAATTTGGGTCCTTTCTCTTTTCTTTTTGATAAGCCTGGCCAGGGACTTATCAATCTTACTAATTCTTTGAAGGAACAAGCTCCTACTTTCATTGATCTGTTCTACTATTCTTTTGGTTTCTATTTTACTGATTTCTGCTCTGATCTTTATTATTTCTCTTCTCCTGCTGGGTTTAGGCTTTATTTGCTGTGCTTTCTCCAGCTCCTTTAGGTGTAGCGTTAGGTTGTTCTTATTTCTTGAGAAAGGCTTGTCTTGCTATATACTTTCCTCTTAGGACTGCCTTTGCCGCATCCCAAAGATTTTGAACAGTTGTGTTGTCATTTTCACTTTTTTCCATGAATTTTTAAAATTCTTCCTTAACTTCCTGGTTGACCCATTCATTCTTTAGTAGGATGCTCTCTAGCTTCCATGTATTTGGTTCTTTCCAACTTTCCTCTTGTGATTGAGTTCTAGTTTCAAAGCAGTGAGATCCAGAAATATGCAGGGAATGATCCTAATCTTTTGGTACCGATTGAAACCTGATTTGTAACCTAGGATGTGATCTATTCTGGAGAATGTTCCATGTGCACTAGAGAAGAATGTGTATCCTGCTGCCTTGGGATGGAATGTTCTGAATATATCTGTGAAGTCCATCTGGTCCAGTGTGTCATTTAAAGCCTTTACTTCCTTGTTGATCTTTTGCTTAGATGATCTGCCCGTTTCAGTGAGGATGGTGTTAAAGTCCCTTATTATTGTATTATTGTCAATGTGTCTCTTTGATTTTGTTGTTTATTGTCTTATATAATTGGCTGCTCCCATGTTAGGGGCATAAATATTTAAAATTGTTAGATCGTTGTATTGGAAAGATCCTTTAAGTATGATATAGTGTCCTTCCTCATTTCTTATTATAGTCTTTGGTTTAAAATCTGTCTGATACAGGGACTGCCACCCCAGCTCTCTTTTCATGTCCGTTAGCATGGTAAATGGTTTTCCACCCTGTCACTTTAATCTGGAGGTGTCTTTCAGTCTAAAAGGAGTCTCTGGCAGACAGCATAATGATGGGCTTTGCTTTTTTGTTGTTTGTTTTTTTTTTAATCCAATCTGATATCCTGTGTCTTTAGATTAGGGCATTTAGCCCATTTACATTCAGGATAGCTCTTGAAAGATATGAATTTAATGCCACTGTATTGTCTGTAAGATGACTGTTACTCTATATTGTCTTTTCCTTTCTGGTCTATGTTACTTTCACTATGTTACTTTGTTTGTTTGTTTGTTTGTTTGTTTGTTTTTCCTGGAAATTTTTGTCTCTCCTATTTTCAATGACAGCCTAGCTGAATATAGTATTCTTGGCAGCATATTTTTCTCGTTTATTGCTCTGAATATATCATGCCAGTCCGTTCTGGCCTGCCAGGTCTCTGTGGATAGGTTTGCTGCCAATCTAATGTTTTTACCATTGTAGGTCACAGACTTCTTGTCCTGAGCTGCTTTCAGGATTTTCTTTTGTCTCTGAGACTTAACATTAACATTAGATATTGGGGTGTTGACCTATTTTTATTGATTTTTGAGAGGGGTTCTCTGTGCCTCCTGGATTTTGATGCCTGTTTCCTTCCCCAAATTAGGGAAGTTCTCTGTTATAATTTGCTCTAATATACCTTCTGCCCCCTTCTCTGCTTCTTCTTCAGGAATCCCAATTATTCTAATATTGTTTTGTCTTATGGTATCACTAAGTCTTGAATTCTCCCCTCATGATCCAGTAATTGTTTATCTCTCTTTTTCTCAGCTTCTTTATTCTCCATCATTTGTTCTTCCATATCACTAATTCTCTCTTCTACTTTATTTATCCTAGCAGTTACAGCCTCCATATTTGATTGCACCTCATTAATACCCTTTTTGATTTTGACTTGGTTAGATTTTAGTTTTTTAATTTTTCTGAAAAGGATTCTCTAGTACCTCCTTTGCTTTTTTCAAGCCCATCTAATATCTATATAATAATCATTATTAACTCTAGTTCTGATGTTTTACTAGTGTCCATAATCCCTGGCAGTTGGTACTGCCTCTTGTACTTTTTTTTTTTTGAGGCTAGTTATTCTGTTTTGTCATTTTGTCCAGAGAAGAATTGATGAATAAGAGAACAAAATGCTAAGAGGGTAACAAGGACTCCAGGAAAATATACACTAAACAAATCATTAGAGACCCAAAACCAGAGAGAAAAGGAAGGAGGGGGAAAAAAAGCAAGAAAGAAAGTATATGATCAGGCTAGTGAACAGAACAGAGCCACACACTAGATTTTGAGTGTATTTTGTTCTGTTAGAAGAAACTGCCTCCTAAAATTTTAAAGGAAAACATATATATACAAAAATAAAGGTAAATATGAAGAAGGGATAGAATATGACTATAAAGATGAAAATTTAAAAAGATTTTTAAAAAGGAATTAATAAGATGGTTGAAAAAAGAATGAAAAAAATTTTTTAAAAAAGGAGAAAATGTTATCAGGTGGGAGAGTAGAACAAAGCCATTTGCTAGATTTAGGGTCTCTTTTGGTCTCTTAGAAGAAACTGTATCCCAAAACTTTAAAGAAAGAAAAGCTTATATATATATATATATATATATATATATATATACACACACACACACACACACACACACACACACATACATATACATATATATATATATATATATATATATATATATATACACACACAAAAATAAGGTTAAATACAATGAAGGGATAGAATATGACTATAAAAATGACAAAAAGGATTTTAGAAAAGGAATTGATTAGATGAAAAGATAATAAGATAAGCTGAAAATAAGGTAAGTTGAAAATGAAAAGAAGAAAAATTTTTAAAAAATAGAAAAAGAAAAAATAATGAAAATTACAAACATTAACTTTGAAAGACTAAAGAATCGTGGGGGAAAAAAGTTTGAATTCTATGTGCTCTATTCCCCTAGTGCCAGAGTTTTGTGGTTCTCATTGATTGATTAACTTGGTCTTGGCTGGATGTTCTTGCTGATCTTCTGGGGGATGGGCCTGTTACAGTGGTTCTCAAATGTCTTTGCCTGAGGCAGATGGAATTGCACCGCCTTTGACAGGGGCCAGGCTAAGTAATCTGCTTGGGTTCACTCTCGGTAGCTTTTGTTCCTTGAATGTTTTCCATATGGCTTTGGAAGATGAGAATGAAAATAGCAGCCTTCCAATCTCTGGCCCTGGAGGAGCTGAGAACTCAGGACCCCACTCCTCAGTCAGCCCTCAGAGAAAAGCAGTCAATCACTTCTCTCTCCCTGATCTCTGGCTGTACTCTATGCTCACCCAGCCTTTGACTGAGTGTTTCTATCTCTGGCTCTCTGGCACATGACCCCTTTTGGAGTTTCCAAACCCAGCAGATTCCTGTAGTGTTCTCTGGTGCTGCTCCTCCCTAGGGAGGAAAGGGAGTCTCTCTGGATCTGCCACTTGTTGCTTGAAGAGTAGTGCCCCAACTGTGCCGCAGATCATGGTTTATGACAACCCCAAGCTAAGAGCCCACTCCTCAGCTCCGTCTTTGCAGCTGGCTTCCCTGCTCTGATACTTGGGAGCTCTGCCACACTCAGTCACCCCTGGTCTTTTTGTGACCCCAAGGGTCCTGATACCACACTGTCCCAGTGAGGTTTACCCTCCGCTTCACCACTGGAGCAATGTCCCTCAGCAGAACAGACTTCCAAAAGTTCTGATTTTGTGCTCCACTGCTGTATCCCTTGCCAGTAGCAAGCTGAAAGAAGCTCCCTCCTTGTGGTCCCAAATATTGCCTCGAATTCACTTGTCTGCATATCCTACTCTCCAGAAAGTGGTCGCTTTTCTGCTCATTGAACTGCTGCTATTCTTTTCTTCGATCTCCATTGAGTTTGTAGGTGTTCAGTATGGTTTGATAACTATCTATCTGAATTCCTGGGACCAGATAAAATTTAGGTCTCCTATTCCTCCACCATCTTTCTCCTCCCCCAATCACTGTTTTTTTTTTTTTTTGTTTGTTTGTTTGTTTTTTAACATTCAGTTTAATGGTTTTGTTTTGAGATTTTAAACTATTTCACTTTTGATTTACTTAGTTAGCTCACCTCAGGAAACCCCTATTAGAGATGATGGCATTCCTGTTAAAGGTTGTGATGACATCCTGGTTGTTGGTCTGGCAGTATGCTGGGGTGGAAGAGATGCTTATTATTTTTCATTGCAGAAGGAACAAAAGCATCCTGGTAAGTAGTCACTATTGGCTTAATCACCATATAATTTTAATATAACCTCTGTTAGGATAATGACTTGTTTGTTGAGAATAACTTCCTGATACTTAACTAGAATTTATTTTTAGGCTTAAAATTTTGGGGGGGTGGGATAGTGACTATTGTGTACATTAGTTCATTTATTAACTAGAATGTATGTTTTAGGTACTACCTTTATTCCCCTTTACTTATCCCATGGGCTACTGATACTATCTTTTCTTCTGGAAGGCAGTGGAGACTTAGGGACTTCCTGGCCACCTTGAGGGTTTACTTTTGAAGATTGGATCATAGCAGTTTCTTTCCAGACTTTTTTAATGTTACTGACTAGGTCTGGAACTTATCTAGAGACAGAGATGGGTTGAACATCTACAGTAGTTGAATCATACAGCCTTTGTAGATGTCTGTAAAATTGAGAGGATATGATCTGGAAATCCCTTGTGATTTGATTACAGTTGTTACATTACCTAGCTGATAGATTGGTTTTAGACAGGAGCAAAATTAGTAAGTAAACATTTTAAGGAATGCCGTGAAGAATGAAATATTTTTCAGTTGTTTTGAGGGAAAATGTGTTATGTTAAATAGATACTTGAACTTCTATTTTTTTTAATCTAATGTTATATGTTCATACTAAATCTTTTAAAAAAGGATTTCGTTTAAAATTCATTTCAAAATACCTTTTATGTTTTTAACTCCTTATTCTGAGAAGTGTAAATTTATTCCTAGAAATCTTGATATTTAAAAATTTCACCTAATTAAATAGAGCATTATTAATTACATAGCAAAAGCTATAATATTTAGAATATGAAGCACTTCATCTTTGTAGCCATGTGAGCTGAATAAGGTGATGCTGAATTATTGGTTCCATGGAGTTAGACCCTTAGGCTTTTCAGTCTTTTCATTAAAGATTGCTGCTTCAAATGAATGCATGTAATGTTTACCTTAAGACTTTTTGTTTGTTTTCTAAAGAAATTAGTTCCAGTTTGGTCCCACCTTCTCTGGATCCAAGCCTGACTGTGAAAGAGAGAATGTGGTACCTTCTATCCTGCTTTCAAGAGGAATCTGATAAAGAACGTTCTGTTATCATATATGACTTCATCCAGAGCTATAAAATTCTTCTTCTGTCTTGTGGTATCTCCCTGGAACAAAGTTATGAAGATCCTAAGGTTTCATGTCTTATTTAATTTTTACCATACTTAAAAAATTTTTTAATGCATTGTGTTAATTCTTAAATGACTTGGTATTTATTTAGCTCCAACACTGAAGCTTAAATTTTTTAGAGTAGTCACTCTTTTATCTAGTAATCTCATTCACCGAGAACAGAATGTGATACACCAACTACCTCTGTATAGATAAAAACAGAGATTCCACAAATTCGAAGCACTAAAGTTCATACCTTTCCTCAGAGATGTAAAAATTTTTTTATTTTGGTTATGTTTGGTTTTCTGTCTCTCAGTAAATTAGAAATGAAATGAGAACTGTCAGATTCAAATATATGATAGGAGGATGTTTCAAATATCAATGAAGACAGAGGCAGAAAATAGGAAAAATGTGTAAACCTAAGACATCAAAAAGAATGGTAGTTAGGGCCATTTGGCATAAGACAGATTACCTTACTAGCCCCTGAGAACTTTGCTATTATAATAGCAAAGCATGATAGACTTTTCATAATGATGATTCTGAGTTAAGGAAAGGGTAACACTTTACAGTAAAATCATTTTCATAAGACATTTATTTATAATCTTACAGTTTTCAAAGGGTATCATTTTTCCCCCTGTTGATACTGGATACATGAGGCATATGGAATATTAATTTTGAATTGATATATGATATTACTTGGTTGTTATTAGCAATATAATCAACAATAGAATAAATTTTGGTTTCTTAATTTCTTTAGCTTTTGGGGGGAAATATTTCCAAAGGCAGTATCAGATAAACTGAAGATATTGTCCTTTTCTGTAGTTCAGGCTAGGCTTGGTTTGCATGTGATAAATTGTGTGGTTTTAAATTGACCTTTCCTGGATATAAAAAGTTGTCACTTAATTTTGTTGTTCCATACTACTCAGCCCTCAAAAAAAAAAAAAAAAAAAAATCTTGCCTTTGCAACGATGTGGATAGAGCAAGAGGATATAAATAAGTTAAATATAAATAAGCTGATCAAAGAAAGAGTTATCATATGATCTCACATGTGTAATTTAAGAAACAAAACAGAGGATCATAGGGAAAAGTAAAACAATACAAAATCAGAGAGGGAGACAAACCACAAGATACTCTTAATCACAGGAAACAAACTAAGAATTGCTGGGAGGGGGTATAGGGTAACTGGATGATAGACATTAAGGAGGGCATGTGATGTAACGAGCACAGAGTATTATATAACACCGATGAATCACTGAACTCTATCTCTGAAACTAATAATACAGTATATGTTAATTAGTTGAATTTAAACAAAAAAACTCAAAAAATTTTTGATGTTCCAGAGTCCAAAATGAGTATATGGGTAGTACAAGTTTCTCATTAAAACTACTATACCAGAGACGCCTGGGTGGCTCAGTTGGTTAAGCCGCTGCCTTCGGCTCAGGTCGTGATCCCAGGGTCCTGGGATCGAGTCCCACATCGGGCTCCTTGCTCAGCAGGGAGCCTGCTTCTCTCGCTGGCTCTGCCTGCCTCTCTGCCTGCTTGTGTGTACTCTCTCTCTGACAAATAAATAAATATTTAAAAAACAAACAAACAAAAAACAAAACAAACAAAAAAAACTACTATACCAAAAAAACCAAAAACAACAACAACAAAAACTATACCATCTCAGATTTATTATAGCACTTTTTGCATAAACTACTTGAAACATTGCATAATTGGTTTTGTCAATCATAACAGTTTTGATGCAAGAAGATAAACTATTAATTTTAAAAATCTCACATTTATAAGAAACATGTGTGAACTTTTACATCAAACTACCTTATTCGATATTCTCTAAAAGGTTTCTGATCACCAATTTCTAACATGGTGGTGGGGAGGTCCCCACACCTCCAACAATTCCCTGGGTACCAGCTGATTATCCTACGATTGAACTCAATTCTGACACTGCCTATTCAGGTTGTTACCTTTGCTTCTGACTCACCAGCTATAAATCAAAGTTTCCTACCACCCCCTCCTTGGGTTCAATTAATTTGCTAAAGGGGCTCACAGAACTCATGAAACCAGTTTATTCCTTAGATTACTGGTTTTTTGTTTTGTTTTATTTTTTACAAAAGATATTAAAGGATTTGGATCAATAGCCAGATGAAGAGGTAAATAGGGAGAGATACGTAAGAAGGGGCATGAAGCTTCTATACCCTCTCCAAACATACCACTCTCCCTGCATTTCCATTTATTCACCAACCTGGAAGCTCTCCAAACCCTGCTTTTTGGGTTTTTATGGAGACTTCATACATAGGCATGATTGATTAAATCATTGGCCATTGGCGTAGCCACTAGCTCCTCCCCCATCCTAGGAGTGTGAGACCAAAATTTCCAACCCTCCAATCACAGGGATGGTTCTTCTAGCAACGATCCCCATCCTTTGGTGACTTAGGGACATTCCAAAAGCCACCTAATTAACACAACAAAAGACATCTTTTCTTCTTCGTCTTTTTTTTTTTTTTTGGAGGGGGTCTCTCATTTTAGCAGATTTCAAGGATTTTAGTTCTGTGCTAGAAATGAAAAGGAGGACCAAATACATAAGTCACAATGTCACAGTCCACCCCTGGTCTTCAAACGATTGTTATAATGTGAGTATTATAGCAAAACAGTAGTAAAAGTTAAAAGAAGTTGGCACATTACTAGAACCCCATTTCAGTTATTAACTATCCAGTCCATCATCATTATATGAAAATATATCTCAGGTTTGTAGGCTTCCATTTGATCTTACCAGGTTCCAAAAGCAAGAGGGGTGTCAGCAATATATGGCTTCACCTTTTCAGGCATCTAACATAATTGAGCTAAGAGACAATATCATCTCTTGCTTAGAGCTTCTTTTGAGGTGTTAATATTGGATTTTCTTCATTATATAATCCACTTACTCATTTCTTTACCCATAGCTACTATTTTTCCTTCTATGCTTTTAACCTTTGTGTTATAATTCTGAAGGGCCAGATGGGTCAGGATGTGCCTTCACCCCATCTGGCATGATTATAGTTTCTTACTTAGGAATCACCATTTCCATCCCTTATACTTGTAGTCCTGGTTCTGTGACCCCTGCATCAGCTAAGAGGAAAAAAGTTGAGGTGATGTGAGGAAGAGTGTATACCAGCATCTTCCCCATCCTTACTTCCCCAGATCCAAACAGAGAACTATATCCAGTGGGGACACACCTTTAGCCCCACTCATGTTCATGTTGAATGGGAGCACATGCTCATGAAGACTTACTTATATGCCAGCCTTGCTGCTTTTATCTCCCTCCATTTTGGCTGCCCATTCCAATTCTCTATCAAACTAGTACTGAGGATATCTCTTTGCCCCTTGTTGAGCATTATGGGCTATAAAGTGTTCTTTGGTCTGAAGAGATGTTGGTCAACCATCCAAACTGGTGCAGTATCTTCTGTTCTGGTTCTTTTATAGCACTTGTAACATTTATATCTACACTCAAGAAAGCAAAGCATGGTCCAGAGTCAATGTCTGTTCCCATCTGGACCCATTTGTACCTCTCCAAGGGTACTAGCATTAGTATCACCTACCAGCTATATTCCTGGCCTTCCTTCTGGGCAATCTGCTTAATAACCATCTGTAGTCTCTGACTCTCTTGTTGACAGAGTAGTTTGTTTTAGCCTTCTGTGCCTCAGAGGGTACAAGAGGAATATATCTAGATTCAGCCCATTTCTGCATTACTACAGCAAACCCTGTGCTCATTCCCCTCATTCATGGGCCCTCATTCATGGGCCCAGGCAACCATCTCAAAGGGGCATGCAGAGACATCTGCTTGATAATTCTAGTCACCTTCCAAACCTGGAAGGGAGTTCTTGTGAAGGACATTAATGTGTCCTACTTTAATGCACCCCTTCAAATTTCCATAGGACTGTGTTCTGTAGGAGCATCCGTTTAGCAGGCTAGGTCTCCATTGTCATCCTGACTGACATTTTGGCCACACTATCAGGCATTATTCATGTGCCAGTGGAAACCCAAATATAGGGCCTTTTCCCAGCTGTTCAATTCTTTCATCACTGCTAGGAAAATAGCATGCAATTCAGTACACCAAGATGATCTGTTCCTATCTTCTTTGAATAGGATGATGACTTTCCAAAACAGGGTATTGTCCATTCACTTTGGAACTGCCATCCACAAACCTAGCAGCTTTTTGTCAGTCAAGAGCTGTTTACAGAGCACTGTCAGTGACAATAGAATCCAGCAGCAACTCCTCACACAATGCCAGAGACAAGCCTAAGAGAAAAGAGGCTCCCTGCTCTTGAATATCTCTTCTCTGCATTCTCCAGGCAGCATGATCCTGTATAACCTGTTTCCATTTTATTATGGAACTCTACTGGGCACTGCCAACTCTGTTAGAGCATTTCTCAGATATTACCTGTGTTGGGTAGGTATTTCAAGTTTCAAGGTCATGGTATATCCTTTAGTCATAAGAATAACTTCAATTAATAATATCAGATAGCAAGGCCGTAAATACTCTTAAATGGAAATTCTCTTGTTTAAAGTCCCTGTAGTCATTGTTGGCAGGTGTGCCCAAGCTCTTGCCATTAGCCCAGTCTCCAGATAGGGCTATTGCACAAAGAATATGTCGCTACCAACACTCAAGCTTCATTCCACACTGTGTAGGCTCAGGCAAACTTACTGGTTTGCACAGAGCATTTAACATTGCTTGAAGGGTGGGACTTAACATGCCTTTTGTGTTTTACAGTACTAATTATGGGACATGTTCCTCTGTTAGACATAATATCCATCCCTAAAATGCAATCAGGTAAAGACCCAACCACTTCATCTAAAGCCTGTTCAAACATATCAGTTCTCCTACAGACTTTTTCCTTCATTCTGCCAACTCTTACATTTCTAACTATAACCTCCATTAGGACTTCATCAACGTGTTTTGGTTTTATAAAACTAGGTAGGTTGAGGAAGTGTTCCCCAGGCAGACATAATACCATTACCATAAAATATTCAGGTAAAGGCGGTATCACTTCTTTTTCTTTTTTGTGAAGATTTTATTTGGAGAGAAAGAGAGCACATGTGCTCACCTGAGGACCAGCGCGGGGAGGGGCAAAAGGAGAGGGGGAAGCAGACTCCCTGCTGAGCAGGGAGCCAGGGCTTGATCCCAGGACCCCAGGATTATGATCTGAGCCAAAGGCAGATACTTAACTGACTAAGCTATCCACACACCCCAAGGAGATACAACTTCTTTACATAATACCTGCTTAAACATTCCAGTTTACATAATCCTATCAACCATTAAATTTTTGCAATTCTCTTATTCTAACTGTAGCCCAAGTCAAGGCTTTATCAATGGGTTTTAGTACCAAGGTTCCTAGATCTCCCTTCAAGGAGTCCTGGGAACTTCTCTTTTCTACCACCTGATAGTTTTACCCAGTGTTCTCTGAAAGACTTTGGGTCCCGAGGGAGGGGTTGAGCCAAGGGACCCCAGCCCTTTTATCAGTCTTTAACTTGATTAATCTGTGGGGCTCGATCCCAGGACCCTGAGATCATGACCTGAGCTGAAGGCAGAGGCTTAACCCACTGAGCCACCCAGGCGCTCCTGTTTGGAGCCCTTTAATGGGGGTTGCTTTGACCCACCCAACCTTTGGTGATACTTTATTAAAATCTTTTCTTAATCCATCAATACCCATTTTATTCATCACATTTCTTAATAATCATCTAAAAATTTCCATCCTGCTGGTGTGAGTCCTGAGACTCTTTCCTTTCTGATTCCTCTTTCCCTTGCTCCTATCAATATTTGCCTCACATTCACCTTATTTCTTAACCTTTTAAAAATTTCCACGTTGTTGGGAAGTCTCTTGACCTCCCCCTGACTCTTCCCATTCTCTTGTCAATAAACCTAATGTTTTTATTACCATCTGTAAAGCCTATGAGAGGAAGCTGAGAAGGCAAATTTCAT